>NC_056692.1:7042500-8242500 GCF_018350215.1 Panthera leo | reverse complement strand
CAGTTAAGCTTCCTACTTCAGTTCAGGTCACAATTTCACGGTGCGGGAGTTCGAGCCCCACATTGGGCTCGGTGCTCCCTGCTTGGTATTCTTTCTGTCTCCTGTGCCCTTCCCCCCCTCATGCTCTCTCTCTCTCTCTCAAAATAAATAAAAACTTAAAAAAAAAAAGACTGGAAAATATAACATTAACATTAATAACATTAATAACAATAATGAACATTAATACTCCCACCTCCACTCTAGTCCCCCAACCCAGGGATCACCTGGGTCACCGTTTCTGTTGAACTATGTAAATAATTTTCTTGGACCTCTGTTTCTCGACTCATTGTCTTTAGAAAGTATCTATGGATTCTCCATCATGAGAGTTTTTTGAAGGTTGAAACTAGTTGACGGATAAGTGGAGTTAACGCTACAATTCCCTCCATTTCTGTATGTGCTTAAAAATGGCCACGGTTAACATTTTTAAAAAATATCTACACTTGTCACAGCTAAACTACAATAATTCTCAAAATAAATGACCAGGGAAGCTTAATAATCAAAAGAAGAAACTCTTTCTTACCCCCATGTCATAAAAATATTCTCCTATATTGTCACCTTGCTTTATATTTTCATGTTGAGATTTTTCTTGCAACTTGAGTTTATTTTTGTGCCTATACTGTGTCGGGTAGATGTACCTACAGAATATTTATTGACTCGTCCATCTGGCCCCCCACTTAATTCTGATATCCTTTCAATCACATAACAAAGTCTCAGAAAAATCCAGGTGTATTTTGTATACTCTCTTTGGCTCCATTGATCTGTTTGTCTATCCCTATGCTAGCGTTATAGTAAGTCTTTTCTTGTTTTAATTTTTTTTTTTAAAGTTTACTCATTTTTGAGACAGAGAGAGAACATGAACGGGGGAGGGGCAGAGAGAGACGGAGACACAGAATCGGAAGCAGGCTCCAGGCTCCGAGCCATCAGCCCAGAGTCCCATGCGGGGCTCGAACTCACGGAGCGCGGGATCGTGACCTGAGTCGAAGTCGGACGCTTCACCGACTGAGCCGCCCAGGCGCCCCTATAGTAAGTCTTAATATCTGTCAAGTTCTGTATGTCTTTCCCTTCCCCAAAATTGTATTGTCTCTTCCTGGTCCATTACATTTTCACAAAATTTTGAAAAGTTCACCTCCTTTATAAAAAAAAAAAAATTCTATCAGAATTGATTTTTCTATTCTATTTATAGGTTAACTTGAGAATTGACATCATCACAATATCGGATTTTCGCATCCCTATGTGAAGATATGCTCTATTTTGCCGTTTAGTTAGCGGTTCTTGGGGTACATGTTTCTGCGGCATAAATTCTTTAAAGTGGAATTGCGTGGTCAAAGAATTTACTCACCTTAAATTTAAATAAATAATAGTAAATTGCCCTCCACAGACACTCTACCAATTGATACTATCATCCCTTTCTGGATGAGATTGTCCCAAACATCTCATTTAAACGTAGGTAAGACTACTGTAGCAAATACTACCAACAGTCATTTGCTCCTTTTGCCATAGGAATAACACTTCCGTAACAAAAACTTTGATCGGAGCTGGAACTTTGGTCGGCTCGAATAAAGACAAATTTCCAGTTTTGCTTGCAGCTCAGACCCATGTGATGAAATTCTGGCCAAGGAGATGTGAGTGGATGTGTTATATGGCGGCATCCAGGAAGCCCCCTTCGTAGACATCTGGCTTGTGCCCTTGGCTTTCTTCCTCCTCCTCCCTTTCTCAACCTCCTTACCCGGAACTGGGACACAGTGTCAGAGTTCTAGCCTTAATCTTAAACTTTGAGCATGAAGGATAGCGGATCCGTAAGCTGGAGGAAGTCTAGTTCCCTAACGATTTTGTGAAGCCACCCCACATGCCTTTGACGGCCTGCCTTCATGACTTGGCTTACCTGAGAACTAAATTTCCACTTGCCTCAGCCAAGCCTAGGGCAATCCTGACGGATGCAGAATTTAGCATCTGGAGGTGCTCGGTTGTAAGAACAACACTTGAAATACAGCATCAGCTTTGGTAGAGGGAGCGATGAAACAGACAAGGAGCTGGTGGTTGGAGGCGGAAATTTTGTAATCCACGTAAGGTGGTGGTTTACTGCTGCCTGGTATAGGTTGGAAGACAGACCACGAGCCGAGGATGCATTGTTAGGGCAAATTGTCCGAAATCTGAGGAATAGGGGCCTTGGTTGGCTACTTCAGCAAAGTTCTCATGGAGAGAGATGAACCCAGCCGGCCAACGCAGGGAAGGGGGGTGTGCCTCTGTTAGTGTGGAGCCCTTGTCCTGTAGCCCACCCTGTTGTGTAATTCAGAGCCTTAAAAGGGAGAAAAAAACCTACTGCTTCTGTAGCTCAAACAGAGGCACTCACACGGGACGGCTCTGAAACTACAGTTTTAGCCGCTCTGCCCCATGAAGACGATGTGCCTGACGGCAGAGAGGCAAGGTGATCCTTCCCTCCTAAGCCCATCATTTCGGGTGCTTCAAAGCAGCATTCCGAGCTGCATCCCAATCATCCAGAACACGTAAGCCAATAAACAAAAGCATCAGGCTCAAACACTAGCTCAGGACAAGATCATTGACTGTGGTCACTCACATGTGGAACGGACCGAAAGCAAGTACTCCAGAGCCCTCTGTTTTTGAAGATAATGGTATGGCAAAGAATCCTGATTCAGATCTGTAGAAGTTGAGACTCTTCACACTCTAATGACCCCCCTGGGCTCCCGAACTTGCATGAGGAAAGGTGGTCTGGAAAGCTGGATGGTCCCCAAGCAGATCATACTTTCAAATGCAGTTGACTTTCTGGATGTACCCTTGGGTGACCATGTACAAGAACCAACCAGGGGTCAGGGGCTGTGAAAGAAACCAGATGAGGGTGTTCCTGCTAGAGTGCAGCACCAGGAAAGTTCTCCAGCCAAGGAATGCTCTCTACTTCCGGACGAGAAATATCCATGGTTTGTATCCCGCAGGGTTGATCTTGGCATAACCAGAGACTGCTTGTGTCACCCCAGTCTGCCGGTTTCGGGGTGGCACCTTTCCTTGAGGTTACCCTGGTCTTCATCATGGTGTTCTGATTGCTAACACATCTTTAAATATACAAGTTGCCAGATTACAAGAAGTAGGACCTAGGGACAGACATAGACGACCAAAGATTCTGAATTTTGAGCTAGGAGGTAGAAAATGGTTGAAATTTTGCGTTTACTCCATGGAGAAAGGCATAAATGAGTTCCATGCCTAATGTATGTTTCCGTGATTATCTCAGTCAAATAAATAATTTTGGGTGACCAGCCCAAATGGTTGACTGTGGCAGAAAACTCGCGTTTTTAGTCTCCCTTTCTTCCTTAGAAAGAATACCCCAGATTTTTTGTTGAGTCTTCATCCCCCAGTTTTCCCTACATTTAAGTGTCCAAATATATTTGAATTCTGGCCAATAATATGTGCATGAGATTCCTTCTAAACAATGTCTTTAAGGGATTGTTGCATGGGACCGTTCCCTCCTCTCCTTTCTCTTTTCTTCTTCCACATTGATACCTAGAGCTCAGATATGATGGTTGGGGTCTGGGTTTTTATCTTTGATCATGAGAACAGCGTCCCATCGTAGAGCCTGTGAGTTGAGAATAACATGAGTCCCTGTTGACTCTGGAACTCCCTCGGTGGCCTGCCGACCTCGTTTACGTAAGGGATAAATCGATCTCTAAATTGTTCACGCCGCTCTAGTGTTTACTTATCTTTGTCGCTTGCAACCAACCTAATCCTAATTTACACACTTCCCAAGTAGCCCCGAACAATGCAGGAGGTAAGTGGCGGGGAGGAAGAGGGGGAAGAGAGAAGAGACCGGGAAACCAGAGTTCTACCAAGGAGTAATTTAATTTGTACGTCACTCCCCTCATTCCCTTAATTAAATCCAGAAACCCCAAAGCCGAAACACACAGACCATATTTTTATTCTGCGCAACAAAGTCTGCCAAAATAGACTTAGGGCTCCGGGACATCCTAGGCCAACTGCTTCATGGAGGCTCACCCTGGAGAAGTGAGAAACACAGCGACATGGCAAGTTAGGACATCCGACTCCAGTGTCGTTTTCGTTCAGCCCGTGGGGCCATTGGGGTGGGCTGGAAGTCATTTTCTCCAGATGGCGCCTGGCGTTTCAAAGGCACATTTTGAAGCCCCAGCGACTGATCCAAAAGACTACTGGATATTGTTCTCGGTGTGTGATAACTCCAGTGGGGCGTACAGCTGCAGGAAGTGGCTGTGGTGACTTCTGAAGTGGGTCTTAAAGTTTTCCTTCGGGGGCTCTTTCTCTCTCCCTCTTTTTAAAATTGCTACCTCCTCCCTTACTCCTCCCTTGCGTCCCCACCCCCTGACCCGCGGGAGCACACGCGCACACACGCATGCACAAGGGCGCGGGAGTTCTCCCTCAAACTTGAAGCTCTGGCACTGGTTTGCCCCCAGCGCACTGGGATCCCCTTGGCAATAAGATTCGGAGCTTCTTGGAGGCCACTGCCTGGGCTGCCCCCGACTCTCCTGATCGCTGGGCAGAGGTGGAGAAGTACTGAGCGTGAGCGTTTGCGCGTTAAGCGTGCAAGATCAAGAAAAACAGAAGCATGAGCATGGCCAGCATACGTTTGCCTGGGTCTGGTCTCTACGTGATGGAAGCGGCCCTCCGATTTAATAAGACACTGAACCCAAGCTGCCTTGATGAGCCCAACCAGAGAAGGGAGTGAGGTGGGTTTTTTGCCCAATGAATACAGTATCAATGAGACCATTTCAACAGTTTCTCTGAATGTTCTTTGCATCTGCACACAAGCCCTGATTCTCCAATCCCAGTGCTTATTGTCTTCGAAACGAAAGGTAGTGAACACGGAATTCAGTTGAGAACGCACAAAATCTCCCCTCATCCTCACAGCCGATGGCCAGGTGGCTACGAGACCTTCCCAACTAAGGAATTCTCTAACATCGCCTCTCTTTTGGTCAATCTTCAGTTCTGCTGTAGTGGTCTTTATAAAATCATATATATGATCAAGTGATTCCCTTACAAGAACCCTTCTGCTCCTGCCCCCCCCCCCATACCCAGCAACCACTTAAGACCTGAACCCCACGTAATTTTTCACACATAACTTCATCCACACCTTACTAAGGAAATACAGCCACATTGAACTCCTTGTCTCTCCTATAATATACTCTTTCACAGTCCCTTCCTGTAAAATGCTTAGAATGATTAACATATCCAAAGTCGCACAGTTTGGACGGGGTGGAGTTGGGGTTCAAATACAAGCAATGATCATAGATTATGTGCACTTTTCCATTGGGCTATCCACTGTGATAACCAATTAACTATGGATGTGCGGATTTCTCCCAATGTTTTGACGTTGTAAACAAAGCTGCGAGGAACATCAGTTACTCAATTACTTTCCTCCATTATTTCCTTGGAATTAATGCCTACACGTGGGATTACCAAACCTAAAGATGCTGTATACTGATTCAATCGTTCTGGTAAGGCCATTTTGTAATACATTTTGAAATCTGTTTTAATCTGACTAAAGAAAACAGAATATCATACTTTCGACTTACATGTCTTTGGATACTAGAGAAATTTAGCTGCTTCTTCTGTGATTTGCACATTTGCGTCTTTCGCCCATTTCGTTCCCCAGTATTAGCAGCCTTTTGCTTGTAGACTCTTTATATATTAAGGGTATCTGTCCTTTGTCTGTAATATAGGTCACCGCATACTTATGACAGATGTGGCTTGTCTTCTAATTTTGCTAAGCTGTTTTTCTAAATCTCACCCTTGACTAAAACAAGAACTGTTTAGACTGATTGACTGTCAACAGACTGTAAACAGAGTGCTTCTACTGGCCTTGATTCTTATTCGATGGCCAAATTCATTTATATTTCATGGCAGGGGACACATTAATACATGTGATTCCACATTCAACTCCCTGCAGTTAGCAGACTTTCACTGGATCAACTCCTTCCTACCAAGGAGGTATTGATTGCCACGTTCTCCGGTTCTCTAACATCAAGCCTATTGACTAGGTAAACTGCTTAGCCCAGCATGCCCTTCTGTGAAGTTCTTCTCATTTCTGGCCCGACTAAACTCTTTTCATTATTTATTTACTTATCCAAAGACCTTTGAGTGCCTGCTACGTGCTAGACATTGTTCAATAAACAAAATAGACAAAAGTCCTTCTCCTCATGGAATTACATCTTGGTGGGTTTTATCACTATTGATAATAAATAATAAGCATAATAGGGGCACCGGGGTGGCTCCGTTAGTTGGGTGTCCGACTCTTGATTTCAGCTCAGGCCATGATCCCGGGATCATGGGATCAAGCCCCACATCGGGCTACGTGCTGAGCATGGACCCTGCCTTTGAGTCTCCCTTTCTCTCCTTCTGCCCCTCTCCCCTGTTTTCACTCACTCTCCCTCTCTCTAAAAAATAAAAAAAATAATAACAATAAACATAATAAGTAAATACATTTTATAGACAATTAGTAGGCAGTAAAAGTATAGTCAGAGAGAAATGAAAGCTGTGTGAGGGGGTCAGAGAATAAAGGTATATGGGTATGAGTTGAAATACTAATGGGGTTGAATATTTGAACAGCCAAAGACTTGAAGAAGAGCTAGCCGTACAACTAAATATCTAAGGGAAGAAAGTTCTGGGTCGGAGAAGCGACGGATGAAATGGCCTTAAGGTGGGGATATACCTGGTATGTTTGAGTATGTGCTAGAGTAGAGAGAGCAAGATGAAGAGTAGTATGTTTGAGATTAGAATGATAACATAGGGCAGCCCCTGGGTGGCTCAGTCAGCTGAGCGTCTGACTTCGGCTCCAGTCGCGATCTGGTGGTTCGTGGGTTCGAGCCCCGCGTCGGGTTCTGTGCAGGCAGTCCCAGAGCCTGGAGCCTGCTTCAGATTCTGTGCCTCCCTCTCTCTCTTTTCCTCCCCTGTTTGTGCTCTCTCTCTCTCTCAAAAATAAATAAACATGAATTAAAAAAGAAAGAAAGAAAGAAGGAAAGAAAGAAAGAAAGATAACAGAGGGTCAGACACTTGGAGCCTTGCGGGCCATCAAAATGGGCGTGCTTCCTGCCGCAGAGAAGTGACACCATCTGACTTGCATTTTAACAGAGTCACTCTAGTTTCTGAGGCTGAACGTCGACTTCAGAGGGCACAAGGGTCAAAGCAGAGAGAGTATTTAGAAGGTTCATGTAGGAATCCCGTTGCGCCAGGAGGATGGCTGGAGCCACGGTGCCGGTAATGGAGGTGGTGAAAGGGGTCAGGTTCTGGATGTGCACCGAGCGAGGCAAGAGCCACGAGCAGTTCTTGGTGTATTGCATGTAGGAAAACATTCTTCCAAGATGGCAGTTCTCCACGCCCAAGTCCCACACTTGCCCTCTTTTTCTCTAAATTTCTGGGACCTGCTGTCTGGATGAGAGCCAGAGGGTTGGGGGTTGTCTCAGAACCCAGCATTCGTGGGGTAAAACGGAAGCTTCTCCATTTTCCAGATGGTCTGTTCCTTGGATCTCTGAGTCCCGCGCCTGGGCGAGAGAGGAAGGAGGCATGTTCTTAACTTTCTGCCAGGGGCTTTTGCTCCGATGAGAAAACATTAGCACGGCCTGGGGGGGACCTCCGTCTGTGCTTTCTCAAGTCCTAGGGTCCAGGGGTGCGGGGATAGGCTGTCCTTAAGTGCTGAGTTTTCACGCGGCAGTTTTCATCGTGCGATTGCTGTGTGGTCTCTATGTGAATTTCAGCGGGAAGCCCGAAAAGGTTGAAACAGTGGTTGTTACTGATTATTATTTTTATACTTATTTTTATACTTATTTTATACTTCTTATATTTATACTTATTTTTTTTTTTCCCAAGGTCAGTTAAATAGAACGCTTGAACTGGAACTTCCCACAGTAAACCCTCCCGGTCCAACCGAAGCTTAGAAACACATCAATAGACACTCTCAGAGTCACAGAGTCTGTCTTCGGCATTTGCTGCGCGTGGGGCTGCGGTTCAAATGTCGAAGTTCACGCAGGCGCTACCGGATTGTAACAATGCCATTGTGAAGACAGGGTTTGGATAACAAACCCATTTCCCTACCTGACTGCGTGATCCGGAAACCATTTTGTTTTAAAGCTTTTGTTCTGGAACAGTCGCAAACTTAGAGAAAAGCCGTTCGCGTGGTGGAGATGGTTTCTATCACCCGGTTTCCCTCACCGTTAACACGTCGCAATGCCCTGAGCGTTCGCCCAAACTGAGAATTGTTATGTTTTTTTGGTACATCGCTATTTGTACATTACTATTTCTTTTTTTTTAATTTTTTTTAATGTTTATTTATTTCTGAGACAGAGAGAGACAGCATGAACAGGGGAGGGTCAGAGAGAGACGGAGACACAGAATCTGAAACAGGCTCCAGGCTCTGAGCGGGCAGCACAGAGCCCGACGTGGGGCTCGAACTCACGGACCGTGAGATCGTGACCTGAGCCGAAGTCGGACGCTTAACTGACTGAGCCACCCGGGCGCCCCTTACTATTTCTTTAAAAGCTTTTTTTTTTTAAGTTTATTTATTTTGAGAGAGAGAGAGAGAGAGTGAACAGGGGAGGGGCAGAGAGAGAGACAGAGAGAGAGGGAGAGAGAGAATCCCAAGCAAGCTCCATGCCATCAGCACAGAGCCAGACTTGGGGCTCCAACTCAGAACCGTGAGATCATGATCCGAGCCAAAACTGGACATTTAATCGACAGCCACCCAGGCGTCCCGCAACATTACCATTAAGTAAACTCCAGGCTTTATTCAGATTTCACTAATATTGCCACTCACATCCTTTTTCTGTCCCAGGATCCAAACCAAAAGATGTCACTGCATTTCACTGTCAGGCCTCCTAATCTCCCCCCACCCCCCCCCCACCCACCGTTTACCCCAGTTTCTCAGTCCTTTTGTTTTTCGTGACCTTGGCAGCTTCGAGGAGTACTGATCCGGCATTTTGTAGCATGTGCCTCAATTTGGGTTTGATGTGTTTGTCCCGATGAGACTGGGGCAAAGGGTTTTGGGAAAGAAGGCCGTGGAAGGGAAGTGCCCCTCTCATCACAGCCTCTCAGGACACAGGTGACATCAAGACTTCTTACCACGGGTGATGTTAACTCTGATCATTCGGCGAAGGCAGTGTGGCTGGGTTTCTCCTCTTGACCGTTAGGATTTCCCCCTTTCCGCGTACTGTTCTTTGAATGTGAGCCTAGTCAAAGTCCGGCCCGTACTCAAAGGCAGTGGGTGCAGACGGGGGTACTTTTTAATTTAAGCTGGAAATTTAAATATTTTTTGAAGAGAAAAGGGAGCATTCAAAGAAGGAAATAAATGTACCTCCTCGGACTTTCGGGTTTGATACTGAGACTCCTGTCACACAGTCCCCCTTCCTTTCTCTTTTTACAACCTAGCCCGGTTTAATCCCCTGGGAAGAATTTCCCAGTGAGCGCCACCCCTCCTCCAGAAACTCCTTTTAAATAATTCTGTATTGGGGCGCCTGGGGGGCTCAGTCGGTGAAGCGTCCGACTTCGGCTCAGGTCACGATCTCACGGTCCGTGAGTTCGAGCCCCGCGTCCGGCTCTGTGCTGACAGCTCGGAGCCTGGAGCCTGTTTCAGATTCTGCGTCTCCCTCTCTCTCTGCCCCTCCCCCGTTCACGCTGTCTCCCCCATCTCAAAAATAAATAAACGTTTAAAAAATATTTTTTTTAATAAATAAATAATTCTGTATTGCAATCATTTGTACCTTTCTTTCTTCGGCTGTGTAAAAAGCGAGCGGGGGCTAAATCTTGGTCAGCTGAATACAGAGACGAAGGTCTGTCATGAGTTTCTCCTTCCCTCCCCTTGTGGAGGGAAGGCAACGATTTCATTTCTCTCCTTCCTCCTCATGGTAACTGAGGTTGTAACTAACACTCAGTAAATGCTTTTTATCAAACTGGATCGGCCAGTGATGGAAGAGGTTCTAAATAATCCACAATTCTCTCATCAAACTGTCAGACCCAATAAGTGCCAATAAAATTGGGAAGAGGAATTCAATTCCATGGCAGAGTCCCAATGACATTTTCTCACAAAGATTCATAATCGTCATCATCATCCCTGGAAGCGTCGGCTGTTCATTTCCTATTGTTCTTTGTACAAGGGCTGTTAGCTTTGGCTTTGGCTTTGTTTCGTCTTGTTTTTAAAAAAAAAAACAAAGAACAATACACTGCGACTTTAGAGAAAATCACGGAGTTAATGAAATGTTACCAAAAGGGTTAGAAAAGAGGAACCACAAAGGGCAAATTAAATTCTGCCCTTTTTTTTTAGCTTTGGGGGTGCCAAGTTCCATATGTTAATAAGCATAAACCATCTTCTGTCATGTCTAGAGGGAGAGAAGCCCGTGGAAGAAGGATAAAAAAGTAATTCTGGTGGCAGCGCTGAATTCTCTTTCTCTCTCGAAAAAGAAATCTGTGCTCCTTGTAAAAATATTGGAAAATGTATATATGAGCAAAGAGAGGAAAATTTCCATAATCTTGGGCAAATGGGAAAGAGGGGAAATCTTATATTGCTGTAGATTGGGGTGGTCTCTTTTGTGTTTGTCTAAAATGGCCCTAACAGGAGGAGGGACTTATCCAAGGAGAAGAGGGATGTGGTTCCAGGAAATTTATTACCAAACTAGGCGATGTTGACTGAGGTGATACCCCTTCTCTAGCCAGCATGACTACCCACACCACGTGATCACATCGCCACGCCCTGGAAAGGAATTTGGGAGACAGCAGAAGTCACGGTGTGGCTCAAGTGGTCATCTTGGTAAGAACCGTCAGCAACTTTTTCTTTTCTTTCTTTCTTTTACTAATCGTTTCTGTTTTCTTCTTTTTTCTTTTACCTCAGTTGTGGTGGGGGGCAACTACTTCTGATCTGCTGAGACGGAACCCGAGCATCACAGAAGATTCGAGGCTGGGTTTCTCTCCAGCGTGTGATGGGGGCAATGAGGAGGCTAGACATTACTTTGAGAATAGTCGAGAAAATAACCGTGGTGTAGTGCGAGGGTGCGACAATGATTGCCCACGGGCCAAATCGGGCTGTTTCTATAAATGTTCTCGTATTGAAATTCAGACACGGCCATTCATTAACATACTGGCTGTAGCTGCTCTTGGGGGACGGTAGCAGATCTGAGTAGTTGCAACAGAGACCACAGGGCCTGCAGAAATGGAAATACCTGAACTGTTACGTAAGAATGTTTCCTGACCACCTCCCCCGTCCCTGCCTTGGTATAGAGGAAGAGTAAATGAATTTGAAATTAACATATCTGACTTCTGGTCCAAGATCTACCTCTGAGTTTTGTGTCTCTGAACATGTCCCTACATCTCAATCTCTTCCTTTGTAAAGAAGAAGATCTCTAATTTCTTTCACAACTCTTGCTTGGAAGCCAGGGGCCCAAGGCTGCCGGTGATCTGCAGGGGGAAGTAACGGACCCACCAGATGGGAAGGATGTAGGTCAATGATACGGGGGCGGTGGCGGGGAGGGGTTTCCATCTTTTGACCTGCCACCTCATGGTCCTTACGTTCAAAGTATCTCTTGGAACCACCAGAGAACTAACATTTAAATCTAGGCAGATGATCTATGCCTTTTACCTAAAGAGTCGAACCTGTTTACATTTGTTGTGGATTCCAGGAACTTTGTCATCTTTTCCACCATCTTATACTTGTTTCCCATCTGTGCTTTGATCAGATGTCTGTGCCCAGTGTTGCATCATGTTATTCCAGCTGTGGTGGTGGCAGCGAGGTCCACACAGGTGTGAACTGGTAGCAGCTGATCTCAACTGTCCCACGTGTCTTTCCTTTCAGCCCCTTGGGGCATCTCTATCGCTCCCATGTAAGAAAGCTCCAAGAGTATACTCACTATTCTGGCATGTGCACAAACCTGGAATGGGGAAGCATGGCCGATGGGTGATGGACAGACATCAGCAAGTAAACACTCCCCTCTCCCATGCTTCAGGTGGACAGTTGTGGGGTATGTGCCTCATGGCTCCTCAGAGGGTCTCTGATGAAATGTCAATGATGATTATCTAAATAATGGACTGGACTGCGTCACCCTTCCCACTGCTGCTCCCGTCAGTTCCCAAAATAAGCCCCTTGTCCACAACCCTCACTTCAGGCTCTGCTTTTGAGGGCAACCTACCCTAGGTATCTTCTTTTCCTTCATTTCCTTTTCTTTCTTTCTCTTATTCTTTTGAAGTTATTGAGATAATTTTCGTCTTTATTCTCCCCTTTTTTTCCTTTAATGGTTTGAAATTTATATGCCACATTTATATTATTTAGGGGCTGCCTTGACACATTAGCATGTATTCTTAGCATAGTTTTAAGTTAATCTCTGCCTCCGTTCTGAAAAGTACAAGAAGCTTAGACTATTTTAGCTCTAAATGTCCAGTCTGGCTTATGTGGTGTTATTGTCCAGTATTTTAGCTCTGTACCTCTTTAACTCAATAAATGAGACATGAGGGGCACCTGGGTGGTCCTATCTGTTGAGCATCTGACTCTCGATTTCGGCTCACGTCATGAGCCCAGGGTCGTGGGATCGAGCTCCGTGTTGGGCTCCGTGCTGAACGTGGAGCCTGCTTAAGATTCTCTCTCTTTCTTCCTCTGCCCCTTTCCGTGACTCATGTTCTCTCTCTCTCTCTCTCTCTCTCCCCCCAATAACTAATTAATGGATTGATTAAAAAATAAATTTTATGTTATCATTGTTGTTGTTTCTACCATTAAGAGGTGTTTACCTTTTTCCCCCGAGTACCATTTTCTTTACTTATCTTCCTTGAATTCTTGACACTCTTTCTTCCTGAAGCACAAGCGTTAGAAATTCTTGTATTGCAAGTCTCATACTGATCAACTCTCTCAGATTTTGCGTACCAGAAAATGTCTTTGTTTAATGCTTGTTTTTGAAAGGTAGCTTAGCCAGAAATGTAATTCTAGGTTGACACGCATTTCTTTTCATCACTTTGAAGGTATTATACTTCTATTATATTTCCTCTGGATGTCTCTGTTGCTATTGAAAAGCCAGATGTTGGTTTACTCACTTTTCGTTGCAAGTGATGTTTTCCTCCGTCTGCCTTAAAGTCATTTTGTCATACTTAGTGTTCTGGTATTTTACCCTGACATGTCTGAGTGTGAATTTCTCTGATTTTTTTTTTCCTGAGTGAAGTTTATTGGGCTTCTTGAATCTAGGAAGTCCTATCTCTCGTCAATTCTGGAAAATTCTCAACTATCAAACTCCAAATATCTTTCCACCATTATTTCTATTAAACTCTTGGGACTGTGATTAAATGCATATTTGACCATTTTTTGCCCTTTCTTCCATATCTCTCAATATCTGTTTTATTTTTCCGATTTTTTTCTCTCTGTGGAGCATTCTATTTAATACCTTAAAATCTACCTTCCATTTCATTAACTCACTCTTCACCTCAATCCAATCTTCCCCTTTCACTGGGTTTTAATTTTCAATATATTTATGTGTGTCTTTTATGTTGTTTGAGATATAGATTTTTCAGTATATTTGTTTTTTAACCAGATTTGTTATTTTTGATAGCCTTGTGCTTCTCACTCGTAATTTTTATTCTTTCTTGTATTTTTTAAATTAATTTTTTTGTATTTATGAGAGACAGACAGCACATGAGAGGGGGAGGTGCAGAGAGAGAGGGAGACCCAGAATCCGGAGCAGGCTCCAAGCTCTGAGCTGTCAGCACAGAGCCCGATACAGGGCTCGAACCCACGAACCATGAGATCATGACCTGAGCCGAAGTCGGACGCTTAACCAACTGAGCCACCCGGGCGCCCCAATTCTTTCTTGCATTTTTAAAATGTATTAAATATACATGTATTCTGTATCCTGTAACTCCAATCTGAAAATTCTTATCTGCTGTTTGTTCTGCTGACTCTCGGTCATGATGCCTAGTGGCCTTGGGTGTTTTCTTATTTTTGGTTGTGACCACATGCTTGCTCAAACTCTATCAGTGGAAATTCTTGGAGACCTGAACTGAGATCATTGGTCCTGAAGGAACAGCATTTGCTTCTGCCAGGTTCCCTGAGCTGAACCAACCCTGGTTCACTTTTAGGTAAAATCCTCAACTTCTGGGTTATGAGGCCATGTAAACACCATGAATTAAGTGTACAGACCCATGTGAGGTAAGTCATATCCATGAATTTTTAGAGAACTTTCCCTATTCTCCCTCTATCCAGAGCCAAGCCCAAGATATTTCTGGAGTTGTCCTAGTTCATCTTCACTTGAGGTTAGACATCACCTTGTGCCAATAATATATGTTGGATTCTCTGATCTGCCTCCTCAGCCCAAAAAGTCCAAATGCTTTGTCTCCTGTCCCACTTTGCCGGTAGCCATTATCGCCAATGTTCTGGGCTTCTCAGATCAGTAGGTGCCCCAGGGATAGTGGTGGCTCCAGGAATCTCTCAGCTCCCTGCATTCACGTGTACACATTTTTTTTTTTCTGTCTTCACGTGGACATCTTTGCTTTCTTAGAATTTCATCTTTGAATTTAAAATATTTTTGATAAATATCTTCCCTAGAATTTGTGTTTAGTAATGAGAACTTCAGGACTGTTGGTCAGTCTACCATAGATCCAAAAATGAAAGCATGAGGGCTGGAAATCACAGATTCGATGTTTAAATGACTGTCTTATTCCCCAATACTCTCATGTCCAAAGAGGAAGCATCCTTTTCATGTGGATCAGAACCACATGAAATATGTTGTAAAGGGATCAAGAATCTTTGGGACACCTTGGTGGCTCAGTTGGTTAAGCATCTGACTTCGGCTCAGGTCACGATCTTGCTGTTCTTGAGTTCGAGCCCCGCGTCGGGCTCTGTGGCGACAGCTCGGAGCCTGGAGCCTGCTTCGGATTCTGTGTCTCCCTTTCTCTGTGCCCCTCCCCAGCTCATGCTCTGTCTCTGTCTGTCTCTCTTTCAAAAATAAACATTAAAAAAAATTAAAAAAGAATCTTTAACATCACTGTGTAATTATTTTTCCTCCTTAGAGAAAACAAATGGATTAATAGACATGAATATATAGTTATTAAGTGGGATAGACAAACTAAGTCCCTTTAGAGAAAATGGGCTTCACATCTATAACAAGGAGGAGAATATGTGATATCTATAATTTCCCTGTTTAAAGGTTCTCTTTGTTTAGAAATTGTGCTTTCGTGATAGTCAGAGAGAGAGAGAGAGAGAGAGAGAGAGACTTCCTCCAGTGCCCCCCAAATAAGTTACAACATGTGATTGTTTATAACCACATTTCTGCCCCAAGGAAGAAAATAAAATGAGTCGGAACATCTCCCAATTCCTGAAGCAATTTCCTAATAGCCCCCACAAAAGAGCAGCCATGTGGTTGCAGGAGACATCCCTTGTGCCCCCAGCCCCATGATTGAGAAAGCCAGATCGTCTCCAAAGGCCAGCCTATTCTGCCTGTCACATGTTCTCTCCCTTTTGGTGGAACGTTAAAGGTGCACAGTTGACATGTGAATGTTACAGAACATTCTACTGGATCCGATAAAGGGAATTTCAATAAGTGATGAAGGGAACTTTCTGACTGGCGAGATACGAGTCGAAGGTTACCTCTTAGAGTTCTGAGTATCCCCATCTTGTAATGATGAAAGGAATCAGAAAGATTTCATCCCAAAGAGGAGAATTAGCCATAATTTTCCAGGCTGTACATCTGCTGCCCCACCCTCAACGCACACACGCGCACACGCGCGTGCATGCACACCCACACATACACTCACACACCGCAATGATAATCAGTTGCAGCTTCTTCATGCCAAGATCCATTACACGAAGGAAAATTCTGCATAAAAGTGCTGCATTGGACCGATTCCATAGGTTATAACATGTTTCATATGGTGCATTTTTCTTAGTACGGGGGAATAATCCTGCCGTGATCATTTTACCTGATCATAACGTGCAATCTGGATGTGCCCGGACTCTCTTTTCTGTGAACTTGGTGAGGACAGGAATGTCCTCTGCAATGTGTCATCTCGCTCTTTTTCAGCATACAGTCTCATCCCCTGAGTCCTGGGGTCTCTCGGCCACGGTCCACATCCAATGCCAAATGGGCATAGTTACGATAAATTTCTGCACTTGCTTTGGCCTCTCAACCCCTGAGCATTTCTGCATATGTAACATTCTGAACCATGTGAGTCTTGGTTGAGGCAGCTCGCAACTAAGATATGGACCCATGACCCAGGTTCTGTGTCAGAGAAATGTAACCTTCTCAGACAAAATAAAGGATGGCCTATCTCTGCAGCCAGCTCAACACCCCACACGTGGCAGGAGCCTCTATGTCTTATTTCGTCAACGAATGAAGGAGCATTGAAATCGGACGTCCAGAAATGTTTTCCTTGTGGCCTTGAAATGACAGACGTTCCACGGTTGGTCCTTGACACCCGTTAGGCTAAGTGCGCCGAGCTGCCCTGCGAACACATTCCCAGAAACTTCTAGCCATTCCAGTCCTTCAGATCTGTCAACCCTTCGCCTTCCCTTGATATTCATTTTGTCAAGCAGTGCATGAAGGACCGGGTTTGGGAGACACTGTGGAAAAGGATCAGAACCCCATGAAATATTTTATAAGTTTAGATGTCCGGGAGCAAAGGGAAGATACAGATTAAAATCAGAGAGGAAGGCGCCATTGTTTCTCGGATCTGTTGAGCGTGAACCAAAGAGAAGCAGGGTTGAGAAAGGGGGGCACGGAGAGAAAACCGTTGTGTAGCTTTGAACTGGTCACCCCACCCACCTCTGCTGGGCCTCAGCACCCGCAGACAACTCCTAGCTGAATGTTAAAATCTTCAAGAGCCCTGTCCCACCCCGAGTTTGAATTTTCAGAGTGAAAAACCAAAACGTCAATCAATCTAGGATTTTTTTTCTTTCAACCAGTGAAAAATTCCCCTACCAGAATACAACGCCAGGGCGCAAGCAAGAACGGAGCCCTGTTATCATGGATGGAAAGCTGGGCCAAAACTGGCTAAGGACTCAGCTGCTAGAAGGCTATTAACAGCAGCTCAGATTTCCTGGTTCCAATGGGTTGCAATGCACTCAGGATTAGCTTTGCCTACAGCCTGCGGTTAATGACTGTTTGTACGGTAACAGTCTGCTGTTATGCCGACAAAATGCCTGTAAAGATTACGCTTGGATTTTGGGGAGAGGCCACATACTCCCCTCCGTGGATGGCAAAGCCTTTTAAAGAAAAAAAAACCCAAAAACCCTGGACTATGTTGCCTAACACCCCATCCAACATCAGGCTCTGAGTATCCATCGTTACGACGCTGCTGCTGTTGGCATCCCGCACCATGAAATGGAACGTTAATATCCACCAAGGATGCCTGGTCTCATTCTCTCCTCCATCACTTGTGCTATTAATCTCTTACCCTTTATGTTTGTGTTCTTTCTTCATAAGCTTGAGAAGGCCTCTTTTTCCCATGAAAAAATTCCATATTTTTATAAGATTGTACATCAGAGGTGATATTGAATTCTTTTATGGCCAAAGGACTGATACCAAATTATTTCTGGAAATTTCAGTGGCTTCTTATTGGCAAAGAATGAAGTTCAACCTCCTTTACGTCACTCAAGCCCCACTTGTACGTGACTCCTAAACTCCGGGTTCAGGCTTCTCCTCTGCTACTAGATTTCATTCTAAATTTTTGAAGTATATTTATTTATTGGGGGGGGGGTGGTGAGAAAGCAGGGGAGGGGCAGAGAGAGAGGGAGAGAGAGAGAATCCCAGCAGGCTCTGCATCATTAGCCCAGAGCCCAATGTGGAGCTCGGACTCATGAACCGTGAGATCATGACTTGAGCCGAAACCAAGAGTCAGACGCTTAACCGCCTGAGCCACTCAGGCGCCCCTAGATTTCATTCTCCTCTTGCTCTAGCCAAATATATTTTTGAAGCTACTTTAGATCAAGGCTGGGAGTTCTCAGTCTTGGTCATCATTGCTCACCCTCTTGCTACCTGATGGATAGGCACCCATTATTTCTGCTTCCTGACATCATCTCTGCGGTTTAGGCAGAAGCCTCAACTGTCCTTCCTTCCCTGAGTCCCTGTCAATCTTCTCTTTCATCTATTTCCTTAAAATTCTGCTTTGTAGCTCCTTGATTCAGATGCGTACTCTGCCCTCTCAGTAGACTCCAAGCATGTTGAAAATAAGGGCTGTATCTTACCCACTTTCCTAACCCCCATGGTGCCTGGTATAGGAGCTCAGAGCAGGTGCCCAGGGACCGCTGAATCATTGCTGCTTGCTTTGCAATCAAAATGTAATTTTGACCCCAGAAACCAAAAGGAATTCAATGTGCACCTCTCCTGATAGACTTGTGATTCGGGGATGTTAGGAATATATGGAGTTCACTTTGGTTCTGTTGACCAATATCACGGAATTAAACAGCGAGAGCACGCACGTTCTATTCTTTTTTAAGTACCTGTATATTCTGACTAAATACACTTTAAAGGAAATCAAGCTCTTGTAGGCTTGGACGTTAGTAAGTGGGTATCTTAAAGCAGGTTGAGTCAGAGGCAAGTTGTAAGTTTTAGAGGGGAGCTTCAGGGCTTAGGTGTAAAGAAAATTACTCCTTTCGAACTGAGAATGTAATTACAAAGATTCACACACAGATACAGAGAAAGACCATAATCTTCAGCCTTTTGGGGCTTCTGCCAAGTCGCATGAAAGAGAAAAGTTGAGTTCTACAAAGACGCAGGGGATAAAAGGTTCGGGGGAATCAGAGAGGAAGAGAGATCCAGAGAGAGAGAGACAACAGGGGGTTTTCACTGAAAGGAGCGTGGGGGACCCAGAGAGGCCATGAGAAATATGAGGCATGAGAGGACCCCAACACCAACAGAGGCCAGTGAAAGATCAAAGGAAAGCGACTTCCGTGTACCCGTATCTTCTCAATTGGCCTAGAAATATGTCTTTATCAAGACAATGCCCTTCATGTCTATCACTAGCTTTTCTTTTTTTTTTTTTTTTTTTAAGACAGAGAGATCATGAATAGGGGAGGGGAGCAGAGAGAGAGAGAGGGAGAGAGAGAACCCCAAGCAGACCCCAATCCCAGGGTGAAACCCGATGCAGGGCCTGGTCTCACGGCAGCGAAACCAAGAGTCAGACACTTAACAACTGAGTCACCGAGGTGCCCCTTTATCGCCAGATTTTTAAATGGTTGTTCCTTTTTCTTACTTATTTGAAGGCCTCTCCTAAAATTCCCCTCCCAAGAACATAAGTTTAAATGAATGGGCTACTTCCAAAATTTGGGTGACTGTGGGAATGACAAGAGGGAAAGAAAAGCCATCTGTGACAGCATTTCTAAGGCCCCACATCTACCTTTCTCCCATAATTGCATATCAGCTCCTTAATAGAAGTTGACCAGTGCTGCCTGTAATATATGAACACATATTGGATATCACGCTATGAAAATATGGCCATGCCCCTGCTAACAGGGGGGGTGCCTTGTGATCAGAAACAAACCAAAACAGCCTTGTGGTCCAAAAGATTGATCCTGGAGATAGAAATACCAACAGAGGCATGTGGATCCACTCCAGAATGTCACAAAAAGTCACGTGCTGTGACACAACATCTCTGAGGGGTTCCCAGCTGCTGTAATATCTGACACGCCCCCAAGAGGCATGAAATACTAACGTGCACGTGTCCTCATAGGCAGCCCCTTACATCGAAATTCATACTTTCCATCCTTTTTTCGGTAACGTGTTGCCTTTTCCAGATGTCTCGGGATATGGAGAATTTATACAACCAGGCATACCAATCCTTTCGATTTTCCGTGGAGCCTCTAGACGTCAGTTGCCCGCTGCTACAGACAAATACAGTGTCTGGTCCTGGGAAAATAGCCTCTAGAAACTTAAAATCTAGTTGAAGGGAAGAAAGATTCTCACCAAAATACCTTGTCTCGTTAAAATATTTTAAAATATTTATGCGACGCAGCAGATACTTATATTAAAATGGAAGTAAGGGGGCGCCCGGGTGGCTCAGTCGGTTGGGAGTCCGACTTCAGCTCAGGTCGTGATCTCTCGGTTCGTGGGTTCGAGCCCCGCGTCGGGCTCTGTGCTGACGGCTCGGAACCTGGAACCTGCTTCAGATTCTGTGTCTCCCTCTCTGTCTGCCCATCCCCCATTCTCTCTCTCTCTCTCAAAAATAAACACTAAAATTTTAAAAAAAAGAAATAAAAAAATAAAATGACATAAGTGCTGGGCAGTCAAGGTGTAATGAATGAGGTACGTCTTCAGAATTGGCTTAACCCTCACATCTACCACTTAGAAAGTTTGGTCAAATGTCTTAGTGTTAACGCCTTCATTTCCTCGTCTGCAAAATGTGGATGGGTAGCAATATCCACTTTGCAGGGTGGTGTTTGGTGACATACAATGTGGGTAAACGATACAGCAGATGGTCAATGAATAGTAGCTGTTGTTGCTGTGGGAGCTGAGATATAACTGAGTTGACGGTGGGGCAGGAGAATTTGGAGAAGATGAGTATTGAGGCTGAACCTAGGGCCAAGTTGACTTAGAAGGGGAAACAAATGGAGTGTATCCCAGCAGATCCCCTGGAAGAAGATAAGGACATGGCAGTGAGGTTGTCTGGGGTTGTGACTTCTGATTGGAACCGAAGTTTTGAACAGAGAATGAGGGTTAGCGATGAAGGGAGCAGAATGGATAGGAAGAAGGATGTAGGGGTCAGGTCCGGGATGACTTTGAATTCCATATGGAACAGTTAGCTTTCCCCTAAAGCAATGGACCGCCACTGGGTGTTTTTCGACCTTGAAAAAAAAATAGTAAAGCTATATTTTTGAAAAATCAATCTCACTAAAGGCTGGATGGGAGTAGGGAGAGATCAAACACTCAGAGACTATGGTGAGGACTCATCAGTGATGCAGGTGGGAAGGACACAGTGAAGAAACAATAAACCAAGCTTGGTAGGTGACAGGATAAGAGGAAGGATAGGAGCCAGATTTCAAATCCAGGTGCCTAGGGGAGTGAAGGATGTCAATACCATGGACAGAAAGATGGAAACTCAAGAAGGGCACTCATTCGGATAAGAAAAGAAGGGGTATGAGTAAGTGTTCTTCAAGAACGTCTGTTCAAGTCTCCTTGTTAGAGCTAACAACAGTGTCTCACATTTATATTCAAGCTATCTTGGTGTCTCAGACCCCCACGTTCAATGTTCTGTCAGAATCATCTCCTTTAACCTCACCAAACTAGTAAGCAAGACTTTCTCTTATTTTTCCCATTTTATAAATACGGAAAGGATCGCAAGGATGAGACGACTTGCCCGTAAGCAGAAAACCCGGGAGTCTAACCCAGAACTCAACCTTCATTCTGCCTTCCGATATCGTTGGGTTGCAGTTAGAGGCGTGCTGACCACACAGGCTTGGAGTCGGGAACCCTGGGCTAACTTCTCAGCCCCACTTTTTATTAGCAGCTCTCTGAACTCTCATTTTCTTATCCTCGAGAGGTGGCGTAAAGCTTTGAAAATCAGACATACTGTGGATGAAGGTGTTTAGCCACCTGTAGAGCAGAAGACCCGAGTTAAAGAAACACAACTACTGGGGTGCCTGGGTGGCTCAGTCAGTTGAGCGTCCGACTTCAGCACGGGTCATGATCTCACGCTCCGTGAGTTCGAGCCCCGCGTCGGGCTCTGTGCTGACCGCTCAGAGCCTGGAGTCCGCTTCAGATTCTGTGTCTCCCCCTCTCTCTGCCCCTCCCCTGCTCATGCTCTGTCTCTCTCTGTCTCAAAAATAAATAAAAACATTTAAAAAATTTTTAAAAATAAAATAAAATAAAATAAAATAAAATAAAATAAAATAAATCCAGCTACTGAAGTTTACATAGAGAAACGAGCAGGGCCTCCAGAGGAGACTCACATCGCATAGTAGTTTGGATATTGAGCGAGAAGAGTTTCCAAGAAAAGGGCACCGTAGAGGGCTCAAAAGTGATCAGAAAGAATTGGTGATTCGGAAATCTTTGGTCACCTTGGGGAGAACGGTAGCCATTGAGGTTTGGAGACAGACGCTAGATTTTAAGAGATTAAGGAGAGAGTGGGTGGTAAGGAAATGGAGTGCAGACCAGTCCGTTAAGAAGTTTACAGTGAAAAGAAGCAAAAAATAGGACAGTAGCTCGAGGGGGCAGCTTAAATTATTACCGCTTCCATGGATATAGACATTTTAACGGGGATCAACTCCTGAAACAAAAGGGATTAAGTGATGTTGGTAGGAATTTCAGTCACAGAAGGTGGGGGAGCATTTTCTTCTTGGACACTTTGGGCGTTTCCCAAAGTCCCTGAAATCACACCACGAATGGGCATTTGCCTGTCGTGTCTCAATGTTAAGCTGACCCTGTGTCATTCACTCTTACTTTTTTATTTTCATACCATTTTAACAATGCTTTCAAATGCGACGGTTTGCTCATTCCAGCGACGCTATGAAATAGACCCTATGGGATGGTTATAAAAGCCCATTTATCCAAAAATTCGACTTCCAGACTTTCAGAATACCAAACCATATTCGGAAGTTGGCGGGGGCCGGTGGGGGGGGGGGGAGCGGGGGAGCCTTGTGAGTGGTACATGACTGTCATAAGGTCCACAAATTTTAGTCCCAAGAAAAAGAGGGAGCACTTCCCTTAGACTCAACATTTTTTGTAAAATAAGGCGGTGAGCCATTATCGTTCCGTGCCTGGTCGCCTTATGTCGGGTTCTTGAGGATGGGTTCCGTTTCTTCTTCTGCGTCTCCTAAAGTCCCCTCTACCTTGTCCGCGCTTAGTAGATACGTCTGGCAGATTGATTTGAAGATGGTGAAGGCACAGGTTTAAACTTAAACACCGGGGCCTCAAGCAAAATTTCTAAAGATGCTGATTCGATGCCAGGGTCTCGTCACCTCGCTTTGGCGACAGCGGTCTGTTTGCGAGGATGCGTGAGGGATGGCAGGAGAGTAGGGATCACCGCCAGGAGCGGGAAGATAGACTGACCAATAACGAGAGACAGGTGTCAACCTTGAATCCTGAGATCTCAGCTGGCGTTGGGAAGCCCAGAATTGCCAGATCAATCGATTCGTTCTTCTCTATGGACTACATCGTTGCCGTCCAGGCCAGAGATGTTACATATTGATTTCTGGTGTGCAAACCTCGAAAAGGATTTGGTTGTTTGGAGAAATAGTGCGGAAACGCTGCCTCCCCTTACTCTCCTCTCCACGCCCCGGAGGAAAAGTCGAGTTTAAGATCAAGGTTTCTTGTCAGGTTTTGTAGTTACCCGTGTGTTTTACAAGGTTTGGCATTAGTGATTCCTGAAAACACTCCCATTAGAAGGCGAGATGACACTATTAAACTCAGGCTACTTTATAGCTCTGGAAGCCGAGGCACAGAAAGGTTAAGTGGCTTAGCAGAGTTGCCCAGCAATTTGATGGCAACTGAACCCTTGAGCGTCCCGCTCGACAGGCCTGCCCGGTAGGATCCCACAGAGCGTGTTCAAGTGAATTTTCGGCGCCCGTGACTGGGGCCCTGAAGAATAACCCAAGCAGAGAGAGCCATGCATCGCCGCGCAGCTGGTAATCCAGTATAAATCATGATCACGTAAATCTTGCAGAGAAGAAGCGGGTGGACTCCTAGGAAAAGAGAGTTTTCCGTCTAAGGTGGCAAGCGGGAAGGCTTGTGCATGGATGGGCACGCGGCTGGCGGTCAGCAATGCCACCGAGTGCTGCAGGACAGGACTGGGGAGGGGAAGTCTGGGCGTCCTGTGCTCGCCTCTTCCCTCAGCCGCCCGCACCGGAGCGGATAGGGCTCCGTAATGTGCGTTAGTATTCTCACTCCGTCTCCTCCTTTACGGCTCCTCATGACTCTCTCTGATGACAAAGAGGCTCTTTGCCATTTAAAGGTCGAATGCCAGTAATAGAGAGACGGCATTTTATCATCAGATGAGTGCAGGCAGAAGGGGGGGGGGGGGATGAAAACTTGGTTAGACAGAGCCAAGTGCAATCATGTCCGGCCTGAGACTCCATGAACATGTGGAAGGCACCTTCAATTAACCTTTTACAAATACCTGGTCGCCCGGACCGATTTATCTGAAGGTTGTCAGCTGTGTTGGGAAAGCGTTTCTCTCCTGCTGAGACGGAGAAAGCGTATGATCTTATTCTCATCTAGTCCCACAAATTAGAAATCCCTCCCCCACCCCCCACCACGATCCCCCAGTGATAAAGATTCCTCTGCTATCTGTGAGCACAGAGCCCGGGCAGTCAGGGGCACTGGAGCTGGGACCTTCTACTCAACCAAGAAGGTTCTGGTCTATTTCGGAAAGATTTTGAAGTATCAGTCTCCTCGAGGAATTTTGTAGAGAAGTACATGTTGCGGAGTGGAATATCAGTCATTACAGCTGGGGAGATAATACAGCTTTATGTCTGAGGCTCCTTTATGATTAAAAACTCTTTTCTACTTGTCTGCCCTCTTTTCAATCCCTTCCACACCGAAGCAGACAGGACAGGTGTTATTTGAGGGATTCCGAGAGGCCCAGTGAATGGCTCGGGGTCCCACAGACATTAAGGGTCACGGTGGGGATTTTGAATCGCAAGGATTTGGGGGGTTTTGATCCAGCGTTCTTCCCCACGATTGCTATTACGTTGCAGAGTCATGGACAGAGGGCAGGATTTGACTTTTGCAGAAACTGGCGAGGCCTCCCTTTTGCCTTCCAGGGAATTCCAAGAAGTCTGTCTTGATCAAGAGTCTCTCTCTCTCATCGGGGTTAAGTCCTGTGTCCCCACGGCCTGGGACTAGAGCAGTATTACACGTGGCCCGTCAGGGAGGGCCCCACCCCGTGTCAGCCTCACAGCAGTGATGCGGCCTGCGTGTAACTTCCCCTAAACGAAGGGTGAGGCATGGAAACTTGAAGTGGTAAACAGTCCCCGGAGGTCCCGGTGGTGGCAGACCAGCTGGATTCGAACCCAGGTTGGCCCGTTCTCAACGTCTGTGCTCCTTTGGTGCTCCCACCCCGGAGCAGGTGGAACAGGGCACCAGTGAGCCACGTGGGCAGGGCCCAGGGAGGCTGGTGGGGTGCCCCAGATGTTGGGGGGGCTCATCATCCCTCCCGGTGGGGTGGGGGGCCATCCCAGTACAGCTCGACCTTGGGGCTCGTCCTGCTTTGTCCCTTCTGGGCCCGGACAGCCTTTCCACAGAGGCGTCTGGAACTCTAAGGAAGCGAGCGGGCAACGCTAGGGAATTCAGTCTTTGGAAAATAATAAGACACTTCTACAGAGGTCAAGTCTAAAACCCTGGTAAATTCTGCAATCGTGAAAAGTCCCCCGTTCTTCACTTATAAAAGGGGGGTAAGGGTCCCGTTGCACAGAGCTGTTGCAAGGATTAAAAGCGAGCGAGGGGGCGCCTGGGTGTCGGTTAAGCGCCGGACCCCAGGTTTCAGTTCAGGGCATGATCTCACACTTCGTGAGTTCGAGCCCCGCATGGGGCTCTGCGCTGCTGACGATGCACAGCCCGCTTGGGATCCTCTCTCTCTCCCCCTCTCTCTTTGGCCCTCCCCCACTCTCTCTCTCTTTCTCTGTGGAAAACAAAACAAACTTTTAAAAAAGTGACCAATACCAACGAAAGACGTTTGCGGAGCTCATGCGTCATGGGAATCTTTTATTACTAATAATCCACAATGGTTTCCCTTATTCTGTTATTGCCGGTGTAGTCAGTGTAAGGAGAGCAGGAAGAGGGTGTTGGAAGCCTGAGAGTATTCCTGGCACCCAGTACACAAAGCCCTAGTGACGGCAGTGTCTCCTGTCTGTGTTCCCTTCTGCTCCAAAGCCCTCCGAGTCTTAGCAAGCTTTGTTCAAGGCGAACGCTCAACACCGAAGTCATTAGGCCTGTAATTTACCCCCACTGGAACACAGGAAAGTGTAATCAAATAAATATTATTGTTTTTCCTCCCTTTCTTAGCAAATTACCACCTTCCGCTCCTCTCTTCCCCCAAATTCTAGGAGTTGGGCAAGTCTGGAACTGATCTCTCCGCAGAAAAATATTTCAGATCAAAACGCTGCCATCTGTGAGACGTTCCCCCGTCCCGAAGCCCAGAAACCTCCTACAGAAATCAGGACATAAATGCCAATTTGGCTCGACGGAAGGTGCTCGATTGGGTTATTAAATTCCACATGGCAATTTACATGGGGGCCGTAAAATACAAATCGCCCAAACAAAATGTGTTCTGATGCCACTCGGGCGGATTTAATACCTTCCTTCTCCCTAAAGCAATCCCACACCATTGTACCTCCCCAGTGTGACTCATGTCCGGAGGCCAGGGGGGGAAAGAAAATTTAAGGAAAGGAAGGGGGGAAGAGGAGAGAAGAACAAGATAAAGGAGGGAAATAAAAAAAACCAAACCAACCAAAAACACAGGTTCTGGGGGGTTGTCTCTTTCTGCCACAAGACATATTTGTGCGTGTGTGTGTGTGTTTCCTAAACACATGCCGGTGATGTGCCATTGTCGCTGGCCGCCGTTCACACACGTGCGTGCCCCCCGAGACATCAAGGTGTTCTTTAATATCCCTAATCAGGACAGATTTAAGCAGAGCCCGCAAGTCTGGGAAACAAGTTAACGAGTGACGTTCTGCAGAGAGAGTTTTGCAGGCCTGCCTTGAGAACTGCCACTTGTTGAGATGCCGCGACACAGAGCGCTATTTAATGAGCTCGCTTCTTTGTTTTGTTCTTCTTTTTCTCTTCTCTTTTTTTTCCTCCCTCCCTATGTTTCTCCCTCTCTCTGTCTCTTTCTTTTTCACCCTCCCTCCCTTCCATCCTTCCTTTCTTCCTCCCTCCCTCCCTTCCTTCCTTCCTTCTTCCTCCCTCCCTCCCTTCCTTCCTTCCTTCCTTCCTTCTTCCTTCCTTCCTTCCTTCCTTCCTTCCTTCCTCCTTCCTCCTTCCTTCCTCCTTCTTTCCTTCCTTCCTTCCTTCCTCCTTCCTTCCTTCCTCCCTTCCTTCCTTTCTTCCTCCTTCCTCCTTCCTTCCTTCCTTCCTTCCTTCTTCCTTCCTCCTTCCTCCTTCCTTCCTTCCTTCCTTCCTTCCTTCCTTCCTTCCTTCCTTCCTCCTTCCTTCCTTCCTTCCTTCCTTCCTCCTTCCTTCCTTCCTTCCTCCTTCCTTCCTTCCTTCCTCCTTCCTTCCTCCTTCCTTCTTCCTTCCTTCCTTCCTTCCTTCCTTCCTCCTTCCTTCCTTCCTTCCTCCTTCCTTCCTTCCTTCCTCCTTCCTTCCTCCTTCCTCCTTCCTTCCTTCCTTCCTTCCTCCTTCCTTCCTCCTTCTTCCTTCCTTCCTTCCTTCCTTCCTTCTTTCCTTCCTTCCTCCTTCCTTCTTCCTTCCTTCCTTCCTTCCTTCCTTCCTTCCTTCCTTCCTCCTTCCTCTTTCCTTCCTCCTTCCTCCTTCTTCCTTCCTTCCTTCCTTCCTTCCTCCTTCCTCTTTCCTTCCTCCTCCTTCCTTCCTTCCTTCCTTCCTTCCTCCTTCCTCCTTCCTTCCTTCCTTCCTTCCTCCTTCCTTCCTTCCTTCCTTACTCCCTCCTTCCTCCTTCCTTCCTTCCTTCTTCCTTCCTTCCTTCCTCCTTCCTTCCTTCCTCCTTCCTTCCTTCCTTCCTCCTTCCTTCCTCCTTCCTTCTTCCTTCTTCCTTCCTTCCTTCCTTCTTCCTTCCTTCCTTCCTTCCTTCCTTCCTTCTTCCTTCTTTTCTTCCTTCCTTCCTCCTTCCTTCCTTCCTTCCTTCCTTCCTTCCTTCCTTCCCTTACACTGACATAATAAGCATTCATGACCCTGACCCCCCAAACAAAAACTAGGATTTGGGCAGTAATGTGCAAACACCCATGAAATTTTCCCCTCCTACTCCTTTTTTTCCCCCAGACCTGAGGTCATCAGCATCCTGAATCCTGTATTCATCATGCCATTGCTTTCCCTTTTGTGTACATTTACTGCACCTATATGTATTTCTAAGAGTATTACAAATACATGCCTTTTTTTTTTTTTGGCTTTATGAAAAGAATATGGAGCTGTGTGTAATCTTCCTGAACTCACTGTTTTCACTTAATAGTCCATTGCTAAGACTATCCTGATTGTCGCATGTTACTATAGTTGCTGCTTTGGGTGGCTGTGTAATATTCCATTGTATCCAAGTATCAGTGACTCTCTCATAGTGGGAATTTGAGTTGCCTCCGGGTTTTTGCTATGGCCAACAGTGCTGCTAAGAATGTTCTACATTTCTCTTGCATGCTTCTTTCTCTTGAGTGGGCACCCAGAAGTGGAGTTGGTGAGTTACTGGGTATGTGAATTTTTATTTTTAATGTTTTTTTATTTATTTTTGACACACAGAGAGAGAGAGAGAGACAGAGCATGAGTGGGGGAGGGGCAGAGAGAGAGAGGGAGACACAGAATCGGAAGCAGGCTCCAGGCTCTGAGCCGTCAGCACAGAGCCCAACGCGGGGCTCAAATTCACAGACTGCGAGATCAGGACCTGAGCCGAAGTCGGAAGCTCAACCGACTGAGCCACCCAGGCGCCCCTATGTGAATGTTAATGTTGGGAACAAATGTCTTAAAATTATTGCACCTCACAGAACCTATGGATCTATATCTTCTCCAACACTCAGTACTGTCAGCCCTACACATTTGGGCCAAGATGAGTATACAGTGACATCTTACTACAATCTTGAATCACACGTCCTTCATTGCTAATGCTATCAACCATCTCCAATATGCTTGTTGGCTGTGTGTGAACTGCTCATTGATGACTTTTACCCATTTTTCTATTTGCCTTCTATCATTACTTATTTATAGAAGTTACGTATGCTTGTATGACTTTATGCATGCTTTGTTTCTGTGTTTTGCAAGTATCTTCTCCTAGTTTGTAAGCTACTTCCCCCCTTTATAAGTGTCTTTGAATGAACAAAGTTTTAAAATTTTCATGTTAGTCAAATTTGCCATTTTTTCCCCTATAGTAAATGGTTCGGCCTTGTTTAAGAAAACTGTCCTCACCCCAACATCTAAATGATATTTATAATTTCTAGTAAGTATTTTCAACTTTCGTTCTGAGAGTTGAGTCCTTAATGCATTTTAGGTTGACCTCTGTGTATGGTGTGAGGTAGGGATATTTTTTTCCCCATATGGATGTGCAGGTTTTTCTAGCTTTCTTTACAAGTATCTCCTTTCCCTGTTGATTTGACATGTATCTCTTTTAACACCAAAATGCCATGCATGTGGGGACCTGTCTGGGTTTTCTTTTCCACTTCACTGCTTGCAGGGCTGATGCCATAACAACTGTAACTTCCTAAGAAGCCAGTCTCTCCTTGCCACTTGTCTTTTTCAAAAGTGTCTTGGGGCGCCTGGGTGGCTCAGTCGGTTAAGCGGCCGACTTTGGGTCAGGTCACGATCTTGCGGTCCGTGAGTTCGAGCCCCGTGTTGGGCTCTGTGCTGACCGCTCAGAGCCTGGAGCCTGTTTCAGATTCTGTGTCTCCCTCTCTCTGACCCTCCCCTGTTCATGCTCTGTCTTTCTCTGTCTCAAAAAAATAAATAAACGTTAAAAAAAAAAGTGTCTTGAAAATTCTTGGTCCCTTACACTTCAGTAGAGATTTTAGAGTTATCTTTCCAAAATGATGCATTACTCTGAAAAATCTTATTCATATTTTGTTTGAAAACGCAATGAATCCACAAGGTTATTGGGGGGAATATTTGGGAAGATTTGCACATTCACAATATTAATAATATATTTCTATCAATAAACATGGTGTGTTACTTTACTTAGCTCTTCTAATATCCCTTAATTTTAATAATCAAATAAAATTTTAATAATTTTTCCTGTAGATATCTTGCAAATCTGTTGTTTGCTTTATTCCTAGATGCTGCGTATCCTTGGATCCTATGTAAATTATGACTTCTTCTTTAATAATGTTTCTAATTACTTGTTGCTGATGTTTTGAAATTTAACTGTTGTATATAAATCATACCTAGCCAAATTGCTAAATTCTCCCATTGTTTTTAATAATTTGTAAATTCTTTTGAGTTTTCTATGTAGTAGAACATGCTTCTACAAATAATGACAGTTTTTCCCTTCTTTTATAGTTTCATGCCTCAGTATTTTATATGGCAATGTCTCAAAACTCCAATACCATGTTAAAATCACGTACCTCCAAGGTATATTCTTGATTTTTAAAAATGCACCTTGGGGCACCTGGGTGACTCAGTCAGTTGAGCGTCCGACTTCGGCCCAGGTCACGATCTCACAGTTTGTGGGTTCAAACCCCGCGTCGGGCTCTGTGCTGACAGCTTAGAGCCTGGAGCCTGCTTCGGATTCTGTGTCTCCCTCTCTCTCTGCCCCTCCCCAGCTCATGCTTGCACTCTGTCTCTGTCAAAAATAAATAAACTTTAAAAATATTAGAAATAAATAAATAAATAAAAATGCACCTAATGTTTTCTCATTTAGTATGTTTGTTCAGGGAATATATGTGTATATTCAGAAACCCACACACATGCACACATACACTTAATATATATAATGTTTTATTTATTTATTTATTTATTTATTTATTTTAATTTTTTTTAACATTTATTTATTTTTGAGACAGAGAGAGACAGAGCATGAACGGGGGAGGGGCAGAGAGAGAGGGAGACACAGAATCTGAAACAGGCTCCAGGCTCTGAGCCATCAGCACAGAGCCCGACGCGGGGCTGGAACTCACAGACCGCAAGATCGTGACCTGAGCCGAAGTCGGACGCTTAACCGACTGAGCCACCCAGGCGCCCCAATATATATAATGTTTTAAAAGTCCCCTTGTATTCCTAAGTCACTAACACTTTTCCTTTTGTTTTACATACAATGGTTGTTGAATTTTACCAAATATTTTCTGCATCCATTGAGATCACCACATAATCGTGCTCTTTCAATGTGTTAATTAGTAATTACAAGATTTTTCTCATAACAAATCACTCACGTATGAAATGTATGAGAGCGTTTCAACTGTGCTTTCTGTTTTTTATATACTATTGCATTCAATGTCCTAACACCTTGTTTTGAATTTTTATCTGATTTATGAGTAAAATGACCCTGTAACTTCCAGCTCATTGCTTGTAATGTTTTTGCCTGGGTTTTGCATCAGGGCTATGTTAGCTTCCAATGATGACTTGTGAGATACTCTGTTTTTATTTTATATATCCTTTTCCATCATTTTACTTAAAACCTCCATGTGCCCTTCTTCTGAGATATATCTCCTGGAAGCAGCCCGAATCTGAGTATTGCTTTTGCTTGTAGTTTTCTAATCTGCCATATTTTTGTTTTTGTTGTTGTTGTTGTTGTTTTTTCTAACTGATTGGCTTACCTGTTAAATGGCAATTACTGCTATATTTAGAACTATGTCTACCAACCTAATTTCTTCTTTCAGTTTGTCCTATCCTGCCCTGCTGTTTATGAAGTGCTTTTACTTGAAAACCAAGGGTACCTATGTTTATTATCTAGCTTAATAGTCCAGGGGGTTCAACATTTTCTCCTCTTCTTTGATCGTTTTCCTGAATCTCCCAACACACTGCAGATCTCTAATCTTTTATCTCGGAGTTATCATACATATGTTTGGGTTTTTTTTTTCTTCTTGGTATTAGTTTTCATTAAAAAAAAAAAGAAAATAGAAGAAGAAGGCTTACCAAGGTATTTGGCTGCCTTCTTATACTGTCGAAAAGCCTGATGTCAATCTTATCCCTCTGTAGTAATCCGTTCCTTCTGTAAGATTTCAGATACTTTTGACATTCTACGATCAGCCCATCAGGTATCTGGGTGCCAGCTTTTTCTTAGAACTCCTTATGGGTTTCTTTTTCTTTTTAATCCACGGAAAATTGATCTCCATCATTTTTTCCTCCTCTCATTATTGTCATTTTAAAATTATTTTTATTAAAAAAAAATTTTTACCTTTACTTATTTTCGAGAGACAGAGGGAGACAGAGCATGAGCAGCTGAGGGGCAGAGAGAGGAGGAGACACAGAATCTGAAGCAGGCGCCAGGCTGTGAGCAAGAGGTCAGCACAGAGCCCGACGCAGGGCTCGAACCCACAAACCGTGAGCTCATGACCTGAGCCGACGTCAGATGCTCAACCGACTGAGCCACCCAGGAGCCCCTCATTTATTGTCATTTAAAAAAATTTCTCTGTATTTCTGGAACTGCTGTTATCCGGATTTTAACACTTACCTCCTTTCTCCATATATCTTGGGTTTTCTTCATATTTTATATTTCTTGCTATTTTTCTTCTCCCACCTGGGAGATATCCCGAGTGCGTCCTCTAACTCACTAATCAGTCCTTTGCCGAACCCTCCCTGCTCTTCGTTGAATCTACTGTTGGACTTATTTCATTTATTTTAGTTTTCACACGCAATACATCTTCTTAGTTCCTTTCTGTTTTCTTGTTCCTTTTTCCTGTTGCTAGCATGCAGCGAGGAGGGGTTGCCTGAAACTTTTCCCGTTTTGGGCTGAATTACTATGGTGGCCAACGAGCATGCATCTGTTTTCCTCAGGCTTTCCACAAGCGCTGGACTTCAGTGTTGCCCTAATTTGACTCCTGAGGACTCTTGAGCCAGAGATCAAGACACGGCAGGTGAGAGGGAGGTACGTGTTTGTCCCAAGGCAATGGCAGTGAACAAGCAGAAGAACTTTAGTAATTATTTCCTGTTTTATTCTTTCCCAGCCAACTTCTCTACACACACACACACACACACACACACACGCACACACACCTCATCATCCCAGGGTTTATTATAGCTTCCTCCTGTTCTTTATATTTTCCTCTTTGGTCTCTCCAAAATCACTCTTGGCACGGGGATCCCTGCAGTCGTTTGCGCCCGGCATCTGGGCCAGACACGCAAGTGGAGCCTCAAAGTGATTGCCTTCGAGTCTTTCGTTTTACAGATGAGGACACGAGAGCCCCGAGAAACGTGACTGGCCCACGACCTGCTCGTGGTGGACGCCCCCATGCTACCACGTGCCCCCGTAGTCCACTCTAAAGACCCAAATCACCTGCACGAACAGCGGTGCTTACAATTCACTTAATGTTCTATCAGCGATTAAAGCGAGTTCAATATTGCAAAAGTATCGCCAAGACTGACTGCAATCCATTTGGTGCATTCTGAAGGTGCATGTTTGTTATTTTATCTGGCTTTTTTTTTTCATATTTCATGGCTTTCAAGGGCATTAACCACAGCCCAGGGAAAAAATACTGGGGAAACCGTATATACCACAGACACAGCTTTCTATGAAACTTCCTGAGTAGTAATGGCAGACAGAAGGATAGCCCGCAAACTGGGTAGAATTCCAGCAGCCACAGGGAGTGCTTCTGACCCTCTTAAGTAGCAAAGCCCCAGGAAGACGCAGGCTCTCTGCTGTCCACGGGGATACTGAGACTTTGAGTCCACAGACCTTTCTAGAACAAGTTGTATTGTTCCCCCGAGGAAGGAAACCAGGGCTGGAATTAGCTAAGTGTTAATTGAAATGGCAGGATTGACTTCTTGTTACTAAGATCCTGCTATAAGCCCTTATGCCTAAACTGTATCCCCCTCGCCCGGGAGAAGACGACCCACAGAGGAAACCGTGTTTCAAGAAGGGGGACTTAAATATGATTCCCACAATAAACGCCCGAACTTGCCTGGAGGATTTTTATTAGCTTCCACTGCCAACAATAAGTGTTCTATCTATGAACTTCAAAAATGAGAGCTACGGATCAGGCACTGACATTTGCAAAGGAGAGAAGATACATTCTCATCAAATGCAACACTCAGCCCCGTAAGAACCAATAAAAGGAACTGCGTTAGCCAGAGAGGTGCTGTTATCTGTCTACAATCTCCGTGCAAGTGCCAATGAAGGACAAGCTTTCTCCGGATCGGAGATCGAAGTTTACCTTCCAGCCCAGCCTCCGGTCACCCAACCAATCAGCTCTGACCTCCCCCTTTCAGTGGATCCAGCAAAGTGCACCGTAACATACTCTTAGCTTTCAGCCCTCGCTAATAGCTCGGTGCAGGTCCCTGAACCTCTCGGTGCCTTAGTTTCACATCAGTTGGAGAAGGGGAACCATACTCATTCCAAAGAAACTGAGCAAAATCAAAGATGTATAGTGTAATCCCACAAATAACTACCAAAAATATGATGTAAAATGCAATCGTTGAACAGCTTATACATAAATTAAAATGCAATATTTTTTTAATGTTTATTTATGTGTTTTACGAGAGAGAGAGAGAGAGAGAGAGAGAATCCCAAGCAGACTCCATGTGTGGAGCCTGCTGCAGGGCTTGATCCCACAACCCTGAGCCAAAATCAAGAGTCAAACACTTAATCAACTGAGCCTCCCAGGTGCCCCGAAAATGGAATATTAAAGATGCATTCAAATAACCCATAAGAAGTTATGAAGGAGGAACAGAGAAACCATAAAGCAGAGAAGGTGAAACAGAAAACAAATAATAAGGTGGTAGATGTATATCAACTCCCACTGAAAGTCGGAGTTTGTCAGAATGGCTAAAACAGCGAGCCCCAGCTACATAGTGGTTACAAGACAGACCCCAAGCCATGGTTAGGGTGGAAATAAATGGGTGGAAATTGGGTGTACAATGCAAACAGATAGCATAAGAAGACTGGCTTGGCTATATATTAAGCTCTCAAACATAGAGTGTCACCGGTGACTGAGAGAAATATTCCAAAATGATAAAAAGAATAACCCATCAGGAAGACGTAAGGCTTATTCGGGGGTACATACCTAACGACCAAGCCTGCAGAGACAGAAAGCATACACTGACGGAATTCAGTTAAAGGAGAAATACAGATGTTTTTAAATTTTTTATTCTTTTATTATTTTTAAGAGGGAGCGAGAGCACGCGAGTGGGGAAGGGGCAGAGGGAGAGGGGAAAGAGGATCCGAAGCAGGCTCTGTCCTGACAACAGAGAGCCCGATGAGGGGGCTCGAACTCACGCACCGTGAGATCGCAACCTGGGATGAAGTCGGGCGCTCAACCGACTGAGCCACCCAGGCGCCCCTGGACCAGTGACTTCTTAGCCCTGGCTGTGTGTTAGGGTCACCTGGAGAGCCTTTTGCACATATTGGTGCCTGGGCCCCTCCCCTGGAAACGTTGCTATAATTCATCTGTGGTACAGCCCAGACATTGATATTATCTAACATCTCCACAGATGATTTCAATGAGTAGGGAGGGTTGAAAACCACTGTCCTAAACTCTAAGGGAGGGGTCACTGCTACTCTCCTGAATGGAATGGAAAACATGTGTTATATGTTAGGGAGCTTAAATGTATCATTTATCTAGGAACCTCATTTCCAGAGAAATAATAATGATGTGCCCATCATCATCTAACTTATATTCATGTGCCCAGACAATGTATGTTCAAGAGTGTTCCTGCAGCTCAGTGTGCAATAGCAATGGATAGCTATGTGGCTGCACAGATACAGATAGATGAGAGGAAGAGAGGGAGGGAGGGAGGGAGGGAGGAAGGAGAGACACCTAATTGTTCAATAATGTGAAACTGATTAACTAAATCACTTAAGTTAAAATCAAGGTGTGATGGGTATCTTATTAAGATGATGCTGATATGTATTTCACACACATATATATATGGGTATATAATAAGGCATGTGTGTATATATGTATATATACAGCATGGGCATATATATGTATATAATAAGGTATAGGTATGTGTGTGTGTATATATGTGTGTGTGTGTATATACATATATATATATACACATATATATACATATATGTATATACACACACACAGTATGGGTATATATATATATATGGGTATACAATAAGGTGTGTGTATACATATATATACAGTATGGGCATATATATGTATATAATAAGGTATGGGTGTGTGTATATATATAGATATATACACATACAGTATGGGTATATATATATATATATATATATATGGGTATATACTAAGGTACCCATATAGACATGTGTACATATATATACACACACAAACATACAGTATGGGCATATATATATGTATGTCTATAATAAGGTATGGGTATATAAATATATATGGGTGTATATATATATATATATATATATATATATACAGTATGGGTGTGTGTGTATGTGTGTATATATATATATATATATGGTATGTATATATATATATATATATATATATATAGTATATATATATACTATATGTATATCCATACCTTAATATATACCCATGTATATATGTACCCATACTGTATATCTATCTATCCATACCTTACTATGTACCTATATATATATATATATATATATACACACACACACCCGTGCTATATATATAAATATATATATATTTATACATACCTTATTATATACATATATAGACCCTTATATATATTATACATACACCCATATGGGGTGTGTGTGTGTGTATATATATATAGGTACATAGGTGTATATATATAATACACAAACACACGCTGTATGGGTATCCATACACCCATATGTATGTATATACCCATACCTTATTATATACATACATATATAAGCTCATACTGTATGTATGTGTATGAATATGGGCTTATATATGTATGTATATAATAAGGTATGGGTATATACATACATATGGGTATATGGATACCCATACAACGTGTGTGTATGTGTATATATATATACACCTATGTACCTATACACACACACACACACACACACACACACACACACACATATGGGTGTATGTACAATATATATATGGGTCTATATATGTATATAATAAGGTGTGTATATATATATTTATATTTATATATATATATATATAGCATGGGTGTGTGTGTATATATATATATAGGTACATAGTAAGGTATGGATAGATAGATAGATATACAGTATGGGTACATATATACATGGGTATATAAGGTATGGATATACATATAGTATATATATAAAATAAGATAAGGGACAGAATTATGTTGCAAAGTACACTGTAAAATAGTCTATTTTTGAAAAAGTACATGTGTACCCACACAAAGAGAAAGTTCTAAAGGTTAATCATCAAAACAGCAATCGTATTTATTTTAAGGTGGTGGTTAGTTAATTTAAATGATTTTTTTTCTTTCTCATTTGTGTAAGACGAATACACATTTCGTAATCTAATCAAACAAAGGCCAGAACAACAACTCTCCTGATTCCAGTGTCTACTCTGAAATGGGGACAGCCTTTCGTCTGCTCGGCTCTAATCCTTGAAAGAGGGTCATGCCGGTTAAGGAATTAAGAACTCAGAGCGGCTCTGTGTAGGGTGTGGGAACTGCTCCATTACCTTAAGTGAAACAAACAAGGGAGGTTCCCTTTGATCCATGGTGCCCATTTCTTTCCTCCTTCTGGAAGGCAACATTTAGAGAGGGTGAGGCCAGCTTGTACCCGCCTGCTGTCCTTTCCAGGGTGTGGCTGGGAAAGTGGGAGTTGCTCAGATCTACCCCCAATTATCCTCCGGCCCCAAGTAGGTCACACCTGTGGATCCATCTTCTTCCAGTGGAAAGAATCTGGGCAGCCTCAGCTGGAAGGCATGGAAAGAAATGGAAAGAGAGCAGAGTGGGTTGGGGGCCCTCCACTCCTTCCGTCTCTTTTTCACACCATCCCTCTGTCTACCTTTATGTTCTTTACTTTCGAGACCTCAGATTCTCTCTCTCCTCCCGCAAGGAAACTTACCATTTTAATTAAATCATCAGCATTTGCATTTTCAGGCAGAAATAGAGAAACCGCGTTCACAAAGAAATGACTCTGTAATAGAAGAATTACAAACACCAACTTAGAGGAAGGTCGGTGATGTTGTGGATCCAAAAAGCCCCAAGCATCTGTAAACTGCAGCCTCAGTAGAAAAGAAATGGCAAATCCAATTCCCATAGAGCCACTTGCCACTGGCCCGTCGTCTGTTGATATCTAGGGAGCATCTTTCTACCGACTTGGAGAAACTACGTGAAAACAGGGTTTCTAACCAGACTCTAGAAGTGCAGCCCAGAACCCCCGCCATGTCCGATAGACCATCCCCTCCAGTTGGGCCAAGACGCCAGATGTTCTCGGTTCTGTTCCTCATTTGTTCGACCATCTCCATACGGTGGTATTAGCCTCGTGGAATTCGTCTTCCACAAACAGTCTAGGAGATGTCAGGTCACCCAACTAAAGGTTCAAAGGTGATAGCAGAAACTGTTGCCTCCCCTCCTTCCATCACAAGGTAATGGTTTGCTCTTAAAAAGAAGCTGTAACGTAGAGGTTCTTTTAGCCCTCTCCCTGCTGCCTGGCTGCCAGGGTGATGGGTGCATGTCAATACCACCCTCCAGTGACTGATTAGTTCGGTCTCCAATCGCTGTGTAGTGATCATTTATCACGGGGCAATCTCTTATGACACAAAATATAGTGCCCTTGTGACTCTTCACTCTCCAGCACTCACTGACAGCAAATAAAAATGACACTGCCTGCCAGGACCAGCCATAACTCAGTCTCATTTTCCAGAAAACCTTCATGGGGCACTACAAAATAATGAGATGTACCCTACCTAGAGGTTACAGCATCGCCTAGCTGCGGTACATTCAGATAAATCAGCCCAACACACGATCAATCCACCCAGAAATAAAAACCACTCTGTTCGCCTCCATATTTTACTGTATAATTTAAGCAAATGAGCTCAGTGCAGTATTTCTCTTTAGCCATAACCCAAGAAGGCGACCAATATTACCTTAACCGGTATCGGTTTGAGAAATAAGAGAAAATAATTTTCTACCCTTGTCTCAATCTCTGCCGTCCTGCTTGAACGACTGAAAGAAATTTGCACCCGTCAAAGTATGTATGAGAATGAGACATTGATGATGATGATGATGATGATGATGATGATGATGATGGCATCAAGGACGACCCAGCTTCCGGGATGCATGCTGTTCTGCAAGATGATACCATGTTTAGTTCTCATTTGATCTTTACAAGGAGTTCTGTGAAATAGACAACACGGGTGAAATCTACGTATGCAATTTCTTGAAGAGTAGGGGGAGTAGACAGAATGAAGACTAAACCCAGGTCTGAGCATCAACCCCACCATCTCTTAATCCAGCCCTGTCTCTGAGCTACTTGGGAAACGCAACTGGACCTAATCCTTCCCATCTGCCAGATCATGGCACACGTTCAACATCATTAGCATTAAGGCAGGACTCGTGGGCAAGAGAACTGCATGAAATGAAACAAAATTTTAAAAAATAATCACTTGGCCAAAGTTATTTTGCATTTACTGAGAAAACAGATTAAGTGGTGGATGAATTATTTATTTATTTATTTATTTATTTATTTATTTATTCTATTATCTTTTTTAAGAATTTAGTCTTTTTTAAATACTTTTTTAAACACTTATTTAGTTTTGAGAGACAGAGAGAGAGCACAAGCATGGAAGGGGTAGAGAGACAGGGAGACGCAGAACCCGAAGCAGGCTCCAGGCTCTGAGCCATCAGCACAGAGCCCGAAGCGGGGCTCGTTGACCTGAGCTGAAGTCAGACGCTTAGCCGACTGAGCCATCCAGGTGCCCCAAGAATTTAGTCTTTTAAGTAATCTCGACACCCAACGTGGGACTCAAACTTACAACCCTGAGATCAAGAATCACATGCTCTTCCCACTGAGCCAGCGGGGTGTCCCGAATTATTTATATTTTGAGTAAAGTTTAAACAATATTGATAGAATGACTATTATCAGTCCCTGACTAAGGCGCTGAGGCACAAAGATGCTGTCAAGGAGGTGTTCCTTAGTTTGACATCATACTGTAAATAATAAGAAAAGGGGCACAAAAATGAAGATTTCCTAAATGTAGAACATAGCCCACTATGCAAGGAAGATTTGGTCACCTTCCAATGAACTAACTCAAGGGGAACAAAACCGGAAGTCCTGGTTCCCAAAGGAAACAAAGTTAGAACCCCAAACCGGAAGTCCTGGTTCCCAAAGGAAACAAAGTTAGAACCCCAAACCGGAAGTCCTGGTTCCCAAAGGAGACAGAGTTAGAACCCCAATCACAGAATCCATGGAAAATCCACAAAGGATATCCCTGCCTCTAACTGTCCTTCCACAAGCCAGTCTGGAGAGATTGTTTGACCTTTAAAATAGCACAAGGCCTGAGGCGCTTGGGTGGCTCAGTTGATTAAGCATCTGACTTCTGCTCAGGTCATGATCTCATGGCTTGTGGGTTCAAACCCCGCATGGGACTCTGTGCTGACAGCTCAGGGCCTGGCGCCTGCTTCCCATTCTGTGTCTGCTTCTCCCCTGCTCATGTTCTCTCTCTCTCTCTCTCTCTCAAAAATAAATATTAAAAAAAATTAATAAATAAAATAGAGCAAGACCTAGTTACATGCACTTTTCTGTGCCCTTATACAATCAGGTCTCTTCCTCCAATGAATTATAGGCTACCTCTTTTCCATTTGGTATCCCCCAAAACCTTCCTAATGCCTGATACGTAATTTTTAAGCATTGATAAATAATTCACATACTACAAAATTCATGTTTTATAGTGCTCACTGGTTTTTACTATATTCACAAAGTTATGCGGCCATTTCCACCATCCAATTCCAGAACATTTTCATCACGCCATAAATAAACCCCTTACCCATTAGTAGAAACTCCCCGGTGCCCTCTTCCCACAGGCCATGGAAACGACTAGTTTACTTTCTGTTTCTATGGATTTGCCTTTTCTGCATAGTCCATATGAATGGAATCATGAGGGGTTCCTGGGTGACTAAGTCAGTTGGGCATCCGACTTCGGCTTTGGTCATGATCTCAGGGTTTGTGGGTTCGAGTCCCGCATCGGGCTCTGTGCTGACAGCTCAGAGCCTGGAGCCTGCTTCCGATTCTGTCTCCCTCTCTCTCTACCCCTCCCCACTCATGCTCTGTCTCTCTGTCTCTCTCTCTCAGAAATAAACATTGAAAAAAAGTTAAAAAAAATAAATGGAATCATGACATGTGACCTTTTGTAACTCACTGGCTTCTTCCGCTTGGCATAATGCTTATCAGATACACCCATGCTGTAATGTGTATCAGTACCTCATCCATTTTTAGGGCCGAATAATAGTCTGTTGTGTGGATATACCACCTGTTCGTCATCCGTTGATGGCCACTAAGTTGCTTTCGCTCTCTGGCTATCATGCTAGGACTTTCATACACACTTGTCGAACAAATTGGTGGCTTTCTAAATGTTAATGTCATAGGTGGGATGACCCATAAACACGAAAAGCAAATCAGCAGGGAAGTAGAAACTAAAAACAATGCCAAATGATTTCCAGTCACCGGATGAGCCAAGATGTTCTTACTCTAAGAGCCGTTGCCTTTGATATGTGATATCCATCCTGCACTGGTTACGGAAGTGGAAACCGGTGCAAGCACTTTAAGGCAAGTTGGTAATATGCACCGGGAGCCTTAACATGTCCATACAATTTGACTCCCCTAATTCTGAATCCGAAAGACAAGGGCTGTAATAGGACACACAGAGAAATGCTTTATTTGTCAAGAGATTTACTTATAATGATATAATAGGGGAAACAAACCTAAATATCTGTGTTAGGTATAAAACAAACATGTTTTTTAGTTAATAAAAATTTTTTTCACTTTTATTAAGCCCCATTTAACCCATTCAGTCATCTGTATGTAGAACAGGTTTTTCCAGTAATTTTCAGTCGAGAACAAGGCAATGGATGCAAGACTGAACAATGTAAGTTTCTGCAATTCTTTTCAACAGGGGCATCCCAGAAGTAGTTAAAGAAATGGTAACCTGCCTTCCCTACTAGCCTGCCTGCCTCAGAGAACCTGCTGGCATAAAGGGCACATGGGACACATTAGAATGTGAAATGTTGAGGGGCGCCTGGGTGGCTCAATTGGTTAAGCGTCTGACTTCGGCTCAGGTCATGATCTCACGGTCTGTGAGTTCGAGCCCCGTGTCAGGCTCTATGCTGACACCTCAGAGCTGGGGCCTGCTTCAGATTCTGAGTCTCCCTATCTCTCTGCTCCTCTCCCTCCCCTCCTCACGCTCTATGTCTCTCTGCCTCTCAATAAATAAATAAATGTTAAAAAAATATATGAAATGTTGAGAGTATTGAGTAGATACAGTGACAGGGGCACATGATTGAAAAGTCACCCACAGGGTGAAATATGTCACCCTAAAGTCTCCTGCCAACCCAGGATGTATGTGTTCATCCTGTCTCCATGAGTGAAGGGGCAGGTGAGAGGGGGCATTCTAGTCACTGGGGAGAAATTGAGCAGTATCGGCCTTTGTGTTTATGTGAGGGTTACAAGTTGTGAGTTTATCAGAGCTTTAAATGCATTTGCCACAAGCATCTTTTTTCCATTAGATTTAAACATTCACGTCCCTTTTATGGTAGATATACTCCCACATGGCCCTAATTCACTTCAACTCAACTTATCAAAACATTATCCCATAAGATTCGTTTTAAGTCTAGAAAATTATCTGAGCTTCTTGTATGAGGCTGGTATTAGTTCTTCTTATAAACAGGTTCTCTCAATTACTGGCTTTGCACGCCCTTCAACTTTGCACGTGTTTGCGTGACTTGAGTTTAACCCAAAATTCAATACCTTTGAATTTGAGCTGTGGACATTATCCAGATAATTCAAATCTGTAAGTATCTGTGTAGTTCAAATGATCGCGAGTAAAGGACGGTCTGAAATGATGTGCTTTAGTTTTTTTTTGTTTGTAGACAAATGAGAGAGTTAGCTCTTAACTCTCTCTGGGTACCTAGTGAAGTTGTATGTCAGTTACCCTTGGGAAACAATAACAGATAGAATTAATTTTAAGAATTTGTTATGTGCTGAGGCTCATGTTATGGATTCAAGGCATGTTTTCATTTAATCCTTAGAAGATGGTAAAAGGTAGATATTATTGTGGGGCCCCCCCCCCGTTTCATAGATGAGAGAAATGAAGGGGAAAATTGCATATCCACAGAAAAGGGGCTTCCATAAGAATATTCAGAGATGAATTATTGATAGCATCCCCAAACTGGAAAAAAACCCACATGTCCACTAACAGATGGAATACAAAGGAATACTACTCAGTGATTAAAAAAAAGAAAGAAAAAAAAATGAGCCACTAATATGTGTTACAACATGTATAAGTCTCAAAAACACGCTGAGCAAAGAATCCAGCCAATATATATATATACAAGATATAAAAATCATATCATATAATTCAATTTACATAAAGTCCCAGAGTCATAAAACTAACCTATAGTGCTATCAATCAAAAAAGCAGTGTGCATTGCTTGAAAAGGGCCATAAGGAAACTTCCAGGAGTGATGGAAGTTACCTTGACCAAGACGGTGGCCACATGGATGCATGTGTTTGTCAAATGTTTGTCGAAACTCCCTGAACTATGCATTTTCTTCGATGAGAATCATATATCAAAGAAAGGATATTGACAGATAAATACAGGTAGATGATAGATAGGTAGATAGATATAGATGATAGATAGATAGATAGATAGATAGATAGATAGATAGATAGATATGATGGATGGATAGATATGTAGATAGATAGGTAGGTAGATAGATGGATAGATAGATAGATAGATACATAGATACATAGATACATAGATACATAGATAGATATGATGGATGGATAGATATGTAGATAGATGATAGATAGATAGATAGATAGATAGATAGATAGATAGATAGATATGATGGATGGATAGATAGAGAGATAGATAGATAGATAGATAGATATGATGGATGGATAGATATGTAGATAGATAGGTAGGTAGATAGATGGATAGATAGATAGATAGATAGATAGATAGATAGATAGATATGATGGATGGATAGATAGATAGATAGATAGATAGATAGATAGATAGATAGATATGATGGATGGATAGATATGTAGATAGATAGGTAGGTAGATAGATGGATAGATGGATAGATAGATAGATAGATAGATAGATAGATAGATATGATGGATGGATGGATAGATATGTAGATAGGTAGGTAGGTAGATAGATATGTAGATAGGTAGATAGATGGATAGATATATAGATAGATAGATATGATGGATGGATAAATATGTAGGTAGATAAATAGATAGATAGATAGATAGATAGATAGATAGATAGATAGATAAGGCTTAGTGTTTGGGTGGGGGAAGTTTAGGCATTTTCTCAAGGTTAAACAGTCATAGTGGAAGCAGAATTTGAGCACAATTTGAACACAGGGATACTGACTCCAATCTGACTCTTTGCCAGAAATAATCCATAACTACATTTGGAAGCAGCTATACGCAGTACATTCTTCTAGCACATTCTCCTAGCTGGTGTGGGGATTAAAGAAGTTCCATTAAATGAGTTAATACATGTGACGTGCCTGTTGCAAGGCCCGGCATAGAGCAAGAGCTCAAAAGTGTTAACTACCATTAGCATGAGATAACAAGCCTTGGCCGCAAGGCAATTATAGCGTGCCTGAGGAAACAAGACATTAATTCATAAATCATTAAACCACAATATAAGAATCATAGTTTAGCATTAAAAACATGGTGCAAGAAAGTACCTCAAGCTAAACCAGAAACGCGGTGTCTACAAATGCCAAGCAGTTTAACAAAGTTCAGTAGGGATGTGGGGCACTGGAAGACACAGGTCCCATCTAATGGGACAGCCACTCACCCCAACCTATTGTAGCCATGTGGAGACGCCATTTCAATATTGCCAAATGTGTTATTTTTAATTTTTTTGATGTTCATTTTATTTTCTTTTTTTGAGAGGGACAGACAGAGCGTGAGTGAGGGAGGGGCAGAGAGAGAGAGGGAGAGACAGAATCCGAAGCAGGCTCCAGGCCCTGAGCTGTCAGCACAGAGCAGGACATGGGGCTCAGACCCATGAACCACGAGATCATGACCTGAACCGAAGCTGGATGCTCAACTGACTGAGCCACCCAGGTGCCCCACCGAATGTGTTTTTAAAGAACCCAGAAATTTAGGTGTTTATGTGAATTTTCCCTATTTATACATGCTGTGCACTATTTCAGCGCTATAAAAAGTGCGTAATCTTTGGGTTACAAGCTACAAAATTTGTCTAAATACGTAGTCTTTGAAAAAAAATTTTATTTATTTATTTTGAGAGAGAGAACACACACATGTGCAAGTTGGGGAGGGGCAGAGAGAGAGGGAGAGAGAATCCCAAGCAGGCTCTGAGCTGTCAGCCCAGAGCCTAACGCGGGACTCGATCCCACAAACAGTGAGATCATGACCTGAGCCAAAATCAATAGTTGGACACTCAACCTACCGAGCCACCCAGGTGCCCCTTAAATGCATAGTTTTAAGATGACTCTCGGAGGTCACATCTATTTTTCTTACTTCCTTGTTTCTCTTAACTCTTCTACTCACATTCAATCTTGATGAAAGAATCCAGCCTCGAGAAGTATCACCTGCACAAGGTCACCCAACTAGAGGCACATCTGGGAATTCAATCTGCAGAGACATCAGTGTCGAATCACTGCCCAGACTGGCCCCACCTCTATGAGTTCAGTCCCCTTGGGCTGGACTACAGAAGGAACGCTTTGAGAGGAAGTGAGCTTGGGATAAGATTTGGGAAGAAACCCAACAAGTGAAAGAATGTCATGGGAAAAGCATAGAGAGAGAAAGTTCAAGCCGGTTTCAATGGATACTAAGATCATTCCAGTTTGAGCTGGGAAAAGTCTTGTAATGGCTGAACGAGAGTTCAGGGAGACACCGGAAGTTTATACTTTATGCCGCCCTCTCTGGGGACCATGGGAATTTGACAGAGCTGCGTGGTATAATGAAAGATAAAAAAAATGGACTTTCAAAGGGCAGGCTGTTGCCAGTGCTCATTCTACTGTCAAGAGGTGCCATCAGACACGTCGCTTCCCTTTGAACCCAGATTTTGTATTTCTACGGGAGGAGGAAAGGGAGGGAACAGAAATCAGGAACTATGATTTATCAAAAGAACAAGCAGTGAACGAAGGATAATTTATCAATCAAACTCCGGGGACTGGATGCAACCCAGTTAAGATTTTTCCCTTCTACCAGACTTGGTTGGGTTCTTGAGAAAAACCAATCAATTTTAAACGTAGATTTGTAAGATGCCCTGAGTGCACTGAGCCCACGTTAGTGACCCGGCTCCAAAAATTGCTGTTCTAGATGCACGCAGAAGTGGACGTCAGTAAGCCAGGGTGATCTCTATGCCAACAGTCCATGTTGACCATTCATTCAACAAATATTCACTGTGTGCTGAGCCCTAGGGATTTGATGTTGATCAAAAGCAGACCCGCGCTTCTTACTCATGAAGTTTAAAAGTCTACTCATGGAGAGAGACATTAATCAAATAAATGTAAATGTACAATGTGATAAGTGCTATAAAGAGGCATTGCAGGGGCTCAGAAAACATCTGGTAGGAGGACTGAACCTAGTCAGGGAGATCAAAAGAGGCTTCCCTGAGGAAGTAATGATTGAGTTGAGCTCTCCAAATTAAGAATACACTTTTACAGCAACCGGAATAGAGAATCCAGTTAGAGGAAATGGCCGTAGTCGTGTGCAGAACCCAGATTGTAGTGGTTCAAAGGAGCAGGTTACCGACTTTTCAGGAAATGTGCAAGCCAGTTGAGGTCATGTTGGGAATATTTACACCGCGGACATAGGCAAATGCTAGAAGGTCAGGGTTCTTATTTTGGTTCTTGTGTTTTAGCATGCTGCGAGGAGTGGGGGGTCATTTAGTTTTCACGGACGGCCAGTTTCCAAACAATTGCCCGCACGTCAAAGGCAGTTAAGTAGTCCAGGAAATTGATAATGATAGCTCAGACTAGAGATTTGACCATAGAGATGAAGAGACCTATCAGACTGTGTATACTAAAGACAGAAAAATCAATAGGATTTGCTGAAGGACTTCAACATAACAGTGAGTGGGTATAAATTTTATAGCGGGATGTATGGTCAGGACCCTTCCCCCAATAGAAACATTGAAAGAGGTTCACCATTTTTGGTGGCAAGGGGAGACCGGAGTTGCTTTGGCACATGTTTGGCTTGATGTCTTGGAGACAATCAAAAGGGCCTTAGGGATGAGTGGTTTGGGATGGAAGTATAAATTGAAGGGTCATATTTATGAAGCAATTGAAAACATGGGCCTGGAGGGGCGCCTGGGTGGCTCAGTCAGTTGAGTATCTGACTCTTGATTTCGGCTCAGGTCATGATCCCAGGGACGTGGGATCGAGCCCTGAGTCTGGCTCCACACTTAGCATGGAGCCTGCCTAAGATTCTCTCTCTCTCTCTCTCTCTCTCTCTCTCTCTCTCTCTCTCTCCCCTCCACCTAGACCCTCCCTCCGTCGTGTTCTGTCTCTTTCTAAAATTAAAAAAAAAATAAAAAAAGGAAACATAGCCTTGGAATAGTACAGTAAGCATACAAATGAGAAGATAATTAGACTTAGCATCGAGTTTTAAGGACTTCCCAATTTGACAGATATTTTTGAGAAGAATGAGCCTGAAAAGAAGGCTAGAAAAGAGCAACCCAAGTTCTGTTCATTTCAGCAATAAGTCATTCATAGGTTGGGCAAGGGCTGCCATGACTGCTTGGACGATGGCAAATGGTAGACTGAAAAGGATAGAGGGGGTGGATGGAGGAGAGGTGGGGACAGTAGGTATGGACAACTCTTTCAAGAAGTATGGTTGTGATGGATAAAGATATGGGATCAAAAACTGTGGGGTTTTTTTAAGTGGAACTGATATTAAGGATGTTTACGATACCGAAAACATTGGATTGGCCAAGTGGGGAAGAAGAATCTTTATGAAAGTAGAGTAGGCAGGAAGGTATATACAACTCAAAGGAAAAGGTACCAGAGCCTATGGTGCTGAGGAAAAGGGATGAGCTGGATACTGTTGGGTTGAGGTTCTTATTTTATTTTATTTTTTAGACAGAGAGAAAAAGAGCAGGCAGGCAGAGGGAGAGAGAGAATGCCAAGCAGGTTCCATCCCCAGCATGCCACGGAACTTGAACCCAAGACCCTGGGATCGTGACTTGAGCCGAAATCAAGAGACGCTCCACCCACGCATCCCGAGGTTATGCTTTTAATACCACAAACCTATCGGTGTCTCTCTCTGATGGTTTTTACTGTTAGCAGCTCATCGATCGAATTGCTATACTGGTCACGCGGGAGAGGAAGAATCGAACCAACAGCCCTCTGTGGTTTCCCTCTGAAAAATCCTTGAACACAGTTTAAATTACAGGTGTGTTGAATGTCTCTGATCTTGAGAATCTCAGAACCTCAGAAGCAGAAATTAATGATCTTATCGGACACCTTCATTTCAATTCATTCCCTGAATATGTATTGGGCCCTCACACTCCAGACACCCTGCGAATCACCGGGAATTCTAAGATAAACAGGAAAGCCTCTGACCTTGAAAAGGTAATGGAATAAAAATATTTATGCAATTAACTACAATAAAGTTGCCAATACTACGACCGGATGAAACTGGAGGTTTCCAGAGGAGGGAGCTAGTTCATTACAGGGCCACGAAAACGATCCAGGTCTCTAGACTCCAAATGGAATGTCGTCCTCACCATCCATATATAATATTACTCTTATTATTCCACACAAAAAAAGATTTGCTATGTAAATCTATTTGTTTAACCCACAAAGATAATACACTATTGCAGCCTTCTTGTTAATGTACTGCCGTCACTAATCCAAGATCAACACTCATATAAATACTATTGGCTGAGAACTCTATGATTTGGATGCTGGTATAAACCACTCATTTCCCTCTAAACGTTGGTTTGAAAACCATTAAACAGTAGATGGCCATCACCCCACATCCAGACTAGAACAATTCTACTTAGCTATGTCTATATAAGGCCACAGAATCGACCACAATTTTGCTAGTACGCTTGTGTTTTTTTTGTTACTGCCTCTGTCATATTTCTAAACTACTAGTAACCAAAACGTTCGCCTGCTTTTTAGTTTCATGTCTTTAAATACTCTCGACTGACACTATACTAATGATGAAGAAGTAAAATTTTAGCTACTGATATTTTGGCATCACGTGGAGTCAAACGTACATTAAAATGAGCGTTCACTTTGACAGCCCATATACTAAAATCGGAATAATATAGAAAGGATTGGCATGGCCCCTATGCAGGGATAACATACATTAAAACGAATTCTTACCTTCTTGAACTTTTTCAGAAATGTATTAAATATTTACGAAAGGCCCACTGTGGCCTGGGATGAGGCCAAGTGCATTGGAGGGAAAAGTAAGCAAGATGGCTTGGGCTCTCTAGGGGCTTAGAGTATAAATTCAGAGAGTCGATTTTGGACCTTTTGAACCTTCAATTTTTATTTTATTTTATTTTATCTTATTTTATTTTCTTCATTTCATTTCATTATTTTATTGACTTTGACAGAGAGAGCGTGAACTGGAGAGGCACAGAGAGAGGGAGAGAGGGAGAGAATCCCATGGAGACTCCACCCTGCCAGCGCAGGGCTCGATCCCATGAACCGTGAGATCATGACTTGAGCTGAAATCTAGAGTCAGTTGTTTAATCCACTGAGCCACCCAGGCACCCCCCAAGTTTGATTTTAAAGCAAGTATTGGCTCTCATAGTGGGGAAATAAAACTTTCTAGAATAAACACTAACCGTGAAGTTCATTGGGTTCAGTGACAATTATTCTGAAGCGTCAAAATATGTAACTCATTTATCCTCATTAGGGTTTTCTCCAGCTGTGAGGGCTGGTCCACAGTGTGCTTCCCTCTGACAAGGAGACGGTGGTGAGCAATCATGTGAAAATGGATTTGTTAATCTGTTCCCTCCACAAATAACCACCACCTGCCAAGGCATCCCACCCAAGAACCCTGGGATGAATATAAAGACCCACATGTCTTTGAGAGCTAAGCAACCCTGTGGAGAAGATAGAAACAGCAACAGCAATGCGTCGTGAAATTTATGCACAACGGTCATGAATGCAACATGCTGTGGGAATTCTGGAAGGAGATGAGATTCCCTCCGACTCGGGGATTGTGGGAAGCTCCTCAGTCCTGTTCAAGAATGAACAGGATTTAGATGTTTGGGGAAAAGGGGGGAGACATTCCAGGGGAGAGCTTCTGTCTTTGCAGAGGTTACAAAACCTGGAAATCATGCGGCAAATACCACTGGGTATACCCAGATAAGAATTACACACACACACACACACACACACACACACACACCCTTTTTTCTTTTAACCATTTGGGAGCCACTGAAATGTGCCCACATTGAGGACTGGCTTTAGGAATAATCTGTTGTCACCAATTAGAACCACGGACTCCGTTCTAAATTTTCCCCTCCTGGTTGTTATGATTGAGGCCTCTCTCAACATCCAAGCAGACAGGAAGGGAAATCTTTGAGGCCACAGCTCTCTGGAGCTTGCCCCAAGCCTTGCCTCGAACAAAGATGGAGCCATGAGGGTTGGGAGGAGGAACACAGCTGCTGGCGAGCTAGAGAAGGAGGTTTGATTCTAAGTGCAAAGCGTACAAAACCCTCATCTGAGTTCTGTTTCAGCTGGGACTCGACACCAGGCAAATCTGACTCTCCCCGGCTCAGTTCCCAAAACAGAGGTGGGGAGAGAAACACAGCCGTGCATCTTACTTGGGAGAAACAAACCAAAAGGAAGATTAATTTTTTGAAAGCCAAGTGCTAATCCGACAGTGGTTTTTCAAGAGTGCCTCGAGCATTAGTAGGTCATTAAATCTTTGTTAACAGGCCAGGGGGAAAAAAAATGTAAAAAAGAGGGGAAAAAAGTGGTCATGGTTCTGTTTAAGTTTACTCAGCATGGAAATTTCATCAAATCACAGAACGGCAAAGATGAAAGGATCCACTGGACCCCCAACCAAGGCTAGATGCCCCTCAACAGCATCCCAGGGACAGGGTTCCGCTCCCTCTCGTCTCCTATGGAGTGCAATCTCACCAGAAACGGAATTTAGGTTTTACTTTTTATAATCCGAGAATGCAAAAAGTCTAATCTGTCTTCCACTCCCCTTCTGGAACTTGAAAACTGCCTGTGTGATCCTTCTAAATTTTCCTATCTTTGGGTTATTCCTTATGTACCACGGTTCTCTCCACATCTCCTCAGATGGCAGGGTCTGAAACCCCGAACTGTCGTCACTAACTACATTCCTTCTCTTCCCTGAAAGATGTCCTTCCCTGAAAGGGGGGCCACACCCCCCTTGCATTGTGGCCTGAGAAGTGCACGAAATATCTCACGTATAATCTGACAGCATGGGGTAACAGGCCTCGATTACCCCACTTTCAAAATAGGTAATTTCATTCAAAGGAGCCAAACATATGAATTAGGAAAGCAACTTTTTTTTTTTTTTTTTGGTCAGTACTTGTAAATTCATATCTTTAAGTCGTCGATCAAAGGCTGATGATTTGGGTCAAGAGAAGGCAAGGCAAAAATGATATGGAATGTACCTGTTTGTACTCGTTTGGCAAGAAACCGAAGAGTCCATATGGATGCATGAGTGCACACACACACACACACACACACACACAAGCTCGTGTATTCAGTGTGCCTATCCTGAGGATCCCTTCTTGACTCACCTCTTTAGCGGCCCCAGGATCCGTCTGGCTCCGAGCGAAAGTAAAGAGGAGCATTTGCTGTGCCAATTTCACACATAAAAGATGGGAGAATGGTGTGTGGACGTTATAAATGTCCCAGTAATAAACTTAGGCAGAAAAAAATAAAGAAATCTCTTAATGTCCCTATAATTGTATTTAACAAAGCTATCAAACCCCCATTCCGATGATGGTAAAATATGGGAACTTTCTACTTCGAGATAAACTTGGCCATTTCTAGATGGCATGTAATCTCTTTCGGATGAACGCCCGGTCCAACCAGGATTTTCTTCCACACCACCGCCCCACCCCCACCCCCGGTGTTGACCTGGTGTCGGGTTTTGGTGGGAGGAGATGTCACAGCCTATCTAGAATTCCACGGTGAATTCTGAGCTTCGCAAGTGGCCCCCGCTATACCCGCTACAGAGTGTCTACACCTCTCTCTGGATCCAGGTCCATTCTTCATTCCCTATCCCAGCCTCATCCCGTCCCATCTCCAGACCTGCCCACATCCTCCGTCGTGCCTCTCCAGGAGGTGCAGGAAACTCTCATGTTCCCATCTCGCACCACGGTGAGGTTGTGGGGGACTCAGAGGAGGGAATCCACCTTGGGTGCTCTCTTCCTAAATAAGCCACATCACATCATCCTTTCTGTTTCATAAGCTCTTTCTGGGCTCCAGAAGCTTTCTCTTAAAAAGCCCAGCCCTTGCCACGGGAAGCCCCAGCTTCCAAGAGGAAGTCTCTATTACTAATTTTTATAAACATGCAGACGTGGACCTGCCTTCTTCGTGCTGGGATGTGTCTGCCCCTACCTTTCAGAAATGAGGTCTCTGACAAGACTAGAGGGTCCTGAGACGACAGGACAATTGCAGAGGGGAAAGACCTTGATTAGGGGACTTTACATCTCCAAGTTTGTGTCATTGGATGCTGATTTATGGATTCGGGAATGTGGCATTCAGTTACCCATCTTTTTTTCTATGTTTATTTATTTTTGAGAGAGAGAGAGAGAGAGAGAGAGAGAGAGAGAGAGAGAACATGAACAGGGGAGTGGCAGAGAGAGAGGGAGACAGAATGTGAAGCAGGCTCCAGGCTCCGAGCTGTCAGCACAGAGCCCGATGCAGGGCTCGAACCCACAAGCCGTGAGATCGTGACCTGAGCCGAAGTCGGACGCTCAACCGACAGAGCCACCCGGGCGCCCCTCCGTTGGCCATCTTGTAATAGAATGTCACGGTTTGTGAGCCAGTGAGGCAATTGTTCAAGGTCCTGGTGGGAAACACGTGCCTCACATGGTTCAGATGCAGACGGTTTGATGAAGGACCAGTCACAGAGGTGCAAACAGGGTGAAGGCGAGCAGTAAGGGGCGGTTGGGGCACCCAGCGGCTGGCAACCGTGGAAGCCTTTCTTACCCCAGGTCTGAAGAGGCAACCGGAGAGGGGAAGACGGTACCCAGGACTGGGGGAGCTGGAGCCGTGGAGAAAGAGCTGCCCCAGAGGAGCTGTGGTTAGGGACAGATGCTATCAGTCACTTCTGGAACCTGAACACAAAGCAAGGGAGGGGGCAGAGAAGAAATTCATTGACCTCGCTTGTCTCTAGTCTTCCCGTCTCCTCTGCCTCCTGTGGACCAAACGGAGCCAGGTGCCAGCCTGCAAGCAAACCCAAGTAAGCTCCCTGGGGCTCAGACAAGGGCAGGGACTCATAGGAGATGGGAGGGATGGAGAGCAAGAAACCTGGTGAGCATAGCACTCAGTGTCCCATTCTAAAATCCTTGTTTTCCAGGGCCTCCTGGGCGGTTCAGTCGGTTAAGCGTCCAACTCTTGCTTTCAGCTCAGCTCATCATCTCAGGGTCGTGGGATCGAGCCCTACGTCAAGCCCCGCGACGGCTCCATACTGGGCATGGTGCCTGCTTAAGATTCTCTCTCCCCCTCTCTCTGCCCCTCCCCGCTCACGCTCTTCTCTCTCTCTCTCTCTCTCTCAAAAAAAAATTAAAATCCTGCCCTTCCTTCCCCTCTCACTACTGAGTTAGTCTAAGTGGCTCAAGTAGAAAGGCTGTGAATAGTCACCCCCCCCCCCAGCCTCTTTTCAGTTTGAGTCTTACAAGGAATTCATAACCTTTTTTGGTAGGTTACTACCACCTAGAGAATACATTAATATATATAATTATTATTATTAATTATTATTTACTGGCCTCTGTGCTGACAATGTGGAACCTGCTTGGAATTCTCTCTCGCCTCTCTTTCTGCCCCTCCGGCATTTACACACACACTCTCTCTCTCTTTCTCAATAAATACACTTAAAAAAATTATTTTAGTTCTAGTAAAAAGACTTTTTTAAGTTTACTCGTTGAGAGAAAGAGACAGATCTGAGCAGGCTCCACACTGTCAACACAGAGCCTGATAAGGGGCTCAAACCCACACACTGTGAGATCATGACCTGAGCCCAAACCAAGAGGTGGATGCTTAACCGACTGCGACACCCAGGTGCCCCAAGAATTTTTTCTTATTATAAGAGAAGTAGATGTGCTATCCATCCTACCAGGTGAATAGAGTTATCTGTATAACGTTTTACAGCTTACAAAGTTTTTGCATACACATCGCACTTTCATACGGTGATCACTGAGTGGGACTCCTTCACGTTAATCCGATTGGTTAACCCCGTGTCGTTCATTTTTTTCAGGTGTAGGTTTCAGGATGGGCACGTGGCCCACGGCTGGCCAATGAGAAAGGTGAAAAGTCGGCTGCAGTATCCTTGCGAAGAGACATAAGATAGACCTCTCTCAGGGCATCGTGCATGTACGTATGATGCCTTGAACTTCCTCAGCCATCTTGCTCCCAGCTTGGAGAGGACACCAACACCAAGGATGCCAGACCCCTTCTCAGGATATTCTAAGTTTGGTATCAGCCAATCCCAACATCAACCCACCTCAGTGTCCACTCCCCCTCCGGACTTACCGTTATGTTATAACCTAAATATCTGTTTTGCTTACGCAGTTTGAGTCAGAGTTTCTTCACTTATAGCAGAAAGTATCCTAAGTATGCGCACGTAGCTTTGAATTTTTTTTCTTAATGATGGTCAAAAATTAGAAAGATGATACCTCTAAAAGCCCAGGCAATGAAAACGAAAATAAATAAGTGGGAATGCATTAAACTAACAAGCGTCTGCACAGCAGCAACAACAACGGCAAAGAGTGAAAAGAAACCCTAAAGAATGGGAGAAGATATTTTCAAACCATAAATCTGATAAAGAGCTAATCTCCTAAATCGATACGCAACCCCTAAGACTCTACCCCAAACCCCCAAGGCTAAGGTGGCACCTACTAGTATAAAGAGAAATAACCCAAATGTCCACTGACAGATAAATAGCAAACACAACGTGGTATATACATACAATGGAAGATGATTCAGGCTTCAAAAGGAAGGAAATTGCTGACACGTGCTACAACATGGATGAAACTTGAGGACAATATGCTGAATGAAATATGAAACAAGCCAGTCACAAAAGGACCAAGGCTCTGTGATTCCACTTCTATGAAGTATCTGCAGTGGTCAAGTTCAGAGAGATGGAAAGTAGAATCGTGGTCACCAGGGTCTAGAGGGAGAGAGAAAGGAACTGTTTAGCGAATACAGAGTTTCCGTTCTGCAAGAAGAAAAGAGTTCTGGGGATTGGTTGCACAACAGTGTGACTATATTTAACACTACTGAATCGTACACCTCAAGGTACACATAACATAAAGTGTTATGACATCTTGACAACATTGGGTCTTCCTATCCATGAACATGGAATACTGTCCGTGTTATGTCCATAACATAAAGTGTTATGTGTATTTTACCACAATGAAAAATAAAAAATAATAAAAAAAGTTTTAAATGAAGAAACAAAAAAACTAAAAAAAAATATTAGGGAAGAAACTATACCAATTCTTTACAATATTTTCTAGAAAAGAAGCAGAAGGAATACTTCCTAATTTCATGAGGCCAGCTTTGCCTTAATATCAAAACTGGGCAAAAGCGTTGCAAGAAGAAATGTGCAGACAAATATCCCTCATGGACGTAGATGCCAAAATCTTCAGCAAAATATTAGCCAATCAAATCCAACAATGTATAAAATCAAGTGAGATTTATCCCAGGTATTCAAAACAAAGATGGTTTCTACATTCAGAAATCAATTAATGTAATCCATCACACTGGTAGGCTAAAAAAAGAAAACTTACATGATTATGTCAATAACGCAGAAAAAAAACATTTAATAAAATCCAAAGCCATTTATGCTTTAAAACAAAACCCAAAAACCTCCCAGGGAACCAGGAATACAGAGGAATTTCCTCAGCTTGATAAAGAATAACTACAATAACCCCCAATTAACATGATACTTAAGGACTTCATGTTAAGAAAACTGAAGCTTTCCTCCTAAGATCAGGAAAAAGGCAAGGATGTCTCATCTCCCCCTTCCTTTTCAACGTCATCTTAGAAATTCCAGCTAATGCAATCAGACAATAAAGGGACATACAATGTGCATAGATTGAGAAGGGGGAAATAAAACTGTCTTTGCAGATGACATGATTATCTATGCAGAAAATCCAAACGAATCAACAACTGAAACTGAAACTAAGAAGTGATTATAGCAAAGCTGTATAACACAGGTTATAATAAAAAAAAGTCAATGCTTTCTAATATACCCACAATGAACAGGTGGGATTTAAAATTAAAACACGGATGAAAGAAATCATAGAAGAACTAATGAATGGAGAAGCGTCCCATGTTCATGGATAGGAAGACTCAATATTGTCAAGATGTCAGTTCTTCCTTTCTTGATCTATAGGTTTCATGTCTTTCCCAATGAAATTTCCAGCAAGTTATTTTGTAGAAATCAACAAACTGATTTTAAAGCTTGTATAGAGAGGCAAAAGACCTCATAGACTCCACCCAATATGGAAGAACAAAGTCGAAGAACTGATACTATTTGCCTTCAAGACTTAATATGCTACAGTAAACAAGATAGTGTGGCACTTGTGAATGAATAGGCAAATAGATCAATGGAACTGAATAGAGAACTCAGATAATTGACTCACATAAATACAGTCAATTGATCTTTGACACAGAAGCAAAGGCCATACAACAGAGAAGAGAGTTTTTTTCAACACATGGTGCCGGAATGATTATACAGTCACAAGCAAACAGACCAAAAACAACAACAAGAAGCCTCTAGACAAAGATCTTCCATTTTTTTCATAAAAATTAACTCCAAATGGATCGCAGACCTAAATTTAAAATGCGAAGCTGTAAACCTCTTCAAAGATAACATTGGAGAAAATCTGGAGGACCTTGAGTGTGGAGGTGACTCTTTAGATTCAACGCCAAAAGCACGATCCATGAAAGAAAGAGTTGATAACCTGAACGCGATTAAATTTTAAAATTTCTGCTCTGTGAAAAACACTGTCAAACAGAATGAAGGAGTGAGCCACACACTGGGAGGAAACACTTGTAGAAGGTACGTGAGATACAGGACTATTCATCAAAATATACAAAGAAGTATAAAAACTCAACAGAACAAATAAGCCAATTTAAAAAAATGGGTCACAGACTTTAACAGACAGCTCACCCAAAGATCCAGAGACGGCAAATAAGCATCTGTCAAGATGTTGAACATCATGTGTCGTATGTTCAACACATGCTCAAGATGCTCGACATAATATTTAATTTGCAAAGACATGCAAATGAGAACCGCAACAGACACCCTTGCACACTGACTAGAATGGCCAAAATCCACAACACGGACAATACCAAACGCTGGTGCGGTTATCAAGCAACAGGAATTCTCATTCATTGCTGGTGGGAATGCAAAATGGTGCAGCCCCTTTGGAAGACACTTTGGCAGTTCCTTACAAAACTAAACGTATTCTTTTTACATATACGGGCTTTTTTTAAATGTTTATTTCTGAGAAAGAGGGAGAGACCATGAGCTGGGGAGGGGCGGGGGGCGGGGGGAGACAGAGGATCCAAAGTGGGCTCCGTGTTGATAGCAGACAGCCAGACTTAGGACTCGAACCTACAAACCATAAGATCAGGACCTGAGCCAAAGTCGGACGCTCAACTGACTGAGCCACCCAGGTGCTCCCAAAACTAAACATACTTTTACAATATGATCCAACGATGACTCCCTCTGGTATTTACCCAAAGGAGTTCAAATTTTATGTCCATACAAAAACCTGGCAACTTTATTCATAATTGCCGAAACTTGGAAGCACCCAAGATGTCCTTATGTGGGCGAATGGAAAAACTGCGATATATCCAGGTAATGGAATATTGTTCAGCACTAGAAAGAAATGAGCTATCAAGTCATTAAAAGACACGGAGGAACCTCATATGCATATCACTAAGTGAAAGAAGCCAATCTGAGGGGCGCCTGGGTGGCTCAGTTGATTAAGCGGCCGACTTCAGCTCAGGTCATGATCTCATGGTTTGTGGGTTCGAACCCCGCATCGGGCTCAGTGCTGACAGCTCGGAGCCTGGAGCATGCTTCAGATTCTGTGACTCCCCCTCTCTCTATCCCTCCCCCACTTGTGCTCTGCCTCTGTCTCTCAAAACTGAATAAACATTAAAAATCTCTGTAGTTTGTGCTTAATACTGCTATAAATCTCAAAATGCTCTAAAAACTAAAGTCTGTTAAAAAAAAAAAAAGGAAGGAAGGAAAAAGAGGAGCAAAGTAGAACAAAATAGAAAGGTAGAACCTGACAGAATCTTTACGATAATCTTGCATCAGAAAATCCAGCCGAGGCCGAATGCTACGGATGGGGCATTTTCACTGTGACTTTGGTTTTCACCCTCCAAACAGACCAGCCAGTCTGTGTCTAATTGTGTTTATTTTTCCCCCTGCAGGGATGTTTAACAGTCCCCTAACCACTGAGATGGCCCCATAAAATTTTATGACAACAATTTCTTAAGTGAAATTTCCATTCAGTCTGTTTGTGGGACCTTCAAAAAAGCAGGAGAAAGCCAAATAGATATAACTCGGGACATTTTCCTGAGGTCTAATTTAATTATAAATCATGACTTTATGAGCCTACCATTCAAAACTCCTACGACTTCTCTGCAGCACAAAATAATTTACGGCCCCTGCAAGGCAGCGAGCTCGGGCCTAGAACCCAAGGGCACCCTGTACCAGATCCCTTTGGGAAACTTTACAAGTCATGTTCTGAGAAGGTGACGTCTGACATTGGAGGTCGGGGGGTGGGGGGGTGCTCAGTTCCTCCCCCCGCCCAAATACACACACTCCCCCGCAGGCCAGCATTCATGTGCACGGAACACAGCGATGCCAAAGAGGCCTCGAGTGTTTGGTTAATGGAAAGAGAAGAGGAAAACCAAGATACACGAATGACCAGGTTCCATTCCGTCCCTAGACAATCTGTTATCTGTATTTCCGCCCTGTTCACACCCTTGGTGGTGAGGCCACGCCTGGACTGCGCGATCACCACCGTGTATGTGGCTTTCGACTCTGCCTGCTGACCTAGGGTTTTCTTCTTTTTTACTGGAACATCTGGACACGCGTTAAAGACTTTGGGTATCTGTGCCAGGGGGTCCAGGAGGGCCAAAATTCACACTCCCTGGTAGGAAAAAAATGGAGCTTCTCACTAGAACTTATTCAAAGTTAGAGAAGCGAGGCCAGGATTCTGCAGGCGTGCAGTTCCTACATCTGGACGCGAATTTATGACTCAGGCAACTCCCGGAGCACAGACGACAGAGGGGTGAATCTCTCCGTTGCGGATACCTGGCCACGGTCACGGCCACGGTCATGAAAAGGCCCGGCTGCAGGGCTCCCTATACTTCATGACACGGTATTAACCACTTGACCGGAGAGTTGAAGGGTCAGACGTTTCCCCATAAAGTTTTGGAGTACATTGTCCATCAGAAAGAAATATAAACCATCTCCAAAATTACAAATTAAGTCATCTCTCAAGTCCCGATAGAAGGCTGGGGAATAGACTTTATACCATGTTGGCTTTTTGTTTATTAAAAAAAATTTTTTTAAGTTTATGTATTCTTTTGAGAGAGAGAGAGAGAGAGTGAGCAGGGGAGGGGCAGAAAGAGAGGGGGAGAATCTCAGGCAGGCTCCTAAATGTCAGCACAGAGCCCAACGTGGGGCTCAAACTCACTAACCAGGAGATCATGACCTGAGCTGAAACCAAGAGTCAGACACATAACCGACTGAGCCACCCAGGCACCCCTATAAAATGTTGACTTTTCAATTCCCTTCCAGTAATATATGGATTGCCAGTGGGTTGTGTCCCTAACACAGTGGGTTATGTCCCTATGGTCTAATCCGGGCTCTTTTACTTGGTATCTGTGGGACCAAAAGCAAGACAACCTCTCTGAACTTGGTTTCCTCTTTAAAAAAATCGTAGTGTTATATTGGTTTCAGGCATACAATGTAGTGAGTCAACAATTCTATATATTACTCCGTAACATACTGGAATTAGAATACAAAACGTAATTAAAAAATGATCATTTAGGGGTGCCTGGGTGGCCCAGTCGGCGAAGCACCCGACTTGGGCTCAGGTCATGAGCTCACAGTTCATGGGTTCGAGCCCCACGTTGGGTTCTGTGCTGACAGCTCGGAGCCTGGAGCCTGCTTCCGATTCTGGGTCTCCCTCTCTCTCTGTTCCTCCCCTGCTTACGCTCTGTGTCTCTGTCTCAAAAATAAATAAACATTAAAAATAAATAAATAAATAAATCATACAATTAAAATAAAATTAAATAAAACTTCAACAAGGGTCAAGTATAGTTTTCCACTGTCATGGAAGCATTTTTTAAAATGCAGTGGTGGGGGGCTTGGGTGGCTCAGTCGGTGAAGGGTCCGAGTTTTGGTTTTGGCTCAGGTCACGATCCCACAGTGTGTGAGTTCCAGCCCTGCATCGGGCTCTGTGCTGACAGCGCGGAACCTGCTTGGGATGCTCTCTCTCCCTCTCTCTGCCCCTCCCCAGCTCATGCTATCTCTGTGTCTTTCAAAATAAATCAATAAGTGTTTTTTAAAAATTAAAAAAAAATTAAAATGCAGTGGTTATGACACAATTCTGGGTTCTGAGTTCAAAGAGGATGCTGCCGATGATACCTGGACAGAGTCCCTACCCTTGTGAAGCCTGGAAAAATGGCCTGTCCTTTGGGGCAATCTGGTTCGCCTCCCAGGGCTCCCCCCTGGGCTCGGGGAAGCTTCCAGTCCCTCTGCTGAACCAGGTGATATCTTCACGGCGGATGGAGCAGCTTAATGCAGATAAAAGTACTCGGGCTGTTGCATCCTGGGCTGCAATCTCCATCCCCCTCCCCCTCCCGCCACCACGTGGCCTCAGGCACCTGCTCTACGGAGGCTTCCCATTGCTGACATTCCTACCGGAAGGTGCAATCACATTTTTTAAATGTTAAATTATGAATGACCGTGGGTGCTACGAATGTGAAATTATGAATTAGCCTAGAGGCAGAGGGTCTGGAAGATGCAAACGTGTAAAAGGCAGGGGCGTGCGATCCGAGGTTAATGAAGCAGCCGGGCTGAGCCTGCTGTGTAAGACAGAAAACCAAAGGCACGCAACTGATACCTCGGTTATCAAGGGCCTTTGCCCGTGACATTTGTTAATGTCATACATTCAACAATAGGGCGTCCATGTATAACACCCATCCCCCAGATCTAGCACATTTAATATTTCACCGTCGTTGTGCAGATCTCTCTTTTTCTTTAAAATTTTTAATGTTTATTTATTTTGGGGAGAGCACAAGAGGGAGAGACAGAGTGCGAGCAGGGGAGGGGCAGAGAGAGAGGAAGACACAGAATCCGAAGCAGGCTCCAGGCTCCGAGCTGTCAGCACAGAGCCCGATATGGGGCTCGAACTCACAAACTGTGAGATCATGACCTGAGCCAAAGTCAGACACTCAATCAATTGAGCCACACAGGTGTCCCAAGATCTCTCTTTTTCTTAAAGAGAGGAAGCGTTATAGATAGACCTGTAGTCCCTCCCACCCACCCACCTAGCCCCGTCTCCCCCCTCCCCCTGGAGTAACCCCCGTCCTGGAAATGGTATGTTACCATCTTGTATTGGTTTCCTATGGCTGACGTCATCAAACACTACAAGCTGAGCATCTTAAACAACAGAGATGTGTTGTCTCACAGCTTCCTTCCGGAGGCAGGAAGTCCTAGATCAAGGTGGCATTAAGGCTGGTTTCTGATTCTCAAGGCTGGGAGCCTCAAGTTTCCCTTGGCTTGTAGATGGCATTCTCCCCGTTTTTATATCCTCTGTGCATGTCTGTCTCTGTGTCCAGAGTTCCCTTTTCAGTAAGGACATCAGTCATATTGGGTTAGAGTCCATCCTAGTGACCTCTTTTTAATTAATCTGAGCATTTGCAAAGACTCTATTTCCAAATAAGGTCACATTCACAGGGGTTGGAGTGGGGGGAAGGACTTCAGCATCTTTTGGGAGAACACGATTCAGCTCAAGACACATCTCATGTATGTTGGGCACTTGATGTGACCACCTTTTGGTTCCTTGATGATTTTGTTGACAGTAAGACTTCTTCCCAGCATGTACTTTTTTTTGAGAGAGAGAGAGAAAAGAAAGTGCAAGTGGGAGGAGGGGCAAAGAGATAGAGAGAGAGAGAGAGAGAGAGAGAGAGAATCTTAAGCAGGCTCCATGCTTAGCATGGAGCCTGACACAGGGCTTAATCTCATGACCCTGCGATCATGACCTGACTTGAAATCAAGAGTCAGATGCTTCATTGACTGAGCCACCCAGGTGCCCCCGTGAGACTTCCAGCACTCACCATCCGAAGAGCATCCAGGACACAACATTCCAGAACATACCATCCGGCGTGTGTTCAGTGAGCCACACGAAAACACATTACGTATGAAAACATGTGTGATGGGGATAAAGCCTAGTACAAAATCCAACCGCGCTTCCCCAGTAAGACTCCATCTTCCATCTAGAAGGCTCAGTAATGAAGTTTCATGCATTCACCCCTCCAAGAAAGGAGGATGCAAAATAAGAAATGTCCCTTCTTCACAAGAAGATGACTCAAGAAATCTACCCCTTCCCGCTTCAGCAGTCTAGGGAAGAGGGTCATGCAAGGTGGTCATCTCTATGCAGCAGTCACAAAGTCCGGCGTTGCACGGACCTACCACGGCAAATGTTTGTTTCTTGTTCATTTAAAGTTGGACACAGGACAGGCGTCCTGCCTCCAACCTGGAGCTCTGCCATCCTTAATTCTGTGGCTTCTGGTGAGTTGTCATGGCATGAGAAGAGAGGTGGAGGCATTCCTGGTTTTAGCCATTTCCACCTGGAGGTGGTAATTGGCCCCAAATAGTCATGGGGACCAAATGAACTGCAAGAGAATGCAATGGAATATTTGGCGAGCACTGACTGTCTCACCTACAAAGGGGAAGAAAGACAGATGGGTGTTCTCATATTTTCCCCTTATGACAGAACCTCAAAAGAGAGAAACAACAGAGACAGCTAGGCAGGTATGGGCAAATACAGGAATGTCAGGAGACCCTGGCGATGGCCCAGAGATGCTGCTATGAAAATCACCACGGTCCGTATCTTCAGCAGGGCAAGGAGTGGGAGCCCCACCTTGATGGAGGAAGGCGCCTGGAGAGATGCGCCACCGATGCATTCCTGATGCTTCATGGTTTCTTGGAGCATCAGAAGACTATGAGGTTCCATGTGCCTCACTGAGGGGATGTGGAGACAGTGGAAAGCCTGATGGACCAACAGAGGCCCAGGATCAAGATGAAAAGGCTGTAGCATGCAGGGTGCCTGCGGCCAGAAGCCAGTGGTCCAGACCGTTGGTTCTAGGGGTAGCTAGCTCCTTGGGACTGGAGCTAGCTGGTCTCCAGTCCCAAGGTATGGAAGACTGGGTTACCCACATCCCAGGTCGCAGCACCGTATAGCTCTGTTCACACCCAGAGAGGTCAACTAGGAAGAAAAGTATGAAAAAGAAACAGAAAAATATGGAAGACCAAACACTTTCCCAGATGACACTGAGTCACCTGACTGGCTCCTTAAAGTGGAAGCCGCTATGGTACCAAACACTGGCAAAGGTCAGTTTAATTTCTCCTCTTCTTCCTAGCACAGGAGAAGATTCCAAGAAAAAATACCAGATACGTTATAAAATATATATATATAAAGAAGTTAACATTTCTGCGGATGTCCTAATACAGTGTAGGTCAATTTGCAAATTTGCGACACATACTAATTTAATTACTTTCCATGGCAAATCTAGATTTAGGCGTATGCGTTACTAGAGAAAATGCAATGCCCTGAGTTCTTCATCCAGAAGGCAAGTTAGATGCGTGGCTCTCCTGGGTTTCATCCATGACAGCTGTGTACCTTCATTTTTTAACATGCAAGACGTCACTGGGGACAACACGTACCGTAAACTCTTTGACCCATGGCAGGGCGGAGGTCTGAGAGCTGACAAAGGGGTCCGTGGACAAGAACAGACGTTAGGACAAGGAAGGTTTGCCTCGTGCCAGAGGGAGAGGAGGGAATAGTCTGGAAGCAGGGCACTCCTGCAGAAAATTGACCTCAGCAGGTTGGAGTCCCGTATCCAAGCCTACCGAATAAGAGACAAAGGCAATACACACAGAGTACCGCATGTAGACAACCCCAACTCACCAAATTACATACAAACTGCTCACATACGAGTTGGCAGAGAGCTGGCTATCAGCGAGCAAGTCCGTGAGCTTCAATCAGGAACCCATTGAAAAAGATTCAGGGACACGATTCAGCTGCTTAACAAACTCAAGAATCCAAGATTGTATTCACAGAGGCAGTGAGTGTGTAGGATAATTTGTGCTTATTGGATCATATCTAGAATACTAACCATGGGTGGGAGACGGGACAGACAGCCCAGCGTCTTTACCCAGGGTGACATAGCTCTGAGACTAAATTCCATACAGTGTCCCAGAAATACAAAGGGAGAGGGACGCCAAGTTGCCCGTAGCAGTCAACATGCTCAGACTGTTTGCCTTACTTGCCTTCACTTTCTCATCTCACAGCAGTGCTCCCTACTTGTGCTTGCTAGGATCACCTCCCAAACATCCACCTGCATTTCAACCTTCACACAAGGGTCCACTTCCTGCCAAGCCCAGCCTAAGACACTACCACATGGAATTGGAAGGGACCACATTAAATGAAGAGTATTGATGGGAGAGGTTGCCTCCAGTGTGGAGAGACCCAGGGAGTAAAAGTCCTGGAAATAATGTATTAAAAAGAGCAATGAAAGAGCCGAGGGACATTTCACCTTACAGAAGAGGGGATTTGAGGAATACAGAGATCTTTAAGCGTCTGAGAGCCTGGTGGGCAGAAGGAAGGATGGCTCGGTACATGTCACTCCAGAAAGCGACCATTGACAGCCAGGCTTGAGAGGCAGGTATGTTGAGGTAAACTGGGTACTTCAGCCTTAGGAAATGGTTGCGAGTTACAGACAGCAAAGAATGGCTAACAAAGCCAAGGCCTTCGTAGATTTAGAGCGCTCAGAGTGGAGATTAGTATTGAGAGAAAGGTTTTTTTTTAATGCGATGCTTTTAAGATCAGATCATTAATCAGGAAGCAGCCACGAGTCTAATTTTCTTCCTGAACCACAGAGGGTCCTCTCTAGCCTTCTAGATGGCTATGTTCAATGAATTCAGTGTGTCCCGACATTCAAGGAGACTTACTGGCTTCTTGGCAGCCTCCCCTTTGTGAGGATGCCAGAGATAATTACTTTTATTTCAAAAGGCATAGAATAAGGAGACTAAGCTTTAAGGGAAGAAAAAGAAAAAGCATCCGACACATTAACAGTCAGCATCCTGAGAACTACTGGGAGCATTGGAATTTGAATCTCTGATTAGCTTCTGCCATTTAATATTTACTGCATGCAAGTTAATACCTATGAACATTTAGAGTAAAATATTAAATGTGGCTCACATTATATAGAAACATCAGGAAAACTTTACTTAAGAATTACACAAGGGGCACATGGGTGGCTCAGTCCATTGGGTGTCTGACTTTTGATTTCAGCCCAGGTCATGATCTTGCAGTTTGTGAGATCGAGCCCCATGTCGGTCTTCGTGTGACAGCACAGAGCCTGCTTGGGATTCTCTTTCTCCTTCTCTCTCTGACCCTCCGCTGGTCATGCTGCTCTCTTTCTTTAAATAAATAAATGATTTATTGTCTCCCTCTCTCTGTCCCTACCCAATTTGTGCTCTGTCTATTTCTCTTTCAAAAAACTAAATAAACATTAAAAACTTTTAATAAAAATTATTTATTGCAGGAAATGAGTACATTTGAGAAATCATCTGATTTGTTCTAAATCCATTTTTAAAATAATAATAACCAAACATGAACACTAACACACACACAAAAATGAGATCATAACAGACTTTGAAGAAAAAATGAAGGAGAAATGGGCAAGATAAGAAAACAAAAGAAGAAAAATTAAAATGGGGCAGCAAAATCAAAATGTGTATTAAAAGCAAAGGAGTGTATAATTAACACTGGCACAAAAGAAATTATTGATTGGGGGGGGAGGGAAACTCAAGAACTTTCTCAAAATATACTTGGAAATGAGACAAGACAAAGAAATCAATCACAAAAAAAAAAACCAGAGAGAATATTCAGTGTATAAAATAATTTATTATTTCTGAACCAGGTACTGGAACAGATGGGATGAGAGGTAACTTTCCAGAGCCAAGGATATACCAAAGTCTTCTGATGTAAAAGTGTCATCAAGTGCCAGGAAAAATTAATTAAAAAATAAAAAAAAAACACCAAAAAGTCTTATGAAATTATCACGGTTGAAAGATAAAAGAAAAAGCTATAAATCTTCCTAAACAAAACCAAAAGAGGCTATCCATAAAATAACATTTTTTTAATGGATGACCTAAAATTTCTTCTCTATAATGTAAAACTCTAGAAGAAAATGAAGGTAACATTCTCATATGTATATAGTGGAACACTTGTGACCCAAGAATTAATCATCTGGAGATGGTAAAGGCAATTAATTAGAAGTTAATATAGGGGCGTCTGGGTGGCTCACTCGGTTGAGGGACTGACTTTGGCTCAGTTCATGATCTCACAGCTCGTGAGTTCAAGCCCCACGTCAGGCTCTGTGTTGACAGCTCAGAGCCTGGAGCCTGCTTTGGATTCTGTGTCTTCCTCTCTCTCTGCCCCTAACCCACTTACATTCTGTCTGTGTCTGTCTCAAAAATAAATAAACATTAAAAAAATTTTTTTAAGTTAATATAAAATATTGAAGGATACAGAAAAAAAAATATATCATTCATGTACCATTGCTTAAGAAACCCACCAAGACGTAAATCAATAATCTAGTGATGCATGGAAAGCCTGGGTGACTCAGTTGGTTGGGCTTCTGACTTCGGCTCAGGTCATGATCTCATGTTCATGAGTTCTAGCCCTGCATCCGGTTCTATGCTGAAGGTCAGAGCCTAGAGCCTGCTTCGGATTCTGTGTCTCCCTCTCTCTCTGCCTCTCCCCCACTCAAGCTCTGTCCCTCTCTCTCTCAAAAATAAATAAACATTAAAAAATTTTTTTAATGATAATCTAGTGGCACACCAAAATATACTCAAGATATATTCAAAATATACCAAAACTCAAGAATGGGAACATTGTAGTATTCTAGCACTGGTGGGGGTATATTGAAACCAGTAAAATACAGAATCAAAACAGTTTTGCAGATGAAGGCATAAGGCTTACCTAAAAATACAGGAGAATTTAATAATAATTCTCTGTTTTGAAAGCCACAGAGTATAATGATAAAAGTGGGAAAAGAATTACAGACAAGATAAGGTGAAGTGAAAGCATTCAAAAAGTGCATTTTTCACGGAAGGAAACAATAAATATTGCCATTCTTGCTATAAGAAAATACAGCGTTATAAGAAATCGTGACGGAAATAGAATTTAAGATCAACAGAGAAATATAAGTTTAAGAAGGATTTTCTTAAAACATAAAACATCCTCCAGTAGAAACCGAAACAGGATGTTACATAACAAACAATTTAGTAAAATACAAAAAGCAGAGGAGAGGGCAAGGAAAGAAATAAGAAAAAAAGGATAGAATCAAACATGGCTTGATACAATAAATAGATACGGGCCAACCTTTCGTTTGTGGGGGAAAAAAATACAGTCCAGTTGCGTACAGAGTGCAAGATTCAGAAGTAAGCAGAGTAACACAGAAGGGCTAAAAAATAAAGAACGAGTACAGATAAATATGGCACATGCAAGCTGAAATAAACCAGGTGACCCAAAGCTAATGCTTTGATCACACAACTTAGAACCGAAGGCAAAAATCACTAAATGGGACAATCTTTTCATGAAGAAGATATGAAATTGCGTGACTCTTTGCTCAGGAAGGTCCAGCCTCCTTCTCCCTCCTTCCCTCTCTCTCCTGGATTATTGCTATCAGCCCAGAAACATCTCTAATGTCTTCAATCACAGCAACCACAACCAAAAATAACCGCCCAAAAAACAAGCCAAAAAATCCTCAGTGGGTACATCCCTAACATATCACCTTATTTTGTCTCTCCGTAGCCAAAATTCTTCAAAAGACAAGATGATTTCGTTTGCTCTTGAAATTAGATTTGACGTTTACCCCACTCTGTTGCCCACCTCCAGCATGTCCCCAAGATTGCCACCACCCGCACGATCAGCGACATACCTGCCAAGTTCAGAGGATTCTTCTACGTCTTCACGTCACCAAAGATGGTGCAACATTTCACTCTGGACCCTCCGAACCCTTGTCTGGTGCCATCACGCTCTACTGGTTTCTTCTCACTTCTTGGTCCCATTTTCCCACGTGACACTGAGGCTCCTTATTCTCATCTCTAGAGGCTGGAGTTACTTACTCAGGGCTTGGTCCTGCATTGACTTACCTTCTTCCTGTGATCTCTTCATTTTCCCCTGCTTGCTTTCACGCACAAACCAACGTCTCCCAGCCCACAGTTCTTTTCTGAACCTGATGGGCACCATCAACCATGGTAGCTCGAGAATGTTGACAGGCCATCCAGGTTTACTCCCATCTGAAACAGAACTCTTATTTCCATCGTGCGCCCCCAATCCAGTTCCAACTCCTGCCTGTTTTTTCTCTATACAGAGCATCACAATATCCTTGTCCCTCAGACTGAAAATATTGGAGTCATTCTCGAGAGCTCCCTTCTCTTGATTTCCACATTTAATCCATCACCGGGTCTTCTCTGGCTCTCTAATCTAAAGATTTCGAAATCAATCTCTGTATGATGCTACACACCGAAAAAAGATAAATGGTAGAGTACATCACAAAATACCTAGAAGAAAAGAGAGTTGAATATGTTATAATGATTGGTTAGGCTAGACCTTTCGGAGCGTAATTCCAAAGGAAAGACTCACAAAGAAAAATTTGGAAACGTGTAAAAAGAGCTTTAATTTTTTTTTTTCATGCCCTCACCTTATTATTCTCTCCTCTGGAAGTTTGTCTAAGGAGATCGTGAGAAATTGGTACTAAAATGTATGTGCAGAGATGTTTCCTGTGGTGGAGTTAAAAGAATAGCACACGTTGGGGCCCCTGGGTGGCTCAGTCGGTTAAGCGTCCGACTTCAGCTCAGGTCACGATCTCGCGGTCCGTGAGTTCGAGCCCCGCGTCGGGCTCTGGGCTGATGGCTCGGAGCCTGGAGCCTGTTTCCGATTCTGGGTCTCCCTCTCTCTCTGCCCCTCCCCCGTTCATGCTCTGTCTCTCTCTGTTCCAAAAATAAATAAAAAACGTTGAAAACAAATTAAAAAAAAAAAAGAATAGCACACATTGAAAATGATCGAAATGTGCAGAATTTGAGACAGGGTTGAGGGGTTATGAGGCACGCACCTAAAGCAATCCCAGATTGCATCTTGACAAATATGAAATAAAAAGTGGAATGGAGAGGCACCTGGGTGGATCAGTCGGTTGAGCATCCGACTCTTGATTTCAGCCCAGGTCATGATCCCGGGGTCGTGAGGTCAGGCCCCTCGACGGGCTCTGCACTGAGCTGAGTGTGAAGCCTGCTTGAGATTCTCTCTCTCCCTCTGCCCCTCTCTCCCTCACATGCATGCTCTCCTCCTGCCCCCCCCCAAAAAAAAGAAAAGAAAAGAAAAGTGGAGTGGAATGTTAGGAGAAGATGTGCTTCAAACAGAATATTAAGTATAATTCTGTGTTTTAAGTAAAAAAAAAAACCCAAAAACTTCAATAAAAAGAACATTAAATATTTCCCAAATTATATACGCTGAACGAGCGTTAGTTTCATAACTGGAAAACAGCAATATATTTTCATCCAGATGGATACCTAGGTAGAGAGAGAAAGAGAGAGTAGATGAACGAGAAGACATAAAAGTAAGTTCTGAAAGGTCTTTTTCAAACTTTTCCATAGCACACCACAATGGGGTTGATCGAGCTCTGAAAATTAAAAACGCAAAAGGTCTGAGGGAATATGCACAAACATGCTGCTCCATCAATGAAAATCCCATGTTAAAGAAAAGGTAAGTCGAATAGAAAATCATTGGATACTCGAGCAAAGACCATCCGTATGCACATTCCATTAGTCCCCAGACCAGAAAAGCAAATATTAGAATGCAGGAAAGGTGTATTTTGCTTCATTCATTAAAATCCTATGAAGCATCTAGCATACTCACGAAGCTGCCAAGGACACAACGAGGGCAAGAACGATGCCACTCAAAGAGTTTCTAAATTAGGACTCTAAAAGGTTGCTTGCAAGTTAGGATGAAGTCAGGCCGTCTGTTTATTATTTTATGTGAACAGCCTCCTGCATCCAAACAGAGTTGGGTTTTTTTCCCCCCTTTTCCATTTTTCTGCAACTTCTCAATGTACTTATTTTCTAGAAGGAACCCAAGACCCAAACAGCCACAAATGTTTGCCGGGCCCACTGGTTAAGAATGGTTGGTGGTTTGCAAAATATAAATAGAAGAAAAGTATAACCAGCTTCAGCCAGGCTGACGCCGCTGAAAACCTAATGAATAAATAATGAGAGTGTCCTACAGCTTTCATTAGGTCGGATCTGGAGCCCTCAAGTAGCAGCACTCGCACAGTTTCGATTCTGCCTCCGTTCTAGGCATCGCCATCCCAAGTCAGACACAAGAAATTCGTGTTGCCTATATCTGAGGCTTTTGGAGACTTCAGTGTTTCGAGATGGTACCTTCTCAGGAAGGTACCCCCAAAGGATGTGTCCCTTCCTCAGTGGAAAATGTTCTCGTGTATGTGTTGTTGATAAATTAGCAACGTCCTCTTTGTAGTTCATCCCCTTTCCCCACCCTCTCCATTGGACATCTGGTCCACCCCTGTAATTGCAGCTTTAAATGAAGCTCCGATACGTCTTGGGGATTCTCAAGCAGTTCCTTGGGCAGAAGAGCAGTTACGGGTCAGAGAGATCTGCTTGTTGGACATCAAAGAGACTGTGGTTCAGGTAATTCAGGTTAGTTACCGAGGGGACTGATAAAATATGTTGTTACTTCGCTTAGAAGAGCATTTTCACATCCATTAGCCAACCTAAACTCCTGCAGAAATCCATAAGGCAAGGAGGGCAAGTGATGGTCTCAGAGTCATTTTTGCATACGATTCAAGACTTTAAGAAATGCAGTCAATGGGGCACCTGGGTGGCTCAGTCCGTCAAGCATCTGACTCTTGATCTCAGCTCAGGTCATGATCTCACAGGTTGTGAGATCAAGCCCCCACGTCGGGCTCTGCGCTGGCCGTGCAGAGCTTGCTTGGGATTCTCTCTCTCTCCCCCTTCTTCTCTCTCTCAAAATAAATAAAAGAATTAAAAAAAAAAAGACTTAAAGAAATGTTCTGAAGTCCACACAGCCTAGTAAATGCCAGAGACAGTAATAGAGTTCTCAACGTCTGTCCTTGACTTCCGTGACGCTCTCGTTCTCTCCTCCTGCCCACATTCCATACATTCATTCATGTGGCCACTCTTTATCGAGCACCTACTCTAAGGCAGGTCTGTTCTAGGCACATTGCTCGACCCCAATAATGAATAACGGAGATAAGGTGCTTGCCCTTGGGATCTCACATTCCACTGGTGGGGAGACAGAAAAGAAACAAGCAAGAAAATAAATAAAGAACATTACCGAGAAAGCTCCCCGGGGCAGAACGTGGCTGGCGAGGTGGGGCTACTTCGTATGATCAGAAATTCGGGATTCCTTCAGGAGGTGACATTTGAGCTCAGCTCTAAGTGTCAAGAAGCCAGTGGTAAGAAGCCGGCTGTGTGAAAATGAAGGAGAGGAATATTCCAGGGTTGAAAGGGGGGGGGGGGGCAGCAAATGGAAAGGCCCTGAGGCAGGAACAGGCTTAGCATGTTTCTGGGACAATACAACAAGTATACCTGGGGCATAATATCATAGGGAATGTTGATTATCTTTTCACGGAAGCTGGGAAGGCAGGCGGGAGTCTTCTCAGAAGGCCTGGCAGTTCTGGTGAAGGGTTTGGGCTTTACCCCACGTACAGGGACAGGACACTGAAGGTTCGAGGTGGGGACTAATAGCCGATTCACAATGTTGAAAAATCCCTCCTGCTGTTAGGCAGAGGATAACATGGGGTAAGATGGAAGTGAAAATAGAAAGATCAGCTTGACTCAAGAAAAGGGCGAGACACTTTGGAGCAAAGCAGGAGCCCTGCAGATCGGAAGAAGTGACTTTATTCAGGCTGCGTTTAGGAAGGAGAGCTGGTCAGATTCACACGGATGGTCTAGCTAGCAAAGGGAGGAGGAGAGCAGCAAAGGATCAAGGGTAACTTTCAGGGACCTGGCCTTGGTAACCAATGATCTGTCCACTTATTACTTATTAATGCACCTGATTATTCAACAAATATTTATCAGTGCCCCCCGCGCATGTCTACTAAGGGCTACACAACCTGTAACCCCCCAAAAGGACGTGATCTGAGCCCCCTCACAGAGCTTGTAGGCCTAGTGGGAAACAGAGCCATTTGAAGCTGTAATCCAGTGTAATAAATTCTGTGACGGGGCGAGGGTCTGTCGAGGAGGGAAGGAAGTGACATCTTTGCTGAGCCCCCGGAGGTAAGGGGGAGGGGACCAGAAGAATAAAGCAAGGAAAAGCATTTGATGCAGGGGGAACCACGTGAACAGAACCAGGAGGGAGGGGCATTCAAAAAGCAGAAAGGCAGTGGGTTGGTGTTGCCAGAGGAGGTGGGCAGGAGGGAGCGACGGAGGATTAAGCTGGAGAAACGGGCAAGAACCAAGAGGTGTAGAGGACTTTGGCCTTCGGGATAAGCGAAGGCAAAAGGAGAGTCAGGAAGGGTGCAGCCAGAGGGGAGAAGCGGTTTCTATTTCGGAATTATCTGTTCTGTCTGAAGAAAGCCACTTGCAAAAAGTAGCATTTACGGCATGATCTCGTGTTGGTGAAAACCAGAAGAAGGTGTGAAAATGCTTAAACGGGTGTACAAAAAAGGTGTGAAGAGGTTCACTGCAGATGAGGTCGGTGCCCTCAGAGGTGTGGAAAGAAGGAGAGGCTCCTTGTTGTTTTCTTTATGAGCCTTATCAGGGTCAAAAGCACATATTTCTTATATAAGTGTCTTCGGTACTATAAAGTAAATCTCTCCGGTATGGTAACGGAATCGTTCGAAAGCTAGAAACCTGGCCATCGCCATGGAGGATGAATCAGAAGTGGGCCACCCAGGTGGGGAGCTACGGCAGTGACCTTGGCCAGAGGGGTGGTGGGGTCGACTTAAGAAAGCACAGAAGGGAGGAAAGTCCGGTTATACTCGGGAGGTGGTGACTTAGAATCGTCAGGACTTAAAGAGCAATTGGCTAGTGTAATTGGCTAGTAATTGGCTAGTGGACGATGTAATTGGCTAGTGTAATTGGCTAGTAATTGGCTAGTAACTGGCTAGTGCACGATGCTTTTCACGGAAATAGAAACAAGCTGGGGGATAACAGCAAGTTTAATGTTAAGCGGTGTATTAGCGGGCGGGGAGCTCAGAAGAGGTGTTGGGCTCTTGTTCCATAAATTCGGGAGATGTTAATCCCTGAAAATCACGACGGAGGGGAGTGTGAAGCAGGGAGGGGAAGCTTGGCGTGGAGTCTTTGAGAGTGGGAGACGGACAGAGGAGTCTGTCCCGGAGCATCCGGAGGAGCGACCCAGGGCTGGCTCCAGGACCAAGCGCTGGAAACCTGGCCTCCGCCTCTGGACTCTGCTGCTCCCAGTTTGAAAACCTTTGCAGGCGCTTCGTGGAAGGATGGGCTCCATTGATCACGGCACTCTTTGAAGATAAAGACAAAACACGATGCCCCTGTTCCGAGTGCCAAGGGAAACCAATTAGTATCGTAGTTTCCGTGCAAATGACCTCGGTAATAGGGAAAAAATGATTTCTGCTCATCTCCTACCTTTCTGCATTTCTAAATTGCCCTGAACAGACTCACTTCGAATGTTTTCCGTGGAGTGTCATCAATAAACGTCCGAGCCTTCAGCTGTTGTTTTTGGTGAAGGCACGTTCTGTTCCAAATAAGAAGGGTCACGAGGAACAACGGCCGGAAAAACAAAACCAAAACCAAAACCAAAAAAACACCGTGGCCTCATTGTGTGTCTTTTAAAGCCAATCAAGTAGGAAACGTTAAAGCTAACGGCTTCGGAAGGGAAAATGGATACAGAATGAAGATACCGTGAATGACAGCCTTCTGATTCAGTGTGCGTTATTTTTTTTTAATTTTTTTTTAATGTGTATTTATTGGAGAGAGAGAGAGACACAGACTCCGAAGCAGGCTCCAGGCTCCGAGCTGTCAGCACCGAGCCCGACGCGGGGCTTGAACTCTCAAACCGGGAGATCGCGACCTGAGCCGAAGTTGGATGCTTAACCGACTGAGCCCCCCAGGCGCCCCAATGTGCATTAATACGTCCTAATCCTTGCACGTCCTTGGCTTAGGGGAACAGCCCTACATTTGTGTTGTCCACACAGGCAAATGGATTTTCTTCCTGCCCTGACCCAGCGCAGAAGGGTGAGAATTCTGCTCCCTCCGTGGCCCTGAGCACTGCTCACTCACCCCACCGAAGAGGCTTTCCCTTGCCGACAGAGCCCTGGAAACCGTCCCCGAGTGTGCAGCACAAGGTTGTCGCAGCACCTGTAACCCTCAGAAAGCATCTTTTCTTGATTAATTCTTCGCTCATTTCGGGAGTAATGAAGGCGCACATAAACCACAGCTTGTGACCTTGTACCTTTGTTAGAAAGCCGGTCGCGGATCTTTCCAGGTCTCACTGCTTTGACACAACCCACGAAGGGCCAAAAGGCTGTATTTTGCTATGCTGAATTCAAAAAAAAAAAAATACATTCAGAACTGAAAAAAAAAAAAAAAGCCCCTCCCCCAAATTACAGTCTACAGTAGAGCATTCAAGGATTTAATCTGTGTGGTTTCGATTATTTAAGAGTAACCTTGAAGGTTCAGGCCATGTAGCAATTTGTACTTTTTCTGAGCCAAAAATTGGAGTCACCCAGAAGGAAAAGACAGAAAAGTCAGAGGAAGGATCGACCGGCAGGCTGGCACAGGGCCCGGTACCCACCTCCTACTGGGGCTCTGCTGGGTTCCGCTCACCAATCCTGGGTTCTGGTCAAAAAGTATCTCATTCCTTCTGAGAAGTTTAACCAAAAAAGAAAAAAAATTCATATCTCTTCCTGAACCATGGCACGGAACTCGAATCCTTCAGAATTGTAACCACTGCCACCGGTGACCCACGCGGGGGAAAAATGAGATTAAAACACAGCACAGAGCTTGGGGCGCCTGGGCGGCTCAGCCGGTTAGGCGTCTGACTTCAGCTCAGGTCATGATCTTGCAGTTCGTGGGTTCGAGCCCTGTGTCGGGCTCTCTGCTGACATCTCAGAAACTGAAGCCTGCTTCGGATTCTGTGTCTCCCTCTCTGTGCCCCTCCCCTGCTCGTTCTCTCTCTCTCTCTCTCTCTCTCAAAAATAAAAATAGTTTTAAAAAAAGACAGCACAGAGCCATTAGGAAAACTTTCCTGAGGGAAAGCCCATTTTACAGTCATAGTCAGGAATATCGAATTTTCAGTACATATCCATGATGTATACCAATGGCATCCTGCATTTCCTAGTGGTCAACTTTTGCTCGTTCGTCAGACGCTTCCTGGGAGCTGGGGTACAGGCTGGTGACGCTCACCTACACTGACCCACCTTCCCTCCTAGGTGACCCTCCCAGCCCCCTTAGGGTTAGGTAGGACTGTGTGGCTAACCTGAGACCATGAGACATGAGCAGAAGTGACTTCGTTCACTTCCGGGCTGGTGGGCGCTCTTTGGGAGCGGTGAGCTTGGAGACCACATCATGGGAAGGCAGCGCCTTGAGTTGGAAGTAGCTGGACTTCTTGAGAGCTTCCAGACCCACACTGGACGTTGAGTGGGTTGGAAGTAAACCATTGTCGATTAGTCCCGAGGTCCCAGGGTTTATTGTTACTGTAGCATTATTTATACCCACCTCCGCTAATGAAAGTGCCCACCCTGTACCGTGATAAAAAAGTCGCTAGCAGAAGGATCTTTGTGGAACAACAAAAAATAACTTACAAGAAAAATTTATGGGTTTTAGTCTATAGATTTTAGTCTATTTATAAAGTCCAAAGATATATACATGTGAAATATGTGTGTGTGTGTGTGTGTGTGTGTGTGTGTGTGTATCTTACAGACAGTGTATATAAAATCTGTTGAGAGCTGAGGGGGACAATAGCTATTGTTCTTGCAATTTGTTTCCATCCCACTATCAGAGACAAATTTCTAAGAGACAAACCACCAACTGGACCCTGTTACGTCCCTGTTAAAATCATCACCCTGCAGTCCTGCATTTCGTTATTTGTACTTCCTCTTGTACGTAAAGGGAGTTGAGGCAGCATCTATGATGAATTCCGTAGAACTGGGGAAAATCGAAAAGCGAACATAAGAAGCCGACGTTGGTAACGCTGGGTGGTACTTCCTGGGCTCCCGGGGAAGAGTCCAGCTGGCAGGGGAGATGTTGAGGCCACACCAGCGGAACAAGACATCCACGCAAAAAGGTGAGCGGTGTTAGTGCGCCTGGGTGGCTCAGTCAGTTGAGCATCCGACTCTTGATTTTGGCTCAGGTCATGACCTCGCGGTTCACGGGCTCAAGCCCCGCATCGGGCTCTGCCCTGAGGGAGGAGCCTGCTCGAGCTTCTTCTCCCTCCCTCCCTCTCTGCCCCTCCCCCACTCACGGCCCCTCTGTCTCTCTCAAAAATAAATAAACTTAAAAAAATTTTTTTAAGAAGATGAGCAGAGGGGGCTATAATTAATATAGGTCATGAAAAGGCGAGACAGCGCGTCGCAATGGCTGGGGCCGTTTGGGGCGAGGTGCTGGCTATAAGGCCCCCTTTCTCCTCTGTAAGTTGGGATAACAGCACCTAACTCAGCAGGTTGTCAAGGGCTTCAATGAGATAAAGGGGCATGGAGAGCACCTAGCATAGTGCCTGCATTCCATGGCACTTATAAATTGTTGTTAGTCTTGTTTTATTATTTATTTATTTACTTACTTACTTATTTATTTATTTACTTATTTATTTATTTAATTTTTTCCAATGTTTATTTATTTTTTTAAGAGACAGACAGAGCATGAGTGGGGGAGGGGAAGAAAGAGAGAGAGGGAGACACAGAATCCGAAGCAGGCTCCAGGCTCCGAGCCGTCAGCACAGAGCCCGACGTAGGGCTCGAACCCACGAACGGTGTGTGAGATCGTGACCTGAGCCGAAGACCGACGCTTCACAGACTGAGCCCCCCCGGGCGCCCCTGCCCTGTTTATTAAATCAACACCGAAGTCTAGGGAAATATCAGGAACAGAAGGAAAAAAATTTAAAAGCAACTGAGGAGTCTACAAGGCATGGAGATTGTAGAGATTTACGGTACTCTCTTCTGCCCTTCTAAAGTGATCGCAACAGTGATTTCCCCCATTTCTCAATAAAATGAATCCAGTTAGTGTCTGTCTGTACCTCCAAAACAACTCGAGTTTCCTTAACCTTTGGAAACACTTCAGCGAGGTAACCGCCTGACCTTCAAACGGTAGGTTTTCTCCTGGGAAGATTCCCCCCAGCCCCGTGGTCTTGTTTTGTGGGAGGGGAGGGAGGTTATCCAGAAGCCAATACTGATTTCCTACAGGCAGCTCTCTTGGCTTGAAGATATTTCTAAAGAGGGGGTTGCAAGCACAGGACTTTGACCCCTTCATTTTTAGACCCATTTTCCCTCTCTTTGTGTCCGTTTACGATGTGGATGAACACATTTCCAACCGGAAGTGCCTTTACAAGTACAGCTACCGGGGATTGGCAGTTAGTTATGCCAGTGAGGCTCGGAAGAGGCTGACCAGGCAAACGATCATACTTTGGAATGTGACGTGATTTTGGCGAATGAAGTATGTTGGGAGTAAGCAGAGCCAAAAAGTAAACACCTGTTGGGTGGTGTTACTGTAATTAAAAAAGAACCACCACACTCGTTATGGGACACCTTGACTAAGGATTATCAGCCCTCCAAGAACAAGACATCACCAAAGGAAGTGTAGAAAACTACCACCCCAAGCAGGTGAGCGACATTGGGGAAGGTGTGAAAATCTGCCATCAGTCTATCCCTCAAGACCCCAGTCTCAGAGGCTTCTGACCAAGAACGAAGGCATCGTATCCCGTTGAGATTATATTGCTAAGAAGTAGGGTGCAGCTTGATAAGCTCGGCATTAAAAAAAAATCCGAGGGTCGCCTGGGTGGCTCAGTTGGTTAATTTCAGCTCAGGTCATGATCTCACGGTTTGTGGGTTCGAGCCCTGCATCTACGCAGACAGCCCAGAGCCAGCTCGGGATTCTCTCTCTCCATCTCTCTCTCTGCCCCTCCCCTGCTCACTTTCTCTCTCAACATAAATTTAAAAATATATATTTAAAAAGAAAGAACAAAGAAAACAGGACTCAAAGAAGTTTTCGGGTATCTGGTCTCATGATCACCCCAACCCGCTCCACACAAAAGTATGAAATCGCTCATTCTTTCCCTTCGCACGAAAATGTTCATACACACAGAAACACACGCACACATTTATCGTGTCTCTGAATATCCTCACCTTTCCTCGGGAGGGACTGAGCCCTCCCGAAATCCCCAGAGAAGCCAGCAAGTTTCCCCACTCCTCCCCGCTGCCCTTCCCGGACATTAGGACTTGCGAAAGAAATTGGTCAAAACTGACCCTTCCCGTCCCGCTGTCCGCTCCGCTAGGTAATGGCGAGCCAATCTAACAAAGGTAACTGCTAATGCACTAAGGATCCTGGCAGGTGCAACCCCCCCCCACCCCGTCCCCCCGGAATAAGAGACAATCATCCCAAAGGTGCTGAACTCTTTGTTCCACTTCTAATAACCATGATGACATTATTATTCCCTCTCTCCCTGGGACTCAATTTCCTCCTTTGTTAAAAACAAACAAACAAACAAAACCCCACTATATCCCGCCTATGATCCCTTTCACATCTGAAATGGGAAGATTCTATTCTCCACTGTGAGCCGGGCAGGTCATTTCTGGTACCCCCTTGTCATAAGAGATGTAGAGGTGTCACAGAAATGCTTCGTCACCCTAGCCAGGCCACCTGCGCAGCCTCGTGAGGGCCCCAGAGCGCCAGGACGGAACGACACGAAGAGTTTAAACCCAATGTACGAATTATTAGCAGAAACCATTTACACTGGCAGGAAGTTTGGGGCAGGGGGTGGTGGGGGGAATGAAACGTGTTTCGGTGGAATCTGCATTCTCTGAGGCCAAGGAAGGCTGTCAAGGAGAAGAAAGATTTGCAACGCTTCAAAGCCCCCAGTGGGTAGCCTTCTGCAATGCTCTGTCTTTAAGTAGTGTTTAAAATACCACTTTATGGGGGCGCCTGGGCGGCTCAGTCGGTTAAGAATCTGACTCCTGATTTCAGCTCGGGTCATGTTCTCACAGTTCTTGAGTTCAAGCCCCGCATGGGGCTCTGTGCCGACAGCGCAGAGCCTGCTTCAGATTCTCGCTCTCCCTCTCTCTCTTTCTCTCTGCCCCTCCTCCTCTAGCACTCTCTCTATATCAAAATAAATAAATAACTTTAAAAATACAATACAATAAAATAAAATACCACCTTATGCCAACGTACGCCATAAAGAACGATGCAATTACCACCTCAACAAACAATGATAGCAGAACACAGATACCAATTAAACATCTAGAAGCTCCCAGATATATTGGGATATGTTCCCAGCATGGGATAAAGTCCATAGAAGAAATGAATGAACAAGGCTCTAGCAATAACACACGTGCATCTCAGAAGTATCATACTGAGTGAAAAGAAGCAAATCCCTGCACTGCACATGCAGTAGAAAGCTCACAAATAAGAAAAATTGGGGCACCTGGGTGGCTGAGGCGGTTGAGCGTCCGACTTCCGCTCAGGTCACGATCTCACAGTTCGTGAGTTCGAGTCCCGTGTCGGGCTCTGGGCTGACAGCTCAGAGCCTGAAGCCTGCTTCGGATTTTGTGTCTTCCTCTCTCTCTGTCCCTCCCCCGCTCTCGCTCTGTCTCTCTCTCTGTCTGTCTCAAAAATAAAAAAATAAAAAAAATCATTTAAAGAATGTATTAAAAAAATAAGAATTTAACAGAAGTGGTTAAAACTATAAACATCCAAGCAGACAAAGAAGAAGTACAAGAATAATACCTTCAAAATCTAGCACAGCGGTCCCTTCTTGCCTTGTTCCAAATCTTAAGAGCGAAGTGTGTTCAGTTTCATCATTTGCTGTGATGTGAGCCATAGATGTTTTCATAGTTCTTCATTACCAGGCTGTTTTTTTCTATTCTAAGTTTGCTAGGAAGTTCAGTCATGAATGGGTTTTGCATTTTATCCCAAACTTTTTCCGCACAGATTGAGTTGGTCATGAAATGTTTTCCTTTCTCCTGTTTTTCTAGAGAAATACGCTGATTGATATCCAAATGTTAAACCACTCATCCATTCTTGAGGGGGAAAAAAAACCTCACTGTCTCATGATGTATTATCATTTTTATGTATTTCTGAATTCAATTTGCTAATGTTTTGGTAAGGACATCGGAGTCTGTGCTCATGAGAGAAATAGGTCTCCTTTTCTTACAACGTTCTTTCTTGTCTGGTTTTGGAATCAGGGTTATGCAAGCCTCGCGTTTTCAGAAAGAGTTTGCATAAAATTGGCTTTATTTCTTTCTTAATTATTTTCTAGACTTTACTAGAGAAGTCATCGAGCTTGGTGCTTTATTGGAAGGCAGGCTTCAACAGGAATTAAATTTAATTTTGTGTATTTTTACTATTCACATCACCTCTTTCTTCTTGTGATTCTTTTGGCCATTTGTCTGTCAAGAAACTGTTCCGCATCATCCACGTTGTTAAATTTAATGACATAAATGTGCTCATGATATTTTCTTCCTATCTTTGAAACATCTGTGGAGAGGCACCTGGGTGGCTCAGTCGATTAAATGTCTGACTTCGGCTCAGGTCATGATCTCACAGTTCATGGGTTCGAGCCCGGCATCAGGCTCTGTGCTGACAGCTCGGAGCCTAGAGTTTGCTTCCGATTCTGTGTCTCTCTCTCTCTCTGCTCCTGCCCTGCTCACACTCTGTCTGTCTCTCTCTCAAAAATAAACATCAACATTTTTTTTAAATAATAAAATAAATAGACGATCAAGTCAAATCAAATCTGTGTAATCCACACTGATGCCCCTCTTTATTCCTGATACAAGGCATCTGTATTTTCTTACATCCTTTATCGGTCTAACTAGGAGTGTCAATGCATCAGTTGTTAAACTAGAAGTGTTTTCAATTTTATTGATCTTTCAAAGAGCCACCCTGTGGTGTTCCTGATTTTTCTCTATTGTGTGCTCATTTTGCATTTCACTGATTTCTGATCTTATCTTTGTTGTTTCCTTCATTCCACTCATTTGGGGCTTAATTCCTTCTTTTTTTTTTTTCATTACCTTAAGATGTATTTAAGGAAGTACAGGTGATTGATTTTAATGTTTATTTATTTTTGAGACAGAGAAAGACAGAGCATGAATGGGGGAGGTTCAGAGAGGAGACACAGAATCTGAAATAGGCTCCAGGCTCTGAGCCGTCAGCACAGAGCCCGATGCGGGGCTTGAACTCACGGACCGCGAGATCGTGACCTGAGCCGAAGTCGAACGCTTAACCGACTGAGCCACCCAGGCGCCCCAACAGGTGATTGATTTTAAACCATTCTCCTTTCCTGATGGAAGCAGTCAGAGCTCTAAATTCCTCCATTTTGGCTGCATCCTCAAATTTAATACGTTGTGTTTTCTTTTATCATACAGTTGGAAATGTTTCCCTTATGATTTCTCTTTTCACCCCCAGTTTGTTCAGGAGCACAGGATAAGCAGAGATTATTTTCTAAATAGCTGTGGGGATTTTCTAGCTGTCTTTTGTTTTCACTTCTAATGCATTTCCATTAGAGTCAGAGAACGTACTCGATGTGATCCCATACTTTGAGATTTATTAAGATTTGCATTATGGCCCAGCATATGATCTATCTTGGTGAACGTCCCACGGCCACCAGAAAAGAATGTGTATTCTACTGTGGGTGGGAGTAGTTCCATAAATATCAATTATTTAGGTTAAGTTGAATGATAGTGTTGTTAAAATCTTTTTAAATTTTATTCATGTTTATTTATTTGGGGGAGACAGAGAGAGACAGAGCACGAGCAGGGGAGGGGCAGAGAGAGAGGGAGACGCAAAATCCGAAGCAGACTCCAGGCTCTGAGCTGTCAGCACAGATCCCGACGCAGGGCTCGAACCCACCAACTATGAGATGATGACCTGAGCTGAACTTGGACGCCCAACCGGCCGAGCCACTCAGGCGCCCCAAAATCTTCTATATTCTTACTTATTGTACCATATTCTTGTTCTGTCAGGTATGGAAAAAGAATCATTAAAACCACCAACAATAATTACACACTGTTTCTCATTGTAATTGTCAGATTTTGTTTTTATCATTGTGAAATCGTCTCCAATATTAGTCCTTGTCTTGAAGTCTACTTTTTCTGATGTCGTCACTCATGCTTGCTTGTGATTATTGATTGCATGGGCTATATTTAAGGTGTGTTTCTGCTAAGCCGTATATGGCTAGTTGCACATTTTGGGGTCAACTTTGTCTCAAAAACCCTAAGAGCACAGACAGAAACAAATTTTAATTTTAAAAAGCCAACCAAGCAAGCTGACCGTCTTTGCCTATTTCTCAGTCAAGAGCTGCCAACAAATATCATCAGCACAGAGAGGAGTGTAAGATTGGGTCCACATTGGACCAGAAGAGTAATCAATGGTGCTCATCTACGTCCAACGCGAATTGACATGAGCCATAGGATCTACGTTCAACTAAAATGGTATATCAATAAAATCAAGTACTCAGTTCAAGCGAGATATATCAAAATATTTATCGATTATACAGAAATGTAGGTAGCAGGCTAGCTAGATGGTTGTTTTAGACATCCAATTTTAGACATCATTTAATGACTTTGATGAATGGACTGACTGCTTTGGAGGAATTTCAGACCCTTTTTTATTTGAACTTCAAATTTATCTCGAGACATTGAGCTACATCCCAGGGTGAACCTACCACTCAACTGTAAATTGTTTTGACTCTCTCATAGACACCAGTGACAGACTCTCATGTAATTATTTCAAAAATATAACTGGGGTGAAGGTCATGTGTACTACAAGAGCAGTAATTTATCCTTTCCCAGTGGCCAGATTAGATTACTAGAGCTCTTGGCCCCCTGATCTTCCTGCCAACCCTCGAAGGAGTGCGTTTATAATGATGTTCTCACGAACTGCCACCTAGGTCAAATGCCATTCTTCCACTTGGTACAAGGAACTGGTCTTTCAGGAGCCTAAGGCAGAGAAGGTGGTGGGACGATCCTAAGCGATGGAGACCATTACCACGGACAAACATCAATGTCTGAGCGTAGCAGAATTTTCTTTATCAATCTTGGCTCAACTGCATAGGAAATTGAAGAGCCAAAATCATTGGAAATAAAGCCTCTGGGGGAAAATTATTAATAAAAATCACACTAAGTCTTTGGTATTCCCAAAAGGCAGCAGTGAATCATGAACCTTCTACATATAGGTTTAGGGCCAAATTGGAGGGACACGAAAAAACAGACTCTTCTGAACAGTAGTAGTTGATTTCAATGGATGTTCACAATCTCCATCCAAGGTCTATGGACACCTGTAGGAATCTACCCAGATAATCGAGTGCGGTCTTCGATTTCTAATTCTGATACTTTCTAAAATAGTCAGATTCTATTTTTTTAGCCAGTGGCCGTTCAGGGCACCAATTCTACTTAAGCTTGGCTTCGAATCTTTTAGGCCATAACTCTCAGAGTGGGTATGGAAGAATAATGTTACCTGTCACAACTTTTGAGGACAGATCAACTAGAAGTAGGAGAACAAGTTACTACCTATGTGTATCTATCTATCTATCTATCTATCTATCTATCTATCTATCTACTTATCTATACATCTATCATATCTATCTATCTATCTATCTATCTATCATCTATCTACTAAAACTTTAGGGAATGAATGGGAATCTTTATCCAACGATCCTTGCTTCTTACAATTGAAAACTCAGTCTCAAACAGGCTTACCCTAGCCACCTTAATTCAATCTATTTTTTTCAAATAAATACAAGCATTTCAGAGCGAGTACTAATGCATGCTAGATTAAGGCTGAATCTGATAAAGGAGATACATGCAACGATATAGAGAAAAGAGCACAAGGCTGAACATCAAGCTCTGAACCAGCTTCCACTTTTCATCGTCTTCAATCCACAGCAGTGAGAATGATCTCCTTCAATCACAGGTCAGAGGATATCGCCCATCTGCTTAGACCCATTGAGGGATTTCTCATTGCTCTTCCGATCTAGGACCCCTCCTCCTAGTCTCTGTCTGTTATTTGACACCCAAAGTCTTTGCACCAGCTGGTTCCACTTTCCATGGAATGTTCTACAAGCCTATTTGAGTGACTGACTCCTCCTCATTACGTAAACGGCACCTTTTCAAAGAGAAATTCCTTGAAGTCACAGACCTCGACATCCTGCGACTTGACAAACCCACATCATCTGGATTTAATTCTGTCTCTGTCTGAAATTATAATTGATTTGCCTATTTCTATATTGGCTGCCTTCTGCACTAGAACAGAAGTTCCCTGAAGGCAGGAACCTGGCTGTCCTGTTCCCCCAAGCCTAGCACAGCACCTGTCACACAACAGGTGTTGATTGAATGAATACAGTCTTACTTTTGAGTCCATTCCCAGCACTGTCTCAAACTATATGATTATAATCATATCTGTTTTCTTATCTGCAGATGAGGGCAAATCCATCTTTTCTTGGGAACTACGATAACTCATTATTCCCTCCGCTTAACCACCCTCCCCCCAGCCCCCCAAAAAACTAATTAGGAAGTGGAAGAAAATGAGTCACCTATAAGGATCACGTTTTAGGATTAACAAACACGTGATAGATTGGATCCCAGATATAACATCAACAGGGACAGAAAGACTAGCTCCCAGCTAGTCATAATTCGTTTGAATATATTCACATATCTAAATGACTTCCAATCAGCATGCAGTTGGTCCGTCCAAAAAACACAGCAAAAGGAGAGCGCTGGAGGCATATAGGGGCACTGCCTTTGCCAGCACAGGGAAATCGGATAGATGCATTTAACCGCCTGATTCATCGACTTCTCCAGTTTGGGCTCCACAGTGAGGAAGGAGGCCTTCTGATTATAACTTGGTCTGATTGTACTTGGATTTTCCAACAGGGAGAGAATGTGCTGGTCACACAAACTTTGGGTTTTCCAGTCGTTGTGACAATGGTCTGTCACGGTAAATTACTAGACAGGCCTTCTGCTGTTCTTCTGGGTCTCGTTGTGCTCTTGGGTCCTAGGAGTCAGTCCCTTGGAGCTCATCACTTCCGCTCACCCACAGGAGCAGGCCTTTGTCCCGGGAGCAGAGGGGCTGGATCCTGGGCCTTGGTTGCCTGGTTTAGGGATGGCTTGGGCTTCCTGGGGCAGGGACAACCACTCAGTTCTAGCATGTTCGTTAAGCAGCTCAAGTGTGTGCTTAGGGACCCAGCACAGGGAGATATCATTAATAATAATAAAAATAATAATAATGGAAGTAGTCTAATACTTCAAAATATGCTACATATACCCCTCATCAAAAGAAATCACCATGTTGCTGGAATTTCTTGCAACTATTCTGCAGTTAGAACGGTTTGCATTTTGTTCTTTTTTTTTTAAATTTTTTTTAATGTTTATTTATTTTTGAGACAGAGAGAGACAGAGCATGAACAGGGGAGGGGCAGAAAGAGAGGGAGACACAGAATCCGAAGCAGGCTCCAGGCTCCCACCTGTCAGCACAGGGCCCGACGCGGGGCTCAAACTCACGGACCGCGAGATCGTGAACCCCAGCCGAAGTCGGGCGCTTAACCCCACCGAGCCACCCAAGCGCCCCAGAGCAGTTCGCATCTTGAATGTGTGGGGGTGTGAGGGAGCAGGGAGGGGCTGGCCCCGTGATCATTTTAAGGCTCAAACCTAGCAAAGATCTCAGTGCAACCCTGGGAAGGAGACTACAGCGTGCCCCGCCCCCACCAGCGGGCTCAGCAGCCTTAAGGATGCAGAAGAGGACAGTGAGCCAAGCTGCTGAGGACAGAAGGGGACCTCCATGCGCGCACCTGCACTCCCGTAATCCTCGCCCTGGTGACACTTTCCTAGGACCTATTTCCTCTTCTCCCTTCCTCTCGGCTTTCTTCAGGAGCAGAGTCTAGGAGAACGCTAGGCTTGCTTGCAGTTAGAGCATTCAGTGACTCGGGAAAAGAATAACAGAAGGAATCAAATACTGCACTCTGGGGGGAGGGGGAGGCTCCCAAGCTCGTACCCTGAACGCCAGAGAACCCGGAAGGCCTGCACTTTCCCTCTGCTTTTCTCTGGTCCTGGACTGCAACCTTAGCCGTGCTTGGGGGACGGGGAGGAATCAGGGTTTGAAAGCGTAAATATTTTGTCAATTTTCAGGACCCGCTGTAGCTGCGCGGTTGGGTGCCCGATTTCATCCTCCTAAGCTGCTTTTCGAGCCACCTAAGTGCCTGCATTATTTAGGGCCCCTGCAGGGAACCTACTGAAGGCAGAGTGATTAGCCATTGATCCAATTAAAGCAGAGTCTCAATCAATGGAGAAGGGTCTGCTGAGCCCCTAGGAGGCCAAGAGAGTACCAACGAAAACATTGGAGGAGGAAAGGCAGGGATAGGAACGGGATCCAGGAAGCGAAATCCTAGACGCCGGCGTGGGAGAAGCATCCCCGTCTTTCTGCACCGCCCAGGCGTTGGTGATGTGGGTCCTATGGCTTAGCACAGCACCGGGACGTGTTAGGTACCCAGGGAATGTTTCTGGATTGGCTGAACAGGATAAATGGGATTGTCATTGCACCAAGGAACGAATCCATCGTGGTTTGTTAAGGAAAACGCCAACGGTCTCTTGAAGAAACGCAAACTATCCTAGCTCCCTCGTTTGCTGAGCTCGTGGGAAGATCTCTCCCAAATGACCAACAAACGTGCAAGTCACAAAGAAGTATAACTTGGAGCTTTTCTTTTCCACCATAATCGTGACATCATTGTTTTCAGAATGGCCAGCCAGGTTGAGTGGAAAAGGGGATCCCAGTGTTGCTGGCGAGACGCACGCTTGGTCCTAGTCTCCTAAGAACCCCGATGCTCCCTGCAAAGGCCATTAGTCCTCGGTCCCCCCAGCCGCGTGACAGACTTCCAATTTTCTTCTGGACAGACTTCCAAATTTCAGCAAGAAGAGAGGTCGAACACCTTGAGAGAGGCCCTGAAAATCAACTCCCTTTGTCAACTTGTGTGTGTGTGTGTGTGTGTGTGTGTGTGATTAGAAGTCTTCAGAAGTGCACTTTCCTTCTCAAGTCAAATGCTTTTATCTGTGAGAAAGACAAGCTACGTGTGTAACCATGCCAAAACAATCACCGTATTCAATGATCAAAACGATGAAAGTGTTTGCCTCTACGGACACCTATGATGTTCCTCTGAGCAGAATTAATCACACCATGCTTCGCTGCACCCATGACAAACCTCAGGGATCGCACTACCCCCTTTATCCTACTAGGTTGCAATTCTGGGTTTTGACTTCTGTCTCCCCTTAGTGAGTCTCTGGGAAGAAATGGCTGTCTTAATCATCTTTGCATTGTGGGAACCAAGTATATAGATCCAGACATGTAGAAGGAAGTCAACAAGTGTTTGTAAAACTGAGTGTCAGAAAATATAGAGGGATGGATGGATGGATGGATGGATGGATAGATGGATGGATGGATGGATGAATGAATGGATGGATAGATGGATGGATGGATGGATGAATGGATGGATGGATGGATCTGAAAAAAAAGTGGGTAACTGAGTGAACCAATGGGTTGAAACAGCTAACTCCAGTATGGCATCATTTCGAATCTGGAAAACATATCCATTCGAACCCCTAGGGGAGGTGGAAGAAGACTGGGGAGAGAGGATGTGTTTACTTTATTTTTGCCTTGTGGAATCACCTATGGGCCAAAGGATCCTGCCCCACCTGGAACTAAAGATTGGTACTGTGAGCTTAACCTCTCACATGGATTCTGTACCTGGCCACGAAAGCAGCCAGCGAGGCTGTTATAGCCAGATGTTGAGTTTATTGTACAAATGCGAGCGAACACTCACCAAGTTTAAAAAAAATAAATGTATGAATGACTAAATAAATAAAAGGGCTTCTCAGGCTCTGTCCAGACAACACAAAGCAAAATGCCAATTTGGCCACTGGCTCTTTGACAGAGCACAAGTTTGAGGGTCAAATGGATACTTCAGAGAGGCATGAAAGTCTAATTTAGTTACATATACTTTCAGAGCACTGATGGGTGCCCCATTACAGTTCATTTTGAACTGTGAGGCCCAGGCCCCCAGCCTTGATGGACGCCCATTGGTGGTGCCGCCCCAGTGCTCCCAGAGGATTCGATGGCTGCTCTGTAAGCCCGAGAACCAACTGCAAGAACCACATGCCTGATTGGCCCACGTCCACTCGGGAAGGGTCTTGTGAAGAACAACCCATGAAAATGTCCGGGGTCTGTTCTGTTGCTAGAGTCGGAACCTAAAACCTGTTGATTTTGTCTCACAGGCTCACGAAAGAGCAAAAACTGACCATTACAAGACGCCTTGTCTTCACCACCCATTAGCTTTCTAGAATTTCTTGCCTTTTTTAGGTACGCAGCTAAGATCATTCAAGTTGTTTTGTTATTGTTTCCTTCTATGTTGCACTGAAGAATTTTTTTTTTGACAGAGAGAGAGAGAGAGAGCAAGTGAGTGAGCATGCAAGCAGGGGAGAGAGGCGGGGGGAGGAGAGAGAGAGACAGAGAGAGAGAGAGAGAGAGAAAGAGAGAGAGAATCTTAACCAGGTTCCCACACCCAGCATGGTGCCCGACGCAGGGCTCAATCTTAGAATCCTAAGATCATGATCTGAGCCGAAAGCAAGAGTTAGATGCATAACTGACTGAACCACCCAGGTGCCCTCTATTTTATTTCATTTCATTTCATTTTATTTTATTTTATTTTATTATTTTATTTTATTTTATTTTATTTTATTTTATAGTAGGTTCCATGCCCAGAGTAGAGTCCAACGGGGCTTGAATTCACAACCCTGAGATCAAGACCTGAGCTGAGAGTCGGACACTTAATGGACTGAGCCACCCAGATGCCCCACAATGAGGATGTTATTAAAGCCTCTGCATTTGAACGGATTCTTTTTTTTTTTTTTTTTTTTTTAAGATCAGGTCAAATCGGTAGATTGGCCCCTCCGTCCACTGAGTCCAGCAAAGGACAACCGTTTCTCCAAGATTAGGAGGCATTGTTGTTGGAATAGTATCAAAGATCAGTTATTTGAGGAGGAAGGCAGGATGATGCCTTGTGCTAATATTTTATGTCCCCATAGAGTTTTAGGCAGTTATTTCCTCGTCAAATTTCTTTCAGTCCTAGTACTTCATTTCATCTCACAATATACCTATGACTTAGTTAGGGTTCTCATCAGTAAAGTGTGGTTTGTTTGCTTTGGGCGTAACAGAAATCAGAACATCGGCTGCAGAGTTTGTTTGTAACCATTTAGAAAGCACGAATCATAGATTTAGAGAAACGATAAAGTAACCCAGGTCTTGGGGCACCAGGGTGACTCTGTCAGTTGACCATCCAACTCTTGATTTTGGCTCAGGTCATGATCCCAGGGTTGTGGGATTGAGCCCCATGCTGGAATAGGCACTGGGTGTGGAGCCTGCTTGGGATTCTCCCTTTCCCTCTGTCCCTCTCCCCCACTCTCTCTCTCTCTCTCTCTGTAAAATAATATATATGTAATAATAATAAAAAAAAAAAAACACAAAAACGACACAGGTCTTTGAAAGCCAGCCATTACCCCTCATTCTCTGCAGGTGGCATCTAAATCCCGGCAAGTGAAATGATTTACCCAAAGTCACACAGCCAGCAAAGGTCAAAGCCTGCTGTCTTTCTAGACAGCCATTCTTTGTACCTAAAGATAAAATGACAACCGAACAGAGCTGGAAAATGGCAAGCCGTTTGTCAGGAGCGACAGATCAAGATGGGAGTATGGCCAAGAGAACTTCTGCTATGTTCAGGGGGCTGTGGTGCAGCCTCCTGGGGCCACATGGGACCATATCCCACTATCTTGGTGCAACTCGCCATCTTGTTTCCACAAGTCCTTCCTATTCAACTCTTTCAAAAGTCTGCTTCCTTTGCTTCTCACTAGGCTTCATTTAATTTTCTTTATTTTTTTTAATGTTTATTCATTTTTGAGAGACAGAGACAGAGTGCGAGCTGGGGAGGGGCAGAGATAGAGGGAGACACGGAATCTGAAACAGGCTCCAGGCTCCAAGCCGTAGGCACAGAGCCCGATGCGGGGCTCAAACTCACGAACTGTGAGATCATGACCTAAGCCGGTCAGCTGCTCAACCGACTGAGCCACCCAGCTGCTTCCTAGACTTTATTTTTTTAAGGAAGTGTTTTTAATTTTAGCGTTTAGGTGGCTTTATGGGAAGTGCGTGCTACGTATCACAGAAAGTCACCCATTGCAAATGTACAATGATTCTTAGCAACTTTGCTGAGAGGTGCAACCATCACCCTAAATCAGATGTAGAACACGTTCATCCCCAAAGAAGGTCCCTCGCTTCCCTTTAAAGTTAATTCCCATCCCAATCCCTTAGCGAGGATTGATTTTTTTTTTTTTCTAATCCGGCTACGGAAAGAAAAATAAAAGTAAAACATAAGCAGTTAATTCTTTATACTGAGAGAGTTCAACCTGCTACATTCTCTCGCTCCAAAGAACATTTTGAACCCACAAAGACAATTTTCTCACCACGCTGGTTTATCTCCCGGAGAGCGGGATCTGCTGAGACTGTATTTTCCGGGATAGTTAACTCCCACTTGAGCGCTGAGATGTTCCTGAGCCGCTACACTGTCTTCCCAGAACCGGGTGGGCGCGGTTGCTAATTCTGGGCACATCCCTTTCCTTGCCTGTGTCGCTAAGTCACCTCTGTTTATGTGGCTAAGGGGTTAAGACCTAGAGACATGAACAATTGCTCCTAACGCCATTCCCACTCAAAGAGATGTTTCTCTCCCCCCCCCCCCCCCCCTTCTGACTGGCTCAGCACTTTACCATCTGCCTTTTTCCTGGTGAATGGGAACAGGATATGGGAGAAGTGAGTTTCCCATGGGCTCTTCCCTGGGTGACAGACTATTTTTTGGGGGGCGGTCACCTCGACTTGCTCCGTCCCATGCTTCTCCCTCGGAGTATTTTCATGATGACGCAGCTCAGCAACTGCCCACAGACTCACCCCGGGGGGAACATGGCCAAACACCTCATTGATTATCGATTCCGAGACAACCCTCAAAACTCTGCTGCAGAGGAGTATCTCCAGACGGGGTGGGGGAAGTCCCTGGGATCCCATAGGAAGGGGGAAAGAGGATCCAAAATTAGAATGCAGCATGAAGCCCGGGTATAACCAGTGTATTGACGCATGTGAGTCAATACCCACATGTGGACAAAACCCACCCAAATGCTAACAGTGGTCACCTCTGCCTCGGCCGAGTCGTTTACACGGATGCAAACGATCGGGAATTTTCAGACTTCCCACCGTGAGCCCAGATCGCCGTGGTCAGGAGGGAAAGAACCATCCGTGCTTGGATAAAGGGCTAAGAGGAACAGCTTCCTGGGCCGGGATGGGTGCCTGCCTGCAGCCAGGTGCCCTGTCAGCGCTGTTTCCCGCTCACATCACTGTTATTACAGCGCCGATCACAGCGGCACGGACTCCTTCCTGTGTGCTAATCGCCCACCACACCTGGGAGGCTCATCTCAGTGGAGGAGACGAGGCATCCCGGGGAGACAGACAGTTTGGACCGAGTTCAGAGGCGAGTTAGCCAAACGATCAAGGGAGCAGGGAGGGTTGTAGCTGGCTGCGAGATGAAAGGATCTCCCTTTTTTATGGCTCCGCTGGAGCAGAGACTGGGGGGTGGGGTGGGGATGGGGGGGGGGGCTTGAAAATAGATTCAAAACATATGAGGCTCACGAGCAATAAAGAGGAGGGCGGGAGCCCGGCGGGGCCCGGGTCCACGCTGGTAATCGGATGCCCCCGGGGGGCCAGAGAAGCCCAGCATGAACATCGAGGGGTCTCCCGGGGGGCGCTGCCCATCCAGCTGTGGGGCGCAGCCCCGCGGGGAGGCTGGGAGGCGGGGAGGGGCACGGGATGCTGGGTGTTGTGCTGGGAACCCCTCTGGCTCCACGGGGCAACAGGAGCCTTCCTTCCACGTTTCCTCGAGGCACGGGGAGGCCCTTCCGATTGGAGGCCCGGAGGCGAAGTGTGCGCATCAATCATGGGCCCGGGCACTTCTGCCGCGAGGTTGCCCAGCTCGACCACGGGAGGGCCAGAGGGGGGCCTTTGCTATTTGTTTCTCTCTCTGTCTCACCCGCTCTTTCCAAAGGATGTCCTCAGAGGCTCCTGGTGCCCGGTTTGTTATCAAGTGCCCCCGAGACGTGGGGCTGTCCAAAAGAGCTGATCTCTGCCCTCATCGAGCCTACACAGTACTCACGAGGTCAAAAGGATGACCTTGCTGAGGTGTCGCCAGCGATGCTCTGACACGTCCTTGAGAACCGAGGGGCCCAGAGCCCCGGGAGTTTGAGGGAACAGGGCAACCCCAGCAGAGCTAAGCGGGGGCCCACCACACCGCAGCTCAAGACGAACGGATGAACGGGTCACCCCGTTTTCCAGGCTTGCAGCCCATGTCCATGACCATCCCTTCCCCAACCCCCCCACCCCCAGAAAAAAAAAGAAGGGAGAACCTGAATACAAGCTCTGAGAGCTTTCGAGCAAGAGACTCATTCTATCAGAACTTTCTCTCCAGTTAAGCGTGCTGATGGCAAGGTTGAACGGAAGCAGAAGCCACGGGAGGCCAGGGAGGAGGTCTGTCAGGTCGCTATTACAAGGCGGGTGAGAGGCGGACAGCAAAAGGCCGCCTGAAGCAGTGGCAGAAAGTTCGAGAAGAGCAGTGGGTGACCGATGCCACCCCAACACGGAACCCGCAAGAGCTGGTGATCGCCCCGGTGCCCAGGTCTCTAGAATTACCGACCGATAGGTGTCGATTCTAATTAGTGCCTGGGAAACCAGAAAGCAAGAACCAGGGTTTCAGTGAAGGCGGAGGTGTGGAGCCTCAGAGTCTGAGCAAACCATCTCTTCGCTCTGGCAGGCAGATGGAAACATTGTTCTTTCTGGAACCAAGAGAAGGGCTGAAGGGAGAAATGTAGATGGATGGGTCAATCCACACCACGGTGGTGGGAAGTCATCGTGTGGCTCCCAGAGAGAGTATGTTGGGAATGAAGGGGTGCTGGGAAGAAAATCTTGGAGAGGGTCTATTTTGAATGGAGTCAGTTTGCATTTGCCGGGGATTCAGGGGCAGAATTGGCATGAGAACACCCGGGGGTGTTCCTGAGATGCGCTGTAAAGAGGGGCCATAGAATTCATTCCTTTTCACTCCCTTATAATTCCAAGGGCTCTCTCTGCGCATCAGGAACTCTGTGCTTCTGGGGAGAGAGAAACAGACATGAAAAGGACCCTGACATCTCGCCCGCTCACGGTCTAAGGCAAGAGACGCGAACGTGTATGGGGAGACAGTGGCAGGCCTGTGACATGAGAGCTCTAACAGAGGATATGGGGACGCGGGGGAACAGCACCAGACGGAGGCAGAGACGGGCCTGATGCAGCTGTCAGCCAAGGGACGTCAAGGGTGAACGGCCACCCCCAGAAGCCGGGAAGAGGCGAGGAAGGCACAGAAGACGCACGCCCCTGCTGAACCTTGATTTGGGACTTCCGGCCTCCAGTACTGCGAGAGAACAGATCTCCGTTGTTTGAAGCCACCCGGTGTGTGGCACTTGGTTACTGAAGCTCTAGGAAACGAACACACTTGGGTACAGGGATCCCGTTTCCGGCTGTAGGTTCCAACCACGCCTCCAAAGGCCTCCAAGGGGAATTGCATTAAGTGTGCAGCAAGGGGGCACTGTGGCCTCGCCCCATTTGTCAGGTGCCTGCCGTGCACCGTGGGGGCCCCACAGAGTAGGAGGGGGCAGACCTGGAGCCACCCCCGCCTGCTGAGGCTGACCTCCCCCTTCCTCCATCCCGCGATTCCCCCAACAGGCGGGGCCTGCTTTATTTCTAAGCACGGAAGAGGCAGAAGAACGTTAACCGTAGAAAAGCAGTCGGAAGCCACCTAGTCTGAACGCATCTTGTGCAAGACCGTCTTCCCTTGAAACCGAATGGACGGTCCAACAGCCTCTGCTTGAAAAAACTAAGTGGGAGAGGCTGGGGTCTCACATAGTATCCCCGTGTATTGTCTTTAGCCCCCATTTTTTTTAAATTTTTTAATCTTTACTTTTGAGAGAGAGAGAGAGCAGGGAAGGGGCAGAGAGAGAGGGAGACGCAGAATGTGAAGCAGGCTCCAGGCTCCGAGCTGTCAGCATAGAGCCCCAGGCAGGGCTTGAACTCACAAACTGTGAGTTAGTGACCTGAGCCAAAGTCGGACGCTCAACTGACTGAGCCCACCGAGGCGCCCCAATCTTTGGCCCACCTTTTTAGGAAGAGTTATTCATCTAAAGCCAATAATCCGCCTCCCTGCCTCCCTCACCCATGAGCAAAATCCACGTAATGGTTTACAAATATTCAAAGGTCGTGACCACATACAACCCCTTTAAGGACAAATGCTCTCAGGGCTTTCTGTGAGGGCTTCTTGCTTTAAGAAAGACGGTCACGTGGGGTGCCTGGTGGCTCAGTCAGTGAAGCATCTGACATCGGCTCAGGTCACGATCTCACGTCATGATCTTACGGTTCGTGAGTTTGAGCCCTACATCGGGCTCCACGCTGACAGTACGCTTGGGATTCTGTCTCTCTTCCTCTCTCTCTGCCCCTCCCCCACTCTCTCTCTCTCAAAATAAATAAACTTAAAAAAAAAAAGACTGTCATATATCTCGATGCATAATACCTTATCTAAAAAGACTAGTGATTGTGTCCCGTTCAAGACATACACAGACTACTCAGCCCAGTCCTGGGCATTAATCATCTTTCAAGCAGAACAATACAAATAAAAGCCGTCCCTTGGATAAGTATATTTGTTACGTCTTACTGGAGGGGGGTCCCACCAGAAAGTAGATGGAGAATTGCATGGAAGCTGACTTCATCCATCTTTAAGGAAGGACAGCTACCTAATAATCCCTCTCAGGCATAGTACCATTTCTTCCCAGATCCCAAATATCCAGTCTACAGGTCTCTGTGGCCCTTTGGGGGATGGGGAAAGGCTCAAGGTTCCTCTTGTACCTGCTCACCATGGCTCACCAGTCTTTTTTGTGGACACAGAAGACTAGCAGTGGGAAGGGGGACTTGGGGTGCAAAGAAGAGTAGCCAATGTCCTGAGCCCACGTGGCATGGAGCCTTGGACATCTTGTCTATGTGACTCGAGGGGTCAAAAGGGCTTGGGACAGAACTCTCCAGTCGGATCTACCTCCAAGAGACCAGCTCAGTCCCAGATATTCAGGACAAACCCCCCGGCTGGTATGCCTTCGAGAAACGAATATTCCCTTTTCAATGAGAGGAGGAAAAGGCAGGAGGCCAAGATTCCAGCGTAGGAGATATGGACATTTTGGATAAAGTCATGAAGAGGGTCTCATCAAGAAGATGACCTTTGAGGGAAATCAAATGAGCAAAACACAGACGGTCATGAGGCAGTGAGCAGTTAAGGCATGAGGCAGGGCCAAGCAACAGGCAGTGGCCCATTGGGTATGCCAGTCAAAGTAGGCCTGACACCAAAAGGGATTTGAGGGTCTTCAAGAGGACATGACCACCCGTCGACCTGAAAGCTGGAACCCCCGGGAAATCTGAGCCTCTTGCCTCCAACCCTGTCCTTGGAATGTGTGTTCTCACTCTTCCCGTTGCTGAAGCCCTTTGCGAGGATGTAGACCTAAGAGACCGAGAGATTGTCGAGACCCGGATGGTATACGTGACTAAAATTTAGGGCTCTGTACAAACTGGTTAAGATACACTTGGGCAGGTGTGATCTACCCATCCCGAGGCCGCCCAAGAAAAGTAAGTTCCCTTGCTTCTTAAACCTGCCACCTGCCAATTTGAGGTACCCTTCCAGGTACAGGGCCCAGTTTGGGGACCACCAGAGGGAACAAAAGAATCAGGAAAGGAGTTGGAAGAAAACAATAAATATCAAATAATAAATGAGTACGAACCAGAAAAAAAAATTTTTTTTGGAATCCTAGAGCTGATTCTTTAAAATTCAAGAGACTAACAAAATGGACACTCTCAACCAAAATCAAGGAAATGAATTTCACTGCCGGAATGAAGAAAAGGGTGTACCCCAGACACCAAGGAAATTGAAAATATTTTTGTGCACTAGCCGTCAAAACTTGGTAATAATTATTTGCACGTCTGAATAAAATGAACGGTTGTCCATAAAAATATAAATTATTGGTATTCGCTCGCCCAAGTGAGAAAGCTGCAGAAGAAATTGAAAATACTGTCAGAAAACTTCTCTAAATAAAAGTCAGGCCAAGAAACCATACTGGTCATATAGTTAATAGTATTATAATTCAGTTAACGGCATTGTCTGTAGGGCACCTGGGTGGCTCAGTCAGTTGAGCATCCGACTCTCGATTTCGGCCCAGGTCATGATCCCAGGGCCAGGGGATTGAGCCCCACATGGGGCTCCATGCTGAGCGTGTAGCCTGTTTGGGATTCTCTCCCCCGTCCCTCTGCCGCTCTCCCTAACTTGCACGTGCTGTCTCTCAAATAAAAGTAAGTAAGCAAGTAAATAAATAAATAAATAAATAAATCTAAAAAAACAGTATTGCCTATAGTTTAAGAATAGTATTATATAAAAATAAAATGAATACCAGTGAAAATTGCAATAAGTATTTTTTAACCGATGAGAGAAAACAGAGCTGCTCTGGTTGTTATGCGAAATTGAATTCACGACTAACGAATTGAATTTTTTTTCATTTTTTTAAATCATGGTAAGTACACTTTTTAATCCCCATTCCCTATTACCCCCTGCCCACCCACTTCCCCTCTGGTAGCCGTCAGGGTGTTCTCTACAGTTAAGGGTCTCCTTGGTTTGTCTCTCTCTTTTCCTCCTTTGCTCATGTGTTGTGTTTCTTAAATTCCACATATGAGTGAAATTCTATGGTATTTGTCTTTCTCTGACTGATTTATTTCACTTGGCATTATGCTCTCTAGCTCCATCCAGGTCATTGCAAATGGCAAGATCTTTTTTATGGCTGAGTAATATTCCACTGTACACACACACACACACACACACACACACACACACATCTTTACCCATTCAGGTATCGATGGACACTTGGGCCATTCCCTAATTGGTTATTTGTGAATAATGGTGCAATAAACATAGGTGTGTGTCCCCTTTGGCTTAGTGTTTTGTGTGTGTTGGGGGTAAATACCCAGTAGTGCAATTCCTAGATCATAGACCAGCTCTGTTTTTAATTTGTTAAGGAACCTTCACACTGTTTCCCACAGCGGCTGCACCAGTTTGCATTCCCACCAACAGCAAACGAGAGTTTCTTTTTCTCCACATCCTCACCAACACCTTTTGTCTCTTGTGTTTTTGATTTTAGCCATTCTGTCAGGTGTGAGGTGATATCTCCTTATAGTTTTGATTTGCATTTCCCAGATAATGACTGATGTTGAGCATCTAAAAAATTAAATTGTTTGGGGCGCCTGGGTGGCTCAGTCGGTTGGGCGTCTGACTTCCGCTCAGGTCATGATCAAAAGGTTTGTGAGTTTGGGCCCTGCATTGGGCTCTGTGCTGATAGCTCAGAGTCTGGAGCCTGCTTCAAATTCTGTGTCTCCCTCTTCGCCTTCCCTGCTTGCACTCTGTTTCTCTCTCTCTCTCTCTCTCTGTTTCTCTCTCTCTCTCTCTCTCAAAAAATAAATAAACATTAAAATTTTCTTTAAATTGTTTCAAATATATCTTACTATCGATGAATACGCAAAGATGAATACGCAAAGAACGTGGGTGTAAATGGCAATAATTCTATACAAATATACTTAAGCTCCTTCATAACCAAATAAAATCAATGAGCTGTTATCTTGTGTCTATCGATTCGAATTCTTAATTGAAATATCCGGAATTGGTATGAGAAAACATCTATGCCTTCCTGTATGTGTAAAAAATGGTTTGGACTTTCTGGAAGGCAGCCAAACAATCCATAGCTAGTAGCCCTGCAATTTTGTATTTCCTCCGACCCAGGGATTTCTTTTCTAGAAACGCATCATAAGGAAAGAGAATGGTCAGGCATGAAGATGTATATTCAATGATGTTTGTTATATGGTGATGTATTTGTTTATGGTAGCAAATATATACATATATATCCTATATATAATATGATGTCATAATATACATAATAGGGATTATAATATATAATGATACAATAATATAATATATGTAAATATATAATAGGGATTGTGAAATATATATAAAATAAGTTAAAAATATATAGGTATAATAGGGAATATAATATAACTTTACAACTGAGCCAGCCCAAAAGAAAATCCTGTTTAGGAATAACTTCTATCATGAAAAAAAGCAAGTTACGAAGCTGCATGTCCGGTATGATTTTGGTTTTTAGTTTTCAAAAAGAAGAAGACCAGCATGGGAGGGAACAGAGATCAAAATAAAATATTAGGCAATTATGAAACAATTTATTAATTACATTTCTCCCTGTGGTGAGATTTGGTCAATTTCAGATTATCCTCCTTTTGCTTTCATTTTATTTTCAAAGTTCCCCACCCCCCAGAATGAACATGTGTTCCTTTTGTCATTGAGAGAGTAACAGTTGTTTCTTTTTTACAAAAAAAAAAAATGTAGAGACTAGTATATGTTACAGGAAATAGCTGCTTTTCAGCACCTAAAATTAAGTGTTTTCCAGTGTAGTATTCTGTTCAACAAAGTAAAGGGAATTTTCTTCTCTTTTATGCGTGGAGGTGAGAATGAAGAATCTTCTTCCACTTTCCTCTGGTTTCAGGGCTCTCTTTTCTTTATGCTGCCGTCTCCCCTGTGGTTTTTTACGAGAGCTGGGAACTATTTAAATAGCCCCAAATAAAATGCAAGCTCTTCATTTGTCTTGTTTTCCTAGGTTATCAGGAGTCCTCCCCTTAAGCCAGAATCCAACCTACCGTCAGATGGTTCCCTTAAACAAAACTGAGTTACACCAAGTACAGCAGTTAAAACTAAATAAATTTAGGATTTCTCCCAAGCTGCCGAGCTCAAGGTGTCACCTTGGTCATGATCACTCCAAAAGGTCCCTGCAGCTGAAACTCAGAGGAAGCTAGGTATCTGGGTCTAAAGGCTAAACTCACTCTCTGTCCCATAGGAAGTATCTAGGGAAGCAAAAAGAAAGGGGGTTGGGGGGGAAAATGAGTGTGTTGGAAAATCAGAACTGGGAGAAAAGTGATTATGATCACTTAATCCCGAAAAGGGGAGGCTCATCTAAATGTCACAGTTTCCAAATATTCAAAGAATTATGGCGAACAGGAAGAGTCAATGGGATTTTGTGAGAGAGTTTAACAAAGAAGGAAATCTCCTGGTGGCTTAATTAAGGTTTGTGGGATAGCAGGGTAGGCTTCTGGCTGATGTATTAGGATTTCTTTCTTTTGAGAGCTCGAAGTGTAAAACCGAAAAGTATCTGCTAGGGATCATCCCTGAGGCTGGAAAAAGATAAATAAGGAAACTTACAACGAATTGCCCCCAATACCCACCTGTGATGTCCAATGTCCACCCCAATGTTTCCTTGACGGGTTGAACTTGTGTTAATCAGCCGGAGATTTGACTGCAAGGCGACAGGTGCATCCGTGGGGGTCCTGAAGAACAAGGAGGCCACAAAAACGTTGGACCATTTTGCAAATGTCTTGGGGTTAGCAAAGAGTCTTCAACTACTTTTCAAGTGTTTTCAGATCTGCTGAAATCCAACTGTGGTTTGCCCCCGAGCGCTTATGCGTCTAAATGTTTTATGCGTGTTTATTTTAAGAAAAACATAGGTTTGGCGTTTCTGGGTCCATTTTCACTTAGCTCGTTAGATGGTCTGCGAGCCTGTTCAATGTCTAAGATGCCTCGTGAGACTCAGAGGAAGTTGGCTCTCACTGAAGGAGTCGCATTCGGTCGCCCTGGAACAGGAGCCAAACTGCAAAAAAGCGTCGGGTTCAAGCACTCTCTTCAACACCCAAGAACCTCGAGCAGGGCCCGAGTTCGACACTCTTCCAATGGTTCCTAAGCTGCGTTTGTATTCGGGTCTCAGTGTTCCCTTCCCATCATCCGGGCTGAACCGAAATTTTGCCCGAACGTGGAGAATGTGTGAGAATGAGAACAGATGCCGGATAAATGGTCTTGCTGGATGATACTTTGCTAGGGAGTATGCAGAAGTCAGAAGTTCAGAACATCAGCTTGGATAGGCCTTCATCTGTTGGCTTTCTGATGTCATTTGTATCCAATGCTAAGTTAAATGACCTGAATGTTCAACCCTGAAGAATTTCGGCCATTCAACATTTATGCCTCTCTTGCCATTGGGTTCACTGAACTGTACTGGCTAGAAAGTTGATGGGGCACCTGGGTGGCTCAATCGGTTGAGCATCCGACTTCAGTTCAGGTTCATGAGTTTGAGCCCCTCGTTGGGCTCTGTGCTGATCTTTCAGAGCCTGGAGACTGCTTCGGATTCCGTGCCTCCCCCTCTCTCTCTGCCCCTCCCCTGCTCATGCTCTGTCTGCCTGTCTCTCTCTCTGAAAGGTAAATAAACATTTTAAAAAATTTAAAAAGGAAGTTTATGAAACCCAGGCAATATATGGTCCATGCAACCCTGGTAGGCAACTTTGAGGGGTATGAAGCAATGAACATGTAATTAATTAGGAGTTGGACGCATAAATTTCAAGAGGGATAGGAACTCCGGAGAGAGAAGTGTGGTTAATGGTCTGATTAAACATTAAGATGCCCCCAAGATTGCTTTAAGTAGAATGTGTACAGGAAGGGAGAAGGAGAGGGAGAGAAACAGAGACAGACAGACAGACAGACAGAGGTGTCTAAGCAGGAAGAATATTAATTACAGGTTCGTGGTGGGGTGGTCTCTGGTCAGGATGAAACCTATACCAGTTTGAGCGCAGTGGAGGGTTCTTATATTGGGAGCAGTGGAAAATAAAAGTAGAAAAGCTTGTTGGAGAAAGGCCTTCGCAGCCAGGCAAATGCGTTTATCCTTGAGGCGGAAAGCCCTAGAGCTCGTTGTTGATTTTGAAGCAGAAGCGTGGAAAAGGCGGGGTTGGAGCGAAATTAGTATGAAGGGACCCACTTAAGTCCATCTTAGAGCTGAGGGTGGCAACAATCTCACCTGGCCATACAGCTCTAAAATTTGAGGTCCCGGGGCACCTGGGTGGCTCAACCTTGGTTAAGCAACCGACTCTTGATTTCGGCTCAGGTTCGTGAGCTCAAGCCCCAAGACGGGCCCTACGGTGACAATGTGGAGGCTGCTTGGGATCCTCTCTCTCTCTGCCCTTGCCATGCTCGTGCACGCGGGGTCTCTCAAAATAAATACATAAATTCCTGTTGCTCTTGGAGACACAGGGGCAGGAAGGAGATAGACCAGGAGACCCTCTAGCCAAGAGGGCTCCGACCAGCACAGCAGTTAGACAGTCTCGGGAAACAAATAAGGGAGAAGGCCAGCCGTGCGCCCAAGCTTCCGGAAGCACATCCCCACCAGCATGGCACAGCACTTTCTGGAGAACCTTATGCCATCTGCCAATTTAAAGATTTCATGGCGCCTGTTTGTCTGGATCATTAATTTGGGGGCAGAGCGGGGGCGGTGGGGAGGAGCGGATAGTTAAACAAGACCAATGTCCACACCGGTCTCTGGGGAGAATCCCTGTTTCAACACCCGCTGGGCACCAAAGCCAATCTTTGGTGATTTAGAGCTGCTCTCTCCCTGGTGCTGTATTCAGATCTTTCCGATGCCTTTGCACCTGGAGGTGTTACAAATGCTGCTTTTGTTTCTAGGTGCAACAGTCACAGAGCAGCCAATATGAAACAGGACACGTGTTTGCATCATAAAACAGATCAATGGCCTCAGGGGACTTGGTGGCCTCCCCACCACCATCTTTTTTTCTGATTTTTTGCAAACGCTTCGGCTCCACCCGGGGGACAGCTGGCTGAACCAGACCAAAGAGAGCCGTCAGCTGGACGCTTGTTTTATGACGACTCAACGGCTCAGCAATAAATAATAAAAAATCAACTTTAACCGCTTCTTTCCAAATGCGCTCCAGCCTGGGAGAGCTTTGCTCTGTTTTCATTTGAGTGTGTAGATCCCAAGGCAGGGTTTTCCTGCAAATGCCCCAAGACCAATTAAAGACCAAATAGGGTTGACAGATGCTGGGAATAGGCAAGCCAGCCAGGGAAACACTAATGTAACCAGATGTGTGGGCGGAATGAGAGCCATTTTAGCATCTGTAAGATTGAATAGATTAAGATCTAAATCTAGGGTGGGGGGGGTCAGTAAGTGGGAGGTGGGCAGGATGAGAGGAAGCTGAGTTCTGCTTGATCACTGGGCATTTGCCAAGGTCAAGGAAGAGTGGGAGAGTGCACCATGCTTAGAAAACCCTCATGGCATTCGCAATGTCATTCCGGACACTTCCGTCTCTACAGAGGAGGTAACGCTACGCCCACAAAGTACCCACTATTGTTTCTTGTAACTGATGGCCTTGAGCTTGCATCCCGCTAAGACCTCTGGTACCACCTGACTCAAACATATCCATTCATTTATTTTTTTATGAATGTCAACAGAAACGCTAATAAGGACAGCGTTCGTCCTTCTTGGTGACAAAGAAACGCAAAATAATACACAGCATGCTTCGCTTGCTGCTAAGGCTCCCTTTTTTTCTTTTCCTTCTTTTTTTTTTTTTTTCACGGTATCATTCGATGCCAACCACGATGCGGTGTGAACTGATGCAGTTTCTAGAAGTTTTTGGCAATTCGTACCAAGAGTTTTAAAAATGCGCCTTCTGGCCTGGTGTTTCCAATCTCAAAGGTGAAAAAGGATACCAGGCACAGGAATAGGATGCTGGTAGACAGGGAAAAAAAAATATTTTAATTCTCAAAAAGGGGAATAGTTGAATATTTATGAGACCTCCGTATGTTAGAATAGTATACAGGCAGTATATATTCTGTTATTAGATGGCCTTGCAGATGCTTATTAAGTAATAGTAACTGAATAAAAAGAAGCACATACAGAGCAGATACACCATAAGAAGTCCAATGTGTTATGTATATGTATGATTTCCAAACTAAGAAGGAAATTTTTTTAAGAAGTTCTTTAGAAGTTCTTTGCCGGGGCAAAGCTCTACGCAGGGCTTGAACCCATGAACCATGAGATCATGACCTGAGCCAAAGTCGGATGCTCAACCGACTGAGCTCCCCAGAGCGAGCTGGCTTGGTGTGTTGTTATCAGAGGTCTTCAGGCAGAGGCTGGGTGGATCCACGGGGACAGGGGGGGAAGGCTCAGGTGACAGAATACAGAACTGGATGGGGAGTCGGATGAGACTTTCCCTGAGCTGTTACCACTCCCTAGTCAGGACTCAACCTTTGTGTAGGTTTTGGTTTGTGAATCTCCTCCAGTAGCATCCAGCAAATATTTCTTGAACTCCTGCTATGGAACAGACAGCGTAGCGAGGAAGTAGGTACACAAGAGACGTCATCAGAAGCTACCACTAAACTTAGCCTGCACGAAAAATACCTACCGACAGCTGTAGTCCCGGTCAACGGGGTCCAACAGGGCAATGGTTTCCTTTTCCTTCTTTTTAATGTTAGCCTTAAAAGTTGATAGAGCTTTTAGATGAATGAGGGAATCACGGCCATAAATTAGAAACCGGGTTTTACCCAGTCCTTACTGTGCACCCTTCTTTGGGCTGGAGGCTTTATATGTGTCATCACCACCGACCTTTATTCCCAACGCTCATGGGTCTGTGGATGAGTGGGATGGCATCAACATTAACACCTGGTGTCCCTGCTGCTGAGGTGCTCCTGTTCCATGTGAGAATTCTAGTCTTTTCAAAAAATTTACCCCTAAAACTCAAGAACGTTTGAGTTCTTGGGGCGCCTGGGTGGCTCAGTCGGTTAAGTGTCCGACTTCGGCTCAGGTCACCATCTCCCGGTTCGTGAGTCCGAGCCCCGCGTCGGGCTCTGTGCTGATGCCTCAGAGCCTGGAGCCTGCTTCCGATTCTGTGTCTCCCTCTCTCTCTGCCCCTCCCCTGCTCATGCTCTGTCTCTCTCTGTCTCTAAAAAATAAATAAATGTTAAAAAAAATAATAATTTTTGAGTTCTCTAAGGGGAGATATGCCCTGGTCTCATGGCCCAGGCCTGGCTGAACTTACACTTCTGAAACTCCATCTCCTCGCCACCCTTGGGTGACTCCTGCTATCCTAACAGCCCCCCCCCCGCCAAGGCTGGCCTTTACCACTCCACCCAACCTACCACCCCTGCTGTAAGGGTTGTCTGCCTGCCAGCAGACATCGTCGTTGTGTTCCAGAACCCCAGGACTCACAAGGGTGGGGCCGTGGTCCGCGACTCTGGAAAGCAAGGAGAACGCTTCTACCCTACACGTAGACCGAGAACTCACAGCAGAGATGCTTGGCCCACAAAATACCTAATGTCTCTCACTTCATACACACAGTGCTTTGCCTCCATGGGTTGTGGACGTGCCACCAAAATATCTGCCTCGGGATAGTTTTCAAGAGTGGGGTGCTGGTAAACCAGCTGTCGATTTTTTAAAAACAATAACACAAAGCCCTGATTTGTAGTGTCTGTCAGTTTCTACAGGGTAAATATCACCCTCTTGGCCGATTGCAGACTACCAACCCGACGTTAGGCTCTGTGGTGCCCAATTAGTTCTCAGGAGCAGACGCGAACCCACCCCAGCCCACCCTCGTGGCCACGATTCACCGGCCACTGCCTTCAGCAACATGGCTGCACATTAGGAGTCTTACTTTCGGTCCAGACACTCGGTTCCCTGATGGAAAATCCTCTTGCGACTCTGCTAGGGCTCCCACAGCCCGGTGTCTCCTGTCTCCCCCCTCTCAAGCCCTGCAAACGTACGGAACCTGACTTCATGCCCCGAACATCAATTGCGAACAAGTTTAAGTTCGCACTTAAGCCTCTTCCCATACCCACCTCACCCCTGTACTCTTCAGCTTCCATTTGGTAAGCTAAACAAGCAGGCGTTTAGTATCCAGAAACAACCAATTAAAAAAAAAAAAAAGTCTCGGGATCTCCTGGGTGGCTCAGTCGGTTGAGCGTCTGATGTCGGCTCAGGTCACGATCTCACAGTTCACGACTTCGAGCCCCATGTCGGGCTCTGTGCTGACAGATTCTGTGTCTCCCTCTCTCTCTGCCTCTCGCTCTCTCTCAAAAATAAATAAAAATTAAAAATTTTTCTTCAAAAGACAAATCTCCTGTCTCCAGCCTGTCATCACAGGCTTTAAGGACAGAAGGAGGGGACGTGGTGGGCTTTTTCTCCATTCCCTTAATTCCTTCCTCTCAGTAGACTGTCTGCTTCTCCAAGCTTGAAGCAGGGGAGGAAGACGAGATAATGGCTACTGAAAGCTCTTTCTTGGCCGGCACCCATCAATCCGCCGTCGCTCTCCTCCGGCCACCGCCAGGGTTTGAAACAGCCTCTTTGCCTCCTAATGTTCTTTGTGGGTTCACTGGATACACCCCCAGACAACCCACAGATTCCTGGATACAGGTAAATGCACGTCCTTCAACCGGTCGACGGTGGGTCCAGCCTCCTTCTTCTGAGACCCACTGTCCCTTCCAAATGTCACCCGTGGGCACAACCCAGGACTCAACCCAGCAGGGACCTGATTTCATGCCATTTACGTGCACTCAACACCCACAAGGTACACGACAGCATCTCCATTTTAACAAATGAAGCCGGAGCTCACAAGAGTGTCCACTTTTTGAATACCTACTGTGTGCCAAGCACCAGGCCAAGAGACATATGGACTCTGGTTCCTTTGTTTTACTCAACGGCTGGCACATGGGACCAAGGCAACTGCTACGCTCCTTTCAAAACCAAAATGCAAACCTAGAGACCCTTAAGTAATTTGCCCAGGGTCACCCGAGGCTCTCCCGCCTGACACCTGACGAAAGCCTCTTGTGCCAGTCTTCTTGACTTCCTAGTTGGGCAGAATGGGAAGCAAACGATCTCTGCCTTCCTGAAGACAAAAGAGACTTTGACTTCGGTCAGAGACAACGTGACCACGGGAAATATCTCGATGTATTCTTCGCCTTTTTCTGCCAGGAGAAACAAGTCAACAAAAAGTCCGTCCTCCAGGATCTGGTAAACATTGATGCTGACCAAAATTATCGCCCATTCGGATTTCAAGGGGGGGGTTTCAGTCAACCGTTTTGGCAGGCTTTTCAGGACAAAGCCCATCTTTTTTGCAAAATATATCATACGAGCCCAACTTAAATTCTCAGATGGGTGTAGCGGTGATGTGGCAACACCCGTCAGCGAAGACGTTCAGATCAAAATCCTCCCCCCACATCCCATCAGAGCTCGGGAGATCCCAGTTTCTCTGAGCTGAGCCCCAGGAAAGGGAGGAGGCACATCTTCGCCTTGGGTGACACGTATGCACAGCGCTGAGAGTGATTTCTCTCTTTTCCCCTCTCCCGCTTCTGAGAGAGAAGGCATCGAAGTCAGGCTTGCGACCAAAAGAGCCAGTGTCTCCCTGGCCTTATCCTTAGGCCCCGACCCATTTACATTTTCGTGTCTTTTAGAGACATCCTCGTGACGCGCTGGGGGGAGAAAATTGTTCTCACGGGAGATGGCTAACGCCGGTAAAATTACCCCGGCCTGGCTCAGGGATGCCGAGTACATTGTTAAGGTCACACAGGTAAATGGAGCTGGTGGCTCCAGGTCCCAATCCCGGTCCCCAGCCTGGTGGCGTTAAGGCTGGCCGGCATCAGTATGGCAGCAGAAAGGCAGAGACGACAGGTGGTTTTCCTCTTTGACGGGAATCCGCAGCCCTGCCATTTGTCAGTGAGCAGGCTGGACCAGCATTTGTCAGATGCTTCCATAGGCCGAGGGAGGTACTCAAGGGATCTTTCTAGGGGGTCTCATGACCACCTTCTGCCACGAGACCTACCCTACCATGTGTCAACCGGGTCACAAATGTATATAAAAATAGGTGTATTTGTGTGACAAAAATATAACCCGAACCCTAGGAGACACGATAATGCGCTGTAACGCGTTACGACGTGATGTGGATCCTGGAACAGAATAAACGAACCCCAGGTAAAAACCCAGGAACCCTGGAAGAAAGCATGGAAGTTAATAATAACATTAATTCCTGTTCGATCGGTTCATTAATTCTGGCAACTGCCCGAGACCAGGGTGAGCTGCTAAAAATAGGGGAACGGGATCGGGTGTGGACAGAAACTCTCTACACCAGCCTCCCAACTTTTCTGCAAATCTAAAAACGTTCCAAGAGGGGCACCTGAGTGGCTCAGTCGGTTCGGCGTCCGACTTCGGCTCAGGTCATGAGGTCACAGTTCGTGAGTTCGAGCCGCATGTCGGGCTCTGTGCTGAGAGCCCAGAGCCCGCTTGGGATTCTGTCTTCCTTTCTCTCTGCTCCTCCCCCACTTGCCCTCTATCTCTGTCTCAAAATAAATAAAAACAAACTTAAAAAAAAAAAAGAAGAAGGGGCACCTGGGTGGCTCAGTCGGTTAAGCGTCCGACTTTGACTCAGGTCATGAGGTCACAGTTCCTGAGTTCGAGCCCCGAGTCGGGCTCTGGGCTGATGGCTCCGAGCCTGGAGCCTGCTTCCGATTCTGTGTCTCCCTCTCTCTCTGCCCCTCCCCCATTCTCTCTCTCTCCCTCAAAAATAAACATTTAAAAAACTGAATAATTAAAAAAATTTTAAAAATAAAAATGTTCCAAGAAATAATGCGCCCCTGCTCTCCCCTCCCCGCCTCTCCCTGCCAACTTGGCATCTGCCTCCAGCTGCGTTTCCTTCAAGAGGTGCCTCGTGTGTATCAGTAGAAAAGAGATTTTTAAGCATCCCTGGGTGCCAAGTTTTCCCTCCTGTTTGAACCCCATGTTGTGCAAAAAAATGGATTCTTTAATACTTTCTACAACAGGAGTAAACACCCCCACCCCCGGCAGTCCTAGGGGGCCGTCTCCCTCTGTTCCCTTGTGGACCTCAGTCTCAGAGAGACCTTCCCTCACCACCTAATGCAGAAAAGCCCTTGTCCTCGTTAATCCCCTCGCCTGCTCTGTTTCCTCCTCTGCGCAGAGCACCAGCTCAAGGGGTAAGTGTTCGTTTACTTGTGTGCCCTCCACCTCTTACCACTAAACGCAAACTTCAGAACAAGCAGATGTGCTTCTTTTTTGTTTGCTGCTTGGAAAAAGCAGTTCACCTGCCTGGGAACCACACGGAAACCTTTGAAAATCCCCCACGCCCAGGCCACACCCCAAAGCGATGAAAACAGAGCCACTGAGGGCAGGGACCCAGGCGCCAGTGTTTTCTGTAGTTTTCCCGGGGTGATGGTTAATTTTATTGCCAAGTTGGCCAGGCTCTGGTGTCCAGTTGAAAAGAGTAGATTTTGAGGTAAGTGAAGTCTTAGGTGGGGGTCTCATCCAATCGGTGGAAGCCTTGAGAGAAATGACTGAGGTTCCCCCCGCGCCGTTTCTCAAGAAGAGGAATTTTGCCTCCAGACTGCCTGCCTTGGGGGTCACGACCGCAATGTCAACTCTTCCCTGGGTCTCCAGCCTGCCCTTGACATTTTAGACTTGCCAGCCCCATCATCACATGAGCCAATCCCTTACGGTCAATCTCTCTGTGCGTATATATACATCCTGTTGGTTCTGGATCTCAGGAGAACCCTCATTAATACACCCAGGGATTCCAAGTCTGAAAACTCATGACCCAGAAGAATGTCCAAGGGCGTGGCCGGCCGTAAATACTCAGATGAATGCGTATCGGTTCAATCAATTTCCCTACAATGTGTAGAATGGAATCGATTCTGGATGATCAGGTCTCTGTGGCATCCAGATGCCAAAACACCAGAGCGAACGGAAGGGATGGGATGGAGTTGGTTATCAGAGTTAAGAGGCTTTGCCCAGACCCTGAGCCCAGCCACTGTCAGTCAATACAGTGGAAAATAGAAGAAGGGGCCTCATCTCTCAGGCAGGAAGCAAACAGCAAGTCCGAGATGCAAGGCTGGAATCCCATCTTTGAAATATGGTGGAAACAGGATTCTGCGTCTGTCTATTTTAAGAAACAAATGTGAAATAGATGGGGAGAGATGCCGACCATCGTTTGCTGAAAGTTTGTTTCTAGAGGTTACGTCTCGGGTGGATTAAGCATGAACGATGAGAAACCTTGGAAACATTGGAAGATCAGAAGCATCCCATTCGGAAGAGCCTCCCAGGCCTATCCGCCAGGAGCTGTTCCAAATACCCCCTGAAATGACCAAAGAAAAAGCTGACTCGGCTCAGGACTACAGAAGACGGTGAACCATGGGTTTGAACCTTTCCGGAAATTCTCCCTCCAATGGAGGGACTGTGAGAGAGTTTACAAATCCACAATCGGCCTTATCTGAAGGGAAAACCCTCTGGGGAAGCAAGCTGATGCTCAGAAACACACCCACACTGAGGACCTTTAAGTCAAAAGAGAGGAAGGAAGTGTCGGCCTGGGAGATTCTTCTAGATCAGCATCCAGCACCTGTGTGGTGGACTTCAAGGCTCACACTCAGCATGGAAGGAGAGAGAGAGAGAAACAAAGCAGTTGCCCCATGGGCTGTGCAGACAAGGGGGGACTCTGACGACTGGATGAAGCCACCTCCCCCCCACTCCCCCACCCCCCCCCCACAGGCTTCCAGCCCCGCAGAAGAGACCTGAAACCTACATCCGCCCCCTCTCTGTTCCTCTGAGCGTGACAGTTTTGAACAGGGACCCTAAGGCTCTAAGAAGATCCATCCCAACTGCTCAAAGCGGAGAAACCCAGTTGTCTACACCCCGTTCCCACCCCACAAGTCACTGGCCAAACGAAAACCCAAAAATCGGTACGTGGAAAGAAGCAGAAGCAGGCTGAGGGTTGACAGCCTATGCTTCCCCGTAAAAGAGACGGACTTCCAGAAACCAGAAGAGAATCGGGGCCAATTTCTAAGATTCTTCGAAAAGGGGAATAAGGCGACGATCGTGGGCAACACACAGAGAGAGCCCCTGCGAGGTCAGTAGCAAGAACTGATAATTTGAGAAATATCAGATGTCCACTCTTAGACAGTCTCACGTTTCGGTTTATCCGTGAGAGTTCCAGCCCTCCCTTGGGGAAAACAGGACAGGTTGCATGGGGGGTGGTGGGGGGTGTGTCAGGGTGAGGGGGGACAGCTCTAGTGTCTGGAAACAATAAAAGGGACAGGATGAAAATGTGCCTTGTAACAGCAGTTTCCTTTTGTTTAAACCCAACGTGGCCTTTTCCCAAGTGCATCTTAAGATGTTCGTCTTCAGACCCGGCACCAGAAGAGCTCCTTGTTTTTGCTGTGCTTAATCACTGCTGGGCTTCCTTAGAATCTAAAATAAAATCTAGAAGGTTGCAAATACATTTTAGCTTCAACATTTGTTCGGTTGGTTTTTGCCCGTTACTAACGGATGTTTTTCGTCTTACTCACCACGAAAAGAGCAAACCACATTTTCCCCAAAGCTCAGAAATCCGGGAGAGACGAAGACGGTGAGAGAAAAAGCTACCTTAACGTCATGTGTTATTTGAAACAAGTTTTTGGGTAGAAATCTTTACACACACAGAGCGACCTACGGATGTGCAGCAAAAGGCAACACGTTTCCATTCCAAAATTGGGACAGAGGAAGTTAGAAATAATTGAGTTGGCAGATTACTAATACTAATGTTTAGACAATGGTAGAGAATCCACAAATGCTTTGGGGGATTTACTAGCGTCTAAAATCCTGCGTTCTGTGTTGTTTAAATGAAGGCTTCTCTTTTTTTTTCTTTTTTTCTTTTTTAATGTGCACAGCATTACCAGGAAGGAGAGACAGCACCAGACCATAATGGTTTAATACACGGTGTAGGGGAAAAGGCCTAAAGAAAAAGCAGATGGCAACCTCTTTTGCAGGAGCCATATAATTTCATGGTGCATTTTCTCTTCATGGCTTCACTGAAATTCAAGCCCAGGGGCTGATTCTTTCTGGCACTGGGATGGGCTCCAGGGGCAGGGAGGAAGCAGCGAGGATGGGGAAACCTTAACAAAAGGTGGGATGGTTAGATCTCCTGTTCTTGGCGAATGTCCACTGTTTCTTTGATTCGCGGCTTTCATCCAACCAGGGTCCACGATGGTCACACCAGCCCCATCGCTGCTGGTCTACAATCCAACTCCCCTCCATGTCACCCCATTCAAATCCCTGGTGGATTGGTCTACCTCACCTTTTTTTTGCGTGAGGTCATACAGGTCAAGGGTCAGCGGCCAGTGGACAGATGGATGCTCCTTTAGGTCACTACCTGGTCACTTAGGCTGTGTATGGTTAGACTCCCCCAGAAGAGCAAACGGACAGGTGGCTACCCTACAAGACGTAGTAAAAGTAGCACTTGGAAAATAAGTGAACTGAATCCCTACAGCAGTGGTTCTCAAAGTGTGGTCCTTACTAGACCAGCAACACCTATACCAACTAGAAACTCAGTTGAAATGCAGATCCCCAGGCTCTATCCCAAACATACTGAATCAGGAACTCTGGGGGTGGGCCTAGCAATTTCTAATATTTCTCAATAGATTTAAAGAATCTAGGAAAAAAGATGAAAAGTTCGAAAAAGAAAAAAGTCCGGTAAACTCACATGTACTCACCACCTAACTTACGAATATGAGGTCGGGACACCTTGGTGGCTCAGTCGGTTAAGCGTCTGGCTTCAGCTCAGGTCATGATCTCGCAGTTTGTGGGTTCCAGCCGCGCGTCGGGCTCTGTGCCGACAGCTCGGAGCCTGGAGCCTGCTGCGGATTCTGTGTCTCCCCCTCTCTCTGCCCCTCCCCTGCTCATGTTCTGTCTCTCCCTCTCTCTCAAAAATAAATAAACATTTAGGGACACCTGGGTGGCTCAGTCGGTTGAGCGTCTGACTTTGGCTCAGGTCATGATCTCATGGTTCGTGAGTTTGAGCCCCGCATCGGGCTCTGTGCTGATGGCTCAGAGCCTGGAGCCTGCTTCAGATTCTGTGTCTCTTCCTCTCTCTGCCCCTCCCCTGTTCATGCTCTGTCTCTCTGTCTCTCAAAAATGAATAAATGTTAAAAAAAAAAAAAAAGAATAGAATGTCACCCAAAACACACACCTCTGCTATATGTCCCTTCCCAAGCACTTCTGTCCTTCTCTCCCCAGGTTTAACAATCTGGTTATAATCTTAAATAGTGATCATCCAAGCTTTAAACATTGAGGTCACAGGAAATAGATCATCTAATCTAGAAGCTCAAGAAACACTTGCAAAAAAAAATGCGCAATGATTTATTGTACTTTTTTCATATTTTATAGAGAAGTTTAACCCATTCCCCAAAATGTTAAAAGATATTTCTTGACCAAGTAAAACTTCCTTCAGGGATGCAACAGATTTCCTTTGATAGAAACTCTAGGAGAACGCGGGTGGCTCAGTTAATTGAGCATCTTTTAAAAATGTATTTTAAATCCAAGTTAGTTAACATATAGTGTAATAATGGTTTCAGAAGTAGGATTTAGTGATTCATCACTTACATATAATGCCCAGTGTTCATCCCAACAAGGGCCCTCCTTAATGCCCATCGTCCATTTAGCCCATCCCCCAACCCATCCCCCACCCCCACCCCAGCAATCCTCAGTTTGTTCTCTGTATTTAAGAGTCTATTATGGTTTGCCTCTCTCTCTGTTTTTGTTTTTGTTTTTTTTCTTATTTTTCCTTCCCTTCCCCTATGTTCATCTGTTGTCTTTCTTAAATTCCACATATGAGTGAAATCATATGATATTTGTTCTTTCTCTCTGCCTAACTTATTTCCCAGAGCATAATACACTTGAGTTCCATCCACGTTGTTGCAAATGGCAAGATTTCATTCTTTTTCACCACCGAGTAGCATCCCCTTGTATATGTATATATATATGTATACATATACATATATATATACACATCACATCTTCTTCATCCATTCATCAGTTGATGGACATGTGGGCTCTTTCCATAATTTGGCTCTTGTCGATAGCGCGAGCATCTGACTTGATTTCGGCTTAGGTCATGATCCCAGGGTCCTGAGATGGAGTCCCAAATTGGACTCTGTGCTGAGTGAGGAATTGGATTAAAATTTTCTCTTTCCTTTCTCTCTCAAATAATAATAATGGAACTCTATCATTTCATGTTAATAGGCTTCAGGATATAAAATGTTCATTGATTGTGAAAATGCCCATAAGAAATATCACCAAATGTAACATCCATTTCTTGTTAAGGAAATATCCATCATAAATCACCAGTCAGGACATTCTTTTTTTGGTGAAATATAGGCTATAGTAACATCATTTGATGTAATTCTAAAGCACTAGTCAATGCGATAACCAAACAAAACAACAGTGATAAGAAATCAAATCTTATTTATGGATGTAAACACTCAGAAAATCAAGGAGAATGCACTAAAATTCATGAAAATTAAAAAGAATGCGGTAAGATGGGCCCTGGTAAAAGCAAAATACAACATTTTATAATTTTACCACATATCAACAGTGGCTACCTAGAAAATACAGCTGAATATAATTTACATTTTTTAATAAAGATATATGAATACTTAAAAATAAATTTAAGAAAATGACAGATTTATGGAGATACATTTTCTAAATGGGTATAAGTATGGAAAGATGTCATGTGCTTAAAAGTAAGTCTCAAAAAGTTAAAAGGAGAACCACCCTACAATCCAGTAATTGTACTACTGGGTATTTACCCCCCAAATACAAAAACACTAATTCAAAAAGATACGTGTGCTCCATTGTTTATTGCAGCATTATTTACGACAGCTAAATTATGGAAGCAGTCCAAGTGTCCATTGATAGATGAATGGATAAAGAAGGGTTGGTGTATATATACAATGGAATATTATTCAGCCATAAAGATGAATGAAATTTTGTCATTTGCAGCAACACGGTTGGAGCTAGAGAGTATAATGCTAAGTGAAATAAGTCATTCAGAGGAAGGGAAAGGAAGGGATGAAGGACAGAGGGAGGAAGGGAGGATGGAAGGAAGGCAGAGGGAGAGAAGGGAAGAAAGAAAGAAAGAAAGAAAGAAAGAAAGAAAGAAAGAAAGAAAAAGGAAGGAAGGAAGGAAGGAAGGAAGGAAGGAAGGAAGGAAGGAAGAGGGAGAGAGGCAGAGAGGGAGGGAGAAAGGAAGGAAGGAAGGAAGGAAGGAAGGAAAGAAGGAAGGAAGGAAGACCAAGGATGTCTCATCTCCCCATTGTAGGGATCTAGCCTGAAGCATGTGCAGAACAAGAAGACTTAATGCCAAGTTGAGTTTGAGGCTTTACTTTTTCATATAAAATTTACATGCTAATTATGAAAATAAACTAAATTGGAGCCTTAGAATGATCTTTGTAGGACTTTATATTATCTGAGTGTGGGCAGAAAAATAAGTGCCAGGGTTTCCATCAGTGAGGCAGGGGATGAGAGAGCAAATATACTTGCTAATAAAAGTTAAAACTATGGTAGAAATCACACAGTTGAATTTCAGTTATGTCATAAGTCATACTTGCTTGATATGCCCGTGTTGTGTAAAGAGCATGAATTAGAGTTATTTGGAAATTAACTTTTGTTTGCTTAACAGTCTTGATTTTGTTTGCTTGGTTTTGTTTGCGCCTTTGCCCTGAGGTGGGAAGCCCTCTCGCAGAAGTCCTTCTTGAGTCAAGAACTTATGGGTAAATAGGAGTACAATACATAAAAAGGGGGGCTGGGTTCTGTGCAGAAGATTCTTAAGAGACTCAGTAGTTCATGGAAACTTGGGGAGAGGGCATGGCCACTTCAAAGTGCTGAAAGAATCAAAACCAATCAATTTTGAAACAAATTAAAATGATAGCACTGGTTATCTCAATGAGGGATGGGAGGCATGGCCAAAGCAGTACTAAGAAGGAAGATGTATAGCCTCAAATGAATTATTGGGGGAAAAAATACTGAAAATAAGTAAACTAAGGATTCAACTCAAAAGCTGAGCATAGTAAAGTCTAAATGCAAAAAGAGGGAATTTTTGCTCAGTTAAAAATATTAATATTGCTCATAGTTGAGTTTTAATCAAAACCCAATTTTTTAAAGATGAGTCTGAAAGTATAAGGTTTTTTCCTTAAACATTTGAACAAAGGGGTTATGTTTTGTTTACAATCCAGGAATTGTATCAAGACTTACAGCATCCATTTACTCAATTTTTGATTAATTAAAATTTAACTTTGATAAATATTTATTCTAAAGAGCTCGTGATATTTATAAGTTTGACAAACTGTCCTCAAATATTTCAAATTACAATCATAATTTCAATACAACTGATTCATTGAAGCACTTCAACCCTTTAGCAAATCAAACATATATCTAAGAGGTACTTAACTCTTAAGTTTGACAATGCAACCTGATAAATTTAGTAAATCAAATTATCTTAGGCCTTTCAAACACCTAAAATCAAAGTATATACCAAGAACTGCGATGATTATTAAAAGTTAGGCTACACTTGAATTTAAGCTCATATGGGGTCTAATTATTCCTACTTAATTATTCCCGTTTATCTAACTAAACAGAAGGAACAGACTTATCACATCACAAACTGAAGTTATGAATTTGGGTTATGAGTTAAAGATGTGGGGTTCGACAAAATCCTGAAATATTTTCCAGAATTTGAGCTTCACATGTTAAGCTAGACCCCATTCTATAAGTAGAGACGTACCTGCCATGTCAAAGAAGGTTTTTAATGGACACATCTCCTCTGGGACTTCTCCAGTCACTTAAGTTTCTTTGTTTCCAAGATATTCCCTTTTTTTTTTTCTAAAGTGATCTCTTCTTTAAATTTTCTTTAACATTTATTTATTTTTGAGAGAGAGAAAGACATAGAGTGTGAGCAGGGAGTGGGCAGAGAGAGAGGGAGACACAGAATCCAAAGCAGGCTCCAGGTTCTGAGCTGTCAGCACAGAGCCCAATGCCAGGCTCAAACTCATGAACCACGAGACCATGACCTGAGCTGCAGTCAGACGCTTACCCAACTGAGCCACCCCGGCACCCCAGAAATGACGTCTTCTTTAAATTAAAAGTCAACTTCTTCGGCCTTTGAGGTTTAATGGTCTCTTCTGGGGATTCAAACCTTCTCACTTCCATTTTGGTATCTTTGAGATCATCCATCTTCCAATTTTTCAACCCTTGAGACTTTCCAACACTTCTGGTGTTATAAGTTCCAAAGTGAAAATGTTTGAGCCTTGAGATCTAACCCATTATGTAAGTGTATTAGTTAGGGTTCTGCAGAGAAACAGAACCAATAGGATAGATAGATAGATAGATAGATAGATGATAGATAGATAGATGATAGATCGAGGTAAGAGATTTATTATAAGAACTGGTTCACGTGGTTATGGAATCGGAGAAGCCGTTCTGTCCGCAAGTTGGAGAACCAAGAAAGCTGAAGTGTAATTCAGTCAGAGTCTGAAATCTTGATAACCACAGGACTACTGTGGTAATTCCTGGAGTCCAAAATTCCGATGTCCAAGATCAGGGAAAAATGGACATCCCTGCTCAAGAAAAGAGCTTTTTCTCTTTTCCCTGTAGGATCTTCAGGATTGGATGATGCTACCCACACTGCAGAGGGTGGGTCTTCTTTACTCAAATGTTAATGTCTTCCAGAAACATCTTCACAGGCACCCCCAGAAATGATGTTCTACCACCTATCTGGGTATCCCTTAGCTCGGTCAAGTTGACAGATAAAATTAACCATCACGTTCACCGTTATACCATCTCCTGTGGCAAAACCTAGAATGCATCCGATTTGCACATGAAACACTGAACACATTTTGAATGCAACGTTTTATATAGTTTTGCTGTTCAGAAGACATTATTTTCTGGAAATTTTGTTGGAGAACCATGCATAGCGCACTCCGTGTGATCTGTTCTCTAAAGCATCCTAAGTTCTCATGGTTCCCACAGACCTCATTTGTATCAGCCACAATTATTGCCTGCATTGTGGTCTTCCAATTGTCATCACTTGGATAAGGGATGGGTGTAAAAAGCAGGGGTAAGCTGGCCCCTTTGTCATTTCAGCTCTGTGCCAAATATCCCTGATGTTCAGGCCTACGCTGATTTTCTCCGTGCTAAAGCATGGGATCAATTACTTCCCAAGGAACCTTGGCTGCTGCTTGCTGAGTATCAGTGTTAATGCCCAACGCCGGGTCCCAATGTGTGTCTATGATTAACCCACATGAGGACAAGGGAAAGACACTCCTCCTACATTTCCTTGATGACTGAGAACAAAAATTAATTCTCTTCTGAAAGGTAAATTCATGTTGATGTTCGTTATGACTAATTTTACTAAGTTCTAATTCAGTCTTGTCCTCCCGGAATTTTTTACTACCCCCCATTTCTAGCAACCAGCTCTTCAACAACCATTTTATATCAAGTTTAATATGCCATGTGTTTAAACCGTAACATCATTTAAATTCTAGGAACGTTCGTTTTCTGAAAAATACTTGGGGATGCTTAAAGTTGTAACCCTCTCACCTAGACTAAAACTGTGCCCATCCTTTTTATAATCCTTTTATGCCTCATTTATCATCATTCCGTAGTTTACACTGTTGACAGAGAAAGAGAGACAAAATGACACCAAAGAAAGAGGAGGAAAGGATTTAATAAAGATAAAAGCAGAAATTAATAACATGGGGGGGAAAAAAAGGCAGAACAGCTGCACAATAAAACCAAAGTCTGGTTCTTTGAAAAGAGCAACAAAATAGATAAACCTTTAGGAAGTTGAATCGAGGATAAAAGGAGAATAGACAATTTATAATAAGAAGGAGATATAGCTGAAAACAGATGGGATTTTGAGAAACTTTAAGTGATAGTTCTAGTTGATGGTGAAGGGCATAGACTCTGGAGCCCAAATGCTTGAGGTCACACCCTGGCTCTGTTTTTCTGCTGGGCATGCTTAAAAGTCACTTAACCTCTCTATGCGCATTTATTTGTATGAGAAAAGGGCTGATATTTATAATCCATACTTCTTGGAACTGTGGCAAGAACGAAATCAGTTGACCCACGTAAAGCTTTTACGGCAGTGTCCAAAATACAGTGAGTGTGTTGGGGCACCTGGGTGGCTCAGTCAGTTAAGCATCTGACTTCAGCTCAGGTCAAGATCTCGCGGTTCATGGGTTCGAGCACCACATGGGACTCTGTGCCGAAAGCTTGGAGCCTGGAGCCTGCTTCAGATTCTGTGTCTCCCTTTATCTCTCTGCCCTTCCCCCACTCCTGCTCTGTCTCTCTCTCTCTCTGCCTCTCTCTCTCTCTCTCTCTAAAAATAAACATTAAGAACAATTTAAAACACAGTGAGTGCTCAAGTGATCGGTTTCGTCACCACTCTTTTCTTGGTATTGAACACCCCCATTCTTCCAGTCTCCTGGTGACTAGAAAATTCTAAAATGTATCCAGAATACAATTTCCCACCCCTCCATTGCTATTGCCCTACCTCAAGTCACTGTCAGCTGGATTCTGGGTTGCCGTAATCAATAATCAGTACCTTCCTATTTGACCATCACTCAGTCTCCTGTATTCTAGTTCCCACGTCGCAGACAAAATGAACCTTTTGAAAGGTAAGTCAGATAAAGCCAATCCCCACTCCAAATGGTTCCCTATTTCCCAAAGTTTTTAGCCAAAGTTTTTACATCAGTATCCAGAGCCTGATCTTACTTTAGGCTATCTTTTGACCTCATCTTTCTACTACCCTGCCTTCTTTATTCACTCCACTCCAAACATTTTTATAAATCCTAGCGATTCCCTGAAATGCCTGCCTGGAACTTTTCTGAGGACCTTTACATATGATCTCCCATCTTCCTGAAATACTGTTCTCCCATATAAATGTATGGCTGCCTCTCTTATTTCCTTCAGATCTCTTCTTCAATGTCTTTCCCAGCCATCTAAAGTAAATGTTCGCTCATGATAAAATCTCTTAGCAAACTAGAAATAGAAGGGAACTTCCTCAACCTGATAAGGGCATCTGCAAAAGTATATATCCAACATGATAGTTAGCAGTGGAAGGGCGAATGTGTCACCACTCCCCATTCAACTCCCAACAAAAAGCCCTGGTCAGTAAAATACAGCAAGAAAAAAGAAATAAAATGCACCCAAATTGGTTTAAAAAAAAGACAAAGAAGGAAAAAAGAAAGAAAGAAAGAAGAAAGAAAGAAAGAAAGAAGCTATACTTATTTGTCAACAGCATGATTGTCTATGTAGAAAATACAAGGAGCTTACAATAGCAAAAACATTCTTTAAGCTAATGAGTTTACTGATATAAAAGGATATGAGGTCAATACACAAAAATCAATCATGTATCATGTTATCATTTACTAGCAATGAACAAGAGGAAAATGAAATTTTAGAACAATACATTTACAATAGCTTCTCCAAAAATGACATAAACTTAGGTGCGAATATAAGAAAACATGTGAAAATGTATATACTGAACACTGAAAACCATGGGTGAAAGAAGAACTAAATAAATGGAGAGACATACCATGTTCATGGATTTAAAAATTCAGCATAATAAAGATATGAATTCTCCTCAAATTGATCAAGAGATTTAATGTAGCTCCCACCAAAATCTCAGTAGGACTATTTGTGGGTATAGACAAGCTGATTATAAAATTTACATGGAAAGACAAAGCAAAGAGATAGCCAAAACAACTTGGAAAAAGAAGAATAAAGTTGGCTGAGTGAGAATATTTGATTTTAAGATTTATTGTAAAACTATTATAAACAAGACAGTGTGGTATTGGTAAAGGAATGGGCACACAGATCAATGGGGCAGAAAAGAAATCTTATAAATACACCCACACGAATATTGGCAGTTGGTTTTTGCCAATGACGGAAAGGCAATTCAGTGGAGAAAGGATAGTCTTTCTCAACAACTGGTGCTGGAATAATTACTTCATGCTATCAGTGTGATGTCACTGATCTCAGAGCTGAGAAGAGATGTGTATAGTGGGCTCTTAAGAGTCTATATGACAGTCCCCACACACCATTGAACCTGTCCTAACACATACCTGAGTACGCTGGAAAGTAATTTTTGGTTTCCTTGTAGGACTAGACAAATAGATCAATGGAACAAACTGAAATCAAATCATGCGAATAGAGAAGTTAGTTACTGAAAAAAATTTAGTTTAATGGTTGATTTGGAAATCAAATCAATGGAAAATAGGCAGACTGACCAGTAAATGGAGTTGGGACAAACGTATCCTTATTAAGAGAAGAATAAATACAGAGCCCTACGCCGTAGCATACATAAAGAGAAGGGATTAAAAATATGCTTGTAATTTTGAAAGATAAATAAAAATAAAAATTTCTCAAAAATATACAATGTAGAAAAAAAGATCAAAGTCTATCCATATTAAAATTTAAAACATCTACCACAAGACACAAAAGTGAAAAGCCACAAAACACATGGAAAGAAATACTTGCAACATTGAAAACATAAAAAAAAATTGGTATCTGCATAAAGAAGATCTGAAAGAGAGAGACAGAGAGAAAAAAATGAAAATGATATGCCCAATGGAAAAAATGGGCAAAGAATAAGAATAAAATATTGGCCAAGTGGGGCGAAAGCCAATAAATATGTAATCAAGAAATGAAAATAAAAACACAAAAAATGTTAAAATAGTTTTTACTTATCAACTTGCAGAAACAGAAGTAAATTAATGAAATCTCAAGTTGATACATTTCAGTGCTTTTTTTACACTACTGGTAGTTGAAATAATACAAGCCTTTTGAGGGTCAGAAGACATAACTGAAGCTTAATTATAAGTATGAATCTAAGAAAACATCAGAGGCACAGAGAAATAAATATGCAGGTTTTTATTTCAATATTGCTCATTATTTAAAAATGGAAAGCATATAAATATCAGGAGGTGAGTATTTCACACATTATTAAAGATTTTGCTGTCCTCACAAAAAATAAAGTGGGTCCACATTTCTGCGTGCAGAATGATCTCTAAGAAACATGTAGCAAATTATTTATAAAGAATCTTTCCAGGGGAGGCCTGGGTGGATCAATTGGTTAAGCGGCCGACTTCAACTCAGGTCATGATCTCGCAGTCTGTGAGTTCGGGCCCCGCATCGGGCTCTGTGCTGACAGCTCAGAGCCTGGCGCCTGCTTCGGATTCCGTGTCTCCCTCTCTCGCTGCCCCTGCCCTGCTCGCACTCTGTCTCTCTGTCTCTCAAGAATAAATGAAATACTTACAAAAAATTTTTAGAGAATCATTCTAATTATATGAAAGTAATCATGAGGCAGAACCATGTACTCCTAAGTCTACTTTTAGGTGAATGCAAATGAACAGGAAAAGTAAGAAAAGTTCCTCACCAAGCTGAGAATGACCCGGGATGGCATTGAACAGGTCAAAAAGGAAGTTTTGAAATCTCTCAATTCAAAAATTTCTTTCTTTTTTAAAATTTTTTTAATGTTTATTTATTTTTGAGAGAGAGAGAGAGACAGACAGAATGTGAGCGGAAGAGGGGCAGAGAGAGAGGGAGACACAGAATCCCAAGCGGGTTCCAGGCTCCGAGCTGTCAGCACAGAGCCCGACGTGGGCCCGAACCCACGAACTGCGAGCTCATAACCTGAGCCAAAGTTGGATGCTTCACCGACTGAGCCACCCAGGCGCCCCTCTATTCAAAACTTTCTTACAACAAGAAGGTATTCATGAATTCCTGATGTACTATATACAAAGGGCTAACATCAGAAGGAAAATGGGATCATGAAAAAGGAGCGAGTCAATGTGTAATAGGAAGGCCCGGAACTCTGCTCACGCGGGAATAGAGATGGGAAACTGCATTCCACCTTCTGCTGTCCATAGAAAGAGAACCTTTTGTGTCCGAACCTGGATTAGGACACAGGAAAGGGAGTGTATGACCTGGTGACAGAGAGCAGGCTCCATCACCAATGGGTTCCCTGTGTCCCTCCTCCATAGGCTGGTGGGATCGTCCCTAGAGTTTGTGTTATCAACACATGCACTTCCCGCAGGGGAGGTGGGGAGGGTTCCAGGGGCTCTCCTACCTGGGCGCCTGGCGGAGCTCGCTATAGCTTTTCTGCTCCCTAGACGTGCCTTCAAATTACCTCCGCCATTTGCAGGAGTCCTACCAGAGACTCTGGGTCGGGCCCGGGGGGGTTGCTGGGGACACCACACCTTGCGGGTGCTGGACACCCCAACTAAGATCGCTCTCAGGGGCGTTTATGGGACCTGTTCTGGATGCACAGCAGATGCTATGAAAACTTGTCTACTGAGGGTATCACACCCGCCCGAGTCTGCAGAAGACTCGGCAGGTACATCAAAACTTAAATCTAAAATCGGAAGCCACAACCAACCTTCACGCTCAAATGCCATGGCAGTGTAGCTGTTTTTGGAAATTTCCCTGGTAGCTCACTACCTTAGCTCACTGCCTTTGTCTCTTACCAAAATATTTCATCGGCGCTTCCCAGGGTAAATTCCCTATGGCAAATTTAACTAACTCTTATTTGAGCATCATTGCAAACTAAATTATGCAGCACACCCTGTAGAACATTCCAGGTTTAAAAAAAAAAAAAAAAAAAAAAAAGATCCATTTGCTAACAGCCCTGCTGTACTAGCCAGTCCAAAAGTCCCAAATTCATCCTTTGTCTTGCCTTTAAAAACGTTCCTTTAGGGGCGCCTGGGTGGCGCAGTCGGTTGAGCGTCCGACTTCAGCCAGGTCACGATCTCCCGGTCTGTGAGTTCGAGCCCCGCGTCAGGCTCTGGGCTGATGGCTCGGAGCCTGGAGCCTGTTTCCGATTCTGTGTCTCCCTCTCTCTCTGCCCCTCCCCGTTCATGCTCTGTCTCTCTCTGTCCCAAAAATAAATAAAAAAAAAAAAAAAAAAAAAAAAAAACGTTGAAAAAAAAAACGTTCCTTTAGTCCAGGCTACTTTTCAAGATCACTTCCAAGCAAATAGCCTTGAACCAAAGACTTCCTCCTCAAAACATAATTTACCACTTCTGCAAAATCATGCCATATTTATTTAAATTCCTTAACTCTGTTATTTAATTTATTCTGGTATGTGTTTGGACTTAACTTGCTCACTTTCCTAACCTCTTAGGGTCTAGCAGGAATGTATTCTTTTATAGTGGGGTGGGAGGCACATGGTTGTGACTAAACAGCATTTTGATGTAGTTCCAAACACATGATCTGGCTGAGAAAGTTTGGTTTTTTCTTCTTCTTATTTTAACTTGTTGCTCGTTGAGGGACCAAAACGTGGTCTTAGGGGTAATGGGCTGAGGGGAGGAGTAATGATCTCTTTAAGAAGTAAGCAAAGGAAGAGCCAAAAAGAGAGAGAAGAAAGAGGAGAAGGAAGCGAAGGGAGAGGAAGGGAAGGGAGGAGGAAAGAGAGGAGGGGGGAGAGGTGGGAGGAAAGAAAAGAAAGCGTAGCTAAAATTATTCTATTCCTGTCACTCATTCTGGTTGGTGTTCGGCCACGAATCAAGCAAAAGGGGGCACCTCCTAATCAATTACACATCAGGGTGGGTATTCTCTATTGCGTCACTGAGTCTGTGGTTCGTGGTGCCAGAAAATTGCTCAACCCAGCTTGGTTCACCTTCCTCTTTCTTCTCCCCTCCTCCACCCTTTAACTGGAGGATTTTAAACAGTACAGCAGGCGTTGTGTTCCCAGTTGTGTTCCCCATTCCCCCATGTGTTTTCCACCCCTCCATCTTGTAACATCCATGGTGCTCCCGGAAAGAATCCCAGCTCCAGGAATGAGCTGAGGATTGATTAAGCAAAGCCGAACAATTTCATCAGATTGTTGGAGGAGCCTGGACGGAAACCAAGCAGTGCATGGCCTGCCCCTAGCAGCCGTTATCGGTCCAAAGCGTGCATCTAACAATCACACGGGAGGAAAGAATTTTATCGTATGCCTGGAGGAGAGGCTCTTTCCCTCTCCCATTGGATCCTACAGTTGTGAGAGAAGCTACCCACCAGAAGCTCGCATCATGGATGGCCAAGCAAAACAACAAAACAAAACAAAAAACAAAAATAAACCCATGAGAATCTATGTCCGTGGTGATGATGCTGAATTGTTGGATTCCCTAACCCCAGATTCCATTCCCTATAGTTAGACTTCCAGTCACGTGGCCATAAATTTCTTATGTTTGAGGCCAATTGGTGTGGCGTTTTCCGTTACTGTTAAAGAGCCCTCACTGCACGAGACCAACATAAATGGATATTTCTGAATATTTGGGGGGGGGGGGGAGTTTAGGGAGCCAAAATGGTCTACGGTCACTTGCCAAAATAGTTCTGGCAACATGTAGAGAGAAGCCTGGGAAGGTAGTTGGAATATTTAGGTTCTGAATCTAGAAAACATTATTTTGTACGCGGGTTGAATCAGTGTGGCTGTTTCTCTGGCCCCTGACCCGCTCTAGGTCCTACGATCTCCATGGAACATTAAAGGGAAAGGTCCAGCTGTTGAACCGTAATCTCGCCACTAACTGAACATCGTGTCTCAGTTGTGTACCTGGGATTTCCCTACTGTTCCCAGCAAGAAAAAAATAGAGATAAGCTACAATGTAAGCTCCCTAGTGAAACAAGCAAGGATGTCTTCATGTGGAAGGTGACCATTCATTTATTACTACTGGTCACTTCCACCACAAGCACAACCTTCCAAAATTTAGGCTTCTCCCTTATTAGTGTGTGAGTGTGAAAGCACGACACAAGCCATGCCTCTTTTGGTAATTTCTGTCCCTGCTAAGTCAGCAGCGATTTAGAATTTAAGCGTATTTTATTACAGGAGATTTACAGGTAAACAGCTAAGTCACAGGGCTTAACCTACCCCACCCTCTGGCTTTTCACTCCTACCCTGCTTAACTCCAGCTAGACCACCTGAATCCCTGCCCTTCAGCTGAATTAGGAGCACCAGTCCTCCCACTACTGCTTGAAAATGCCTTCCTGGGAGGCTGCTTTCGGTCTATGGCTGAGGCTCAGATACGAGCTCAAGGTCAAAAAATGACCAGACACACGAGGAGTCGGCAGATGAGAACCCAAACAATATACCCAAGGAACGAGAAACAATCCAAACAGAATATTAAATCGGTATGTTAAAATGGATGGAAGAGAGATAAAACAAAGAAGTGAATCTCGTATGCAATAATTAAAAAAAGGATCATTTGAAAAAGAGTTGTAAAAGAACCAAACCTTTTATACCTGCAAACCAAAAGGATAACCAATATAAAGTAAAGCTCAGAACTTCACCTAATAGAATGTAATGTACCTGAAGGCAGAATTTGTCTGTTTTGTCTGCTTTGTTTAGTGTTTAAGCCTTAGCACTTAAGATAGTATCTGAAATATATATATATATATATATATATATATGTATATATATATATATATATATTTATATGTATATGTGTGTGTGTGTGTGTGTGTGTAGTCAATAAATATTTTTAAAATAAATGAATACTGTAATAAATTAGTAGGCTGAATAGTAGAACTGGCAGAAGAAGATTAGTGAATTGGAAGATAGAACTAAAAATATCACATAAAACATGCAAAGAGACCAGACATAAGAAGGAAAGAAGGAAGGAAGGAAGGAAAGAAGGAAGGAAGGAAAGAAGGAAGGAAGGAAGGAGAGAAGGAAGGAAGGAAGGGAGGGAGGGAGGGAGGGAGGGAGGGAAGAAGGGAGGAAATTTAAGAAACTTACACATATAAAGCAGTATTTCAATATCCATTTAATAGGGATTCCAAAAGAACCAAATTCTTTCTGAATTGAGCAGAGGCTATATTGAAAGTGATGCTCTTCAGTAAGTTTCCAGTATTTCCAATGTATAAAGAACTCCTAAAAAATTTAACAAAAACTAAACCAGCAAAGAGAATAATGGGACAGGCTATTAAGAGACAACTCAATTAAAAAAAAAAAAAGCCCCAAAGGGTTGGTTAACATATGGGGAGATGCTTGGGTCCATGAGTAACCAGGAAGACTCCATTGAAAACAGCAATTAGATAGCGTATCTTTCCCATCAGATTGGAAATAATTAAATAATCTGATAACATCAAGTGTGGGAAGACACAAGGCAACAAACATTTCACGCACTGCAGGGAGAAGTATAATTTGGAACAATTAATTTTGACATTAATTAGCCTGCGTAAAGATGCTCAGCTCACAACACGACAAATTTGTTTCCAGTTTCTACCCTACAGAAATTTTCACATATGTATCCAAGGTCACATTTATAGCAAACGTGATCGCCACCTGTGTGGAACACTGAAATAGTGTGGAAAAGCCAACCACCCTCGGGTGAGGGAATGTCCAGTTAAACGGCGGTGTGACGGGACCCCTGGGTGGCTCATTCGGTTGAGCGTCCGACTTCGGCTCAGGTCATGATCTCACGATTCATGGGTTCGAGCCCCGCGCCGGGCTCTATGCTGACAGCTCAGAGCCTGCTTCGGAAAGCAGAGCATGGGTGCAGGCACAGGGAGACGAAGAATGGGAAGTGAGATCTGAGCACCATTTAGGCAGACTTCCAAAATATCTGAAGCCAAAAATGGCAACATGTAATGACGTGAAAGAATCATAATAATTGGAAGAGTTGTATCCAAAGAATAATGTTTCCAAGACAGCAAATATGAAGAGAATTTACAATGAACAGACACTCGCCGAAATGTTACGAACCTTGTCGGGAAATTTAAATGACTGTGGACAGTAAAAAAGTGATGACTGTCATTAATTGTCTGTTGTGTTACAAAACACAAGTAAAATACTAGATAAGATTTATATGGAGGAAGGGAGAACAGAAGTCAGAGAAAAATAAAAAGCAGAGTTATTTTTATGTATTTTTTATTTTAAGTAGGCTTCACGGCCAGGGCCGAGCCCAGTGTGGGGCTTGAACTCATGACCCTGAGAACAAGACCTGAGCTGAGCTCAAGAGTTGGACATTGAACTGACTGGGCCACCCAGGTGTCCCAAAGCAGGTTTATATGCTCAGAGGAAAGATCAAGATATTATCCTTAGACTTTGTTAGCAAAACATAAAATTCAGTAAATGTGGTAGAAGGTCCTAGGGTGACAGCTAAAAGCATACAAATAGAATGTATGATTTCCAAAACAGTAGAAAGAAAAAAAGAGGGAATTCTTTTTTTTTTTTCCATGTTTGTTTATTTTGGAGTGAGCACAAGTGGGGGAGGGGAGAGAGAGAGGGACAGAGAATCCAAAGCGGGCTCTGCAATGACAGCACTGAGCCTGACGCGGGGCTCGAACTCACGAACCGCGAGATCATGACCTGAGCCGGAGTCGGACGCTCAACCGACTGAGCCACCCAGGTGCCCCAAAAAGAGGGAATCCTTTAAAGGCTTTCTTTATTCAACTGAAGGCAAAGAGAAACAAAAACAAACCAAAGAAAAATTACAAACATAAGTTTTCCAAATAAATGTGAGTAGATATAACTCACACATTAGAGAATTTCAAATCTGATACAGAAAAAAATGAGTCTTACGCTATTTATAAGAGACATCTTGCCCCTACTGAAAAACTATGCTGCCAATTCCAAAGTAAAAGGACAGAAGAATAGACTATACAAACAGAAATGAAGCAAAGTAAACAAAGCAAGAGCAGCCAAACAAACAAACAGACAAACAAACAAAAAGAAACAACAGCAAAAAAACCCCTCCGTCATCAACAACAATAACCCAGAAAGGAGCGAAAGAATAGGAAACTGGTATAGCAATAATAACATCAAATAAAACAGAAAGCAAACTAAAAACACGTGTAAGGCGTGTAGAATGCCAAAGGCCGGTAATAATCACTAATAGTATTTGTACCTGTGTCCCCCTGATTGGAATTCTATGACATATATTTTTATTATTTGTCTTAGCCATTTACTGACATAATAGCATTTCATCATTCCTGAAAGTTCTTCAACACCATAGTGTCTACTCTTTTCTACCATATGGATGGTCTATAATTTATTTATTGTTTTTGGATCCTTTTTTTATTTTTATTTTTTTTAATATTTATTTACTTTGAGAGAGAGAGAGAGAGAGAGAGAGAGAGAGAGAGAGTGGGAGGGAGGGACAGACAGAGGAGAGACAGAATCCCAAGCAGGCTCCACATTGTCAGCACAGAGCTCGACACGGGGCTCTATCCCACGAACCATAAGATCATGACCTGAGCTGAAATCAAGAGTTGGACTCTTAACTGACTGCACCCCTGAGATGCCCCTGGATCCTTTTTTCAAGATCTTTCCTAATTTTTTTTTTTTTGGTGGCATACATAACATCGTAATGAATATCCTCTTGTGTCAATCTGTATGTAGTTTTCTGCATGGTTTCACATTTGCCCTTAACAAAGTCCACAAGGAGCTAAACACAGGAGGGTGGAAAATCATTTATATTTTGGCATCTCCAGTATGATGAACGGTGCGAAAGGGTTTGACGTGTTTAGATACAGGGTCAAGCTTGGTTTAACAAAGTGTTGCCCTCAACTGGTGGTAATGCCCAGAAGGAACAAGAAAAATCATGTCGGCCCTTTCCCCCAACAACTGGCTGGGTAGTTGCTTTGGTCAAGGTGTCTGTGGATCCAGAGATGGAAAGACAGAAGCCCAGTCCTCATGGAGCCCAAACACGTCTAAGAAGATAACATGTCAACAGACACGAAGAACAACATGACGATGTCGTGGCATTTCAAGCCTCTGTTTATCTTTTACTTGATACGTATAGAGCATTAAATATTGGAAGTGCTCAATATATGTGTGCATTCTCTAGAATGTCTCCAGGGGTGCCTGGGTGGCTAAGTCGATAGAGCGTCCGACTTTGGCTCACGTCATGATCTCAACAGTGCGTAGGGCATTGAGTCCCGCATGACCCTAAGATGGCCTGAGGTTTACACAGTTCACCCTGGGCCTGTGTGACCAGCCCTGTGTAATGGATCCTCCAGTGATGGGACCTTGCAGCTGAACTTTATGGATGTCCTCGTGCCCTTCCCCTTCCTGAGAATAGCGACTGTCCACCAATAACATGCAGAAACATCCCATGACACATTTGGCATTTTGCTAATGAGATCTTTCCAGGAAAGGCTAGGATCAAACCAGAATTTGAAGCAAAGATACAGACTTTTATCACCATGATGATTTTTTTTTTTAATGTTTCTTCATTTTTGAGAGAGAGAGAGAGAGAGAGCAGGGGGAAGGCCAGGGACAGAGAGAGGGGGACAGGGAATCCGAAATGGGCTCCACACTGACAGCCAAGAGCCGGAGGCGGGGCTCAAACCCACAAACCGTGAGATCATGATCTGAATTGAAGTCAGATGCTTAACCGACTGAGCCACCCAGGCGCCCCTCACCGCAATGAATTTTTACACCGATTGCATCGACTGAAAACAAGACAGATGACAGAAAAAGCAAGCTGTGCCAACAATGGCTTCGCTATAAAACACCCCTAAAATGTGGTCCATGCTCTTGTAGACCTGCCTTCCAGACACGTGGGCAGCTCCTGCCGCGTGTTGGAAGAGACGTTTACACACAACGAGAAGTGAATTAACTGTAACCCGAATACCATCACTCCGAGTCGATCACTCACTGGTGCAGCGATTCAAATTGGCGAGCAGATGTTAGGGAAGCTCAAGAAAATAGTAATATCCCGATAATCTGCCAACTAAAACCAAGTCAATGACCGCCCAAGTGTTTGTGGGCATTGACTCTCGTTGGCCCAAAAGGAAAGGCACATGTTGGACACCTACTGGGATACCAGATTGGTCAGGTGAACTTAGGTGTTACGGAATTCTGCAAATCAGTCTAGCTCGGTAACTGAAGACCAACACATAGTCTCTATTGGGGGTGAAGTGATTAGCCTGCCAGGAAAGGAGAGCTGCACTGCTCTGAAGGAGGCTCAGCAAATCTCCCCAAATGTGTGTGCGGCGGAGGGCGGGGGAGGAGACATGATATACACAAAGGAGAATTCTGAAAAGTCCTTTATGGTGGATGACTGAGAACCAAAAATCTCCCTTGGGACCAATGGTTCTTACCCTGTGTTGTCACTGGGGCATCCATTACACGGGACTGGTTCTCGTAAGGTCCACGCTGAAGCGTGTAACATTCCGGCTGCCTTAGGTTTATGCGACACTCAATCCTCGATGCACAGCACAGGGACCGAGCAGAGATTTCTTTTAGCACCCACGGGCAACGGGGAGCTACTGAAGCTTCTTGGGAAGGGCAGCAAAGGATCAGGATAGAAATATGACTAACTCGATGGCCCACTGTTGCCCAATACGTGCCTTTTATTTGCCATAAAGGTGATACTGATGTCAGTTTCCGGAATGACTTAAGTTGGCTTGACCCAACTTCCATCCCTTGGTCATGTTATTCTTTTTTTTTTCATTTTATTTATTTTAGAGAAAGAGAGAGAGCGCGCGTGAGCAGGGAGGGGGCCGCTCAGCCAACGGAGCCAGCCAGTCTCTCCTCCCTTGGTTATGTTTTTGAGAACTAATTATTTATGGATCTGGCACTACGTTTGAAAATGGATCCTGTTCCAGGACTTCTAATTTGGAAAGCAGAAGACTCCAGTACAGTCCTAGAGTCCAACAATTTTTCTTCCTTGTGAGGGGGAGGGTAAGCTGGTGGACAGACTCCTCTGGGCAGGGACCCTCTAGGCGGGGGCAGGTTTCAGAGGAAATAGGGGACACGTGGACCAGGAGGGCTGAGGCAGGCCTGAGGCTCCAGAGCGGGAGTACAAACACGCTGGAGAGAGGCCGGCCAAAGTACAAGGTCATTCTAGGCGAGCAGGTGCGGGGCTGGGCGTCCGAGGCTAGGGGCCCCAGAGGGCTCCAGCTTCACGGAAGGGGCCTGGGGCAGGGCCGAATCGTGATTTACGTACAGAGTTTTCTTTAGACCGAACACTTCTTCAAAGAAACCTTTTTTTTTTTTTACGCATCTCACATCCCCAAGCATCTGACACGTTGACTCACACGCTTGGATCCTCGGCGAGGATCGGTTACATTTTATTAAAAAGCCCCTTTCTTCCACAGTCAGACACCAAAGGAGATGCGAGGTCAAGGCCGTATCGGCCCCGTCCCCGTCACCCACGCCTCAACCCCTGGCCTCCCGGGACGTGTCAGGTCCTTACAGGCCGGCTCTCCTCCTCCACTCAGCCTCCTCTGGGGATGTCTGCTCCCTGAAGGGCCTGCTTCCTTTCAGAGGAGCCGTGTCCCCGCTCCCAGCTGCGGATCTAAACCACAGCAGAACACGGGTTTGTAAACACATCTCGGCCCAGCCGAACAAGGGCTCTCCATCAGAGATGAAAATGGCAACGTGGCTTTTCCACATCTGCCCTGGCTTGGGGCCAGCTCTGCTCCCGCGGGCACGGAAGGGCCTGGCTGGAGCCGGGTCCTGAAGGGATGAGCTTGTGTGCGAGCGCACTCAGGGGAGGGGCCTTGCCCCCCTACCCCCTCCCCCCCAGCCCCCCCCCAGGGCCGCTGCCTCCGAGGCGCTTTCCTGATCAGAAACTTCAAAGTCACGCATCCTTTGTGATTGCACAGCACCCACAGTGACTTGGGGCAAATCACTATTATTTATATTTATATTTATATTTATATTTATATTCATATTTATAATTTATTGTCAAATTGGTTTCCATTCAACGCCCAGTGCTCATCCCAACAGGTGCCCTCCTCAATGCCCATCACCCACCCTCCCCTCCCTCCCACCCCCCATCCACCCTCAGTTTGTTCTCAGTATATCGATTTGACCACTTTTATTGAGGTATAATTTATATGCAAGAATATATGCCCCTTTTAAGTATACGGGGGGGGGGGGTGCGTTTTGACAAACGTACGTGTGTGTGTTCCTACCGCCAGAATCAAGAGAGAGAACACGTCCGTGACCTCGAGTGGCTCCTCGTGTCCCTTTGCAACCTACCCTCGCCCCAGCTCCCTGAGCAAGCGCCATGTCTGCCTTTTCCAGAACTTTCCGCAAATGACATTCTACAGTGCGTACTCTCGTATGTCTAGCTTTTTTAGTCCAGCTTTATTCATCTCTGTTCTTTTTTTAAAAAAATTTTTTAAATATTTTATTTATTTTTGAGAGAGAGAGAGAGTGTGTGTGAGCAGGAGAGGGACAGAGAGAGAGGGAGACACAGAATCCGAATCAGGTTCCAGGCTCTGAGCTGTCAGCACAGAGCCCGACACGGGCCTAGAACCCACAAACCGTGAGATCATGACCTGAGTCAAGATCAAGAGTCAATGCTTTGGGATGCCCTGGGTGGCTCAGAAGGTTGAACGTCCAACTGCAGCTCAGGTCATGAGCTCGTAGTTCGTGGGTTCAAGCAATGCTCACAGCTCAGAGCCTGGAGCCTGCTTCAGATTCTGTGTCTCCCTCTCTCTCTACCCCTCCCCTGCTCACACTCTGTGTCTTTCTCTCTCAAAAATAAATAAACATTAAAAAAAGTTAAAAAAAAAAAAGTCAACGCTTAACCAACTGAGCCACCCAGGCACCCTGATTCGTCTCTGTTCCTGCTTATAATGGTAGATGGTTCTTTTTTTTAATCCTAAGTAGTTTTTCACGACACGGATATATCACAATATTTACCTGCTGATGGTCATTGTGTCATTTCTAGTTTGGAGCTGTTATTGAATAAAGCTGCTATGAACATTTATGGTCAAGTTTAGGGTGCACATTTTCATGATCCGTGGGTAAATACCTAATTAGAATTATTGGGTCATACGCTAAGTGTATGTTTAACTGTATAAGAATTGATACCTGGGGCGCCTGGATGGCTCAGTCGGTTAAGCATCTGACTTCAACTCAAGTCATGATCTCACGGTTCCTGGGTTCGAGCCCCGCGTCAGGCTCTGTGCTGACAGCTCAGAGTCTGGAACCTGCTTCGGATTCTGCGTCTCCCTCTTTCTCTGCCCCTCCCCTGTTTGTGTGCTCTCTCTCTCTCTCTCTCTCTCTCTCTCTCTCTCTCCTCTCTCTCTCTCTCCCTCAAAAATAAATAAACTTTTTTTCATCTTAACAAAATGAATTGATATCTGCTTGCAAAGCGGTGGCAGCATTTCGCATCCCCACCAGCCATGTGTGAACATTCCAGTTTCTCCATATAATCATCAACAGTTGGTACTGTCCGTCTTTATTTTCCTTTTAGCCAGTGTCTTTGTGGGTTTATGTTGTATTTCCCTGGTGCCTAATAATGTTGAGCACTTTTTTTGTGTTCGTATTGACCATTCATATAGTTCTCTTCTGCGAAGCGTCTGTTTAAATCTTTGAGAAAAGTCACTTTTACAAAGCCCTGGGGATCGTGGGAAGACCCTGGATCAGGAGCCAGAGGTCTAGGGCTTGAAACTTTGCCCTGTAAATAGCTGTTGGGGGTGGGGCGGGGGGGGGGTCTGGATGGCTCCGTCGGTTAAGCGTCCGACTCGATATTGACTCAGGCCATGATCTCAGGGATCATGGGATAGAGCCCCACATTGGGCTTTGTGCTGACAGCATGGAGCTCCCTCTGGATTCTCTCTCTCTCTCTCTCTCTCTCTGCCCCTCCCTTGCTCGTGCTTACTAACATGCACTCTTTCTCTCTCTCAAAAAATAAGTAAACATTTAAAAATGAATAGATAGATAAATAGATAGGTAGGTAGATAATAGCTGTGGGACTTCAGATTCTGGGTCTTCCATTCACAATAGGCCAAAACAACCAGATTATCTTTAAAGTTCTTTTTTCTGCCCCCAGAGACTACGGCTACGATCTCCATTTCTTCATTCAAAGGCAGGCACAACCCTGGGGCTCAAAGGAACACAGAGTCACAGAATGTGACAATGGAAAGGGACATCGGAGATCCTCTGGCCCCTGCCTCTATTCAGATACCAGGAATGTCGCACGGCCGACCTCACCCAACTACACAATGGCATTGCTACAACTAATCCCGGGTCTCCTGGCTCTAGTAACTATTAATGGAAGAGTTTGAGAAATAGGCAAACCTTCTTTCTCTCACGTCAGAGAAAATCCCTGGGAGTAAGAACCGGGTAACGGGCCTTTGTTTGTCTTGGACCATTTCCATTTGCGCCCTTGGCATTCTTGCGAGCAGTAGAGGGAGGTTAATATGAAGGATCTGGAGGGGTCCTCGGTCCAGGTCAGTCTCTGGAAGCTTCTGCACCCAGGTTTTACAGGTGCGCTCCCATGAAAACACAAACCCAGCGCCCTCAGCCCAGGCAGCCTGTTTACAGAGCTGTGACTGCTGTAACCATGGCCACACAAATTACATTTACACTCTGGTCTATAGATCGAGTTCTGTAAACTGGCGAGTACTTTAGGGGTCAGGGTATAGTCCTCCGTAATTACAGCACGCCATTCCCAGGGGTGTTAATGTTTATAGGAGGCTAGTTAACCTCGCACAGGATCTGGGATCCCAGGGCTGTGTGCGCCATTCGGCTGCAGAGCTGAAGAGTGCATTTCCATTCGAGCAAGTTCCAATGGCACACTATGGCAGAATGGACAATCACGGCTTGTTCTCGGGGCCCCGGCAAGGCCCCGGCTTGCATGGCCTCCAGTCCCTTGATTGCTCGACCAAGGCCTGGAGCTTGACTTTCCCTGAACAACCCCAACTTAATGGACTGTGATGATTGGTCTTACACTGTAACTCTGTTCTGTTACTTGAGCAAACCATGTAGTTACACATTCGTCTGTAACTTTCCAAGACCCCCAGGAAAGAAGGGGCCATTGTAAACCTTTGAAACAGAACCCAGACATGCTGAGCGCCTTGGAAATTGTTTCAAGCAACAAGGAACTGCTTTTCATCATGCACTCAAGGGGCTCCGAGAGCGGCAGGACGCGGTGCTTTTTGTTCCAAGAGTTTACAATCCGTAGTTTTTTTGGTGGACGAGGCAGGCACACACGAAAAAAAGTCAATAAAATACAAGAGGGTACGTGCTCCATCTTGGCGGGCGTGTGTGGACGTCGGGCCACGAGAGGTTCAGAAGTGGGCAAGATTGCCCTACGCTGGCTCAACGGAGGAAACCTTCGGGAACGAGGCGGGAGCAGGAATGGCCCCTGATGAACAATATGGTTTGGGTGGAGAGTGTGAATCAAGGCGTGGAAGCGCGTGGGGCGTTCCGGCGGGAGAGCAGATACTGACCCGACTGCCGCAGAGCAGTGCGGTGAAGCCAGAGATGGGACGCATGGGTCGTGCCAAGCTGGAGAAGTTCTGTGAAAGCCGGCCGACGCCAGGCACGGAAGAGAAAGGAACGTTTGGGTCACCAGGTGGTGTTGGTTTGTGCCATACGCCCCAGTGTCTCCACTCACTCACCGTGAAAACCGAAATCCTGGGGTGCCTGGGTAGCACAGTTAAGTGTCAGCTTACGGCATGATCTCGTGGTTCGTGGGTTCAAGCCCCGCATCGGGCTCCGTGCTGACAGCTCGGAGCCTGGAGCCTGCTTCAGATTCTGTGTCTCCCTCTCTCTCTCCCTGCCCTTCCCCTGCTCATGCTCTTTCTCTCTCTCAAAATAATAAACATTAAAAAAAAAAAAAAAAGTCCTAATGATTCCCCCCCCCACGCCCATTATTTCCCTGGTGCCAACACTTACGACTTTCTCCTTTGCTCATTCAGCTCCAGCAACACCAGCGTTCTTATTCCTGCGACCCCGGAGGCAATTTCCCACCATGGCACTTCCACATTTTCTGTTCCCTCTGCCAGAAATGCCCTTCCCACCATGGTTCTTGATCTCGCCACTCTGTCTTTGACTTAAGGTCCCCCTGTCGGTGACCCTTCCCTAATAACTCCTGTTAAAGTGGCAACAGCCCCTCCCCTTTGGCTCTCTCTGTCATCTTTCTCAGGTTCATCGTTTTCCAGAAGCCGTTTCATCATCAAACACCTTGTATATAGTTTTACTTCATTTATTGTCTCTCTTCCCGAATTAGAGTGTAAACTCATGAGAGTTAGAATGTAAACTCACAGCATTTTGTCTGTTTTGTTCATCTGATACATCCCCAGCACCTAATACGATGCCCAGATGCTCCGTATGTATTTGCCCAGCGAACAAATGAGTGACTTTTTTTCTTAACATTTATTTATTTATTTTGAGAGACAGAGAGAGAGAGAGCATGAGCTGGAGGGGGTAGGTGCAGAGAGAGAATCCCAAGCAGGTGCCACGCTGTCCGTGCAGAGCCCGACGCAGGGCTTGAACCCATAAACCACAAGATCATGACCTGAGCCGAAAGCAAGAGTCAGATGCTTAACTGACGGAGCCAGCCAGGCGCTCCAAGTAAGTGACATTTAAAAGCACTGATCTGATAAAGGAGGCGTTGTAGATTCACCGGGACACATGCATGGTGCATGAAAGAGGCTAGGAAGAGATCTGATGTCAGGGGCTGCCATTATAAGACAGGTTCGGGCAGGGATTCATTAGCTCTCCTTTGTGGCAAGCAATGGAAATTAAATCTGGCTTAGGCTAAAGGCAATTTGTTTAAAAGGGACAGGAGCTCCCAGAATTGAGGAGAGGCCAGAAGGCCAGGTCAGGACGTAGAGAGGAAGAAGGCAGCCGTGGAGGCCAGGGCTCAGGGGCCATGACAACTACGGGGACGGTGTGGTCAGGAGGCTGCTGACTGTTTCCAGTCTGCTCACTCCTCTCCCCAAGAATTAAATGCCATTGAAAGAGCATCCAATTGACCTAGCCTGAGCCATATGCCTGCCCTCGCCCCTCATCGTGAGGATATATTGCGTGTTGGGGGCCCAGCATCGTCTCGTCCTAATGCCATCACCGGTCTCTTTCTGAGTCATTTCTCCCTCCCCTAGATACCATTTGGTGGGATCATGACGGAGAACGTCCCTCTCCTCTGCTAAACATTGGAGCCTGCTTTTCTTTTTTATGTTTTCACCCAGAAGGTGTGAAACGTGGGGGACTGGACAAAGGTATTTCACTAAAGTGATCTCTGAAGAGTTTGACATAATAAAACTAACTTTGAGCTTCCTAAGACACTCCTATGGATAAAATACTCCTGTGCATATGGTCTCATTGGAACCATATTTCTGTGAAGTAGGTAGGTAGGTGTTACTAGCTTCATTTTACAGATGTGCGAACTGAAGCCTCAGAGATTATAAGCAATTTATTCAAGTTCACGGTGCCAAGACCATTTTAATGTTAAATTCTGTTATAATGATGGTCCACAGTGACGAACACTGGTTATATATTAAGCACTCTTATGCACATTACATGCCTTAACAAAATTAATGCACACAACAACCCCTTGAAGTAAGCACTAATAGTCTAGTGAGCAGAGAAGGGGATGGAGGTAGGTTCATATCACTTGCCCAAGGTGACGTATTTACAAAGTGCTGGGGCCAGGCTCCTGTCCCTGAATCTGTGCTCTGAATGCTAAGGCATATTGCCTCTCAGGTTTTATTAAACAAATGTCAATGGATATACGTGACATTGACAATATTTATGTTCAGCCAGCCTTCCAGGAAAACACCTGTGTCTGTGGCTCAAGTGGTAGGTTCCAAGGATGCACTGTCCCTGTCCCATAGTGATCATTCAGTAAACATTAAGTTGAATGATTGAATGAATGAATGAATGAATGAATGAATAAATACCCTCACAGACTCTCAGCAGCAAGAGGCTTTGCCTTCCAAATAATACTGCAGAATCTAGGAGCGAAGATGGAGATTTCATGACAGTACGCATGGGCATATTTGACTTTCTACTTTGTGCCCGTATGCCGGGCACTAAAAAGGGAGACAGCTCCTCTCCTTGGCTTCCCCTCATGATGCTGAGTCCTGAGACACAACATGCTTAGGAAAGGAGCTAAAGGTATCTTTCTTCTCTGATATTCTGCATCTGGTCTTGGTCATTTTCATCAAGTAGGGAGAAGTCTTCTGATTTGGAAAATAATCTCTGAGCACCTCCTACCCCCATGGATATGCCAGCGATGTCGACTTTGGAAGCCCACCCTGGTGACCTTCCCCATCTGTGGGTGCCCTTGGCCTACGAATATCGAAGTCAGGAAGAAACAACTTGACTTCCGTGTTTTTAAGCAGTTCGATTTTTATCCTTTTTCGCATCATGTTAAATCTTATAGTTCAATGGTATGAAGGGACAGTGCCATTGAATTATAAGAGGGCTGAAGCATTAAGACAGTCAAGGTGGGATACAAGCATATTCACATGGAATGTTTGCTGGCTGTGTGTGCCAGGCACGATACTGGGCTTCGAGAATGCAGAGGTGGGCGAGACGTGATCCTGATCTCTTGGGCTCGCTGCTCGTCCGTAGCTTTTTGGGGGAAATGCCAACAAAGTGAACTTGACTTAGAGTCACCTGATCTGGATGTCAGAACCTCAATGAGGAAGCTACAGTGACTGCATCCATGAGAAGCTGAGGGTCTGGCAGAGTGGTACCCATGGGAATGAGAAGTAAGGACGGCATAAAAGATGCTAAACAAAAACCATGGGTTCTCCATCACCACAAATCCTTTCACGCGTACCTATATCATGTAGCACTATGCAAAAACCTGCACAGAGAGCACAGGCACAGGGACGGCTGAGTGCCTCAGTTGTTTAAGCACCTGGATCTTGATTTCAGCTCAGGTCATGATCTCCCGGTTCAGGAGTTCGATCCCCACATCAGGCTCTGCGCTGACAGCACGGAACCAGCTTGGGATTCTCCTTCTCTTCCTCTCTCTCTACCCCTCCCCTCCCCTTTCTCTCAGAAAAAAAATTAATAATAATAAATAACGGCACAGACCTGACTGGTGCAGAATAGGCAAATAATCATTCAGATGACTACCCTCCCTTAAAGGGCTACAAATGCACTAAATCACCCATGAATGGGCAATATTACCAGTTGTAGCTGTAAGAAGTTGTACTTCTAATAGTAGTTACATTTCAAAGAGCTGGAACTGCTGATAACTGGATTTATCGAGAAGGGAAGTTAAAATGCGAGAGACTGCCAGCCCTATTCCGTCCTAATAATTCTCACGAGACTCCAAGAACGGGTATTTCGGCAGCTCCTTGAAAGACAGAATCAAGTCATTTAGCTCAACTCAGATTAAGTACCAAACATCACGGTAAAAAATGCAAAGCCACATCTTCAGTGTGGTTTACAGCTCAGATCGACCCTCCTTCACTCACGCTTGGAGAGAAACCAGCTTAGGCAGATATCTTCTTTATGCTGGCTGAATGGGACGAAGAACTGAGAAACACGAAGGAAACTATGTCAGAGAGATGGGCCCTGACCTGGGAGAGATCAGGGGGACACTAACTCGAATTCAAGATTTTCATGAACTTATTTTAGACCTGCTTTCCATGAGGAAAACCATTGGCTGCAAACTTGAGTCACTGAGATTTTCAGATGCAAACGCATAGTTTGGGCCGGAGAGATAGCCAGCATGATCAAGTGGGTATGGAGAATGACCACCAATGGGAACCAAGATTTGGGTCCTAACGTCCAAGAACAGTTTTAGTCCAAGGATGGCACTGGGTTTATTCCTGGAAAAACGCGCGAATTAAATTTCGACAAAGAACCCCCAATGATATTCCAGATTTCATGAATAGACCCTTCCACTCCTCACCCCTGCAGTTCGACACCTCCGTGGGCTCTCCAAACATCAACAAAAACTCCAAGGATTTGATGGAAAATGGTGTTAAGTCTCATGTTGTTTCAGGAATTTCCCAATATGCACTAAATTAACTTTGGGGCCATATGAGGCTGAGTGGTAGGAAATCGTTCCATTGGACACAGATGACAGACCTAATGTTCCCCACAGCTGTTGCGCACACATGAAATCAGATTGGGATTAACACTTACCTTCCCCGTGGTCACACCCGGATGGGATGGCTTCTCTGTAATGTACACCAAGCTTAGCTTACGTCTCCGAAACCACATGACCTCACAGGCCTCGGGAACATTTGATCCAGGAAATCTGAACCTGGGCGGGAATCATAAAGCATCAGGTACATGTTAAGCAGGAATTTATCTGCTTTTTGTCTGAAGTGGCCTCACATCCAGCCTTTGTCTGCCTCGAAGTGAAATATTTATAGGCAAGCTGCTTTCTAAGGCAGAGTTACAGATCTATGCAGGTTTGGTGTGAAATGTCTCTGCCCGTTGACCACCTGCTGAAACCCAAATTCCAAGTGCAACCAGACCTAAGCTCTTTTGTATCACCACGAGTTTTAACACTGATACGAGGATGGTAACCCAAGTCGAATTTACAATGAAGTCCAGTTGGCCTGGCAGTGTAACCGCTTGTTGGCAAATATAGTAAAACTTACCGAGTTTGTGCTCAAGTTCAGACCCCCAAAGACTTCTTTTGTCTTGCCTTGGGAAGAAGGGTAATTCTTGTAGTGAGGTTGCTATTGTACGACTTCTCCTTGACGTTGGAACTGTGGCTCAATCATTAAAGTACACTCACGGGGCACCTGGACGGCTCAGTCGGTGAACGTCCCACTTCGACTCAGATCACGGTCTCCCGGTTTGTGGGTTCGAGCCCCGCGTCGGGCTCTGTGCTGACCGCTCAGAGCCTGGAGCCTGCTGCGGGTTCTGTATCTTCCTCTCTCTCTCCCCCTCCCTTGCTCATGCTCTGCCTCTCTCTGTCTCTCAAAAATAAATAAATGTTAAAAAAAAATGTTTTAATACACTTACAACAGCGTCCTTGGAGGGTAGATTTGATTTTTAGAAATGGCCCAGGGTCATTCAGAGCTAAATCTGATGATTTAGGAAGGGGATCAAGTTGAGTGATATCCACGTATGTCAAAATGAGGTGTGACTTTTAATTAGTAGGGTGAATTTTGTGGTACGGCTTATACATATGGTCTTAAGGCAATTCCAAAACCTTTCTTTTTAATAATGCCTCTATTGTAGCAATTTGAAAGTTTAAATTCTGCAATGTTTACTCAAAAAAATGTTTTATTAACCTCCTATTACAGTTTGTATGTGGCCCAAATGAGGGCAAACATGTGGAAAGCTATCAGAAACCCTTCCCTTTGGGGTTCATCACAAGGAACTGAGCAATTCAGCAGTCCTGACACCTAACTCTGAGGGTCTTCACTCTCAAAATTATTAGTTGGGGCCCCACGTTTCCTTACCTTTCTGTCTTAGGAAAGATCTACTAAACAGCTTTAAATTGCCTGTCACTATCCCACATGTATGGGTCATGCTTTGTAACAAAGGCCAGAAGACCAGTAGCTGAAACCCAGCTGAAGTTTATTTCTCTCTGATCCCATTCAAGGTGAAGCAGTTCAAGGCTGATAGGGCAGCTGCAGAATTTTGGAGATTGTTCTGGAAACCACATATGGCTTCCATCTTGTCACCCAAGATGGCTGCCCCAGAGCCAGCCAACATGCCCACATGTCAGCCAATGGGTAAAGAGGTAAGAGAGAGATCACCTTTCTTTTAAGGATACAGACTGGAAGCTCTGTGCACTACTTTATCGCTCTTGTTTAGATGCTCCCAGCCAGACTTAAGTCAAAAACAAGCCTGGAAAAAAGAGATTGACTCCCAACCACAGACCCAGTTAAAACTTGTGATTTTGTTCTCAGAGTGAAAAAGAAAGAACGGATATTGGGTAAAACAGTCTCTGACACACAAAGTATGGCAGAGGTTTCTTTTCTTTTTTTTTAAATGTTTATGTATTTTCGAGAGAGAGAGAAAGAGAGAGTGGGGGAGAAGCAGAGAGAGAGAGGGAGACACAGAATCCGAGGCAGGCTCCAGGCTCCGAGTGGTCAGCACAGAGCCCGATGTGAGGCTTGAACCCACCAGCCATGAGATCATGATCTGAGCCGAAGTCTGACGCTTAAGTCTGACGTTTGAGCCACCCAGGTGCCCTGGAGGCAGAGTCTTCTTTAATGTGACCGAGGGTTTTAGCTGTGCCTTGAGGAATTAGGGGAGGGAGAAACATCCAATGGGGAATGAGCAACGCAGCCAAGGACTCGTCATTAACTGACAAGAGCAGATAGTGGGGGGCATCTGGCCAAGGTGAGAAGGATTTGCAAGATGGCTACTTTGCTCAGGAAATCCCCAAACCAGTTACACTGAACCTGATGCTGTCTGTCCAGATGGGCACAGTCTATTGGCATGTAGCTGTTAAAGGAAAAGCAATCCCAGAAAACTAGAGCTCATTCTGACATGCCTGCTTTTTAACAAATGGTAACAGACCAGAAAGCGATCATGGTTAAGGGAGAGAATAATTTAAGAGCATGTGGGATTACTAGGAAATAAGTTGGAAGCAATCACCAAACTCCCTGTAGAACTTCCTTGGCAAGGGCTTGAGAGCTAGCACTCTAATTACTCCGCAAAGTGGAAAGAGCATTTAATAAACTTAAGATCAAGAAATTCCACGGCATCTGGCCCCGTCACCACATTATGTGGATTGATGTCTTGACTCAGGAAATACCACTTGGCTGTCAGGCAGGATTTTTCTCCTCTGGCATCAGTCCCTTAATACTTCTGAGAATATCCCTCTCATCACTGAGATTCTTCAAGTAGTTGTGCACGGAAGCCCAGAACAGTGGGCTGACGATTGTTCTCAATGTGTATGTGTTCATCACCAGCGCTGCATGTGGCTTAGAGTACCCCTTACACAAGAAATGGAAGTCACGAGAGACGGTTCTCGATTATTCACCTCAGCAAACATCAAATATCAACTCCAACATCAAGTCAAAGTTGGTAAAGAGATACCCAAAGACATACGCTCGCTTTCGGCTACTACTGAAAAGTCCAGCTGATGGGAAGATTTTCCGGAGGGCTGTGATTAAAAACTCAATTTCGCAGAAAGCCAACTGGTAGTCAAATCGTGGCAGGGCATCGAAATAATCCATCATATTCCAAGTCCTGTTTAAGGGGAAACTTTGGAGGAGAGGAAGGAGGAGGAGAAGGACAAAGAAGATGCTTTTAACAGTGTCGGAAAAGACAGGGTGCCACCAGTGAATCCGTGGGCCAGAAATGTTTAGGAAGTCTTCCGTGACGCAAAACGGTTGGAATCAGATCGAACATATACCAACAGCCAACAACCAAAGGAGAAAATCACAGCTCAGAAACTATGCAAAAGGAGTCTTCTTCCGGGGGAGAGGCAGTTCAGAGGGACTCTATGAAGTCAGAGCCAACAGTGACAGAAGCAGGTGAATCCAGCCAGTCATATGGTGCTTGCTGTCATGGCGGCATCCAGAGCAAATCCTCCTTCCTCCTTCCTCTTCTGTGCTGGTCAGAAGGTAGCCGTGGTAAGGGTGTCAGGGACAGAACAGTAACGACAACAACAAAATTCGGCAGCCCCAGAAGACACAAGGAAGCCCCATACCCTGAAGACAAGCACCCCTTCCAACAACGTTGGGGGCTGATGGCTACAGAGCGTGAGGTTTCTTCTACCAGCGATGAAAATGTTCCGACGTTGACTGTCGTATGATGGCACAGCTCTAAAAGCCTTTGAACTGATCCTTTTAAATAGTTGTATGGTATATGAATCAGATCCCAATAAAGCTGTTATCAAATAAAAAGAGAGAAAGAAAGAAAGAAAGAAAGAAAGAAAGAAAGAAAGAAAGAAGTTTTGAGTAAACCAGTAATAGAAGAAAACATCGTAATCTAATAAAGGGTAACCATCAGCAAACTACAAAACAATCTGATTAAGCTTCCACTGAGATCAGATTAAGAGTAAATGAAAATTAGATCGTCAGTTCCCACCGCCACTCAAGACTGAACTTAGTGTATGGTCACATCGATGCATTAAGAGAAGGAAGAGCAGAGATCTAAATATTGAAGAAGAGGGGGAGAAAACACTTTCACTATTTTCAGATGAATATTGTCTGTTTTGCAAATTTAGAAGGATCTGCCAAAAGCTATTAGACCCACAAAAGAGTAGAGCAGAACAGATGGGTATGATATCAACAGACAACATTTTTTTAATATGTCAACTTGCGAGAAGACATTTTAGGAAAAAAACATTTTCGTTTACCATAACTATAGGAAACATGAAACCCCTAAAAGTTAATACATAAGACCCATATGCACAAAACTGTTAGAAAGCACCCACGGATGTGAAAGAACTAAATGAATGGAGAGATACATCATTTGTTGGACAAGAGAGTTTTATGTGGTGGAAGATTCGAGTTCTGCCCCAATTAATATACAAATTCAAATAACTCTTATCTACATCGCTGCGGAACTTTATGGGCTGTAACAAGCTAATTCGAAAGTTCACGAGGAAAAGAAAACATGCAAAAATAGCCAAGGACAAGTTTGCCCAAACAGAACGATGTAGGAGACAGAGCATATGCCATATTAGCTTCGTAGAATGCGGATTTGCTGGTTTGCTTGACTTGCTTAGATCTCGTTTGGATCCTTTAGAAAGAGAACGGATTCATGTATCCCTTTTAAAGTGTACTGCCACTTATCTTCCCCCAACACTTGTCTGGAATTATTTGATGCCGATAGTCATTTGATGGCACATCTTAACTTCTGAGCTGTGCTTTACAGGCGATGCGTTACTAAGGATTTGAGTTGGGGGGAGGGGGAGAAAAAAAAAAGAGAGCACCAGATCACAAGGGACACGAGCAAAAGGCAGAAGGAACGAAGGAACTCTTAAGGAAGCCAGCGAGGGTGCGACTTTTCTACAATCCATTACCTGCACTGAAATCCAAAGGCAAAGTCGTCCTGGAGTTCAATGTCATGGTCTATCTTACCACCGCTATGCCTGATGGCCGTTGGTTGCACGGCTCTGACGGGGTTGAGGTCGTACCTTTATAAAACCTGCATGCTTCTGGCCAGAAATCTTGTCGCATTCCCCTGCCTCGTGACCCCAGATGCCAGCAGGTGCTGGGTGTTTGGATGACTTTCGCGAAGCAGGCTAAGCCCTTCCGTTTTATTTGAAACAGATGCACAGAAGGGGCCTAAGAGGAAAACAGATTTCTTGGTTTATGAAAAGATTACCTTTTGTATACACAGTCACAAGAAACTAAGTATAAGTAAGCAATAAATGGAAGTGATCTGCGTTCCCGAGGCATTCTGTTCAGACCTCTATTATCACACTTGTCCTCAATTATTTTAATTATTTGTTTGCGTGGACCAGCCTAGCCCTGGCCAAATCATAGACGCTCCACAAATATTTGTTGGAGAAATGAAACAGACAACAGAACTATTATCTCTTCACTACGCGTGTCCTTATTTTCAGTCTATTCTTTGAAGATGGATTTTCTGTTTAAAATCATCTGTGGGCGGTGAGGAGCCCTCAAACACCGACTCGGGGATGCCTTGCCCAAGCCACCCTTCCGCAACTTGACAAATTCCGGAAAGTTCCCTAACTCTGGGCCACTGTGTTTCTTTCAGCCTACACAGGGATTTCTTCACCCAGGGGCACACGGCATCCTGCGTTCGGGGACAATCCTCGAAGGTGAGCCCCCACTCCCTTAATGGGGAGGTCGTTTTGCTCAGTGCTCTCTTTCGGTCCCTGGTCAAAAGATGCATGGTGACGTGTGGAGTTCTTGTTAACCTAGCTACAGTTTCATGTCCTCTAACTAGGCTACAGGCATCTCAGGACTGTTGAGGTTAACCTGCGGCCCCCAGTGGTCCTTACTCTGAAACCGTGGTCTTTGTCTCCCGGGTTTATTCACACGGATTTCTCCCTCAGCGGCTTCATTGGCGGCCCTGGTTAACCACCCTTGCCCTCCTCCTGGACACCCATAGGGCTTCCTTCAGCTAACATTCCGTGGGCAGATTTCTTTAGAAGCAAACTCCGGCTTTCCAGGTTAAAATTGTTTCCAGTTTCCCATTAAAATACTTTCCAAAGGAGGAGAAAGGCAAGAAACTCGCAGTGCTATAAACCAAAATCAACATGCAACAGAATATAATGCTTCAGGAGGGGTGTCCAGGAACTGAGGAGGCGAGGGGAGCCGGGTCGTGAAAATTCTATTCACAAGGCACTCTTTTCTCAGTATCCCTCCTCCCCGCCTTCCTATTATCTCACCAGAAAACGGGGCCTTCTAAGCCCACACCTTGAAGGAACTCGCAATGAACTCTTTATGTAACGAATAGCCTAAATGCAAAAATGAACACTTGTTTAGCAAAACATCCAGAAATCATAATTACTGTTATTATTATTTTACAAATGTCGTGTGTTCAGCTACCCAGCTCCTGCCAGATGGATGGATATCTGAGCTGTCATTTGTCGCTATTCAAGTACGTCTGGGTGTCGGCAACCTCTTTAGGCCTTAAGGACCCTCAATGAGGCAAAATCATTCCTGGGGGACGTAAGGCACAGACAGGAGAGAAGGACAAGAAACAGTAAAGCATAAGGAACAGAAAACTAGACCTCATTTTCCTACTCAAATGCCGCCAATGGACACACACCTAACAGAAGTTCCAAAGCCTCTGACTGGTGTAAGAAGGTTTGCGCATGATGAGACCCTGCCTCTCCCCACCCATCCCTCTGCTCTGGGACCTCTTTTCCTCCTGCTTTCCCTGTTGCTCCCTGCCCCAGCCACGGTGACCTCCCTCCTTTCTATTCCAACATGACACCTTTACTCCTGCCTCAGGGCCTTTGCACTTGCCACGAACTCTGCCAAGAGCCCTTTCTTCCCCAGATGTGCACCGCCCCCGCTCCCTCACACTGCATTATACTCTACTCCTTACCAGCCTTACTTTTTCTTGGTAGCAACTTCTTACCACATACCTTTATGCATGTAAGGACATGAAGTACGTAGATAGGTAACTCTATCGACATGTCCTGCCTGCTGTCCCTACAGTATGGTTCCAAGCAGGCAAGGCCATTGAATTGTTCACTGCTGCCCTTCTTTTGCTGGAACAGTGCCTGCTGTTCAACAAATATTTGTTACATTAATGAATAAATCGGTAATAGGAGAGAGAAAGCATTTCCTGACTATGTTACACACCAACCTATTCAACCCTTGCAGTTATGGGTCCATTCCTATGGTTCTACAGTATTCCGTTGTGTGCATCCTGCAGAGTTTCTGTATCCGTGCCATTGTTGGGGAACACAGTGGTTTCCACATTTTGACTATTACAAATGATGCCGCTATGAATATTCTAGCATATGTCTTTTGGTGAATCTGTGTATGCATTCCTGTTGGGTATATTCCTATGAATCAACCCGCTGAGTCATTGAGCATGTATATGGTTAGCTTGAGTCGATATTACGAAACATTTTCACATGCTGGTTTTCAGTGGCATTTCCCGTTTAATGAAGTTGAGCACCTTTTCTATAATTAATGGCCATTTAGATATTTTCTTTTCTGAATTGTCTGGAGAAGTCCTTTCCCCATTTGTCTACTGGACTTTCTCATCTTTTCTTACTGACTCATTGGATGTCTTTTTATTTTTCTGGTGAAAGTCCTTTGCTGGGTGACTGAAAATGATAGGAGAGAGAGAGAGAGAGAGAGAAAGTGAGAGGCAGAAAGAGGGACAGAGAATTTCTTCTCACTCTATTTGTGGACTTTTCATTATTTTTATGGTCCCTTTTTTTTAAAAAAAAAAGTTGTTAAGTTTGAAAATAGTTCCATTTATTTTTTTCCCCTTAAGGCAAGCACTTTTTGTATTCTGGTTCAAAAAAATATTTTCCTACATCAAGGTCATGAAGGTGTTCTCTTGAGATGCTTTTTTCCTAAAAGCTTTATTGTTTTACCTTTCACATTTAAATCTGTAATCCATCTGGAACTGATTTTGTGTATGGTGTGAGTTAGGGGTCAAGATACTTTTCTTTTCCATATGGCTACCCAGTTGACCCAGCACCATACTGATAAATCCCCTCTTATTTTTTTTCAACCTATTATTTCCACTGATCAGGAAATTTATAAAATGTCATGTCACCATCCGATATATTTACTATGTTCGATGGGTTTAATAAGCATACACTTTCTTCCCTCCCCCCCGCCCTGATCCAAAATGCTTAAAATATTCAAAAGGACCAGGCCTTATATTGTCCCTATGTCAGGCCACTCAGGAATGTCCTCTAGGTACACACTGCTAAATTCAACAGTTAAGTTTGGCAATACAGATGATGTCAGTTACCCGTACACCATCCGGCTGTATTTACTTCTCGACTTGTCTTTTAGACATGCTTTAGGTCATCGATATACTTTCCCAAAGTTAATCTTAAAGCTCAGAATAACACCCAGTTAACCATCTGACAGCGCAGTAAAATCTTCCGGATCCAGAAAGCAAATCTTCCCATTGAGCTTAAATTGTGCCTGCTCTTTGAGAAATAAGAAAATCCAACAAACTCCTAGCCAAGGACAACACCCCGGACCCTACTCCTTAACCGCCACCGTTAATGCATACCTGCCATAGGAACACTTGTCAAACAAGTGTCTGGTGTCCTCACCCCACTCCTGTGGCAAGTTGATGTTCTTTGGGGACGTTTTTGGGGAACGATTACCACCTTTAGTCCGTGTGCTCTGGGGTAAGTTGACTCCACCCTATTCTCCAAGGGTAGGATCCATTACTTAGACCAAAGCCAGTTGGCACACTTTTTTTCTATAAAAGGCCAGATAGTAAATATTTTAGGCTTTGCAGGCCATAAAGTCTCTGATGTAACTCCTTAAATCTGCCATTGCAGCTCAAAACAGACATAGACTACACATAAACAAAGAAGTGCAGCTGGGTTCCAAAAACACTTTAGTTGCAAAAATGGCATAGTTTGCCAACCCCAGACCTAGACTAAGCTAGTCAGCATATTTCATACCGTTGGGCCACAGTGACTGGTTAAGTCAGGCCACTTAGGGCCAGTGAGCCTCCATTCTGGGACTCTGAGACGTGGGGGGAACAGAAGCTCCCTTCCCTTGGATTCGACATCGTGAACATGCAAGGCTCAATCTTCTGGGGACACAAGACACCTTGGAATGGAGACTTCAAAGAGGAAGTAGAGGAGGAAGGATAGACTCTAACTGCATCCTTTAAACTGTGGATCTAGAAACACAAAATGGCATCATGTGCCACACAAACACGCGTCTCCCTTTTTTGTTTTTCTTCGTCTACTTTGGTTTATGTTTTCTAGTCCTTGCAACTATGAGGGATATGTCAGACACCCACGTCAACCCCCAATCCAGATCTCCCACATTCTGCTTACCAATCAGGACCCTAGAGGCTTCAATGTCAGTCCCCACGTCCATCCTGATCAAATCCCACCAACTTTCTCTAACTTTGGTTAGCCAGGCAAAGACTTACCTATTCTATAAAGCCCATTGAATGCACTGAGATGAAAGAAATCTCCTTTATCACCTATAGTTGATAAAGGTGTTGTGGCAAATGTATTTATAAGGCAGGAGATGTTAGTGAAAATTATCAAAATGGTGACTTCTTTGAGGTGTTAACCACGACGTTTGTGCAAAATGGGTTTTAGTGGTAGGACCTTAGGGAAGGGAAGGTAGACGTTTTAAGAAAAGATCTCTCCCCATAACACATGTGGGTCACGTTGTTCATGGCTCACCAGACTGCCGTCTCTACACTCTTTCCCTATGGCCACACACCTGGTTATGTTCAGGTTGTGGGGAAACGGCCCTGCTCTCAGGCAAAGCACCCCCTCTGCCAAACCTGGGGACACAGCAGTCATGACAATCCCTCTCCTGCAGTGGAGGCTGGGGGTGGGGGTGGGGGAGTCCATATAACACAGTTCTGAACAATATGTCCTGGGAAGTCTGGAATATAGGCTTCTAGGAAGGATTTCCCACCAAGACTAAGAAGACAAAGCTTTAGGAGAGGCAAATCTTTGCTTCTACCCCTTCCTTCCTACTTGGGATGCCAGTGTAGGGACAAATGACTGGTGTCACTGCAGCCACCTTGTGATCATGAGGAAGAGAACAAGAGTACCACAGAGGGGCTGGCCCAGCATGCTGCCATGACTGCTGTGCCAGGTCAAGCCCACTGGTTCTTCTTACACGTGATGATTCCTCATCTTCACGGACAGAGCCACCATTGGCACCACTGGAAGGTGGCCCGTGACTTTCTGTTACTTGCGGCTCAAAGTATTACTGACACATCAGAAATTCAGGGGCATGCTTAGCGCTGCACTAAGCAGGGCTCCCCAAATCTGGGGGAGGGGTCCTGAAGTAGATCCAGACAGATTATTAAGAAATAAGACCATAAGCTGCAGGCCTTTGAACCTATACCAAAGGGCCACACCTTACTTCCACCTTTCCATTCTATTTGTACCTCCTCCTGCCACACCCCACTCCAATCATGCCTCCAATTTGATGGGCCCCCCCACCAACCTTCCCCATCTCCATTCAGCCGGCCCAAGAGACAGATATGTCAGCTGGCCAAGGCCGAGAGAAGAGCAGTGTAGCTTATTCCTGAAGGCCAAGGGCTGCACGTGTCAAAGACAACAAAGGCTGTCACGGAACAAACACGAAGTAGGAACAAGACGTCAGGGGATGGTGAGAGCCAAGGAAGAGCCCAGGGTGCCTGCCCTGCCTGACTAAGCTGACCAAGGAAACACATGCACAGCAGTTGGCCTGTAGGCCCTCTGTCATCAGCACTTAAGGTCATCGCCAATTAAGGTGCTCATATAACGTATGTCCAAACTAGAACACTTAGGGGGGTGCAAAGACGCACCAACAGCAGCGCCCCCAGGACAACAGAGATAAGCCGGGCGTGGCCCCAGGCAACCCAACAGTAATAACAATATTCCCACGAGGAAGGCAAGGTTGGGTTCATTTTTAATAGAGTTCTACTGGGGGCCAGGGGGAAGAACTCAGCCAGTTCAGGCCCCTCCTCGTATCCAAGGAGAAGAGAGCCACATGGAACCCAGCCTGACAACCACGTAACACAGCACGAGGCCCAGAGACATCGTTAGGTGGGCGTGGTCAAAGAGGCGCCCCTCGTGATGGCCAACGCCGTGCTTTTCTGACTCCACCCCCCCCCCCCCAGGTCTCTCCGAGGCCTTTCGAGAGGCCTTTCCAGGACGGCGGCTGCTTCTTCCGAGCCCTGGTTGTTCTGAGGCCCCTTAAGTGAACATGGCAGCAACACGCTGTGCAAACAAGCAGACTGTGGTCTTGGAAGGTTTTCCGAGCCAGCCATGTGCACAGCAGCCCTCAGTCCCAACTTGAGAGGGCTCCCTCTCAAGCACAGGGGAATTTGTTCCACAGCAGATGTCAAAAGGAGCCCTCAACGTCAGAGCCATGCAAGCCCACACGTGGCGAGCCCTGGCAGAGACCAAGGCATTCCAGGACCGCCCCTCCCACCTGGAGCCACACCTCCTGCCCACACAGGGGGTCCTTTGATGATTTCAGAGCTGGAAAGGCCAATCTGTTAAGGCTATCCCCCCACCCATTCTTTCCATTACCACGTCTCATCCCTAGAACTATTTCAGCTGCCGCAAGCCTAGAGAACCCCATAAAGGGAAATAAATGCGGGCGTTCAACATAGGGAACGAAGAGGCTGAGCATCTTCGTTATCGAAAGCTGACATCACTTTACCCCATGACTTTCACAGCAGTCAGAGCGTAACAGCGATTGCCTCTTGTGGAACGAAGAACCATGAAACTCCTCGAGAGCAGAAACTGCATCTTAGCGATGCATCACGAAACGCCTATCCTCTGTCACCGTGGTGGGTACACTGTAGGTGCTCAATGAACGATTCTTGGGTAGTCTGAAGTGTGCAACCTTAGAAGCAAAGTTTTCATTTTTTTTTAATGTTTATTTTTGAGCGAGAGAGAGAGAGAGAGAGTGTGTGTGTGCCAGTGAGGGAGGGGCAGAGAGAGAGGAAGACACAGAACCCGAAGCAGGTCCCAGGCTCCGAGCCGTCAGCACGGAGCCCGACGCAGGGCTTGAACTCACAAACCACAAGATCACGATCTAAGCTGGCCGCTTAACCAACTGAGCCACCAGGGCGCCCCTAGAAGCACAAAATTGTAAAGGGCGGAGCCACATACGGTCCCCTCTACCTCTCTCTTCTGCCTCCACATAAAGGAAGCATCGGTTTTACACCTGCTCGATGCACATCTTTAGCTGCGCTCTTTTCAAACTGATTTCGGCCAACCGCTCTCGACCCAAAGCCCGTGGTCAGCCAGGCAAAGTAACAGGAAGGTGAGGGGAGAGGGGGAGGGAGCAGGGCTTCCCAGAAACACATCATTCCAAGGTCCATCACCAAGGGGGGTGCAGCTTGCATATTTGCATTTCAATAGAGCAGAAACCATCCCTCCACGGTGTTTTCCCAGACTCTCCGGAGCTCCTTCTAATAGCTTGATTAATCATTTCAAGCTCAGCGTCTACCTTGCGCTGGAGGGAAGTGGTGGGAAAGGGTCAGGAGGTGTAGGAATGGAGGGAGGCGCACAGCAAAATCAGGACACAGCAGCACCTCGGAGGAAAACCAGAGCCAAAGTGTTGCTGTCGGGTGTCCTGAAACCTTGGTTTACCTGTCCTTCTTCCCTGAGAAGAACAACATTGGGAGAGCTGTTTTTTCATAATGTAACATCAAAGATGAATTCCGGAACTTGTAACAAATGCTATGGGGGGGGGGGGAATAAGCCCTGAGGATGCAGCCAAGGCTCGTAGTTAACAAACGTCCAAAAAAAAAAAAAAAAAAAAAAAAAAAAAAAACTGTCAGCGGCCACGGCTCGTCTCCACAACACATTCCCATGAGACGCTGGGAAGAATCCAGTGGCCACCAAGACAAGGACAGGTCCCAGGTGTCTTTAGTGCTAGGTAAGTCATCTGTCGCTCCAACTTCCTGTGGCAACAGACAAGGCTTCTCCCCTCGCCTTTTGTTTTTAATCGCGGTGAAATTCACATAACCTAAAATTGCCCGTTTGAAAGTGAACAATTCAATGGCATTTAGGGCATATTCACAACGTGGTGCAAGTCTCACCTCTCTCTAGTTCAAGGGCATTTTCATCACCCCCAGAGGAAACCCCGTAGCCATGGAGTATCAGTCCCCGTAATCCCTGCCCCACCCCCAGCCACTGGCAACCACCAAGGTGTTCTCTGCGTCTATGGAGGTACCTATTCTGGGTGTTTCATAAATGAAATCATGCAACATCCGACTTTTGTGTTCCAGCTTCTTTCATTTAACATAATGTTTTAGAGGCTGATCCCCACTGTAGGATAGATCAGCACCTCACTCCTTTTATATGACTATTCATCATATTCCACTGGATGGAGATGCCACATGCTGTTCATCTGTTCATCTGTTGATGGACACTTGAGTCGTTTCCACTTTTTGGCCGTCGTCAACAGGCTGCTACGAACATCTGTACACAAGTATTTGCTTGAACATCTGTTTTCGATTCTTCGGGGTATATACGTGGAAGTGGAATTGCTGGGTCATGTTATAATTTTCTATTTAACTTCCTGAGCAACCAATAGGCAAGCTTTCCACGAGTCGGTAAGGGAAATTGCCGTGAACCGTCTTACGGAACACGTATTAGTGAAAGGGACTGGTGATTCACAGAGGTCAGAGATGCTTCCCTGTCCTCTGAGGCCGCTGATGTCACCAGAAAGGGAGATCAAGGAAACAGGATGGGAAATAACAATACAAACACTGGACAATACACTGGATACAATACACTGGATAGTTTGAGTGTCCGTGGAAGAAATAATTTCTCTAAAGATCTGCAGGAAGAGAAAAACCCTAGAGCTAGACACCCACTGAAGTGTCTCAACGCCTCGAATACAAAGGAAACTTGCAGGGGAAGCAACCTTGGGAACTTTGACCTTAGGAATGGCAGTTTCATTGGGGGCAGTGGCCCTGAGCAGAACTGGGGAGGCAGGTGTTCCCTTTCATTGGGGGAATGTGGGGAGGGGGGCTTCCTGAGGGGTCAGACTGGAGAGACAGATTGGAACCTGATGGTGGGGGCCCCAGGAGCTGAGCAATAGTGAGTACGAAATGGGAAGCTATCAAAGGCAAGGAGGCAAGGAGGAGAACCTTGTGCTCAGTGGGATTTTAGGCAAAAAGGAAACAGATGAGACGAACGAGAGCTTTACTGCAATACCCCGGGCATGATGTGATGAGGGCATCGCGGAGGATATACCATGGGAACAGAAAGCAAGCAAGAATCATAATAAAAAGAGAAAGTGTTCTCATAAAGCATCTGCAAAACTTGGTGATGGATCAGAAGAGGTCAGAAGGAAAAGAAAAGGGACAAGTCCAAGGTCTCAAACCTCAAACACTGGGATATGGCAAGACTGTGAGAACGTTTGGGGGACCTAGGTGGCTCAGTCGGTTAAGCATCCGACTCTTGGTTTCGGCTCGGGTCATGATTTCACAGTTTCATGAGCTTGAGCCCCACATTGGGCTCTGTGCTGACCTACTTTGGGTTCTCTCCCTCTCCCTCTCTCTATGCCCCTCCCATGCTCATGCGCTGTCTCTGTCTCTCTCAGAATAAGCAAATACACTTAAAAAAAAAAAAAGACTCTGAGAAAGTTTGAAATCCCAATTTCACCATCACAAAGGTAGTGATTTTCAATCAACCAAGTGACTCTGCCCTTCCATTAAATTATTAAATTACTTATTATTTAATGAGATTAAGTAATCGTTAAGTTACCACATTAAAGGATTAAATTATTAATTAAATGGTTGACTTATTAAATTATTAAGTTATTGACTATTCTCCCAATGGCACCCACAATTTGAGCTGCATCACAGAGAGCAAACAATACCAAATTGGACTTTCTGAATGAGGACGGGGCTTTGTTTCCTTGTGCCCTATGAAACTACTGACATTAAAGTCTGTAAATCTGGATACCCACTCAAGTATCCCATCTCTCCTGACGCTAAGAATATTCCAGGATAAAAAAAAAACCTTTGGGAAGTTTGACTTTATAAATATGTGACAACAAAGCTAACTCAAAATAAACAAAAATGCCTACGGACCTGCTAATGATCCAGTGCAGTTCCTAGAGGAACATGTGTTGCTTCCATTCAGAGCAATGTGATCTGGTTAAGATCTTGTTCTAAACTCTCACTTTCAACAGTGCCATGTAAAACCTTAAAACATGAGAGCCTGCCCCAGCACCTGTGCCTCAGACACCTCAGAAGCAAGCCTATAGAAGACAGAGGGCTAATAGAAGACGGGTAGATTCACCTACATAAAAATTCTAAGCATCTCCACACTGCAAAACAACATTAATCATATCAGAAAGCAAGCACCAAACTGAGAAGAATATTTGCAACATACATAGCAGGCAAAAAGGTAACACCATCCTTACGTATCACAAGAAAAAGGAAAGTACCAGATTTAAACAAGAAATGAGCAAAAATATGAACAGGCAATTCACAGAAGGAAAAATGCAAATGGCCAAAGGGTATCGAAAAGGGTTCCCCCGATTTGTAACCAAAGTTCAAATAATGAATGCCATTTTCATCTGGTACACTGGCAAGATTTTGAAACATTTAAAAGAGGATTAAAGATCCCTACTTGGCCAGGAGACTGATAAGTAGACATGTTTATATACCACTAATGGAAGTGTGAATTGCGACAGTTTTTCTAGATTCACTTTGGTAAGACATTGCAAATGCCTTGAATAGTGAGTGGGCCTGCCCTTTATTCCAATTCTGCATTGAGAGATTTATGCCAAGGAAAATAGCCTAGATGTTCATCAAACACAGTGTGAAACTACAAGTGGCCTAAATGTTAATAAAAAAAAAATTAAAAAATTAAAACACTGGGGTGCCCGGGGGGCTCATCGATTAAGCATCTGACTTCGGCTCAGGTCAGGATCTCATTGTTCGTGAGATTGAGCCCCACACCGGTCTCTGTGCTGACAGCTCGGAGCCTGGAGCCTGCTTTGGATTCTGTGTCTCCCTCACTCTCTGCCCCTCCCCACCTTGTGCTCCGTCTCTCTCTGTCTCTCAAAATAAATAAACTTAAAGAAAAAAACCACTGATTCTAAAAAGTAAGGTAGATCCATATGATGGTACACTATGTAGCCATTAAACACTGTGGTGGTGTTTGCGTTTATATATTGACATGCTAAGACGCATGTAATATAGCAAAAGTTTTGTAATGGAAGCTACGGAAAAGTAAGTGCATTATGATCCCACTTCTAAAAATATAAATATTTGTGGATACGGATACATTCTTATGGGGCTTATGGAAAGAAAAAGTGCCCAGAAGGCTATCTGCTAAAATGTTAGCAGTAATCTGTGGATGGAGGGGTTATGAATCGTTTCTTTTCTAATACTTCCTCAAGAAATACAGACTTGTTGGGGTGCATGGGTGACTCAGTCAGTTAAGTGTCTGACTCTTGACTCCGGCTCAGGTCATGATCTCGTGGCTCACGAGATCGAGCCCTATGCCGGGCTCTACGCTGGCAGCACGGGGCCCGCTTGAGATTCCGTCTCTCCCTCTCTCTGCCCCTCCCCTGCTCGCACGCTCGCTTGCGCTCTCCCTCCCTCTCTCTCTCTCTCTCTCAAAATAAACATTAAAAAAAAAAAAAAGAAATACAAACTCGTCTAATAAAACTACTAATGAAAAATAACCATGAAAGCAAACAGAAAAGGCTAGAACGCGACCTTAATTCTGATTCTGCGATAGGCCTACCAGCACCATTTTGGACCCAGCAGGCCACGTCCGGTCTCGGACCAGCCACACACTGTGTCAGCAGTCTTTTCAGGCTGGAAGGGGTCCATTATCGTCTCTCTCGCAGACAAAATTTCGCTGGCCCACCATTCGCCTCTCCCTCTCGGCCTTCTCTTCTAAACAAATATTGACACTAAGGGAGGGCAGAGTTCCTTACTAATGAATTGTGTTCCTGTCAGGGCAGCTGGGGGACGGGCTGCAGCGTCAACATCTGTGCCTCGAAAACTGCTCCCCCAGGAAGTGGAAAGGAACTCACAGTAGGCCGCGCTCCTCGGGCAGGTAGAATTCCCTCAGAAACTGCAGGGTTCAGCTTCGTGGGTTGGGAAGGTTTATGACCACAGCCCGGTCAGTTTGCACACCTGGGAATTTGATGTGTCTTCCCACAAGAGTTTTTGAAAAGTTCTGGAAATAAAGCCAGCCTGTGCAATGGGGAAACCTCGAGAGCTGCGGGGCGCCAGGAGGGTGCGTGTCCCGTAACACGGGAGAAAGGCATACCAAGTGGCTGTCGAAGATTGGGGAAGGGTCCCTTGATCTTAAACGTGGGTTATTTCCACAACCAGGGTCAGCTTCCCCCCCCCCCCCAAAGCATTTCCCCACACGCCGGGGGTGCCTCTGAGAGGCATCACTCTGCCAGGAAGGAACTTACCCCCCTGGGGGTGCCAAAGAACATGCCAATCAAGCCCTCCCAAACATGGCGGTAAGAACGCTGGGGGGTATCAGAGGCTATGACATGGGCTTCCCAGCCCCTCAGTCATACCCTTTGGTGGGACATGTCCCTGCTCGCTGTCAGACCAGCCTAGGAAGCCACTTCTTTTGGACTCGTTTCCTTTTAGGGATCTGACACCATTGCTCTGTTACCCAGGGGGGGGATCTGCCCAAGGATCTCTGAGGACCCCAGATATCACATGTCCTGAGAATAATTCATAAAACCGGAGCTCGACAACATCAGAGCCAGGAAGAACCCGAGGGAAGGTCTGACCCCCATCTGTTTTCCCCTCGTGGAGGGGGGTGGGGGGGTGGGGAGGGAAACCGGGAGGCGGACGGGGGAAGCGACTGCCTGTAAGGTCACAACACGTCGGCGCGGACCTGGTCCTGGAACCTACATCTCCTCGTTCCCGGCTGCTTCCTCCACGGCCTTGCTGCTCACTGCGTGGCTGGTGACCCAGAGGCATCAGCAGCCCCGGCGAGCTGGTTAGAGGAGTCGAATCTTCTCCGAGCGTCGCCACAGAGTCTCTGAATCCGAATCGGAAATTCAATAAGATTCCGAGTCGCTGAGGCTGGTGGCTCTTAAACTTTAGGGCCTTATCAGCATCCCTAGGAACGCCTGTAGAACACTGCTCGCTGGGCCGCTCGCTTAGAGTTTCTGAGTCAGTACGTGGGGCGGGCTCAGAGACGCTGCATTTTCAACAAGTTCCCCGGGGTGATTCTGGTGCAGGTGACCGAAGGACCACGCTTGGAGAACTTCAAGTGTCTTCACTGCACGCCGTTGGCAGTCAACACCGCGGGGGAGGAGGGCGGCCTGCCAAACAGGCAGCCTGAGGCCATGGGCTGGCCTGCTGCTGGGGGCCCCCGACCCCCTGAGAAGCCAAGAGCAATGAGGGTAAGAAAAAACTCAGGTGCATCCTTTTCTGACCACCCAGGGTTTCTGCTGGGTCTGCTCTCAGAGCCTGGCTCCGCTGTCCTAACACAGGGGGCGAGGGGTGTGCCTTCCCACAGAACCTCCACGGGCGTGATGCGGTCATCGCCAGAAAAACGTCTCGAATTTGAGTCAGGCTTTTGACTTTTCACTGATTGCTTCCCTGGATCCCCTCCACGAGTGGGGGAAGTGAGCAGGTCAGGTATGATTGACCCCCCTTGCAAATGAGCAAAACCACCAGGGGAGGGAGTGAAAAGGGCACTCGCCTAATGGCTCACAAAAGTAGAATGGAAAACCATTTCTCAATTCTTACTTCATTAATTTTCCCCTGCAGGAATTCATTGCCCTTTTGGGTTCTATCGGAGTGAGTACGGCCAAGGTGTTTCTGATCGCACTCCAGGTGGGGCAGGTGCATGGCTATTCCAGATGAGGAGGAAAGAACCAGTCCTCTCATTTTACACATAAAAAAAAAAAAAAGACACACACGGGGCACCTGGGTGGCTCAGTAGGTTGAGCGTCAGACTTCGGGTCAGGTCATGATCTCATGGTTTGTGAGTTCGAGCCCCGCGCCGGGCTCCGTGCTGACAGCTCAGAGTCTGGAGCCTGCTTCAGATTCTGTCTCCTTCTCTCTCTCTCTCTCTCTCTCTCTCAAAAGGAAATAAACATTAAAAAAAAAAGACACACAAATGTACCACAAATATATACAAAGCAATTAAGTGACTTTCCCAAAGCCATGGTGCTGAAAACATATTGAGCTCAGTATCAATGCCCAAAGGATCAAAGGCTTTCAAGGGAGAGATCATCCCCAACAAGACAAAATCTGGTACTAATTTAAAAAGCGCTGTGCTCCAAAAAGTGCAGTTTTAAGTCCATTTCTTAAAGTTTAAAGTGCCTACAAAGCACTCAGGATATAGAAAATTAATGCATTTCTTTGAAAACTATAATGATGTAAATGGCGGGGATCTTTTGCAGGCCAGCCCAATAAAACCCAGCATCACGCACAAGATACCTGAAATATCATTTACCTCTCTGGCAGTGTTTTTGGATCGCAGTCAAACTTCTAATTCAAAGCATGTGACTCAGGGCTTCCTCCTTATTGTCTCACACCGTGATTGAGATTTCAGTTGAGATTGAGATCGTCTGAGGACTCGTCTGTCTTCTCCTGTTGAAGGCAAACAAGGAGGAATTTTGTCTCTCTTATTCATCGTTGTACCCCTGGTGCAATGCCTGATACATAAAGATATTTAATAAGTGAGTAAGTAAATGCCGTTCCTTGGGCCTGGATGCTCTTTGATGGGCTGAGTCTAACTCCCAGTCATGAAGCCAGGCTCCCTTGGCTCTCTTCATCAAAGTCAAATACCCACTAAAGTCATGTGTTCCCTGTGACGCCCTGTACTACCCCAGTCAAGCAATGACCGCACTGTGTTTTAAATGCTTCTCATCTCCCTCAAGCATCCTTTTTCGAGACTACACCCACACGCCCAGACCTTCAAATTCGCTTTTTCAGTCTCTCATTCTTAACATTCAGCAGATACAAGGCAAACATCTAAGACTGAGACTAAAGCAAACAACTGAAAACAGCATCCATGAAATAAAGTGCAGGGAGAAGACGGCTTCGGGAATACAATAGAACATCCTCAAAGAAGAATGTTAGAAAAGTATCGCTTCTATGATCTAGGTGTGAACAGGGACACAGGAGCCTACATTTAAATAAAGAAACATTCAAAGAATAAAAGAGAGGTCTTGGTAACTAAAAATGCGATATTAGAAATTAGAGTCTCAAGCTGGTGCAGCCACTCTGGAAAGTGTGGAGGTTCCTCAAAAAACTAAAAACAGAACTACCCTACGACCCAGCAATGGCACTACTAAGCATTTATCCATGGGGTACAGGTGTGCTGTTTTGAAGGGACACATGCACCCCCACGTTTATAGCAGCACTATCGACAATAGCCAAAGGATGGAAAGAGTCCACATGTCCGTCGGTGGATGAATGGATAAAGAAGATGTGGTCTATATATACAATGGAGTATTACTCGGCAATCAAAAAGAATGAAATCTTGCCATTTGCAACTACGTGGATGGAACTGGCGGGGATTATGCTAAGTGAAATGAGTCAGTCAGAGAAAGACAAAAATCATATGACTTCACTCAGATGAGGACTGTAAGAGACAAAACAGATGAACATAAGGGAAGGGAAACAAAAAGAATATAAAAACAGGGAGGGGGACAAAACAGAAAAGACTCATAAATATGGAGAACAAACTGAGGGTTACTGGAGGGGTTGTGGGGGGGGGGATGGGCTCAATGGGGGAGGGGCGTTAAGGAATCTACTCCTGAAATCATTGTTGTGCTAGACACTAATTTGGATGTAAACTTTAAAAATACAATACAATACAATACAATACAAGACAATACAAACAAAAAACAAAAAAAAAAGAAATTAGAATCTCAATAGAAAGTTTGGAAGATGAACTTGTAGATGTCACCTAGAAAAGGGACAAAGAGGAAACAACAAAGAAAAGAGAAGAAAATTAGCAGAGTAGTCCATGGGATCCAACATGGAAAGCCCTGGAGTTTCAGAAAGAAGCAGATAGAACACAGTAGAGAATCCATACCATCAGCAACAAGATCAGTAAACTTTTGCCGACCAGACCTGAGAAATATAAGTTTCAAAATGAAAAAGGTACATTTGAAGACAATTATGGTGAAGTTTCAGAACATACCTGACAAAGCCTACAAACTTCCAGAGAGAAAGAGTTAAATCGCATTCAAGGGCCTTGAACTTCTCAACGGCAACACTGAAAGAACGCCAAAGAGCGACGTTCTCAAACTTCCGAGAGAGGAGTCCCCATTCAGAATTCCACATACAGCAAATTGGTCATCCGAAAACAGGTGTGATACAGAAATTTTTGCACGTGATAGTTCAAAATAGTAATTCAAAATTCATGTCAAAATATTAATATTAGTGTTGTTAGACTTAATATTTCAAGAACTTTCCTTCCCGTGGATTTCCTTAAGAGGATTTTCTCCACGAAAACAAGGAGATCCAGGATCACAGAAAGTAGGAAATTTAACACGGGAATGGAGTGATGGCAAGTTCCAGAATTGTGTGAAAGAAAACTTCAGTGTAATAGCCGTGGGCCACATCTAGATGCTAATTGGTCCCAAAGGGGCAGACTCAAGAGACAGGTACGTTGAAAGTCTTCATGACCATGCATTCCACTGTCATCACCTCAACGTGAACGATTACTGGAGGCTATACGTCACTGGAACAAAGGAGCTAAAACATGAGATCCAAGGAACAGAGACTTCAACCCAGAAGTGAGACAAAGAGAATTACAATAGTTACAGCAAAGAGAAGTCCCAGGATGATGGCGGTGGAGTTCAGATAGGAAAAAAAGAGAGAGAGAGAAATAGATCTCAGAAAAAAATTTGAAACAGATAAATTCCCAACATAATTGACCATGTAAAATTTTTTTCTGAGAATATTCAGGAAGAAGTGTCTATATTGTGGGGGGGAAGAGGGGAGAGATTTAGCAATGCATACAAAGAAAACCAAACAATTAAAAACAAATATGAGGGGCGCCTGGGTGGCTCAGTCGGTTGAACATCTGACTCTTGATTTTGGCTCAGGTCGTGATCTCACGGTTCGTGGGTCCGAGCCCCGCATCAGGCTCTGTGCTGACAGCTCGGAGCCTGCAGCCTGCTTCGGATTGTGTCGCTGTCTCTCTCTGCCCCTCCCTTGCTCTCTGTCTCTCAAAAATAAAGAAACATTAAAACATTTTTGAAAAGATGTTAAGACAAGAAAATTCCTAAGGTAAAGTTATTTCATAAGCTAGGACAAGCTTACAGTCTCTACTGACCCTTTTGAGAGTTTGTCCCCTAGTGAGCCCCATACCATAACAAAGTCATATCTGATTTGGGGCAGATGGCTCACTGCCACAGGGAGGCAGGAGCAGTAATCAAAGAAGAGACGAGAAATAGGACTGAGGTCACCTCAAGCTCCCGACTCCGGTCCCACTCATCACGTACAAGGGGTCAGCACAACGTGCACCAGCGACGAGAGGGCATCTCCAAAGACAGAAGGATCTCTCCACGTGGCCCTCTGCCGCTGGCCGCTGCCTCCCCACTGTGGTGAGAGCTGCCTTGAGCAGCCATTATGACCAGTGGTCTTGGACAAACACCGATGGACTAGACTTCTTTGTGCTTCTGGGTTCGAGGGACAACATGGAGTGATGAGGTGTTTCCCGATTAACAGTCACATACACAATTTTTGTGACACCTGGGGACCACCTGTATTAGAATATACAAAGATTAGTGTTTTGGGTTAGATCAGACGACCTCTTTAATACTTAACTATACTACTTTAAAGGTTTTTTTAACGTTTATTCATTTTTTGAGAGACAGAGAGAGACGGAGCGTGAGGGGGGTAGGGGCGGAGAGAGAGGGAGACACGGAATCGGAAGCCAGGTCCGGGCTCTGAACCGAGAAGACAGAGCCCGACGCGGGGCTCGAACCCACGAACCGTGAGATCACGACCTGAGCCGAAGTCAGACGTTTAATCGACTGAGCCACCCAGGCGCCCCTTAACTATATTACTTTAAAAGGGTAGATGTGCGATATGGCCATAAAGAGAGAACCAGCATCCCATTCTGTGGTAACCAGCCTCCAAAATGGCCCCGAATGATTCTTCACCGCTGGTATCCATGCTTCCATATGTTCCTCTCCCACCCTGAGGAGGGCAATCTACGTAACCCGTAGGATCCTGGAGGAAGATGAACCGTGAATTATTTTCTTAATGTATGTTTATTTATTTTTGAGCGGGTGGGGAGGGTGCAGGCAGAGGAGGGGCAGAGAGAGAGGGAAAGAGAGACTCCCAAGCAGGCTCTGCGCTGTCAGCACAGAGCCCCACTCGAGGCTCGGTCTCGTGACCGTGAGATCATGACTTGAGCTCCAATCGAGAATCGGAGGCTGAAACCGACGAAGCCACCCAGGTGCCCCAAATTGTGACTTCTTAGATTAGGTCACAAAAAAGCATTTCGACCCTGCCTTGTTCTCCCTTGGATCATTCACTCTGTGAGAAGCCGCCGAGGAAGCAGACCCCCGCCGGCCCCAGGCAAACCTTCGGATGAAGGGCAGGCCTTGGGTGACATGATGACGATAACCTCATGATCCAGAATTATCCAGCTAAGACACGCTTAAACTCCTGAGGTACAGGCACTGCACGGGATAGTAAATATTTACAGTTGCCTCAGACAGCTAGACTTTGGTCTAAGTTAGTAGTTGTAAAGAACTAACACACTGCCTATAAAAAGAGAATGAAAAGAAGCCAATGCTATTGAATCCTACTTCTAGACTGTTTCTTGATGAAGGCTGGAAGCCTGAGATTTGTTGTGTGTTAGACCACGGGAGAGAGTAACAAGCACTCTGGTTGAAGACGAACCCCCAACACAGACTTTTTCTCCTCAAGATCTCCTTTGCTAAGCGAGTAAATCTTAGAAGTTCTCACGGAAAGAAACAGAACGTGATGAAAGTTAACTAGACTTAGCGTGGTGATCGTGTCTTAATTTCTACAAATATCAGACTTCAAAGAGGCTGTCTTCTACGGTGACTAAGAAAAGATACCGGGGGTTTTCGCTTCTCAGGACGTCTTCCCCTAGAATACGTTTGCCCTGAACAAAAAACGCTACGAGAATATTGGCGATTAAACGAGACGCACAAGATGCACGCAGGTATGGGCCCGCGCGCAAGCGGTTTCGTCTGCAGGAGCGGGGTCTTCCGCTGACGGTGTCTTGAGTGGAGGGGCTGCAGCCAATCCATCCTTGTGTTCTCCTCGTTTGGGGCAGAGTTTTGAAAAAAGGTGGGCTGATCAGGGAGAGAAAAGCAGATTTGGAGGGGCCTGTCCGCCTGTGTGGTTCAGATGGTTTGATCCAACATCTTGCGCCCTCTAAAATGGTCTTGGGGGGCGCCTGGGTGGCTTGGTCGATTAAGCGTCCGACTTCGGCTCAGGTCATGATCTCACGGTCCGTGAGTTCGAGCCCCGCGTCGGGCTCTGTGCTGACAGCTCAGAGCCTGGAGCCTGTTTCGGATTCTGTGTCTCCCTCTCTCTCTGCCCCTCCCCTGTTCATGCTCTGTCTCTCTCTGTCTCAAAAATAAAATAAACGTTTAAAAAAAATTTAAAATGGTCTTGGGAGGCAGCAATGGTACCTGTTTCATACTTGACGAGAGGCAGGTGGTGGGTGGGAAAGTCAGACGACGCGGTCAGACATACTATGACTTTAGCCCATGGGCTTCAACCTTCTCCTCTGTCAAAGGAAGACGGAACCAGGTGATGCCTGAGGCCCCTTCCAGTTCCCATAACCTTAATTCCAGCTCGGACCCAAGACATAAATACTAGTGCCATTTGCCCGCACATCAGAGAACAGAGAGGGCGACCCCCAGAAGGCACTCCGCAAAACCGCCTTTTATACGTAGCTCGAAAACACTTTTTAATGTATTTTCGTAAGTGTCAGATTTGTTCATTCAAGGTTTGAAAAATAAATTTAGTCAAACGCTCCGATTAAAACAAAAATAAACAGCATTCCTGATTTATTCATCAAGAGCAGTTGTGAGCGTTGCTAAAAATAAAGGCTTTAGCCTGAGTCACTTCCAAGTCATAATAATTAAATACCAAAGAGCAGAAGCTTGAAAAGGGTGAGGTCTGATTTCATTCCAGATGTGCATTTTTCACTGAGTATCAAAGTCACAGAGTTTCTGCGTGAGAGCCAGCGAGGCTCTGTGCCAATCCGAGCATTTTCTTTGACCTACAGAAGGCTAACCTGCTGGACCTGAAATTCTGAGCAGCTGAGCTCATTTTCCAAAGCAGCTTAATGTTTTAATGACCCTAAATTGACTCACGTCTACCTATGAACATATGTGTAATCACAGTGACATGTCAGCCGGGTATTATTTTCATAATATGTCCATCTCGTGGCGTCTCACGTCTAAGATGAAGGCAATGAGGTATTTCCCACAGAGTAGCCTTGTCCTCCGTCAGCCAAACATCTCCTGCTTGACATCCATTTCAGAGGTCAATGACACCACAAGGTCATTTCCTCCACAGGCTAGTTTTAGTGCAAGAGGGAGGAAACCCTCTCCCATGAGATCCTCTGAGAAAACCGTATTTGAGGGTTACGTATTTTCTTTCACGTGTATTTATTTATTTTGAGAGACAGAGAGCACGCAGGGGAGGTGGGGCAGAGAGACGGGGAGAAAGAGAGAATCCCAAGCAGGCTCTGCACCGTCAGCACGGAGCACTGAGCCACCCAGGTGCCCCAGAGGATTACGTATTAATTTTAAAACCATTTCAAATTTTGGCATGACTGCGCTTTCTGCATTGAGATGGATACGGATGACCTTCAACTTGGCTACGTTGAAGATCAGAGCTTATAAAATCCGACTCGGTTGATACAGATCGTAGTCAACACGAAGGGAGTACAAACAAAGGGGAAATGAAGGAGGAAATACCAACAAGGATGAGTGGGAGAAGGAGGGAGCGAGAACAAGAGAATAAAGGAGAAAAACGGATGAGATGCGAGGAAGGACGGATGAGAGCAAGGAAGGAACAGAGAGGGAAAAAATGAGACTGGAAAGCCAACCCTTGACTCACATTACCTCTTCAGCTTCTCCCACTCTTCCCTTGAGCACACAATGACTTTCACACGAGGACATCTTTACGACAGCAATGGGGAGACGTACCTGAAATCAGCCAGTTCTACCCCAACGTGCCCTTCATGGAGGGGACTTCCCCAGGCCACACAAGTCAATGGCAGAGCCATGTTTGTTTGTTTGTTTGTTTTTTAATTTTTTTAACGTTTTATTTATTTTTGAGACAGAGAGAGACAGAGCATGAACGGGGGAGGGGCAGAGAGAGAGAGGGAGACACAGAATCGGAAGCAGGCTCCAGGCTCTGAGCCGTCAGCCCAGAGCCCGACGCGGGTCTCGAACTCACGGACCGCGAGATCGTGACCTGAGCTGAAGTCGGACGCTTAACCGACTGAGCCACCCAGGCGCCGCGGCAGAGCCATGTTTTACATGCCCCCTCCCTCCGTCCACGCCATCTGACAGAAACTCAGCTCTTTTGGATTTTTTGAAGGAGTCCCATATGGTCCTTCAGACGATCACAAAATGATCCCGATCCATCTTGAGAAATTAATAATAATAATAATAATAATAACGTTAAGTTAGTAAGTTTGTGGAATACAGATGAGATTTCCCCAAGGACTTGTGTTTTCCCAACCCTGCTGACATAGCCGTGAACCACTTATAAGCGCCCTTCGAGGGGCTCCTGGGTGGTATAGTCTATTAAGCGTCCAACGCTTCATTTCAGCTCAGGTCGTGATCTCATGGTTCGTGAGTTCAAGCCCCGCATAGGGCTCTGCGCTGACAGCAAGGAGCCTGCTTGGGATTCCCTGTCTTCATCTTTTTCCTTATCACTCTCTCTCTCTCTCTCTCTCTCTCTCTCTCCCTCCCTCCCTCCTCCGCTTGCTCTCTATTTCACCAAGATAAATAAATAAACTAAAAATAAATAAATAAATATTTTTTAAAATGTCCTTCGAGACCTGAAGGAGGCCCGGGCAACTTAGAAAGCCACTCTCTGCTCATTTCTCTCCAGGGAGCACAGGTGTCCCTCCATGGTTCCCTTAGAGAGATTTCGCGTTTGGGGTAAATTTAGCAGAAGGGTGTATTGAAACATTAATTTGACTGTCTTCTGCACATGTTTCTTCCCTTCCCTTTCTACTCGGTAGCCAGGGTTGTGTCTTGCACTTTCTAGAAAGTGGAAAAACCAGCGCCATGGTTCTTCCTATCTTGTATCAGGGTGTGGACAAGATTATGCTGTGTCTCAAAGGATGGAAGAAGAAAGTCCAGCAAGTGGGAGAAAGGAGGGTTGGATGGTCCCCTGCAGAGGAAGAGGTGTGCACCTTCTTCAAGGGCCTGGACTTGAGTCTGTGTGGCCAACCATCAAGGAGGCCAGAACTCAGAGGAGGCACCTGTGTGGTACAAAAGGTCTCTGGTCATAGGACCTGAAGGGGGTTTTGGAGCAGGGACAGGGGGTATCTCAGTGGACCTCACGGTCCATGAGTCTAAGGACTTCCCTGCACTTTGCTGCCACTTCAGACCAGGTATCCAGGGTGACCGTGCACAATCACAAGAGCGGTGGCCCCCACGAGGGTGCCCCGGGCCCCCGCCACTGGGGCCAGCGGTAGCTAAAACCCAGCCTGCACTTAGCCCGCCAAGCTACACAGCACAGGGCAGGCGTACCTCCGCCCGGAGGAGGGGACTTCTTTTTTCCAAAAGGCACAAAGGTACCGTAGGACCCGGCAGAGGCCTTGCTGGTCCCTTAGCGCCGCCCTGGGCAAAGAACATCTCAAAAGACTGTGAACGAATTTCCCATCACTAGAGTATAAAGGGCGTGGGTGGGGAGGGGGGCAGGGCTTGAGTCCGATGTAGAACCAGGAGTTGGAATGTCTATTGTAGACGGAGATTCATACTCGCCTAGAGCAGTGGTCAGGCTTTCTCACCTCCCAAACAGAGAATGGTGAGCACCTCCAGATGCCTCATTAGGTCCCACTCCCAGAGAAGAAGGGTGGTGGCCCTTACTGGATGTGACTCCACTAGGTAAATTGGGGGCCATCAGACCCACCAGCAGCAGGGTGGAAAGGCACCTCCCATGAAAGCCATCCTTTGTCAGGGAGGCACCCCTCGCCACTGTCCCGAGGCACACACACACACACGGGCCACTCTTCATCCAGAGATCCAGAACGGATGTCATCCTGTCTTGACGGCAGCAAGACCTCTGGTCTTTGACCCATGCAAATCTCAATTAGCCCAAATTATTCGACTGTGTCCAGGCTCTGTCTTCCTTCAAAACACCTAATTGTGTGAAAGCCACATTCCTTTCAGCCACAGCCCCCACCTCCATGATCTGACCACCCCATCCCCCAGCCTCTCCCAAGGGCATCTCTTGTTTTGTTTCTCCTTTTAATGAGCTGTGCCAATCAGTGAGGAAATTCCGCTGAAGCCTTATTACTCTTGGCGATCTTTCACTCATTCGCCAGGGATCCAAGCAAACGGCCACATTTATAGTGGCTCCAACTCCCAAATCCAGCCGGGCACTCCAAGATCCCATCAACGTCCCCATCCACCCTGCTGAGAAAACACAGTCCGGGCAAACACTCAAGAAACATAAACGGATGTTAATATTGTACCAAATCACAGTGAGCAAATCTGCAAGCCGATTATTGTACATCCGCTTCCTCATCCGGGGTCTCCTTCTCCCAACCTCTGTGGAATAAGTAATTAGAGGTAGAGTCCCATCATCCGGAGCAAACGTGAGAGACTCATTCGGATTCCCCAACGGCGAACGCTTCAAAACGTGCACATGCTGTTTTTGTTGATGCAATTGTATCTTCAGTCGTATCTGTTTGAGTTTTGGCAGGAGGCTGGGCATGATATAAAACCTAACTGAGACCTCATTACTGTGATTCGCTTGGGCTAATAAGACATCATTCTGGAAGTTGCACACGGTGACCCTAACCGACAATGTTAAGGCAAAGATCCAGGATATCTGGGCCCCCTGCCCGCGCCCCCCGGGGAGCGGAAGCTAGATACACCCTGACTGACTACGGCATCCAGAAAGAATCTACCCTGAACCGATCCGGGCTACCTAATGTCCGAGTTCTCAAATTTATTTTGGGCTTTTGAGAAAACAAAAATGCGTGAAAAACAAAACAAAACAAAACGAATTACAGTCATTACAAATAAATCAAGATAAGGTATTAAAAACGAACTTGTTTTTCTTTTCCTCCTCAATCCACTTCTCTTGCTTCTTACAAAACCACATCAGGCAAATGAAATCCCTACTGAATAAGGAGGAATAGAATTTGATTAGGCAAATGAAAACAGCAAACACCCGTGCCAAAATTCACATGAGGGCACTCTGGCTTCATTCCCTGCCTCTCGGCAAAAAAAACCTCCTTTTGTTTTCTCTATTCTGTGATTAAAGCTGCTAGTTTGCCTTGTCAAAAGAAGCCAGGTGATAGCCCACCTAAATTTTGGATGTTTGGATTGTTTTTAATGTTTATTTTTGAGAGAGGGAGTCAGAGCATGCAAGCTGGGAAGGGGCAGAGAGGGAGGGAGACACAGAATCCGAAGCAGGCTCCAGGCTCCGAGCTGTCAGCGCAGAGCCCAATGCACGGCTCAAACTCATAGACCGTGAGATCGTGACCTGAGCCGAAGTTGGATGCTTAACCGACTGAGCCATCCAAGTGCCCTTGGACATCTGGATTTAAGCTACCTTGCCATAGTGAGTCAACTGCTCCTTCTATACATTTGCCCCGTTGGATCCTTACTTCCTTACTGGATATGGGGCTGGAGCGAGACAGACTAGAAAAAGAAGAAGCAACGTGAGAGGTGAGAGGTGTACCGTGGGTGATGCAGACTGTCCTGTAAGCCGAGCATGGTCCTGGGGTGCCCAGGGAGCAGACCAGGACCAGGACAACAGGTCCCTACAATGGGGCCTGCCAGAGCCCCCTCCTGTGGACCCGATCTTAACACAGACTCATCCAGCAGGAGAGCCGGGCCCAGGCCAGCCCAAGCCTGCAGAAGGGCAGGGGGAAGAGTCACGGCTGGCAGGTGCCTCGGGGGGGCAGTGTCCTTCGGGCTTGGGCCGTTCTAAGTCTTCGAACCTCCTTCTGGAACAAAGAACCTTGGGAATCAGCAGCATCGGCAGCATCTTGCTGGAAATGCAGAACCTCACGTCCGGTGGCCTGGAAATCAGGCCTACAAATCAGAATCCACATGTTGAAAATACGTTTCCACGCATGACAGTTGAAGAAACACTGGATTTTAAAGACAAATGGGCAACAGCAACAGCAAAATCTAGCCCCGTGCCTCTAGAGAACTACGAGGCATAGGAAGGGAGACACGGTGGGCCAAATATGCCAGTAGAAGTCCTTATTAAAGAACCTGTAGTGGGGTGGCCTGGGTGGCTCAGTCGGTTGAGCAACCGACCTCAGCTCAGGTCATGAGCTCGCGGTTCGTGAGTTCGAGCCCCACATCGATCCTCTGTCCCCCTCTCTCTCTGCCCCTCCCCTCACTCTCTCTCTCTCTCCAATAAATAGACATTAAAGAACGTTTGGGGAGAAAAAAGGGAACCGAATATGGAGCTCATCTACCTCCCCGGACATTGGTTACCTTCTCAAATCGGCTGCAATGTTTCCCGATTTACAGACACAACACACACCTGCCAAAGCCCCTTCTCCCTTCTCCTACCACCTCTCATGGGGATTCTCCAGAAGCTCCCCAGCTGGCTTCCCTGCCTGCGGCCACGTCTCCCTGATGCCCTAACCATCCAGCCGCACGTCAGTGTCCCCTGCACGTGTATATTGCCAACACCCCACAGTGCTGTCCGTGGGCGGACAGCGGCCGCCTGTTAAACGTTGGCAGACGGAACCCATGTGTTTATCTCCCCCACTCTCTGGAAACCTCATTTCATAAAACAAGAGGATTTAAAAAAAAAAAAAAAGTAGACACCTAAATGGGAATAAAATGAGCAGGAGGGTTTGGAAGACAGAAAGCAAAGAGAGAGAAAGGATCTGTGAAAACTCCATTCCGCTGGCTTCTGAGGGCCACCACCCCCGCTGTGAGGGCTGGTAAACCCGGAGGCATCACAGAAGGTTGGGGGGTGGGGGGGAGCACAGAGTGTCATGGAAAGCAGGGGTGAGGGGCGGGCTCTGTACATGTAGTGATCATACCCCAGATCCTCTCCCCGGGGCCACGTGGCCCGGCGAACACACTCCCCCACTCCCACCCCTAGGGACACCCAAGAAGCTGACCAGCCACAGGGAAAAAAAACCTACAGCTGACCAGCTGCAGAGTGGGGTCGCCAGCTGATGGCCCCCACAGTCAAGCCCACCAGCAAAAGAGCAAGAATTCCCCGTTCATTTTTGTTAAGTTTTCTTTATGTGTATTTACTTTTGAGAGAGAGAGAGAGACAGAGCATAAGCAGGGGAGAGGCAGAGAGAGAGGGAGACAGAAACTGAAGCAGGCTCCAGGCTCCGGGCTGTCAGCACAGAGCCCTACACGGGGCTCAAACTCACAAACCACAAAATCAAGACCTGAGCCAAAGTCAGACGCTTAACCGGCTCAGTCACCCAGGCGCCCAACAAGAAATAATTTCTAGAGGGAAAAAAAAAAACAAAAAAAAACTTAGAGGAAACAGGGACAACACAGGAAGCAAAAGAAAACTTATGGGGAAAAAAGGTCATAAATACAATAAAGCCTGGGTTGCCAGTAACTTGTTCTGTGAGCAAGACGAGAAAACGTTTCTAATACATTTTAACTTGACAAACGGGCGATGTCTTGCAATACGAGTCGTACGTGACACCGAATGTCACGTGATCACAACTGAGCCAAGGGGTCTTGAAATTTGCTTTGATATACGAGTGCTTTGGATTACAAGCATGTTTCCGGAACGAATTATGCTCGCAAGCCAAGGTTTGACTGTACCCTCATAGAAAGAAGATTGCCTACAGGAAACAAGAATAACAGACTATATGAAGGAAACAGGAAGAATGGCCAGAGAGCCAGAAAATGTGAAAATTTCGAATCTAAGAGTGAAAAAAAATTTTTAATTCTGAAAAGGGGCAAAAGGCCGAGTTGAGACAGTCTCTCATAAAGTAGAACAGAAACACAGAGCTGGACAATCCAGAGGAGACAAAAATGAAAAGAAAACACCTGAAGGTATATTGCAGGAAGCCCGTGTCCTATAATAAGGAGCTCAAGAAAAAAGAAATGAGCATAGAAAGCAGTCAGGGTGTATTGATCAAAAAAGATAACACAGGAGCACCTGGGTGGCTCAGTCTACTGAGCGTCCGACTTCGACTCAGGTCACGATCTCGAGGTCCGTGAGTTCGAGCCCCGTGTCGGGCTCTGTGCTGACAGCTCGGAGCCTGGAGCCCGCTTCACATTCTGTGTCTCCCTCTCCCTCTGCCCCTTCCCCATTTGTGCTCTGTGTGTCTCTCTCTCTCTCAAAAATAAATAATTAAAAAAAATAAAGATAACACGGAAAATTTTCCAGAACCTGGACGTGAGTCTTCAGATTAGGAAAAAAAAAAAATCCACCAAATATCCAGCAAGAGAAAGACACAAACAAGACACCCAAAACAAGATCTTCAAAGCTTGTGGGGAGTAGCGGACAAAGCCAGCTCAATGCCTTCCACACTGCAAGGGAAAGATATTTCCAACCTAAAATTCTACACTCAGCCAAACTACAGGTCAAGGGTGAAGGAGGAATAAAGATATTTTCTGATGTGCCAGGAATCCCCAAATATGCCTCTTGTGCGTCATTATTTTCAGGAAGCTACTCGAGGATGTCCTGCATCAAAACGAGAGCATAAATCGAGAGGGGGGTGATTGAGGGTCCAGGCAAGGGCTCGAATGCAGGAGAGAAGTGAAGGGAAACCCTAGGATGGCCATGAAGGGAAAGACCAGGACGGCTGCGGGCAATGAAACCACAGAAAACACCATACAGATTGGAATAGAAAGACAAAGAACTCTGGAGGACCGGGGCGGGGGGGGGGGGGGGTGCAAAAGGAAAACAAAGAAACTACCAGATTATTTGATGAATTTAAGACACAATTTTTATGGGGCGCCCGGGTGGCTCAGTGGGTTAAGCGTCCAACTTCAGCTCAGGTCGTGATCTCACGGTCCGTGGGTTCGAGCCCCTCGTCGGGCTCTGTGCTGGCGGCTCGGAGCCTGGAGCCTGCCTCGGATTCCGTGTCTCCCTCTCTCTCTGCTCCTCTTTCATTCACACTCTGTCTCTTCCTCTCGAGAATAAAATAAACATTAAAAAAATGTAATAAATAATTTAAAAAACACAATTTTTAATTTTTTTCATTTTTATTTATTTGAGAGAGTGTGTGTGTGAGCAGGGGGAGGGGGGGAGAGAGAAAGAGAGGGAGAATCCCAAGCGGGCTCCACACTCAGCGCGGAGCCCGACACGGGGCTCGATCCCACCACCCGGGGATCATGACCTGAGCAGAAATCAAGAGTCAGACGCTCAACCGCCTGAGCCACCCAGGCACCCCTGAAACACGATTTTTAAGGGCGTATTGATTCAAAGGGAAGCACAAAGTTGGAAGAGGATCCCTATGAGCGTGTATTTAGAAATACAGACAGAGGAACAATTGAAATAATTGGGAGATTTGGGTTTTTGGAGAGTAAGCACGGCTTGACTTTTTAACGTACGGAAGGAGGCACCTTTGATACAATGAAGATTAATTTGAAGAAGGAGGAAGAGGAGAGAAGAAGAATCCGTAGAAATATGTCTGCCCTAAAGAATGAGGTCCAAGTCTTCTGGGCAAGACAACAAAATGATCACGAACTTCCATCCTGAGTCCTCCAGATGCCCTTGGAAATGTGCCCCCCGACGAAACACACCCACGTGGTGAAAAGTGTGGCTTCTCAGAAGGACGGTGGTCTCCATACACGATACCTGGAGGCATTTCTGCTACACAAAGTACAAACAGAATGGCCAAGGAGGTCTGTCCCTTCCATAGCCTGGCTTCCGCGTCCCTGTCATTGGAAAGAGCAATTCTCCACAAGAGAAGGAAACCAGGAGACCACCTTGCCACACCCCAGTCACCCTCTTACCGCGATGGCTTTCTGCTGGTGGTGTGGGCTAAACTCCCAACTGGCTGCACCCCCCAGGGGCAAATGGGGTGTGTTCAAGCTTCCTGCCACTTCCTGAGCCCTCCAGTCCCATCAAACCCTACGTTGGAAGGATTCCTCAATGTTTCAGCGTGTTTCCAGAATGTTTCCTAGTTGCCGGCATGAATATGGTCCTTCCCCTGTTTGCAACACTCCTTGAGTCATTTCTCTTCCAGTTTAGAAGGCACAGTAGCGGCCAAGCGGGTGTCACTCCTTAAAGCCGAAGACTCATGGCTAACATCCCCCTTCTCTTTGGTTAACCACCTGAGCTTTAGAGAAACACAGTAGTGCTTGGGATCCTGGCATCACTGCTTGGTGACCTCAGGAAGTCACCTCACCTCTCTGCACCTCGGTTTCCCCATCTGCAAAACGGAAGACCTGATACCACGAACCCCGTAGGTTGCTGGACCGAGAGAGCTAATATGCGTAACACGCTAGCATGCGTAAAACACGTGAAATATTAAAGGAAGGTAGTGTGATGAACACAAAGCAACGCTCCATAAAGAAGAGAAGCGTTTGCCGAGAATTCGACGCCCGCTAACCGTGCGACGTGCCCGAGTTTCTCCCTCGCACACGATTTTCCCATCTCTGTTCAAGCGGATGTCCTGGCCAGCCTTTGCTGCTAAGCTTCTCTGAAGATGTCGCTGTTGGAATGAGCCCATCCCTTCTTCACTGCTTTCAATCCTTCCCGACCCACAGGATGCAAGCACGCAGGTCAGAAAAACAGTGTCTCGGAGAAAGCGAAGACATACCCCATTCTGGATTGAAATACCAGCCTTTGGTAGACTTGTCCAGCTCACGCTGCAAGTGAAAAAGAGGTCCCCAGGAGTGAAAAGGCCACCTGGAAGGCCCGTGAGCGGCCAAGAAGAGAGAGGCAAGAGAGTTCACGTGCCCAAGACCCAAGGTGGAAAGGTGCACACCAACAGCGAGCCTTAGGCTTTCAACCCATCATGTTCCTACAGCCACCTTCCCAAAGGACTGTGGGCACAATACTAAGCGTGCTTTTGCGCAGCACGTTACCATTTTCAAAGCACTCTCTTCTCTCATTTGCTCCTCGCAGATGCTGTGAGAAGGCACTGGGGCAGGTGTTACGTCCATTTTCCAGACGAGACACCGAGGCTAGAAAGATCCAATGACTTGCTGGGGTTCCCACGGCCAGTAAAGAACAGAGCAGGGATGAGAACAAGAGGCCTCGGCAAACCCCAGTGCCTTTTCACGGCACCCCAGTGTCCCCATAAAGGCAGACGGGTGCAGCCTGGCTGCAGACCACTGTGAAGACAGTGCTGGAAAAACTCAGTTCCGGGACTCCCATCAGGTTGCACAGTCCCCTGAGAAAGGAATGTTCCTTCCCGCGGCTGGCGCAGCGCCCCCTCGGGACAGGGCAGCTGGGTGGCCGTCCCCGGAGGGCACCTGGAGGCCGGAAGACCCTTGCCTGGCTGCAGCAGCTCACTTCGGACCTCCTCTAAAAAAATGAGGGTGGACTCAGTCACTTCGTGCCATATGGAACGCGTTATCCCTGGAGCCCCTGTGAGTCGAGTATAAAGAGGTTAAAGAAGGCTTTGAATGATAATATGGTCAATTGATCCAAATTGGATTATTAGAGAAGGGAGCTGGGGCTATTAGCGTTTCCCCTTGTGTTTGGGGATGATGCTGAGGGAGGGAGGGAGCCCCAGTCTAATCAGTGTGTTTTGTGGGGTGGTTGATGCAGGCTGGTCCAGAGCAGAGTTCTCTGTGCGGACCGTGCTTGTGGTTTGGAAAAACAATCCCCTGGAGAACTATGGAAAATTCTTTGGCTTTGTGACAGCACTGATGTCAACAAGAGAATCCCAATTATATACCTTCTTTTCTTCCATTCCTAATTTTGAGGCTTAAAGCCTTTGGAATTGCTTCATTTCTGACAAGTTAAAAAAAAAAAAAAAAAGAGAGACCAATACAAAAGAATCGGTTCAAAAAGTCACATTTCCAATGAGCTGTGCTGACCCCTGTAGCATCATGGTTCAAATCCTAGTAAGGGTCTTCAGTTCCTTTGAGGACATTTTCATTTTGGGGCGGGGGAGATAATCTAGTATAAATTCCATTGTGCTAGGGAGATCTTTTTATATTGATTTTTAAAAAAATTTTTTTAACGTGTATTCATTCTTGAGAGACAAAACATGAGCGGGGTTGGGGCAGAGAGAGAGAGAGAGGAAGACACAGAATCCGAAGCAGGCTCCAGGCTCCGAGCCATCAGCACAGAGCCCGACGCGGGGCTCGAACCACAAACCGTGAGATCATGACCTGAGCCAAAGTCGGATGCTCAACCGACTGAGCCACCCAGGCGCCCCTATATTGATTTTTTTTTTAATCAAAGGACAGCTGGAAAGCAAAAGGTGAAGGGAAGGTGTAATAAAAGTTACAGAAACAGAGCAAATGGTGGGGGTGGGGGGTGGGGGGAGAAAATATAAGCAGCAGCATAAGGGAAACAAAATAAGGGATCCTGAGAAAAGAGCCACACCCATCATGTGCCTCCATGAATAAAGGTGAATGGAAATTTTAAATGGATGTAGTGGAAAGTTGAAAGCGAGTGGGAAGAGAAGGGAGCCGAACAGAGATCAGGGAATCAGGGAGACCAGGACGAAGGGGGGAGAGAAACACTTGGAGAAGTAAAGGATCAAAACTTGACATTGAAGGTGAATCATTCAGGTGGACAGCCCCGAGACCCAACAGAGGGACTCTGAAAGCAATTAAGGAAGGAACCAGGAGTGGATGAGGAGGCTTGGGGAAGGTCGGGGCGGCGGGGGGGGGGGGGGGGGGGGCGGTCCTAGAAACTGAGGTGTGTCGGAGAAGTCTCCAGCAGTCCTGCCCTAGATAAAGTATCCAGCAATCCAACATGTGAATTAGTCCAGACCTACTTGCCCACCCGTCTCCCCCATGACAATCTGGTACCTTCTTATTCCTCCCAAGGACCTGTCTTGTTAGCTTGTCTGACACGTATCGAGTGGGCCCCCTGGATGGCCACAATCTAAAATAAACAGTGGCCAGGAAGGCACCGTGGTAGTGCTTGGTTCTAATCGCCAAAGGCTTTTGTGGTCTTTGTTAGTTGCTATCAGCAGCCGCTGGACTGAGTCATGCCTGGTCCAGTTAATTCCTCCCTTGATACGAGGTAGGTTTCCCAAGTAAAAGCTGTAAATCTTTGTCATTCCCCCTCCAGACTTCCAGCTCATTAGAGCAATTAGGGAAGCACCGAGTATATAATAACAGATCATCCGCCAGCCACCCAATGGCGGGTTCCAGTGGCTTATCTAACCACACCGGCGGGGGTGGGGACAGTTCCAAGGATTCCGGGCCCCCAGACCATCGGCGGGATGTTGGAGTCACGCAGCTCAGACAACATCCAGGACGGAGGGAACTCCGCATAAGGCAGAGATTTTCTTAAGGGTTCAGTAGTCCACCCTCCTTCCTGCTGGAGAAGTCTTTCCCTTGCTCTGGCAAGGGAGAAAGAGCCCCAGGAGAAGGCAAGAGAGGACGCCAAGCTCCCCATCCTGGGTGACTGGGAGATAGGGTGTAACCGGTAACCATGTCTTCTCTCAACACAATCTGGGGATTCCTACGCCTGTGTCTCTGCCCTGCTTGGCTCCCCATCTGGAGCTGTGTGACCAATAAGGCAGCCCCCGCCATGCTAGTCTGAATTGACAAGCACTGTAAGGGGAAAAATACACCAGATCCCGAAGGCTTCGTGAGGAAAGCAAGCAAGCAAAACACCCCTTTTATAATTGCTTTTTCTTGTTTACACGTTGCACTGAGATGTGCCATAAGATTTCAAAGACTTCGTACAAAAAAAAAAAAAAAAAAGGACGTGAAAAGACCTCACTGATGATTTTTAGAGAGACTACCTGCGGAGATGATAATATTTTGGATATATGAGGCTAAATAAAGCATATTATTACATTTAATATTACCTATTTCTTTCCTATCCATTCTTCAGAGCCCAGACACTGAACCTATTACGCGTTAAGCTTTGCACGATCCGCAGAGGCCAGAATCAACCTGTCTCTCCTGTGAAATTCCATAAGGCTCATCTGCTATCTTATCCATTTGTACCTTGTACCTTATAATTATTTCTGTCTGTATCTCCCTGTAATACACCAGAAGCCCCCTCAAAGGCAAGAGCCGGTTCCGTTTCATGCCCATGGTTCAGTGTTGCCTGGGGCCAAAGAGCGCATGTTTCTGTATCAGGCAGACTCAGATGTGAATATTGGCTCCACGGTTGGCTATAGCTGTGTGATGTTGGCTCCGTTACCTAACCTCTCTGGGCCTTGTTTCCACACAGTCAAGTAAGAACAATAATAATGCCTGCTTTTTAGGGTGTGGTGAGGATTACATAACATAATAGAATTAAAGCACGTGACATGGTGTTTGTCACTGGGCAACTTTCAAGGAAATGGTGGTAATTACTATTATGCCCTAATCCCTTGTGTTTGTAGGATTTTCCAGAGAAACAGAACCAAAGAATCAAAGATGTATATCTGTGTGTTTGGGGAAATGTTTAAGTATATTAACTTACACTTACCCTGTATACTGATTTATATTTGTAAATATATTATGTTTCTTCGAAATAAAGAGAGAGATTGACGTTAAGGGATTGGCTCATATAATTGTGAGGACCGGCAAGCCTGAAGTCGTTAGGGCAGCTGGTCAGCCAGAAATTCAGGTAATTTCTGCAATATACAGAATTGCAGGCTTGAAGAGAATTATTTTTTTCAGGAAACTTCAGTCTTTGGTTTGGGGACCTTCAACTGATTGGACGAGGCCCACCCACATTATCGAGGGTGATCTGTTTTGTTCATTCAGAGTGTACTGATTTAAATGTTAACCACATCAAAAAAAAAAAAAAAAACCTTCTCCCCCCCCCGCCAAAAAAAAAAAAAACTTTCATGGCATCTTGTATGTTGGTGTTTGACCGAATAACTGGTCACCAGCAGGGCTTTGTCAACTGCCAAGTCCACACGTAAAATGAACCATCACCCCCGCAGCAGGGTGCACTCTCTGTTTCCGAAACGCGCGTTAAAGAGGGTTTGGTTTGGTTGCACCTCAGAGCCTTCGATCGGAGAATGAAGTTCATTAACTCACTGCTTCCCAATCCCCAGTCTACGCAGCGGGTCGGTCAACAAACATACTGCGTTCGCGGAGCGCCAGCGGCTCAGAGTGATGGGGGGTGGGGTGGGGAAGGCAGTCCTTGACCCCGAGGAGCTTACCTTCTGGTGGACGGAAGCAGAGAACACGTACACCAGCAAGCATGACACTTTCGGGACCTGAAAAGCGCTTTAAGGCTGTAAGGCGGCTAATGTGCTAGGGGAGGGGACAATTCAAGACGTGGTCCCTTGGTACCAAATGACCACAGTAGGCCCGTCTGTGGTGCGCGGAGCTGAGGCCTGAATGCAGTGGGGGAGGCGATGCCGCAGGGGACGCAGAGCTGCGCGGAGCACGGGGCTCGCACCGGGGCGCCCCCAGAGCCCACGGTCACTGGCAACACGCCTACCCGCCCGCAGGGGTTTGCCTGCGCCAACTGCTGGTGCCCCAAAGGCCTCCAGGGAAAACTCAAGCTGCGCCCGCACGCACTCCCTTTCGCTCCCCTCCTCTCCGCTGCCCCGGCCTGTTTATTTCTCAGCAATGGAACCAAAGGGCACACAGCACGCGGTGTCCCCGCGCAAAACCACAACTCTGCCCGATTTTTCCTCCCCAGTCGCTGCGCTCCTCCTTTCCCCGTAATAAGGGAAACTGCAGGGACCTGGATACCCTACCCCCCACTGCCCTGCCTCCCTGCCCCTCCCCCCTCCCCCCCCCCCCCCCCCCCCCCCCCCCCCCAGGCTCCCTTCCAAGGAGGCGGGAATTGCACAGGCCGTGCTACCCGGCTGTCTGCAAACAGGCCTCCAGTTTGGAGCTTGGAGACCACGGTCCCGGTGTGTGCACGAGCACGCGTGTGTGAGTACGCGTGTGCACGTGCGTGGGTGTATGAGCAGATGTGTGTATGTATGCGAGCGTGCGAGTGTGTGCGTGCGGGAGTCTGCGTGCATGGGCATGTGTGTGTGTGAATTTGTGTGAGTGCGGGTATACGTGTTCGTGTGCAAGACCATGCATGTGAGCTCGCGTGTGTAGGTATGAGGATGCGTGTGTTTGGAGTCCGGATCCCACATTCGACACCCTGAGCAAACTCAGCTACTTTCCTCTCAGTTCCATCCCAGGGTCCCGGAACGTTAGGGGTCCTGGGATAAGAGCTTACCTGCACTTCTGAATTCTTGCTCTCTCTTTAGTTGGCCTCGCCACGTTCTAGAACATTCTCTCCTGGGGAAAAGCCGGTGTGGAAATGGAAACTCACCGTGGGTGAGTTTTAACAATGGAACAGGCACTGTTGTTACATTCCCAGTGAATCTTAAAAGCCTATGAAGCTAAGTAGCTTCTATTAGACTGGATTCTTCTCACTGGAGAAGGACCCATCCTCAAGGAGCCGAAACCTAAAAACAACGTAGTTCCTCAATAGCTGAGAAGTCCAGAGACGCAGCTGATGGATGAGGCAAGGCCGATCTGGGGTTTCCAAGGAAGACCCCGGAAACTTGCAATCTTCTGTCTCATGATTCTGCTTTCCTTTGTGTGGGCCACATTTTCAGGCAGTGTTCTTCAAAACAGGTGGCAAAAAAGCATCTGTCGCCCTAAGGTTGCATTGTCCAAAGAGCTGGACATTTAGGCCAAAAAATAATGTCTCTTTTCTCAAAAGTTCCTGGAAAGTTCCCATAGCTGATTCTCATCAGCCGGAAGGGGTCACGTGGCCGTTCTAGAGCGAAGACGGGGTCAGCCTCCCCAGGATCATACAGCCTGAGAATACTTCCCCCGAAGGGATTTTGACAAACTTATTTTTAAATGTAGCCATCGTCCTCCTCTAGATGAAGAGGAACGTTGACTGGGGAGTGACTCCCATTCCAAGAAATGCAGAGAGGACTACAGCTAGTATTTTAAGATATTTCACTATACACATTTTTTTAAACCCTAAATTCTTCCGTCTAGTCCCTCTGTTGGACACACGCTCTCTTAGTTTGCTGTTCCCCTCCAATCTGCATACCGCTCCATTCTGGAAATCACTACCAACAGAAAGCAGAGCATTTTAAGGCTGGTTTTCTAGGGACGGTTGGGGGGTGAAGCAGTGGGGCAAGGAGAATTAGCCTCTTTCTAGATCTCCTAGCCTAGTTTAGGGTTTCGGAGCCCAAGCTCAAAATTCTTTGGCAATTTCATTTCCAAACGTTTGCTCTGCAAAGTGCTATCCCCTTAGGGTTCAAGTAGGAGAAAAGTTGCCATGATTAAATAAGGTTTGAAAAAGACTCACAAATTTTTTTTTAATTCTTTTTAATGTTTATTTTTGAGAGACAGAGAGAGACAGAGTGTGAGCTGGGGAGGGGCAGGGAGAGAGGGAGACACAGAATCTAAAGCAGGCTCCAGGCTCTGAGCTGTCAGCACAGAGCCCGACGCGGGGCTCGAACCCCACGAACCGTGAGATCATGACCAGAGCCGAAGTCGGATGCTCAACCGACTGAGCCACCCAGGTGCCCCGAGAGAAAACATTTTAATAAAGGATGGCTCTGCATCCTTTCCTATACACGTGCCCTTTTACCTGGTACCTGGCTGTTATCATGTAACCCAACCTGGGAAAAATGACCCAACCTGTTTCTTGATCTTGAGATCAACCACATGGCTTGCTTTGACCACTGGGAGGCTACCAGAGGCTTCCCATGGGCTTTCTCTCTTGTGTCTCTACCATTTCTGTGAGAACACGTCAAAGGGAGTCTGATAGGGGATGAGAACCGCATGGTGGGCAACCTGATTGTCCCCATTTGCCCAAGTTCCTCTGCCTGAATCCAGGCTTCTCTAGAAGCCAATCCCAGTGAACATCCAGACACATGAGAGACAGCTGAGTCTAGATCAGCAGAACGGCCTGATGTAGATCATCGAAACCTTGCAGTTGAGAGAAACATACATGATTTTTGCTTTATGCCACTGGGGTTCTGTGGTTGGTTTTTATGTGGCATTTTGTGGCCATGGATAAGCAATACAGGAAAAATGAGGCTGGGAAGGGTGCCTGATGAGGGAGGTGGAAGAAAAAAGGAGCTAAAAGCTTTATCATCCATAGTCAATAGAAAGTCAATAGTATGGGGTGCCTGGGTGGCTCAGTCGGTTAAGCGTCCCACTCTTGATTTCAGCTCAGGTCATGATCTTGGAGTTGGTGGGTTCCAGCCCTGCTTCAGGCTCAGTGTTGGTGGTGCGGAGCCTGCTTGGGATTCTGTCTCTCCCGTCTCTCTCTGCCCCTACCCCGCTTGCTCTCTTTCTCAAAATAAATAAATAAATTTTTTAAAAAATTTAAGAGCAGTGGCTAAAACTTTAAATAACAAGAAAGAGGAGGAAAAGGAAGAAGAGGAGGAGGAAGAGAAAAACATAAGCATATTATTTAAAAACATGGAAAACATGGGGTGCCTGGGTGGCTCAGTTGGTTAAGCTGCCAACTCTTGATTTCAAGCCCTGCATCGGGATTTATACTCAGCATGAAGCCTGCTTCGGATCCTGTCTTCCTGTTTCTGCCAACCGCCCCCCGCCGCCCCGCAAAAACAAATAAATGTTAAGAAACAAAAAAAGCAAAAACATGGTAAACTAAAGAAGCAGCCCTGGTGGAGGAGAAATCATGGAAATGAAGGGTGAGAGACAACTAGTTTTCCTACTTAACTCTTTCATAGATACTTAATGTTAATAAACGTTAAATGGATGTTAATAAAAATTAATATAAAGTAAACTTCTAAAAATAAAAATGCAAATTAAGACTCTTAAAGAAGACCTGGACTTGAAGTCAAATAAATTTTTTAAAAAGAGGAAATTGAAAAACTAAGAGATTAAAAATAAAAGAGAATAGATTAGACCTGGTGGCACCATTGATAAAGCCTGACATCTGGTTAATGAGATTTTGAAAAAGAGAGTAGAGGGAGAGATCATCAAAGAAATAACGTAAATATATCTTCCAGATCCAAACGGCACAATAATCAAGATTGAAAAGAGTCCTAAGCTTTTATTAAAGACACACCTTGTATTTCATTATTTTAGAAGACAAAGGGTGAAAAGAATATTCAAAACTTTGAAAGAAAGAATAAAACGCTTTCCCTACCAAGAATAAGCACACTAATACCCAAATGCTCATTAACATTAGTAAACGCTAGAAAACAATTATGAGACATTTTCAAATTTCTTAGGCAATGTGATTTTCAATTAAGGCAAATCAGTGATCAAACATGAATAAGTAAAATAGTGATCCAGCTTAAAAGTTGCCAAAAAAGGGAAACATAGGAAATAGAAACCAGTGGAACCTGGGACTCCTGGGTGGCTCGGTCAGTTAAGTGCCTGACTTCAGCTCAGTTCACGACCTCATGGTTTGTGGGTTCGAGCCCTGCATCAGGCTCTGTGTTGATAGGTTAGAGCCTGAAGCCTGCTTTTGATTCTGTGTCTCCCTCTCTCTCTGTCCTTCCTCTCTCTCCCTCTCTCTCTCTCTCCCTCTCCCTCAAAAATAAATAAAACGTTTAAAAAATTTTAAAAAGAAAAGAAAAGAAACGAGTGGAACCAGTCCAAGAGAGCAGTGACAGGAAATCCCAGGCCTAGGAGACATGTAGTTCAGATAGTGAACAAGAACATAAGTCCCCTGGAAAGCGATCTGGGGGCAAATAAAATTAATACAATGTGTAATCTGATAGAGAGGACAGAAAAAAAATTGAAGATACTAGAAAGGCAAATGATACAAGAAAAAAAAATGAGAGGCAATTTGAAATCCAGGACAAACAAAAAGTACCAAAAAAAAAAGTATTATTATTATCGTACCTGTTTCAGGGTGAATAATATTAGCATAGTTACAATAATGTAAATATTGTTTTTCAACTTTCCTTTTTGAGACTTGACCTGTAGATAAGGCACAAACAATACAATTACATTTCTGGAATGCAATATAAGTGGAATCAACCTCAATTTGGTAAAACTTTAAAGTATAAGTGGCAATAAATAAATAAAGTACAGGTGGCAGAAGCTCTGGGTAGAGGTGGAGAGGAGAGCTAGGGGTTAAGAACAGCACAACAAATACTTCTATTTTACTTACGAACAGTTGAAAGATATTGTCTATAACTGATGGAACACCAAACAAATACGGCGTAAGTGTAAAGAATAAGGAAGAAAGGAAAAAGACACCAAGATTTGGGAAGAAAAGAAGAAAAGGTAAGAGTGGGGGTGAAATTGTGAATGAGTTGACCTTCACCTATATAGTCCAAAGTCCAAGTATAATGTCTAAAATAAAAATTTGCGTAGATTGCAGTGTAAGCATATTATTTATTACACCCACCAGTAGAAATAGCTTAAGGAGTTCGAAGCTGCTCTGAGAAGGAAGAATTTACATGCAGAAAAGATGGAGCAGGATACTATGGTTTTGTCATGTATAAGCCCTTGAAACACTTTAATTCTTTAAACACATGAAGTAATATATACATCTATATACGTAATCACATGTACATATTACTCCAATAAAGAACTGGGGGAGAAGAGTGTCCTTAACCCAAACCCTTGACTCTCCCCTACCTTCAACCCAACTAAGGTCTAGCTGGTGAAGGCTGAGATTCCAAGAGGAAGCCAGGAGAAAACTCTGCAGATAAGACCCTTGTACTGAGTTTGAGATAAGTCAGGAAGGCCTAGATGAGGAAGAACAGAACAGTGGGTGACCAAACGTTCTGGCAAACGTAACGGTGCGAAACATCCTCACACCGTGCCTTGCAAATTAAAAAAAAAAAAAAAGGTGCCAGGATTTGGTTGAGCGTCGGACTTCAACTCAGATCATGATCTCGGGGTTCGTGACTTCGAGCCCCACCTCGGGCTCACTGCTGTCAGCCTGTCAGCACAGAGCCTACTTCGGACCCTCTGTCCCCCTCTCTCTGTCCCTCCCACTCTTGCACTCTCCCAAAAATACGTAAATATTTTTTAAAAAGTGCCAAGAGACCCACTTTATATCACCCTCTACGATACTACTATAGATATAGCTGTATCGTTAAAACTATACCATAAAGTCTCCGCTGTGCTCACAGCACAGGGCCTGTTTGGGATTCTCTGTCTCTGCCCCTTGGCTGTTCACATGTGTGTGCTTGCTCTCCCTCTCTCAAAATAAATAAATAAACTTTTAAATATATATATATATATATATATATATATATATATATATATATAATGAATTCTGTACTTCTATAAAATGATGTTCGCAATATAACTTTTTAAAAAATGTTTTGGGGTGCCTGGGTGGCTCAGTCGGTTAAGCATCCGACTTCGGCTCGCGTCATCATCTCGCGGTCTGTGAGTTCGAGCCCCGTGTTGGGCTCTGTGCTGGCAGCTCAGAGCCCGGAGCCTGCTTCAGATTCTGAGTCTCCCTCTCTCTCTGCCCCTCCCCCGCTCATGCTCTGTCTCTCTCAAAAATAAATAAACCGTTTTTTAAAAAAATTGAAGACATAAGTAGTTTTTTTCCAGATTGCATTTTAGTTTGTGAACGTCCCATACGAGCTTAAAATAGACGTATAATCAGCAGTTGTCAGGTGCAATTTTCTATGTATGTCAGTTAGGTCCATTTTATCAATCGTGGTTTTTAAGCCCGTTCTGTCACGACTGACCGCTGAGATTCCTTGCGATGAAGGGCTGGCTTATGTCTCCTTTGTCTCTATTTCGAGACGACAGACACACAGTGCTGCAGACCCGTGCCATGGGATTCTTCAGTGCTGCCACCCTTAGTGTTGAGAAAGCCATGCGTCTCAACAGTCCCACGAACGTGGCCTTGAGCCTGGAAGGTTTCCTTACAGGACACCAGGAGCCCTCCGAGTCTGGGCTGGGCAGAGTGCCTTGTTTGGGAATATCCTTCCCTGTTCCAGCTTTGATGTGTGTTTCTTTGTTCTGATTGTGTGTGTTGCACGGCACCCGGTGATCCCCCTCTCTGTTCCTGGCTGAGAGGGAGCCCGGTCTTTCGCCTACAGACCGTTATCCTTCATCAACCGCAGGACAAGAGCTTTTGGCCATGGGGGACCCGCACACAGAGAAAGCATTCTTCAAGCCCGTGGTTGTGTGAGTCACGTGTTTCTTGGCGACCCCAGTATCTGCAAACCATGTAGTGGCTTGACATCCTGGGACTGCTGCTCTCAGGGTGGGCAACAGGCATCACATCCTACTATTTAGCAAGTTCTGGGTCTTTATCACCTTCTGGACTCGGAGTTGGGTTCCTCTACCCAAGCAAAGCTGCTTAGCTCTTTCCTTAGCTCTTATCCCCTTCCTGGGCTCATCAGAGCCTCCAGGGGAAAATAGCCCCGCACAGCGATCTCGCCTCTGCATTTCTGTCTTCCTCCTGTCTTGTTAATTCTCTGATGGCTTCAGGAAGACTTTTTTTTCTTCATATTTGTCTGGCTTTTGTAGACGCCCACCGATAGCGAATTGATCCAAATGACCTCATCTGCCATTACTGGAAGTGGATGTGACCGATTAGAGATGAAGTTACTTTCTTTTTTACTGTATTTCATATTGTCTGAGTCTTTTACAATGAGAATGCATTGTCCTCTTAATCCTTTATGATGGGGGGGAAGCTTCATTTCATTTACAAAAGATACTTTAGTAAAAGAGAATCCAAAGAAACCCCCCAAATTCTAGGACTCTATTCTACACCTATCATATTGTATTTTTCGTTTATAAAAATGCAGTCAGCTCTCAATGGAATTAGCTGGTGGGCAGGGGATGGAAGGTTCTTGCCCTAAAACAAGCCATCGCGTATTTCTTTTAGTAAAAAGATTCTTTACTTAGTAAAGGAAGAAAAGAAGTAATTACTTGATTTTAGTACAAATATGTTTCCATTAGAACCCAGTAAAGTCCCCTTGCTCTCAAAAACTCAGTCTAGGCTCTCTTCCTGCTAAGAAAGGATGTTCATTTTGAGCAAACCAAAAAGATAACGAGTTGGGTGAGCCCTTCCTTGTCTCTATCACCTGGAGGCACAACAAATTCCAGCCTAAGTCGTGGCTCATCCATCAAGCCTTCCCCACACCTTGGCCAACACTACTTTTTTGTTCCTCTTAAATAGGACTTGTAATATGGCCCCTGCCTGACTTGGTTGCTTACAAATCAAAAGGAAGCCTCTGGGAAGGCAATTTATAAAGTGTAAAGTATCATATAGACAGAAACTACAAGAAAGGGAGAAAGAGAAAGAAAGAAAGAAAGAAAGAAAGAAAGAAAGAAAGAAAGAAAGAAAAAAGAAAGAAAGAAAAGAAGGAAGGAAGAAAGGAAGGAAGGAAGGAAGGTAGGAAGGAAGGAAAGAAGGAAGGAAGGAAAGAGAAAAGAGCTCTTGCAAAGGGCAAAATATGAATGAAAGCAGAGATCTAAAATTCAGTAGGGGGTATAGGCACATATTTGAAGAAACCTCCAAAAATAAAGAGGGAAAAAAAAAAAAAAAAGGAAAGAAATAAAGAAGACAAAGAGCATTAATCCAGGGCCCCACATCCAGAAGAAAGAGGACGGAAAAGTGAAACGAGGAAATCACCCAGGAGACAGGATCACCAAGCCCAACAAAGCTGAAAAAAGAACCGAGCATCTGGGTACTGGCGTTCCTGCCCGGCCGAGCCATGGTCTGGCCACACCCCTGCGTTCAGGAGCAAAACCCCCGAGTGGGTGTCTCATTCCAGAGGTTTCTACCTCCCGGATGCGCCTGGGCACCTGGCCACTCCACTCCCATCTCCTGCCTCGGGGAGGGTTTCCTCTCATTAGAACCAACCCCAGCCTCACTGTCGGGCCCCACACTGGTACCCAAAGCGTGACAACACAACTCCTTATTTTCCCGCGTGAGCTGAGTGCAGCCACAAGTCCTCGGAGGAAACCTGAGCCCCAAAAGGTGTTTTACCTGCTGGGGAGGCTGCAGGGCCTTCACTCGTAAAGTGTCGTGAAACTCGTAGTTTCACTCGTAAAGTGTCGCTCTCATCTCCATGTGCATGAGGTCCCATAATCAAAACCAGACCCCCCCCCCCCCATATTCAAGCTGTGATGAAAATGTTTCCCACCGTGCGGGCCTCCGGGGCGATTTCCGGGAACCAAATATGTGTGCAAAGAGGACTCGCGCGAGGATGGGTCACTGCCTCATGACTCGTAATGACGGGCAGACAGAGGCGTCCTGAACGGTCAGCTACACGGAAACGGGGAAACACGCCAAGGTCTGTTGATACAATATATTACAGTCATTTAAAATTATTGATCCCAGGGAATGTTTAATGGCATGGGAAAATGTTCGTAGAAGAATATTAAGTGGAAAAAGTAGTATAAAAATACACGACGCAGTTCCAGTGGGGGGGGGGGCATAAATGTGTTTATATATATATATGCATGTGCGTGCGTGTGCACACTCTTAATACGTCTATTAGGAAATACTCTTGGGGCTCCTGGGCGGCTCAGCTGGTTAAGCGTCCAATTTCAGCTCAGGTCACGATCTCACGGTTCGTGGGTTCGCCCCCGCGGCAGGCTCTGTGCTGACAGCTCGGAGCTTGGAGCCTGCTTTGGATTCTGGGTCTCTCTCTCTCTCTCTCTCTCAAAAATAAATAAAAAACATTAGAATGAAAAAACTTAAAATTTTTTTTTAAAAAGGACATATTCTTGGGGCACCTGGGTGGCTCGGTCGGTTAAGGGTCCGACTTCAGCTCAGGTCATGATCTCGCGGTCTGTGAGTTCGAGCCCCGCGTCGGGCTCTGTGCGACAGCTCAGAGCCTGGAGCCTATTTTGGATTCTGTGTCTCCCTCTCTCTCTGACCCTCCCCCGTTCATGCTCTGTCTCTCTCTGTCTCAAAAATAAATAAACATTTTTTTAATTAAAAAAAAAAGGACATATTCTTAAGGTGTTAATTGCATTCTTATCTCTGTAGGGGGACTGTGGATACATTTTATTTACTGACGTGTTTGCTTGCTTGCTCGTCACCTGATCGTCTAAATCTTCTGCAAAAACATGTATATCATTTTTGTGATTGGAAAAAAAAAATCACTGTAACAGATATGAAAAGACAGGGCGCCTGGGTGGCTCAGCCAGTTAAGCATCTGACTCTTGACTTTGGCTCAGGTCGTGATCTCCCGGTTTGTGAGATCGAGCCCCGCATCAGGCTCTGCGCTGACAGTGCGGAGCCTGCTTGGGGTTCTCTCTCTCTTCCTCTCTCTCTTGCTGACCCTCCCCCACTCGCTCATGTTCTCTCTCGCTCTTTCTTTCTCAAAATAAATAAACTTAAAAAAAAAAAAGATATGAAAAGGTACGCCAGGAATCAGATTCTCTTCACATGCAGCCCTGAAAATAACAGGTCTCGTCCTGACAACCAAGGGCTTCTCAAATTCTCCCGGCGTTCTTCCTTCCTGCTCCCCATTCAGTGGGAAACCTAAGACAAGAAAATCGGGGAAGAACCCGTCATCGGGTGCTGATTGCCGTTCACATGGGGCCACACCTGGTGATGGCTCAGTGGTGGAGTCACCTCAATGGCACAGAGGGAAACAGAAGCCGTGTGCCAGGTTTCCTGGCACGTTGTTTCTCACGCTTGGGCACCTTTCCACTCGCCTACCCGGATGGTGGCGATGCCCTGTTCGTGTTCCTCTCCCACGGAATGCACCTGGCATGAACCATCTGGCCAACGTCAACCTGTGCGTAACAAGTGATCCTAGAAAGAAGTAGAGTGTGGAAGCAATATGGCAGGCCTCCAGGTTCATTAATCTCCTTGGAAAGAAAGGAACTGGTTCTCGCTTCACCTGTGGTCTTTCAGGAGCGCCGACTTGGCCGCGGCTCGTTCTGTAAGCTCGTTCCCCTCTCCACCCTAAAACCGCATGCCAGCCTCTGGCAGACACCTGCGCCCCGAAGAACGGTCTAGCGGCAGACCCCCACATGGGCTGGCTCGTCACTTCGACTGCTCCCAAGTGGCTGCTTGGAAAGAAAGAAAGGCTGTCCCGTAGCTGAGCTGAGCCCATTGCCCGTGTTTCAATTTAATGGTCATGAAGAAGATGTGACAGAGAGTGACAGCTGCGGTCAGGCTAGGGGAGAATCCGGGTCCAAACGCCACTGGAACGGAGGCGTTATCGGAGGCGGACAAGTCGGCATGAACGGGCAGGACTGAAACAGAGACTGAGAGCATTGACTGGGACATGAAAAATCTGTCTCACTTCCCCACCGATGCACTCACTTAATTTAGTTGTGAGAATTTGCTGGCCGTTTCCACCTATGTCCAAGATGGACATATATCACTTCATCCACTCTTCTGCTCCTTCAACCCTCAGGCACTGAAGGGGTGCCATATTGGTGCCAAGGACATTCCCATGACCTCCAAGAACTCCTCTGGAGCCGTCGAATCGAGATGTCATTCTCTTTCTGCTTACGCAACGCTCTCCCCTCTGGGGCTCGGCTTCCCTTTGCTAATCTTAACCCTACACTTCTAGAGGACGTATCCCCTGCCCGCACCTCCTCTCAAGTTTTAGACTTGAGCTAAAACTCAAGTCTTCCGACATCCGGTTCAAGGTTTTTGGACTGCCCAGCATGGGTGGTATGATTTAGGTTTTTATGTGTTTCCTGAAGCACCACCTCCTCTAAATATCTGGCCTTCGATAAATGTGTATTAATAGTAATGACCTATAAAGAAATGAGCTCCTGGGGCTGCCTGGGTGGCTCAGTCAGTTAAGCGTCCTACTCTCGATTTTGGCTCAGGTCATGATCTCACGATCCACGAGTTCGATCCCCATATCGGGCTCCGGGTTAATAGTACAGAGCCTGCTTGGGATTTTCTCTCTCTCTCCCTCTCTTTCTGTTCTCTCTCTCTCTCTCAAAAATAAAGAACTAAACTTTAAAAATCAACAAAAGAAATGAGCTCCTTCTCTGATCTACGGTTCAGTAATCAAGTTCACATAACTCTATTGAGGAATGGAATATCTTGCCAGAGATACCCTAACAGCTCCACTAAAGCCACCAAAGACTAAGATTTAGGAAAGTCACTGTAGGGGCACGTGGGTGGCTCAGCCGGTTAAGCATCCAACTCTTGGTTTCAGCTCAGGTCATGATCTCACGGTTCGTGAGTTCGAGCCCTGCATCAGGCCCTCTGCTGACAGCACAGAGCCTGCCTGAGGTTCTTTCTCTCTCCCTCTCTCTCTGCCCCTCCTCCGCTCTCTCTGTCCCTCAAAATAAATAAACTGAAAAATTTTTTCTTAGAGAAAGGAAAGTCAGGGGTGCCTGGGTGGCTCAGCCGGTTGAGCGCCCGACTTCAGCTCAGGTCATGATCTCACAGGTCGTGAGTTCGAACCTCGCGTCGGGCTCTGTGCCGACAGCTCAGAGCCTGGAGCCTGCTTCGGATTCTGTGCCTCCCTCTCTCTTTGCCCAAACCCACTCGCATTCTGTCTCTGTCTCTCTGAAAAATAAATAAACCTTTAAAAAAATTTTTAAAAAGGAAAGTCATTGTAAGCAGCTTAATATATATAAAATAGAAAAAATAGGTGTATATAATAGATGATCAGAGTACATCTATACTTATGGATTTATTTCTTATGTATTTATTTTAATACAATTTATTGTCAAGCTAGCTAACATACAGCGTATGCTATACTTATGGATTTATTTCATAAATGATATGTATTTCTGTTTCCCCGTAACATCACACAGGAGGAGGAAAATGCCAGTTTTTTTTTTAATTTTTTTTAACATTTTATTTATTTTTGAGACAGAGAGAGACAGAGCATGAACAGGGGAGGGTCAGAGAAAGAGGGAGACACAGAATCCGAAACAGGCTCCAGGCTCTGAGCTGTCAGCACAGAGTCCGACACGGGGCTCGAACCCACAGACCGCGAGATCATGACCTGAGCCGAAGTCGGACGCTCAACCGACTGAGCCACCCAGGCGCCCCGGAAAATGCCAGTTTTTAAACAACGGAAATACATATACCTATATCCGTCATAGACAGAGCAGAGCACCTTAAGATATAGCACATCTTGGAGGTTCTAGAGACTAGGAAAAGAGAAAAGCCAAAGAGATTTCAAGATAGCATTGAGAAGGGCATGATGGTCGTGCCCCCTACCATCGCTCTTTGGGCAGGTAAACGTTTTACTGGCGAGGTTGAGCCTGCCTAGAGGGCAGCACACTGGCCTCGCCCAGTTCTTTCTGAGCATCGGTCCCCAGGGCTGTTCAAGCCACTGCTTCCCATCCCATCCTATCCCATCCCATCCCATCCCATCCCATCCCATCAACGTCAACTTCCAACTCCAGGTCAACTCCAGCCTGAAGCATTCTGCACCCAGACACTAACACACAGGGGCCAACACAGGAAGCCAGTCCTCAGATGAATGTGGCACAGGAAGGTGTGGGCTGCCCTTGCCCTTTCATGGGTTAAAACCTAACGACCTCGCTGTCACTTAGCAATAAAAAGCATAGTGTTGGGGCATCTGGGTGGCTCAGCCAGTTGAGCATCCACCTTCGGCTCGGCTCGGGTCACAATCTCGCCGTGATCTCACGGCTCACAAGTTCGAGCCCCGCGTCAGGCTCTCTGCTGTCAGAGCAGAGCTCACTCTGGATCCTCTGTCTCCCTCTCTCTCTGTGCCTCCCCCAACAGTGCTCTCTCTCTCTCTCTCTCAACAATAAAAAGGAAACATTAGACCGGACACACCACTAGACCAATGGACACATTCCATTTTCAGACAGAAGTTGAAGGGGCGCCTGGGTGGCTCAGTCAGTTGAACATCCAACTCTTGATTTCAGCTCAGGTCATGATCCCAGGGGGGGTGATATCAGTCCCTGCATCAGGCTCTGCGCTGAGCCTGCTTAAAATTCTCTATCTCCCTCTGCCCTTCTTGCCCACACAGGCTCTCTTTCTCTCTCTCAAAACAAAAGAGAAGGAGACGTTGGAGCCCAAGAAAATGGGCCTCAACATATCCAGTTAGGATTCACTCTGCTGCTACAAAACTAGCGATCGCCTTCTGCAGAGAACCAGAAACTGAGGGCCGTCAGGTCATCCCACTTACCAGGAATTCTTGAAGACATGTGGACGGAAACATTCTGCTTCTGGAGAGATCTAGCTCAAACAATACCTCTTGGTTTAAAATAGCCTAGAAAGCCAGGCATCGCTCAGGTGATCTCCTAGTCCGACCCCCTGTGAAAGTCAAATCCTATGCCTTGGCAAGGAGGATACTTCACGAAGAGTCCCCGGAGAGCAGAAGCGAGACGGGGGATGGGGAAGAGAGAGAGATGCTAGGAAGAATCCGGTCCAGTAATTCGAACTGGTCTCGAGTTGAGCCATGCGAAAAGGGAGGAGCTTTACTGCCTTGGAAGTGGCCAAAGCAGGGGCTAGAGGTCGACGGGAAACTCCTGAGAAAGTTGGAGGCAGGAAAGAGGGGGCCAGGAATGACTTACAAGGTCCCTCGTTACAGTGCCTCCCCAACTCCATGCTTTAATTTCTCATCATAAGTTCAGAACAGGGGCGCCTGGGTAGCTCAGTCGTTGAGCGTCCGACTCTTGGCTTCGGCTCAGGTCATGATCTCATGGTTCGTGAGATCGAGCCCCGTGTTGGGCTCTGCACGGACAGCGGGGGGCCTGCTTGGGATCCTCTCTCTCCCTCTCTTTCTCTCTCTCTCTGCCCCTCCCCCCCCACTCTCTCTCTCTCTCTCCCTCTCTCTCAAACTAAAGAAACTTAAAAATAATAATAAGATCAGGGCAGCACAGAGGGAACTTCAAGATTAGGCAAATCCGAACTTGAACCCCAAATCTGTCCCTTACTGAGTGCGCGAACTTGAGCGAGTTACTCAATGTCTTTGCCTCTAATCTCCTTGTCTGTAAAGTGGGGCGATGGTCCCCACGTTGCGGGGTGCGGTGATGACCGGACACGGGCAGCCTGTGCAGAGTGGATGCTCCATAAGTATGACAGGCACGGGCGTCATTATGCAAACGAGGACTCGATGAAGAATCGGAGGAGAATAGACCTTGCGTCCCATCTAGTCTGTCTTCCTCACTTGACACTGGAGGGAAGCAAAGTCTAGCAGGTGTGAATAACCTTCCCCAAGTCTGACGGTAAGTTGGCGGGTGAGCCAATGTCCGCACCTAGTTCCATTGCCCACCCACAAATAGCATGGTTTCTTCCCGCCTCTCAGCCTGGCGTGCTATCAAGAAACCCCGCCCCAAACCAAGGCCACCTCTGAAGTTCCAGATGTGACACCCCTCAAGCCCCACCCCCTGCAACAAAGCAGTGTGCCAGACATAAGAGAGGCAACGGTGAAGCCATGAGATTCGTACCCACAGGGAGCCCACGGCCCATTGATGCGGGCCCCGGGGACGGTTCCTGCAGTCCCTAGAGATGAAACGACACATTCTCGACCCCACCTTCTCCAGACCCAAATGCCGAGGGGGACAAGCGTCTGGAACCGAAGCGGTGCCACTTTATTTGACGCACGGGCATTGCTTTTGTTTGTAGCCCAGGATCTCCGAGGAAATGCTGGTAATGTTGGCCACAGCCCCGGGACATCCCAGGTGTCAGAGGCCCCCTGTGTCCTGGGACGTGTCCGTAAAAGGATGGAACCACCCGTAAAAGGTGACACACACATCGTTTTTTCCCCTCCTCTCTCTGGGGCTCAGCCTTGGGGATTAAAGCCACATTTCTTCGTGTCAGCTACCTGAACTATTTCCAAGATTTTCCCTTGACCTTTAAAATAAACTCTCTTGCTAGGTGAAGGGTCTGACTCTTGGTTTTGGCTCAAGTTATGATATCAGGGTTCATGAGATCAAGCCCCGCGTCAGGCTCTGGGCTGACAGCACAGAACCTGCTTGGGATTCTATCTCTCTGCCTCTCCCTGATTCATTCTCTCTCTCTCTCTCTCTCTCTCTCTCAAAATAAATAAATTTAAAAAAAAAAAAAAACCTCTCATGCCTCCAAAAAGGGACTTGTTCGACCAACCGAATATCAATAGGCATCATACTCAGAACTTTGGGAGTGTGGATCCAACCACACGGCCCATGTAGAGGGAACGTCTTAAGCCTCAGTTGCCTCTATCCAGGCTCTGGCACTTGGGCTGGTCATTTTAAGTCTCTGTTCTCAATTTCCTCATTTGTCAGCAGACAGAGTAAGACCACGTGAGTGCAGGGTGGCGGAAATGAGTGAAAGTGGCCAAAAAGGTACAAAGTTCCAGTTTTAATATAAATCATTCCTGGGGATGTCAGGCGCAGCATGGTGACTAGAGTTAATAGTACGTTTTTGCATCTTGGAAAGTTGCTAGGAGCAGATCTTAAAAGTTCTCATCGTGGGGTGCCTGGGCGGCTCAGTGGGTTAAGCGTCTGACTTCAGCTCAGGTCATGATCTCAGGGTTCGTGGGTTCGAGCCCCGCATGGGGCTCTGTGCTGACAGCTCGGGGCCTGGAGCCTGCTTCGGATTCTGTGTCTCCCTCTCTCTGCCCCTCCCCCGTTTGTGCCCTCTCTCTCTCTCTCTCTCAAAAATAAATAAACATTAAAAAAAAAGTTCTCATCACAAGAAAAATATTGTAACTTCATGAAGTGATGGATGTTAACCGGACTCATTGTGGTGATCACGTTACTATATATGCAAATATTAAGTCATGATGCTGTACCCCTGAAACTAATCTACCATTATATGTGCGACTGTCCCCGCAGAGCCAGACGCAGGTCTCGATCTCACAAGCCGTGAGATCATGACCTGAGCTGAAATCAAGAGTCAGAGGCTTAAGCGACTGAGCCACCCAGGCGCCCCAAGAGATACTCTTTTAAAGGCAGAAGAACACACAGTTTAATGGCAAATGGATGGAAAAAAAAAAAAAAAAAATATATATATATATATATATATATATATATATGCCAAGTTAGTTGTAAGCACAAGAAAGTGGGAGGGCATTTCATAGCAGACAAAATAGGTTTATTGCTAGCGATAGAAAGGAAAACTTGATAATGGCGAAACATCCCCCCAAAGGTAACAGTTGTATTGACCCATCTGATATTTATGTATCTAGTAACTGAGCTTCGATATAAGGAAGTAAACATTGGCAGAGAAATAGAAAAAAAAACTTAAAAGACCCCGTGAGTAGTTGTAAAATAATACTCCCAAGGGCCCTAGCGTCTCTCCAGAGGCGTCCTAGAAATTCCAGAACCAGCTCAGGGAAGATGGGGCTCCCTCTCCCCTCCTATCTTCATCTATCCTCCCATGCACTCTCAGCTTTTAAATATTGGCTTCCCAGGTAAGATGGCAACAGAAGTGAGAGTTCCTCTGCTTCCAAAGGACCTCGTGTCCCCGGAGGACTCTGGCAACCTGAAAATTCTCCGACTTTCTGACACCCCAGACTTTACAAGTTAGGGAAACACGCACACACCAGTGGGCCAATCTGATCCCAGTGGGCCAATCTGATCCCAGCGCGCCCCAAGACGCTTTTTCTTTGTGAAGTCACGTCTGAAAGGCTGGATTTTTCCCCCCTTCTCTATTCTTTCTTTCTTTTTTTCTTTTTCTTTCTTTCTTTATTATTATTATTTTTTTTTTTTTTGCCATGTGACTTGAAGTGAAGCAAAGCTTGACAAATGCTAGAATTCTCCCTACGAGATTGTGAGGGTTACCTTCCCTTTTAAAGACGATCGAGAGGGGTCTCCGAATCAAAAGCCCTTTCTTACCAGAGAGTAACAATGCCAGCTTTTATCGACTTCCCAGGAGAAAGCCCAATAGGAAATCATTTGATCTGATTCTAGCACCCAACAGCACCTTGTCTGATCTTTCCATGCCCCGCCCCCCCTCCTCTCTTTTAATCTGTGTTTGAGACTTCACTGTCTTCCAGAATATAAACTTGCAGTGGCTCATTGTTTCCCTCCAGAGACACAGACTGCAGATGGAAACTGTTGTTGGGGCTTGCGGGGAAGGTAGTTCCTTCGGACTCTGTGAGTCGTTTGCCTTCCTTAATTTGAATGTGATTTTTTTTTTTTTTTAATGTTTATTTTTGAGAGAGAGGGAGAGACTGTGTCGAGTGAGGGAAGGGCCGACAGAGAGGGAGACACTGAATCCGAAGCAGGCTCCGGGCTCCCTCCGAGCTGTCAGCACGGAGCCCCGACGCGGGGCTCAAACTCACCAACCATGAGATCGTGACCTGAGCCGAAGTCGGACCCTTAACCGACTGGGCCACCCAGCTGCCCCTATTAATTTGAATGTGATTTGAACAAGTTCTTGTGGGATTTTTCTTTTTTTTTTTTTTATCTCCCCCCTCCTTAACTTGGGACCACCGACTACACAGCCATGCACAAAAATGGCATCAGTGAAGGGGGACATCATGGAGGAAAGAGGTGGGACTGGGAAAAGGTGGGAAGAGATATGCAAATGAGGAGGCAAGAAGACTTGAGGAGGTCCTTGAGAACTGGGACGATGGCCTCGAGGTCTTTCTCTTCCTCCATGGTACTTAGAACAGGGTCCCCATGCTACTAAAGGTCACAATTGCACGGCAAAGGTACATTAAACTCTCTCTTCCATAAGCTCCCCTTCCCCCACGTCATCCCAATAAGCACGAAAAGTGCATCGTCCTGGACGTGGAAAGTGAGTACAATGTTTAGCTGCATGAATTGGAAGGAAGCTTTTGACTTTTTCATGTGCTGCCACCACTTTTGACTTTCACACCCTAGGATTCCCTCAACTTTGTTCTCCTGAAACGACCATAGTCGCCCTTCATTTTCAGCCAATACTTATTCGAAGGCTCAAATATTGTCCCTTTGTGGAGTTTCACAGACTGGAACCCCACCCTATCACATTTCTTAGCTATTCAAATAAGGCACGTTGCAGGCATATGAAGCATAAATTGGTTAGGTAGGTTCTAAACTGGGGATGCGTGGGTTTTGCGAGATTTCTGTTTTGAAAAGCACACAAGTTACGTGTGGACGACAGGCTGGAAGGAAGTAAAAGGGATATAGGGTGAAGTCAGGAATGTATTGCAGTGGTCTAGGTAAGAAATTATACTAGCTTAGATTGAGGAGATAGCAGCAAAGAATGAGGAAATGGGGGCTCCCGGGTGGCCCAGTCGGTTAAGCGTCCGACTTGGGCTCAGGTCATGATCTCGCAGTCCGTGAGTTCGAGCCCCGCGTCGGGCTCTGGGCCGACAGCTCAGAGCCTGGAGCCTGCTTCTGATTCTGTGTCTCCCTCTCTCTCTGCCCCTCCTCCACTCATGCTCTGTCTCTCTCATTCTCAAAAATGAATAAATGTTAAAAATATATATATATCTTATAAGGATCATCGATTTTTTTTTTTAAGAAGTAATATGTAACACAGTACAGGGTTTATAACACGAGGAAATGGATGGCAAGAATAGCCCAGAGGGGTCGTCTGGCTGGCTCAGTAGGTAGAGCATGTGACTCTTAATCTCAGGGTCATGAGTTCGAGCCCCACAATAGGCACAGAGCTTACATTAAAAAAAAAAAAATAGTAACAGCACAGAGGGTGAGAGCAAAAATGAAAGTGCACTGTTTCAGGGTTTTTATGCAAACGCGCAGTGATGTTATGTTACTAGGTGGCAGACTGAGATAAGATTAGAATTTATACTATAAGCCCTAAAGCAACCACTGGAAAACGAGACAAAACATTGTTGCTAATAAACCAACAAAGTTGAAAGACTAGTGCAAATTTTAAAAAGCATAATATAAAATGGAATAAAAATAACACCTAATCCAAAGAAAGGAAGAAAAAAGAAAAATATACAATTTAATAGTATATTTAATTATAAAATACTGAAGGCTTCCCCTGCTAAGATCAGGAATGTGGGAAGGACACCCACTCTCACCATGTTTACTCACATACTAGAAGCTCAAGCCAGTGAAATAAAGGGGGAAAAGTTTTTTACACCGTAATGAAGAATCAGCCCATCTTTGTTCACAGGCAACATTATCATCTCTGTAGAAAATCCAACGAAATCTATAAAGAACAACTACAACTAATATGTGTGTTTATCAATATTGCAGGATACAAGGTAAATATACAAAAATCAGTTGAGTTTCTAAATATTAACAATGAGCAATCCAAAATGAAATTACAAACACATCCTTTAAAATACCATCAGGGGCGTCTGGGTGGCTCAGTCGTTTGAGCGTCCAACTTTGGTTCAGGTCACAATCTCGCGGTCCATGAGTTCGGGCCCCGCGTCGGGCTCTGTGCTGACAGCTCGGAGCCTGGAGCCTGCTTCGCATTCTGTGTCTCCCTCTCTCTCTCTCTGCCCCTGCCCTGCTCACACTCTGTCTCTCTCTCTCACAAATAAATAAACATTAAATATTTTTTAAAGTCATCGAAATTATAAAACAAGGATAAGTCAACAAAATATGAGCAAAAAATTTATTCTGGAAACTGCTTGCTGAGAGAAATTAACGAGCTAAATCAATGGATAGATACTCTGGTTCATGAAGGAATATCGTCACGATGTCAATTCTCCCCAGTTTGTTCTATAGATTCGCCACAACTCCAAGCAAAATACAGCAGCTGTGTTTGTAGGAACCGACAAACAGATTCTAAATTTCTATGGAAAAACTGAGGCCCTGGAGTCGCTAGAACAACTTTGAGAAAAGAAAGCAACCACCTGATGTCAAGATTTATTATACGAATACACTTACTAAGATTGACAGAGAAGTGGCACAGAATAGGAAGTCCATAAATAAACCTATCCATATGCAGACAGTTGACTTTCGACAAAGGTACAAAGGCAATTCACTAGAAGAAGAATGGGTCTCCCAAACAAGGATGCTGGAAACAGTTAGATACCCTTATGCAAAACAACTTCAATCCATACTGGATGCCATATGTAAAATTTTTACTCAAAATCGATCACAGATCTCATTGTAAAAGCCAAAACTAGAAAATTTCCAGAAGAAACAACATACAAGAAGATTTGTGTGAATTCAGGTCAGGTCAGTAATTCTAGAGTGAATACCCTGGTACATTGGTATCTTGTGTTGTTGCGGGTGTGGCCTCAGGGTAAATTTCTAGAAGTAATAATGCCAGGGTGAGGGGTAAATGCATACGTAGTTTTGTGAAACGTTGTTAAGTTCACTTCCACAGAGGTCGTGCCATTTTGAATTCTGGCCAGCAATGCATCCCAACGCCCCTTTCACTTGCATAATTTTTTTTAAAATACAGATATCTGGGCTTCAGTGCCAGAGATTCATTTTCAAACAGTCTGAAGTAAAGCCAAGGCATCCATAATTATTTAAAAAAAAAAAAAAAAAAAAACAACTTCGCAGATGACTTTGGTTTTTTTGTCTGTTTGTTTCTTAATTTTTTTAATATTTATTTATTTTTGAGGCAGAGACAGAGCATGAGTGGGAGAGGGGCAGAGAGAGAGGGAGACACAGAATCTGAAGCAGGCTCCAGGCTCTGAGCCAACAGCACAGAGCCTGATGCAGGACTCGAACTCACAAACCACGAGATCGTGACCTGAGCCGAAGTCAGATGCTTAACCAACTGAGTCACCCAGGCTCCCCCTGATGACTTTGTTGCACAACCAAAATTGGACACACTCCTAAGAACTTCACTCCAAAATGGAGGTGAGGCAGAGAAAGGAAAAACAAGATCCTGGAAAAGATACACAGAGAATGTAAAGAAGAGAGTAGAGTGTCAGAGAAGCCAATGGAAGGGTAGACAAGAGTAATGTAATCAATAGCATCAAACATCACTAAGAAGTTGAGTAGAATGCCTATATAAAAGTGCCCATGGCGGGGTGCCTGGGTGGCTCAGTCACTTAAACATCGGACTCTTGATTTCAGCTCAGGTCATGATCTCACGGTTCATGAGATCAAACCCTGCATCCAGCTCCACACTGAGCTCAGAGCGTGCTTGGGATTCTCTCTCTCCTTCTCTCTCGGCCCCTCCCCTCCTCTCAAAATAAATAAATAAACTTGAAAAAATATATATAATTGCCCATGGGATCTAACATCATGGAAGTTACTGGTGGTCTTACCGGAGTTGCCACAGCGGAGGGATGGGAACAGAAGCCGGGTTGAAGTGAGCTGGGAAGCAAACAGGAGGTAAGTGAGTCAAGACAGTAAGTCTAGAAAACTAATAGACGCTGGGGGAGAGATAAACTTTTAATAGAATGAAATTTTTTAATGTTTACAAGTTAAGGTAATTAATGAGATTGAGAAGAGGCTGGAAATTGGGAAGAAATGAAAGACAATCTATAGTATAAAGTTCCACAAGAGAAGGAAGGGGGTGGGGTCCAAAGCATTCTTAAGGAACTGGCTTCCCTCAGGAAGAGAAACAGCCCCTCTACATAACAGACAAAAAGGAAGACCAGACAGGTACAGATGGGATTATACTGATGGGTTTGGTAGCAGGGTGTTTGAGGGATTTTTATCTAATAGCATCTATTCGCTGTGAAACATGAAATTAGGGTATGTGTTGAGAGATGGCAGGAGGGTGGGGAAGTTGGACATTTGAGGAGGCTGGAGGAGGTTTGGAATAGCCAGTGTGCAAAGTTCGACCATGAGCCAGCAGCGACCCGTTAAGGATCGTCCTTCAAGATTAATGGTCGTGAATTTATGACGGTACAACCGTTCCTGTTGTGTGTTTCTCTGGCTGCTCAAATAGAGGAAAAGAAAAAGCATATAGTGCCTTGCTCTGGGATTAGATTTCAGCCGGATGGGGCATGACCAGAGCCCCCAAGGGATGAGGGAATTTAGGGTGTTGGCACTGAACTAGCGGCCCCCAAAATCTAAGCGAGATAGGTAGCAAAGTGTAGGAAAGAGAGGGCTCACAGATAGGAAAGACAAAGGATGAAGGAGCTGGAGGTCACAGTGAGATGAAAAACTATTTTAGTGTTTTTAATTAAAACGCCAAGTTGGCAAGGGAGGAGTGGTCCGAAAGACAGTGCTTGGGGGTGACTGCGTGGCTCATTCAGTTAAGCGTCCTACTTCGGCTCAGGTCATGATCTCACGGTTTGTGGGTTTTAGCCCAGCACCGGGCTCTGTGCTAATGGCTCACAGTCTGGAGCCTGCTTCAGATTCTGTGTCTCCCTCTCTCTGCCCCTCCCCTGCTCATGCTCTGTGTGTGTGTGTGTGTGTCTCAAAAATAAGAAGAAAAGAAAGAAAGAAAGAAAGAAAGAAAGAAAGAAAGAAAGAAAGAAAGAAAAGGTAGCACTTGCATTAATGACATTGGAGGTGATGCTAAGATCTAGGGCAGATGACGAATCACAGGAGTTCCTGGAGACCAGAAGATTAAAGACCCTACGTCAACATGCTACTCGAGTATGTTTGATACGTGGGATTTGTTTTCTTTGCCTTTCTCTTTAGTAACTTGGAAAATATGCATCCTGTTTTTATCTCAACTAGTTCTTATTTTGGGGTCTAAAAAACTACATCCTGGAACATATCCTTCTCCAGCTATCTTTATTCACAATGAAATTATATCCCCCTGGGGAACAATGAGGAAATTGTATGTTTTTCCATAATTTGGCCTCTTAGTTGTTATTGACGTATGACAACACCTTAGACCTAAATTATTATAATTCGATCACTATCCCTTTTCAAGAGGTGCGTTGTACCCTTCCATTGTGTTGTATCACCATCTATAAAACAATTACCTAGAATTCATCTTTTGTGTGTTTCTTTCAACGGTCACGGTTGTGTCTTTCGGATTCTCGAGTTCTATATTTTAATTCATTCCGCCATCAATCAAAGCAAGTCTAGTAACTTTGTTTCGGTTGTAAGCTAAACTCTGTTTGATGTCATTTCCTTTCTCTTGCTGTTAGGTGTTACGGAGAAGAATTCCAAAGCACTTTAAATTTTGTTCCCATGTGCCCAACAGGCTTTTCTGCCCAAATATCTTTCGGATTTTTTTTTCTTGATTTTTCAGACGTTCTCTAGGCTATGTGTATGCTTTGGTCACGTTCAATAATTTTGCTTCGTACTTTGTGAGTCTTTGGGTGTCCAGACTCAGGTTCTTTCCTGCCCAGAAAGATTTTTAGAAATTTTGTACTAATTTCTGGATGTCTACAATAAAAAATAATAATTCATTAGGAGTTATTTTCAAACTAACATTGGGGTGGCTGGGTGGCTCAGTCGGCTGAGTGTCCAACTCTTGGTTTCGGCTCAGGTCACAATCTCACGGTTTGTGAGTTCAAGCCCTCCATCAGGCTCCACACTGAAAGTGTGGAGCCTGCTTGGGATTCTCTTTCTCTCTCTCTCACTCTCTGTGCCCCTCCCCTGTTTGCTCACTCTCTCTCTCTCTCTCAAAATAAAAAAATAAAGTTAAAAAAAAACCTTTAAAAAATAACATTAAAGGTTATTGCCACAGGGCACCTGGGTAGCTCAGTCAGTTAAGCGTCTGACTTCAGCTCAGGTCATAATCTCACAATTTGTGAGTTCAAGCCCCACGTCAGGCTCCGTGCTGACAGCTTGGAGCCTGGAGCCTACTTCTGATTCTGTCTCCCTATCTCTCTGCTCCTCTCCTGTTGATGCTCTGTCTCTCTCTGTCTCTCTTAAAAATAAATAAACATTTTAAAAAAATTTTAATAATAATAGTAACATGAATAATGGTTATGTTCGTGGCTTTCCCCGGCCCCACCTCACCCTAAAAGCGGAGCATGGGGCATGGGCTTGAGGTTTCAATAGTTTAGTCGGAATATAATCCCAGAAAGCAGAAGCGAAGGGACAGAGAAAGAGACAGACAAAAAAGAAAAAGCCAATACAGCGTGTGATATTGAGCTGGTAACTCCTGGGAGCCACCCATGTCAATCCTGCCAGAGACCATCTAAGGAAGCATCTAAAACACACCCGCAGCCAAAAGACAAGAATCTGGGTCGTGTACATACAACCCCAGTACTCGCTGCATTTCCAGGCTGCGGCTGGCACGAGGCAAACAAAGTCTCGCTGCTCGGGGTAAAGGACACGGCAGGTCCTTGGGTGGAAGGAAAGCCACGGACATCCCCGGGGACTGTGCACCAGGGCCACACCCAAAGCCAGGGGAATTGTGCAGGACACTGATGGCATCCGTTACCACCTTGCCTGGGCTCGTCCTATGTGCCAGGCAGTAGTCAAACCACCGTGCGCGAATTAACTCATTTACAGCTTACGATAACTTTGTGAGGCAGGAGGAGAAAAATGGTTTTTTTCAAGTAGCCTTTATACCCAACTTGTCTGATTTGTGATCCTTTTCTCCAAAACAAAAACAAACAAACAAACAAACAAAATACTAGGACCTCCTCAGTCTCCCAGAAGTTTCTTTGGCTTCCCAACCCTGCCTAGGCGATCCTCAGGACCACCTGAAATATTCTTTATCATCACCTATCGTTCCTTTTGCCCCTGTTTTTCTGCCAAACCCACACAACAAAGCTGCCACCTCACGGTCAACCTCAACTGTGTTATGACTGAACGTTGCAGGAGAACATCAGTCAAACACTCTCATGGCCGGATTTCGGGTGAAGCTGGCCGTTCAGCTTGGGCCAGTAAGTCATTTCTCTATCCTTGAGCAACTCTGTCTCCTCTGTTAAAAATCTAAAAAAATGTTTGCACTTGTCTCAGGTCCTGTACTAAAACTGAACTTTCCACTTGAAGAAGAGAAACGTGACGCCCATTTCCGCAAGATAGCTGAGGGCATCAACCTCAACCGCCTGTCCCCATTGACAAAGCCACTCTACACATTCTAGACAGTGGTCTAGACAGTGGCAAGCCCCTCCTCCTCCATGGTCAGACAGTGGCAAGCCCTTCCTCATCATCAAAGCCACACCCCTCCACCTACTCTTGATTGTGTCTCCTTTGTCGCGTCTGATCTCCTTCGTTCATTATTTCCTTCCATCCAAATCTCCAACCTCCTTCTCCTTCCTCCATTGCTATAAATACACTCAGTTTTCTCCCATGCTTCTAACAATCGGTTTCTCCAAACCAAGTCTGCCTTGAGATGCCATTCCTAACCCTCTCCTTCTCATATCGGCCGGTTTTTTGGAAGAATAATTTACACTTGAACATTCTTCAGATCTGGCCACTGAAACTGCTTTCAATAAATATTTCTTACAGGGGTGCCTGGGTGGCTCAGTCGGTTGAGCGTCTGACTTTGGCTCAGGTCATGATCTCGCGGCTTGTGAGTTCGAGCCTCACATCAGGGTCTGTGCTAACAGCTCGGAGCCTGGAGCCTGCTTCGGATTCTGTGTTCCTCTCTCTCTGCCCCTCCCCAACTCATTCTCTCTCTCTCTCTCCCAAGAATAAATAAACATTAAAAAAATAAATAATAATAAATATTTCTTACACAGTTAGATTTCGAAAACTCTCTTCTCTCTTGACTTCAGTGACATCAAACTCTTTTCGATTTCCCCTGACATCATTGACGTCATCATTGACATTTGACATCATCACATTTCAGAATCTTTAGATGATTCCTTCCTTGTCCAACTTCTAAATATTGAAGGGCCCGAACTTGATCCTCAGCCCTCTCCTCTTGTAGATAACCATCGACTTTTCTACCAAGATAATCCACACGCCTAGAAGCTCAACAGAACCCAAACACAAGAAACAAGAAGAAACACAATACCAAGCACATCATAACTAAGTTCCCCAATACCAGTGATAAAGAAAACAATATCTTAAAAGCACTTTTTTTTTTAAAGCACGTTATATACAGAAGAACAAAGACGAGGACCCGGGAGCCATGGATCTCGATCTCTATGCAGCAGCCAAAACAGTCTTTTTAAACATAAACCCAAGCTCCAATGGTTTTCCATCATTCTTAGAATAATATCTAAGTATGTAATATTTCAAGAATATTAAGTACTACATTCTGGTCCCTGCCTACTTCCAGCCTTTATGTCTTATTATTATTATTATTATTTATTATTATTATTATTATTATTATTATTATTTTGCCCCATCCCTGTTCTAGCCACAATGGCCTTCATACACTCAACCTCATCCTCATAAGCCCCTCAGTTTATTATTTAATTTATTATTATTATTAATATTTTTACTTTAGAGACAGCACATGTTGGGGAGAGCGACAGAGAGAGAGAGAGCATCTCAAGCAGGCTCCACACTCAGCATGAAGCCTGACGCCAGGCTAGATCTCACAGCCATGGGATCATGACCTGAGCAGAAAACAAGAGTCAGACACCCAACTGGCTGAGCCACCCAGGTGCCACCCAGGTGCCCAGTCAGACACTCAACTGGCTGACCCACCCAGGTTCTTCAGATATTTTCTTGGTTTGGTCATCATTGGAGGTACCCAACTTTGTTCATTCCAATAAGCAAGGGATACATGGACACATACCCAACGAATGTCCATTAAATCCAATATAAATGTCACTATCAAAAGGCTAAGTTCCCAAAGACTCTCATTAGACTGGTCGTGATTTCTCCCTTTTCCTGCTTCCTCCCCAAAAAAGATAATCTTGGGGAGCCTCGGGGGCTCAGGTGGTTAAGTGTACTACTCTTGATTTTTGGCTCAGGTCATGATCTCATGGTTCATGAGTTCCAGCCCTGAACCGGCTCTACACCAATGGTGTGGAGCCTGCTTGGGGTTCTCTCTTTCTCTCCCTGCCCCTCCCCTGCTCATGCTCTTCCTCTCTCTCTCTCTCTCTCTCTCTCAAAATAAATAAAATTAAGAAAAAAAAAAGATAATATTCTTGAGCCCACGCCCCTCCTTTTAAGAGTAAGTGTGGCTGTGGTCACCATAACAACAAAGCTACCAGTCCTCACTGAGTCCACCAGCATTTTTATTCCCCTTGAAACTGAACGGATCTTTGGCCTCCAATGAAAGCTTTTTAACTGATTTTGTAATTTTATGAACCGTCTGGATGTCGGCCTAAAGGGAATTTAAGTTTTTCCTTTTTCTGAATATTTTAAAACGTATTTTGCACAGAGTGGACTGGTTGCCACCCCGTGACTCTGTGGTTTCTTCACAATAGCTAAGAGCTGGACGGCTCGGTAGGGCCGTGTGGTTGACTCGCCACGCACGTGTCTCAGGCAGCATTTTCAAAATCGGTGGTGATAACCTAAGAATTACGAGAAATTCAAGTTGGCCGGTGACATGAGCAAAATTGAAAATGGAAAACGTTTTCTATCTTTATAATGAATATGCATTATAACATGCTAGCTGAGAAGCATCTGCTGAATTCAAAGCATAGATGTAACACTAAAACTACTAACTTTGTACGATAAACACATTACAACTTATTTTCTAAATGAATGTGCTCATGGTTTTATACTCCTTGCTAGCCTTTCCCCCTTTGGCGAAGTATGAAAAATCGCCTTCATAAATATCCACAAAACACACAAGAAAGCCGTTCTCTTCTATAACAGCACGTTTTTTAAAAAACAAAATCATATTATCCACTTTCTTTACCAGACGGCTCTAAATGATTTTTCCAGCTTCCAAAGTCCGATCCAAAAACTCAAATCTATTCTCAAAAGATTAAATCTGCTATTAATGAGGATATTTTTGAAGGACAGACCACAGACTGAAGTTCACGAAGAGGTTCTGTAATTGTCAGGGCAGTAAAAATTGTTTTTTTAAATATGTGAACAATAACTGGAAATCAGCTGTGTCTGATACTTTAATTATCTTTTAATTAATTTATTTATTGAGAGAGAGAGAGAGAACATGAGCAGGGGAGGGGCAGAGATAAAGGGAGAGACAGAATCCTAAGCAAGTTCTGTGCTGTCAGTGCAGAGCCCGATGTGGGGCTCGATCATACAACCCTGAGATCACGACCAGAGCCAAAACCAAAGTCGGACGCTTAACTGACTGAGCCACCCAGGTGTCCATGATATTTTAATATATTGGCTTTCAAAGTCTTCACCTAGAAACAGCTCCAAAATATGTCACACTTTGTGTCATCGCATCTTACAGTAAACTCTTCCAGGCCAGAACCCTGGAAGTGATCAATAAATGTGTGTGACACAGAGTCGTTGTATTAATTGTGGGGAAATAAAACAGGAGGAATATTCCCTCCTGGTGATTCTGGAGAGTTCTGCATTTTTAGAAGGCATGTATGGAATCTGTCAGGGACATTGGGTTGGAGGAACAGATTTTATTTTTAAGGCAGAACAATGAGGTGTCTTTACAGAAAATATCTGTTCTTCTGGTTCCTACTTCGAATACTAACCTCATACTCAACATTCTGAAATTGAAGGTCAGTAAAAACGACTCAGCGGGCTGCCTCACCTGCTTGTCCACGGGGCTCTGAGGCCAGTGAACGTTTCCGGGTCTCAATTTCTTTCTCTGAAAGTAAGGAATAATAACACCCAGATTGTAGGGTTGTCGACATTTCAAAGGAGATCATGGATAAATGGAAGAAATGGTGAACATTTCGTGGCCTCCACAACACAGACCCAGCAGCTGTGTGGACACGAGCCTTCAAGAATCACCACCACATCCACATTGGGATCGCCTCCAGCATTCAGGACTCAGACCATGGGCTTCTGGTCTCCGCTGGTTCTTCTCACTTCTCACAACAAACATGTTGCACCAGCCACAATGCTCTTTCCCCACAGACACACCAGCACACTGATCCCCGCTGGGAACTCCTGGCAGCCACAGCCCCTGCTGATCTAGGAATGCTATGGACTGATCGTCATCCATTTATGATGCCATGTCACGGACAGAGTGACCCAAGGCTCAGAACACAGCTGCCCATGCTGGCTCTCACCAGATCTGGGAAATGTGGACCATCCTCCTTCTCCAGTAAGCCATCACTGAGCACAAGGCCCAACAAGACAAGAAAGTCCTCTCCGTGTGCAGAATGGCTTGGCAAGCACGGGGAGAACGAACCTAGATGTGATCTAGGGTTTGCCAAGTCTGATTAATGTTATACCAAGCCCAAACTCAGCCCTGGTGGCTCTACAGAACAGCTTTGTTCCTTGACCGTTCTCAAAATGGCGGTCATGAGTTCATTGACTTCCCTGCGAGGGCCCTTTAAGAAACTTTTCCAAAAATAACCAAAGTAAGCAGGGCATCCAGAAACCTGCAGGCTCTTTGCCCTCTGGCCTTCCCCGGAGACATTCTCGAATGCCTCTAGTGTTGCCTTATGCCCCCCCATGGGCAGAGTTATTCATTGTCCCCCACACTCAACCAGAGATTCAATTAAAAATCAGGAGTTGGCAGCAACAACTTGTTTTCTTGTCAGACACGTTGTAAATTGTAGAAAAACTATTTTGGTGCAATTTACAACTCTGGAAATAAAAACACAGTTGTGTAGCAATTTGTCTGCTGTAGCACTAGGAAGTCTGAAGGCCCGGGCTCCTGGTCAGAGCTGGAAAGTGGCCAATAAAGAGAACGTGTTTGAGGGTAAAATGCACGCAGAAGTGACCACCAACAGCTAGGTGTGGATGAACAGCACATTCCACGTCCTCTGGGTGCTGTGTGAGGACAAAATGGGTAATATATTAACAATATTTAGTACCGTGCCTGGCGCATTGCATTTTAATAGGAGCAGGGGGGTTGGGGGGACAATGAAATAATACAAGTCATTATCATAGATAGTAGTCATAATAATGGCGAATCCTGAACTGGGGTCAAGAAAATCTAGGTGCCAGTCATAGCTCTGCCACAAATAATCTGCCCAGTCCCTCTTCCCAGAGCCCAGGAAGGATCGATAAGAACACTGGAAAAGGAGATCATGCAAACAAGTGGAGAATTACTAGGAATTACCAGGAAACTAGTAATTCCTTGAGGCAGCCAGAGGTAAGCAGACACTAAGGGAAATATCTCAGATCTCAAGATCTGACAATGGAGCAAAAGGTGGTCAAACGGTCTCGTTATTGGTCCCTTCCAAAGTTTCCTTCAGATCGGGAATGAGCAGGGAAGTTCTGAAAGAGAAGGTGTTAGGTTTCCTGATATTAAATACATGAATGTTACAGAACCTGACACTGAAGTTACATGCTACCTGGACAGAAATAGGCAGACAGATGAAATCAAATGGAAAATCCAGAAATAAATCCAAATACATTTGGTGATATATGTTAAAAGTGGCACTGTCGATCAACGAGGGAAGAAAGACAGATTATAAGATAAGTCATACTGGAAAAAATGGATAGCCACCTGGAAAGAAGAAATAAACTTAGGTCTCCAACTCATGCTTTATTGTAAAAGGAACTTACAGGTGGGTAAATATTTGAAATATGTGAAATGAATCCATAAAAGTATTAAAATATTTTACTTCATGCATAGTTTATTATGTATTTTATATATTTTTTTACACATGAAATTTTTTTCTTAGAATGAACAGGGCCTTCCTAAAAATGTTATGTGAGGGGTACATGGGTGGCTTAGTCAATTAAGCGTCCAACTTTGGCTCACGTCATGATCTCATGATTCACGAGTTCAAGCCCTGCATCAGGCTCTCTGCTGTCAGCACAGAGCCCACTTTGGATTCTCTGTCCCCCTCTGTCTCTGCCCCTCTCCCATGCTCTCTCTATCTCAAACATAAATAAACATTAAAAATATATATGAGGTAAAACTCAGAAGGCATTAAAAATTATTAATAAACTTAATTACAAAAAATTAGAAAAGTTTTTGTGACCACGTGTCCAAACAAAACAAAACAAAAACATAGGAAGCCAAAAGAAAAGTGTCAAACTATGGGGCACCTGGGTGGCTCAGTCGGTTGAGCCTCCGATTTTGGCTCAGGTCATGATCTCGCAGTCCGTGAGTTCGAGCCCCACATCGGGCTCTGTGCTGACGGCTGGGAGCCTGGAGCCTGCTTCAGATTCTGTGTCTCCCTCTCTCTCTGCAACCCCTCCCCCCCCCCCACTCACGTTCCGTCTCTTTCTCTGTCAAAAATAAATAAACATTTTTAAAAATTTTTTAAAGAAAAATGCCAAACTAGAAAAAACACATTTGCAGGTCATATCACAAAAAGCTAACTTCCCCAATATATAACAAGTTCTGGCAAATCAATTTTTAAAAACTTGGTAAATACATAAACAGACTGTTCACAGAATTCAAAATGATACTCTAGAAACTTCTTTGACATCGGCCACAGCAACTTCTTTCTAGATATGTCTCCTACGGCAAGGGGAAAAAAGCAAAAATAAACTATCAGGACTACATCAGAATAAAAGCTTCTGCAGAGTGAAGGAAATAATCAACAAACCAAAAGGCAACCTACAGAATGGGAGAAGATTACATTTGCAAATAACATGTCAAATAAAGGGTTAGTATCCAAAACGTATAAAGAACTTATACAACTCAACACCCCAAAAAACAAATAATCCACATACAAAAGAGTGAAATCTTGCCATTTGCAACGATATGGAAGGAGCTAGAGAGGATAATGCTTGTGAAATAATCAGTCAGAGAAAGACAAATACCGTATGATTTCATTCAAATGTGGAATTTAAGGAACAAAACAAATAAGCAAGGGGGAAAAAAATAAGAGAGAGCGAGAAATCAAGAAACGGACTCTTGACCACGGAGAACACACTGATGGTCACCAGAGGGGAGGTGGGTAGCAGGATGGGTCAAAGAGGTGATGGGGATTAAGGAACGCAACTGTCGAGATGAGCGCCGGGTGATGTACAGAAGTGGTGAATCACTATATTGCACCCCTGAAACTAACATAACCCTGTATGCTAACTACACTGGGATTAAAACAAAATCTTTATAAAAACCAAAGCACAGATGCTCTGAAGCATGCCAAAAGCAGCTTAACCTGGCTTATACTAGGAGAACTAAAATTCTGTCACCTCTCAACTTGGCCATGAAAAAAGAAAGGGAAGACTTTGAAGAAAGGTGGTTAAGTAATAAAATCAAGGATATATAGTGAAGTAATAAAAGTAATAATGGTATATAAAGGGTAACCATTTCTAGGGAAACACACATTCATATGCTTGTAAATTCGTAAAATATCTCTGAAACTATTGACGGGAAAATGATGCTCACAGCTGTCTCTCCGAAGCAGAAATGCACGGCCGTGGGGCCAAGAAGAAAGCCCTACGTTCCATTTTGTGGGTTTTTTTTTTTTAATATGCTTCGGGATATTTTATGTGCATAGATCGTCTGCTTACAAAATTCCATAAAATAATACGTGAATCCGGGAGAGGGAGCTGAAAACAAAACATTCCACCAACCCTGCCCCACCTGGTCTCAAGCCAATTCCTTTTAATCCTTCAAACGGCTTGTGTGTCTGTGCGTTTGCACATGCTGTTCCTTTACCCTGGAACGCTGTTCTCCCCACCCTCACCGTCATCCCTGCGCCTCGTTACCTCCTATTTGTCCTTCAGCTCTTAGATCCTATGTCAGGTTTTTTTTTTTTTTTTTTTGAATCCTTCTCAACCTCTGGTCAATGAGGTGATAAGTCTCTAGAGCACACTGTATTTACCCACCACACTGCTTCCTTATTCCTTTCGCTGCTGTTTCCATCTAGACTCTAAGCTCCCTGAGGATAGGAAGCCTTCCCGACTCTGTACCTGGTCCTGAGTACCTTTTTGTTTTGTCTTGTTTTTTGATAGAGAGAGAGAGAGCAAGCAGGGGAGGGGCAGAGAGAGAGGGGGGAGACAGAGGATTTGAAGCAGTAATCGCACTGACGGCAGCAAGCCCTTTGCGGGGCTCGAACTCACCAACCACAAGATCATGACCTGAGCCAACGTTGGATGCTCAACGAGTTGAGCCACCCAGGCGCCCGTGGTCCTGAGTACCTCATAGGATAGACACTCTAGCAACGTTATAGATGAAGAAGTAAGCAAAGAAGGCCATACACCCCACCTCGGCTCTTACGATTTGGTGGCAGATCGTGAACTGGAGACCTTCGTCTCTCGGCACAACGTTCTTCTCTTTCCCCTGCATGACTTTCGTTACCGGAGTATTCTTTAAATAACCCAAGCCCAGGGCACCTGGGTGTCTCAGTTGGTGAAGCATCCAACTCTTGATTTCGGCTCAGGTCAGGTTCATGGGTTTGAGCCCCGCATCTGGCTCTGCACTGATGATGCGAAGCCTGCTTGGGATTCTCTCTCCCTCTCTCTCTGCCCCTCCCCCACTTGTGCACGCTCTCTCTCTCTCTCTCTCTCTCAAAATAAATTTTAAAACATTAAATAATCCAAGCACAAGATCTTTATCGCCCATCACCACCATGGCTACGAGGTGTGCCTTGGGACTTGTGCCCATCTTCCTTGTCCTGTTTCTCTAGGCCTCTCTGTCACTTCGAACCATGGCCTGAAACTTCCCAGCTCCCCACCCACTTTCCTCACAGGTTTGTGCATGACAATTACACGTCATTATCGGGCTCTGGGCATTCAAAGCTCAAAGCAGCGTCATACAAATGGAAAGAGCCCGCAGCCTGAATTAGCAGGCCTTCTAATTACGTGGCCAACTTTCATTCTTGCTGGCCGGGCGACCCTATGACCTCGCTAAGCCCCGGTGGCTTTACCTGTCTTACAAGACCGTTAAGAGATCAAATATATGAAAATGTTCCATACATTTCAGGATGTAATCTTTATTGTGAACATTTACGCCCTTACGGAAAACCCCATTATTACTGAGGGCCAAGACAGGTTAGCCTCTAACCTGAGTGCTTACGTTGACATTTTTTTTTTTCCTTTTCTAGAATAGTCACTTTCCCAAAGTAGGAAGGTGCTCTAAAAGGGGCCATGGGGATGGAAACTCTTTCCTACCTCTTTCCCCTATCCTTCCAAATAAGAAAAACTGCAGGATAATGTTCTTTTCTTCTTAAAATCACTTTCTTGGCTCATAACTAAAAGCGTCTTAGTGCAATTAAGTCAGAAGACATAAAAGGGCCACAGATCAAGGAGGCTGTTGGCTTAATTACCTTCAAAGCTGTTCCACAAGGGGTCAAAGCTGACAAGTGGGTTCATTAGGCAATATTTGGAGAAAGCGTGAAGCATTCGTAAAACCAAACAAACAAATAAATGACTATTATGTTATAGGGTACCAGTAGAACTGGCTTTTCTGTCTCCTGTGCCATCGCTGAACTGGCTGTGTGATTTGGGGAAGTCCCACGCCCTCTCTGAATCTCGGGATTCTCACTCACAGGGGTACTACAAGGTTAAACAAGGTAAGGAAGGTGAAAGAGCTTTGGTAGCCAGCTGCCTGTGAGTAGAAATTACTGTACCTTACCTTGGCATATCCCAAACTGGGGTTCCACACGGCTCTGTTAGATGAGGGCTGCGAAGAAAGTGTCTGGGCCACATGAGTCAGAGAAATCAGAATTTTTCAAAAAGTCTCAATGCTACAGGTCTCCCCCAGAGTCTTGAATAGTCTTTAATACGCACTGTGACTCCCAAAACCCAAATGAGGGATAGATGTTGCAATGTTTCCCAGTACGTTCCAAAGAAGGCCAGTTCAGGAAGCATTGATCTCAACCAAATTGCATATGGAAGCCAAGACCCGAGTCTCTCCATTTCCTGGTATGGCAGCTCAACAGTCGCAAGCCTTATGGTCATCATGTTGGTTATTTGCAGTGTCACCACCACCACCGCACCTCACCCTTGCTCCTTCACACCTCCTCCTCCTACCACCTCAACCAATCCATTCTCCACCTCCCTAGCCCCACCTATACCACACGGGTCTGTCTCCTATGCCCTGCATCATCCAGACTCCCTTGCCTTCCGGCTTCCAGTTGGGTCCAGCCAATGGAAAATACTGCAGGAGACTGGAGAGTAAAAGGAGAGAAAGGTTGGGGTATTTCCTCCCCAATCCTTCCCCCTGTGGGTGTCATAGTTCTGGAAAGGGCTACATCCTTCTGTGACAGCTCCTCAACCTAGGATCCATGGGTCCCCCAGCTAAGGAGACATAAATAGAATTCCAAGGGTCTGTGATCTCAGAAGGGGAAAACATTTACACCACTGTTTTCATTAACTTCTAACTGAAATTCAGCATTTCCTTCGGTTGTGGGTGTGGGCAGCCAACTTTAGCAATATTCGCGAGTAATACTGCTCAGGAATATTAGTGTGGTGACTCTGTCACCAGATCCAAATTAAATATATTTCTGGAGTTTATTACAGTTGTTGCAAATATCTCCAAATATTGTTAAAACTCAACACTACCTTCAGTTTAAGGCATCATTAAATCTGCCTCTTAATTTATTTAACCCGTTAGTAAGGAGGTTTAAAATGACTATATGACAAATCTGGTTATTAAAATATTTCGACAACTTTATTTTACTAGAATGTTTTCTTCATAATTCTATTAGCTTTATTCCAAGAAGGGACTCATGAGTTTCACCAAGCTGAGTTGGCACAAAAAAAAAAAAAAAAGTTTAGAGACCCCTGCCTAAAGGATAGGAATAGGCATTTCTCCAAATGTCCAATAAGCATGCACACACACACACACACACACACACACACACACACACCTTAACATTATTAGTTATTAGCGAAAAACAAATTAAAACCACAGGAAAAACCACATCATGATCAGTAGGAGACTATAGTCAAAAAGCCAGTTAATAAGAAGCGTTAGCAGGGATGTGAAGAAATTAGAATCTCTTACATTGCCAGTGGGAACGTAAAATAGTTCAGCTGTTTTAGAACAGTTCGGCAGTCGCTCAAAAGGTGAAACACAGAGTTACCACATGATCCAGAAACTCTGTTCTTGGTTACCCACCCAAGAGAAGCAAACACATATGTCCCCACAGACTCTTGTACGTAAACGTGCGTCACAGCATTATCCATAATGGCCAATGGAATATTATTTGGCAATAAAAAGGCACGAGGCTCTGACACGTGTTACAACATGGATGAAACTTGAAAATGTTATACGAAGCGAGAGAAGCCGGTCATCACATGTTGCATGATAACGCTTACGGTGGGTCCTCATTAGAGGCTCCATATTTGCGAATTTACTTACTTGTAACCCCAAAATCCATACTCACAGTGCATTTGCAGTCATTCACAGACATGCACAGAGTGGCGAAAACCTAGAGCTGTCTGTTCGACGTGCGTATTCCCAGGCGAGCGTATTCTGTTCGACGTGCGTATTCCCAGGCGAGCTCTGCCATATTGCGTCAGTGCACATACCACAAACAAGTGTCCCTTCCGCAGCCTGGTGAGTGCCTCATTTTCACATTTCCGTGCTTCTTTTTGTTGATTTTGCTGCTGCAAGTGTCCCCCCCAAGGACAGTGCTCAAGTGATGTCCAGTCTTCCTAAGTGCAAGAAGGCTGTGATGTGCCTTATAGTGAAACAGCCTGTGTGCCAGATCCGCTGAGTTGCGGTGCTGTTGGCCTTGAGTTAAATGGTAACAGGTCAACAATCGATGTTGAATAAGGCGTCTTTAAACAGCGGCACACATCGAACAAGACTGTGTGTTTGATCTGTTGATGACAATGTCAGGACCAGAGACGCCTCTATTTCCTGCAGGAGAGCAATGATTGGGTTGTATTTACTAATTCAAGGTTTACTGGAGGCTTATAGAACATACCTCTTGGGAACAATGAAGATCGACATTATGTACGTGGATGTCCAGTACAGGCAAAATGACAGACGCGGAAAGTAGATTAGTGATCGCTAAGCGTTAAGCGAAGGGGGGGCTGGGGAGAAGTGGGGAGTGACCGTTGGTTGATGGGAACAATGTCCTTTTGGGGGGTGATGTGAAATTGGTGCAGCTCTGTGACTCCATTACGAGCCACCGAATTACATCCTTTAAACAGGAGGATTGTGTGTATAAAACGTGAATTGTATCTCCATAAATTTGTAAGAACGAGAAAGGAAAAGACCCCCGCCTTGGAGCGAGCCCCTGTGGGGCAGCCCCTCCCCCACGGCTCCATGGATCCAGCTCCAGTGACACCATTTTTCCTCTTCATCCCAAAGGGGGTAGTGGCTTCCCACTCTTGTTAGTCCCTGTGTGATCAACCTTCTTTGTAGGTTTGCTTAACTCTGTCTATACCCGTTGAGATTGTCCCTTCTCCCCGGATTCTCTTCATCCAACCTCTTGCGAGCAGGATTCTGCTGCCTGCTGGACCTTGAGTGCCCGGTCATGGCTGCCTCTTGTACCATCGTCTTCTGGCCGGGCTGTGAGCACCTGCGAAGTAATGAAATTGGGCGGGACCCTGGAAATGACTACGTTCTGGATTGCAGTGCCCCGGGATCTCAGTGAGGACTCTGGTTGCAAGACTGATTCTCCTTATCTTAAGCACAAAGGGGGAAGTGATTGAAGAAATAAGGGGAAAATCAGGGGATCCAAGGGAAGGCTTAGAAGGTCAAGAGCCAGGGGCATGGGCTTTGACTTCTTCCAAGTGATAGCAGCAGGAAGGAGATGATGACAAGTCAAATGGACATCTTGGGCTTTATTTTTTTCTACTTTACCATATATAGTACTTTCCATTACCAAAAAAAAAAAAAAAAAAAAAAAAAAAGGTTTTACTAGAAAAAAAAAAAGGAAAAAGCATCACCAACCCAAACCAAATACTGAGCATTTTCATGAGCTTCCTTTCTGCGTATTTCTTCGTAATAATGAACCCATCTATTTCCATTTCAACAGTTCTGCCCACCAGCCAGGGGCATGTGTGACTTCCTCAGGCCAAGGAAGTTCACAGTGGGAGGAAAGACAGCCCAGATCCAAGCGCTGGGAGCTTTCTCCAGGCTCTGGAAATCTGCCCCGATCTTCTCGAAGGTAGCTCCGCCCCCAAGATACAGGTTTTCACCAGCTCATCGAAGTCCTACCTGCCTGGGAGGGCGCCCGCGGAGCTCTGGCGTGCAAATACACTTTCGACTTTCTCAGGCTTTCTCTCCCTCTGAAGTGAAATCAGGATCCCACTGCTCTGCAGGGGGGCCCTTGACTGTATTACGTTCCATGCCCCAAATCTAAACTTTTCTCTGTTTGGCCCGGACAACAGTCCAGTTGTTTCGGATTAGGTAGCTTGCACGTGGAAGCTTGCATTATCTGATAGTAAGTTTATTTTATAAAAATAACCACGAAATCCAGGGGATCTGTCTTCACACCTTTTACTCACGTCAAGACACTAGCTTTTACAGTAGCTGTGCGTGAAGCCAAAGCTTAATCCATTATTTCCATGTGGTCAGTTTCTCCGTGGTTACGTTTGCTGCTTCTCCTGTATGTTCCTGATAAAATCTAAACCCTTTGCAAGGGGTGAGGGGGGCAGAAGGGGTTGTCTCTGCCTACATGGTCTCTCCAACAAAAGCAAGCAAGCACCAGAGGGTGGGGAGAGAGAGAGAGAGAAAGAGAGAGAGAGAGAGGATGATCAAGACAGAGACTGACAGAAAGAGACAGAAAAAAAAAAGGAGGGAGAAAAAAGAGAGAGAAGACAAAAACGTATCTGTTAAAAGCACCTCGGGGAGGGGGGCACTTGAGTGGCTCAGTTGAGCATCTAGATGACTCTTGATTTTGGCTCAAGTCATGATCTCATGGTTCATGAGATCGAGCCCGCTGTCCAGCTTCACGCTGAACACAGAGCCTGTTTGAGATTCTCTCTCCCTCTTCCCCTCTCCCTCATTTGCACTCCTCTCTCTCTCTCTCAAAATAAATAAATAAGCTTTAAAAAAATAAAATACAATTAAACCGCTGGGGCAGCTACTGAAGGTCACTGCCTTGGGCTACTGATGCTCTAGTGCGCAGATTAAAATATCAGGACTCCTTATTAAAATACCTAAAATCAGGGTTCAGAGGGATATCTGTATGCCCATGTTCGTAACAGCAATATTCTTCAGCCTTAAAAACGAAGGCAATTCTGATACCTGCTCCAACATGGATGAACTTGGAGGATGTTACGCTGAGTGAAATTAGCCAGTCCCAAAAAGATAACTACTCTACGATCCCTTGATGTGAGGTAGTTAGCTAGAATAAAGCCATAGAGACAGAGAGGAGCTCCTGGTTGCCAGAGGCTGGGGGGGGGGGGATGGGGGTGGGGGGAGGCCTGGGGCGAAAGTGTCCGATGGGGACCGAGTTTCAGTTTTACAAGATGGAAAGAGGTCTAGAGGCAGGTGGTGGTGATGGTTGTACAACAGTGTGGCTGTGCTTAATGTCACTGAACTACACGCTTAAACGTGTTAATATGGTATATCTTGTCACAATGAAAAGATAATTTTTATTTTTTTATTAAAAAAAATATTTGTAACGCTGATTTATTACTGTGAGACAAAGCGCGAGCAGGGGAGGGGCAGAGAGAGAGGGAGACACAGAATCCGAAGCAGGCTCCAAGCTGTCCGCGCGGAGCCCGACTCGGGGCTCGAACTCACGGGCCGTGAGATCACGACCTGAGCCGAAGTCAGACGCCCAACTGGCTGAGCCACCCAGGGGCCCCTAAAAAAAAATTTTTTTTTAAGAAGTTCAATCAAAATCAGCTTTGCAAAAAGTAGCCTGATGCCTTGACCTATGCTATCTGGATCCAGCTTCCCGTTCAGTCCAGCATTTTCTACCAGTCTTCGTTTCTCCCTTGGGGCAATCAGAGGGAATAAAAAAAATAAAATAAAAACCACTTTCCTGATCCCCTTCCTGCCCTTCTTTATTAAACACAGTGTCCCTGAGTTCTTGGTTTTAAGAGCCTTTAGAAGTCTTCTCCTGAGAGCCCTGTAGGCCATGACTTTCCAACAGCATAGCTGCATAGGATTTGATAGCAAGGTTCCAAGTTTTCGGTCTAGAACCCTAAGCAAAACTTGTAAAACAGACGTCAGATTTTGTTCACAGTGTCACGAGAATGTCACCGTGATGCAGAAAAGATGAGCTGCCTGGACCTTAGTTTTCACCTGGCCTTTTAAACAAAGGAACAAAAAGCTACAGATAATTTTGGCAAGGCTGTGCTGACCCAGGGCAGACACAGCCGACCCTTCGTAAAGTCGCTTTCCTAGTTCTGTGTGTTAGAGCATGCACAGCCATTTTCCTCCTTCCCCCATCCCTGGTCATTTCTTAACTGGGAGCCTCCTATCTTTTTTATAAAAAGGGGTGCCTGGGTGGCTCAGTCGGTTGAGCGTCCGGCTTCGGCTCAGGTCGTGATCTCACGGTTCGTGAGTTCGAGCCTTGCGCCGGGCTCTGAGCCGACAGCTCGGAGCCTGGAGCCCGCTTCGGATTCTGTGTCTCCCTTGCTCTCTGCCCCTAACCCACTCACATTGTCTCTGTCTCTCTCAAAAATAAATAAACATTTTTGAAATTTTTAAAAATTATAAAAAAGGAAAGAAAAGAAATAGATGAGAGCAGGGATGGCAATTTGGGAAGTCAGCAAAGAAAACTCCGGAGACCAAATCCTTACCAATTACAAAACTCAGCCCCAGCCCCGGCTTCATTCTTCAACTAACCTGCTCAACCATTCCGCAATCATCTCCGTTCAAAGGACGGAGACACGCCTCTTGCTGCCCCTGCAAGATCATACTGGTTGTTTCACGCGTATAATTGTTGTTGTTATGCTTTTATTGATGTTATGATTGACATTTGCTTAGTGCTTACCGTGTGATATAAATATATATGCACACAAGTATACATATTCATACATATGTGTGTATATGAATATGTATACTTGTGTGCATATACATATATATGTATATGTATATACATATACATATATATGTATATACATATACATATATATATACATATACACACACGTATTTAATAGTCGTAGAATTGGGGCTCCTGAGTGGCTCAGTTGGTTGGGCGTCCGACTTCGGCTCAGGCCGTGATCTCACGGTTCGTGAGTTCGAGCCCCGCGTCGGGCTCTGCGCCGACAGCTCGGAGCCTGGAGCCTGGTTGGGATTCTGTGTCTCCCTCTCTCTCTGCCCCTCCCCCACTGGTGCTCTGTCCCTGTCTCTCTCAAAAATAAATAAACACTAAAAAAAAAAAAGTTTAAAAAAATAGTAATAGACATTAATATTATTCTCGGTTAATACCTGAGGGAACTGAGTCGCAAAGAAGCGCGGCAACTTAGACCGAACCATCCCGCTAGTAAGTGGCAGGGCTAGGATTTGAACCCACGCGGTTTGGTTCTAGAATTCCGGCTCTAAACCAGAGCGATGCAAAGTAGCTGGGCTTCAGACGTTTTCATGCTGGCCTTGCAAGAAGATAAGAAGGCGTTTCCCACCAGTTGACAAATCTACGTGGCTTCCTTCATTGAGAAAGTCTTGCCAGGACAAGAGAGCAATTAAGCTAACAGTGTGCTTCGTTTCCTCACTGATTTCCACTCTCATGCCAGCTCCAGATCGCCCTGGGGACCAGGAGCAAATAGTTCTAGACCAACGATAGCTGGCTGATCACACTTTGACTGGGCCATGTGATGAACCGCCATGCCAGGCTGCCTCTCCAGCCACGTCTCATTTAAGACGCTCTGCTTCTCACTTAAGACCCCACGCCCACAGGTCTTCGGTAAGACTGGGATTATTAGCCAGAGGTGTTCGAAGAAGTCAGGACGGGTCAAACACCGTCAAAGGGTACCCCCAATTACAAAGAAAATCTTAAAGAGATGGAAGGATCTCCAAGTCCCAGCCCCCCTATCCCAAGCAGCATTTGATATCCGTAAGGGATAGAAGCTTCCACGGGAACAAATCCTTTCCAGACCGATGTACAAAAAGGCGACTTCCAGAGTGACAGCTGGAGCCTTTTGTAAGGTAGCTTAGCTTTGAACCCGCTCTGGGAGGATGCAAAATAAGCCAAGTTACGGTTACCCTCTCAGAAAGAGATAAAACTTTGAGATTTGTCTTTGCTTTCATATGAGCGACCCGAAGCTATAGCCAGAGAAAAGCGCTCAATTACAAAGCACCCTTGAAATAGAATCCCGTTTCAATCAGTCAATTAGTATGGAATTTGCACTGGGAGAGGTGTCATTTCGTGTGCCAAATGTGGGCAGATACAGGACTCCAAACGCATGCAACTCTCGGATGCAACTAAAACTTGGGAACCGGAGCTCCCGGGGGGCCTGTAAGGTTGGGAACTGCAGCAGTTTCTCCACGGAAGCAGCAGAAGATTCCAGCAACTCATCACGAAACCTCGCAAAGAAGCGGGCATGGCCTGGAGACTCAACTCCCCGCTGAACCTCTGCTGAGAGACGGTACCGTTTCGGGGGCAGATGCGGACTCGGGCCAATTCCTGGCTCTGTGAATCCGTGAGCAGCGCAACACTTATCCTTCTGCTTCTGTTTCTTTATCTTCGCGAGGCGATGACCGCTGCCCAATAAAGACCTTGTGAGGATTAACCGAGGGATTCACTTACGATCCGGGCACGTATCATCCCCGGTGTAGCTGCTGCACTGAAACCCTGGGAAAGTGTGCACCTTTCAGAGCCCTCGGTTTCCTCATCTGGAAAATGGTGGCAATGGTTAGACAGTATATGTAAAGTTGATTATAATACGATCCTGGTGAGTGTAGCGGCTGGAATCATTAGGACCACCGCAGAACCAGCTCCCCTACCACCGTCACCACCCCACCCCCGTCACCAGCACATGATTATAGGACTGTCATTTTATATATTATATATATATATAAATATATATAATAAATATATAAAATAAATATATATATATTATATATATAATAATATATATATAATAATATATATTATATAATATATATTATATATAATAATATATATTATATATTATAATATATATATAATAATATATATAATATATATAATAATATATAATAATATTATTAATAATATTATATATATATAATATAATTATATATATAATATATATTATTATATATTATAATTATAATATATAATAATTATTATATTATAATTATATATAATATATAATATATATGATATATATATATCATATATATATATGATATATATGATAATATATATATTATAATTATAATATATAACTATATATATTATAATTATAATATATATATTATTATATATATTATATATAATATATATTTATCATATAATCATATTTATATTTATAATTTATATTTATAATATATATATTTATATATATAAATATATACATTATATATATATATAAATATATAATATAAAAAATTTATATTTATAATATATTTATGATTTATAATCATATTTATATCATATAATATAATTATAAATATAATTATAATAATATATAATATATATAATATATATTTGGAATATAATAATATATATTATATATATATTATATACATTATATATATAATATATATATATTATTATATTCCAAATATCTGCTGTTTGGACATCCCCTATTCTGATCATAACAGAGCATCCCCCCTGCTCCCTTTCAGGCTCCACTTTCTCCAAGGATATTTGGGAGGCAGAGATGCTCGGCTCACGTTCACTGTGATGTTGACTCACGTGTCCCCCGCTCTGCCCCTCCACCGGACTTGACTCCTTGCTCTCTGCCGCGGTCCACATGCATTGGTGGGGGTCATAGCCAGAGCCCCAGGCAAGACTGCATCCCCCCACCCCCGCCCCCCGCCAAGTCTATGCGTACGTTTCGCTATGAACTCCACTCTCTGGCGTCTATTTTCCTAATGCAGCGCAGTGCGTTAGAAAAGGCACGGTCACCTGGGTGGCTTAAGGAGGTAAGCATCTGACTCTTGATCTCAGCTCGTGTCACGCTCTCATGGTTCGTAGGTTCCAGCCCCATGTCAGATTCTGCATTACGTAGCCTGCTTGGGATTCTCTCTTTCCCTCTCTCTCTCTCTCTCTCTCTGTCCCTCCCCAGACCTCAAAAATAAATAAATAAATAAATAAACTTTAAAGAAAGGCGTGGCCTTCAAAATCAGGCCTGGGTTCAAATCCTGGTTTTGAGTCTAACTATAGGCAACTCAACTTAACCTCCTGACTTTCGGCTTCTTAGTTAACGAAAGCGGACATTCCTTCGTGTAACAAAGGAGTCACAAGTGGTAAATGCGGTCATGAATACAAAGTACTTGGGACTCTATTTAGCATAGTGTAGATGCTCACTCAATGTGAGTTTCCCTCTTTCCCTTCTTATCTCTGTAACACCTGCCCAGTCCACAAAGCCACGATTCTCAAGCTTTCAGAAGCATCAGAATCGCCAAGAGAACGTGTTCGAGTCTGGATTTCTGAATCCCATTCCCCCAGAGTTTCTGAGTGGATAGAACTGGGGCGACGCCTGGGAATCTGCATTTCCAACAAGTGCTTCCCCCCCGCACCCCCCATGATACTGTTTCTGCTGGTCCCAAGGCCACACCTTGGGAAACACTGCTGAAACATCGAACCCACCTGGTTTTTAAGAAGAAAAGGTAATGGGGCACCTGGGTGGCTCGGTGGGTGAAGCGTCCGACTCTTGATTTCAATTTAGGTCACGATCCCACAATTTGCGGGTTCGAGCCCCACGGCCCACTCCTCCACGCTAATGGCGTGGAGCCTGCTTGGGATCATCTCTCTCCTTCTCTCTGTGGCCCTCCCCAGCTTGTGCTCTCTCTCTCTCTCTCCATGGAGAGTCATATTGGCCCTTGCAGGGGACAGGGAGGCTCATACCGAACAGTCACCCTAGCTTTCCAATATAATTCACTTTCACAGCAATCTTCAGCTTCCTCTCTGCTCTGGGGGGACCCAACCTAAGATATAAATTATGATTAAATAAGGGAAAGATGTCAATCAGAAGAGGAAAAGAGGAGGGAACAGAGATGAAGACCAGAGGCCCAGTCAAACCTTCTCACCCCCGGACTATGGACTACGGGCCTGACAGCCCATTATTAAGTCCTTTGATATATTAATGAGCTGCTTCTCACAACTCCTCAGACCATTCTGATTCCTCAGCTTCTAGAAACTGATTTTAGCATCCCAATTATTTTCCTCAACAGTGTCACTGGGCAAGATAATCTTGTTCCTGTGCCCTGATGATGCCTGATGATGTATCACTAAGACTTCATTCTGGACCACTCAGAGAAGGCCAGGTGGCTTTTCCTTTAGAAACACCTGGATGATGAGGGCACCTGGATGGCTCAGTCGGTTGAGCGCCCGACTTCAGCTTGGGTCATGGTGTTACAGTTCATGAGTTCGAGCCCTGCGTCGGGCTCTGTGTTGGCAGCTCAGAACCTGGAGACTGCTTTGGATCCTCTGTCTTCTTCTCTCTCTGCCCTTCCCCAGCTTGTGCTCTCTCTCTCTCTCAAAAATAAATAAACCTTGACAAGAAGAAGAAGAAGAAGAAGAAGAAGAAGAAGAAGAAGAAGAAAGAAACTTCTGGATAACGACTTGCTTGCTTTTCTTTCAGACCCAGGCAAGCCACGTTGGACGCAATGCTCCCTACTCTGCCAGGGATTGTGAATATCCCCGAAGAGATCCTAGAAGACTCTTCTTGACTGTCTCCAACACTCAGATTGATTCCAGCCCCTGCTTATCTCCTGAGGATCCTTGTTTATCTATAAACCCAGGGGCTTGTAGATTTGTGGATTCCCAGAGCTGAACTGAGTTCACTTCAGGAGTGGCCCCTCCTGGGAAACAGCAGGCACAGAGGGTCTGTGCGTTTGCTGGGCCCGTGGGGAGCAATGGTAGATTAAGGCAATCTGGGTGCCTAAGTCGTTCACAGAATCTTCCATCCACTTCAGTAGATCCATCGGGATTCAGGGGAAAGAGAATGGGATTTGGAATGGGTCGCTCCTGGATTTGAAGACTGCCTGCCCAATGTAAAGTGCTTCCAAGCTGTCATTCTTCCTTTTTTTTTTTTTTGAGTTTATTTATTTACTTAGAGAGAGTCCAAGTGGGCTTCTCCAAAGAAGACATCCAGATGGCCAACCGACACATGAAAAAAAAATGCTCAACTTCACTCATCACCAGGGAAATACAAATCAAAACCACAAGGAGATGCCCCCTTACACCTGTCAGAATGGCTCACATTAACGACTCAGGCCACAGCAGATGTTGGCGAGGATGCAGAAAAAGGGCATCTCTCCTGCACTGCTGGTGGGAATGCAAACTGGTGCGGCCACTCTGCAAGACAGTCTGGAGGTTCCTCAAAAAATTAAAAATCAAAAAAATAAAATAAATTAAATAAATTAAAAATAGAACTACCCTACGACCCAGCAATTGCACCATTAAGCATTTATCCATGGGATACAGGTGTGCAGTTTCGAAGGGACACATGCACCCCATGTTTATAGCAGCACTATCGACAACAGCCAAAGGATGGAAAGAGCCCACATGTCCATCGATGGATGAATGGAGAAAGAAGATGTGGTCTATATATACAATGGAGTATTACTCGGCCGTCAAAAAGAAGGAAACCTTGCCATTTGCAACCACGTGGATGGAACCGGAGGGGATTATGCTAAGTGAAATGAGTCAGTCAGAGAAAGACAAAAATCATACGACTTCACTCACATGAGGACTTTAGGAGATAAAACAGATGAACATAAGGGAAGGGAAACAAAAAGAATAGAAAAACAGGGAGGGGGACAAAGCAGAAGAGACTCATAAATATGGAGACCAAACTGAGGGTTACAGGAGGGGGTGTGGGAAGGGGGATGGGCTCAATGGGGGAGGGGCACTAAGGAATCTACTCCTGAAATCATTGTTGCGCTAGATGCTAACTAATTTGGATGTAAATTTCTAAAAATAAAAAATAAAAAATAAAAAAAAAAGAGAGAGAGTGCAAGTGAGGAAAGGCAGAGAGAGAGAGAGAGAGAAGGAGAGAGAGACTCCCAAGCAGGCTCTTCACTGCCAGCACCAAGCCTGATGGGGGGCCCCAACTCACAAACTGTGAGATCATGACCTGAAGCCAAAATCAAGAGTCAGACGCTCAACCGACTAAGCCACCCAAGCGCCCCCACGTCCTGCCATTGTTCGTTGGGATTGCTTCTTCTCTTTTGTCCTCCCACCAGATACCAAAACCCCCATGTTGGTCACGACTGTTGAACCTCAGAGCCTAGCACCATGCCTAATGCAAATCAAGATCAAAAAATAGTAGTTGGATGCCTTGAATGAATGACCGAGACTGCTTCGCCGACAGGCTGTGTGACCTTGGGCAGGTTTTCTTGTTCATAATATAGAGTAAGACTATCTCCCTTAAAGGTCTACTGTGAGAATCAAAATAAAACAAGATATATAAAAGGATCCAGTATAGAGTCCCTGGTACCTGGGAGGTGCTCCATAAGCCCCAGTCTCCCGTTCTGCCAACTTTTTCCACTCTCATGTTTAAGCACAATGGTGCTCGCATAGAGCCGGGAAAGACTGTCCAAGAATCCTGGAATCCATCTCAAATAAAGGCGAATGGAAGAAATGGAACAATTCATTGTTGGATGCAGTAAACTTCAACCAAGCATCAAATCAGTGTGGGAAGCCCACCCACACACCTTCTCCCAGAGGCGCCATTTTATCCACACCCCCAGCGGTGGGGAAACCACACCTGTTTTTCCCAGACACCATGCACTGTTTCCAAGGACTGCTAAATCAAAGGCAAGGTGAAAACCACCGTCATTAAATGGTAGAAGAAAAACTGCTTGGGCTGAGATTCTTCAGGGGAACACAATATTAAAATATCCCCTGAAATGTTTCCACGCCATTAATAAAAGGAAGAAACTCCATTACCATATTTATTACCAAAGCAAACTCCTTTTAATCTATTGCTTTGTTCACCTCTGATTTTCAGCAATTCACATCTCCCTGATGAAATGCGATTTCCATAAATGCTCTCCAGAACTCAAAGAGGATGGATCTTTGAATCTTCCTAATATTGTTAATAAATGCTAAGAGGGTGTGATGCGAAATTAATGGGGAAATTTAATAAATTCTTCTATTGGAGTTTCCTCTCCAGTCAGTTCCCAGGGGGGCGGGGAGCATGTTAGTGTGTGCTTTCCATAGACAATATTGTTTAATGGAAACTTTGCAAAAATTAGAATTAGGCCTTTGGTGAACAGGGATCTTTAATTTAATTTGTTTTTACTGCCAGAACACAGGGAGTTACTCACAGAGTATTGCACCAGCAGGCAGCCCGTTAGAATTCAGTTTTGTTGCGATCACCAGGGTAATGACTTCTCCAAGGCCTGGTACTGGGAGAACAGCATGGTTTCGTTATTACGGGAATCGTAAATGTCATTAATAAAGTCCTGCAGGAACAATCACATTACAGAGCGGACTTATAAACACAGGAGACCAGTCACATACTTGAGAGGAGAGAAGGGGGTGTCTGCAGTGCTTTGGGGGCCGGGGAGAGGAACAAGAAGACGGAGGAGGGAAGGGGAGCCTTTACTTTCATTTATATATATATATATTTTTTCCCTCTGACTCTGTCTCCAGTGTAAAACACAAAACAAAAACCCTTTGTGGCTAACTCTTGGTTTGCTTTCCTGATACTAAAATCTGCTGTGCCCACTTCTTCTTTTTTTTTTTTTTAAGTTTATTTATTTTTGAGAAAGAGGCAGAGAGAGCGAGTGGGGGAGAGGCAGAGAGAGCGGAAGAGGGAGAATCCCAAGCAGGCTCCACACTGTCAAGGCCACACCCGACGCGGGGCTAGAACTCACGAACCATGGGATCGGGACCTGAGCCGAAACCAAGAGTCAGATGCTTAATCGACTGAGCCACCCAGGTGCCTCTCCCACTTCTACAGCGTAGAGCTAGTCTATCCCAGATGCCCGAGAAGGTAAGGTTTAAAAAAGAAACTGCATCTCTTAGGTATTTTTACCCAAAGGAGCGGAAAGCAGGGGCTTAAACACTGAGTTACGCCCTTAATGTGCTTGAAATGGCAAATTTTATGTGACGTGTTATATATTTTGAATTTTCTTTTAACGTTTATTTACTTTTGACAGAGAGAGAGACAGAGCATGAGCAGGGGAGGGGCAGAGAGAGAGGGAGACACAGAATCCGAAGCAGGCTCCGGGCTCCGAGCTGTCCGCACAGAGCCCGACGGGGGGCTCGAACTCACAAACTGTGAGATCATGACCTGAGCCGAAGTCGGATGCTCAACCGACTGAACCACCCAGGAGCCACCCCCCCCAAAAAAAGGATTTTTTAAGGTGTGTCCTATTATTTTCACTGAAAGACAACCTTGTTCTTTCAGAAAAACAGCCGCAGAAAACCCAAAAGAAGAACCAACTGGTTTCACCCCCAGTTCCAAAGACAGGTCAGCGCTGCCTGGCAGTTATCACTACAAAAAAAAAAAACCAAAAAACAAAAAACAAAAAAACTCGTTTCCGTCTCTCTTAAACCCGAGGAGGTAATGTGAACGGTTGTGAGGGAAATGGGGGTTTTCCGTTAACGTTCGCAAAAAGCAGCATCAGATAAACTCTCACTCCTGAGAGAGAGAATAAAGGCCCAGACAATGGAAGGATTTTGATTTGGAGATTCAGAGCTGTGGAAAAGCTTTATCCCTAAATTAAAAAAAAAAAAAAACAAAAAAAAAAAAAACCAAAAAACAAAAACCTTCTAGTACATTTTGTGCCATCAAGATCGAAAAGACACCACACTGTGCATTTTTGATAGTATATGCTCCGTTTTCTTTCAGTACCCGGAGGAAATAATCCTAAAAGACAGGTTTGATTTGACTGATTTTTACTCACCTCTTCTCACCAAAAAATTTTAAGCGGGTAATAACATAATTTGGCTGGAAGGATAGACTCTAGAGTTGGTTGGTTGGTTTTCTTCATTTCCCTTCGTCTCCACATCCGGCAGCACGATGGAAAAGGATCGCTGTGACGTCTAACATGTCATCTAGCGTTGTTGAGCTTAACTGGTTTTATAAAAGGCTCTATTCTGGCTGGCTCAGTCAGTAGAGTGTGCAACTCTTGATCTCAGGGTTGTGAGTTCGGGCCCCACATTGGGCATAGAGATTACTTAAAAAATAAAATTAAAAAGAATAAAATAAAATGAAGGGCTCTATTTCCAATCGTCGATTTGAGTGAAAAAGCACTATGCTTATTATTCAACCACTGGCAAAGAGTGTGGCTCTCTGTGATGCCTTGGTCATAGCTTGTGGCTAAATTTTAAGGAAATTAATCGAGAGTTTCTTGGGCAGGGCACCTGGGTGGCTCAGTCAGTTAAGCACCAGACTTCGGCTCAGGTCAGGATCTTGCGGTTCGTGGGTTCGAGCCCCGTGTCGGGCTCTGTGCTGACACCTCGGAGCCTGGAGTCTGCTCTGGATTCTGTGTCTCCCTCTCTCTCTGCCCCTCTCCCGCTCACATTCTGTCTCTGTCTCAAAAATAAATAAATATTAAAAAAAAAAAAAAAGAATTTCTTGGGCAACGAGCTTCCGAGAACACACCCATACAAGAATAACAGGGGCGCCTGGCTGGTTTCAGTTGGTGGAGGCATCTGTTCTTGATCTCAAGGTCGTGAGTTCGAGCCCCACGTTGGGTGTAGAGATTACTTTAAAAAATAAAGTAAAAAAAAATACATGTTAGCTAAAATAATGACAACAAACGTACATGCCGTCGTTTTTACAGGACTGGCTTAGGTCCTAATGAGGTCTAAACTCAGAAAGATTAGGCTGCCCCTTCTCCTTTTACGATTCAAACTACAACGAAAACAAGAGGAAAGCGCACTTACCCCTACTAGTGCCCAGGCAGATTGTTGGCAGAGCCTGGATTTTTCCGGGATTAAAAGGCACACTCTGCGAGGCTCCCCCCCCCCCCCCCCGCCCCCTCCCCGACCGTGCTCCAGCCGCCCTACAATGAGGGTTGTGGCAGGAAGACTGTGCAGAAAACTCCCGCGTCTCAGCCTGCACTCAATGAAAACGCTACACCGGCCACGATGGATCCTGTATTTTCAATCACCTTACATGCCTAATTGGATCGACCATTTTAATGGAACTGTCTCATCAATTCAAGCAGCCAGTCAATTAAATCTAAAGATCGGTTCCAACGACCTCCCCCAGCCCATTCTCCCGACCCCCCACCTCCCCCACCTTCCCGCCACAAACCAAATATCTGAGCGCATAGAGTTCACAGGTTGTTTTCACATCATGTACACACGGCCTGGATGACAAAGTCGGACCCAAGCCCCCCGCTGAGTTCATCGATTGTACAGAAATCGCTCCCTGGTATGTGGTCCCTCCCACCCGCCTTCCAAAAAGAAAAAAAAGAAAACAGCTGAGAATCCATTGGTGCCGTGGCCAAAGAACGCCTTGGCCTGAGGCTCTGAGGACAAAAGATCGGGCCTCTGCAAGGTCTTAGCCCAAAGTCGGCCAAGATGTCCTTCAGACCACGGACACCTACCCACTCCGGAAATTACAGCTCCCCGCCAGTGCTTCCATGCACGCCTGAGCTGGGCAATGTGAGCATGCGTTCCAGAAAATTCACAGCCCTCTGAGCTAGAAATACTCTGCCTTATTTTCTCCATAAGCAGACTTACCTGGGTCCTCATGTTTCATCCCAAGACAATGGTTACCTTTGTACAGAAAGGATCCCAGTCTTTGGTGCGTTTCACACACCGGTCCCGGGCGCATGTAAGGTCCCGAGTGCCCATTAAAGAGTGGTTATGGGGCCCTCTCGTGAGGGGCATTAGCATCTTGTGTGGTTGTATGAACTGGGCCAAATCTCTCAAGATCACGAGCACATGTCCCCTTTGTCCAGGGTCTCCTTCGCAGAATTTGTCCCACGGACACACATCCTCGCAGATTTAGGGAATAAGCTGAACATAGGGTGTGTTCTCGCAGCTTTGTCGGTCACAGCAGAACATTTCAATGCCCATCGATGGGTGACTGGGAAAATACATCATTGTAAATCTATACGATGGAATAATGTAGAACTCAGGAAACTATGTATGCCCTGATATGGAATAATCTCCTAATAGAATATGACATTTTTAAAAATCAAGGTGAAAACAATAAATGTAGCATGCCTCCACTCATGTATTTTTTATTTAAAAATTTATTATTATTATTATTATTATTATTTTTGCGAGCGAGGGAGACAGAGCACGAGCAGGGGAGGTTTAGAAAGAGAGGGAGATACAGAATCCAAAGCAGGCTCCAGGCTCTGAGTTGTCAGCACAGAGCCTGTCACGGGGCTCGAACCCACAAACCGTGAGATCATGACCTGGGCCGAGGGCAGACGCTTAACTGACTGAGCCACCCAGGCGCCCCTGCATTCATGTACTTTTTAAAGAAAAAATATATCTATGCATTTGGGGGTTTTAATGCTTTTTTACACATAAGGTAGCTCACTTTTGGCTGAAAACCTAATTTGCTGTCTTACTAAAGATATATTTTGCGATGGTATATAATATTGTGGAATGATAATCTCATCTCAATGTATTAAAATATGAACACCTGTTTTATTCACTCATATATCTATTTAAGGGAAACATCATGCAAGTTGTTTGGTAGGGAAAATGTCCTCGTGTCTGGAAGGTGTGTAGATAATCTCAAAAATAAGAGTTTCTAGGGGTGGCTGGGTGACTCAGTCGGTTGAGCATCCAAATCTTGATTTCGGCTCAGGTCATGATCCCGGGGTGATGGGATCGAGCCCTAGGTCGGGTCCGGCAGTGAGTGTGGGGCCTGCTTAAGATTCCCTGTCTCTCTCTCTCTCTCTCCCTCTGCCCCTCTCCCTCTCTCTCTCTAATAAAATTTTTTTTTAATTTAAGAATAAAAGGAATAATAAATCCAGAGGTAACTTTGGGAATGTTTCTCTGGAATTTGATATGCTCCCCTGAATTTCTTCCCCTTCTATTCTAAATGTCCATGATACAGCCTGATGCACTTAATGGAGCCAACTTTTAAGAACACACATATTTCTTTCTCACAAATGCATAGTCCCTGAAAGCATTTCGCTCATTCGTTCAACAAACATTTATTAAGATACCATTGCTGCCAGATACTGGGGAACAGAAGCAAACCCACATGGTCCCTGCTGCCGTGGGGAGAGGGTTGATGGACACATAAACAAAAGTCACATGGCGGTCAGCGCAAAGAAGAAAAAGACAATACACACTCTGAGTAACGGGCACCCAACGTTTTCTCCTTCTTGCCATAGAAAACACACACAAAAAAAGAGAGAAAGGAACTGGCCGTTCGATGACACCAAAGTAAGCCACGCTGAGCATTTATGACCCATAAATTCGTGGGGGGAAATTCTGTGTTTTCAACAGAACAGAATATTCCAGTGAAATGATGGATTCGTTGTTTATAATCTGGTTGGAGGTGGACAGTGGCTATCAGCGGTCCGGGACAGATATTTAGAGATTAAGAAAACACACCAGAAGGTCTTATCAGTCTGAACAGAAATATCCTTTGAGATTTAAAAACACGCTAAGCCAGACAGTCAGCAATACCGCAAGAATGCCAAGGAGAATGAGCAGGGGCCCTCTGCCCAGAACCAGAAACCTGGAAAGTCAAGCAGGAAACGTATAAAATAAGCACCCCCACCCCCAGTGTGGCTACCGACAGAAAGCAAAAAAGGACGAAAGGAAAGAAGAAAAATGGTAAAGGGGAGATTATGAAAGGTCAAGGTCACGTCTGGGGGGGAGCCGTTCCGCAGGCAGGTAAAGATACGTGGAAAGACGTTTGCTTGATCCCTTACACGTATCAACGGTCTCAAAACAGCATATTCTACCCCCCAATTTAATTTCCGAGAGTTGCTGAAAAATATTTTCAAATATGCCTTTCCCATTTCCCCTCTATTTGTATGGTTGTTCCGTTCCTGCCTCGTCACGTCGTATGACCGTCATATACGTGGCCCTGTCTCCTTGCTAACCCTCACTTGATCTCAGTTCTACAGTAACTCACGCAGAAAGCTCCACGCAGGCCCTAGTGGACCTGCCTCTGTCCATTTCAGTTGTCCGAAACTCATCTTCCTCAAAGACCACAGCTCAGAGCTCCTTGTAGATAGATACTCATCAAATTTTCTTGTAATTGAATCACGTGACCTCTTGGGCCTGAGGTCTCTCTGAGGGGCTCCTGGGGGATTGTAATAATCTGCCTCTTGCAGTGAAGTCGAGGCCGTGATAGGGATCAGAAAGCACAAAACTTCTTTAAATTTTCAATAGGTAGTTGGGGCGTCATACATCGCCAGCTGTCCCCTCCCTCTGGGCCTGGCCTAATCCGCTGTCATAATCCTGGGTGAAATGCACAGATTTAATCTGCTAGTGTAAAGGTAGGAAAGTGCTTCATATGTCATCGTTAACGAGGAAGGTGGGCTGTTACAATTTTATTTACACTTGCTGGGTTTATGGACACTTGGGGGCCTCACTAAACCCTTGCTCTGTTTGGTAAAACATTATTCTCAGAAGGGAGTTGGTCCTGACTCTGTTTTTCCTAAAGGAAGTAATTTTCGTGTACTATATTGAAAACGGTCGCTTATTTTGTCTGTAACTAACATTACATTGATATTAATTAAAGGAATTGGTGTCATTGACTAAAGGAAAGTAATCGAAAGGATGATCAAGGCATTGTTTTTCATCGATTAAAATACCCTTTCCAGTCAAATTAGATTGTTATTATTATCCTCTTATGGAATCATTTGCAAACTAGACAGGGTTTTCAAACTAGACAGGGTTTTCACACGTTTTTGTTTGCAGAGCCCCACAAAATACTTCCGAAAACCACTGCTTAAAAAAAATTTATCCTGTGTTTCCATTAATTGCATGGACTATAACTTTAATATAATACTTCTTACTATTTGTAAATGAAGCTATTGCATCACTCTTAAAAAGGTTTTTCCCCTTCAACATCTCAGTCTAATAAATGTTCAGCCATCTGTTGAGAGATGAGGAATCTTAGGTCGGTTTACGAAGAATTGAGGGTCCAGAACCGGAACGTCTGAATTCAAATCCTGCTCCATCCCGAACTATGATTTTAGGAAATTATTTACCTCCCTCCCTCCTCAGCTTCTTGGTTTGAAAAAAAAGTGTCATTAAGAATAAGCACTTGGGGGCACCTGGGTGGCTCAGTTGGTTTGAGCGTCTGACTTAGGCTCAGGTCATGATCTCACGGTTCGTGAGTTTGAGCCCCGCATCGGGCTCTGTGCTGACAGCTCGGAGCCTGGAGCCTGCTTCGGATTCTGTGTCTCCCTCTCTCTGCTCCTCTGCTGTACGTGCTCGTTCTCTCTCTCTCTCTCGCTCAAATAAAGAAACATTAAAAAAAAAAGAAGAAGAAGAAGGACTTCATAGCATTTTTGTACAACGAAATGAGCCAATACAGTCAATAATCACGTACCTGGCATAGAGCAATCTTTGGGACAAGTCAGATACTACAGCCATTACCCTCTGACGACAGGCTTCAGCTTCTCTACACAGCCTATTCTCCAGTCCTGTGAGTGTTTGCATTCTTCAGACTCCACCAATAGCATAAATTAATTTTAATAAAGAACTAGAATGCCAGAGACCCAGTACTTTGGGGTGTGAATGTTGGATACTGCACTCGAACTTCCACAGACAAAGCCAACTCCCCAGCGTTCCATCGGGACAAGAGCTGTGGATCCAAAACCAGCCTTCGGAAGGAGGGGTAAGACAATGAAGTCAGGAATCCTCCTGGTCCAGGATGGCGTGCCCCTCGCCACAGAAACTGCAAGGAAATACTCGCCTGGAATTCAAGTTTTGTTGTTCGAAACGATAAGCCATTCAACAGTGATGCCGGTTGCCATTTCTTCTGACAATGCATTTCGACAAATTATTCCTCTGAAGGGCAGGATCTCTGTTTACTCGTCCCCTTGTCTGACCACATTTGCTTAGGAACATGGAAATCCTGACGTTAGCCACATGCAAACACAGTGAGATCAAACCATCTTGGTATTGCCAGTTAGGAGCGTGTAAAAGCCGGCCGTCAATATCAGCGGGCAAGTATGCTGGGTGAAATAAGCCAGTCACCGAAAAGACAAAGACGGTAAGATTCCACTTCAACGAGGTGCCTGGAATCATCAAATTTATAGAGACAGAAGGTAGGAGCGTGGCTTCAAAACCCCCCAGGGGCCGGGGGAGGGAAATAAAGAGCGAGTGTTGACCGGAGACAAAGTTCAGTTGAGCACGATGAAAAGTTCTGGAGATGGACGATGGTGCACAGCAACGTAGATATACTTAATGCCATTGAACTATATGCATAAAAATGGTTACAATGGTAAATTTTTAAAATAGTACATTAATGAGGCGCCTGGGTGGCTCAGCTCGTTAAGTGTCCAACTCTTGATTTGGGCCCAGGTCATGATCTCACAGTTCATGAGATCGAGCCCCAAGTCGGGCTCTGCTCTGACAGCACAGAGCCTGCTTAGGATTCTTTCTCTCCCTCTCTCTCTCTCTCTCTCTCTCTCTGCCCCTCTCCCGCTTGTGCACACTTTCTCTCAAAATAAAATAAAACAAACATTAAAAAAATAGTACATCTGTGATATGAATTTCAGCACAACTAAAAATAATTTTCGAAAAAGCAGTGGACCATACGGAGCTCCCTTTTCTCTCTGACAACGTGGAATACAAAGGTTCGAGTGCGGAAATGTTAGAGCACGTTGGTTTGGGTTTAAGCCTTTTCAAGTAGGATAAGTTCCATTCTCCTAGGCACCAAGTTATTGCACAGCCAGACCCAAGGTGAGCTGGAAAGTGGCCCCCGGTCCATGGAGGGCATTTATGGAGCAGAGAGAAGAAGAGAATCTGATGCCTGCCTTCTTCTGGACATTCTCGTCTTCTATGTCTTTCGTGAGGCTGAAGTATCAGAAACCCAGGCTTTGGAGGTAGAAGATGGCATTTCAACACAGAGGGAGTAGGTGAAATCTGAGGGAAGCTGACCCTGGCCGTGTGCATAGCAACATTGCCCTCCCTCTCCAGGTCAAGGGCGCCTGCATGCATATACGTGGGCACGTGCATATACGTGGGCACATGGGCACGTGTCGAATAGATGGAACGAGTGTTAAACAACTGCACAGAGAATGGGCCGAGGGCAAACACAGCCTAAACAGATCCTCTCTCCTTAAAGCACAGCCAGAAAAAGACACTCTGTTACAAGAGCAAGAGTAGATTGCAGATCGGAGCTCAAAGAACAGTAGTCGATCCCTGGACAGCCTTCTACTGTCTTACGAGAGGGTAGGTTGATGCAATTTTATGGAGGACAATGAAACAGAATCCATTTTTATTTTATTTTATTAAACAAATTTTTTTTAATGTTTATTTATATTTGAGAGAGAGAGACAGAGCTCGAGCAGGGAAGGGACAGAGAGAGAGGGAGACACAGAACCTGAAGCAGGCTCCAGGCTCTGAGCTGTCAGCACAGAGCCCAATGCAGGGCTCAAACTCACGAACCGCGAGATCATGACCTGAGCTGAAGTCGGACGATCAACCCACTGAGCCACCCAGGCGCCCCAATCCATTTTTATTTTAAAACAGAAAGATTCCATGATCTACCACCTCCACTTCTACGAATACGTATAGTAAGGAAGAAAATATAAGTAGTATCTAACGCTTCAGGTAAATCAACGGTCAGTAGAGAGTTTTTATAAGAGCAAAGCAATAGGAAGCAAGCTACATTTGCACCAGTTCGGTTTGGTTAAAGTAAATTTTGACCGTGGCCATAGGACATGATACCAACCAGTTGTTTCGTATTTGTTTTGTGTTTGTAACTTGTATTTGTATTTGCACAAAAACGCTTAATTGCACAGAAAAATATGCCATATGGTGATACAAACAACGCAGGTTATGTAACAGCTTATTTAATAAGAGTCTATTTTTTTTTAAGTATATTGTAAATAAATAGATGTCGGCATAGGTACTTATCTGAAAGCAAAGATAACAAATTATTAATAATAGTCATTTGTGGGTGATAAGGTCCCTGGTGACTTATTTTCATGTATTTGCTTTTTGGTTCATTTTCTTTTTTAATTTTTTTTTAAATTTTGTAATGTTTATTTATTTCTGACAGAGAGAGAGAGAGAGAGAGAGAGGTGGGGGGAGGAGCAGAGAGACACGGAGACAGAATCTGAAGCAGGCTCCGGGCTCCCGGTTGTCAGCACAGAGCCTGATGTGGGACCGGAACCCACAAACTGTGAGATCATGACCTGAGCCAAGTTGGACACTTAGCCGACTGAGCCACCCAGGTGCCCTTTTAGTCATTTTCTATTACAGATCTGTGATATTTTTCGAAGAGCAAAAATAAATGTTTTAGACAAATAAAGAAGGCACATTCTAGACATATATTTAGTATGTATTTGACTTTTTAGTCTAGCCGTATCATATTTAGCACCATGGTTCTCAAAGGACAACCTGGAGACCAGAGCTTCCCGGGGACAATTTTCAGGAAGTCCATGAAATCTCAACTATTCTAAAACAAAAAACAAACAAAAAAAACCACCCTGAGTGTTATTATTTACAATAAGCAAGCTATGGAGGTAACCTAAGGGCCCACCAGTAGATGAATGGATAAAGAAAATGTCGTGTATGTATACAATGGAATAGAACTCGGTCATAAAAAAAGAATGAGATCTGCTATTTGCGACAGCACGGAGGGACCTTGAGGGCCCTACGCTAAGTGAAAGAAATCAGACAGAGAAAGACAAACAAAACACCATATGATTTCACTTATATGTGGAATCTGCAAAGCAAAACACTCCGACAAAGCAGAAACAGACGCACAAATATAGGGAACAAGTTGGTGGTTGCCAGGAGGGAGGGGGGAGGGGGGATGGGTGACATGACTGAAGGGGGGAGGGCGATACAGGCTTCCAGTTATGGAATGAGGAAGTCATGGGGACAGAAGGTGCACAGGGAACATAGTCAATGGTGCTGCAGTAGCTGCTGTAGGTACAGGGTTGTGGAATCACTTCGTGGCACGCTTGAACCTAACGGAAAGTTCTGTGTCACACATAATCCTCTAAAAAACTACAAAGCCCTTACTTGCGGTGATCTTTGCACTGATGACGCCAAAGCGGGGGGTTGGAGGGGACCTGCTGTAGCCTTAGCACAAGCAGAGACAGTTACCAAGCAGACTAGCAGGCAAGCTCTTTTTCCCTGCCAACATCAGGACAAAGAACGGAGTGTCACTAAAGCGCGTCCCTGATGACACAGGAACATTGATGAACTTCATTCAGTCCTGATGGATCCTTGAATACCTGTGTTTTTAACATTCTGTATAACGAAATGGAAAGTATACACAAAACACCTCCGTTGTTGAGAGAGGAGGCAGTTCGTTGGTCACGGGCTGGAGGCAAAGGCGGTAATAAATAGGAGACACATTAGAAGCGTGAGGGCATGGGGCGCCTGGGTGGTTCAGTCGGTTAAGCGTCTGCCTCCAGCTCTGGTCATGATCTCACGGTTGGTGAGTTTGAGCCCCACGTCGGGCTCTGTGCTGATGGCTCAGAGCCTGGAGCCTGCTTCCCATTCTGTGTCTCCCTCTCTCTCTGCCCCTGCCCCGCCCGCCCTCTCTCTCTCAAAAATAATAAATAAACATTAAAAAAAATTTTAAAAAAGATGGCCAAGGGCACAACCTCCTGACTTTGGGACTTTCAACATCCTGGCCTTTTGGCTTCCAACGGCCCCAGGGTGATGGACCAGGAGTCACAGTCTCCTCTTCAACCTCTGCCCCAGGTAACTTAGAGATTCATTATAATATTTACGTTGTGGTTTCAACCCACCCGCACCCCACCCCCCCCACCCCAGCCATGAGGGAAGACAGCCATGACAGTTCCGGCAAGAACCTTTGAGGGCCCCAAACTCCCCCTCCCCCTCTCTAGGAAGGGCCCCTGAGATGATTGGAAGCAACTTCAGTGGGAGTTGCTCCCACTCAGCTACGACCCACAACTTCTGCAAACATAAAAAGAAAAGACACTGTTAACCCTGGTGTGCCAGCCCTGTTCCTGCCTGGTCTCCCTTCTTGAGGGTGTACTGTGCTTTTTGTGCTTGCTACTTTCCTTCAGGCCGAATCTTTAGGAGCGTGGATCCTCACGTAAATCTTCCGTGGGGAATCCAAGAGCGGAGACCTCCATTCGCACAAGGTGGACTCTCCCATCAGCAACGTTGCGTAGCAAAGGACGACAGCTCGTCTGACAGAACAGTGCTGGGGCAGTTGCTTGAGTCACACACTGAACTAGAGCATTTCCCTCTCTGGAATATCATTACTACCTGAAAAATGACAAGCTCTGGTGATTCTCACTGGATATTTGACAGTCACGTTCTGGAAAAGGAACAAAAGGGAGTCCTTCAAGGAAAACAATTGGACGGTGTTGGCTGCCCTTGATAAAACACAGAGCTTTCAAGGGAAAATTAGAATTTTAGAAAATGTATACCCATCACCATGAACTTTGAACAGCTTTGGAATACTTTAAAGACTTTAATGCCTGCAGTGATATCAATGAATGTGATGGTTTTATATTGCAGTGAAAGTGAATCATTGTGTTGGAGATTTGCAAAACTCACGGCGCCGATATCTTCCAAATGACCCATGCATACTGTTTTCACAATCATGCATGGGCTAAAGACCCACCCAAAGAGCATGCATGGGGGCACCTGGGTGGCTCAGTCGGTTTGCGTGTCCGACGTCAGCTCAGGTCGTGATCTCGCGCTTCATGGGTTCGAGCCCCACATCGGGTTCCGTGCTGACAGCTCAGAGCCTGGAGCCTGCTTCCGATTCTGTGTCTCCCTCTCTCCCTGCCCCTCCCCAGCTCGTGCTCTGCCTCTGCCCTTCCTCCGCTCGCGCTCTGCCTCTGTCTCTCTCTCTCTCTCTCAAAAAGTAAATAAACATTACAAAAAAAAGTGCAAAACAGACTAATAAATTTTAATGGGACAGATCACAAAAGGTTCATTGATGTGGTTCCGGATTCCACGTCGTAACTAACTTTTAAGAAATTACCACTTAACAATATGGCTGTTCCCGAAAAATGTTACGAATGTAATAACCACGCAATGCAGCAATTTCGCTTCTGGGTAGATGGCCCAAAGAACGGAAGGCAGGGACTCAAACACACGTTTGCACACCCATGTTGACGGCAGCATTAGTCACAGTGGGAGAAGCAACCGAAGTGTCCATTGACTGATGAATGAAGAAACAAAATGGGGGGAGGGGGCACCCGGGTGGCTCAGTCGATTGAGCATCTGACTCCCGCTCAGGTCACGATCTTGGCGTTTGTGAGTTCCAGCCCCGCGTCGGACTCTGTGCTGTCAGTACAGGGCCCACTTGGGATCCTCTGTCCCCCTCTCTCTTTCTGCCTCTCCCCCCCTCACACTCTCTCTCTCTCTCAAAAATGAATAAACGTATATTTTAAAAGTGTAGGATACGGTGGAATATGGCCATATTCAGCCAAAAAGGAAAGGCCATTCGGACACGTGCTTCGACATGGATGAACCTTGAGGACACTGTGCTAAGCGAAAGAAGCCTGTCATAAAAGGACAAATACGGTGCGATCCCACTCCTAGGAGGTACCTACCGCAGGCAAATCCCTGGAGACAGAAAGTAGAAGGGTGGAGGCCTCAGGCTGCGGGGCACGGGAGCGAGGGGTGAGTGTTCAATGGGGACAGAGTTTCAGTTTTGCAAGATGAAAAGAGTCCTGAAGGTGAATGGCGGTGATGATTGCACAACAGTGTGAATTGTACAGTTAAAATGATAAACGTGATCCAAAAGGAAGGAAGGGAGGGAAGGAGGGAGGGAGGGAGGGAGGGAAGAAGGGAGAGAGGAAAGACTTGTCCAATTTGGATATTGCCTCGAAGAAAAACATCCACAATTCCCTAAAAGACTATTCAAACGTGCCTCCTTTTTCCAACCGTGTATCTGTGTGAGGCCAGACTTCCTTTATCTACTTCAAGCAAAACGACATATTACAATAAATTGAATGCAGAAGCAGATATGGAAATCCAGCCGTCTTCTGTCAAACCAGACCTAAAAGAGATTTGCGAAAATATAAAGCAATGCCACTCTTCCCGCTATATATATTCTTTGGTTTTGGAAAAACGTAGTGATGTTTCCATAAAAATATGCTACTTACATTAACGTGTGATGGTCTTATTAGGGCTCTCTTTCGGATGAATGGATGGCAACATTTTAATATTTTCTCTTGTAATTTCGAATGGGATAAATATCTATCGATAAAACCCACACATGTAAAAGCATTTTGTGGTCTTTCGTCATTTTCAAGCGTGTAAAGCGTTGGGACCAAAAGAGTCACTGGGTCAGCACATGGTAAATGCTCAATAAACACTCCTGGAATGACGCAGCCCCCCTCCAGTCCCCGTTGGAAGTATACCTCCTTGAGTAAGAAGCCAGAGCTTACAGGCTTCCGTGCTCATCAATACGTTACACCCCATAGGGAGTCTTCCGGAAGCTTCTCTCACCCTTGGGGTCCCCTCCCCAAGACACCTGTTGAAAAAACGCCTTCTGTGTCCTCCCGCCTATTAAACACACAGACCCTACCCTCATCGTAAGCATTTGCCAGAAGCGTTGTCAAACAGCGAACTGCACACAACTGAGTTTCTGAAAGCACGTGCCCTCAGGTGAGTTTCAAAGAAATGTTACAAATTAAGATAATAGATGATTACGCGAAACATCAATCAAAAGTGTCAGAAGGCTGCTATCTCACAAAGCGTGAACTTGGCAAACAGGACACAGGCGGTTCCGTGGCTGTCCACGGAATTCTTCCCCTCAAAGGTTTGCTCCAGATTTTGGCGGGCCTTGGACCTGGTCGTTCGTGTCGTGTTGCATTAGGACCCTGGATTCGGACAGAGGGGTGACTGATCCCCAAAACAGCAACCACTACAACAAGCAAACCTCATGATGTAAAACACGTCCCTGAGGTTTCCAGCAAAAAGCTACCGAAATACGTGGAAAGCGCCGGAGGCGAGGCTGAGGAGCGAGAACATTCTGGCCTCTTTTGATCAGTGAAATGGATGGAATGATCGCTGGGGACGGGAGTAAGTAAGGAGGACTTTCCTGGCTGGATCGTGCACGCCGCTTTGAAATTTTACTTACTTACTTCTTTGTTTGTTTTGTGGGGGGTGCGGGAGGGACTTGATCTCGGGAACCATGAGATCATGAGCCATGAGGGCATGAACTGAGCTGAAACCAAGAGTCAGAGGCTTAACCGACGGAGCCCCCCCAGGGCACCCCTCCTGCAGGCCTCCTTGAGTGGAATGTGGAATGTTCTTAATTACTGATCTCAGGCCACACCCCTTTTGGAGCACGCGCTCCCGGAGCTCTGCCCTCCTCCCTTAGCATCCACCAAGGCTCCCACTGTCACACCCTGACTCCTCCCCTTCGGCTTCTGTCCGGCCACTGGGAGCCCACTTGGCCAGAGTGAGGACAAGCCGGGGACATACTGCCTCCTGGAAAAATCCTCAACCAATGACTGGCGGGGGGAGTTGATGGATAAATGACTTAGCCGTCACTCTTCTCCGAGGGGAGGACTCTGGAATGTGCCCACGCTCTCCTCGAAGTTCCCCAGAGCTGCTGGGCCCAGGTGCCCACCCCGGTGACCTGCTCAAGAACGCAGACCTTCCTGGCTTCCTTCCACATCTCAGCTGCCCACTTCCCTCCCGCCGTCTCCTACGATCACCCCCCAAATAAACTTCTGGCACAAAAGTCCTTGTCTCCGGCACCGCTTCTGGGAAACCCAAGCTAGGACCTACTTTAAAGAAGCGCATGTCAAAAGCTGAGTCGTCAGGGGCGCCTAGGTGGCCCAGACGGTTAAGGGACGGTCTCTTGATCCCCGCTCAGGTCACGATCTCGCGGGTTGGCGAGTCCCAGCCCCACATCGGGGTCTGTGCTGACCGTGCGGAGCCTGCTTGGGATTCCCTCCCTCCCTCTCTCTCTCTGTCCCTCCCCTGCTCACGCGCACGCTCCCTCTCTTGAAATAAACAAACTTAAAAAACAAAATTGAGTCTTCCACTGACTTTTTTTTTTGTTTTTTCTTTTGCTGCCTCCTCTTGGCTTTGGTCCAACACGGATCAGCAGCCTCTCCCGGACTAAGGACCCTGTTCCAGGCACCGCACCTGTGCCTTCTCTCTGGGGGGAGTCAAAAGGTTCCCAGAACAGACAAGAACAAGAAAGCAGGGCTCTGCGTCGAGGCAGGTCTTGCCCTTCTGCGTTCCCACTGCCCCCCCTCCGCTACCTCCCAGCTGCTTTCAGTTTTCAGCAACTACTGGGTCTCCAGGAAGAATTCCAGAGGGCCAGTTCTCACCAGGGTGAGAGAGGAGACAGTGCAGCTGGGCTGGGTCAACACCTGCCCCCCCCCCCCCCAGCAGTCGCCTTCCCCGTCCCCGGCGGGCCAGCCCTGCCTGTATCGCCGGCCACCCTCCCAGCGACTGTTGGCATGGGCTCTGTCCCCCGTTATCTGTGCCCCTTGATCTCCTTGTGCTTTTCTGACCTCTCACCCTCGGTCAGCCCAAACTCCCAGTGTTATCATGCTCTCTCGTCCTTGTCACCACTCTGTCCCGGCCGCCGCCACTGACCGTCAACACCGCACAAACACAGAATGAAGAGGGAAGGAGGGAGAGCATTGCACCCGGTCAATGGAGCGGTTCGAGAGGGGGGGAAAAGTGGCGCTTTTTTTTTGCCTCTTTTTTAGAGCAGGTCACTTGTTTAACTTGCATTGGTCAACCATTACCCCTAATCGACTCATCGGTTCCAATGGTCAACCTGATAGAACTGGTAAATAAATACAAGAGCCCACGAGTTCAAGGCCTCCTGCCCTTCCCTCCTGATCTGAGAGGAGGAGAAACCCACCACCTGAAAAACCAGGCATGGAAGCTCAAGGCAGCCTTGACCTCATGAAAGGGAGCTGTCGTTGCACAAACACACGTTCTCGTGTCCGGCTCATCTCAGCTGGAGCCTTTAAAATATTCTGGAAACTTCTTTTAGAAAACACAACAAATTCCTCCCTAAGGCATCCATGTCCCATGCTCTGGGTGGTAAATTAGGTCTTCAAAATTTATCTCGGTGAGGGATGCCCGAGTCGCCCGGTAGGTTAAGCATCTGACTTTGGCTCAGGTCATGATCTCACGGTCGTGGGTTCGAGCCCCACATCAGACTCTGTGCTGACAGCTCGGAGCCTGGAGCCTGCTTCAGATTCTGTGCCTCTGTCTCTTCCTGCCCCTTCCCGACTTGTGCTCTCTCTCTCTCAAAAATAAACATTTAAAAAAATTTTTTTAAACAGTTCTTTTGGTGAGGATATGAACAGGTCATTCAGAAACCATCTCAAAATTCCCAGTTTAAAAATACTAATCAAAGAGGGGCGCCTGGGTGGCTCCGTGGGTTAAGCATCTGTCTCTCCATCTCAGCTCAGGTCTTGATCTCAGGGTCATGAGTTCAAGCCTCACATTGGGCTCCGTACCAGGCGTGGAGCCTACTTTTTTTAAAACAGTAAAATTGTAATATATTTTAGTTACATTTATATAAAAAAGAACTTTGGTGTTATATCTGGCAAGTTAGAGCTAGAGATGATGTTTTTCATTCCCTCTTTTCCCAATATCATTTAACAATTTTCTATGGCTTTTATAATGAAACCAAAAGCATCTAAAAACTCTGAATACATAACCAGATCGATTATTTTGGCAAAACTGATTAATCACTATAATTTTATCACTTAAAAAATTTGAGTAATTTTTTAAAAAATTTACATGCACACTTCAACTTTTCTGGAAAGTAACTTAACAACATTTATTAAAAGCCTGAGAAATATTCATTTTGGGGCGCCTGGGTGGCTCAGTCAGTTAAGTGTCCGACTTCGGCTCAGGTCATGATCTCGCAGTCCGTGGGTTCAAGCCCCGTGTCAGGCTCTGGGCTGACAGCTCAGAGCCTGGAGCCCACTTCAGATTCTGTGTCTCCCTGTCTTTCTGCCCCTCCCCTGCTCTCTCTCTCTCTCTCTTTTAAAAGCAAACATTAAAATTAAATTTTTTTTCTTTTTTTTTTAACTCAGAAATTGAAATTTTAAAAATCTATACCAGGAAATTTTCAAAAACTCAGACCCAGGTTGGTGCCCAAGGCATCCACTGCAGTAGTGACTATAGCCACACAAACCTGGAATCAATTTATATCCTACTAATAGAAAAGCAAATTATGATATACTCATGCTACAAAATACCATTCAGCCATCAAATGATCATAATGAAAACAAATTGCAATGCCCAAAGCATAATGTTGACTAAAATAGAATGTAAAGCTCACACTTGGTGTAATTTCAACCACGTATATGAGACATATGTACACGTTCCTATCAAAACACCACCAGCATTTTTTGCAGAGCTAGAAAAAACGATCATAAAATGTGTATGGAACCACAAAAGACCCCAAATAGCCAAAGCAATCCTGAGAAAGAAAACCAAAGCTGGAGGCATCACAATCCTGGATTTCAAGCTTATCACAAAGCTGTAATCATCAAGACAGTACGGTACTGGCACAAAAACAGACACATAGACCAATGGAACAGAACAGAAAACCCAGAAATGGACCCACAACTATACGGTCGACTCATCTTTGACAAAGCAGGAAGGAATATCCAATGGAATAAAGACAGTCTCTTCAGCAAGCGGTACCGGGAAAACTGGACAGCGACATGCAGAAGAATGAACCTGGACCCCTTTCTTACACCAGACACAAAAATAAGCCCAAAATGGATGAGGGACCTGAATGTGAGACAGGAAACCATCAAAATCCTCGAGGAGAAAATAGGCAGCAACCTCTTTGACCTCGGCCGGAGCAACTTCTTACTAGACAAGGTGGTCCAAGGCAAGGAAAACAAAAACAAACATGAACTATTGGGGCTTCATCAAGATAAAAAAAACTTCTGCACGGCTAAGGAGACAATGCACAAAATCAAAAGGCAACCGGCGGAATGGGGGAAGACATTTACAAATGACATATCTGATAAAGGGTTAGTGTCCAACATCTATAAAGAACTTCTCAGACTCAACACCCAAAAACCGAATAACCCAGTTAAGAAATGGGCAGAAGTCATGAACAGGCATTTCTCCAAAGAAGACATCCAGATGGGCGACAGACACATGAAAAGATGCTCAACACCGCTCATCATCGGGGAAATACAAATCAAAACCACGATGAGATACCACCTCACACCTGTCAGAATGGCTCACATTAAGAACTCAGGCAACAACAGATGTCGGCAGGGATGCAGAGAGAGAGGATCTCTTTGCACTGCTGGTGGGAACGCAAACTGGTGCAGCCGCTCGAGAATAGTACGGAGGTTATATCTATACACAATGGAATATTACTCAACCATAAAAAGAATGAGATCTTGCCATTTGCAACATCGTGGATGGAGCTAGAATGTATTATGCTACGCGAAATAAGTCAGTCTGAGAAGGACAAACACCGTATGATTTCACTCATATGTGGAATTTAAGAAACAAAGCAGATGGGCATATGGGGGGCAGAAAGAGGAGAGAGGGAAACAAACCACAAGAGACTCTTAATGCTCGAGAGCAAAAGCAAGGGTTGATGGAGGGAGATGGGTGGGAGATGGGCAGATGAGTGACGGTACTGAGGAGGGCACTTCTTGGGAGGAGCACTGGGTGTTGTATGTAAGTGATGAATCACTGAATTCTACTCCTGAAGCCAATATGGCACAGGATGTTAACTAAAATTTCAAGAAAACAAAAACAACAACGGTGAAAGAAATACACACACACACACATATGATCATGACATTCTCGGATGATACTACTACGACATTCACAAGGGAGAGGAGGCCCAAATATTTGTGCGTAAATTTACATCTACCACCAAAGAACAGAACTTTTCTCAGAAAATGAGCGTACTTGCTGAGGGGTTGGCTAGAACTCACGCGCTCACGTGGTATGTGATTCGAATCCACACCTCCGTAGTTTTATAACTCACTGTTTGCACTGGGATCATCCAAGGAGAAGAGGAACTGAATATTAAATTGATAGCTGTGAAACATTTGCCAAGTACATATGAATAAGAAAAGTGGAAGGAAATTACCCTTAAATAGTACATTTTGCAATTATTTATTATATACACCATATATTATAATTATTATGTACGTGTACTGTATTATATATTTCTATTTCCTTATTTTCTCTAGGAAACCTATATCATTCTTATAATTAGAAAATCAATATTTTGGGGGTGCCTGGGTGGCTCAGTCGGTTAAGTGTCCGACTTGGGCTCAGGTCATGATCCCACGGTTCGTGGGTTCAAGCCCCGCATCCGGGTCTGTGCTGACAGCTCGGAGTCTGGAGCCTGCTTCGGATTCTGTGCCTCCCCCTTTCTCTCTGCCCTTCCTCTGCCTGTGCTCTCTCTCTCTCTCTGCCTCTCTCTGTCTCTCTCTCTTAAAAATAATAAACATTAAAAAAAACAAAAAGAAAATCAATATTTTTAAAAGTGTCCACCCATTTTAAAGTGTATTTAAAAATAGGGGCTCCTGGGTGCCTCAATCCCTTAAGCATCCAACTCTCGAATTCAGCTCAGGTCACCAGCTCACAGTTCGTGAGTTCAAGTCCCACGCCAGACTCTGAGCTGACAGTGAGGAACCTGCTTGGGATTCTCTGTCTCCCTCTCTCTCTGCCCCTCCCCTGCTCATTCTCTCTCTGTCTCTCTCTCTCTCAAAAATGAATAAATAAACTTTAAAAAATATACTTAAAAAGAAATATTAGTTTTTAAAATGGTGTAAACCATTCCATTATAACCACTCAGCCAATCTAATCAGAGCGATCTCACCACGATGAGGCTGTCAGAACCTCCAAAATGTTTCAGAATTAGTTTATCTTCAGAATTAGTTTACCACCTGGTAAGCATTAGTTCACAACACCAAATTTTAAGCTTTTCTTACAGTATGTAAATAAGTAGTCAATAAAATCGTACTAAGACTCCATTTATTTGGAAATTGAAGCAATCTTTTTAAAAAAGAAAAAGTTTATGTATTGGGGTGCCTGGGTGTGGCTCAGTCAGTTAAGTACCTGACTTTGGGTTGGATCATGAACTCGTGGTTCGTGAGTTCGAGCCCCACATCCCTGCTCCTCTCTTCCACCCCTCTCTCCAATAAATAACTAAATTTAAAATGTTTATTCATTTATTTTGAGAGAGAGAGAGAGAGAGAGTGAACCGGGGAGGGGCAGAGAGAGAGGGAGGGAGGGAGAGAATCCCAAGCAGGCTCCGTGCTCAGCGGGGAGCCCGACACACGGCTCGATCTCAGGACCACGAGCTCACGACCTAAGCCGAAATCAAGAGTCGGACACTTAACTGACTGAGCCACCCAGGTGCCCGGAGAATTTGAGGCAACCTTAATCCCTAGGGGAGGTTAGGCCCCCCATTAGGCACTTACCATGGCTTTCTCCTGCAGGAATTTATCACAATTACAATCAGTGTACGTGTGTTGCCTTAAACTCTGTCTTGCTTCATAAATGAGAGCAGAGAGGTATCGATCGGTGCGTTACTGTATCCCTAACGCAAGTCCAAGGGCGTAGGGCGGACACTTTCAATGGCTGGCTTCATATCACCCGGGTCCACCTTTGCGTGTACAGGTTTCTGCAAGCTGACTGCTCCCCACGTCCGGTACCTGCTTTTTCCGGAGTTTGCAAGAGGTACGCAGACAGATTCACGCCCCCAGTGGTAACTCTCAACCATTAAGGGATAGGAATAAATGCTCCCCACCCCATCCCGTAGATGGGTAATTCTGAGATGCCCCACCTGAATTCTCGGGTGTCTGCAGCATGACTGAACCCCACTCATTAACATGCCCTACATAGGTTCTCCTCACCCCTGCCGCACCCCATTTCTCACCGCCCCCCCCCCACCCCCGCCACTCCTGCTTATTTGTCGGATAAACCGCTGGTACTCAATCCTTGCCTCAGGCTCTGTTTCAGAGCGAGCCCAACTGAGATACTTGCTTCATAGTATTTTTTCAGAGTATTTGTTGAGTGGATAGACAAGTGAATACATTCTCACTGTGGCTAGTTTGGGATTCACAGTTTGCAGCAGGCCCTTTTCTTTTCTTTTCTTTTTTTTAAAGTTTACTTATTCGTTTTGAAAGATAGTGGGACAGGGACAGAAAGAGAGGGAGACACAGAATCCCAAGCAGGCTCTGCACTGTCAGCGCAGAGCCCAATGCGGGGCCTCGAACTCACAAACCGCGAGATAAACAACCTGAGTGGAGGTCAGATGACTAACCGACGGAGCCATCCAGGCGCCCCTGGCGCAAGCCCTCTCCTCATTGCACATGAAATTATCAGTATAAACAAGCCCGTGAGAGGAACAGGTAAGGCACAAACTCAGGGACAAACTTGCATCCCATTTCCATAAAACAATCCGATGACGTTTGCACATTATTCCCATTCCTACATACAACGGACCCTGCAAAACCCAGGCCTTCGTAGCGTGGTCACGTACTTTTCAGGTGAGGGAGAGGTAAGTATCTACCCAGGAAGAAAGTCACCATTTCCAAAGGGGTCCTGTAACCAGGGTGATCTTCCAGCACCCTCCGCTCCGAGTGTTACAGCCTCATGGATTGAATTAAATTTGGGGTAGAAACCAAGCCGTCCCTCTCTGACTAGTTACACATCATTAGCAAAATATCCTCAGCTCCGCTCTTCACGAGCCTGCTGGATTTTCCTGATGGCCCCTTTCAACATCTGTGACCAGCTGGAGGAACTGGCTGCCCTGGGATCGGCCCTTGCACGGCCTCATGTAAGCAATCGCTGGGACACTGATTAATTTCTCAGGACTCAAAAATAATTAAGGTAACAATAATCCCTCACCCACACACTCCCCCCACTTTTACGACCATTTAAGGGAGAGGCGGCAGAGGTCAGGCAAAACATTCAGCCCGGAGTTCCCATAACCGCCCTGCAGATGGGAGCAACGCGCACTCTGGGGAGTCATTGGAGGGTCCTACGTGCGGGGCGCGAAACACCCCCATAAGCCCCAGAGAGTTGTCCACCCGCGCGTGAGCCACATCCACCTCTCGCTTGTCAATCGGGAGGGGGACTCCGATGCCTGTGAGCTTCTCCTGGGGAGGAGGAGAGACTTGGAAGCCGAAAAGGATGGAAAGCAGGGACGCAAGCAGATGTTTGCGCACCCGGGTTCACGGCGGCTTAATGCCCAACAGCGAGAAAGTGGAAGCAGCCTGAGCGTCCGTGGACAGGTGAATGGATACACAAAATATGCCGTGTGGTGCAGCGGCATATTAGTCTCCCATAAAAGGGAAGGCGTTTCTGGGGCGCCTGGGTGGCTCCCCCAGTTGCGTGTCCAACTTTGGCTCAGGCCATGATCTCACGGTTGGTGAGTTCGAGCCCCGCACTGGGCTTGCGGATGTCAGTGTGGAGCCCGCTTTGGATCCTCTCTTCACCCTCCCCCTGCTTTTCCCCCCACTCACACCATCTCTCTCAAAAATGAATAGACATTAAAAAAAAGGGGGGGGGAGGACTTCCTGACAACATGGATGAATTTTAAAGACACCACGCTAGCTGGAATAAACCAGTCACCAAAGGACAAAGACTGGATGAGGTTCCTAGAGTCGCCAAATTCACAGGGACAGACAATAGAATGCCGTCTACAGGGCTTTTCGTAAGGAACGAAACATCCGACTCGAAAAGTCACAAGAGACAAACTAGAAACGGCCGATAAAGGTATTAAACGATGTCCCATTCCACTACTTCTCAACGAGAGGCACGCATGGTGAATATATACTATTTTGCGTGCACAGGAGAGAAACCAAATTCTACTGGATAATGTTCCACTCAACCATGTGTTGCTAACGGATATATCGCTCACCTTTCTTGGGGGCATGTGACCCAAGCTGGATGCGTTGAATTCTTGGCAAGAGTTTTCATTTCCGTGGGAAGGGGCAGGGAAGATCCCGTGGATGTCTGCTCATGTCATGAAGGTCTTGCGTCTGGAACTTTGCGGAGTCGTATCTACAGACCATCTCCTCCCTGCTGATACACACACACACACACACACACACACTCACTCACTCATTCCCTGGTCAACAGTGGGAAGGCCCTGAAGCCAACGGAGTTCCATAATACACTGAAAAACCGGAGCTGGATGGCCTTAGTATCCTGATTCCAGTTGGCTACCTGTCCAGCTACAACTCCATCACTCCTCTGTTTTTCATCCTCGAGCCAGTAAACAAACGTTCTCGCTTTTCCCTAAGCTGAGCCTCGTCCGGCTTCCGTCGCTTGTAACTCGAGTCCTGATTAAAATAGCAAATAAGCGTAACGTCGATTTTTTTTTTTTTTTTTTGGCTTGGCCCATTTACGTTTGCTAAATGAAAAGAGCTGGGTAATAAATGAGCGCTTCACAGGTCAGATAATAGCCGTGTAAGGTCATCTGAAGGAGATCGGGTGGCCAGAAAACTGTACAACAGTCCACGTCGTGAATCAACAAAGCAACGAACAAATAAGCCTATGTGCATCGGAAGCGGTTCTCGGGAATGGAAGAACAGAACAAGGCTACAGAGGTAAATGTCAGCTCCATCCAAAGGCAGCCCAGGGTAACCACCTGTTGCAAACGTCCCCCATCTCAATGGCAGGGCTGTCCTTAGGACGGAGCGAAAGCAGGGAGACTAGAGCCAACGGACTTCGAACACTATTCTTTCTGGCAAACCCTTCTCTCCTTGCCTTTATTTTGAGTCATGTTCATCAAACGACTTTTTCAAAAGGTGTATATATTTATTTTTGAAAGAGAGAGAGAGAGGGAGGAAGAGAACAAGAGGGAGTGGGGCAGAGAGAGAGAGGGAGACAGAGAATCCCAAGCAGGCTCCACGCTGTGAGGAGAGCCCGACGCGGGACTTGAGATTCTCTCTCTCTCCCTCTGCCCCTTCCAGGCTCACGTGCACTTTCTCTCGCGCGCGCTCTAAACAAACAAACAAACAAACAAATAAATAAATAAAATAGAAGAAATGGTTCTCTTGAAAGAAATGTTCCTATTGACATAGCATGATATTTTATCGAGTAAAAAGGAAATTTTTCTAGAGCAATTTTGAAGGCATGATGACCATTTTACGGACGTCTGTACATATCTCACATATATATGTGAAAACGATCGATCAGGATGGCGAGAAAGTAAGTGGTTTTTACTGTTTACAAGTACATAGCAACTTTCCTGTTTCTTTCCACCTTCTGCTGAAACACGTTTGTAAATAGACGTTCTGGAAAAAGCCTACAACTCTAAAAACAGTATGTATCTATATATTTATACATGTACCTTCTGGGAAATTCTCTCTTTCTCAGACAAAGCTAAAGTACGGAAAACACTTTAACGCTTGTGGCTCTTCCAAAGGACCTGGGTTTACGTCCCAGATTATTCGCCTTTCGAGGGCAAAGGTCAGATGGGAACGCCCACCTCCTGGCGAAGAACCGGTTCCGGACTGGAACAGGCTTCCGACAAGGTGCGAAAACGGGACTTTCTCTCACTGCTTTGTCCCTGAGGCAGAAAAGGAAGTAATCAAGGTTAATTGGGAAGACTAAATACACTGTTATTTTTATAAACAATATTATGTTCCTAGAGGTAAATCATGTCATTTGTTGGTTGCATAAATACACATTATTTTAAAAATACAATGGAGTCGGGGGAAAGGTCAGTAATACACAGTCTTAGTTAACCAATTTGCTACCTTGTGGAACACAGGCACATAAAGGTGGAAATTGAAGCAATCATTTTTTTAAAAAAAAAGTTTATTTATTGGGGTGCCTGGGTGTGGCTCAGTCAGTTAAGCACGGGAGTCAGGACAGCATAGTAACGGCCGCGGGTTCTAGAATCAGATGAGCGCGTTCAAGTCTTGGCTGTTCCATCTATGAAGCAGGGTTCTCTGGATAGGTTGCTTCAACCCTCCAAGCCACCATTTCCTCGTCTCTAAAATAGGCATCATAACCTTTGCAGCAACGTGGATGGAACTGGAGGGTGTCATGCTAAGTGAAATAAGTCAGAGAAAGACAGGTATCACACGTTTTCACTCATATGTGGAACTTGAGAAACTTAACAGAAGACCATGGGGGAAGGGGGAAAAAACAGCTACAAACAGAGAGGGAGGGAGGCAAACCATAAGAGACTCTTAAATACAGAGAACAAACTGAGGGTTGATGGGGCGGGCGGGGGAGAGGGGAGAATGGGTGATGGGCATTGAGGAGGGCGCCTGTCGGGATGAGCACTGGGTGTTGTATGTAAGCGATGAATCACGGGAATCCACACCTGAAACCAAGAGCACACCGTATACACTGTATGTTAGTTAGCCAACTCGACAGCAAATTATAAAAAACAAAACCAAAAACCCAATAACGTAACATAGGCATAGGAATAAAACTATATAGCTCATAAAGCTAACTTTGGGTAGGAAACAATGCCGTGTGCAACGTGCAGGCATTGAAAACAAGACAGCAAGGCCACAATGGAATTGCTTTTGCTAAGCCCCACATCACCAAATTGAGACGTGACTACAGTTTCAGCGGTCTCAGAAATAGACTCTTGAACCAGGCTGGTATCACATGATCAGCACAACTGGGTCACCTGCCTGATCGACCCCTGGCGTTCCCTGAAAGAAAGTGACCTTGCAATGACCAACCTGCTTTTTTTGATGACATAGCTTTCTTGTCCCCACCGCCGTCTACCTGGAAACTTCTTTCGCTTGGCACAAGCTCCTCAGAGCTCCTTTCTGTCTGCTAGATGGGACGCTGCCTGATTCATGAAGTGTCGGATAAAGCCAGTAAGATCTTTCGAATGTACTCCGTGGAATTTTATTTTTTAATACGTTCCATAACAGTATAGTCGCTACCGTGAAAAGTGTTCCAAAATGATTTATCTCTGGGACTGCCAACCCAGGTCGCTCATCTACACAAAAGGACAGTCTTCAAGCAGTGGTAACTTTTGTTTTTAAATTTTTTTAATTATTAAAATTTTTTTAAACTCATTTATTTTGAGGGAGAGAGAGAGAGAGAGAGAGAGCAAGTATGAGTGGGAGAGGGACAGAGAAAGAGGGAGAGAGACAATCCCAAGCAGGCACCACCAGCACGGAGCTGGTCGCACGGGGCTCGATCGCACGGTCCCGGGGCTCGATCGCACGCACCGTGAGATCATGACCTGGGCCGAAATCGAGTTGGACGCTCAACCGACTGAGCCACCCAGGTGCCCCCAAGCCATGGTAGCTTTGTATCATGAGTTGTACTATATTATTTGGAAATGAAAACCTCTGCATATAGTTTACGCATCTGTGATCTTCTCTCCTCTTATTCCTTCCCGCATCACATCTGTTTATTTGTTCAGATATTAGCTCATAATCCTCTCTTGACTTCCTCAGATGAAATCATGCTCCTCTATGTATAAAGCCATGAATACTTACCACATTTTGTAATTGCATATTGATTTGTAATTACTTGCGGTTATCTCTTGAATGGTCATCTCCTCCCGCGACACTGCGATTCATAAGAAATATATGTATTCGGTCTTCATCCCCATTTCCGCCACGGGACTCCCTGAAACCCTTGGAATTTCCTGTGAAGAGAGTGTCCAAGGTGTCTTTGGTTACATCAAGGAGGGGACTCCAGGAAAGCACCTGAGGAGGGTGGCTGGTTTCCAGGGGATACCAACCACGTGTTCGAAGGTTGGAATATTCCATGTCACTTGGACTTCCTGAGAAAGGAAAGGGGCTGGAGGTTGAATCACCAGTGGCCAAAGATTTCATCCAGTGGGCATATGTAATGAAGGCTCCATCAAGTTTGGAGAGCTTCCTGGTTCGCGAACATGTGGAAAAGGGGGAGAACGGTGTGCCCGGGGAGCATGGCTGCTCTGTGCCCTCTCTCCACACCTCGCCCCGTGGATCTCTTCCATCTGGTTGTTTCTGAGTTATTACCCCTTTATCACCAACTGGTCATCCAGCGAGTGAAATACTTCTCTGAGTTCTGTGAGCCACCCTAGTAAATTCATCAAACCCAAGGAGAGGATGGTTGGAACCCCCAATCTATAGCTAGTCAGAAGCTCAGGTGACAACCTAGACTTGTGATTGGCATCCGAAGTTGAGGATGGGGGGCGGCCTGTGGGGCTCAACCCTTAACCTGTGAGATCTGACCTCCCACACGTTGAAATTGATACTAGAATCGTATTACCTCTCAGTAAGAACGTCACCTCCACTGGGTGCCTGGGTGGCTCAGTCGGTTAAGTCTCTGACTTTTGGTTTTGGCTCAGGTCACGATCTCGCGACTCGTGAGTTCGAGCCCCGCATCAGGCTCTGCACTGGCAGCACGGAGCCTGCTTGGGATTCTCTGTCTCCCTTTCTCTCTGATTCTCTCTCACCTGTGCTCTCTCTCTGTCTCTCTCTGTCTCTCTCAAAAATAAAGAAACAAAAAATCTTAAAGAAAAAAAAAAGTCACCTGCATGAGGTCAAAGGCCACACCCCATTCTCTTACCCATTGTGAGAATATGGTCTTCAATAAATATATTCTGAAGAAATTAATTAAAACATTTTAAAAGGCAGTATGCTTTAAAACAATTCAGTCCTTATATACAATTGTAAGTAATTGTAATTGGACCTGCATATAATTTAGCACTTTTCTCTATAGAATTAAATGCTCTTTAATCACGGGTTGACCTAATCCTGGTTGTGCGCCCAGCCTGAGAAAAACTCATTTTCGCTTACCTTGAACCTTTATTTTTGACATGATTAACGTCCAGAAACTTTTCAGACTTCAGCACTAATTGTGCGTCCACCAATAAAATGGGATCTTAGAGGAATCTGGCAACTGCAAACTTTGAAGGGAATAAAGTGTAAAACAATCCACGAAATGAGTTGAAGCCCAGTGTCTTCTGAGGAGCAGGAAGTAGGGCGGGCAGCGGAGGCGGATGTCATTTGGGTTAGAAATCTCGAAGAATTAATTGACATGCATCACTTTCCTTAAAGAAATAAGCATTTCAAAAAAGGTAGAAAAAAGTAAGTGGAGAATGAAAAATAAGAGGGGCACCTGAGTGGCTCAGTGGGTTAAGCATCCGACTTGGGCTCAGGTCATGATCTCAGGGTTTGTAAGTTCGAGCCCCGCGTCGGGCTCTGAGCTGACGGCTCGGAGCCTGGAGCCTGCTTCCGATTCTGTGTCTCCCTCTCTCTCTGCTCTTCCCCTGCTCATGCTCTCTCTCTCTCTCTCTTTCAAAAATAAACATTAAAAAAAAAATTTTTTTTTAAGTCCTCAAGGGGGGCACCTGGGTGGCTCACTCAGTTAAGCGGTTAAGCGTCCGACTTCGGCTCCGGTCATACTCTCATGGTTTGTGGGTTCGAGCCCCGCGTCGGGCTCTGTGCTGACAGCTCGGAGCCTGGAGCCTGCTTCGGATTCTGTGTCTCCCTCTCTCTCTCTCTGCCCCTCCTCCGCTCACGCTCTGTGTCTCTCTCTCAAAAATAAACTAAAAAAACACTAAAAAAATACAAAAAGAAACGAAAAATAAGACAAATTAGTGTGTGGACCGAGATGAGCACGGAGTGCTGGGTGGTCCATAACTGCGTCCTGGGGGGCAGAAGCACTCCACAGGAAGCCTTGTATAAAAGTTTAAACATCTAAAGAAGTAAATCAAAAAGCAAATCAACAATAACAACAACAAAACTGTTCGCTGCTCGAAGGCAATCATTTGAGTATCTCCTCCTAGCACAGGTTACCTAGAGGCAATCGCTGGAATGTACCTTCTAGGACACGTATGTTAATGTCTTTCAAATGCCTGGCTAATGAAGTTACAATTCCATACCCTAATTTTTCCACCCAATGCTACGAAAGAACCATTTTCCCCATGTGACTCGCTGAGAAAGAGAGCAATTCGTTGAAGTCCTTATAAAGATCATAAACTTTGATTCTGTATTCATCCGACTAATTCTGTTTATATCTAGACTAACAAAATAATCAAAAAAGGGAAGACCAGGTACCAGATTTTTCATGAAAGCATGGTTTGTAATAGCAAGAAATTGGGAACAAGCAGAATTTCCAAAACTAGGGAAAAGGCAAGCAAATTATGGTAAACCCATGAGATAGACAATCTCAAAAGTCATAAAAAGTTGTGCTTCCTAGCAATGTTTATAGGTATGAGTCTGTTTAATAGAGCACAAAAGCAATGTGAAGTAAATAAAGCAAGATACATAATAATATATATTTTTACTAATTCTTAGACTACATATATACATTTATATACAAGTGTGCATAGAAAAGAATGGAAGGTATTCTCCTCCAAGGGTCCACAATGATCATCGCCAGGTGGTAAGATTCCAGTAATTTTTATAGTCTCACTATATTTTTCTATAGTTTCTAAAGTTTATATGATAAGGAGGCATTAATTTCTTTTTCCAGAAGAGGAAAGATAATATTTTTAGAAAGCCCTTTGATTGAGTTAATGCATAAAAGTCATTAGAAATTTTTTTAAAAAGCCTTGGATGGCTCTACTCTCTATATGAGTGATAGCTACAAATAAATCATATTTGTAGGACAGTCCTTAATTAGGTGGAAATAGTGGTACTTAAAAAAACTTTCTTGGGTTAAGTTTTAAAGCTTTTGATTCATAAATTCCCAGCTAAGCATTAGAGGTGTCAAACCCTTCAGATCCATCACGGCGTGTCCAGGCCTCTCTCTCTCTCTCTCTCTCTCTCTCTCTTTTTTTAATGACATTTTGAAATGTTATTTCACCAACTCAGGGACTGGAGATGATCCAGAAGATAATGACTTGAATTTTACAAACTCTTTAGGTCAAAATTTATTTTTTTCAGAGACATATTTATGTGTCTTTCCTCTCAAGCAGTCCAGTCCATTCACAGGACGCCAGGCCAAGATGGGGGCGCCTGGGTGGCTCAGGGTTGAGCGTCTGACCTCGGCTCAGGTCATGATCTCGCGGTTCGTGAGTTCGAGCCCCGCATAGGGCTCTGTGCTTACAGCTCAGAGCCTGGAGCCTGCTTCAGAGTTTGCCTCTCCCTGCTCATGCTCGGTCTCTCTCTCTCTCTCTCTCTCTCTCAAAAATAAACATTTAAAATTAAAAAAAAAAAAAAAAGATGTGAATGACCCATGAAGAATCTGGTTAGATTTTCTAACTTGTAATAGCACTTCAGGTAAAAGCCCAGACAACAAGCCATGGAAAAGAGGAGGGCAGGGGGTCAGGGACAGGATCCAGGGACCCTGGGACGCACTATCCTTCAGATCCACTTTTGCTTTAAAAGTTGGGGCAGAAAGTTCTACTGGAAAGAAGACACACTTGCGACTCAAACTAGAGTCTCATCCCGGGCTCAGCTCCCTGCAAGCTATCTCTAATATGGTGATGAGGGCTCGCACCACAGCCCTGTAAGAAAATCCCCAATTTTTTTTTTTTTTTAATATTAGCAATCACTTTTTGTTTTTAAATGTCAAGACCCTGGCGGGCCAAACCGAACACCTTTCTGGACAGGACTAGTCTAGGGGGTGTTACTATGTTGTTGGCGATCAGAACCTGGCCTCGGAAGTCAAACCACTCGTTCGACTCCTGCCTTCCCAGCTGTGTGACCTTGGGCAGGTGACTGAAGCTTGCAAAGCTGCAGAGTCTCAACAAGGGGCATTACTATTATTGTTGTTGTTGTTGTTGTTGTTGTTGTTGAAAGTCGGCCTGGAGGAGGAGGAGGGAATATTGGAGGAGCACCTTGAGTAACCAGGAGGAGGTTAGGTAAACATTCCTGCAGTCAACACATATTTGGAGCGCCTGCTGTGTTCCAGGCATTCTGTAGATTCTGGGAATCTTGTACAAAACAGTCTCTGCTCCCCTGTATTCAGTTAGTGGAAGAAGTTTAAATACTATGCTTAGTGGTAGTTAGACACTATGAAGAGGAAGAAATCAAGGGAAAAAACCCAAATGTCCACTAACAGTGATGTGGATCCGTCAAGTATGGTGTGCTTGTGGAACGGAACACCATACAGGAGAGATTAAGAAAGAACCACAGCTGGGGCACCCGGGTGGCTCAGTGGGTTGAGCGTCCAAATGTTGATGTCAGCTCCGGTCATGATCTCAGGGGTCGGGGGATCGAGCCCCGCCTCAGGCTCCGTGCTGAGTGTGGAGCCTGCTGAAGATTCTCTCTGTCTTTCTCTCTCTCTCTCCCACTCTCTCTCTTTAGGAAAGAAAGAAAGGGAAGGAAGGAAGGAAGGAAGGAAGGAAGGAAGGAAGGAAAGAAAGAAAAGAAAAGAAAAGAAAGAAAGAAAGAAAGGGGGAGGGAAGAAGGAAGGAAGGAAGGAAGGAAGGAAGGAAGGAAGGAAAAAAGAAAAGAGAGGGAAGGAAGGAAGGAAAAAGGCAAGAAGGAAAAGAAAGAAAGAAAGAAAAGAAATGGAGGGAGAAAAGAAAGAAAGAGAGAGAGAAAGAAAGAAAGAAAGAAAGAGGGAAGGAGGAAGGGAAGAAGGAAGGAAGGAAGGAAGGAAAGAAAGAAAAGAAGAAAGAAAGAAAGAAGAAAAGAAAAGAAATGGAGAGAGAAAAGGAAGAAAGAAAGAAAGAAAGAAAGAAAGAAAGAGAAGGAAGAAGGGAAGAAGGAAGGAAGGAAGGAAAGAAAAGAAAAGAAAGAAAGAAAGAAAGGGGGAGGGAAGAAGGGAAGAAGGAAGGAAGGAAGGAAGGAAGGAAAAAAGAAAAGAGAGGGAAGGAAGGAAGAAGGCAAGAAGGCAAGAAAGAAAGAAAGAAAAAGAAAGAAAGAAGAAAGAAATGGAGGGAGAAAAGAAAGAAAGAGGGAAGGAGGAAGGGAGGAAGGAAGGAAGGAAAGAAAAGAAAAAAGAAAAGAAAAGAAAAGAAAGACAGAAAGGGGGAGGGAAGAAGGGAAGAAGGAAGGAAGAAAGAAAGGAAGGAAGGAAGGAAAGAAGGAAAAGAAATCATAGACTTCCACTTTCCCGAGAGGGAAGGGAGAAAATACAAAGAATGCCATGTGAAGACACAGACACAAAAGGCAGAGGCAGATTGGCGTTTTGTTGCCCTGAACCAAGGAATGCCTGGGGCTACCAGAAGCTTCAGGAAGTAAGAAGGATCCTCCCCTGAAGGTTTTAGGGGTAGCACCTTTATTTCAGGTGTCCGGACTCCAGACCTGTGAGACAGTCTATTTCTACGGTTTGAAGGTGCCCAGTTAGTGGTCCCTGCTCACAGCAGCCACAGGAGGCACCTGCACAGACCTAACCATTCCAACTCCACCGTAAAAAATCCGCTCAACTCTTCTTTGGGACCCGGCCTCTCCCGTGTCCCTGGGGGACGCTCTCAGAACCCAGCTTCTCTCTGTGTCTTCTTCCTCCCTCAGGTTCCTGTCTCCCTAAATGTCTCTCTAGAGCCCATCTCAAAAAATTAGAATCCCTTCATTGAGTTTTGTCACTGCCTAAAGAAGCCACCTTTAACATTACCTTTCAGTAACTTTTGGTCTCTCTGGCCTGTCTCATCGTCTCTTTCCCAGGCTCAAGGCCAAAGCCTTCTCTTTTTTTTTTTTTTTTTTTTTTTAGCTCATTTGTATTTTTTTTTATTTTATTTTTTATTTTTAAAAATTTACATCCAAATTAGTTAGCATCTAGCGCAACAATGATTTCAGGAGTAGATTCCTTAGTGCCCCTCCCCCATTGAGCCCATCCCCCCTCCCACAACCCCTCCCGTAACTCTCGGTGTGTTCCCCATATTTATGAGTCTCTTCTGTTTTGTCCCCCTCCCTGTTTTTATATTCTTTTTGTTTCCCTTCCCTTATGTTCATCTGTTTTGTCTCTTAACGTCCTCATATGAGTGAAGTCATATGATTTTTGTCTTTCTCTGACTGACTCATTTCACTTAGCATAATCCCCGCCAGTTCCATCCACGTAGTTGCAAATGGCAAGATTTCCTTCTTTTTGGTGGCCGAGTAATACTCCATTGTATATATAGACCACATCTTCTTTATCCATTCATCCATCGATGGACATCTGGGCTCTTTCCATACTTTGCCTATTGTCGATAGTGCTGCTATGAACACGGGGGTGCATGTGTCCCTTCAAAACAGCACACCTGTACCCCGTGGATAAATGCCTAGTAGTGCAACTGCTGGGTCATTGGGTAGTTCTATTTTTAGTTTTTTGAGGAACCTCCATACTGTTTTCCAGAGTGGCCGCACCAGCTTGCATTGCCACCAACAATGCAAAAGAGATCCTCTTTCTCCGCATCCCCACCAACATCTGTTGTGGCCTGAGTTGTGAATGCGAGACATTCTGACGGGTGCGAGGTGCTATCTCCTTGTGGTTTTGATTCGTATTTCCCTGATGATGAGTGATGTTGAGCATTTTTTCGTGTGTCGGTCGGCCACCTGGATGTCGAAGACTTCTCTTTCTAAAACCCAAAGTCTTTACTGTTTCTTAAACCATAAGTTGGGGCGCCTGGGCGGCTCAGTCGGTTGAGCGTCTGACTTCAGCTCAGGTCACGATCTCGCGGTCCGTGAGTTCGAGCCCCGCATCGGGCTCTGGGCTGATGGCTCAGAGCCTGGAGCTTGCTTCCGATTCTGTGTCTCCCTCTCTCTCTGCCCCTCCCCTGTTCATGCTGTGTCTCTCTCTGTCTCAAAAATAAATAAACGTTAAAAAAAATTAAAAAAAAAAAACCAATAAGAAAGCTAAGAAGTATTTCGTCCTCATGAAAAGCTAGCTTTCAGGATATCACTTTTCCTCCATGTAAAACAACGTCGTCACTCACCTGTTTAAAGTTCTTATCCTTTCACCCTCAGAATATAATCCCAACACTTTCTTCCTTCGTCCAACAGAAGTCAAGCAGCTCTTGGGTTTGGGTACCTTGAAGACCCTTTACTGATGAACAAGAAGCCATAGTCTCTGCTGTCATGGAAATGGCGGACTAGTGCTGGGGAAAGACCACAAAGGAACACAAATACGTGCACTGCTATACATTGCAGTAAGTGCGGAGGGAGGAACCAAGATGGCGGAACAGATTGGAAGATTTTTTTGCATCTTGCGTCCATGAAATACAGCCAGATCAATACAGTGCAGCAAGTGCTATGGAGGAAAGGGATTGGATTCTCCGAGCTACAAGAAGAGCATAAGTTCATCCAGACTGGGGATCGTCACAATTCTCCATTATCCAAAGCACCCCCAAACTTAGTGGCTTAAGACCAAACGCGGTCATGATCTCGCTCGATTTTGTTGGTTGACTGGGCTCAGCTGGGTGGTTCTTCTAATCCATGTGAGGTTGACTGTAGCCGCAGTCGGTGGAGGGGCTCAGGTAGCTGGAACCCCCAAAGTGGCTGGCTGATACGGCTGGCGGTTGAGTCCGGCTGTCTCCTGGGAGCCCAGCTGAGACTGTCACCCAAAACACGCATGGGGTCTCCATTCGTTTTCGGCTACTTATAGCATGGCAGCTGGGTTCCCCGAGGGGGCATCCCAAGAGCGATTGTTCTTTTTTTTTTTTTAATGTTTATTTCTGTTTTTTAATGTTTAATGTTTTTTAAATGTTTATTAATTTTTTTAATGTTTTTAAAAATTTTTTTTTAATGTTTAATGTTTAATGAGTGGGGGAGGGACAGAGAGAGAGAGGGACAGAGGATCTGAAGCGGGCTCTGCGCTGACAGCAGAGAACCCGACACAGGGCTCGAACCCATGAACCTCGAGATCATGACCTGAGCCAAAGTCAGATGCTCAACTGACTGTGTCACCCAGGCGCCCCAAAGCACAAGTATTCTAAGAGAGGGGAAGCAGAGGTGGCCAGGCTAATGAAATGCCGTGGGCACAGCCCTGTTTCCCTTGTCTCCTGATGATTAAAGCACTCGGAGACATGGCACCCAGTCAGTGTGGGAAAAGGCTACCGAAGGGTGTGAACGCCCGCCCGTGTGGTTCACGGGGGGTAACCACAGTTAGAGAAGACCTCACCAAGGGCCGAGTTCCTGCAGACGGGGGTGGTGCTGAGTTCTGAAAAATGAGCCTAAGTTCGCCAGGCCAGGAGTTGGGAGCAAGGCGGCCACAAAGACCTTGGCTTCCTTGGGAGCGACAAGAAAAGAAGACTCTTGTGGCTGGAGCTTGGGGAACAGGGAGGAAAGGGACCGCGGGTTGGACTTGAAGAATGTGAAAGAGATGCCAAGAACAACTCAAGTTTTCCGGCTTGACGCCCCCGAGGCAGCAGGCTCAGGGGAGGGGGTGCAGGAAAGAGAACCGAGGGTTCCATTTACGACATGCTTTTACTTGAGATGCTCATGGAGACGTCCAGATGCAGGCAGCAGGTCGGCAACCGGATGAAGGAGACTGGAGCTCGGAAGCGGCCGAACCGCTGTTCGTTTGCCTGCAAAACAGTCTTCTGCCGATGCCTCCAGACCCAGCCTCTCCCCTTCCCCCACACAATCCGGGCTCCGACCCTGCCCCCACAACTGGCTGCATTTATTCACGTCTCTCTTTGCCCTCTGCCTGCCTCTCGCCCTCCATCCATCACCTGGCTGCCTCCTGCCAGACCTGTAGGGACGACCCCTCCCCCTCCCCTGCCCCGGATCAGGTTAGGATCTCCCCGCCCGACTCCCCATGGTGTTTCGCCCTTGCCATATTGCATTCTGCTGTATCTGCACACATCCTTCAAATCCTCCCCGCCTGGAATGTGAACTCCTTGAAGCAGGAAGCGTGTGGCGTTTAAGGTTGTGTCCCTAGCAGCAGTGGGAGCTCCTTAAATACGTATTGGATGAATGAGCCGATCTCTGACTCCAGCCCCTTCTTGCCCCGGTTCCTACGGAATATCACGCCTTCCCTTCTCAAGAAGCTCCGGAGACTTTCTGCTGCCTGCTGATTTCAGCGCAGTCTTGGCGTCTTCTCTCGTCTGTCTTTTGCTAAATGTGTTGAAAGAGAAAACAGGCGGAGCCTAGGGGAGTCCCTGCAGGGAAGCTTCTCCAAGCCTCTCAGGCACCTCTGCACCGAGGTCTCAAGTCCCTTTTCAGTTCCCACACAAACACTAGACTGTGGCACGGAGCCAAGATGCCAAGTTCCCAAATGGAGGACGCGGGCTTCGAGCCCACCGGAATGTTACTACCGCTGACTTTCTGCAACGAGACTGCCCCCTCACCCGGCATACACCTAGTGATGGTAAAAATGAGCAAGAATGGAAAAATGAAACTAGATACTGCTATTAAGAGATAGTTAGATCCGCCCATCACAGCTGAGAACACGAGGGCCAGACGGAGTCTCTAGCCTCAAGTCAGTGGGCTTTTGGGGGTCAAGCGTAGAGTCCGTCGCTAAGGATGAGAAGAAATCATTGTCTATCATATAGGAAATGCTGGGGAGATATTGTTGAAGATTGAAGGCAGAAGGTGAGGTGGAAAGCGGCATTAAAAATTTTTTTTTTCATGTTTATTAATTTTTGAGAGACAGAGCGGGAGCAGGGGAGGGGCAGAGAGGGAGGGAGACACGGAATCCGAAGCAGGCTCCGGGCTCCGAGCTGTCCGCTCAGAGCCCGATGCGGGGCTCGAACCCACGAACCGTGAGATCATGACCTGAGCCGAAGTCAGATGCTTAGCCGACTGGGCCACCCAGGCGCCCCGAAAGTGGCATGTTAAAGGAGTTTAACCCTCTTTGAAAAGATCCTCTGTGATATACGCATCTGTCATTCCACTCACAGGAATACGTTAGAGGTGACTATATGGGGGCCTCCCGAAAAAAACGGGACCCAGCAGAATGAGGGTAATCCCGGCAGTAGTGACCACTATCTGAAACGCAGAGACAGCTACTGATCCAGACTTTCCAAAAGGAGACCCAGAGGTACAAGGGGGTGGACGGCTCCATAATTGCCTTGGTTGGTGAAAGGTCAATGTGCTTGATCAGAGAGATCCAAGGTCTCTCGTTCCAGAATGGAATAAGAAGCCTATGCCCCTAGTGGGGACTCTCAAATTTTTGCATGAATCAGAATCAGCTGGAGAGCTTATTAAGTCCTGCATTTCTGATTCAGTAGCTCTGAGGTGGGGCATGCCTAGCAGGTTCCCAGGGGATACTGATGGGGGTCCAGAAACCACACTCTGAGAACCGTGGCTCTCAAGCTTGGCTACATGAGAGAACCGCTTGGGGGAGCTTTTTCGGTTACGTTATCTTATTTTTAAACATTCTCCAGCTTTTCTGCGACCTAATTGACAAATAAGATTGTGTAAGCTTCGGGGCGCCTAGGTGGCCCAGGAGGGTGGGCGTCTGACTCTTGATTTCGACTCAGGTCATGATCTCGCGGTTGGTGGAAACGAGTCCCGCCTCGGGCTCTGCGCCAACAGCACGGAGCCTGCTTGGGATTCTCGCTCCCTCTCTCTCTCTCTGTGTCCCTCCCCTTCTCGTTCCCTCTCTAAATAAATAAATAAACTTCAAAGGCTCTCCTCTCTTAGCAACAGTAAAGTATACGATACAATATCATCAGTTATAATTCCCAGGCTGTACATTAGATCCCTAAACTCGTGAGTCTTACAGCTGGATGTTTGTTCCCTTTGATCAATATCTTCCCATTTCTCCCACACACACCCCGCCCCCTCCAACCTCTGGTAACCACTGCTCTACCCTCTATGTCCCTGAGTGTTTCTCTTTTAGATTCCACGCGTGAGATCGTGCAGTATTTGTCTTCCCTCGGTTTTAGTTCAGCAAACGTAATGCCTTCAAGGTCCATGCTTGGGGAACTTTTGAAACCTACCAGTGTCGGGGCCTCACCTCCTACAGATTCGAATGTCATTGGTCTGAGGTGTGTTAGGGCTTCCAGCATTTTTGTTTCCTGCCTGACCTGCCCAGCGTTCTCGACTGAGGTGGGGTGTTTTTTTCCGCCGCCTTCCTGAAATGCTAGGCTGACGTCCAACTCTGTGCCTCCACACAAGGTGCTTTCTCAGCGCGAACCACGCTTTCCAACAACGTGAGGGGCGCCTGGGTGGCTCCGTCGGTTAGGCATCAGACTTCGGCTCAGCTCGTGATCTCCTGGTCCGTGAGTTCGAGCCCCGCGTCGGGCTCTGCGCTGACAGCTTAGAGCCTGGAGCCTGCCTCGGATTCTGGGTCTCCCTCTCTCTCTGCACCTCCCTGCTTGCACTCTCTCTCTCCCTCTAAAACAAATAAACATTAATTAATTTTTTTTTTTTAATGTGAGAAAACCCAGAGACGATTTAGGGGATGCTCGGGTTTCAGGGATTCACGAGCTCAACACCAGATAGCACCAAGTCATACCCTCTTGAATTCTCCACCCTTCAGGGCAAGATGCAAAGTTGTCAACTTCTAGCCTTCACCAGGAGTCACCGTTGCCAGGAACAGCGGGCGAGCCCACGGCAAGCGAGGCTGGAGTTAGATCTAGCCAGAAATGACTAGCATTGATTTGTTTTCATCGTATTTATGTCTTTCTGAGTACGTCCTCTCCCTGGCAAGAGATAATGGCCTTTGCACCCAAGACTGTAACCTATTCCCTTTTGAAATGAGGTGAAGTAAGTTTCAGTTGTACAAAATGACGGGCGTCCCAGGAATGACCGGACCCCACAGTGCCCGGAGTTCACGACACCATACAGAATATTTAAACATTGGCCAAGAGGGTACACCTGATGTGAAATGTTCTGATCACACGCAAAAAATAAAGCTGGCCGGAAGGAAGGATCTTTTGGAGGGGATGGATAGATTTATGCCATTGATAGTGGTGATGGCCTCCTGGGTGAATACTTACCACGAAACTCATTGGGTTGCCTGTATTACGTATGTTCCCTTTTTGTAGGCCCATCAGACCTCAACAGAGTGGTTTCCAAAAAACGAAGAAGGCAGAACTCTCGGGGTTGAGCCTTATCAAGCCTCGGGGTTATCAACTCTCGGGGTTGAGCCTTACTTGGTGTCACCTGCTCTAAAACCCAACCAGAGGGGCAGCAACCTAAATCTCAATTGAAAATTGAAAATAAAACTAAGTAAGATACAAGAATGAATCAAATGTTTAAAGTAGTAAATCATCAGGGCGGCCGGGTGGCTCAGTTGGTTAAGCATCCGACCCTCGGTTTCGGCTCAGGTCACAATCTCACGGTGTCGTGAGTTCGAGTCCCGTGTCGGGCTCTGTGCTGAGAGTGCGCCTACTTGGGATTCTCTCGCTCCCCCCCCCTCCCCTGCTCATGCCGTCTGTCTCTCTCAAAACACACTTAAAAAATTTTTTTTTAAATAAAAAAATAGTAAATAATCAGCGTCCAGAGGGTGTGTCCTGTCGAAAGAAACAGGAAGTCTCCTGCTACAGGCCAAAGATAGAGAACCGCAGTGAGGATACTCCGTGCACATGGGAAGGGAATGCTACCTTTATCCAGATCACCCAGCCACCAAAGCTCTACTTCACCGTACCTGCAGCGTGACACAGGTCCCCCCACATGGTGGCTTCCAGGTTGCCACCCTGGCTGGAGCATGATGCACTCAGAAACAGCAGCACACAGCGGCCTTGGTGTGCGTGGAGGGCCACGTACGCTCCTCCGGGGGGGGCTGGGGTCTCCCCGCTGATCTCGTAGCCTTGAGAGTCATTTACAAAGAACCTGCCTCACATATTTGTAGATTAATTGGATTTTGAAGTCTGCCAATCAACCTACCCTCAGAAAGCCTGTGTGTGTGTGTGTGTGTGCACGCGCGCATGTGCACCCACGACCACGCGCATCTGATTGGTTATTCAACGAACCAGCACAGCCCGCGTCCCACCGCAACACGCCGTAAGACATAAAAGTACCCACAAGTTGGTAAAATATATTTTATTCGTCCATACAAAGAAATAGTATGAATTACCAGATTTTCATTTTCCTAGAAACCTCTTTTCTCTGTGTAAAATTAATCTGTGTTATACATAGGACAAAATACTTGATTTATTTTTTTTTGTTTTTTTTGTTTTTTGTACATATTGGTTATGCTAACATCCAGGTTATAGAAGACACGCCGCCAGAATTTGCACAGTATTTCAGATTCCTGGGCTGAATGAACTCCGTCATAAATTAAGGTTACAAAAGCGAAAAAAAAAAAAAAATCTAACCACACCTTTAAGTTTAAGGGACCATCCTTCTCAAGAATAACAAAAAAAAAAATGACACGGACATCTGTGTCTGCGTTTGAGACCCACGCGTAAATATCTCTAGTTTATCGGAGTCTTCCGTTTTCCTTTCTTACGTAAATAAATATCCTGGCAGATCTGAAACTGTTTCTCCAAAAGTCTAAACTGTCACTCGAAATAACTTCCAAAGAGAATTCTATGAAAAAGATAATTTCTCTTCCTCCATCATCCAAATAAGTATTTCTTAGGCAGCCAATATACCTAAATACCTTTCCAGGTACGACCTACCAAGTTACCAGACTACGATACAAACACCTCCAAGCGAGCACAGATTTCTGGGACAGTAAAAAACCTCCCATTTTATTTTTCTTTATCTTTTTTGCTTTTAATAAGAAGACAAAACCGAGAGGGGCCAAGTACCCCACTGAACAGCAGAGCTTTCAACTGGAAGAAACCCAAAACGTGCTGAGACAAAAGGCCAAAACATGAAATGGGTGTTTGTCTTCTAACAGCTAAAAAAACTTGAGTCGGTGGCCTTGGAGATTGCTAGAACAGGAAGAAACTCAAGGCTGAATTTTATGTGTTTGTGTTGCTTAACTCCTACAGGAGGAAGGCATGGGGGTTCGGGCTCTACAATAACTATCACACGATGAGGTGTAACCTGGGGGCAGATGTCGCGTCTGGATCCGTCAGGAATTACGAGCCATCAGACCTCTATGAAGAGATGCGCAGAAGTTTATTTGTCTGCTCTAGAAAAACGTGCTCTAGTCCGTCATTGCTAACTAGCGCCATCTGTTTGGATTCAAGGATTTGACCCAGAATAGAATCTTGACTCGCTTCAGGGCTCATGACTCAATGACCCTCCCCTCCTTCTATCTGAAAACTTCCTGTTTCTGTTTTAAGGCAGGGAATAAACAACTTCATCCAAATTGTCCAGCCCGGAGAGACGGCGGGGACCCGAAGGCGGACTGCTTTGTCGCGAGCCCTCCTCCGAACCTTTCTGAAACTCTGCATCACGAGCCCTGTCGGGGCTCGCATTTGGCCAGAGTGCGGCCAGGGCAGGGGTGAGGCGGAGGGGGTGGATACTGGCTTTTACTTGAAAGGATACTCTGTTACTGAAAAGCAGCATCCGTGGTTTTATTTCTAGTGAGCTTTCGGACTGGAAAACCACACGACCGACCCATCAGCACCCTTCTGGACCAATCGGCACCCTTCTGCAGATGTCTTGATGCCTAAGCAGCAAGAAGGGAGAAAGACCCACGCCAGGGTTAGGGTGTTCCCCGAAATGCAGGTGCTAAGCTACCTGGGAGAGGCAGTAACAGAGCTTTGAAACGAACAGAACATCTGAGGATCGCACGGAGCCCCCCGGCCCATCGTCCTACACAGACCTCACCCGACCCACGATCGCTTTGCTGCTAAGGGCGAGCTGGGTGCACCCGGGCTGAAACTTGTGGGCAGACACAAACCAGACATCACCTAATGACCAGTGACCTCCTGACCGATTGCTAAAGAGGGACCATCTCTCTCCTTTCATACAAGCTTTCGTACTCTGTCGGGCAAGTTATCCCGCAACGACACACGAAAGCGACTTCGTGACCATCACGCCCCGACCATTCTGACGAGACGCGTTACCTTCCCGCATGTGTCCCGGCGAAAGCAGAACTCGAATCAAAACCCTCTGATGGCAGAAGCAGTTGCGGTTCGGAAAACAGGACACGGGGAGTATGTTCGTTACGTGACATTGCTATAGGGTTACCCGACTGCCACAGGCTAAGTCCTCAAAAATGATCTCCCACTGCTCGCTCGGCAGAGAGGTACTGGGGGGGAGCATTCGGCCATCAGCAGCAACAACGCTGGAAACCTTCTGCCGGGACCTAGCTCAAACAAGGGGACATCTTCACAACTGGCAGGCGTGAGTGTCTCCAGGCAACACGGGGCCAGCTTTCCCAGCCTGTCTTTACAAGAGCCACTCTTCGTTCTTGCAGTCTGGCCGTCGGCTGCAGACTGTGTTGTCAATCTGGGATGAGCCAGGGATTCCGAGGAGGAGAGTTCCAGACATCAAGCGAGGGGGCCAGGGCTCACTTCTGCTGGCCGCCTTTCTGGCGGGGGGGTTGTCTTTTCTCCCCTCGGAGGTTGTCTACTCCCAGTCTACTGGGATGTGCCCAACTGGGGCTGGCTCTGCACCTAGCAGCACCTTGGCGGACTCTGATGGGGTGGGATGCACTTGACCCCTTTGGACCCGTGCGGTGTGTGCCAGGAGATTCTGTTAGCCTAGGGGATTTCTTTGGTGTGTCAAAGCAGAATTGTCTGGCCTGGAGAACGGGGCATGGCGTATGCGTGCAAATCAGAGGTCCTCTTTATTTCTAAAGCAGCATCCCAGCATATCACACACACACACACACACACACACACACACACACGGGGCCTGGGAAGGAGGAACTACCGTCTGCATACGCTTCGAGCTGCTTAATGAACCAGGGACTGGGGCAGAAGAGGACACAGGGCCATCTTTCAAAACCCCACGCCCAAGTAAACGTTTGGACCCTGGCACGAAGGACTCCCCAGAAAGGAGGCGGGCGTCCCCGCAAAGGCAGGGATGTCCCCCACGAGCTGAGCAGACTTGGGGGAAAAGCCTCAGCGCTGTGGTTTGGCGTCCACGTCCTCAGAAATGTCAACACAGGGGCGAGGAAGCTGCCACAGGAGACGTGACCCTCTGGGGCGGGGGGGGGGGGGGGGGGGTGTCGCGTTCCTGCGAGGTGTGCAGGCAGGGACAGAAATGGGAGCCGCACTAGGAGACCCAAGACACAAGGAGACGGCGAGCGAATTCAGCCAGCGATCAGAGGCTGCGTACCCGTAACGACAAAAATCTCAAGTTGTGCTTTTCTTCTTTTTAAATAGAATGGGGGTGGGGGGGGAGGGGGGGGGACACACGGAAGCACCATCAACTGTGAGGAAAAGAACCGATGAGACGCTTTGGAATGTGAACGGATTGCGAAGCTAAACCCTCTGAAGAGCGTGGCTAGGCAGCTTAGTGAATTAATTGCTTACGAATTAAAAATAAATTATTATAAAATAGATTTCTGTACATTTTACATACATATAATCTCTCTCAACATAGAAGCCAAGTGGGAAAGTCACATCACGCCGGGGCGGTTGCGGGGGGCGGGGGGGGGGGGTCCCGTCAGTCCCAGCCGAAGTCCTGGCCGGTCATCTGGTAGAACTTCAAGTTGAACGGCCGGTAGAACTCGCGCAGCAGGCGGACCACCTCGCGGTCGATCTCCGGGTGGGTCCTGCCCTTGGTCTTGCCCAGGCAGTGGGGCTTGCTGCTGCCCTCGGCCTTCTTGAGGCAGGGGAAGCCCTTGGTCTTGTTGAAGTAGAAGTGCTTGTCGGTGATGATCCTCTTGAGGCCCAGGAAGTCCTGCACGCGGCCCAGCTCGCCGGCCGGGTCGCTGATGAGCCGCTCCCCGCTCACGAAGAGCATCTGGCCGATGGGGAAGTGGCGCAGCCAGTGCTCCAGGTGCTTGGCGTAGATGCCGATCTGGATGGCGCTCCACGACGTGTCGATGAGGCCCGTCGTGCGGTTCTTGAACGTCAGGCTCTCGAAGGTGGGGATGTCGGGCCGCTTGGACAGCGTCTGCGTGTAGTCCGAGATGGCCCGGGTCACCGGGTCGCGCACCACCACGATGAGCTTGGTGTCCTTGGACATGGCCGAGATGCGCGCGGGCGCCTCGCGGGTCACGAAGTAGCTGGGCGTCTTCTCCATGGTGATCTGCCCGTCCAGGGTCCTCGGCATCAGGTCCCTGGGGAAAAGCAAGCAGAGCAAAGTCGGCTCAGGAGGGGACGCCTCTTTGGCCGCGCGTCTCCGAGACGACACTTTCGATCCCGGCTTCCCCTCTGTTACCGGGAACGGCTGCGGAACCGCGAGAGAGTGCCAACGGCGGGTCGTCCCCGGAAGGCACCTTAACATCCCCAGGGGGGCCAGATGCTATCTCCGTGAAGTATGACAGCACCTTCCTCCGAGACAAAAAGAGGAAGGAAGAGAGGGGAGTTTCTCCCGATCCTGTCGTGGGCACCACCCCTGACTCACGGTGCAGGCTACCCAGCTTTCCGGACCGCCCCAAACATCAGGGGTCACAACACAAAGGCCCCTGGCCTCTGGGTATGTACCCTTCCTGACCACAGCACCTGGAGCCCCCAGAGACGGTGCCGTCCGGGAGTCCCCACCAGCCTGTCTTCGTGTGCTCACCAAGCCTGGGCACGGGTGCGGCGGGAACCAGGAGGAAGAGGTCCCCCTGGCCCATCCAGGCCACACCTGCTCCAACGCGGCAACCACGGACAAAAACGCCTTCACGGCAAAGAGCACGCGGCAACCTAAAACCCAGGTGAAATCGGATGGAAGTATATAAACGGACGCAAACTTGCCAAGAGGAAATTCCCAAGACCCAGCTCCAGAAGCTTCCAAAAAATACTTTAGATTCCATTAAAAAAAAGGGGGGGGGGGCTCGTAAGATCTCTATCACAGCCTTAATTTAAATAAAAGTATGCCGACAAAACTGTTAACAACCTATAAGAGATGCAGGCCATGATATTGGCACCAAAAAGCTGCTTTGGGGGCACCGGCGGGGGGGGGGGGCTCCGTGGGCTGAACATCCGGCTTTGGCTCAGGTCACGATCTCACGGTTCGTGGGTCCGAGCCCCGCGTCGGGCTCTGTGCTGATGTCTCGGAGCCTGGAGCCTGTTTCGGATTCTTCTTTCCCCCTCTCTCTTTGCAACTCTCCCCCTCACGCTGTCTGTCTCTCTCTCTCTCTCTCAAAAATAAACATTAAAAAAGAAAAAAAGCTGTTTTGTGGTGGCAGTTAGCTTTGCAAATAACAGTAACCGATGATGGAAGGTTGTGACTTACATGCTCCCTGGCCTGGAGCATTCCACCACGTGACGTGGGAACAGTGGTACTTCATTCAGCGTGTGTGTAGGAGGTTAGTAAAGCCAGAGCAGTTTAAACAGTTAAGGGACGTGGGCTCAGACATCAGATGGCCTGGGTTCAAATCCCAGCTTTCAGCGTGTATGCTGTGCCACCTTGAGTAACTGTCTTACCTTCTCTGGGCTTCTCTTACTCCTCTGTAAGAATGAAGGTGACAGTACCTACTTCATGGAAGTTGGAAGAGGAGTAAGACCATTAATGATCCTAACATGCTCTGAACACGCTTAACATATGTAATTAATACATACTAACTACTGTTCCTACGAGAGGATTATTTCCAGTATTTCTGTGTTCAGCCCGCAGTTTACAGCACATGGCGGGACAAAATTGAGCACATGTGTGCACATCAAAAGGAAAGGAGATGTGTTAACTAACTGGAGACTCAGTTTTGGTCCCGGATGCACAATCTTCCATTAGCTATGGGATAGAGATTTCTATGTGGGCCCGGGAATTGTAAAGAAGGCAATTCCCACATCATTTCCGACCAAATATTTACCTCCCAGTAGGACATCCTAAACCTCCAGCTCAAGCCAGCCCTCATCTACTGAGAGCACAGTAATAAGCACTAATAAGCACATTTATGGAAACGACAGAAAGTTCTATCGCACGAGCCAGAAAGGGCCACAGGCTGGGAGAGCTCCTTCTTCAAAAACAAGTTCGGGGGAAGGAGGTCGTCCCCAAGGAAGGCCGCTTCACAGCCCTGGAGCCATCCCTGGCTTGCGCTAAGGCTGGATTGACCCACTTTGCCCATTAACCACTTAGGTGAACGTGGCAGTGTCACGGGGCTAATGGGATGGAGGAAAAAAGAGTCCTGGCTCTCAGTCTGTTCTGCATTTCACTCAAAAGCAGGTGGAGTCTAGGGGCGCCTGGGTGGCTCGGTCGGTTGAGCGACCAACTTTGGCTCAGGTCACGATCTCGTGGTTGGGGAGTTCGAGCCCCGCATCGAGCTCCTTGCCATCAGTAGAGAGCCTGGAGCCTGCTTCGGATCCTCTGTCCCCCTCTCTCTCTGCCCCTGGTATTAAGTCACTGGCAACCGGACATCTGGACATTCTTTAAGAGTTTAACATCCAGAGTAAAAGTGCCACCATCACGACGGAAAGAAAGCCAACCACCACAGCTCTTCGTATTTTTGAGAGGGGGAGCCTCGAGGGACGGGGCGGGGGAGGGACAGAGGATCTGAAACAGGCTTTGTGCTGTCAGCATAGAGCCCGATGTGGGGCTTGAACCCGTGAACCGTGAGATCACGACCTGAGCTGAAGTCAGCCGCTTAACCGACTGAGCCACCCAGGCACCTCCTCCCACCCCACCGCAAGGGTCTGGCAGCAACCGAAATGGCTCACTGGGCCACGGGAGTAAGACACCACAGAACAGAGCTAGACACCGGGAGAGCCTCACTATCCCCAAGTCCAAAGGCAAAACCTCCTTGGCCACAAAGAAAGATTCCTTGAACGGCGGACAGATTTCCTGAGCTTGACCGCCTGTGGGTCACCCAAGCCATTCTGGCTGCCACCAGCTCCAAGGGATCCCTCTCTCCCCAGAATGGTCTGCAGTCTGCACACATGTGGCAAAGAGCACACAAGGGGCCCCCAGGACTTTCTTTGATCCTGCAAATGACAGCCAGCGGACTCGTGCTGTGACAGACTGTTCAGCCCCTGCCCACTGGAGCCTGTGGGCTGCTTCCCCCTTGCTTCGTGGCTGATGGCAGAGATACACAAGTGGGTTCTCCCTCATCTCCGCACATGCCTCCTGAGTCCCTTCCACAGGCTCCCGGGGGGGAGGGGGGGGCGGTCCTCCATGGCGGGCCCTGTGCTCAAGACAGAGCCACCAGCTCCCAGCACAGCCCCGTGGGTTCACTGGGTGGGGAACACGGCTTGAGGACTGTGTGGGAAAATCCCTGGCACCGAACCTTCCGGCAGCTTCCAGGCAAGTCCCCTCCCCCCCACCCCCATCCCCAGGTCCTGGAACGAAGCCTTTTCCATTCTCTTCCTGGGGCTCCCTCCTTCCCCCCTCCCTTCCCCGGCCGGGCTTCCCGTCCAGGTACCCAAAACCTCTCTGGGCACAAGTGGTACCAAGAAGAAATGGGGAGACGACGACATGGCCAAGGGCAAGCCCCTCCCCCGCGCGTGGGCCCTGAGTGCCCCTCCCAGTGGCCCCAGCAGGACAAGCCGGCCTCAGGCCAGGGGGGAGGTTTGCAGCTTAATTGAGCAGCTCGTTATGCAAGCCAGTTTCTCAAACTGATCATCACAGCTAATAATTATATAGTGCTTGTGAGCCTGCGGAGAAACTCTCCCGTGCATTATCTGATTTAATCCTCACGACACGCCTCTGGGGGGAGGGGGGGTCCTGCGATCCCCAGTTCACCAATGAAGAAACACGCCGAAGGAGAGAGGGTGGCTCCCTTGGACACAGGTCACCGACCTACAGGTGGGCGGTGGGGGCCCAGTCACCCCTCCAAGGCTCCTTCCCCTTCCCAACCTCCTGTTTCTTCTTAATCTGATGAGGAGCACACAGGGCCACACACACGTCCCCTCTCTTTAAATAGATACCTGCCTCCCCTCCCCCCCCCCAAAATTAGGATCTTAATAATAGGTATTTCAGTGCTAGAATCAGATGGCTGTGATCCTAACTGTTCAAATAGGAGTCAGATTTCTTTATTTTTTTTTTTTAACGTTTTTTTTTTATTTATTTTTGAGACAGAGAGAGACGGAGCATGAATGGGGGAGAGTCAGAGAGAGGGAGACACAGAATTGAAACAGGCTCCGGGCTGTCAGCACAGGGGCCCGATGTGGGGCTCGAACTCACGGGCCGTGAGATCGTGACCTGAGCCAAAGTCGGCGCTCAACCGACTGAGCCACCCAGGCGCCCCAGGAGTCAGATTTCAAAACAATAGACGTTTTAGGCCCACAATCTCCGGCGGTCAGCTGAGACAGGAAATATTAGCGATTGTGGGAACAGATCTCCCCCTCCGGTGCCCGCCCCAGCCCCCTCTTCCATACGCGGCACGTGTCACCATCGGGCACTTGTGAAGCCCACAGGGCTGGACGGTGTCTTTGCTGCAAGTCCAAGGAAGACACGCTCACACGCACAAGAAATGCCCTTAGCACAAGCCTAAGGGATCCTGACCAGGCAGATCCCCCAGGTCAGAGAGCAGAAAGGACCCCACTTCTTCAACGAACCCTGAGATGCCAAGGCAGCCGTGTCACTGCCATCAAAACCCAGCAATGACCAGCACAGTGATCTTCTGGGAATATCAGTGACCCCCCCCCCCCCAAGAGCTGGGCCACAGAGCAGGATACCGGAGGCCCCAGGCGGACTGGCTCTAATATGTTCCTCTAAAAGCAGACAATTAAAAACAAACCTTCAGGCCCAAAGGCGTAGGAAACTCGAATGAACCAGAGTTCTAAAAAGCCTGACAACAGTGATGTTCTCCAGCAGCCAATGTGGCCCTAATTTTCCTGCCCTGCGTCTCTTTCTCTCTCCTCGGGTGACGCCCCTGCTCCCGTGGTCCAGCAACAAAACTTACTGTTTGAACTGGCAAATTACACAACAATAAAAAGGACGATTATTCAAATGGGTGTAACCTTCTCCGCACAGCCTGGCAGATGCCGGAGACATTTATGCAAAGCAGAGGGAAGCGAATGCCCTCCAGGGCGGGGAGACAAAGCTGTGAACCACAGTCGGTCGGGGAGGGCCAGTCTCCCACTCAGACCTAAGAGACGGGGGAAGAGACCAGGGAACATTCGGCCTGCCCCTTTCTCCTCCCCCTGCCGGGATGACGAGGGCCTCCCTCGGTTGCAGAAATACCCCCACGTTGTCCGAACTCCAAAGATTTTTTTTTCTTTTTCAACATTTCTTCCAGGGGTTAAGCGGCCGACTTGGGCTCAGGTCAAAGCCTGGACCCTGCTTCAGATTCTGTCTCTCTCTCTCTCTCTCTCTCAAAAATAAATAAACATTAAAAAAACTAAAAATAAAAATGTCTTTTAAACTTACGTATAGTAACTCATCACCCTTGGTGTCCAGCTCTATGCATCAGAAAATGCTCAATCGGGACTTAGGTATTTTGACCTCACAGGTATAACCGTTGACTTAAAAGACAAAAAAACCAACTCGTCTCCAGGAAGGCCTCTCTTCTGGTTCTAGTTCCGCTCCTAACTGGCATGACCCCCTGGCCGCATCCCTGACACGTTGGGCCTCAGCTCCCGATCTGTGAAGTTAGTAAGACCAGGAGGCTGCCAGGCTCGGGATATTCCGACAAAGGGTGACCCTCCTGGGGCACAAGCCAAGAACCTGTTCTGCTACATTTACTTTAGCTTTTCCTTGAAGAAGCCGGAGCCCAGCCTCTGAGAATTCGGAACACAAAAGCAAGAACAGAACAATTTTCACGAAACAGAAGAATCGAGGTTTCTAGAAAGGTTATGCCCCCCACGCCTAAAATAAAATAAAATAAAATAAAATAAAATAAAATAAAATAAAATAAAATAAACCAAACCACCTCCTTCCTCATACCTGCACAGTCCCAAATCTGTCTAGGACCTAAGGATGTCCCCTTCAAAAGGCAAGTCGGGGTTCCTGGGTGGCGCAATCGGTTAAGCGTCCGACTTCGGCTCAGGTCACGATCTCACGGTCCGGTCCGTGAGTTCGAGCCCCGCATGGGGCTCTGTGCCGACAGCTCAGAGACTGGAGCCTGCTTCGGATTCTGTGTCTCCCCCTCTCTCTGCCCCTCCCCCCAGCTCACGCCCGGTCTCTCTCTGTCAAAAATAAATAAAATAAACGTTAAAAAAAAAAAAAGGTGAGACAAGTAGAATGTCACCTGATAAACCCACACATACCAGCAGCTCCGCGCAAAGACAGGGGGATCTGCAGAGATTAGGGGGAGAGGCGACACGAACAGACGGTGAGGGGCACAGGGGATTTTTAGGGCAGGGGAAACTGCCCAAGCCCATGGGATGTACGCACCGAGAATGAACCCTACCGAAAACTGGAACTCGGGAGACTATGACGTGTGCAGGCAGGTTCATCAGTTGTAACAAATGTCCCTCTCGGGTGGACGGATGTGGATGGTGGGGGATGGTCCCATGTGTGTGTGTGGGGGGGGGGGCGGGTAGCGTCTAAGGGAAATCTCGGCACCTTCCCCTCAATTTTGCCACGAACCCGAAACTGGTCTCAAAAGATGAAATTTACTTGAAGCCGCAACACGAACCCCAAAGGACCCGGAGGATCTCATCGGGCTTCAGCTTCTTTTCTGTGAGCTGTGGTTTCCTCCTTGGGGAATTCATGGGGTCTCACGCCCTCCCACCCCTAAGCCTAGGCCACCACCCTATGGGGACTTCTCGCCTTCTCGCCACAGTCCAGTCTGTCTACACTCACTCTCCCTCTGAGCTGAGGGCTCTTCCTGGGACGCGGGGAGCCCAGCTGCGTGGCCCGGTCCACTCTGGCCCCTCCACCACCACCCCCTTGCCCCAACCACCCAGGATAAAAAGAAAAACCGAGATTCTTAAGACATACGAGACAAGGTCTGAGAAACATGTCAAGCTTTCTGCCTTGAAAATATATGCAACCCCCCCCCCCCCACACACACAAAGTCTTTATTTTATGGAAGGACACCTAGATCACTAGGAATGGGACTGCTCTGTCCCCTCATCTTGCAGAGTTGGGGCTGTCCAAGCCCCTCTACTCCCCAGGGGAGGGAGGGAAGGAGCCAGAGCCGGCTGGGGGCTTTACTTCAGGCTCAGTGCTAGCTAAATGCCTCAGTATCCCCACTGCGGAGAGGCCAACTTGACAGGACAGGAGGGGGGTGGGGCGGCAAGCTCAAAGCTGGAAGACAAGTCGCTGGCAGGTTGTGGGGAGGGGGGTGTCTCCCCCAGGTTTCTTGGGCACTTGGTACCTTAGGCCACATTAAAGCATTTCCAGAGGGAAGGGAAAGAGGAGGTCCCTGGGTCATTATGGTCCTGGTCGCTGGACTTTGGTAACAAGTGTGGGCTAATCTCGTACCTTCTCTGGGGGCCTCTCTTACCAACCCTAATTATCCGGCACCCCCTAAAAAAACTACCCCCGCCCCCCGTGTCTTTCCATCTCGTCACCTTGTAAGTTATAGTGCACCTCCAGGGTCAAACACACAGAAGCTACAGCCTATCAGCCTCCCCTTTCCTCTCCTACAGAAAGCCCAGGAACCCGTGGACAGGGAAGAAAGAAACTTCTAGAAACCCTGACTGTGGACAACGCTGGAGAGGCCTTAACTCCCAACAGTGGGTCTTAACTCTGGGTAAGTTTCTTCTTTAAAGCTGCTTTCTAACCGCCCCCCCCCCCACAAACCCCAAGGGAGGCCGGAGGAAGGGTGGGCGGGAGATGCGTATCAGCTCTGGCCCCTCCTTATCTGGAACCTTCTTCCTTTCCTAGGGAGCCTCAAAGCCCACCCGTTCAAAGAGCCACATCTCCATAAATAATTATCTCCATTTGGGGGAGATGTTTGCATATCAAAGAACTCCTTTGGGAGGGTTTTAAAAATAATTTAAAATGAAACTGTAAATAGTCTGCTGTTCTCGGGGTCTCCTGGGTCCCCAGGCTGGATCGCTAGGGCTGCCGGAAGTGATGTCATGACTCATTACAAAGTTTACTGGGGCCTTTTCCCCCTTCCTTTTATTTTTATAATTTTTTTTTAAGGTAATGGGTAGAAAAGAAGAAAAGTAACAAAAGGCTGGACTCCCCCAGGCCTCCTCCTCCTGCAACCCTCCCCTCTCCTTTCTCCACCCCCAGCCCCCAACCCCCACTGCAAGGATTTGGCCTCCATTGTCCTAGAATTTCAATACTGCTCAGAAAATGAAAAGCCCCTGAATGCCATAAGGGGGTGGGGCGCAAAAGAGCATCTCGCTCCTTTGGGTCAACTCAAGATGCCTTTCTCTTTGGCAGAATCCTCTGTTATAGACGCTGCTTCACAAAGGCCTGAGTTCCTGTTCCTGGAAGGGGTGGGGGGGGGTAAGTGGTGGGGGGGAGGGAGAGAGGGTTTCAATTAGAAGCTAATAGGCTTTTGTGATGAGCTCTCTGGGGCACTGCTCCTGCGTTTATTGGACCTGACTGTGTGCCGGGACCAATCCTGTGCAACCAGAGTAATGTGTCCCATTTCCCGGAAACAAACACACACACACACACACACACACACACACACACACACACACGCATACGCACGCACTTTTTTTTTTTTTTTTTTTTTTTTGATCATTAGAAAGAAAAAGAGTTTTCAGGGAAGCGGACTTTTTAAGAAAGTTAATCCAGCCCTGCTGGTGGGGAGGAGAGGGACAGGGCAGAGGACCAAGCGTGGAGGAGGGGAGGGGGGCACCTGACCCCAAGTGAGCAAAGCCCGAGGTGACGCGGTCCTGCTCCTGCTTTGCAAGGCTTCCTGGGCCGAGACGGGGCCAGGGGCCAGGCGGTGGTCTCTGATCAGCGCTGGCTTGGGGGTCTGGCACAGGCTCCTGGGGCAGGGAAGCCTCAGCACTGTGGAGGGAGGGGGAAGGGGGGTTGGGGGGGAGCTTGCCTGGCAGCACAGGGCCCGCCTCGTGTGTGTCACAGGCTCCTGTAAATCGCTCCCTGCCTCATCCCGAGACAACCTGCCTTCCCTGTGCCCTTGGTAACTCGGTGCAAATGTTTGTAAACAGGCCCCCGCCCAAGAGCTGCAGAAAACACTCAGCACTAGCTGTGGACACAGAGCGAAGGGCAAGCACTACCCCTTACGGGGGAAGCTGGGGGAGGGAACACACAAGGCAGGGGGGCAGGGGGAGGGGGCTTTCTAACACTGTTAAAAAAAAAAAAAAAAAGCAGAGGCTACAGAGCTCACGAGGCTGTGCGTTCTGGCTCCCGCTTTGGACAGGAAGGCACTCAAAGCTTTGGGCTCCGTTTCCCTCTATATGCAAGTTAATGGGTTGGTCTAAAAGGATGTTCTTGGGCTCTCAGAATCTGAAAAATGACGCTGATCATCTCCATCTCTCCCCACCGCACCCCTCCTCCATCTCCTGTTCAGCCAGCAGTGGTCTGACCCAAGCTGGCAGGGGTGAAGTCAAACCCGGATGGAGAGATCTGTTTCTTTGACATGCATTAACTACATCTCAGGGGCACCGGTATAGGCCAACACCTTGGGGTGGAATTCAGACAGAGGCCAATGTTCAATGGGCCCTGAATCTATGCACCCGCTTATTAAATAGCCTGGTGCCTGGTGGGGTGGAAAGAAAAGCAGGGTTCAGGGTCAGGCTGTGTGGCCTCCGGCAAAGTGCCTAACATCTCGGAGTTGCCTTTCCTCATCTGTAAAAGGGAAAGATTTGTCCTGCCTAGTTTACAAGAAAATAATAATAATAATAATAATAATAATAATAATAATAAAATTGGATGTCATTTGCAAGTGAATAAAAGCTCTTAAAGCAGCAAGACCCTACCCAAAGGTAAGGTGGAATGAACCCCACTCGTATCTCTTTATTATCTCCTCTGGCATGTGGCTGTATCCTAGGGGTATTTCTGCGGAAATACTGCTAAGGAAAAAGAAAACACTCAACTGGTTCTCAAATTCAAAGGCTCATGAAAAACCAAGTATCTGAAGAAGTCTCAGCTTCCCTTAATTCTCCACTTGTGCTATGAAAGAGCTCATGATTGGACCTTCTTTCCTAGTCCCCTGGTAGGACATCAGAGACAAAGGAATATTGAGTGCCCATTCTTGGGTTGACTTCAATGAATGAGTGTGGTGATCCAAGCCACAGAAGAATGGAAAATGAGGCAGCCTTTAATAGAATAGAAACACAACCTACTTGGGAAGATTCTTTCCTTTTTTTTTTTTTTTAAACATGGCAGAGAATGTTTACAAGGATCAAACCAGCCACAGTTGGGGGGGTCCATCTGAGGCTGAAGGAAAGAAATAGCCCAACTGGCTGAAACCAGACCCACCTAGTGAAGACTTGATATCATCAGTTACCTTCCTGCCTCCCGGCTGTGCGGCCAGTAGGAGTTCGGGACCAGAGAAATCCCAGTCAACTCTAGACTGAAGTCCAAGATAAGGGCTCCATCCTTCCCCTCGACTCAACAAACAGGACCCCGTTTTATGGTTATCAACTGAAAACCGTATAAAGTAAATTAGGCCAATAAAAATCCCGAGATGTAAGTTTAAAGTCAAGCTAAAGTAAAAGGAAATGACTACAAATAAACATCCCTTATCGCAGGCTTTAAATAGCTCAAGAACGTTTTAGAGAAGAAAAGAAGTACTTTCTACCCATCGAGAATATCCAAGGGAGAGGATAAACTTCAGAGGAAACTGCTGACGAAAGAAAAAATTGCTGGTTGTTATCTCACACTCCTTACCGTCATCAGTTGGGCTTGACCAAGTCCTTGAAACTGACACACAGGGGTCTCAAGAAAATGAGTGGCACCACATTGCCGATGGAAACCCCAGAGACACTCACCAAAGTCCCCCAACTCCCCACCCCCGAACCGTTTTGGAATTCTCAGCTTCAAAAGTATGGAAGTTCACCAGAGTCCGTTTTCAGCAGAAGAAAAGCCCAACTTCCCCAATTCCCATCCATTCTTTGTCATGGTCCGCCATTTTTTTTTTTAATATAGAAAAGCAATAAATTTGGAACAGATTGCAGAGTCCAACTTGACTGTGGATTTCATGTCCAAGGAAGGACAGGAGGGATGGAACGTGTTGGGAGGCTGATGCTACGCTCCAGGGAGTGTGTGTCCCATGGTGATTTTTTTACATTCAATGAGAAGTTTTTGGTGGATGAGCCTGCCTGCCTGGTGAGTCTTATTAACATTTCCAGCAGTTCTGTGCTTTCAGACACAGCGTTTTCTCCCCACCGACACCGCAAGTCCCCCAAGGGAACAAAACTTTAAGCACCAAAGAGATCAAATAACTAAATGGTGAGTGAGAGAGGCTGCTAAGAGTTACAAGTCAGATTAGCCTTTTACCCTCCATCAGTCTGAGCGGAACACTAACCCTGTAACTATTTTTAAGCTTAATGACTATTTCTAAGAACAAAACGTTTGGTACAATCTTACTGCCCTCCATGTTTTGTTTGTATCTGTTTGGATTGTGAATGTTAAGGATTTTTTTTTTAAGTTTATTTACTTATTTTGAGAGAGAGAGAAAGTGGAGCAGGGGCGGAGAGAAGGGGAGAGAATAAGAGAATGGAAATCCCACGTAGGGTCCGTGCTGTCAGCGCAAAGCCCAACATGGGGCTCGAACCCATGAACTCTGAAACCATGACCTGAGTCAAAGCCAGATACTTAACCCACTGAGCCACCCAGGTGCCCCAAGGACCTTTATCTTCAAAAGACACACAGAACAGCAAAAAAAATGGATGTGCTTGATGTGCAAATAATGTGCTTGATGAACAAGTAAATGAATGAACGAATGTAAATGAGCCAGCAATGCTTGAGGCTAAATGACTGAAGCCATTTGCAGATATCCAAAGAGAAGAGGGCACAACCTGGAATGAGAAGTTACTGTTTGGGGCCAGGTTGGAAAACGGTGATGATCTCAGAGGCGCCTGGGTGGCTCAGTTGGTTAAGCGTCTGAACTTCAGCTCAGATCATCTCCTGGTTCACGAGTTGGAGCCCTGGTCGGGCTCCGTGCTGACAGCTCAGAGCCTGGAGCCTGCTTTGGATTCTGTCTGTCTCTCTCTCACTGCATCTCCCTAGCTTGTACTTTCTCTTTCTCTCTCAAGAATAAATAAACATTAAAAAAAAAGAAGAAGAAAAATAGTGATGATCTCCTATCCCGACGCCCAAAGAAATGGACTGTGCCTTATTTTCACTGTGGCAACAATAAGTGGGCTGTTTTCTTTTAATTTTTTAAAAATGCTCATTTATTTTTGGGAGACAGAGTATGAGTGGGGAGGGACAGAGAGAGAGAGAGAGAGAGAAAAGGAGACACAGAATCCAAAGCAAGCTCTGGCACAGAGCCCCACTCGGGGCTCGAACTTGTGAACCGTGAGATCATGACCTGAGCCGAAGTTGGATGCTCAACAGGCTGAGCCACCCAGGAGCCCCAGTGGGCTGGCTGTTTGATGAATGAAGTAGGTAAGTGGGTAAATGGACAAATGCTAGACCGAAGCTGGATTTGATCTAAGGCGGTGAGAAGCCACATCAGATGGAGCAGGGGAGTGGCACAGAGATGTATTTGGAGTGTGGCCCATGGTGCTTCCCAGCAACACATATTGAACAGATCTGGGCTCCGGGAGTCCTACTGGAGACTGATACAAGGAGACGTCAAGAGCGGCGCCTGGGTGGCTCAGTCAGTTACGCATCTGACTCCCGATTTCAGCTCAGGTTGTGATCTCATGGTTCATGAGTTCGAGCCCCGCGTTGGGCTCTGCACTGAGAGCTGGGATCCTGCTTGGGATTCTCGGTCTCTTCCTCTCTCGCTTTCTCCCCAAAATAAATAAACATTAAAAAAAAAAAAACATGAAGAAATTTAGAAGGAACAAAAAAAGACTGCCAACGGGGGGGGGGGGGTGTCTTCCTTCCAGTTAGCTGACTCTAGGCTTTTACTGCCTTTGAAATATTCTGCAACTCTAGGAATTCTAAATTAACAACACAGCGATGCAATATAGCTCTTGACCACAGGCATGCGGAGAAACGCTTTCTGGGGGAGGCTCTGTGGATTTCCTTCTCCACTTCCCACCGCTTGGGGAAAAAAGTCCGATTCCCACCCTCTTTCTAAAGTCACAGCAACGTTTCTTTACTCCAAGTGAATTTATGTTCTTTTGACGTCTTCTCAGAACCACAGGTAACACCTGTCTGGTTCTCTCATTAATCGTGAGTGAAATAAAGGGCGTCTGGGTGGCTCAGTCTGTTAAGCATCCGACTCTCGGTTTCAGCTCAGGTCAGGGTCTCTCTCACGGTTCGGGAGTTCGGGCCCTGCATCCGGCTCTGTGTGCTGACAGTGCAGAGCCCTCCTTGGGATTCTCTCTCTCCCCCCCCCCCTCTCTCTCTGGCCCTCCCCTGCTGTACTTTTTCCTCTCTTTCTCAAAAAAAGTAAAATAAAAAGAAATCACCGTAAGTATGTTTTCAATAAGGGAGTTGCAAGATAAATGAGATTCTGTGCGTCTGAATAAGGGGCAGTGGGAATGAAAAAGAGTAGCTAATTCAAAGCCATTTTGTAGGAAGGAAAAGAGAAAAGCTAGCAACACAGGACAGAGATGGGAAAAGACGTAGCAGCAAGGATCGCCTGCAGTTTTTTTTTTTTAAATGTTTTTATTTATTTTTGAGAGAGAGAGAGAGAGAGCACACAAGCATGAGTGGGCGAGGGGCAGAGAGAGAGAGAGAGAGAAGAGGGAGACACAGAATCGAAAGCAGGTTCCAGGCTCTGAGCCATCAGCACAGAGCCCGACACAGGGCTCAAACTCAGGAATCACAAGATCATGACCTGAGCCACAGTCGGACGCTCAACCGACTGAGCTACCCGGGCGCCCCCAGATCATCTGCAGTTTTTAAAGCAAGGTTGGGGGGGGTGGCGCATGGCACTAATGGGCTCTGAATTCACGGGCATTAAGTTGTAGCTTCCCACAGAGTGATGGGGGTGGGGGGGGGGGGGGAGTCAGCAGCAAAATGTAGGTTCTCACCCAAGAAGTGTTTTAAACAAACAAGGATTTAAGTTTTTGTGTCCATATGTATGTGTGTGTGTGTATATATATGAAAACAGAAACGGAGAGAACGCAGATAACTATACCCCCAAATTTTGGCTAGAATTCTGGCCCGGAAAGGCCAATTCTGGGCAGGTGGGTCAGCATGGGGTGGGCGGGCAGTCTCTCTGGGAGGCGAGCCAGAGGCAGGGTGCCGAGAGTGGGCCGCCTCTCCCTGAGAGGCTCAGTGGTGTTCTCCATTCACGGACAAAACCAAATAAAGGCCTTTAAGCTGCTACTTTTCCAAATGAGTCCACTTCCAAATCCCGGGGGCTGGGAACACAGGGCACTTAAGCCCCTGAGCAAACACCACCTAAAGGAGAGAACAAGAGACGTGTGGCCCTCTGCTGCCCCATTAGCACGTTTGGGAAATTAGTGTAGCTCCAACCCCTCCAAAGGGCAGTTCCCCTGCTTTCCACCCCCCCCCCCCCACCCCTCACCCCTGTGCTCGCTAAATGCGCATTGATTCATTTATCATTCGGAGGCAGGTGCCACTACTGGGTAACAAGTTGAGACTCGGAATCATCTGAGTGTAGAAAGACGCTCCCTAAAGCCGGGGCCCCACCCATCGGTCTCCACGAATCTGGACTCTTTAGGAGACAAATATAGTATCCGTCGGAGGAAGGACTCCCTTTCCCGGGGTGGGAGACCCCTCAGCTCTTATTCAGAAGGCAACAGAAATATCCCAACACAATGGTGATGACCCCCCCGCCCCGCCCCGACCCCAACAGCAATGTCCCAGCCACCAGTCTGCTGCTTTACCGTCGCAAGTCCAACTGGGATGGCTGGTGTATTAGGTCAGCGGCCAGAGCCCAGGGGACACTCATTCTCTGTCCACGTAATATCGTCAGCATCACACCTAGGCCCCGTGAGCTTTGCTCACCGCCCCCCTAAGGTTCTGCCTACAAATGGGACACACCTCCGTATTTTAGCAGGGATCCCCATGATGGGCTGGCTTAATAATGGGTCTACGCATGGCCTTGGGAAGCCACAAAGACACTGATCACTGTAATACGCAAAGTTCAGGCAACAGAAAAATGACTGGGGGCGCCTGGGTGGCTCAGTCGGTTAAGTGTCCGACTTCGGCCCAGGTCACGATCTCATGGGTCACAAGTTTGAGCCCCGTGTCAGGCTCTGTGCTGACAGCTCAGAGCCTGGGGCCTGCTTTGGATTCTGGGTCTCCCTCTCTCTCTCTCTCTCTCTGCCCCTCCCCTTGCTTGTGCTTGGTCTCTTTTTCTCTCTCTCTCTCAAAAATAAATACATGTTAAAAAAAGAACGAAACAAAGAAAAACGACTGCCTCTGGTAAAGAATACACGAGCTTCCTTTTTGTCAGAAGATGGGTCTCTCGTCGTCGACCATGAGGAGGTCAATTCTGAGACCGACTCCGCACTTTACTCACCAGAAAGGAATGTGTCTCCAGGATCTGGTTGCCTCTCCAACACCAACCTTCTCAGGGGCCATCTTTGAAATGGGCAGGGTGCGCCATCTTTGAAATGGGCAGACTGAGGCTGGGGGCGGTTAAATGGGGCCGCCCCAAATCAAACACGGGGCAACGGCAGAGCCTGGCCTCGGACATCAGAATGTTCAGCTCCGGATACCACTGTCCGTCCCAGTTCTCGACACTTCTAAGGGCCCCCAGGATTAAAAGGCTCCAACACAGCAGTCATCCACCTGACCCACCGACCCATCTGGTATCACCCATCCGCTTCCTAAAAGGTTTCCACCTTCTCTCCTTTTCTGATGATAAGAAATAAAAAGGCTTGGTTTTAAGTTAATTTGGGGAATTACATGGGGCATAAGTTATAATGAAATAAACCTACTTGCATTCAATAAACGTGTGTGTGCGCACACGCTCGCAGAGAGATTAACTTAGAAACGAGGAGCTAAATAAACCTCTTACTGGTTCCCTGCACTCGTGCTCTTATGCTTTTTATTCGAGTTCATTTCTCAACTCAACCCTACTGAAACAAATGATCACACAAACGAAAATAATCAGATTAGCTTCTCCCAAGCATGGCCCTAATTCCTCTGTCACTGTTCCCGGTGTGCGCTCAAGCCTTTAATTTCTTCAGCGGTGTCGGTCGGCGTTCTGCAGGAGGAAAGCCCTTGCCCCAGATCCTAGGACCCGTGTGACAGGGCAGCGTGGCTCAAAGCGGCGGGCCCAAAAGGCTCTGCCGGTGATAGGCGCCCTCCTGGCTGGAGTGAAGGAAAGGAGACTCAGGATTTTTCTTGGTGTGCTTTACAGGTGTCCTAGGCAGACGCACGGACCCAAGGTTATCTCCTCGGCTCTCCTTCCCTTTGAGGAAGCCAGGCGTGAAAAGGAAAGGCGAGCTGGTTCCGAATGTCCAGAGGCCAGAAGGCACAGCTCAATCCACCTCTGGGAGCGGGGAGATCCAGGAGGCCGTGCCAGGCTGAACGAGCCTCCCAAACCCAGAAACAAACAGGCTGATAAATGAGGGCTGCGAAACCGCTGAGCTGAGCCCCGCGAATCAATTCAATAGGCTGCCTCTTCTTCTAGCTCATTAACTATTTGAGATTACCATCATATGGGGAGTAGCCTCTCAGCTGGAAATTAAATTAGCCTGGCTATAAACCAGGAATGCAGACTGGAAAAGTATCTGATGAGCAATTCCTGGGGAAAAAAAACAAAAAACCAAAAAAAAAAAAAAAAAAAAAAAACCCCACACCACCAAATGCTCTCCTCCCAAGCATCATTCCCATTCCCCTCTGGCCTTCCAAGCTGGTCCCCTTCTTTGCAATGGCCCTTTTCGGGGCCGTAAGAAAAGACAGCGACGCCAAAAGGCGCGAGAGCCTCTTACTCTGGTTTTTGGATAAAACCGGGGTTGCTCCTGGCGGAATCCCAAGAGGGGCGGCTTGGGACTAAACGATCAGAAACGTGGCATCCAGAAAAGAAAAAAAAAAACAGAGAAAGATGGCTTCGGATGAGTAAAGAAGAAAGGAAAGGGGGTGGGAGGAGGAGAGAGGGAGGGGGGAGGGGGGAGGGGGGAAATCGACACATACGTACCCCCCCCACCCCCCACAACCCCCCCCAGGGGTCGGTGCAGAGGTACAACCTCCAGTAACAAGGGCGGCAGGCACTAATTGCACACCCAGAACAGGTGTGTGCCTGCCAAGCCACCTCTTAATTACCAGGTTTGGCATTTGGGCACCAGCGCCCGGCCCTGCTCAGCTTCTAAGAATGCTGGAGCAGAGCGTCCACGGAGCTGTTCTGTTGTAGGTCCGAAGAGCCAAGCGGTGGAATTTCTAATTACATGGCTTTAGGCTTTACCCTAATGAAAGGCTCCATCCAGACAAGCAAAAAAGCAACCGGCTTAGGGGACGTGGGTCCCGGAACACATCCTGTGAGCATCTCTGGCAATTGCCGGGTTTTCTGGGCGGCTTCTCTTCTGATCGCTGGCGGGAGCGATGCCCGTTGAACGCTACTCGACGGCATCTTGTAAATCCCGCTTCCAAGTTGAAATACTTGAGAGAGAGAGAGAGAGAGAGAGAGAGAGAGAGAGAGAGAGAAGGGGGGGAAGGTGCGGGATAAACAGTGCTACCAGTGGCACTTTGAAGTCATGAAGTTAAGGCTCACTCACCAAAGACATCAATCCTTCTGACGCTGTCCTACCCTAATTATTATGTTTCTCCTCTGCCCATCCTTCCCCACATCCACACCTTTTCATGTAGACCTCCTTGCCTTTCCACGTGTATTCCTTCTGCCAAGAAGATCCCTTTCCCCACACGGTCTGCACAAAAACTCCTATTCACGCGTCAAAACCTTAACTAGGGTGCCCCCTCCTCTCTGAGGCCTTCCCAGTAGAGATCCTTCCCCATCCAGAACAGGTCTCCCTCTGCAATCTTTTCCTGCCTTAACCAGGCCTCTTTTTTTTTTTTTTTAAATGTTTATTTATTTTTGAGACAGAGAGACAGAGCATCAATCGGGGAGGGTCAGAGAGAGAGGGAGACACAGAATCGGAAACAGGCTCCAGGCTCTGAGCTGTCAGCACAGAGCCCGACGCGCGGCTGGAACTCACGGACCGCGAGATCGTGACCTGAGCCAAAGTCAGACGCTTAACCGCTTAACCGACTGAGCCACCCAGGCGCCCCTTAACCAGGCCTCTCCTTTGTGCATCCATCAAGGTCCACTGTACTTAAGCCATCTCAACCCCTGCCCGAAGCCGCACTCTCCCTGGCCAGTCTCTAGCACTCTCCCTGGCCAGTCTCTACGGGGTGGTCAGGGTTTTTCTAAAAAAGTAGGTCAGATCCCGGCCCTCCCATTCACAGAGCCCCCAACTGGCATCCTCATTAAGAACATAAAGAGCTTCCTCTCTGTCCTCCCCCCCCCCCCAACTTCCTTTGATCTCTTCACTGTGGTCACAATGCCTTCTCTGGGGGCAGGTTCCCACCTCCTGGACCCTCGGACACCCCCTCTCTTCATTCAGGCCTCTCCTCAACATCACCTCTTGAAAAAGACCCCCTGCCTAAAATTAAAGCAGCTCTTTCCTCCCCGCTAACCCTCCAATGCCCCGTCCTGTTTTATTTCTCCTCTGGCTCTTATCAGTGGGAGTATTCTAGTTTTATTCGTTCACCTGCTATGCCTTTACTGCCCGCCTCCCCAGGAGAATGCAAATTTCACGAGGACAGGCTCCGGCCGGGCTGATAAACACACAACAGCATCTCAGAAATGAACACATCTTTGCAACCCCGGAGTCTGGCACAGGATCGATGCTCCGTAAATTAATCAGATCTACGCAGCCATCGGGAACAAAAAGCAACACCAGTGGATGGTCACGTGTACCCGGAGCTAAGGGAAGCCCTCCCTAGTTCTCCTTCCCTGCGGCTGGGCTCCAGGGGACACGGTCCTCAGGGCTGTCCCTGACACTGGCTTCCTCCCGGCGGTCCCCTCAATCCGCGCCCCCGAGCACAGAGAAGCCCAAGGATTTTTGCCATGGTCGCAAAACAGCACCAAATCCACGTCAGAGTGTAAGTGACAAGCAGCTGGAAGCTTCTTCATGGCGCTCACGTGCGAAACGCTGAGTGGGGCCGAACGTGTAGGACCCAAAGCCCACGGCTGGGCCTGAACGGTGCAAACGCTCGGTGTTATCTTTCCCTGCAGCCGGACCTCTGCTGTCTGCTCGTGCGGGGTACGCACCTCGAGCTTGGGGGACCTACGGACCATCCATGTGCCACAGGTGGAGGCCGAACAGCCACAGGGCACAGGCACCCCCTCCCGCCCACAACTGGCATCCCCGAAAGACACCATCTGGGTTCAGATGAGGTGGCTTCTTTGATCAAAGACCTTAAAACGCACAAAAGCTTAAGTCCTGAGGAAGCCAGCACATGTGCTCCCCGGCAAATGCTCTTTTTATAGAACAGACACAAAAAGCCACGGGCCACATTCTGTATTTGTTTCCAGCTGCGACAGGAGGAAAACACAAGGCTAAGGATAACTGTGAATGACGGAACCAGACGAGACAGAGGGAAAGAAAGGCAGAGGGAAGGAGAAAGGTGCACGGGGCAGACCCCTCATCATGAGCCCCCCGGCTGTGCTCTCCTGAGCCCTCCCCCTGCCTCCCCGCACCACCCCCCCAGGGAAATGCAGCCCCTAAGCCACATGGGACGGATACCTGCAGTCACTTTTCCATGCTGGCGTGGGCAAGGCTCCCCCAACACTTCAGTTCAGACCGCGGAGCAAAGGCCCTCCGGGACAGTCATCCAAATTACCCAGGGAGGCAGTAGGGAGAGGTGGGGTCTGGAGTAAGTGACAAAGAGAGCCCCATCCCTTCTCATGAGTACCCCGGGGAGCAGATGCTTGCATGGAAAGAATTCAAGTGCAAAACTCACGTAAGCATCTGTAAATTTCTTCAGTAGGGGAGGCTCAGCTGCGCGCCCCCCGCCCCCCCAACAAATCCCTCTGGCCAGTAAGATAAAGGCTTCGCTCCCCACATAACATTCAACTTCTGAGCCATTTTCCTCTCCCAATCCCGACACTCCCTCTGCCCTACCCCATCCCCTAGTGCTCAGCCCACACCTCTTTCTACCGTCCAGATGCCTTGGCCAGGGCTTGGCGAGAAGTCTGCCTTACTGCCCGACTTCCAGAAGGCCCCATAGAAAGAGAAGACGGGTATTAAGTATCTCGCTAAAACATACGTAACTTTATAGGAAGGGAAGCGCGATAAGAATGAAAAACTAGTCAAGTCCATGCAGTGGGGGCCCCCACTCTGGTGTGAAACAGTCCGCGCCTATAGACCACGTGAAAAGCCCCCGCCAGACATCCCCCCCTGTAAGCGAGAGCCCAGGGCAGAGGTGAGGGAGGCGATGCAAACAGGTGTTAGAATGTCCCCAAATACAAGGAGTCGATGGTAAGCGTATCTGCAGATAAGGTCATTCTATCTAGCAAGTTTAGAGTGCTTGGAGGGGAAAGCCAGATACTCCTGTAACTTAAGTTTGGTACAAACAGGTAAATTAATCCCCCTCTCGCTCTCCGTTAAAAGGTTCCACTCGCCTTCTTTCCCAGGGACACCTCATCTTCAAGTTTCCTTCCTTTCCGGTGCCGTGGGTAGTAAGAACACTTCCAAGGGTTCCCCCTGGGCCCCAGACAACAAAAGGGAAAATGCAAGGTTGTTTTTGTTTTGTTTTTTAAAGTGATTGGCTCCCTCTGCAGCTCGAGGGCGCTGATGTTTATGTGCGGCTAGTGAACGGTTATTTCCCAGAGAACTCAGCCTTCTGTCCCGGGCGTGAGCAATCCTGCTCGTGCTCTGATACAATAAGATACAATTCACCCTCCACCCCCGCCCCCCTGCGCCAGCAAGCAGAGACGGGGCCCTCACCTTTGAAAGCAGACATAAGCTTCTTGGAGGAACGCTGAACCAGCAATTAGCCTGCTCAGGGCACACCAGCCGGGCGAAGCCTTCTAAAGAAGCTTGCAGCGAGACCCGACTTGAAATCCTCCTGAGCAAGTCGGTTTCCCCTGGCCTCAGCCTCAGCAACTTTCCCCCCGGGCTGGCTCCCCTGATTTACCGCGACCCACCCCCGCCCCTTCTCTTTCTTTACTTTTTCTGCACTATCACCCTGGGGAGGAGGAGGCGGGCGGTTAAAGGGATGATGACACCTCAGGTTGTTTTTTTGTGACGTTTTATTTTTCAGAGAGAATGAGAGAAGGCAGGCAGGAGAGGGGCAGAGAGACAGGGAGACACGGAATCCGAAGCGGGCTCCGCATGGTAGCAAAGACGCGAGGCTGGAACTCACGAACCTCTAGATCACGACCTGAGCTGAAGTCGGACACTCAGCCGACCGGGCCACCCAGGTGCCCCCAGGCACATGAGGGTCGTGACAACTTCACAAGCAGGAGAAGCATGGAACCGAACTTCAAATAAGAAGGGGCACCTTTTTATTTTTATTTTTTTAAATTTTTAACGTTTATTTTTGAGACAGAGAGAGACAGAGAAGGAACGGGGGAGGGCAGAGAAAGAGAGGGAGACACAGAATCTGAAGCAGGTTCCAGGCTCCGAACTGTCAGCACAGAGCCTGACACGGGGCCCGAACTCACGGACCGTGAGATCATGACCTGAGCTGAAGTCGGACGCCCAACTGACTGAGCCACCCAGGCACCCCAAAGGGGCACCTTTTTAAAGGTGGACAGAGAGCGCACAGGGTCCGGGGTCAAATTCTTCAAAGTGTAAGAAACCCTGGGGACCTGGTCTGCTAATGTACCCCAAAGTGGCATCAGGACAGCACGGCTTCATGGAGTAACAGGTGATACTGAATGAAAAGAGAATCCTGTACATGGTGGGGGTGGGGGTGGGGGTGGGGAATGCCAGCTCCAAGAAAAGGAAACAGATTTTTGTTTTGTCCCGTCTGGGCTTTTTTTGGTTTGGCTTTGTGTTTTGTTTTGGGCCGTAGTGCTTCTCAGCACCTTTAACGCCCGAACATGGAACCATTTCTTCCGCGTTATCACCTATTCATCTTTCCAGAACTTTCTGTTCGCTGAAGGAACTGGAGACAGTACTTCTCCGAGTGTGGCCGGCAGGCCACCTGCTAACCGTCCTCAAGAAGATAAATGCTAACACCGGACAGTCGGCACTTAAAGCTATCATTGAGTGGGGCGTCTGGGTGGCTCAGGTGGTTAAGCATCTGACTTCAGCTCAGCTCATGATCTCGCGGATGGTGGGTTCAAGCCCCGCGTCGGGCTCTGTGCTGACAGCTCAGAGCCTGGAGCCCACTTCAGGTCCTGCTCAGTGAACTCACTGAGGGGTATAGACCAGCATGCGTGTTGCACAGGGCACGAGCTGTGTACTAGTCACGAGAAGTAGGACCACACATCCCCAGTGGACTGGGGAAATACGGGCTCACCTCCGTTGTACACGTGGGGATGCTGACGCCAAAGACACAGAGCGACTTCCCGAAGGTCACAAAGTCTGTGGGAAAAGGGTGACCCCCCAAAACATCTTTTAAATAGAAGCGGGTCATTAGAACAAATTTGACGACGAGGATTCTGATTTCAAATGGCCCCAGCGAGCCTCGGAGCTCCGTGCAACCTCTCTCTCCCAGGATTTTTACAGAGGCGTCCGACGAAAACCAAGTCCAACGAGAAATGGCTAACCCCCAAATCTAACGAGAACATCCACGACGAACGAGACGGAGGGAATTTAATTCTGAAATAGTGCGTACCTGAAAAACGAGGCGAGGGGGTGGGGGAAGGGGACAGTGTGCAGCCAGCTCTCTGGCACTGACCTGACCCAGGACCAGGCAGGTAACAGACGAGCGAAGCCGGCCCAGTGGGAGACAGTAAGGAGCAGTGAGGACTGTGTCAAACGGGAAAAGAACACGCCCCCATTCACAGGTGCGGCTGCCTTCCGGTTCCAGCCAGCCGTTGGTCCCGCCCTTTGTGAAAGAATCGGAAAACCCGGATTTGCTTGCCAAACTTCGGAGTCTGTCAATATCAGCGATGAATTCACAGGTTTTTAAAACGTTGCAAGTATTCGCTCGAGGATTTCATGTATATTAAGTTCCACAATGTGTGATGGTGGAACGTAGGAGGGTTGGTATGTCCTTGGGACAGGGACAGTGACTGGAAGGGGCACAAGGGTGGCTTTGGGGGGGGGGTGAGTTCTTAAGCCCCTATTACCTCGGGATGTTGACTTTGTGAACATTCATCAGGCTGCACATTCTTGCTTTGCATACTTTCTTGTAGGTACGTGAAGTAAGAATCCGACTTAAAAAAAAGCCAGGCCTCTAGATAAAATAATGCGATGTCTTGGATTTTCTTCAAAGAACGCAGAAAAGAGAGAACGCAACACTTCTTAGCAACGAAGAAGGGAAGTCTTGGAAAAGGAGAAAGGCAATACTGAATGAAAAGACACTGAATGAAAAGAAAATAAGCAGAAACTAAAGCCACGCTGAGAAGATTTTAAGTGCGCGATGTTCCTACAGAGACCACGGTCTCTCTGTGGTTTCTGCCCGTGTAGGAGTTCTCTGAACGGGTGCTTGAAGGAAGACGATGCCATCCCGAAGTTCCTTTGTACACAACGGGTCTTGGCATGGGTAAGCAGTGGTGACCTGAACGGCCAGCAAGCTGCACAGTAAGAGCCAAGTTCTTGGACAAGGGCATAAACTCAGCATGGGCCAGGTCGGCTCTACGGTTAAGACCTTCTCCTGCACAGCGGCCGGGGACAGTACAAATCAAGAGGTCTCCGCTGGTAGGGACGACGGTGGTTAGGGTGTCAGAGAACGCAGAAGGAAAGCAACAGGGCATAGGGAGAAAGCGGCAGAGTTCAGTCATCCTGAGAACCAAGAATTGGGGTACGGTGGTGGTGGCGGGCAGGCTCAAAGAACAGGTGAAACAGAACAGGTTGGTAAGTGAAGAAATGGAGGGAGGTTGCAGTCAGAAAAGGGGGATCAAATACACAGATCTTAGCGCTAGAGTAGGGGCTGCAGGGGTGATGTGAAAGTGACTGTGACATAGGTATCATGAAAACTGCCATCTATCAAATGCCCGTGCCATTCCAACAGAGCTGAGGCTGACGAGCGGGTGCGGGCAGAAGGAAAAGTAGGCACGGGGACAGAAAAAGAGAGGGAAACTATAACCCCGGGGATATTTTAATGTGAAAAAGTCTGTGTGTCTTTGTGGGGGTGGGGAGGAGGGAAACAAGAGAAGAGATGGCTTGAAGCGGTCCCCTGGAACACCAGGTGGAATTTCCGCCATGTACAGGAGCTCCAAGATGGGGCGTTCGAAGGGCCATCTGGGAGGGCTTTGGGTTCAAGAGGTTGACCACCTGCAGATCTAGCTGTAGGACCTTAGGCGACCAATCTCTGAGAGTTTCCCTTTCCTCCTCCACCATGTGGGGGGGGAATCACACAGAAGCATCACTCCCTGCACACAGCAGGCCCTCACTCACTAACGCTGAGCCATTTCCCCCCCCCTACTGTATCACATAGTAATGGACGCTCCCTCTCCTTCCTATCTGCTTAGCGGTCTTTGGAAAGCTCCTGGAAAGTAAACTGTACAAAATCACATTTCAATTTTCACTGGTTCATCGAACGCTTCCCGTTCTCCTCAAAAGGGTTTTCGGAATTACCAGTGATTTCGCAGGACTAGCGATTTTAATTTCGTTTTAACATTTATTCATTTTTCTTTTTTTTTTTGAGAGAGACAGAGTGTGAGCAGGGGAGGGGCAGAGAAGAGAGGGAGACACAGCATCCGAAGCAGGCTCCAGGCTCTGAGCTGTCAGCACAGAACCTGATGCAGGGCTCGAACTCACGAAGTGTGAGATCATGCCCAGAACCGAAGTCAGACGTTTAACTGACTGAGCCACCCAAGCGCCCCAGGACAAACAATTTTTTAAATCAGTGCTTAAGTTGCTTTGCGGCGTCTTTGAACCTGTGGATTTTTTTGTTCCCTGGTTCAAACAGGCCCCTCAAGGACGAGTTCACGTCTCTCGTATTTCCATTGGCTGCCACGGATAGCACTTGAGAAAAGTGAGTGCTACAACAGGGCATTTTTAGGGCAGTCGTATTATTCTGTAGGATATTAAAACGATGGGTGCATGTCATTATACGTTTGTCAAAAGCTGTAACAGGACATCAAGAGCAATGTTGTAAACTCTGTAAGTCCTAACGTAAGCTAAGGACTTTGGATGATAATGATGTGTCATGCAAGGTCATCAATGATAACAAATGTACCATTCTGGTGATGCATGGGGACAGTGAGGGGGGCTGTGCATTTGTGAGGACAGGGCGTACCTGGGAACTCTGGTCTTTTCACTCCATTTTGCCGTGATCCTAAAAATGCTTTTGAAAGATAAAGTCTGCATGTTTTTTAAAAAGCAAGCGCTCCAGGCACCTGGGTGACTCTGTTGGTTGAGAGTCCCTCCAGCTTCGGCTCAGGTCATGATCTCACGGTTCATGAGTTCAAGCCCCACGTTGGGCTTGCGGCTGTCGGCACCGAGCCTGCTTCAGATCCTCTGGCCCCCTCTCCCTGCCCGTCCCCTGCTTGTGCTCTCTCAAAAATAAATACACATTTTTTTTAAGGTAAATGCTCAATAAACCCTTGTTAAATGAGTGGGAAAAAAAATAGGTCAGCATGATTTAGGAGAATGTATTCTTCACTGACTGTACAAAAAGGCTCAAAATAGTCACCTTTGACTTCTTCCATTTGAGTGTTTCAAGTCAGTGACAAAGTAGCGATCGGCTCTCCTCCCCTATTCTCTGTGCTCACCCCTCCCCCCCACACCCACTCACCCACTTGGGGCTTCTGTAAAAGCTCTGGGCTGGGAACAGGATGTTTACTTCTTTGTGTATCTGTGTTAACTGGCAGCACTAGCATATGCTAAGTGTCTGGAGATTTCTGGAACAATCAGCCTGGAGGGCACCAGGGACCCTAGGAACAGCACATCAAGAGGAATGGCTGGGCTGAGCCAGGTCTGGAAACAAGCAAGTTGGCGGGGGAGGGAGAGGCCTTTCAGCTGGGGGGAAGGAACTGGGAGTGATCTGGGGGTGTAAGATTGTCCTCTTAATTGTCTGCTTAGTGTGTCTTCTCCCCTGGGGAGACCACTTTAATGGACCCGAGATCCAAATCCTGCATTTCTTCAACAACTCCTGCAGCAAAGAGCATTGTCTTAGGCCAACGCCCCGTTCTTTTAATACAGATCATCTCCTACATCTCTGCAAAAGATCCGCCCTCCAAGATAGGGTCTGCTCCAAATGCACGACAGTGGTCCCAGTGCATGGTGTAAATCCATCGTGACAGGAGGCGTTTTAAGGTGGTCCTTCGAACCTTCCGCTGCACTAAACAAGGGTAACCTTGTGAATGTCCATATGCAGGCTGGGGGCTGGGGGCAGAAGGGCGCTCCGGGGTTGCACACGCAGAGCCATTCCAACCGCCTGCGGGTAGGGGGCAGCTGCTGGACTCAGGGCACTGTCGGGGGGCGGGGGGGGGGGTGGGTCGCTGAGCCACCTGGTCTCCGTCCAGCAGAGACTCAGGAATCAGAAGGGGCTTGAGTTATTTGCTTTTTCCTTAGCCTCCTCTCCTCCCCACCCGGGGCCTTTTCCACCTTTTCTCTTCATCCTGCCCTTTAACCGGCCCCATTCAGGAAAAATAAAGCTAGTTTGGGGTGCCCACGGGACCTGCTGACTCGCATTCCAGGCACCCATTACAGAAGTGAGTGAACCCAAGAGAACACAGTTCCTCCCCCAGAGAGAAAGAGAACACACGTGCTGCTTGAAAACGGACTCTGCTGATTCACTTCTTTCCGAGCCATCTCATCCCCTTCTCCTTAAAAAGGCAGTTTCCTCGCCCATCTCAAGAACTCATTCATTCCGCCCGCGCCCCGACAAGCCAGTGATTCAGCGAGGCCGAGGCCGATCTGCACCCCCAGCTCTACCCGACGGAGGCATATACTACGAGAACACACACCTCCCCTCCAGAAGGCAGGGGAAATTGTGCCGGAGGGTTCCGAGCATACAGAGGGCGGGGAAAGAAAGGAAGCGAGCAAACGGACCCGCCTGAGCGCCGGGCTGGGAGGACGACCGAGGCTCAGGACCCGCTTAGCCCCACCCGAGGGATGGCTGGCAGCGGGGAAATCCCGCCCGCCCCGGCTCTGCCCGCCCACTCTGGGCGGGGCTGCCTCGCAGGCGGAGCACCATTGGCCTCCTGGAAACCGTTCGGACCAATCAGCGCGCGGCCGCGGCCCGCCGGCACCCTCCCCGCCACCGCGAGCGCGGGCTGCTCCGCCCGGCTCGACCCAACAGGTGAGGCTGCAGCGGGGCGCTCGGGCTGGTCACGTGGATGCAGCGGGCGACCCGCGGGGGCGGAGGGGCCGCCCCCGCCACGCCCCCGACAAGGGAAGCTCCGCCATCTGTCTCCGGGGCTCAGCGATCCTGGACCAGATGTAGTGATCCCACGCGACACAGGGACCGTGCTGACGGATCCCAGCCGCGGAGCCATTTTCTGTGCCACCTTCCAAGACGCCGGGTCTAGGCGAGCGCTCGGCCAGCTCCCCGATGGTGGCAGACACGTGGCCGCGCCGGGGGTCTTTGTGGGGCCATGCCGGACACTTCTGTCATCAGATCTTCCCTCCTGCCCCTCCGCCATTCAGTCGAGGGTGTGCGCGAGAAATCTGCCGCTTCTCACTTCTCTTTCCCATATATGTATATTTCTTTCACTCTCCATTTGTTGCCCCCAAGCTTCACGTTGCCCAGAACAATCTAACAGCACTGTATGAGTTTCTGAGCAAGTGTAACCCTGTGCACTGAGTGTGACAGATTGGGGGGGGGGGGGGGGGGGGGGAACAGGGGGTCTCAATCCTCCGCCCCCAAGCTGCTTGAAGAACACATGGAATCATTCACACTCTTGTCCAAAGCGTTTAAAAATACTGACCCCTTTGCAAGACAGGAGTCCAGCCTGGGCTTAAATAACAACCAAACCTGATGCTACACCAGGGTCTTCTTTTAACACATTTGCTGAATTTAGGAGAAAAATATTTTATCCCAAGAGCTTATCTGCTCCGTAACAAACATACCAAGTTAAAGTCCCAGTGAATGTATGTATGTACATACATACTTTTATTACAATGCAAGTAGAAAATCCCAGTTGCCCTCTGTAGTGCCTCTCTAACCGGATCCACAGTCCTACCAGTTTCTAAAAGCAACTCTCTCTGGGGGGCGAACACACTGTTCAGTACAGCTTTGCTATTTAAACATGTTACACCCATGATGCAATGAGGTAAAATTTTTCGAGTGACCCAGGAATGTAAGCTATTTTTAACGTTTCAAGCCACAAAAGTGTGTGTTTAAAGAATTTAAGATAGAGATATAAGGGAAATCAACAACTCCTCTCTATCTGCAAAGAAAATGAATGGGTTTTATTAGCATTAACAGTATTTTGACACACAGCCTCTTGGCTGCAATGAAAAATATTTATCATCATGTTATTCAAGCTGGTAATTGCTTCTCCCTTCTCAACTTTTCCCCATATCTAAATTCAGAAAATATATATAAAATATATAAATATATAAAATATATATATATATATATGTATATATACATATACACACACACCGATAATACTAATACCAGTTTTATTGGGTGTTAGTTTTATTTTGGTATACTTTGAGAGCAATCGGAGATTTCTAACAAGGTAATCTTTTAAATATTAGAAAAAGCTTCATGCTCAACTTACAAGTAGCTTTCAAAGATACCAGTATCTCATTTCTTCTCCGTCATGGTAAATGTTTTCATTCGAGGTAGGCACCATATTGTATCCATTACCCTTGAAAATATGCCACATACTTCGGGAATTCATTTTGCTGGGATTCCTGACTGTCCCAGCAGCCTAGCGCCGAAATTTCCCTTACTGTCTGAAATCACCCACTGTTAAATGAGAGAGGTAGCGCCCTATTTGGAAACTAACTCTATTCACAGCAAAAGAAATGCTCATTATGCGCTGCCTTTCGAGTAGACATTTTGTGTCTCTGTCAATCAAGTGAATTTCCATGTTCATAGAGTGAGGACACAAAGTATTGAAAAACTAGTGACACAGAAAGCAGTCTTGCAAGCGATCTTGGGTCACTTCTGAAGCTCTAAATAAACGCCACTTCCTGGATTCAGAACACTAGTGGGCTGGGTTTTTGTTTTGTTTTTTTTCTTTTTAAATTCCTGGAGCACTTTTAATTCTAAGTAATGTTAGTGATTAAAAAGGGTCAACTTGGGACGCCTGGGTGGCTCAGTCGGTTAAGTGTCCGGCTTCGGCCCAGGTCATGATCTCAGTCTGTGAGTTCGAGCCCCGCGTCGGGCTCTGTGCGGACAGCTCAGAGCCGAGAGCCTGCTTCGGATTCTGTGTCTCCCCCCTCTCTCTGCCCCTCCCCGGTTCACACTCTGTCTCTCGCTCAAACATAAATAAAACTCTTAAAAAAAAATTATTTAAGGGTCAACTTATGTAATCAGAAAACCTTATATCCTACGACGCGTTTTAAACAAAAAGGTAAAACCAGCATATGCATTTGGAATGAGGTTGTGTGACACATTGACTTTTTTTTAATCTCAAAAAGTTTTGCTTCAAACAAGAAAATAAAACACCCAAACTAGAAAAACAGCTGTGACAGATCACTTCAAAAATCTCAAACAATACAACTTTAGCTGGGGAGATGTCTTTATAAATATTAGTCTCTATTAAATGCCACGTTTTTAATACTCATGGCTCTGTTAAAAAGGCAAAATCTAGTTTAGTCCACACTTAATTCCTAATTATGGTATCTTATTTCGGTAAATATGTTTTAAGGCATAGGCTAATTTTTTTTAAAGGCCTGTTCAACAATGCCCTATCACTTGAAAGAGAAGTGTAATTCCTACATTTCAGCATTTTTTTAATCTAAAACAAATAGGTTGCTATTAAATATTGACTATTTTATTAACTCAGAGCATCTGGGGAAACACTTATGATTAGGTTAATTTATGTTATATTTTCCCCTCAACTTGTAAAAGATTAATCAACCATTTTATGGTCTAATTTAGGTGCCTAATTAAAAACAGAGTTCAACACATGCTGCACTGTCTTGCTAATAAATCTTGACAGCTCTGTAACATGATGGTTTGTATTTCAAATTGTTGCATATAAATGGAGATTTTTGATCTTCACCCAGCAGCTCGAAGTGAGTTGCATATTTGGTTTGAACTCCAGGACTGAGAAAGTGCAATTACTTCAAAAAGGATTATCTCCAATCAGATCGTATCTTAAATTTCCCTCAGTGAAGACAGAAGCGGTCCTTGCCACCAAGTTTTCAGAGCTAGTCTAGGAAAACAGAGGAGAAATTAGTTTCCTCGGCACTTGGGAAAGTGAAGCGTAGGAAAAGTTGCTATTTTCCGCTGCTGGCTTTCAAGTCAGAGATTTCTGAAGTTACTGGGTGTTAGAATCTAATTCTAAAGAAATCTGCTCCACGAGTTCGTTTAACTGTCTTCTGGTTTGGTAAGCGCAAGTTTTCAGTTTTGATTTGGGGGACGGTTTTTTGTTTTTTAATGAATAAATTCATCCCAAGAAAGTTCTGGAACATCTTATTTTAACTCTATGTCCTCCCACACACCCCCCTCCCCAGCCTTAAAAAAAAAAAAAAGGCAAACGGAAGAGAATAAATCTACTCTGTAGGGACATCATATTTTCTCAGCCTTTGTTATTTGAGGATATTTTTGTAATTTTAATGACTCCTTTGGCTCTGTCCTGTGCAGGCACAGAAATGAAACTTCTATAGTGATAGAATTATCCTTACTCTAGTTTATAAGCCAACATGGGATGCAGCAACTCTCCTATTCTGGGGCTGATGTAAGTGAGCAGTCTACACTGAGGTGACGAGAGGTGCAAGAGAAAACTCAAAACTCTTCCAAAGCTAACCCAGTTCTGAACCCCTCATCTATGACCAGCCTCCTGTCCTGGTCACTTTAAGCAAGGAGGGAGCACAGCCCAGAGTGACCTCTGGATCAGAACCTCCTGGGTTGCTATACTAAGCTTTGTCACTTTCTGGCTGTGAGGCCTTGGGCCAGTCGCTTAACCTCTCTGTGCCTGTGTTTCTTGGCCTATAGAAGTACCTACTTCACAGGACTGTAACGAGGATTAAATGTGCTAATCCTGTAAAACTTGAAACAGTGCCTGGCACACAGGGAAAACATTCAGTAAGTGTTAGCTATCAACATTATAAAACCACCCACACGCCAGACTTTTTTTTTTTTTCCTAACGTGGCCACAGCATTCAAGTGTCAGCTTCTTTGTACAACCAAAAATGGAAAGAAGAGTCAAGGCGGGGAAAGGGTTCTGGCGCTGTAACATCTAAAGCATAGTTCTCTCAAAAAAAAAAAAAAAAAAAAAAAAAAAAATCACGATAATAATCACACAATATTTAGCTAACTTAATTCCCAAACTGGGGTCATTAAAATTCTTGAAAATCTACCGAGCTTAAGCCAAATCAAAAAGAGAAACTTACTACAGAATGTACATATTTAATTTTAAATTCCAAGTTTAAACCAGTGTTCAGAGCCTCGGTGTAGGCGGTGGGTGACTTCTCCACCTGGGGGTATGTAAGGTGCCCCCATTATTTCTCAAACACCTTCACCACCAAGGAACTGAAGGTAAAGGATGGTTGCACCCCAAGTCTTGATAAGCCAACCCACGGGGTCCTCGAAGCACCTGTGAAGTTTGGGAGGCCTGATCAGAGCAAGAGCGAGCTGGACAATGGACTGGAAAAATAAACCCACAAGAGTCTTAATCCCAGACTAAAACACGCAGGTCCGGAGCAGGTGAACCCCACTTACTAACAATTTTTTTTTTTTCCCTGCAGCAGCAGGTAAAGCAGCAGAAAATTCCGGAGTCCTGGCGGGTGGCGAGGTCAGCTCCGTGTGTCGCCACCCTGGTAGGCTCCTTCCTACCATGATCCCTGCAGCTCGGCCTGCTACGGTCTCATTCTGCCAAGGGTAAAAGACCTACGATCAAATCCTAAGACTTAACGCAAATCTGCCCAGGCTCTGGGCTACCGGTTAGGCCACTAGCAACAGTGTGTTATCAACCGATTAAATCTATTAACGACTTGCTCAGACACAGCCAGGACCTCGGTTCCCCCACGGACCGCCACGCCTGACTCTCGGATTCAACCATCCGTGCCCCTAGCTTCTTAGTGCCTTCAAAATGTCTAAATGCCTTCAAAATGTCTTCCCCTCTCTCCTATTTTCTGCTTCTGAGGACACGTTTTAACCAGTACGCGAACTGCAACTCTCCGGTTAATTATTATTTACACTCTTCTGCAGTCTGCGGCCTGACCGTCCGGACACAGCGGGAGATAGATACAATGGGACACACCTCTGGCGAGGAGCTAGGCTTGGCTGAGCCCGGAGAACGAACTCCGGCCAGGGCGAGGGGTGCTCCCCGGGCACCGGATTTTAGGAAAAGCGTCGTGGGACAGGCGTTTCCTCCCGGTGTGGTCTGTCTCAAGTTAAAACGGCTGCCTTCAAAATAATTAAGTCCACACATGTGCCCAGACGTCCAGAATATCCTTCATCAATTAAAAAAACGAAGTAAGCAGATGGCCCTTAAAAGCCTTGGGTTTCGTCTTGTTTTTTCTTAGAGACACCCACTAAGCCTGCGGCCCCGCCGGGCGCTGCTGGGGCAGCCCGGGACCGCGGCGCGGGGGGCGAGCCGCGGGGTCTGCACTTTGCTCCTCCCGCCACCCCGGTCCGCGGGGTGGCCGCCGCGGGCCCTGGGCCTCCCGGTCCCCGTCAGTCCGGCCCCTCGGTTCCGGGAGCTGGCAAGGGAAGACGACGAGGGCTCCCGCCTCCCCCAAGTCCGGTCGCCCCGCGCCCCCCCACCCCCTCCCCCCCCCCCCCACCCCCCGGCGCAGGTCCCGCCCGAGGCTCCCCGGCTGCTGCGCTGCCCGCTGCAGGCGCGCGGCGAGCCTTTCCAGCGCGGCTTCGCTCTTTATTCCGCAGTTTTGAGTCCATCGAAAGGAACGTGGCAGGTGGAGCGCGGCCGCCTAGACACCGCGCGAATCCTCCAGTGGGGATTTCCGTACCTGCCCCAGAAACCGCCGGACTCCGCCGATTCGGCGATTTTCCAGCCGGGTCCTCCCGACCCGGCCCCTAGCTTTCGCATCTTAGAAATCCCCGGACTGCCTCCGGCCCCCGGCGGGTTCCCCCTGAAAAGACGTTCCTGCCCTCCCGGCCCCCAGATTGCTCATCCCCGGAGGAAGAGGGCAGGTGGCGGCAGAAGCAGGAACAACAAGGCACCCGACGGCACTGACACTCGGAGAGGCCCCCACGTGGCTGCCGGGCACCCGAGCGCACCCGCGCGCTCCTCTCCGCCCGGGGCGGGGGCAACCACAGGATCCCCACTGCGCGGATGGGAGCACTGAGGCTCAGCGCCACCAGCGAGCTGCCGGAGCCCGGACGCGAATCCAGACGTCGGACACCAGAGCCCGGCAACGGTGGGAAGCGTGACTGTCACGGCTGGCTAAACCTCGAGACTCGGGCAACTCCTGACAATAATAAAAACATGAAGGACAAAAGGGAGCGGGAGGGCAAGGCTGGGAAGAGAAGGATTTTAATCCGCGGGGTCAGCCCCCTTTTATCTTTCGCGAAGCCTGGGGGCGGGGGATGGGAGCAGGGAACGCGGGTTCGGTTCGACTCTCCCCTTTTGTTTCCCCGAAGTCCCGAGCATCTTGGGCCTGGAGGACTGCCTGCCGGCCACTCCAGAGTCACACTCGCGAGGGTTGGGGGCTCAGGACCAGAGAGAAGGGTAAGTGTAGGCCGTTGGCCGGGCTCCTGGTTGGCGACCAAGTTTTTCGAAGGCCGGAGTCTGGACCCCCTGCCCACCCGCGCCTCACCGGAAGCTCGGTCAACCCAAAAGCTCACTCCAAAGACGGGTAGCTCTGGAAAGCGTTGGGCAGAGGTCGTGATTATGACCCCAAGGGCCGCTCGCTGCCCCTCGGCAACCCGACCCCACAACCTGACCCGAAAAACGAAACTTTCTAAAGGCCCGACCTTCGGGAAAAGCACATTTCTCAATCAACGAACCCCTCACATTCTTTGCACCCCGACGTAGTGCAGGGCCCGCGGACACACGCGTCCCGGCCGGCGCTCTCCCGGCACCCGGGTCCGGGAGGCGGAAACGAGCGAGCAGCGCCGGCGGCGCCCCGGAGCCTTCAAAGCCGCGCGCCGCTCCCGCCGGCTGCAGTGCGCGCCTTTGCCCGACAGGGACCAGCACCGCTCCACGCTCCGCGCCGCCCGCCCCGCTGCCGGGCGGAGGCGCCGGGCCACCCGCCCAGCTCGCCCTCCCGAGCCCAAGCTGCCCGCCAGCCAAGCGGGTCTGGCCGTCTTCGGGTTCCAGCCAGGAGTTCGACTGTAACAAAAAAGTTTACAGACGCCGTCGGTCTGTCCCACCCCCCTCCCCATCTGGGGAGCAGAAACCGCTCTGGAAGTTGGTCTAGGGTGGAGACGGTGACCGGCTGGGCGCAGAGCGTCCCGGCGCTCCGGGAGGAAAAATAAAATACGAGCAGATCTGGATTGGTCGCTTATGGGAAACGGCCACAGTTAAGAGGGTCCAGTCGCTGACCACCCCCCTTTGATTAATTCTAGGGGCGCCGCAGGCCACGGAGCTGCCAGACCTCCTCGAGAAGTTTCTATGGGTTGTGGCGAGTGGAGCCCCGAGCACCCGGTACCATGCCGGGGCGGGATTCCGGGCGCCGCCGCTTTATTCCTCTGTCTGCCCCACCCCGCCCCCCGGGGGTCGGAGGCTGTACCCCTGTCACTTCCCCGGCACATGCCACGTCTCCGTCCTCTGCGGGTCTGGATCGCGGCTGCCGCCCCTGCCCTTGGCCCTGCTGGGAAAACTCACCGGTACCAGGCGAGGCCCTTGTCGTAGCTGCGGTCGAAGAAATGGGGCTCGGCGCCCACGGCGCGCACGTCGGGGTGCACGCGCAGAAACTCGAGCAGCGCCCGCGTGCCGCCCTTCTTCACGCCGATGATGATGGCCTGCGGCAGCTGCTTGCTCCCGGACCCACTGAAGAAGCTGGAGATGGGGCTGGGGGAGTCCGGCGTCTCGGGACTCTGCTCCTCCTGGCTCGCGGCGCCCTCGGCCGGCTCCCTGCCCGCAGCCAGCGGGGTGGCCGGCGCCGCCTGGAACGGCAGCCTGGGGGTAGTCCCGTCGGGACCCGGAGCCGGGGCCGGCGGGGCGTGGGCGGCGCGGGACCCCGAGCCCAGCAGCAGCAGCCCGGGCGCGGCGGCGCACGAGCCGGCGCACGAGTACAGGAACATGTAGAGCCAGATGCAGAGCATGGCGAAGAGCAGCGCGAGCTTCCTCCTCACCGGTGGCGGGGACGGCGGCGGCTGCGGCAGGAGCCGGCCGGGGACATCGAGGCAGGATCGGCCGCCGCTCAGGCGCTGCCCCATGCGCAGCCCGGGGGCGCGGCGAGGGACATGGCTCAGCACATGGCGCGGGGCCCGCCGGAGCTGTGAGCGCGGAGGGGGTTCCCTGGCCCGCAGGACGCCCGGGCGGGTCGGTTTATTGCCCCCGCGCGCCCGCGGCCGCCGCCGCCGCCGCCGCCGCTGCCGTTCTTCCCCAGGTGGCGGCGGCAGCTGTAGCGGTGGCGGCTTTTGACATGTTGCCCGGGAGGAGCTTCAACTGGAACGAAAGTCGGGGTGGCGGCAACTGCTGGCCCGAAGGGTGCTCCTGCTCGGGCAAGAGGACGCCGCGCCCCCGCTGCCCGGCCACTCCAGACGGTGCGCACGGCCGCTCGCCGGGGCTGCCTTCTCGCGGTCCTGCCCACTGAGCCTCGGGAGCGGCCCCGGCACTTCCCCGCGGAGGCTGCGAAGAACTGCGCAGGAAGAGAGCCCGAGACCGAGGTGGGGTGGGCGGGCCCAGCCTTCCGGACTGACGGGCCCGTCCGCCTACCAGAAACCCGGAGCGCTCTGCAAATACAGGCGCTCCGCTGAGCGTTCAGCAGCCAACCGGCTCCCGGAACGTGGGGGTGTGGAAAGGGTTTGGGGCGGTGGAGAGAGGTCGGAGGTTGCTATTGGCTGCGGGGCAAGGGGCGGGCTCGGGGGGGGGCGGAGCCAGGAGCTGGTGACAGGAGCAGAAGGTCGGAAGGATGCTGGATCGGCTGAGGGTTGGGAGAGGTCCGACCCCGCCGAGCGGTGCGGTCGTGCGCTCCGGCTCCCGCGCGCCTTTGCTCCCTCGCTGCCCTGGAGCCAGCCTTGGCGTGTAGTTGCCCTTGGGTCGGGACTCGAGTCCCGATCCAGATGTCTCGCTGGCGGGCCCGAGGGGTGTGTGTGTGTGTGTGTGTGTGTGTGTGTGTGTGTGTGTGTGTGTGTGTGTGTTGTACGGTAGGAAGGGGGTTGGAGGAGCGAGAGTCAGGCCAGAGATGCCTGCAGCCCTCCCCAAAGCGACCATCCCACGCCGGGGACCCGGAACAGGCACCGGTGTCGGAAGTTTAAGTGGAAAGTTTGTAAAAGGCTGTCAACTTTTTAAAAAAAGTGTTTCCTTCCTTTTTTTTTTTTTTTTTTTTTTTTCCTTGCCAAGAGTTGATCTTTTTCGGGCTGCGAGCTGAGATCGGTGTAAACTGTCCTCAAGAAAAATCTTCCCTCTGCTCCCTAACTGGCAGGAAAGGTCGGGGGAGCGAAGGAAGAAAATTAACTGTGAGGTAGAGTCTGGTGAAAGGCTTCGTGGTCGAAAAGGGAGTGTGAACGTCACGTGCAGAAAGTTTTGTCCGGATCTGAGTTTGTGGGGGGACCGTGGGTTTAAGAAATCGTTCTCTCTTTCCCCCTTTCCCTGAATAAATGTTAAGGCCAGCATTCCATGCGCCTGCATCTAGGAGGCGGTTTGGTCTGCTGACCTGTTACACTAATTATCAGGTGTGGTTTTCCCAACTTGGAGCAAATCGATCGCTGAGCTGCTCTTTATTTAAGCCCAAACCCAGTGGAAGCCGCTCTCCCCAGCTCTCTTGTGCAAAGGGACCCTCGGGGCGCGGGAGCGGAGCTGTAAACCCTCGCTGCGGAAGCGAGGGCGAGGGGGGCCCAGCGCTGCCGCATTCTCGCCCCGGCGGCTGGAGTTCGGAAGCTCGGGATGTTCAAGTTCATCCCGGTCGTGTTCAGAAAGTTTTCAGTGCCTGCACGCGCGGCTCCGGCGGGGCCAGCGGGCCTCCAACGCCCGGCTTCGCGCCTTTCCGGGACAGAACGTTCCTTCCGATTCCGACCCCAGCGCGGCCCCCGGGGCTGAGTGTCGCCCCCCGGGGTGACTCACCCGGAGCCGCCGCCCACGCTGCATTTCAGTGTGGGCGCAAACCTGCACTGCACAACTGACCTCCCTCCGCCCTGCTCGCCGGACACTAGACTTCGGCCGCCAGCCCCGCGCGCTCTCGCTCCCGGAGTAAATGTCCCCAAGCGCCCCGAGTCCCCGCAGCCCCACTCCGGCTCCGGTTCCCGAGTGTCGGGAGCACACTGAAAACAACAACAAACAAACAAACAAACAAAGACACAGCCTGGCCTTAGCACCTCCGGTTCGAAAATGTGCCAGAGGGAGGCGGCGGTGACCCGAGAGGGTTCAGAGAACCCAGAGGCCACCACGGGACCCACGCGCCCCAGCTGTGCCCCGGGCCACCTCTTTGTAACTAACTACCTTGAGCCCAAGACATTTTCCCACAAAACTGCCGGGGGGGGGGGTGTAATTTAGGTAGAGGATTTTCCTGCCTCTTTTTTTGTTCGCAGGGAGGATTTCTTTCCAACTTTTCTTTTCCCCTGTCGCTGGGATGTTGTATTTGTTCTTCAGAAGTGACTTGTTCGCCTCGTTTTAAATTTAATTAATCATTAATGTCTTTTGAACTCTTAAAACACGAGAATGCTCTTCTGAGCATCAGACCGACGGTTTATTTTGGAAATGCAAGAAGGAAAGGGTATCTCCAAAGGATGTGTCTTTCATGAATTCATACTATTGGGGGGCTAGGAGCTGGGGGGTTGTTGAGTCGAAGATTTAGGGGAGAGAGCGGTAGTGCTCTGGCGAATTGCACCTCCCGGTGTGGCTAACTTCAGGCCTGGTTAGGTGCGAATCTTACAGCTTGTAAGTGTGCGTATGTTTTTAAGGATTTTCCTAATAAAAATGGTCTGTGTCCTGAGGGTTAGAGAAGTCGAGTGGAAAAGAAAAGAAGTAGGGAATTACAAATGAAGTCGCCGGATATATTGAGGGCTTTTTTTTTTTTTTTTTTTTTCCGGGGGTGAAGAGGGGGAGGGAGTGGAAGCAAAAACGTGGGCATCGGAAATTGCCCCGGGCGTTCCGCAGAGCTGAGCACCCCAGAGCCCGGTCGCCGCCCGCCTCCTCCCGGCGCGCCTTCAATCCGCCCCAGAACAATGGGGGAGTTCTCGCTGCTCCCGGCGCCCAGGGGGTTCTGCCGCCCGAGGTCGGCGGGTCATCTGCGGCCTGTGCAGCGCCGGGGCTGGGCTGTGAGGCGGCGGCGGAGCAGCCAGCCGGCCCCTTGGCCCTTGCGTCCACTTGGCTGGTGGGCCCGCCGGGCTCGGAACGCGCCCCGCAAGTCCCCACGCCTGGGCTGCCGCTACAGGGTCCGCCTTTGGCCAACGCCGTCCCTCCCCCATCCCCCCCTACTGCGGACGCGGAACCCCAGTGTCACCCCGCACAGAGCTGGTGGCGAAGCTGACCGTGAACCCAGTTTGAACCCTGTCCTTAAACATCGCTCAGCAGTGCCGGGTCCCCCCACCCCCGAGCCGGGCCGGCCGCTAAAGCGCCGCCCCAAAACTGGAGAAAGGTTTACTTTTGGCGAGAGGATGCGAAATGTTTGCATTCGGAAATCCTAGAAAGGAGCCAGTTCCATTTGAGTAACCCTGTGAGGTTCATGTGGTATTTTGGTTGGTTGGTTTGGGATCACCTAATGGGGTGCTCACCTGGGACCGGAGGGGGGGGGGGGGTTGTTCTTAACTGGCAGCAAAGGGACAGGGCCGCCTTAGGGGGCCAGTCCCTTTTCCTCTTCCTGCGGGTCCGGCCGACGACCCGCCCTGCGACCCAGTCGGGTCATTCCCTGGCCCTAGAATTCCCCATCTGTAAAAGAGGGGACTTGAGCCCAAAGATCCCCGCGGTACTTTCCGCCTGAAGTTTCTCCGATTCTGGCCTCGGGAAGGGAGGCGCCCGCAGCTGCTCGAGCCCGCTGCCAGCTCGGCCTCGTGACCCTCGGCGGCCTCCCGGGTCGGTGCCCCACCGCTGCTCCCAGCGGGGCCGTCACCGGAACCCGGGCCCTCCTCCGCTCCCCGGAGGCCCCGTCCCACCCCCGCACCCCAGCTAGGAGGCCTCCCGGGGCTTCGCAGCTGCAAGCTCGCTCCCCCTCCTCCCCGCGCGGCGGGAGGCGCGGGGTCCGGCGGGGGCCGCGCCTCCGATGCCCGCCCGCCAGGGGGCGCTCCGACAGCTGCGGGTGGCGGGAGGCGGGGATCGCTGGCTGCCGTGCGGACAGGGAAGGGGACTTCCCACCCCCGCTTGGGCTCCTGCGGCGCCTCCTGGCGCGCCCCGGAGTCCTCGTGGCCTCCCAAGTCTCCCGCGTGGTCTAGATGGCCGCATCATCCCCACGTCCCCCGGGGGGGTGGAGGGCGCCGCTCTGCAGGGGGGGGGGGGAGGGGGGCACCTGCCCAGCCGCGCGGGGGCCGCTGGCCAGGCGGAGGCGGGGCTCGAAATTCCCGGTGAGGCGGCTGGAGGGCTTCCCCAGGGCAAGGAAGCGCTTCCCACCGCTGCGCTCCCCTTGCACCGAAGGGAGCGCGCGCGTGCAGCCCAGTGTGGGTAGGACCCGCCGGCCCACGCAGGGGTGCTACGCGGCGGGTCTGCGCGGTCAGCTCCGCGGTGCAGGAAGGGCCCTCTGCAAATCACAGGAGGCAGGTGACTGCTCTGATCTTACAGATAAAAGAAGCTTGATGCCCAGACTGGTTCGGTGACTTGTATCCGGAGGCGTCAAGGCTGTGCGCTGATTCCACTTCGCACCTTGCCCAGAGCCCGTTAGTTTCCTTGCCCTCCGCCAAACTGGGGTGTGGGGGGGGGGGGGGCAGGGAATGGTGGGGACACCGAGGGAGAGGTACTCACGCCAAGGTCCCTCTTGGCTGGGCCATCAAAGGCTGGCTGCGTCCCTTCCTGGAAGTCATGGGGAAGTCCTCTCCACACTGTCGCCAGGCCCTGGCACGGCCGTCCCCTTCACCTCTTCAGACCTGGCCTTTACTAGTGCTCAGGGGGCGCTCTGTTCCTGTGTCCTCCCCTCCTCCAGCGTCTCTGGAAGTTACCTAGTCCTTTTATTACCCAGTCTCGGAATGTGCCCTGTCTTTCCTGCCAGGGTCCCGAATGGGATACACCAGACCTGGGCTCCTGTTCCTAAACTGGTTGCCAACCCACGTATTGGCTTGTGTGGCTTTGAGTAAGTTACACAATCCTCTGAGCCCCAGTAACATTGTCTGTCATTGTGCTCCTGCCCTGCAAATGCCTTCGGCCCCTTTCTTCCTCCATTTGTACCCTGCGGGCAATGGAACCCTCCAAGGCCAATCCTGTCTTCCACCTTCCTGGCTAGAGCCCAGGGTGCTGGAGGAAATCATGCCACAGAGGTGACAGGACCTAAGTAATTGTCCCTCTGCAAACCTACTATGGTCTCATTAACGCTCCTGCAACTCCCGTAAGTGTCTCCAGGAGGCCCCCTTTGCCAAGAGACAGTCTTTCTCCAAGCTTCTTTGAGAACATAGATGCTAACAGGGGATCGTCTACACCGTCTCACCACCAAACCTCCACACTGACTAACACCCACCCCAATCCCCCTTCTTCCCTCTTGTCACAATGGAGGAAGCCGGCAGGCAGCCCAGCACAGAGGGACCCCATCACTGCTCTGGAACTCGCCATTCCTGGGTCAAGGATGTCTCTTTCCCATCTCCCCCAACTCATCAGCCCCTCATGTGGTGGACACTGATGGGACCCCGTCCATGACTGCAGAGAACTGTAGACAGCAGCTTGTTGGGCTGAATGGCCTACTCCTTCCCAGGGTGGCCCCATCCAGTGACCCGTGCAGAGGTAGAGGTCTGGCCATCCCAGCACCCTGCTCCCCACCCCCCCCCCCGCCCCCCAGCCACCTCTGGAGGGCTATCCCAGCCCTGGAGCTTCCTGTGGGGCGAGCAAAGCAGGTTGGGCCTGCATCACAGCTGAACTTGTCACTTTGCCCAGGCCTGCTCCCCCAGTTTCCTTCTCCATCTCATGGTTTGTGAGTTCAAGCCCCACATCGGGCTCCAATCAGCTCGGAACCTGCTTGGGATTCCCTCCCTCTCTCTCTCTCTCTCTCTCTCTCTCTCTCTCTCAATAAATGAATGAACAAAAAAAGATTTTAATAAAATAAAATTAAGGAATTATTGAAGTAATAAATATATCTTTATCCCTGGGACTATGGTTTCCTAAAAGGTACCTCTAAAATTAAGAAAATAAAATACGTGCGTTTGGAATCATTTTTTAAAAATTTTTTTAACGTTTTATTCTATTTATTTTTGAGACAGAGAGAGAGCATGAACAGGGGAGGGTCAGAGAGAGAGGGAGACACAGAATCTGAAACAGGCTTCAGGCTCTGAGCTGTCAGCACAGAGCCCAACACGGGGCTCGAACTCACGGACTGTGAGATCATGACCTGAGCCGAAGTCGGCTGCTTAACCGACTGAGCCACCCAGGCGCCCCTGGAATCATTTTTTGAAAGTATGCCCTTTATTTATAGAGACAATATTTATTCACTTCTTGCTCTGAAACATGGGTAAACTGGCACACTTATACTGTTTTCACCCCTGTAACTGTAAAAAAAATTAACTATTGTATGCTTTATTTTACTTTATCAAGGTTGATAATATTGACACTTTTTTTTTAAGTTTATTCATTTTGAGAGAGAGAGAGAGAGAGTGGGGGAAGGACAGAGAGAGAAGGAGAGAATCCCAAGCAGGCTCCAAGCTGTCAGCGCAGAGCCCGATTTGGGGTTCGAATCCACGCACTGTGACATTATGACCTGAGCTGAAGTCTGACGCTTAACTGACTGAGCCATCCGGGCACCCTTGCTTTTATTTTTATGTGATTCAACAGAGCCAAGAAATCTGAGAGCTTCATTTCTGGTCCATATTTTTAGTTGATTGGAATTCATGGAATAAATGGCCATTATGGATACTGTTTGAAAGCATTCAAGGATGCTGTGCCTTCGACACCTTGAGAATGTCTGCCTATTGCCTTTTTAGACTTGAGGAAAATTTTGGCTGGGTATAAAATTCTTTTAGTTACACGTTTGTTTGTTTGTTTGTTTGTTTTCCACTTAGAATGTTATAGTTGTTCTGCCTTCTCCTGGCATAGGATTTTGCTAGGTCATTCTTGGATGGCATCCATTCTGCACTTCAACATCTCCTGAGTACTTTACCTCAATCACTGTCTATGTTTTATTCAACGTCTCTACTTTTTTAAAAACTGTTTATTGTCATACCTTCATTGTCTAGTTTTTCTTCCTGGGCTCGTGCTCCTCAAGGATATCAGCTGATAATAGGTAGCTGGGGAAGGATGAGTTTACAGGATGTTTATGAGGGAGTGCCCTTGGGACCACAGAAGGAAGGGGGTGAAGGAAGCAGGCTTGGGCAGAGGTTGAGAAGTCCTGTTGTGCTGCAGGCACAACATCCTTTGCTGACCCCACAGGAAACTCTGGAGCTCAGATTGCCCTCCAGAGATATCTGAGATTGGCCGGGATGACCAGGTTTCTGCCCCTTCAGAAGGAAAGCTGGCTTACCTAAAAACATCAAATCTCTTCTCTGACCCCATTTATTTTTCAGAAGAATTGCATTAGTAATTTTTCTCTCGTAATTTCTTGAGAGGTTAGGGAATGATTATTCTGACTCCTCACTTTTCTTTTAAATGAATCGGCTTTATTTTTTAGAGCAGTTTTGGGTCGATGGAAAAGTTGAACGGAAAATACGGACCTCCCATTTATCTCCTCAAGCACCGTTTCCACCCATATTTCTGCCTAATATTAATATCTTGTGTTAATGCAGCATAGTGGTTACCACTGATGAGCCAATATGGGCATTATTATTATGTAAAGTCCATAGTTTACATTAGGGTATAACACGCTTTGTGTTACACACTCGATAAGTTTTCAGAAATGTGTGTCACCATTATAGCCACACAGAAAATTTCACTGCCCTAAACACATCCATCTACTTGTCCCTCTCTCCTCTCAAGCTCCTGGTAATCACCGATCTTTTTGCTGTCTCCATTTTTGCCTTTTTCAGAATATCATATAGTTGGATTTCAGAATATCATATAGCGTTGCTGTTTTACATTCGATTCTTTCACTTAGCAATATGCATTTAAGATTTCTCCATGTCTTTTCACGGCTTCATAGCTCATTTCTTTTTTTTTAAGGTGTGTGTGTGTGTGTGTGTGTGTGTGTGTTTTGAGAGAGAAAGTGCACATGCATGAGTGAGCAAGATCGGGGGAGAGGCAGAGAGAGAGGGAGAGAGAATCCCAGGCAGGCTCCGTGCTGTCAGCGCAGAGCCGAATGCAGGGCTCGACCTCAGGAACTGTGGGATCATGACCTGACCCGAAATCAAGAGTCGGACACTTAACCAACTGAGCCACCCAAGGGCCCTTCGTTTCTTTTCACTGGTGAACAATATCCTGTTGTCTGGATGTATCGAAGTCGGTTGGTGTTACCTACTGGGTTGCACCCAATTTGGGCCATAAATTGTAAATAAAGCTGTTATAAATATTCATATGCAGATTTTGTGTGGGCATAATTTTCCGTCTTATGTAGGCAAATACAAAGCCGTGCAATCACTGGGTCATTTGATGAGAATATGTTTATTTTTGTAAGAAACTACATTTTGTCTTCCAAAGTGGTTGTATCATTTTGTATTTCCACCCACAATGGATGAGAATTTCTGTTCTCTATATCCTTGCCAGCATTTGGTGAGATCTACTCCTACCTTCTTAATAAGCTTTCTAAACTAATTCTAAATTTGCTTTCCCTTTTGCTCCTTTTAAAATAGATTTTTTTTAAAATTAGGAAACACCTTGAACATATAGGAAAGCAAAGAAACCATTAAGAGACACCTGTACCTCTATTATCCAGAGGTGTTAGCACAAATAATTATTTTAATAAAATATTGCAGAGACAGTTAAGTCTTCCCATTTTATTTTAATTTATTTTAATTAATGGCCTATTTTTACATGGTATGTTAGATCCTATTTTCCATCCTTCATCTTTGCTTTTTTTTTTTTTTTTTTTTTTTTCCTCATTTCTGGTCTTCTCTTGGATTGTATTTTCTACATTTCCTCCCCTCATTCTTTTATTGATTTGTACATTATGGATTGAATATACATATCAAACCATTCTTCTGATGGTTGTGGTAGATTACGACACTCGTGGCCCTCCGTGAAGCAGTGCCACCTGGTATCTTTCCGTATCTTTCGTATCTTTCGTAATCTTTCACGTTGTGCGGCCAATCTCTAGAACTCCTCCCATCTTGCAAAACTGAAACTCTGTACTTGTTACACAGTGATTCCCCAGCCTCCCCCCCCCCCAGCCACCGGCAACTGTCACTCTACTCTCCGTCCCTATGAATTTGACCACTCTGGGCACCTCAGGTAAGCAGACTCACACAGTACCTGTCTTTTTGCGTCTGATGTATTTCCTTCGGCGTTATGTCCTCGAGGTTCATCCCAGTTGTAGCCCGTGTCTGGATTTCCTTCGTTTGTAAGGGTGAAGGATGGTCCACTGACTCGCTTCTGCCTGTTGGCTATTATGAATAACGCTGCTGTGAGCGATCTTTCTTTCCATTCTTTTGGCGATAGATCCAGAAAGGGAATTGCTGGATCCAGAATTTTCCATAGGGAAACTCTGTGTTTAATTAGTTGAGGTGCTGCTTCTCGGATTGGTAACTATTCTGTTTCCCACAGCAGCTCCGTCGTTTTACGTTCCTACCAACAGGGCACAAGGGCTTGTTATTTTAATTTTGGTGGGGGGGGAGGGGCAGAGAGAGAGAATGGGAGAGAGAGGATCTCAAGCAGGCTCCACACCCAGGGCGGCCCGACGTGGGGCTCGATCGCACGACCTTCAGATCACAGACTGGGGCCGAAATCCAGAGTCAGATGCTCAACCGACTGGGCCCCCCGGACTTGTTGTTATTATTTTTTTTTATAGTGGGCCATCCTGAAGGGCCAGTCAGTTCAACATTTAATTTAATTTTATTTTATTATTATTATTTTTTTAATGTTTATTTATTTTTGAGACAGAGAGAGACAGAGCATGAACAGGGGAGGGGCAGAGAGAGAGGGAGACACAGAATCTGAAGCAGGCTCCAGGCTCTGAGCCGTCAGCACAGAGCCCGACGCGGGGCTCGAACTCACGGACCTCGAGATCGTGACCTGAGCCGAAGTCGGCTGCTTAACCGACTGAGCCACCCAGGCGCCCCCAACATTTAATTTCAAAAACTGAACCAAAATTTCGATTTCCGGTCAATGCTCTGAAGATCTTGACCTGTTCTATACCCATAGGACCCTTTCTCCATTTCCACCGTCGTAGCCGTAAGGCCAGGCAGATACCTCCACGGACAGGTCTCTACTAAAAATGTGCCTTCAGAGATCGATACTTCCTTTACACGGAGAGAGCATGGCTAGAAACGGATGGAAACCACACCCAGGAGTGCAAGGGCCCTACAGTAAATTGCTCGGGGAATTGAAAGAGCTTTTGAAGTAACAGGTGGCAGTTTGAGAGCCTTTGAACCAGACTTTACTTATTGGCTAAAAAGGAATCTTGTTGTTTTAATCAAAGAGAAAATGTGCAGTGGTATCTGGGGGGGGTGGGCAGGGGGAACGGTGGTTCTCATAACCTGTATCCCAAGTGTCTGCAGACACATCGCATATTTCAAAGTGATTCCTCTTAAAGTGGCAGGAAAGTGACTGGCCGTAGTATTTGGCTGAGCAACCGCCAGATTTTCTGGAGTCATACGGCGATGTCTCTCAGACCAGACCCATTGAAATATAACAAGTGATCCCTCTGAGATCTTGAAATACGTTCAACGGGCATGTTCTCTGCAGTCAGGTGATTTGGTACCGTGTTTTAGTGAATCGTCACCAGAGTCTCCAAACTGCTTTAAAAAAAAAAAAAAAAAAAAAAGCAAATGCACACTATCCCTTGCCCCTTTTCTCATCCAAAAAGGCTGCTGATTCCAGGGGCTTCCATACCATGCCTCACTGCCCCTCGCTTCTCCCCGGCAATGCCCCGCGACATTCTCTTCACTATTGATGTGCCCCCCCTCTTCCGTTTCTGACCTTTCTTTTCCATATTCCACTCTTTCTCCCTCTGGAAATCATCTCTGCAACCTATTCCTCATTTTCAATTCCCTGCAGTCACCAGACAGGCCGAAGTAATAGACAAGTCCGTTTCCTGTCGTCATACACGCTACACCCTTCTCCCCGGCTTTGCAAAGTACATTAAGGAAAAATCGGCCGTACGAGGAATCGTTTGGTTGTTGTTGTTGTTGTTGTTGTTGTTTCCTTTGGATTTCCATCAGCACTTTGTGAATTTCTTAACTTTCAGGGGGAAACCTGCCTGAAATCTGGACACCCAGGGCTTTCTGTGAACACTGAGAGTACAAGTAATGATGCCGACGTTCATAAGCCATCCATGGAAATGACTTATGTCACTGAATGGTGGGCTTTGTCTCCACAGTGTCCTGCTCAGCTTTCACACGTGCACAGGCTATTGTCAGACGTTCAACCCCATTTCCGTCTGGCAGACAAAAAGCACAAATGTGAACCCTCCAAAAAAAAAAAAATAATAATAATAAAAGAGGTTGGTTTATAAAACCCAGAGCTGGCTCTTCAGTTGGTTTAAGAGTTTGTCCGGAGGCGGGGCGGGGGAGGGGCCCTGGGGGGCTCAGTCGGTTGAGCGTCCGACTTCGGCTCAGGTCATGATCTCACAGTCCGTGAGTTCGAGCCCCGCCTCGGGCTCTGTGCTCACAGCTCGGAGCCCGGAGCCTGCTTCCTATTCCGTGTCTCCCTCGCTCTCTGTGCCCCTCCCCTGCTCATGCCCTGTCTCTCTCCCAAAAATAAATAAATATTTTTTTAAAAAATCTTAAAAAGAAAAAAAAGAATTTATCTGGAGGAGGTTAACAGTGTGTTAGGAGGAACACACTCCGTGTTGGAGTAACGATATTCTGCTGGGATTGCTTTTCTAGTCATCGCCGCCACGTCAACTAACATTTGGCCCCCGCGCTCTGCTCTGCCATCCGAATTAGTGGTGCTCGCCAACGCCACTTTCAGCGGGCCCCCTCCCCGCTCAGAGACGCCCCCCCTCCCCCCGTGGGTTTTAGCTGTGCAAGTCGTAGCTCCCAACCTTGATTTCATCTGCAGAACAAGTATCTGGCTCAGTCACCTGCCAACCCAGGACTCTGGAGAAGGTGACTAACGAATGTCTTGATGCCTCAGTTTCCATCTGTGAAATGGGGCTGGTAATGCCATATGGCTCAGAGCAGTGCTAGACCTAAGCCAGCATTCGATGGATGCTAGCTCTTCCCGCCATTACGTAAATGATTGCTGTGCATGCCCCCCGACCCCTCCCACCCCCCGCCCCGCGCTCTCGTCTGTACAGTGGCTCATGACACCCGCTGATTTTCAGGTAAGGAAGTGGGAAGAGGGTACCTTCTGAACCTCTGGGATCGAAAACACGCTCAGACATTCTGATCTACCTCCTAGGAAAGGCTCCCGCCCTCCCTCCAGGGACATGCCTCCAGGAACATCACCGGCTTGAACTCCTGTTCCAAATACCTGCTCTGAAACTCGGTCACCAGTGAGACCACTAGGACTGGTAAGAAACCATCGAGAGGGGTCCAAAGTAAATGGGAAAACAGCACCTACCACCCCAGGGCTAGCATTTCCTTGTGCTGTCGGATCTCCTGGGAAAACTGGATTCTTAGGTGAAATTGCCTGCATCTTAAATGTGAACATGATTTCAAATGTTACATTTTTGAAATAGAATTTGAAGGGAGCCCCAAGAAGCATTAATAGGTGAGCCCCAAACATGTACATCAGGCCTCTGTAACTCCAACTTCCGACCTCTGGCCTGTACAAACCCCTGTTCCTTCCAGAGAGTTCCTGACGACAAAGAGAAAATGACAATGTTGGAGTCGAGAGGACTTCCGTGTGCACTACTGAGACAAAGAACTCCTTTTTAAGGAAGACGATGCTGCTTTCCAACGATGTGAACGGACTTGCCCAAGGTCATCTAGACTTCAACAAAGAGGCGAAGCAGGCTGTTACCCACCCCCCCGCCCCCACCCATTCTACCACACGGGGGCCTCCCCAGTCTAGGTCTGCCCTTGGGGGGGGGGTGCACAAACCACTCCCGTGTTGGGCGTTTTGTTCTGTTTGTGCATCTCCCAGCCCACAGCCCAGGGACCAACTCTTCCCCTTTGTCAGCCCTCTTTAGCCCTGACCCTGGTGCCTGCCATAATCCTAGGCAAGTGGCCAACAAATTGTTGTGGCTCAAAGGAATTGAAGTAATTAAGCCCGTCGGGTTATTGTATTAAAGTAACAACTTACTTGATATGTACGGATAATGTCAGATCTGCTTTAGATCCCCTGGATTCTAAAGTAAATGAGTTTCTGGATCCTTCACTAGCTCAAAACCTTCATTCATTCATTCATTTGTCCGTTCATTTGGCCTTTCTTGAGCTGCCCCTTGGGCTAGGCACTGTGTTAGGGACAGACACACAGTCCAGTCTATAGAAGAATCTTGACAGTGTTAAGTGTAGATATTATGAAGGCATATGTTCATTGTAAAAGAGAAAAAAAAAAACATACTAATTTAAACACGAGGATGGAAAACGAATTCAGATGGAAACTGAGACAGCTGTATACAAGGAAGTTCTCTCCCTCTCTCTCAGCCCCCCTATCCCTTTCTGGTAGCTCAGAAACACACAGTTATTTCCTAAAGCAACGGAGGAAGGCTGCATAATTCTTGCATGGCGAGTTGGCATTGTAGAGGCATAGATCTGGAAGGGGCCTTCGGGATCTCTTTGCCCCATCTAAGAAGGATTTACTGACTTTTTTTTTTTAACTTGAGAGAGAGAGAGAGAGCGAGCATGTGTGCATGTGAGCAGGGGAGGAGCAGCAAGAAAGAGAGAGAGAGAGAGAGAGAGAGAGAATCCCAACACTGTCAGCACAGAGCCTGATGTGGGGCTGGAACCCACGAACCCCGAGCTCATGGCTTCAGCAGAAATCAAGAGTCGGATGCTTAACCGACTGAGCCACCCGGGAGCCCCGGATTTACCGACTTTTTAAAGCAGCGTTTTATGACCTGCCATCTGCCTTTGGCTTTAATGATCCCAGAACATAAACACAGATACCGAGTAATGGTTCGAGCAGTCAGATCCCGTTGTGTGATCCCAGAGGACATTTATTTTCGTGAATCCGGGCTCAGGGATGTGATCTGGCAGAGTCCAGCCAGCATCTGGCAGCTCCCGTATCTGGTTCACTTCATCTGTTTGGCCTTTAAATGTTAGGTTTGAGGTCCCTACTTCTTTTCTCTCGACACGGTCTCCCTAGGTGACCTCATTAAAACGCATGGGTTAGAATACCACCTACGTTTCAAAGGCTTCCAAATTTACATCTGTAGCTCAGTCTTCTTTTTGTTGCCAGGGCTGACGTCAGAGAAATGACTGCCTGTTGTCTCTTCGAGGACGTTTATGGTCGTGGGTCTCACATTCAGGTTTTTCAGCCATTTCGAGTTTGTTTTTGTGAATGGTGTTACGAGAGCGGTCCAGTTCATTCTTTGGCGTGTCGCCGTCCCGCTTTCCTGGCACCATTTGTTGAAGAGATTGTCTTTTCCCCATCCCATATTCTCGCTCCTCCTTTATCAAAGGTTAATTGACTATGTAATTGTGGGTTTATTTCTGGGCGCTCTATTCCGTTCCATTGATCTGTGTGTCTATTCCAGCTCAGTCCTCTCGTGTCTGAGCCACAGTGTTACGTTCTGCTCCCTACTCAACATTTCCACTTGGGGGGTCTTAGGGTTATTTCAAGACACATCGACATAGCCCTTTCTCCCCGCCCAGGTTTCCCTCTCCATCGTAATGGCGCCGTTGTCTATTCGTATCATTTTCTCATAGAAAACTGGAAGCTCTCCTCAAGTTCTCCCTTGCCTGTTTCCTCATCCATCCAGGCCACCCATCAGGAAGTCCCACCACATCCTCCACCCCCAACACAGCCATGTCTCCCTCTTGTCCGCACCCTTCCTGTCAACCGCCATAGTCCAGACCACCATAACCTCTCTTGGACTGTAGCAAACATCCCCCTAGTTGGCCTCCATGCTTCCATAATACCATTCTCTAATCAGTTCTCAACTTAGCAACAAATGATGTTAGAAGTCCAATCAAACTGGGTCACCCCTCAACTTGCCCATCGAACTTCAAGTGGCCTCCAACTGCCCTCCAGCTCGCCTGCCTTGTCTTGTGCCCTCCTCTCCTTATTCGTGGTCCTGAAGTCTCGATGGCTCCCTTAGGTGCTGCAAGTATGTTTCTACACCATGGTCTTTGTCAATGCTGCCCACTAGGCTGCATTTTTTTGTCCCCACTCTTTACACTGGGACCTCCTTTCCAGCCTTGGTCTCACTCAAATACCCAAGTTCATGGAGACTTTCTCTGGCACGCAAGAAAGATACTAGAAAAATAGCACTCCAGGACCCCAGTAGGTTCCTGTCATTCTCTATATTAGATTAGCCTTTCCCCCTTTTCAAGGCACACATTAGAAATGGCAATTGTCTAAGTGACTTGTTTTCTGGTGTCTTCCACTAGGAGAGAAGCCATATGAAGGTGGAGACTGTGTCTCATTTGTTATAATATCCCTAGCATTTATGTCACATAGAAGGTACTCGGAAAATGTGGCCGGTCTTCTTAACATGAACAAGTAGTAAGACTAGAGGGAAACTGGAGCAAAATGGTGGATTAAGAAGCTCCAAGCTCTTGGTCAACCACAGAAAACAAACAAACAAATCGGAAACTGACTGACTTAACTTTGTCAGAACTCAGGGCAGGAGGGCGGAGGGAGTCCAATTTTTAAATCAAGTGAATGTCAAATTAAAAAAAAAAAAAGACAGCAAGAAAAAAGAAAGGAGAAGGAAAGAAGAGAAAAGAAAAAGAAAAGAAACTATCTTCAAAGCGGTAGGAACGTTTTGTGGCATTCTTCCTTGGCCTTACCCCGCCCCTCCCTGGCACAGTAGAAGTTTCGGTCTTAAAGTAGCAGCAGCCTGTGTTCCCAGTTTGGGACCTCAGTCCTTCGAAGCAGAGGGAGCAGAACAGACCTCATTCCCAAGTTATTGTCTATATCTATTCTAATCTCTCCGGGGGATACTTGAAGGACTGATACAAGACATTTCTTTCTTTTCTAATTTAATTTTTTATTTTTTTAAATTTACAAACAAATTAGCATATAGTGCAACAATGATTTCAGGAGTTAGATTCCTTAGTGCCCCTTCCCCATTTAGCCCATCCCCCTGCCTGCAACCCCTCCAGCAACCCTCAGTTTATTCTCCGTATTTATGAGTCTCTTCCGTTTTGTCCCCCTCCCTGTTTTCATATTATTTTAGTTTCCCTTCCCTTATGTTCATCTGTTTTGTCTCTTAAAGTCCTCATAGGAGTGAAGCAAGACATTTATTTCTGTCTCACGTAGCTTGGAACTGGGCTGAGAAGAACGATGGACACAGCTCATGAAAGCAGCAAGGTGGACTAGAGACCCACGGCTCTCTGGGGCAAGAAGTTGTGGGTTGTGACATAAAATGGATGACCTAAGACCTGGAAGGAAAGCTGGGGTGAGATTCTTTGGGAAACTAAGTCATTCAAAAGCCACCATACATGAGAGGAGATTGAAAGCCATGCACATCCCCAGGGCAAGAGGCATGCTCAGAAAAGACCTCAGAAGACATTAAGATTTCACCTTGAGCGAGGGGCACCTAGGTGGCTCAGTTGGTTAAACGCCTGACTTTGGCTCAGGTCATGATCTTGCAGTTTGTGAGTTCGAGCCCCATACTGGGCTCTGGGCCGACAGCTCAGAGCTTGGAGCCTGCTTCAGATTCTGCGTCTCTCTCTCTCTCTCTGCCCCTAATCCACTCGCACTCTGTCTCTGTCTCTCTCAAAAATAAAGAAACATTAAAAAAATTTAAAAAAAAGATTTCGTCTTGAGCTAATCCCTAGCTTCAGTGCAAGTCTAGCTTAGTGCTGGCAAAGCGTTCCAGCCGAGAGCCAATTTACAAAGACTAGGAGGGCTATTTTAGTTTTCTGTATGTGTGTGAGTGTTTGCTCCTGGTAGTCAAGGAAATCTCTAGCAAAACATTAGCCGAACAAGAGCAAAAGGAAGAGACTTTAGTGATCACATATGATAAGGAATAGTTGTTGTAAAAATGGTTTCAAAAATCACAAAACAGATGGGCTATTATAGCCTTCGTCAATAAGAACAAACACAATAGAGCAATCTAAAGGTCCCAGAACATTCTGAGGAAGACAGAGGAGCTGATCTTCAGAGTTACAACATTGTAATAGTCAAACATGCAATTTTCAACAAAAAGTCACAAGGCATACAGAGAAACAGTAAAATCTAGCCCACTCGAAGGAACGAAATAAACTGACAGAAACTGTCCCGAGGAATGCCAGCCATCAGACTTCCTAGGACGAGGCTTTAAAACAACTGTCTGCAATATGAATGAAAGGAAAATATGGGCAAAGAACTAAAGGAAATCAGAAAAAGATGCATTAACAAAGTGAGAATATCATTACAGAGAGAAAGGGTTAATAAGGACTGAACAGAAATTCCAGAGCTGAAAAGTAAAATCATTAACATTAAAAATTCACTAGAGGGGCTCAACAACAGATTTGAGCAGCCAGAGAAAAAGAATCAGCAAACTTAAAGACATGACATTTGAAATTCCAAGTATGAAGGAGAAATAAAAAAGAATGAAGAAAAGTGAACGGAGCCTAAGGGACACCATCCAGTGGAGAAACCAACATCACATTATGGGAGTCCAAGAATGAGGACGGAGAGAGAGAGAAGAAGGAGCAGGAAGGTTATTTGAAGAATTAATCACCAAAACCAGCTCAAATTTGGGGCGCCTGAGTGGCTCAGTCGGTTGAGCATCCGACTTCGGCTCAGGTCATGATCTCACAGCTTGTGGGTTCAAGCCCTGTGTCGGGCTCTGTGCTGATGGCTCAGAGCCTGAAGCCTGCTTTGGATTCTGTGTCTGCCCCTCTCTCTACCCCTAACCCACTCACATTCTGTCTCTGTCTCTCTCAAAAATAAACATTTAAAAAATTTTTTTTTAAAAACCAGCTCAAATTTGATGAAAGATCTGAGCATACAAAGCCAACAAGCTCAATAAACTCCAAGTAGAATAAACTCAAAGGGACTCGCGCAAGTCACATTATAATCCAACTGACAAAAAACCAAAGAGAAAATCTTGAAAGCCACAAGAGAAATGACTTAACGCATATGAGCGACCTTTAATAAGATCACTTGTTGATTTCTCCACAGAAACTTGGGACACCAGAAGGCTAGGGGGTGATCTATTTAAAGAGCTGAAATAAAAACAATTGTCAACCAAGAATTCTATATCTGCCAAGAACGTCCTTCAAAAATGAGGGAGAAATTAAAGCATTCCCAGACAAACAGGAGCGGAGAGAGTTTGTTCGCACTAGACCCGCTCTGCAAGAACAGCAGAGGGACTCCTTCGGGTTCAAATGGAAGAATGCTTGGAGGCAGCTTGGAGCTGTAGAAAGAAATAAAGAACTCCAAGAAAGGTAAATACATGGGCAAATATACAAGCCAGTATTATTGTAAGTTTGGTTGATAACTCCACTATTCTACATGATTTAAGAGACAAATGGATAAATATAAATATTTATATTGTTGGACACACGATGTATAAAGGGGTAATTTGCAATATCAATAACAGAAAGAGGTGGAAAAGGAGCTGTAGAGGAGCTAAGTTTTTTTTTAATTTTTTAAAAAATTATTTTAAATGTTTATTTTGAGAGAGAGAGTGAGAGAAAGGTCATGAGTGCAGGAGAGGCATAGAGAGAGGGAGATACAGAATCTGAAGCAGGATCTAGGCTCTGAGCTGTCAGCACAGAGCCCAACGCGGGCCTCAAACTCATGAACCATGAGATCATGACCTGAGCCGAAGTTGGACACTTAACCGACTGAGCCACCCAGGCGCCCCAAGTTTTAATACATTTAAAAAGATTAATATCATGCAGAGTATTTTTTCCATTACAATGGAATGACATCAGGAGTCAATAGCAGAAGGAAATTAGGAAAATTCACAAATACGTGGAAATTAAATAACACATTCCTAAACAGCAAATAGGTCGACAAGGGAAATTTAAAATACCTTCAGACAAATGAAAATGACAAACAACATAGCAAAACTTCTAGCATGCAATGAAATGATCCCTTGTTAAGATTGATGCAGGGGTGCCTGGGTGGCGCAGTCGGTTAAGCGTCCGACTTCAGCCAGGTCACGATCTCGCGGTCCGTGAGTTCGAGCCCCGCGTCAGGCTCTGGGCTGATGGCTCGGAGCCTGGAGCCTGTTTCCGATTCTGTGTCTCCCTCTCTCTCTGCCCCTCCCCCGTTCATGCTCTGTCTCTCTCTGTCCCAAAAATAAATAAAAAACGTTGGAAAAAAAAAAAAAGATTGATGCAAAAAGCCTCAATAACATAATCACAAAATACATTTAGCAGCATATTAAAAAGACCATACAACATGACCAAGTAGAAGTTATTCCTGGCATGCAACGATTGATTAAATCTATGGAAATGGATCAATGTAATACACCACATTAATAAAATAAAGGGGGGGAAAACTCATGATCATCTCAATTGATGCCAAAAAATTTGATAAAATCAAACACCCTTTCATGATATATATTGAGTCTTTTTTAAGAAGACTCAATAAAGTAGAAATAGAAGGGAGCTTCTTCAACAGAATAAAAGTCATTCATGTAAAGTCCACAGGTAACAGCATACTCAATGATAAATGACTGAAGCCTTTTTTCTAAAATCAGGAACTAGAAAAAACTGTCCATTTTCACCACTTCTGTTTTACATAGCATTGGAAGTGCTAAGCCAGAGCAACTGACCACAAAACAAAGAAAAGGCACCCAAATTAGAAGGGAAAAAGTACAATTATCCCTGTTGACAGATGACAAAACCTTATAAACGCAAGAATCGTTAAAGATTCTACAAAAGTAAACAGAGTTGATAAACACACCCAGCGGAGTTACAGGATACATAATCGACACTCAAAAATTGGCTGCATTCCTATATACTCATGATGAACAATCCAAAAAAATTTTAAGAAAGCAATTCCACTAACAATATCAAAGAGAATAAAACACTTTGGAACAAACGTCACCGAGGAAGTGTAAGAGTTGTACCCTGAAAGGTACGAAACATCGCTAAAAGTAATTACCGGAAGACATAAATAAATAGAACCGCATTTTGCGTTCATGAATTGGAAAACTTAATACTGTTTAGACGATAAGACGACCCAAAGTAGTTGGATATGGATCCAACGCGATCCCTATCAAAGCTCCAATTACATTTTTGTGCATCAATAAAAATCCACCTTTCAATTCATGTGGGATGTCAAAGGACCCCATATAGCTAAAACAATCTTGAAAAGGAAGAACAGACTTGGAGGCAAACGTCATGATTTCAAAATTTACTGCGAAGCAGTAATCAACACAGTGTAGAACTGACATAAAGACAGACATACAGACCAATGGAATAGAATAGAGAGCCCAGAAATAAAGCCTCCCACATATGGGAGGTCGATTTTCAACATGGGTTCCACACCATTCAGTGGGAAAGGACAATCTTTTCAAAAAATAGTTATGGGAAAACGGACAACCACATGCAGAGAACGATGTTGGACCCTCACCTTGTATCATATACAAAAATTAACTCAAAATAGTTCAGAGGCTAAACTTACCAGTGAAAACTATCAAACTATCAGAAGAAAACATCCAACGGAATACTATTCCATCGTAAGAGGGAATGAAATTCTGACACATGCTGCGTTATGGCCGAACCTTGAAGACGTTGTGCCAAGTGTAATAAGCCGGACCCAGAAGGACAAGTATTGCCCGGTTCGCTTCTTTGAGGAGGTGAGAACAGGCAAATTCATGGAGACAGAAAGTAGAATGGAGGTTGCCAGGGGCTCAGGGGAGGCAGGAATGGGGCGTTCGTCCTTCATGGGCATTGCTGGTTTAGAAATGCTCTGGGAATGTTTTGGAAACAGAAAGTGGTGATGGTTACACAACATTGTGGGTGTACTCCTAAGTACACACTTGAAAACGGTAAGCGTCATCAATTTTACATCACACCTATTTGACTCTAAAGGAACAAGAAGCAGAAGGAAGATTACCGGCATCTACGACAGGAACAACACAGAAAAGGTCGAGAAGACAAGAAAGCCCCGGAAGGCAATGTTGGTGGCAGAGGGTGGCCAAGTGGGTCCAATGACAGTGGCTTATTTGGGGAAGGGCGTGAGGGCACCATGATGGAAAACACCTGGTGACGCCAAGAGCATGTTCAGTGGGGGCTCCGGGGAAGGTTAAGGGCCAGGCGGGTTGTGTTAATGGAGCTCCCTTAGGCTGCAAGGGGACAGGGTGCCCTCCTTGGCTCAGATGTAGGGACCCCGAGGACAGGGAGGTGCAGGAAGAGCCCTTCAAAGCCGCTCAATGCCTCTCAAGATCTAAGCACGGTTGCCCAATCAGGAAAACTGTCACCCTGTCCCTGCCACCCTCCCTGCAGCGAGCACGCAGCGATTTCTGGGTGCTCCTGCTACGCACTGTCCCCGCCAGGCAGAACTGTAGTCCCGGGCCCCCCGGACGACGGGTCCCCATCGCAGGACCTGGGGCAGCCCAGATCTCAGCCCCCCCAGCTGTGGTCTGTGCGACAAGCAGAGTCACACAAGAAGCAAGCGACTTCTCTGAGGAGACAACGGGGGCCACTTCCTGCTCAACAGAAATTTGGGGCATTAGGTGGCCAGAGTCATAGTTTGATTCCTCCGGAAAAGCAACGCTGGAGACAGGGAGGGAGGTGCTAACGTGTTAGCCCAGTCCCACAGAGGTTCGGATGGGCCGCAACGGGGAGTGCGGGGAGGGATGGGGAGAGGACAGGTGTTACTGGGGGGGGGGGGGCATTTGCTTCCAGAAGAGACTGGGAAGGTTGGTGGGCAGGCTTGCCCACCGGCATGCTACCTTCTCCAGAAGTGTGGCAGGGGGCCCATGGGAGTGGGGTGGGATTCATCCCCCTGCTTTCCTCCTCGTGTTTCCCTGTGGTCAAGGTTTGTCATTTGGGAGCTGTTTCCCCACACCTGTCCATTCCATCATCTGTCCCCTTGTTGACTGTAGGAAGCCAGGTCCCAAGTCCTCCAGCGTGGCACAGTCTTCCAGTTTGGAACTGGAGAGATGTGCTGGTTTGAATGGAGGTCTCACGACGGATCTGTCCACCCTGCCCCTTTGTCTGGAAGAGAACTCTATTTGGTAAAAGGGTCTCTACAGACTTAAAGATGAGATCCTTCTGGATTAGGGAGGGGCCCTCACTCCTCTGAGTGTCCTCAGAGGGGAAGGGAGGAGACACAGAGGAGGACAGTGTGGAAACGGAGGCAGGGCTGGGCGGGGGGCTGCCACCGACCGAGGAATGTCTGGAGCCTCCAGAAGCCACAGGAGGCAGGAAGGATCCTCCCCTGGAGGCCTTGCCCACACCTTGATCTCAACCTTCCACCTTCTGGAACGGTGAGAAGTTGCTTCGAGGCACCAAGTTCCTGGTGATTTTCAGGGTGGCCGTCTTAAGAAAGAACACAAGAGAGAGGGGACAGTTGAGGAGATGCGAGCTGAACCAAACTGGTGTCCAACAGGACCGGCCCCCGGACCCGTGCGCGGGGAACACGAGGCGGTCAAGGCACCGCCCCCCTCGTGGGTGGCAGGTGGAAGGTGGGGCGGGAAGTCAAGTGGGGCCGGGAGGCTGGGAGCCAAGAGATCAAAGGCATCTCCCGGCTCGTGGAAAATGGATGTTGTTGTCAATGGGGATTACTGGCAGGGATGTGAGGAAGCATGGAAAGATAAATACAGGGTAGAGAGGATCTGAGGGGTGGAGGTGAGGGCTGGTGAGAAGAGACTGTTGGCGGTGATTACTTGGCAAGAATCGGACAGACGAACGGCTTGGATTTCAGGTGACGCTGGCGGGAGGTGGCTGAGTGGTGGCGACAGGTGTGGCGAGGCTGGAGAAGGACGGGGCAGAGTGTGACGGTGGCCCTAGACATCCCTGGGCACGTGGCGGCCAGGGGTGAGCGGTGGAGGGTGGGCAGGGAGGTTGGGGGTCTAAGACAGTTTGCCCTCGACTGGACAGGGGCTCCGCTGAGGCCACGAGAAAGGGGAGGGGGAGTCTGCCTTGAGGAGTTGGGGGACAGGGGTCTTTGCGTCGTAAGGAACAGTAGCTCGCTTTACCATAAAGGCGATGGGACATTTTGTAAGGACAGAGAGTGAATTTCATGGGTGGCTCAGGGAAGGAACAGAAAAGGGGGCTGATCACAGACGGAACTAGAACCAGGTGCCCGGAAACAAGGGGCTTTGTGTCCCCAGGGGCCGAAGGGCTCTCTTGTGCGGGCCACCCGGTGCACGTCCTCATTGCCTTCCTCCATTCAGGACCAGCCCCTGCGGCGTCCTTGCCGACCCTTCCTTTTATCTGGTACCCAGGTGGAGATGGCCCCTGCACCGTGTCCTGACCTCAGGTGCACCTGGGAGTGCCTGGGTCCGAACTGCTAAGGGACAGTCCCTCCCAGGAACCTGAGGCCCAGCCCCGGGTGCCCTGTCTGAATAGGGTCGCTTAGAATAAACACGGCCCCTTGGGCACGCCCCTCTGGTGGTGCCCCTCCTGTGGGGCTGAAAAATGCCCCCCCGCCGTCTGTAATCCCTAGAAGCTGTGGCTGTTAGGGGGACACCTGGGTGGCTCAGTCCATTGCACATCGGACTTTGGCTCAGGTCATGATCTCACGGTTCGTGAGTTCAAGCCCCACATTGGGCTCACCGCCGTCGGGCTCAGGTCATGATCTCACGGTTCCTGAGTTCAAGCCCCACACTGGGCTCACCGCCGTCGGCCCCAAGCCCGCTTTGGATCTCCTGTCCCCCTCTCTCTCTGCCCCACCCCTGCTCACACTCTCTCTTTCAAAAAATAAATAAACCTTAAAAAAAAACACTGGTAGGATTAAGTGAAGGATCCTGAGATGGGGAGGTTGTCGTGGATGATGGCAACTGGGTGAGTCCTAATGGAGGATGCATGTCCTTCCGTGACAGGTGGAGGGAGAATTTGCACCACCCCCCCCAAACAGAACATGACATCACAAATGAGGCAGATATTGGAATGATGTGGCCATAAACCATAAGCCCAGGGAAACTGGCAACCACACCCCCCCCCCCCCAACAGAACATGACATCACAAATGAGGCAGATATTGGAATGATGTGGCCGTAAACCATAAGCCCAGGGAAACCGGCAGCCACCGGAAGCTGGGAGAAGCAAGGAAGGACTCTCCCCTGGCATCTTCCCAGGGAGCACGCTCCTACAGACATCCCGATTTCAGGCCAGCGATACCGACTTCACACTTCCGACCTTCAGAACTGCGAGCACAAATGTCTGTGGTCTTAAGGCCCTAGTGTTCCGGGAATCGGTTACAGCAACGCTAGGGAACGAGGTGGGGAGGAATGAGGGACGCTACACCGTGGCTCCTGCGTGAAGGAGGGGCCGAGAGAAGTTAGGGGCGTGTGTAGAGGAAAGGAAAGGGGGGCATCGGTCGGATTCAATTCAACACGCAGGTTCTGTTCCGTGCCCGTGAAATGCAGACGCTTACCATGGAAAAGCAAGGACAGGGATGTGACACATTAAATGTCACACTAAAGACTTCAGTGGCATATTCCCACAGGCACACAGCTGCAGAATTCACATTCGGATCTGCCCGACTCCTGAATGCATGACGTTCCCACCGTGTGTGGACTGAACAAATAGACCTGCTCTCGGAAACTTTTGAAGCTGTCTGCCTGAGATAAAATGTGTCGGGAACTAATACGCTTGAAAAGTGCAGGGCAAAAATCTATGAAGAAACCACCTCCCCAGGGGCGCCTGGGTGGCTCAGTCAGTTAAGTGTCCCACCCCTGACTTCAGCTCAGGTCTTGATCTCACGGTTTGTGGGTTCGAGCCCCACGTTGGGTTCTGCAATGCTTGGGATTCTCTCTCTCTCTCCCTCTCTCTGCCCCTCCCCCACTTGCACACACTCTTTCTCTTTCTCTCAAAATAAATAAACTCAAGAAAGAAAGAAAGAAAGAAAGAAAGAAAGAAAGAAAGAAAGAAAGAAGGAAAGAAAGAAAGAAAGAGATGCATGAGTGGCTCAGTCAGTTAAGCGTCCGACTTCGGCTCAGGTCATGATCTCACAGTTGGTGAGTTTGAGCCCCACGTCAGGCTCTATGCTGACAGCACGGAGCCTGCTTGGTATTCTCTCTCTCTCCCTGTCTCTCTGCCCCTCCCCTGCTCACACTGTCTCTGTCTGTCTCAAAAATAGGTAAATAAACCTAAAAAAAAAATCAATAAATAAAGACAGTGTTTTGGGAGGAGTCTATAATACTTACCTATAAAATAGGTTCATTTTATTTTTCAGTTTAGGCAACTTCTGTCCAGGCAGTTCTGGTCACGTGTAAGTTACGATATAAAGATAGAAAAGATGCTCCCAAAAGCAAGCCCAGAAGTTACCAAGCCATTCCCAATTACATAAAGACTTTCGTAAAATTCCTTGAAGCCTGGTCTATCTACACGCCCTACTCATTTTGCTGGAACTTTCTGAGGCGCTTTTCTCCAGCAAGGAGAAAAGTGAAATCGTCCAGGTCATTGATAGCCCTCCTGCAAAAGAAGGTTGTGGATACTGGGGAGGTCAAGCAAAATTCTAGACAGCAAGCAGACCAAACTTCATCAAACGCGGAAGTAAGGGTTCTCTGCAAGTGAGAGAAAACAGCACAAAATGGCGTAAGCCCAAGAGAGACGGGTTGGCTCATATAAGCGGAAAGTCCAGGGGTGACCCCTAGCACCAGTCACCGCCGGACTCAGGGGCTCAGGTAATGTCACCGGGAACCAGCCTCTCCCCTTCCCTTGGCTCTGCTTTCATCTGTAGTGGTTACGTTCTGAGGGAGGCCCTCTCTCGGGTGACAAGGTGGCAGCCAGAAACTCCAGGCTTACCTTCTCAGAAGCGCAAGTCCAACAGTTCAATCAGAAGTCCCAGGCGTGACTCACCTGGTCATGAGTTGGACCACGTGACCCATCCTGAACAGATCTCTGTGGCCGAGAGGATGCTTTACTCCCACCAACCGAGCCCAAGTAACATGTCGCCTTTGGTACCTGGCGGAGAGCCAGCCCCATCCAAACCCTGCGGACTAAGAACAAAAGTGGGTAGTTCCTTGCAGGGAAGTCGGGGAGCTGTGAATGGAATAAAGGTGAATGGACAGCCTGGTGGGGAAGATAATAGGGTACTTTGTTATTTGAGAGTAATTTTAAGTGGTTCTCATTGGAGGGTGGTCACATCCCCCCAAGGGACATTTGACAATGTGTGGAAACATTTTTGGTTTTCGTAACTGGGTAGCGCTTACTGGCACCCGGTGGGTGGAGGCCACGGATGCTAAAACCCTACGTCACGTACACAGGACAGGCCCCTAACGACAAAGAATTATTTGGCCCCAAACCCCAGTAGTGCTGAGGATGAGAAACCCTGTTCCAGCATCAGAATGCAGCCATGGAAGCTGAGACCCACCTCATTAGAGGAAAGATTTCTGTCCGTGTCTACAGAGGACGTTTATGTCCTTGAAGTTTATGAAAACCGGTTGGCGCCCCAGCATGGAAAAGAGGCCCGGACGCACCCCTGCTTCCTTAACTCTTGAGTTAAACTCCCAGCCCCATCCATCTGTACATCAGGTATTGCGGTCATTGAGGTGACCATATTAGATCCAAAGCAATTAGGTGAAAAATCCTAGCGGACATCTTATAAATCAAGATTCCGGGCAGTAGTTAAGACAGCAGATGGGGGGCAGCGGCCTGTGATCTTCGTGAATATCGGCCAAATGGCTCAGCGTGTTCTATAGGTTGTATCAGGCAGTGGTTGGAGGAGGCTGCCTACCCATCTGCCTCTATCGCCTTCTCATCCATATTGGCTGGTAAAGGGGGCCCTCGGGTCAGAGCTTCCGGAACAATTCCTTGGGGCTTCCAACAGTACCCCTGTGCAAAGCAGGGAGACAGTGAAGGACTGTGGGATCCCCTTCATGTTGTCCATGAGGATGCTTTTGGCTGCTGCTGACTGAAGTTGTTTCAAACGACAGGCAACTCATCATCTCAAATGACAGTACGGCGAGAGGTCCTACTGGTACTTGGCTGTGGGTCTCCTGGCCCCGCAGTCCCTGGGACATTTGCAGGCATCTCATCCAGGTACCACATGCTCAGAGGAGGACGAGTGGCCCCATGTCTTACAAACTAGAGGAGGCCTTTTCCAGCAGCCACTTAGCCCGCTCTCCTCATGTCTCATTGGCCACGATCAAGTCACGTGCCCATTCCCAACCCAAGTCCATTGCAAATGGGATCGCAGAGGTTGGGTCAAGAGCCTAACCACTTGGAGCAGAATGGATACAAGGTGTCTTCCTAATGACCACCGGACCCATGCAGTACCAGGCACTTGCCGACCCTCGGCAAACCAAAGTTGCCTTCCTTGGTATGTGAGTAGCAGAGTCGGGGTTTTCTCTGACCGCCAGATCTGTTGTTATCGTTGAATCTTGTCTAGGACAATGTACAAGTTTGAGTCACAGTGAGACTGAAGCAATATTGTTATGAATAAAGGACTAGCTTAGGGTAATTCACAAGGGTGGGGGTAAACAGCCATTTCCTTTAATGGTGTGGTATTAGAGAGCACCTCAAGGATAGGCGTAAGTATCTAGAATATTTAATAATATCAGGGACCGCCTGGGTGGCTCAGTTGGTTGAGTGTCCAACTTCCGCTCAGGTCATGATCTCCCGGTTCGTGAGTTCGAGCCCCGCGTCGGGCTCTGTGCTGACAGATCGGAGCCTGGAGCCTGCTTCCGATTCTGTGTCTCCCTCTCTCTCTGCCCCTCCCCCGTTCATGCTCTGTCTCTCTCTGTCCCAAAAATAAACGCTAAAAAAAGTCTTAATTTAAAAAAACGTGCAAACACAAATGAGAATCAATAACCCTAAAGAAGACACAAGCACATTTAGGGGCAATGAGCTGTCCTTTATTCATTGTTTACGATTACCAACCACTAAATAATCTAGTACTAACTTTGAACTTCCTACCTTGAAGTTAGATCCGTGGAGACTGTCGAGAGCTCTGTTAATGCTTATCTGCTCGACGTGAAATGTCCTTCGGTAACTTTTCTTCCTTAAACTTCTTTTACTGACAGACTCCCCGTTGGCTACATCTCGGTAAACGGTCTTCCTGTGAGCATCACGCTACTTTCCCCAAACCTTTCAGTTTTTTTCTTAGAAACAGTAGGTTGTACCGGCTGGCTCTTGTGTGAGGCATTTAAAAAAAAAAAAATTTTTTTTAACGTTTATTTATTTTTGAGACAGAGAGAGACAGAGCATGAATGGGGGAGGGTCAGAGAGAGAGAGACACAGAATCCGAAACAGGCTCCAGGCTCTGAGCCGTCAGCACGGAGCCCGACGTGGGGCTCGAACTCACGGACCACGAGATCATGACCCGAGCCGAAGTCGGCTGCTTAACCGACTGAGCCACCCAGGCGCCCTGTGTGAGGCATTTTGAATAGAAATAATGGGCGACATTTATGAGCGGGGGCCCTTGACTGCCCTTGACTTCTGGGGCTTGCTTTCCCTTTGCTACAGTAATCAGCAACACTGAAGAAGAGGGCTCCTCTTGCGGTCTGAGTGTCAGAGGTCAGGGACATGCGGCGGAACCTCCAGCTTGGCTTACCTGCAGTGCACACGTGGTCTGAACAACAAAACAAGTTTTTTTTTATTTTTTTTTTTAATTTTTTTTTTTTTTTTAACGTTTATTTATTTTTGAGACAGAGAGAGACAGAGCATGAACGGGGGAGGGGCAGAGAGAGAGGGAGACACAGAATCTGAAACAGGCTCCAGGCTCTGAGCCGTCAGCCCAGAGCCCGACGCGGGGCTCGAACTCACGGAGTGTGAGATCATGACCTGAGCCGAAGTCGGACGCTCAACCGACTGAGCCACCCAGGCGCCCCAAAACAAGTTTTTTTTTAAAGCACATTAAGAAAAATATGCCAATAGCCTTTGGGGCTACTTGTTTCTGCGGCGTAAACTAGCCCATCCTAACTGAAACCCTTCTCAAAGTCCTTTTTGTGCAGTATCTGGAGAAAAAAGCCTGGAGGAGGGGACAGAAAAAGTTACGTGGTCCCCATGTTCGCACTCTGTAATCTTCTTCCCTTTAGAAGAGCGGGTGTGATCTGTGACCAGCCTCTGTACAAAAGAACGTGGTACAGGTGACGAGATGTCACTCCCGTGGTCACGTGATGTCTTGCCCTTGAGGGGTCTCCCTTGCTGGCTCGGGAGAGAAAGATGCCACGTTGTGAGCCGGCCTGTGCGGAAGTCCAGTGGCGTCAGGAAGGGTGGGGGGGCCTCTAGCCGTCGGGAGCCGCGCCATCGACGGGACCCCGATCCTAAACCACAGGAGGGGAATTCTGCCCACAACCTGACAGAGCTCACAGGGGTGCCAGACACCCCGGTGGCCCACGGAAACCGGAGACAGTAAATGTGTGTTGTTTTAAGCCGCAAGTTTGTGGTAGCTTGGCGGGCGGTAATGGAAGAGAAATGTATGCTGCAAAAACATTTTTTTTGGTCAGAAATTACCTACGCGTTCAGGATTACCCATTCGGGAACACGATACTGGGATCGGCGATGGGCCTGGTGTTGTCTGAGGAACTTGGGATCGGAAGTGAGCCAAAATAGACAAAAATGGTGCCCGGATGCACTTGGCGTGTAGCGAGGAAACGGGGGGGGGGGGGGGGGGGGGGGAGGGAGACAGACAACCCGAAATGCGGTTAATGAGCAGATGACACAGTGCGTTCGGAAGCCCTGAGTGCTGTAGGGACAGTAGGACAGGTGCAGGGCCAGTGGCCGGCTAGTCCCGTGGCTGTCTGGAGAAGGAGAGTTCCGCGTGGAGGAACCGTCTAGCAAAGTGAACCCGGCCAGTGTGAAGGAGGCCATGTGGCTTGAGTGCAAATGGAAAGGAGAGCGTACTGGGGAGTGAGGTCTGAAGGGTCCTGGGGTGTTAATCACGTAGGGCCTGGCGGGCCGTTGACCCTGAGTGCGGGGTTGGGGAGGATCGCGGTAGGAGGTCAAGCGGAGCTCATTTGAAATAATCTCTCCAGGGGCGCCGGGGTGGCTCGGTCGGTTAAGCGTCCGATTCTTGATTGCGGCTCAAGTCGTGATCTCATGGTCTGGGAGATCGAGTCCCGCTGTCTCCTCCTCTCCACCCGTCCTACACACAGTCTCTCAAAAGAAATAAATAAACTTGAAAAAAAAAAAAAAAAGTAAAGTGATCTCTCCATCGGAGGTGATAAAATAGACCAGGAAGCGGGGCAAGGTTGGAAGCCAGCTGTGGGAGCCACTCCCGCCCCAGACGCCGGTGACCCGTGCAGACAGTGAGAGGTGGCCGGACCCTGGCTACATTCTGAAGCCATAGTGAGCAGGCCTTTCAGAGGAATTGGACACAGGGGACGAGAGAAAGAGGGGAGGCCGTGAAGATCTTGGCTGAGCAGCCGGAGGACAAAGCTGCTGTCACCCGAGATGTGGACGCTCTGGGCGGGAAGACGGTGGGGGGGGGGCGGCGGCAGGATCAGGAGCCCAGTGGGGCGTGCTGAGGCTGCCGTGTCTCTTAAGACACCTAAATGGAAGTGCCCACCAGGCAGCTGGATAGACACGTCCGGAATTAGCTGGAAGGGTCTAAGCTGGAGAGAGACCTTCGGAAGGTCACCAGTGAACAGCAGGTGTTTACAGCCGTGGGAACTGCCTGGGATCACAAGGGGGTGGGGCTGGGGGGGTGGTAGGAAGGAGAAGAGGGTCAGAGACCGAAGGAGAAGCAGCGGCCCAGGCTGACAGCGGGCGCCCAGAGAAGGAGGAAGAAAAGCCAGGAGCCAAGAGGAACAGAAAGCACACGGCTGGGTCCAACGCCGCTAAGAGGTCACGCAAGTCGAGGATGGAGAACTGCCCGCTGGGTGTGCAGCCACGCGGAGGTCACGGGCGACCTCGACACGGGCGGGCACAACAGAGCGGTGGGGGCGGAAGCCTGGACGGCGTAAGAGGTCGCGGGAGGGAGGTAATTGAAAACAGCCACAGACGGGACCACTCTCTCGAATTTTGCTGCAGAGGGGAGCCAAGAGACGGGAGGGCCGCCAGCCGAGGGAGTGAAATCGGGAGTGGGGGGTTTTCGGTTTTGTGTTGTTTTCCTTTTAAATGGGAGACAATGGCACGTTTGTGCGTTTGTGGAAAAGATCCCGCAGCGAATAAGGAATCCGGGTTGCAGGAAGGCGAGGGCAGCGTTTCTGGGAGCAGATGAGGGGAGATCAGGTTAAATGCGCGAGCAGGGAGGGTCTGGTTTTAGGGGGAATGGCTCCTCCCGGAAGCCCGCCTGCCAACGGACTCCCGGGAGCAGATGCTGAGAGGTGGGTGATGAGTCAGACGTCAGTGGAAAGTCTCTTTGGATCGCTCCGCTTCTCCGGGGGGTCATCAGCGGAGAGAACAGGGGTGCGGCTGGGGGACAGAGGAGAACGTGTGCAGCTCAGAGGCGGTGAGGGGACCCAGGCGCATCCAGGCCGGGCTGAATCCCTTGACCGCGAGCTGCACTGAGGTCACCCTGCGTGACGGGCGTCCCCGTCCGGCCACCTTCAGCCGGCGGGATGCAGGCGTGGGCAGGCAGAAAGCCAGCTCTCACCGGGGCTCGGGTGAGCTCCATCAAGGGCAAGGGCAGGAGCAGCAGGAGGCAGGCCAAGGTGTGGTCGCAGGTGACCGCTGGCTGGATGTCAACCAGGTGCGGCCGGAGCACCAGTCCTTCGTTTGAAGCCAGGCGGCCGGGCCGCCCCAGCACCCGCTGGTCGTTTGGGGTCTGCCTGGATTTGAAGCGCGTCCCCCGCAGCTTTGCACCTCAATGCACCACCTGACTCTCTCCATTCTCAGCCGATGCGAAGCATCCTGTTGAAGCAGAACGGACTCTTGTGTTCCAGAAGCACGGAGGCCCTTGATCAGAGGCCGCCCGGTGAGCACGTCCACGCACGTCCACGCTTCCTGACTGACAGAGGACACTTTGGCCACTGGAACAAGAGCTATCGGATGGGGCCACCTGGGCCTTTCAGGGGACACGGTGGCAGGAGGCAGCATGAGACCCCTGGGCTGGCTTGGGAGCCCCGCTGCCCGGGCTGGCCACCCCGATGTCTCGCTGTGCCCACAGCCTGGCCTCCATCTTGGAGCAGGTGTAGGGACCAGACGGCACCATGGTCACGACCAAGGGTGTGGATGTCGCTGGCCCTGCACCTCTCCGGCCACTGGTGCAGCCGGCCCTGAGAACCCAGCCACCGCCCCCCCATACCCGCCTGCCCCCCCACCCCCCCGACCTCTCCTGAGACACAGCAGCTAATCGCAGATTAGAGTTCGGCTAATTCTTTCCTTCCCAGGCTGTCTGGCCTGGCGTGTGATAGCCAGTTGCACGAATACATGTGTTGGGGCCTTTGATCTCCCGGTACAATGACATAGATTTATCAAACGTTTGCCTCCTTCTGCCTCTTTGAAAGGCTGATTTATAGGACACAGTCTTTGCCTCCCTTCCTTTCTTGAAATATGAAGTGTTTGTGAATGGCCAAGGTAATATTTAATATCCTGCCAACCCCAGGCTTTCGCCCTTGCTAACACATGATCCCCCCCCCCCCATCCACCCCATCCCCCCCCCCCCCCCCCCACCAAATGGCCCACATCTGTTTGGGCTCCTCTTCTTGACTAAACAAATTAGCATTAAAATACCTCACAGAGAATGCCAAGTGTCCCTTTCTAGCTGAGGGAGCAGGGACAATTCTGAGGGACAGGGCCACTGCCCGGGAAGCTGGGGTGCTACTTACACAGATGTTTTCCTTCTTCCTGAGGGCTCGGATTGTGGGGGGGGGGGCAGGTAGCGGGTGCCCAGCAGGCCGGTGGCCCGGGGACAGAAATGCCTCGTCCTCTGCTCCCTGCAGATACCCAGACTCAGGTGGGGTGGGGGGGGGGGGGTTGTGAAAAATGGCCCAGCTGGCTCATTTCTGGCTCTTGGATCAGGAAGCGTTTTCCCTAAAGGATTCCTAGGATAGCCAAGTGTCTTTCGAGCCACATCTTATTTAGAGATCAAGGTTGCGAAAGGTGAAAGGTACTGATTCAGGTGCTCTTTTCAGGGCCTGACCGGGGCTTGGAGGGAGGGTGGCCCTACCTTCCCTGAGTAGGGGGCTGGCTTGGGAAATCTCAGGGGACGTGGCCGATGTGGTGCAAAGAGCAGGTAGGGAAATGCCCGGGGGTTTCATCCTGCTAATGGCCTTGTGATAAAATTGACCTTAATCTGCACCTGCATATAAGCATGCTCTTTCTTTACGATGGCTCCCCGGCCACAGGCGTCAGAGGGTCAGGACAAGCATGCCAAGGGCAAAATCTTCAGCTTGTCACCTTGGTTAGGGGTGGGAGGGTCTGTGGGTCTGCACAGCAGCCGGGCCCTGCCTACGCTGGGGACCCCTCCACAAGGCCTGGGGGTTCTTTCGTGGGGCTCCAGCCACAGGTCCACTTCCTCCGTGCCCTGACCCCAAAGTCTCCCTGAGGACCAAACTCAAAGGTGTTTCCTGTTCCTCAACCCCCTTCCCACCACATTTCCCAAACCTTCATCATGGGAGGGGATCACTGCCTCCCGTACACGGGCTCTGATTGACTTGAACCAGGCTGAGTGGGTCAAGAATGTGCAAAAACCCTCAATCAGGTGAATTGGGGTCTCCTTCCTTCCTTCCATTTTTAAAAAAATGTTTATTTGTTTTTGAGAGAGAGAGAGAGCCAGAGCATGAACAGGGGAGCAGCAGAGAGAGAGGGAGATACGGAATCCGAAGCAGGCTCCAGGCTCTGAGCTGTCAGCACAGAGCCCGATGCGGGGCTCGAACTCACGGACCGTGAGATCATGACCTGAGCCGAAGTCAGACGCTTAACCGACTGAGCCACCCAGGCGCCCCAGCATGCTTCCTTTCTTACTAGGTTTGAATGAGAAGCTGACTCCCAGCCACCAGTTCCCCACTCCAGAGGTAACCACAGTTACTGGGGTTTTTTGTTGCTTTTGTTTTTTCATTTTCTAGAGAGGTCTTAGGCATGAGGGCAGCGATGTTTGACTGTTTTGTTCACTGCTGCACCCCCAGCACCTGGGCACTAGGTAAGTAATCAATAAATATCTGTGACTAAAAGAATGAATCATTTGTGCAGGAGGTTCCCACCTCTTAAGGGGAGAGAGCTTGCCCAGAGTGGTGTCGACAGCAAATAGAACAAAGTGCCTCCTGGATGGAGCCGTGCCTGAAGCCAGCCTGCTTCTGGACTTTTCAACTACACGAACCAAGACATCTCTACTCTTAATTAGGCCTCTTTCAGCTGGGTTTCCGGCCACTTGCAATTAGGAGCCCACACTGATACAAAGGCTGGTTAACGGTTATCTGATGAGGGCACGCTCTGCCAAGAGAGTAGCCGTGATTTTTTTCTAGCTCTGGGTAGATCATCTATAGTTTAGAGATGAACAAGTGTCAAATGGCAGGCTGGGGGATCTGAACAAACAAACTGGCTGGTGGGTTATTTAGATTAGAGAGCCTTAGGAGGGTGGGGGGGGGGAGGGGAGGGAGGAGCTCCTGTTCTAGAAGCTTTGGGGCAGAGGCACCGGAGGGAGGGGACACGCCAAGGCACGTGGTCTTGAGCAAGCTGCTTCTTCTAGCACCTGGCCAAGAAGCTTCCTCTCGAGTGCCAGGCAGTGGGGAGATGCCAGGCAGAGGTTCGGGGACGGGTGGGGGCAGCCTGGGTCCTCCACAGGAGATGGACCGGCAGTCAAGGCCATCAGGGAACACAGGCAGAGGACGAGAAGGGAACCACAGAAGAGGGACTCCCCCCTCGGTGAACGGCATCACCTTGGCTCCCAAGCCGGGACCCTGGGATGTCCCCGATCTCCTTTCTGCCAATCACCCAGCCAGGCCTGCGGGTTCCCCTCCGCCCCTCCCCCTCCTCTGCCCGGATTCAGACGCGTTATCGTCAGCTGGTCTCCCCAGGTGTCCCAATCTACCTTCCACGCCATGGCCCGAATTTTTCGACACAAACCTGGCCAGGCGATTTTCCTGCACTCGGGGCCTTGCTCACCCTAGTGTGTGCGGGGAATGCCTTCGCTCCCGGGCTCTCCTCCCCTGCCACGGTCAGCCTCACGACGATGGCCGACGCTGCATTGTTTCCTGGGCACAGAAACCCAGCTGGGAGGGTGCCTTGGCGCCAGTGTGCCCCATAAAGAAAAGGGGGTGTGAGCGGGGTGTGGAGAGGCGTAGGCTCAGTCTGGCTCGGATGTCCTTAGGAGACAGTGAGGGGTATGGCCAGACCGCCCTGTGATGGGTACAGAGCCTCGAAGACAGGATCAAAGAGTCCAACTAAGGGACGCAAGAACCAGGGTCGCAGAGAAGTCGGTGTGGAGAAGGCCCCGAAGGGCCTGAGCAGAGACGATCCCCCGGCAAGGTGGTGGGGCCTGGAGACCATCCAAGGACTCGGAGTCACAGGCTGGAGTGGCCCCGTGCCCCCCCGCCCTGCCACCGCAGTCCTCCCGCCCTGCCAACCTCCAGAGTGAACTCGGGGAGGGGTCACGGACGATCTTGGCTCATCGCTTCGTCCCGCAGAAGGCCTGGCACGCAGCGCCCTTTGATAGTTATTTGCTCGGCGGAGAGGAGACTCCATGGCTGTCGAGTTAACCATCCCGTCGGAGGGTGGGCTGCCTCTCCCTCCCTTGATGCTTTCTTTGGGTTTGTGTTCGTGTGTTTCTCTTGCCGGATGCCTCTCGTCTTGCCCGATGCCTCTCGGACTGTTTGTCCTCATTGCCTTGCTGTCTTGAGGTGTTTGGGGGCGGGGTGGGGTTACCCGTCCTCCTCCTGCCAGCTCCCACCTCCGTGCTGGGCTCTGCTTTGGTGACAGGAGCTGTCTGCTAAGAGCAGGGTTGGCAGGTGCCCCAGGCCACAGTGACCGCGGGCTGCTGTCCGCTGAGGACAGACTGGCTTTTGCCAAGACGCCGGTGCCCCACTTTCCCTCACACGATCTGGGTGACCTGCCTTCTCGATCTTCTCTGTGCTCGGGGCCCTTGTTCTCTCAGCTTGCACTTCCCAGGAGGGTCCCCCAGTTTATGAAGCGGGTGGGGGTCTGTTCATTTCAGCTGAACCCGGGATGCACGCTGGCGGTCGCACGCCAGAGGGTGTTAGCTGAGCTCACGGTTGCCGGGGATGAGTCAAAACAGTGACTTTCGGGAAAGGAGGTGGAGCTAGACGCTAGATTCTCTGCTGATGTATCTGAAAAAGCCAAAAAAAAAAAAAAAAAAAAAAAAGAGAGAGAGAGAGAGAGAGAGAGAGAGAGAGGGAGGGGCGGGAGAGAGAAACAGTGTCCAAGAAGTCAGCTTGCCTAAGGATGCTTTGCTGCTCAGTGGTTGAGCCAAGAGAGCCCTGAAGATAAAGGAAATGGTAAAAATTCACCACAATTTGGAGAAGAAAGACTGAGCGAAATCAAGAAGAAATGACAGGAACTCCTCCTGGTTCAACTAGGCTGATTTTCTTCACGAAACAGAATGCCGCACCTGCCCTAGATTCTGTCACACGGGGCATGTGCTGGTCTATCCACACCCCCCCTCCCCCCCAGTCAAGTGCGGGTCCAGGAGTCTCCAGCTCCTGGACCCTCCACCTCCAGCCACTCTCCTAAAGCCACTCAGTCATTCCTTCTGTCACTGATGGAGCGTCTGCCCTGTCACCCTGGGTTTTAGGGGCTAGTGGCTACAGCGGTAAGAGACAGTCCTGCCTTACTGGGGCTGTGGTCTAACGGGGCTGTTGGGGAAGCAGGTAAATTTTACCGTAAATGGGTAAATACAACAGGCAGGTTGCATACCGATGGGCCCGATGGGAGACGGGCACAGCAGCAATGGTGGCGGCTGGGGCGGTGGTCTGACGTTAGAGAAGGCAAAGTCCAAACCACGTAGAAGCTGCAAGCTGGTGGCAGCAGAGGAGGTGAGCGGTGGCCAGAGCCAGCGGACATCTTCCGGCCGGTGGCCTCCGTGACGGAGCTCAGGGGGTGGTGACCCAGGCTGGGCCGGTCACAGCGCAAGCTCGTGGAGGTTAGGCGGCGTCTCCGATGATCTGCGATGGGCGCGGCGGGCCCAGAGACTGCGGAACAGGACCCGGATCGGGAAGTGAGGGCCAGAGGCTCTTTGATCCAGAAACATCTCTTTGCATCTTCTGTTTGGTTGGCAAACTGTGGCCCAAAGACGCTGGAACACTGTATTGTGCCCAGCATGAGGTCTATTATATTTGAGTTTCCAACGAAGAAGAGGCTTCTGCCTCTACTCTGGGCAGCTTGGCAGGTATCAACTTACCTGTGGTTTGACAGCGTCTGGGGAAAAACCAAGAGCGGCCTGCCAAGCGTCCACGGCCATTGCTGGACCTGTTTAATTTCCACCTGCCTTCGACGCCTGGTTGGTTAATACCACTGATCCTACCAGAAGGAGGAAGTGTGCCTGCCGACAGACGCAGAGCTTTGGGGGTAATCACTGGCTGGCCTCCGATTCCCAAGAGAGAACCAACAAGGCCTCTTCTAGACTCCGGTCTTCATTCATGTCAAACGAGGTGTTCTCGTGGGAACCCGAGCACGTCACCGGAAGGGTCAAGTGGGCATTTCCGGCAGTCAGTGACAAGTGTCCTGTCGCCCGGAGCGTGTCGGGGAGGCGGGGAGAGGCGGGTGTCAGAGACCCTGGCTCCAGCAGAAACAGAGGAGTGAGCCTCCTGTCACACCAGGGTCAGCAAGCTTACTGGGCCAGACAGAGCCCGCTTCATGTCTGAAAAGAAAAGCTGATCCCGGGAGCAAGCAAAGCCAATTCCCCTAACAGCCTTCGGGGACATGTGGTTTTACCCTTGTAACTGATACAGTGGCTTTCCTGAAATAAAAGGAAGTGGGTCCAGCCTGCCCAGAGTCAGAAGTAATATTATGCTAAGAATTGTGCTTTCAGAAAAGCGAATCCAGGGGCGCCTGGGTGGCTCAGTTGGTTACGCAGCCGACTTCGGCTCAGGTCATGATCTCGCGGTCCGTGAGTTCGAGCCCCGCGTCGGGCTCTGTGCTGACAGCTCAGAGCCTGGAGCCTGTTTCAGATTCTGTGTCTCCCTCTCTCTGACCCTCCCCTGTTCATACTCTGTCTCTCCCGGTCTCAAAAATAAATAAAACATTAAAAAAAAAAATTAAAAAAAAAAAAGCGAATTCAGGGGCCGGATGTGTCCATTTCCCTTTTCACTCGTAAGCTGTGTTCTAGAATAAGTGGCCTCCCTGTGAAACCCCGTTTGGTAGCTCAAGCCCCTCCTCCTGCACGTGCGGCCCCCGGGCCTCCCCGCTGCACTTACAACCGAGTGGCCTGAAGGACCATGAGTGAAAACTGATTAGTCCAGATAGCATGTCCCGGGCTGTCGCTCCAGGAGGCCACTAACTCCACGCACCGGGCGGGAGGCGTTCCGAGAAAGGCCCTGTGCCTGCTTAGTACGTTAGGGGATCGCCAGCGGAAGCAAACGCAGGTTTTTAATTTTTACTTAGAGTCCCATGAGGCCATGCTACGCACATGTGCCTGGTGATGCCCCAAGAGCGCTGCAGCGTGGACATGACTTCCCGAAGATACCCCATTAAAGAACATGCTTCACGCACCTGGGGAATGCTGATGAGCATTCCTTAGGAAAGGTGGTCAAGGTCAGAGGCTGTAGCAGGTGTGAAGAAACGAGGTGCCCCAGGAGTCCAGGTGAGCGAGTGACATCCTGGCCTGGGGAAAGGGGGTGGTCACGGGAGCTTGAAATCCACGTTCCACACGGGGACATACGGCACCGGGCTTTGGGGAGCTGGTGGGGTCACCTGAGAACAGGGTGCCTTCAGGGCGGTGGGGGACGTGAAGGGAAGTTCTCACATGTAAGATCATTGGAGAGAAGACTGGGTCTGAGTGTTGACTAGCTGTGACTTCATTTACCGCACAGATAGATGGTGCACTGGCCACTGACCTTTTCCGAGGAGAACGACAGGTGTGGGAGCCCTGGAGGATGATGTCTGTGGTGCTGGTTTCGTAGGAAGAAGGGAGAGGCTGGGTGTTTCCAAGCTGAAGGTAGGGGAGGGGCGGGCGGGTCACGGCCCTTCTTCTTTTATTACTAATAATCATACTCATTATTGTTTCGGGTGTACAGGTATAAAAAAATCCAACGCGCTTCCTTCCACCACCTTGGGACAGAAATACCGATCGCCCTCCAACCCCTGCTCGCTCATAAAAGCGAGTCGAGTGTTAGCAATTCTGCCAGGCCCCGTGTCAACTCGGTACAAGGCGATCAAATACACGACATCACGCCCACTGCTGTTCTCACCTACTGGTTTATTGCAGCAGGAGAGAATGGAGGCATTTTACAAACCCGAGGGCTGCAACAGGGCGTAGACATTTTTTGCAGACATTCCTATGCCACGTTCCCCGCAGTAAAGGACCCGGATACAGCCGGGAGGTAATACGGCACAGAAGTAGAAACAGGGGTCACATGTTCTCGGCAGTCGCTTTAGACAACTTTGAGAATGGGCAGGTTGCAGTGACCATTTAAATGTTGCCTTAAATACTCCCCACAATGAATCCCAGCAGTGCCCCCACAGACTGAGCAAGGAAAACACCCCGTTAAGCATCGAGACCTTCAGGCAAGTGGGGTTCGACAGCGGACAAGGACCATATGTAAAGGACGGACGGATGGAAGGGACCACACGTGCCTGGCTACAGGTTAGCTCGCACAACTCCCAGGACGGATGCATCCCCGCCCAGAGTCGGACCCGAGCTTCTGGCCACCGGATGTACGGATGCTGATTTCTGAGTTCAGAAGATCCCGGGAGAGAATGGTGTTTTCCACTGAAGGGACGCGAACGTGAGCTCTGTGGCTGGCTAGACCTGCTCACGTTTTTGTTTGCTTGTTTGTTTGTTTTCCCTTCTCCATCGGCCTTGAGAAGCCGCACAGCAAACCGGCGGCTGATGGGGGACGCGAAGGGGTCAGAGCCCGCCGGATGGCTGGTATGAAGTCTAGCGCCACCCTTCCAGAAAGAAAACGCTTCAGACACCTCCTGTATTTTCAAGTGAACTATATAAAGATGCCTTTGATTCCTTGGAGTTTTTGAAATGCTGATACGTAACGGGGGTGGACCAGGGGCTGGCAGTCCCGTCTGGGGTCCCCTAGGCAACCGTTTGGAATTCTCCCTTCGCGATGGGCCGGCAGCACACCCTTCGGGTTCTATTATTGTTTGGGGGAGTATGCGGTTGAGAATATATGTGAGAAAGCTGGACCGGGGGCCCTGGCTCTTTCACGGGGAGGGCCGGCAGGGCGCACTTCCTCCGACGTGGCCCTCCGGGGACCTGAGGACACAGAAACTCCAGACCGAGTACTCCTGATCAACGCGTCTGGTCACCAGGGAGCATTCCGACTGGCGGGCAGGGAGTGTATGTGTATGTGTGTGTGTGTGTGTGTGTGTGTGTGTGTGTGTGCGCGCGCGTGTGTGTGTGGCTAGAAAAGACGTGGACCTGTACCTCCCCGCAAAGAAGAAAATCAACGGGGAGGGGGCCGTCGGGGGCTAGAGGAAGAAATCTACAAAGACTCTTAAAGAGAAAAATACTCTCTCTGTATTATTAATCGCCTGAGCCAACCCATTTCTCATTTGGGGCGCATCTTGGATGCTACCATTAAAAAAAACGTCGCGTGATCACGGAGCATCAAATCATTTTACAATCTCCTACTAAACCGGGCAATTTCCCTTTTCCGCTTCTAGAATTGACAAAATATTCTGGTCTCACCGCAAAGGACAAAAAAAAAAAAAAAAAAAAAAGTGCGTCTCCCTGTACGTTTTTTTTTGTTTCCCCACGCGCCCATGTGGGGTCAACCCCGAGGCTCCCCGCCGGCACAGGTCGCCCCTGGCGGCCGCTTGCAGGTGAGCATGAGCAGCAGAAACAGGGGCAGGTGCCAGAGGCTGCAGAAGAACAGCTTCCGGGAGCTCTTCCGGTCCGCATCGACGTAGAACCGGAAGCCGAGGTAGGAAATATACAGGTTGATGGGGAGGGAGATGGCGGGGAAGGTCCACGTGGTGACGTCCAGGACGGGGGCGGCAGCGGACAGTCCGATCAAGGCCAGGCAGTGGCGCAGGGCGACGCGCCGGCACAGGGCCGGGTGGGTGACCGACATCATGCAGTAGCCGCCGCGGGAGTAGTCTTCACGGAGGCCCCAGCTCAGGGCGTTGAAGTGGGGGAACTGCCAGGAGTAGAGGATCCCTCCCAGGAGAAACGCTCCTGTGTGCGGGTTGAGGGGAAAAGGGGAAGCAAGACACGCTGTCATCAGAGGCTTACAAAGGCATCTCTGTCTCTCGCCCGCAAAGCCCTTCTGGCCCCGAGGTGGCCCCTCCGGATGTCACCCGGATCTCAGAGTCTCTGCCCGTCCCTGTTCTCGCCTCCACCTTGTCCAGGCCTGGCATCGGGGGACAAGCCCGGGGGAGGGGGTAACTTCACACTCTCCAAGATCCCCCCCCCGCCAACCCCTGCCCCGCACCCCCACCGCGGGGCACTGGGCATCTGTGGCTCCCGTCCACCCAGCGCCCACCGTGCGTCCCAGCATCGCGACAACCAGAGGCCCCCTACACCGGTGGGACCTCTGCGCAGGGGGCTTGGGGGAGGCGGAGGCGGTCTCCTCGACGAGGCCCCTCCCCAGGGTGCCTGGCGGCTCCCTGCTCGCAGTGACGGAGCTGAACGTAGCCCCAGCCCCCGCGCTGAGCATCCTGGCTTTTGTCCCTGTCCTGGCTGCGTCACTGAGCACAGCCAGGGCTCCCAGGGCAGTGTCTGGCACATTCCACGGGCCGGCGCCATGTGACAGGCAGGAGGTACGAAGACGGCATGTGTCAAATAGATGGAGTGACATAAAGGAACACGGTCCCCTGAGCAGAACGGGAGCCTGTGTGTGGCTCGGCAGCTTTTCAAGGAGGACGTATTAGTATCGCGAGCACCATTTAGCCCCTTTGTCTGGAACAGGGCCTCCCCTCCCCCACAGCGGTGGGATGAAGGCCGCCGCTCACCGGGCACCTATGGGGTGACGGAGCCTTTCACACAGTTTACCTCATTTAATCCTGACATAGGATGTTAGGTAGGGTTCATGCCCCTTAGCGAACCATCACAGATCAGATGATGTTAGGTTCTACAAAAGGAGGTGACAGGAGGAAGCAGAACGAGCCCGTGTGCTGTGAAGACGGCCCCCACGAGTCAGGCAGCCCACCCCCGCGCAGGCGACTCACTGTTCACTTACTCCCGCAGAAAGTGCTAACTGAGCGCCTACTAAGTGGCGAGCACCGTGCCGGGCGCTGGGGAGCACAAATCCACCCCTCCGGAAGGCGGCTCGCCATCGAGGCATTCATCAAGAGCCACACTACTGAGTCTGCGTCGCCACCCCACTGCGGTGCGGAAGTCCGTGCGACGAGGACACAGAACGAGACCCAGCGGAGGCAGGCAGAGAAGGCCTCTCAGAGGAGGGGGTGTCTGGGCTGAGTTCTGCGGGACAGGTGGCCTAGTCCCGTGAGGGCTGGCGGAGGAAGAAGTGGTCACGAAGGGGCCGGAAGGCGCACGGTGTAGACGAGGTATTACAAGGAGACGAGAACACGCGTTAGGATTCACGGAGCTGTCTATCGAAAGGAAAAGAGGTCAGTTGGACTGTACGATAATTGAAAAAACATATCAAAATCAGAAAAGGGAAGCTAGTGTGGCTGGAGGGACAGGCAGGACGCGCCACCCCCAACTCAGCGGGGTGTGCCTTCCAAGCACTGGCTTGATCCCCAAAGCAACAGAAAGCCATGGAGACAGGGGAACACGTTTCAGCCTGTGTGTGCGTGCGTGTGTGTGTGAGCACCTGTGCGTGTGCGGGGGGCGTGAGGAAAGGGCATCAGTGTCACTTGGCCAATCTGAGAGAGAACACGCTGGCGGGGCCCAGAGCAGGCACGGAAGGTTCCATCAGGGGCTGAGGAAATGAGAGGGGACGGGTGTTGCGGTCAAGGTGGTGACAGTGGGAGGAAAGAGGGACTTGAGAGGGTTTTAGGAGGCCAAGTGGCAGGGAGTGAGTGTAGAGTAAATAAGGAGGGGAAGGAGAGGGCACCTCCTCGGTTTAGGGGCCCACGGAGACGCCAGCCATTCTATGAGGTGAAGAACGGGGAAGGCTCAGAGAACAGCGCAGGAGCGTGACCTGGGATGTGTTCACCCTGACACGCCTCTGGGACACCCAGATGGCAACCAGGCAGTCGTGAAGAGGGGCCTGAGCTAGGATACGTCTCTGGGCGCTACTCACACCTGCATCTACCACTGGCTCAACCCCGGCGTGCAGTCATTCATCGTTTCTGCTTCCCGCTTGAATGCAAAATTCCTTAAGGGAATGGCCATTTGCCTTTTCCGTCGCCTCTCGGGAGCAGAATACAGAAAGCGCTCGATGCCACTGCAGTGGAGGGTCCTCAGAGGCATCAGTGGGAGCCCACGTGTACAAAGAAAGGCTTTCCTAAAAGCCACCCGGGACCGGTGCGTTTCGGCACCGATCCGTGAGCCCACGGGGCAAACCACCCTCGGTGCCTTGTTCCCGACACCGAAGTGCCCCCCTGGGGGTCCCCCGCTGAGAGAGCCGAGGGCTCGCTCACCCACTCACTGTGTCACCCGCCCTGGCCGGCAGCATCCCGCCCAGAGAGGCTGAAGTTCTGTCACCACAGTCCTATTTCAGGTAATGAGGATCTACTGAGCGCCCTCCACCTGCCCCCCATCTGTGGGAATTTCAGAGAAGGGGAGGGTGGATACTACCGCTGAAACACAACCCAGCAGGAGAGAAGGCGGTTTAAATAATTCAGCATCATTGAGAAACCCAGGCTGGGGCTCTAAGGTCCTGAAGGGCCCCTGGTGTGCACATGCCAAAGAGGATCAGAAGGAATGAGCCCTTCTTTTAATCTCTTATCTGTATTCCTCAACAGCGTGGGCTGCAGAGGGACAAAGGCGGCGGGCTTTCCCGTCCCCTAAAAGACAGAGTGGTGATTTTTTTTTTTACTCCTATTGTTCTGGGCAAAAACTCGCCCATTTCTGCATTGAGTGTTATCGGACGGTTGCAGCACCTCGAGGAAAGCTGGTGCGGGTGCAGACCGCAGGGCAAGGGGACCTGCTCTCGGACCCTGTCACAGTTCCTCGTGGGCTCCGTCAGTCAGTCAGTTCCCCTCCGACCTTCAAATATAAGGAAGCAACGGAGACTTGATGGGAGCGTCCCCATTCCAGCTGCCAAATCCCTCAAATCCCCTTTAACCTTCTCTACAAATAACATGAGGCATGTATGGCAGTTCAGGTAAACACGCTCCCATTTTCACGCTAACAATGGAAGCGGCCACTACGCGTGGAATCCACTCACTCGGTGACCAGATGGCGGGCGTCCACCGCAGGCCAGGCGCCATTCCAGATGCAAGGCCAAGCCCCGCTCCAAGTCCGGAGGGAGGGCCAGACATAAACCCGTGTGACAGTGATGGGCACTATTCACAGTCAGAACAGGGGGGTCACGCTGGGGGCAACTGGACACCGACGGCTCAGGGACGGCCTTCCCAAAGGCGACATCCGCGGCAAGGCCCAACTAAGTGGAAGGTGCACCGCATCGGGCCCTGCCAAGGGTCGCTTTGGGTAGGTTTCTGGCACGGTGTGGAGGCCGCAGCCAGAGGCAAGGAGCTGAAGCACGGGGCTGGGCCACGCGGGCACCTGCAGACCGGGTCAGGTGTCATGGGGGGGGATGGGGGTGGCAGACACCGATCCTTGTGCCTGGGTGGGGACGCTGGGACACACCCTGGACAGTGCGCTCATGGTGGATGCGTGAAGCACTCGACTCCCGGCCATCTGAAGTCTGAGGTGCCTCCAAGCAATTCCAGTTAAATGCTCCGGGGCTGTCACACGCCAGGCACTGGGGGGAGGAATTCTCTCTCTCTCTCTCTCTCTCTCTCTCTTACGCTCACGACAACCTCTTGCAGATGAAAAGATTCGTGAACGTGCCCCACCCAGGGGTCTTCAGCATGACTGGCACCTCCTTTTATTTATTTATGTAAAGTTTTAATTTATTTATTTTGGGGGGTGGAGGGGCAGAGAGGGAGGGAGACAGAGAATCCCAAGCAGGCTCTGAGCGGCCAGCGCAGAGCCGGACGCGGGGGCTCGAACCCACCAACTGTGAGATCGCGAACCGGAGCCAACACCGGAAGTCGGACGCTTAACCGACCGGGTCACCCAGGTGCCCCAAGCAGCACCTTCTGTTAGACAGCTGCTGCCCCTACAGGGGACATACAAGGACTGCTAGGGGATGGCTGCGGGGTGCCAATGTAAAGGCTGACACTGCAGAACAGGCAGCGGGTTTGCTGGAAGGAAAAAGGGCATTTGCTGGTTTCTTAGGGGGTGCCGGGACCTTAAAAAAAAGTTTGCTTCCATTAGAGACAGACGATATTGGCCTTGACCGGGAGTATCCCTGGGGAACTGGAAAGGACAGAAGGGAAGGCTGGATGCCTCCTCTGTGTGGTGATGGAAAGGCAGATCATAAAGGGACCAGTAAAGAGGGGGTGCTGGTGGCTCCTCAGGGACTTGGGGACCCTGTGAGGTCCTGGCCATCACGTACGTGGAGTAGCCCACCCCGGCTCAGCCCGGGACGGGGCTCACCCCCAAAGGGTCTGAGCAGATTACAGGCCGCAGTGAGGACAGCCGGGCACAGGGGGAAGCGGACAAGGCTGAGACGCTGAGAAGGGAAAGCAGCGGTGACGGTGACGGAGAACGGGGCGGGGGAATCGGGGAAATCCTAGCTGTTCTGCTGAGGAGCTGCCTCAGCCAGGAAACCAGACTGGAAAGGGTTAAGATGGTCAGGGCCCCGGTGTGGGCTCCTGCCTCTCTCAAAAGCCCTCTCTTTTTTTGTGTGCCCACTGGAGTATTCTGTTTTGCTCAATATGCATTTTCGGTTATGCTTCTGCTTAAAATAACATAATTAAAAAAATCATTTTCATAAGAGAGTAGCATGCTGCTTTTCTGTGCGAGAGGAAATTGGGTGTGGGTTTGGCTCATGTCACAAATGAAAGAGCTTTAGAAATCACAGCTTAGCCTTAATGGATCATAATCAGAAAACCACCACCCCCACACGCTTCTACTCGATGGGCTGTGTGCAACTGCCTCTCCTCGTAGGAAAGATGTAAAACAAATTGCTCTCTTCATCAAGATAAGGTGACCCCGGAGCAGGAAGGCTTGGATTAGTTCTGGGGCTGTGGTGGAGCCCACCTTCCTTGTGGGGTAAACACGGGAGCGCTCCGTTTACTGACTCAAAGGCCTCACCTCAGTGCCACCCACCCCCAGAGCCATCTGTTTGTACTGGGCCTATCTTCTGGGACACCGGAAATTTGCAGCGGGCCCGCTGCGGGACGGGCGTGGTCCGTTCTCCAGGCCCCTCTTCCAGAGCCTGGCCGCGGAGGGGGACGGCACAAAGGGAGAGTGCTGCCTCTGGGGGTCACCTTAGGTGGAGTGCTTGTGGGCAACGCACAGGAGGAAGGCCCATGTCAGCCTCGGAGAGATCAGGGAAGGCTTCCTGGAAGAAGTGAGTTGCAAACTGGGATCAGAGGATGGTCTCTGAGTTCCGATCCACTCACACAAGCCACGCCTTTTCTGCTTCTTTCAGATGTGTTTTCTCAGTTTCCTGCCCCACTCTGTAGAGTCTTTGAAGCAAATATTTGTTGGTCTATGAATGCATAAAATACTGAAAATCTAGGATCTGGGTGGTGTATCTGTGGGTACGGTTCTCTGGAGGGCAGCAACTTCCTGGGATCACGACACCACAATCCCAGCTCAAAGGCAACTCGACAGAACGTCCAGGTGTCCAGGACATTACTTATTTTCCTCCATATACAGAAAATGGGAGAACAGCACATACATCGGGCAGGCCGTGTACGTGTGCAAAGGGCCGGAGAGAAGCCTTATCTCGTGGCACCCTGCTCTGACTGGGGGGCATATTAATATATTAATAGCAGGTGGGGCAAGGCTAGCTAATGTCTTCCTAGTGACCCTTTGCAAATACAGTAAAACCTTGGTTTGCAAGCCTAATTCGTTCCGGAAACATGCTTGTAATCCAAAACACTCGTGTATCAAAGCGAATTTCAAAACCACTGGCTCTGTTTGTGATCACGCGACATTCGGCGTCATGAACCACTGGCATTGCAAGGCATCACTCTTTGATCAAGTTAAAACTTATTGCAAATGTTTGCTCGTCCTGTAGAACGCTCGCAGAACAAGCTACTCGTGACCCAAGGTTTTGCTGCACATGCATTTTAAAACCCTCTCAAAACACCTGCATACCAACTGAGGGGGACCTCACTCATTGTCCCCTCTGCTCGGGCTCGAGAAACAGCCTTGTCCACGGCACACGTCCATCATCTTGTTGGCAAACAAAGCCAAGGCGATCGTGGCCGAATGGTTTCCCAAGAGGTGGGAGACAAAAATCTTCAAGTTGGAGCTCTGAGTCCCTGAGCGCTCTTCGGAAACAAAATTCCTTTTGGGATGGAGTTCGATGGTTTCAGCTTGCTTTCTGGGCTGCCCGGTGGGCCCACATTCATCCCCTTCCCACCTCCACCCACACCCATTCACTGTCATTCACCGCCCAGCCAGGGCCTCGAAAAGGACAAAGAAACAGCTCCCGTGAACCCCCTGTGCTGGGTTTGGGAGGTCTTCCTTCCTCGGTACAACAGGCTCCCTCTCACCTTGGCCCTTGGCAGGCAGTCTGTTCCACGACTGGTTGTGTTTGTGCTTTCAGGGTTACGTGGTGATGTAAACTGGGGGCGAGCTAGGGGGAGGAGAGCCAAACCCAAAGCTTCATGGGCACAGATTCCGAAGCCTTTCTTTTGAGGGCTGACACAAAGGGGCCTGTGAAACAGGTCGGCTTCCACAGTGTAAGCCACTGTGCACCCACCGGGCACCGTGTCAACTAGAGGCTGCCCTTCCAAAGCCATTTTGTTCATCTCCCTCAGGAAGGCACTGGCCCTGCCCCTGAATAGCTGTGACTGTGATCAACTGGTCAACCCAGCACAACTGATCTTGAGACTCGACTTCCCTGGCTGTACCAATTGGCTGGCCTCCAATTAGACCGTCCATCTTGGGTCTAGCAACATATTTCTAGTACGTTCTTTCTCAGCCTTTTGCGTTTTCTATCTTTGAAGAGAACAGGGCTCTGATATTGTTTGGTTTGCTAATATTCCCATGAAGACGTTCCTTGTTCACCCTGTCTTTAAAAATATCGTTTGTCGGGGTGCCTGGGGGGCTCAGTCGGTTAAGCGTCCGACTTCAGCTCAGGTCACGATCTCGCAGTTCGCGAGTTCGAGCCCCAAGTCGGGCTCTGTGCTGACAGCGTGGAGCCTGGAGCCTGCTTCGGATTCTGTGTCTCCCTCTCTCTCTACCCCTCTCTCACTCACGCTCTGTCTCTCTCTCTCTCTCTCCCCCTCTCAAAAATAAATAAACAATAAAAAAATTAAAAATATCATTTGTCTTGGGGCGCCTGAGTGGCTCAGTCAGTTGAGCATCTGACTCCTGACTTCAACTCGGGTCATGATCTCCCGCTTCGTGAGTTTAAGCCCAGCATCTGGCTCTGCACTGATAGTGTGGAGCCTGCTTGGAATTCTCTTTCCCTGTCTCTCTCTCTGCCCCTCCCCTCCCCTCTCCCTCTCTTTCTCTCAAAATAAATAGAAATAAACTTAAAAAAATAAACTTAAAAAAAATCATTTGTTAATGCAACCTCTGAGACTAGTTATGGAAAAACCTCACACCAGATGAACACAGACACTCATTTTCAAGTTTGATTTCAGACCAGGACGTTCCAGGACATCTCTTGAAGTGTTTGGGTTCGGCAGTGCCAGGTACTTAATACGCCCTCAATAAATATTTGTTGAATGAGTGAGGGAATAAATTCCCCCCTTTCCTAGTCTATTTTCTCATCCTGAAATAAAGGAGGTACATAAAGTGAAACAGTATTTAACATTTTGTAGTTTACCAGCTGAGGCTAAAAAAAAAAAAAAACCCGCAATCTCTTTTTTTTTGTTACTAAAACCATCCATCTGCCAAATGTCACCTCCTGATAAGAGCCTCAGCGGCTGAGTCCTCATTTGTAACTGAATGTTGGCTGACATAATTAATGTTTACCACACAACAACATTTGAATTACAAACCAAAGGCAATTTACACATCAACTCTATGCAGAGCAGAGCGGGTCACCCTGGCCCGGTACACCGAAGTTCCGAAGTCCCAAGACCCGGGATTTAGTCACATTTGGGAAAACAGAATCTGAGCCTTTCTAAGAAATGGCAGAGACGGGGAGGGAGAGGTGGCTTTGGCAAGGAGGAGGGGAAGGTACTTTAGAGGCCTGGAAGATAAACTAAGTCGTCCCTGGAGGTAAACACAGTGGAGGGGCCTAATGCGTGTGGCTCCAGGCCCGCTGGGAGGGGGCTGTCTGCTGAGGGCACTTATCTGCAGCGCCATCTCCGCCCCCCCCCCCCCAAGCGCACCCCTTCACTGGGGTCCCCGAGCAGGTCACTTCTCTCACTACCTTCCTGCCACACCCGGGGCCACAAAGCGGCCCTCTCCTTTGGCCTTCCGGAGTTTTTGCGGTAAGCAATTTTAATGCGTTTTAATAGCAGTTAAGGTAAAAAATAAATAAATAAATAAATAAATAAATACATGAATAAGAAAAGGCAAAGTAATTAGGTAGGGAGACAAGGCGTAACCCCAAATCTCAGAGGGGACACGGTCGCAGGTAAAAACCCCATTACGATGCCGACCTTTGCTGAGATCAACAGGGCTTTCGAAGCTAGCAGTTTCCAGCCGGAAATGTCTCAGCCATGAAACAGCAAATATCAAGAACTAACACTGCCTTAGCGTTCCCCATTTCCACACACTGATCTGTCCAACTCCCCCGTCACCCCGCGTCCCGCTACGCCTCGCCAGGTGCTGGGTTAGCCAAGGGGCAGGCCAGACCCACACGCTTTGCACCCACAACACCACCGGGGCATCCGAAACAACGAGAAAAATTCCGTTTTCTCTGATAAAAACAACAACAACAACAACAACAACAACAAGAAAGCGGTTGGGGGTGGGGGGGAAGACCAGAATCCCATGTGATGTCCTCAGGTTTATTTCAGGTTTTCGGTCTTGGCTGGAGGAGGGACGGCAGGTTGATCTCTTGGGCGCTCAGGACCTCTGGAGGTCTTAATTGGCCCCGTAGCCACTACAGGAACCACAAAAAGATGTAGACGCTGGGAAGGGGGGAAAGGACTTTGGAACACTGACATGTCCTCAGTCCACGAGCCGTCTGGGATGCGAATCGTGTTTTGTGCAACAGCTCCTTATTTTATCTTTCTTCTCAACTAGACAGGTCCTGAGGCCGTAGAAATTCCCACCACCCCTCCCCCTTCCGGGGCCTGCCTGCCTCCTTCTGGGGCCCAGGAAGGGGCCTCTAGGGAGGTTCACGTGGTCAGGGGGACTGAGGGACCCCGATGTTCGTGCTGGGTCTTTGAGGTCCTGCCGGAGGAGCCGGGGAAAGGACCAAGGAACGGAATCCGTCCAGTGGACTCTGCCTCCCTGCAAACACGGCCCCGGCATCCACACCCCCCGGCAGGCTGGCAGGTGTCACAACATGTCACAAGGAGGATGACCGGCTTGAGGCTTCACTAAATACTTGCAGGGTGAAATGTGACTAGGGAAGGGTGGAGGCCAGGCTTGGGACAGTAGAGACCCCCACCAGAGAGGCGCAGGGGTGGCGGGACGGAAGGGCACCCAGGCTTGGGAGGAGGACGGGCGGGCTCGGCAATGCGCTGCCTTCCAGTACCACGGGAGAACGCACCTGCGGCATGGGCAAATAATCCTGAACTTGGGGCCCTTGCCCCTCTCCTGCTTAACCTACAAGGGCCTTGACTGCCTTTCAATACAGTCCCCGTCAGGCAGCTCATCTCAGATGAGCTGAGTCATCTCAGCTCATCTGCCCCTGCCCCACGCTGTCCGGCTTCAGCTCCCGTGCCTACAAATTCCTGTGCACGCTCTTCCCTCTCCTTGAAAAGCCCTTCCCTCTTTGAGAGAGCGGTCTCGTCCTCACTCAGAAGGTCCTCTGCTCCAAAGCGCTCTTGGGCCCGTCTGGGGAGGTTAGGAGAACGCACAGCCCTCCGAAGACCTCTTTCTTGCTCAAGCTCTGACAGCTCAGTCAGTTATTTGACACCTGCCCCCTCTCCCTGAAGATGCTGAGACACGCTTTCCGTGAAGACGAGGCCTGCCTGGGTTTTAGGGATTTTTGTATCCCTCGGTGCCCAGCGCACAGTAGGTCCTCACAGACACCTGCCCCAGGAAGAAAGCCGATCAGCGGAGTGGGTGGTCTCCCAGACCCTCTTACATCTTCCTCCCCTCCGGCCTCCCCTTCCTTCCTGTCCCTGCGGTTCAGTGGACTACATCAAAGACTTCTCCAACCTGATCTCTCTTTGGAGGTCCAAAGACAAAATGATTTGGAGATACTGCAGGAGGGAAACGTTTGGGGCCACTTTTCTCCCAGCAGGGCTGTTTCAAGCAAACGTGTCCCCTAAGAGAAGAACCCGGATGGGAGACACAACCTCCGCGGGTGATACGGACGACACCCTGAGTGCAGCTCCAATAATGCCATCTGCCCCCACCCTTTGCCCATGTCCGTAGGAATTTCCGAGGTATTCTGACAGCCAGAGCTCTCTCTCTGGTTCTGCCTTTTCAGACTAGTGGCTCAGAAAGCGGTCCCTAGAGCAGGGGCACTGGCATCACTAGGCAGTGCAAATTCTCAGGCCCTACACCAGACCTACTGAACCAGAAACTACAGGGGCAGGGCCCAGGAATCTGGGTTTTATTTAGCGAGCCTGCCTGGTGATTCTGATGCACATTCAAATTTGAGAAGCACTGTTTTAGACTCTGGTGAGACCACAGGTGCAGTCTCCCATGATGCCCTAGTATTCAAAGCACAAACTCACCAGGAAGATGGAACACAGGTTCACAAGGACATCGATGTGTCCCCGTAGGCAGAACTGACTAAACGCGCTTTTGCAAGGATGGAAATGCTCAGTGCCATCAATATGGCAGCTACTGCCTCGTGTGGCTGTGAGCATTTGAAATAGGGCTACGGGGACTTAAGAACTGAAGGTTTAAATTGATTTAGTTTAAGCTTAGAGTTAAACAGCCACACGTGGCTAGTGGATACTGTTCTAGAAGGTGACAAGACTGTATATATAGTCACATTCAACCTAGTGGCTAAAATCCCAGCAATAGAAATGTTGAAACTACATTCTTGCAGACTCTGCCTTGTTTCTTTTCTTTTTAATGTTTATTTATTCTTGAGAGAGAGAGACACACACACACACAGAATTGGAAGCAGGCTCCAGGCTCCCAGCTGTCAGCACAGAGCCCGACGCGGGGCTTGAACTCACGAGCAGTGAGATCGTGACCTGATGAGCCCAAGTCAGACGATTAACCCACTGAGCCACCCAGGTGCCCCGTGACTCTGCCTTATTTCTTTGACTACTTCCGGCTAAATTTACCGTCCCTTGCACATGGCTGAGGCCCAATAAATATTTGGCAATTGACCCAGGGTTAACCTAGTTTTGTCTGTAAAATGGAAGCTACTGATTGATTGACTGATTCATTCATTCATTCATTCGATGTAATCAAAGATTTGCTGTTGATGTCAAGTTTGCTCTATCAAATTCATGTTTCAAAACTTTTCTGGAAGCAGTTGAAGGCATCACGTAAAGTAACCTTCTTTCCGTAAATCTGACAAGACGTTAGGTATACGACTGGACCTGTGGGCGAATCAGAACTCTGGGGGCAGTAAACCATGTTGTGGTTGTGCGCCCCACAATGCGTTTTCAGGATTTGAAGAAAAAGAACATAATACAAGGCAACTGCTAGACGAACTTCTCCTTGTGGCGACACAAATCTGTTTCGGGCTGCACTGCTTTATGCCAGGGGTCCGTTCAGGCAGTGATGGGTCTCTTTTCGCGAGATAAGCATGCATTTTTGCCCTGCGACCTAAAACAAAGTATATATAGCCTGGCCCTTTGCTCTGTCTCACTAATGAATTTATATACGCGATTAAATGTGGATTACGGAAAGACGTGTTTTAAAAACGTTTTTTTTAAAAAAATTTATTTTAAATATGACTATTGGCAGTTCAGCTAAATCCATACTGTCCCTGAACAAATCCAGGCTCCTAGCCGAATGCGCACTCTAAGTGGGAAGATTGTTGCAAAGTTCTTTCTCTCTCTGGCCTCTGGGGATGCAACTCCAGAGAACATTGAGGCCCAAAGTCCTCTGAAGGAAACCGCCTGGGAGTACAATAAAAGCCGCTAGCAAGAATCTGGGTGACCAACAGACGACAGAAGCGACCAAGTTCTGCACCGCCGTGGACTGCCCTGCCCCCATCGACCTCCAGGGGTTATCTGTCCCTGTAGATAGTAATACTTAACCCCGACCGTGGCTCTGTCTGGGATTCCCCAGAGAGAAAAGGTAGTTTTGGGGGCCTTGTTCCTTTTTTTTTTTTAACTTATTTTAAGTTTATTTATTTATTTTGAGAGACAGAGGTAAGGAGGGGCAGGGACAGAGACGGAGAGAGAGAATCCCAAGCAGGCTCCACACTGTTAGCACAGAGCCCGACACGGGGCTCGAACTCACCAACTGTGAGATCGTGACCTGAGCCGAAATCAAGAGTCGGACGCTCAACCGACTGAGCCACCCAGGTGCCCCCTGGGGGCCCTGTTCCTTTAGGCTGGGTGTGAGGAACCCATGTAAGATCCTGGCACTCTGGAAGGGCGTGGGGCTGTCTCCTTCAGGCAGGCAGGTGACTTGGAGTACAGTGCTGCAGAGTGGGGGTCTCTTTCAAGGGCCCCAACTCAAATGTCTGGGCGATCACTAGAAAGGTTCGGAGGGGTACAGGAGGAGAGAGGAGAGTGGGGTGAGGGGAGATGGAAGGTTCCAGGCAGGGTCAAGACTGGGGCTCCAGGCAGAACTAGGAGGGGGACTCTGACCAGGAATTTGGTGGTAAGCAGGTGTGTTCTCTAAGTATAAACTGCAAACGAGGGGGAACATTCAGACACCATCTAGTCTGGAGATGTCGGACCCATGCTTCCCTCCGTCCCCACCTTTGCTCAAGATGGCCATCCCTAACACCGAGCCCAAGGCCAGGCGCTCTGTCCACCAAGCCCAGAGGCAAGCTCACTGTGGGCAGAACAACAGCCAGGTAACAATTACGAATTGCTCAGAGTTGCCAGACCGATAAAAATCTCATGATTTTTGAGATTATCTGCATGAATCCATCTACTGTACAAATGAGGAATACTTACCAAGAACTCACTTAATCCTCACGACAACTCCGTGAGAAGGGACCACGGGGGAGATTGAGGAGACGGTAGCATAAAGAAGTCTAGAACGTTCATGTCAAGTCTAGAACTAGCCACCTGGGTGGTTCAGTCGGTTAAGCATCCAACTTCGGCTCAGGTCACGATCTCACGGTTTGTGGGTTCGAGCCCCACGTCGGGTTCTGTGCTGACAGCTCGGAGCCTGGAGCCTGCTTCCGATTCCGTGTCTCCCTCTCTCTCTATGTCCCTCCCCTGCTAGTACTGTCTCTCTCTGTCAAAAATAAACATTAAAAAAAAAAAGTCTAGAACGTTCCAAAGGGCACCCCTGCTCTGGAGCACTCACTCCTCACCACTGTGCTGCCATCCCTCCCACACGGATGAGATTCCGGTCTGGGGTTTATCACTGAGCAAATGAGCAGGAACGTTCTAGAATATCTTATGTGTAGACGCGTGGAACGCCAACATTTACAGGATATTAAAACTGTGCTAAGAGACAATCACGCTAAAGGTGTAACCGCCTTTGTAATCTTGCCAAGTCAGAGTGTAAGGGCTTTTATGAAAAGTTTCAGAAATGTGGCTTACAGGGCAAACGTTTATGGTCAACTGCCTTTTGATCTCTCATGTGAAAAATATGTACTTACGTCTCTTGCAGGAAACCTCACCACTTCCTTCCTAAGTGTTGGTCAGAAACGCTAATTACCTGGCTAATTAGACTGTGAAACTTCCCTTCCAGATGGTAAAAAGGAGCTATTTGCACCCCACAAATTTCATTGTGACTTGCCACCAAAAAAAAAAAAAAAAGTAGATGGATTTCAATGGTTTTATTGTAGACACTGTGAACAACTTGAGCAAATCATATAAAAGTAAACGAGAAACTGATGAAAAGGGTCTGCTCCTTCACAAAGGGGTGGGGAATCACCTGGTTCTGTGGGGAAAAGCTCATGCCCGGGCAGGGGAGCGTCCGGATGGGCAGGAGAGCCCGGAGACCGAGTCCCGGACACCCGCTCCGCCATGCGGGACGTCCCCCAGGACCGATCAGCCCTAACGGGGCTCGTGGCTTTTAGGTGCTTGCTTTCCACTCTACCCGTTGTCACAGCACTGCTTGTTTTTGTGGGTTTTTTTTTTTTTTCCCCCTAGGCATTCCCTGCCCGGCCCGGGAAAGCACACGTCCCCCTGGAAAGCCCGACGACACGGCCTCCCTTTCGCCCTGCGTTCACGCGACCGCAGGAATGAGTACGGGCTAGAGCGGACTCAGGAGAGCGAGAGCTGCAGTTCCGGGAAGGACACGCCTCGGACCGGCAGCTGCCGAGGTCTGTGCACAAGAGCCACCCGCCGAGGGCCGGGCCCTGGCGCCCCCCCCCCTCCCCCCCCCGCCGCGGGCCCACGGGCCCGCGGGCCGAAGCCGAGACCCCCGCAACCCGGCACGCGAGATACTCACCGGCGTCCAGGCTGCCGGTCGCTGCCGTCCAGCCCATGACAGGCGGGATGGCCCCAACGACGGCTCCGACCCACGTGTTGGCGATGCTGATCTTCTTCAGCGGGGTATAGCAACAGGTGTACAGGAAGATGTTGAAGACCCCCAGGGCTCCCGTGAGGGGGTTCACCCCCCAGGTCAGGAGGGCGACGCCTGGAACGGCACAGCACGTGGCAAAGGACACAGCTAGCAACGGGCTGAAAAAGAGCAGCGGGCACAGAGGAGTCACTTTCCAGTCCCGCGGGCCACGCTGCCCGCACTCGGCGTGGACCACCTACCTACGTGGCGCGGCGACCCGGGAGGCAGGCTGCTGCGCCTTCTTCCCGGTTACGGGGCACCGGAACCCGAAAGGCGGAGGGACCGTGCCTGCAGGAGTTCTGGCTGCCCCCTCTGACATCTGCCGGCCGGGGCTGAAGTTCGAGTCCAGGTGAGAGAGCCCTGGATTCGTTCTGTCCCTTCCCGGCCATGGGAGGCGGGAGCGTCCCTCTGCTCACCTGCGCGGCCGGGACGGTTCTCTGCTCTCGCTCACAGGCTGGAGTGAGGGCCGAGGCAGACACTGCCTGCTTGGCACAGGGTTCTGCTTTGCAGTTAGTGCCAAGTAGGTGACGGCCATAGAAAAACCACCCGGAACGCGGTACCGGTAATGTTTGGGCAAAAGCTGGCATCTCAACCCTGCCCGTGTATTTATAGTTTAAACACATTACCCCATTAGCAGTAACGGATAATGACAGTATGTCTGAGTGTATCTATCTGTGATAAATTACAGGCTTGGCAGGGGACCGGCTTGGGGCCCACAGCCACACACCAGGGGGCTGCCCCACACGGATAGCTCACTTTCGGTGCCACAGCTGGTTTCAGAGCCACGGCATCTCCGGAGGGCCCTCACCATGTTGGTAGGTGCAGTGAACAGGGTCAAATACAACTCTCCACCAGCCGGGACGATCCTACGCCTGATTCTCACCAGAGCCCACTTTTTTTTTTTAAGTTTATTTATTTATTTTGAGAGAGACAGAGACAGCATGGGTTGGGGAGGGAAGGAGAGAGAAATCCCAAGCAGGCTCCGCGCTGTCAGCGCAGAGCCTGATGCAGGGGCTCGAACCCACGAACCGTGAGATCATGACCTGAGCCGAAGTCAGACACTTAACCGACTGAGCCACCCAGGCGCCCCTTGCCAGAGCCCACTTTCTAAGGTGGACGGTGGACTTTACATGGGATCTTGTGAGAGAGACGGGGAGAGACAGAGAGAGAGAGAAAGAAAGAGAGAGAAAGAGAGAGAGAGAAAGAGAGAGAGAGAGAGAGAGAGAGAGAGAGAGAGAGAATCTCAAGCAGACTCTCCACTGTGAGCCCGGAGCCTAATGCAGGGCTCGATCTCACGAACGGTGAGACATGACCTGAGCCAAAATCAAGAGTCAGACGCTTAACCGACTAAGCCACCCAGGCACCCCTATATTTCAGTCTATGTTAATAATTTCCCTGTGCTGTTCAGAATTCTTTTGTAATGTCATCATTAATAGGTACATAGTGGCCTATTCTGTGGATTCAACACAATTAATTCAGTCAATATAGCCTTTCTGGATATTTTGTATTTTTCCTTTTAAATCAGAAGTAACAGCATATATATCTTACAGACTGTTGTTCATAGTTCTGACTAGGATGCATCCGGAGGATAAATTCCCAGACGTGAGACTGCAAGGCCAGCTGACATGCACGTTTGTAGGGATCTGACTTGTACCACCAGTCTACGCCCCAGAGGGTTTAGGCTCTTTTACACTCCTATCAGCAGTACATGAGAAAGCCTATTATTTCTAGAACCTGTATCAACACTGGGTATGGCATTAAACACAAACCAAAAATTAACAACGTAAAAACATGTTTATTGAGACAGCATTATCCCCATTTCACAGAAGAGAAACTGAGGCTCAGATGGCCCTTGAACAATGAGAGGAACGGGGTGCCGACCGCAATGCACAGTTGAAACATCCACGTGTTAACTTCTGACTCGCCCAAAACTTAACTACTGATAGAACCACGAGAGATCCCTTTTTACCAAGATACGCAATTTATTGCAGAGACAAACTGCTTATGCAGAGATGATTAGCATCACACATGGCATTTTATTATTACCTTTTAAATTCTTTTTTATGTTTATTTATTTATCTTTGGGAGAGAGAGAGAGAAGACAAAGCTTGAGCAGGGGAGGGGCAGACAGTGAGGGAAAGAGAGAATCCCAAGCAGGGGCTCCATCTCACGAACTCCAAGATCATGACCTGAGCCGAAATCAAGAGCAACCCATTGGATGCTCAACCCATTGACCCACCCAGGCACCCACACATGGCATTTTCTTTTCTTCACGTTTATTTATTTATTTTGAGAGAGAGAGAGAGAGAGAGAGAGAGAGTGAGTGCAAGAGGAAAAAGGGCAGAGAGAGAGAGGGAGAGAGAGGGAGACACAGAATCGGGCTCTGTGCTGACAGCACAGACATGGAGGTCAAACTCAGGAACCGTGAGATCATGACCTGAGCCGAGATCAAGAGTCAGATGCTCAACCGACTGAGCCACCCCAGCGCCCCCGCATGGCATTTTAAATGGGTGCTCCCAAGACTCGAGCTTACAACAGCATCCAGAGGTGGTTATGAAATTGTTACAGCAGCTGATTTTACTGAGTTACGATTTAATACTCCATCTCTAAATGTGTTCATCTTTCTCTCCGCTCAAATGGCACCCTGTGCAGTCTGCAAATGTTTGGGCAAGTTTTGAATACATTTTAACTTTATATAATAGATTTGTGTGTGTTTATGGTAGTATTACGCATCCACGACATACGTTTTTAATTTTTTTTGAAATTTCTAGGCCATGTGGTTTGTGAGTTTTTTCAAATTGTTGCCAACCTCCAACCTTCTTTTCTAATATATTTATTGAGAAAACCCGCACAGTTCCAACCCGTGTCGACCAAGGGTCAGCTGTACCAGTAAAATAACTTGGAAACAGACTTGTACTCGGATTTACTCCTTGGCTCATTGATGCAATCCCACTGGTCTGTGGGGGTGCCCTGCTGTAGTACAACTTCCTGATTCTCTGATTGCTTGGATCTTGCCGAGCCTGGAGGCGGTGGGGGGTGGGGGGGTGGGGGGGTGGGGGCTGGAGTCTTTAGGCTGTTGCCTTCAGCTGGGAGCAGCAGCCTGAGGGTTTAAAAGCTCCTTTGGTTTACCCCCGAGGTAGAAATAGCCTAAGTTCCTCCGGCATTACCTGAGATGAAAACACTGGGGAAGCACTACATTTACATACATACATACAAGGTCGGACCTAGGATATAAGGTGGGGAGCAAGACAGACACGGTCCTTGTCCTGGGGGCGCTTATGCTGAAGTGAGAGTTAAAGAGGCAGGCAATCTGGGGCCACTGTGTGTGGGTGCTGGGGGGCTGGACAGGGGGAGGTTTGTAGGAAGAAGTGCTGGGCGGGCGGGAGAGGGGATAGAAGGGTAGACAGGAGTGATTCAGGCAGCGGGCACAGCACGAGGGGCGGGAGGGGTCAGAGAACACTGGGAGGGAAGGCCACACGGAGACATCGACATCGTGGGAACACTGCCTCTGGGCAGATGCACAGAAGAGGTTTTCTCTGCTTTTTTACACAGGGGAAGAAAACGATCAGATGTGCTTCTCACAAGGCCCTCGCTGCCTGCCGTGATGACCAGCAAAGACGGACAAGCATTCACTTGTCCGTTCACGTCGGGCATTTTCGAGGAAAAAGAAGCGTGAGCCACACCACCACTGCAAGTTGGAAGAGTGCTAGCGAGAATAACGGTTCTGGGATGAAGGGAGCGTGTACCAAGTGACCTCCGGGCTCTTTTTTAAAGTTTGACGTAACCATGAAATCTTTAAAAATCATGGCGACATTAAAGCTGCTTCAATTTAGCCGTTTTTAGGGGCGCCTGGGTGGCTCAGTCGGTTAAGCGTCCGACTTGCGCTCAGGTCATGATCTCGCGATCTGTGGGTTCGAGCCCCACATCGGGCTCTGTGCTGACAGCTGGGAGCCTGGAGTCTGCTTTGGATTCCGTCTCTCTCTCTCTCTCTCTCTCTCTCTCTCTCTGCCCCTCCCCCACTTGCTCTCTCTCTCTCTCTCAAAAATAAACATTAGAAACAAATTAAAAATTTAGCCGTTTTAATAAAGAGATCTATTTCTGATGCAGAAAAAGATTAGTCAGGTGCGTTCATTTCTCATCTCGGTTAAACACCACTATGATTTTCTGCCTTGGTACACATAGAAGTCTGAGCAAAATCTCAAAGCCTGGAAGGGCAATTCTGTCAAAGACCGACTTCTTGTTATTTTAGGTCAATTACTCGACACACTCGTCCTCCTAATCCTACCGCTCAGCCCTTGACCAAAACCCCCATCTGCTCTCTCCCATTCCTGGATGGGTTTTGGAAAGCATCCCAAACCTGGAGACACACGCACACACACGGAGTTATTTTCCCTTTTATCACTTCTTCTGTATTTAAAATTTCATTAAACATTTTCCCCCATTATTAGTCTTTTTGCTCCTTTTACATCTGAATTCCTCAGCAGGTGGCTTCCACTTTGAGTGCCGCTCTGAGGCCTGATTCCTAGAGGTGAAACTAGAAGAAAGGGCTAGGCAGGTTCCCTTGGGATTCCCTGGGCTGAGCAGTACCTGACGGGTGAGGGCCAAGCTGGGACTCCCCGATGGAGTCCCGGGTGCTACCGAGATGTGGTCCCCGGACCCAGAGCGTCAGCATCACCTAGGGGCTCCTCGGGAATCCAGGCGATCGGCAGGCTTGCCGAAGTCGGGGACCCACCGCTGCGCCATCACCGACGTGGTGCGGGTCCCATCTGGCCTACGTGAGGCCACGCCGACGGAGCCTGCGCCTATAGAAGGCCTCCACCTCCACCCCACCTCCGATGCTGGGTGCAGCCGGACTGGGTAGGTCCCGCTGTCTTGTGATATAGTCTCTCGACATATTCCAAGTGTAAAGGATGCAGGACAGCAGCCTAGCTCGGTATTCAGTTCACTGGGGAACTGCCAGTGTCTCCAGCCGCCTCTCTGCTCCGTCTACCTTGATTTGGTCTGGGCACGCTGCTAAGCGTTGCGGCCCTTACGAGGGTGAGATGAAGCAAGCGGGGCAGAGTCTTGATAATCCTGTGGATTCTGGGCGACGGGAACACCGGGGTTCGCTATACCATTTCTAACTGTTGTGTCTCCTGGAACGTTTGCATGCCAAAAGTGTTTGTAAAAGGCTTTAATATTCCTCTTATTATTATTATATTATGATAGGGTTTCCATACAGTACCAGAACTAAGCATCGCTGACAACAATCAGGTGGTCTGGATTCAAGTTCCGATTTGAAACAGTGCTGATTTAAAAGTGGGCAAACGAACCTCTCGGATCCTTGGTTTCCTCAGCTGTGAAGTAGGGGATGTATTAGGGCTATTCTTTAAAATGTGTATTTATTTTGAGAGAGAGAGAGAGAGAGAGAGCATGAGCAGAGTAGGGGCAGACAGAGAGAGAGAGAGAGAGAGAGAGAGAGACAGAAAGAATCCCAAGCGGGCTCTGCATTCAGCGTGGAGCCCAACGCGGGGCTCATTCCCACGACCGTGACATCATGGTCTGAGACAAAATCAAGAATTGGACGCCTAACTGACTGAGCCTTCCAGGAGCTCCCGTATTAGGGCTGTTTTGACGGCAAGACTGAAGCACAAGTCAAATTGGCTTATGCAAAAATCCTCAGTAACAAGACCACCGGGAGGGCAGGGGCTCTATCGCTGAGCTGTAGGATCGTGAGCAAAGTAGCTAACCCGTCGGTCTTAGTTGCTTCATCGGTCAAACGGGAGGTATTTGAGAGTGAAGAATCAAAATAAAGCACTTGGCACAGGGCCCACTAAAAGAGCACGGAGCGTTCATTCGTTCGTTTATTACGATGTCTCACTGTCGTCTAGTCAGCCACTGTGCTAAGTGCGGGCAAACAGCAGTGAGCGGAACAGACGGCGATGTTCACTCTGAAAAGGATGGTGGACGTTAAACAAACACAAGTGCTACCAGGTCTCAAACTGTAAAATCAACCACAACCAGAAGTGGCAACGTGAGGCAGCGTTCTTTAAATAGGAGGTAGGGCTGGAGGTAAGGGGTGATAAACTTTCAGTAAATCGTTTCCAGTGGTTTACTCTTTTCGAACTTACGAAGACATATGGATATGTGTTGGAATACGAAGACAAACGTAGACATGTTCAAGAAAGTCACCTCAATTATAAATTATAAAAAGCATAATGGCTGCATAGCATTTCCTAATAGTAATTAAAATGGCAACACTTTTTTCTTTTCTTTTTTTTTTTAATATTTATTTACATTTTTGAGAGAGAGAGAGTGACTGAGCAGGGGAGGGGCAGAGAGAGGGAGAGAAAGAATCCTAAGCAAGCTCCGTGTTGTCAGCACAGAGCCCAACATGGGGCTCGAACTCATGAAACCGTGAGATCGTGACCTGAGCCGAAACCAAGAGTCAGACGCTTAACCCACTGAGCCACCCAGGCGCCCTTTATGTTTTTATTTTCAATCGTAACTTTATTTTATTTATTTAAATGTTTTTATTTATTTTTGAGATAGAGACAGAACGTGAACAGGGGAGGGGCAGAGAGAGAGGGAGACACAGGATCCGAAGCAGGCTCCAGGCTCCGAGCTGTCAGCACAGAGCCCGACGCGGGTCTCGAACTCGTGGAGTGTGAGATCATGACCTGAGCTGAAGTCGGCCGCTCAACCGACTGAGCCACCCAGGCGCCCCTCAATCATAACTTTAAGAATTTAACTCTATTATATCAAATTACAAAAAAAAAAAGTAAAAATAAAATAAACCAGCATCAGGAAAAAGCAGACGGATCACACGGGAAACATTATTTTTTTCCTAATGCTGGTGCTCTCACGTAGCTATGGCAGTGGCTGTAATGGGCTTTGTTAAGGAGAGAAGGTTCATATCTCTGTGAATGGTGGTCACCGGAGTGAACTTGCGTAGGAAAGATCAGAAGAGCAGAAGAATGGGGTGTGATGGTATTGTGCACGATTTCTAACTTTCAGTAAAATGGAATAAAGGGATGACTAAGGCAAATAGCACTGTGGGGTGGGGAAGGAAGGACAGTGGCCGAGGAAAAGCATCTAGCCGTTGAACTAAAACGATTTTTTCACGTCCTTTCACTCACGCAGGCAAATAGGTTGATGGCTCACGCTCGGACTGAATGGTGATTTATTTCCAAACTCATATCCAAAACTGAATTACATTTCAAATAGAGACATCTCTCTACTGAGCATCAGCACAGAGGCAGGCTTCTCCTTCTGGCTTCCCTGCCCAGAGCTACTCCAGAAAAGGAACAACAGACCAGGGGACGGTGGGGGGCAGGGGGTGGGGGTTGTCAACACGTTCCTATGAATTATTTATTCTTCCTTTAAAATACCGTACTCCTTCGTTTACTAAACACCAATCCTAAGTAGCTCTAGCGAAGTGGAATTTTCTGCAGAAATTAGGAACAAAGGAGGTTAAAAAAAATATGCAAGCTCTAATTTGATGACTATTTACTGCACTTAATAAACATAATCCACATTACGTGACTCTGAAATAACTAACGGGAGAAATGTGGTCTTTCTGTTTAAGTCATGTGTCAGAGAGGTCTGCGAAATGTGACATTAAATCCAGAAAGCTTTACATTGTAAGCAGCTCTATAGGTAATTGGTTTATACAAAAGTTAATCTCATACTTCTTGGCTTTTCTTCCAGAATAAATGATTTTTAAATTACAAAATAAAATTTCCTTTAACAACAAAAGAAAACCCCAAACCTTAATCAAACCAAGCTAATTTAGCTTTCATTTCCTGGATGAATCCCACATTTGAGCTCTGACCTGAGCTTTTGGGGGTAAGCCCCTCCAGATAACTGCTTTGACAACGTGTCCCCAAAATCTTCTCCAGGGGTTTTCTATTTCTCAACAAGACTCAAGTTGCAGATATTGCAAGGTAGGAGAGGAATAAGGAAAAGTCAGAATTTAAGGAACAGGTAAAGCAAATGTGGATGCAAGATATATTTTATTTATTTTATTTATTTAAGATTAAAAAAAATTTTTTTTTAGCATTTATTTTTGAGAGACAGAGAGAGACAAAGCATGAGCAGGGGAGGGGCAGAGACAGAGGGAGACACAGAATCAGAAGCAGGCTCCAGGCTCTGAGCTGTCAGCAGAGCCCGATGCAGGGCTCGAACCCACGAACCGTGAGATCATGACCTGAGCTGACGTCAGACGCTTAACCAGTTGAGTCACCCAGGCGCCCCTGTTTATTTTATTTTTTAAATGGAATTATTTATTCTTGATAGGGGGAGGGGCAGAGAAAGGGAGAGAGAGAATCCCAAGCAGGCTCCGTACTGTCAGCACGGAGCCTGATGCAGAGCTTGAACTCGTGAACTGTGAGATCATGACGTGAACCAAAATCAAGACTTGGGCGTTTAACTGTCTGAGCCACCCAGGAGCCCCAGCAAGACGTACTTTAAAAGAGAATTTAAAAACATTTAAGGGGCACCTGGGTGGCTCATTTGGTTGGGCATCTGACTTCGGCTCAGGTCATGATCTCACATCCTGTGGGTTCGAGCCCCGCGTTGTGCTCTGTGCTGACAGCTCGGAGCCTGGAGCCTGTTTTGGATCCTGTGTCTCCCCATCTCTGTCTGTCCCTTCCCTGCTTGTGCTCTGTCTCTCTTGGTCTCAAAAATAAATAAGAAACGTTAAAATTTTTTTTTTTTAAATTAGGAGAAATTCAAGAATAAGCAGGTGTTTTGGGCAATGACTCTACTCAGAACACGGGGCTGCAGCATTATATTGAGAAAAGCTTTTTTTTTTTTTTTTCTTCTCCAGGGAGGAAAACAAAGTAGGTCTGAGCTGAATGAGTTTTGAAAGTCAGCCGAAAGAATCTTACTGATGTAGGAGGGAGGTGGGAAAAGACAGGCAGGGGTGGGAGGGTGGAGGCTGGAAGAAAAGTGAAGATGAGCCTTACTCGGTGTTGACCTCTGAGATGGGGCCTTGTAATTCAGGGATAAAGCAAAACGCGGACTCTTGAGTTACGCTACGTCAATTCAGTGTAAATTGAGGAGAATCTATCTGTAGAAAGACTGGAATTTTCAGTGAGAAGAGATTCTTGTTGTTTGATCCCATCCACGGAAACCACGTTTCTAGTGCTGGGGTCCCAAATCAGTGTATTTCTCAAATTCCCGAACTCTACTCCCCCCTGGGCTCCCATAGCACCTTCGATATCTTTCCAGTTTCCTGGTGGAGCCAGACGGTTTAATTTTCTTACCCCACTCCTTTTTTTTTTTTTTTTTTTTTAAGTTTATCCATTTATTTTGAGAGAGAGAGAGAGCGCGAGTGAGCCAGGGAGGGGCAGAGAGAAAGGGAGGGGAAAAGAGAGAATCCCAAGCAGGCTCTGCACCCGGAGCACAGAGCCTGAGTTGGGGCTCAAACCCACGAACCGTAAGATCATGACCTGAGCCAAAATCAAGAGTCGGATGCTCAACCGACTGAGCCACCCAGGCGCCCCTCTTACCCCCTCCCTTTTTAATGTATAGGATTCTATTTAAGACAGCCGTGTTGTTCACCTACATAAAGTTAGGGTGAATGAATTTTAAGGCGGCTCTGAAAAGCTTTAAAAAAACCACAGTTTATAAAAAGAGAATCTGGGAAGTAAAACCACCCATCCCTGCAGCTTTGCGGAGCACCTTGGGGGTACAGGCTACCCGCAGACGAAGGTATAGACGCAGGTGACCTCACCTCCTGCAGGGCCTGCTCGGACGGATACCCAGGGGGACCAGGCTGGCGATCTACAGGGGTAAAAGCCCAAGCGATGAACAACGGAGAACCGCTAATCGGGCCTGACTGGCCGATCCCATGTGGGAATGTGCTAAAAAGCCCAGAAACCTGGGGCTTTGTTACATTTTCTATTTTCAAGTGCCGGCAACGGTAGAAAAGCCCAGCAGGCCAAACAACAACGACAAAAAGGCCTTTTCAGGATTGGGCCTGTTGGCCGCTGTCTTGCAATCTGCGGTCCAGGTGAAAGATCTCTGAGGTACGGATAACACCACGGCCCCGGAGCTGACCCCCCACTCCGCCCCGTACTGTCTTCCGTCTTCCGTGTGGTTATTTCTTTCCCATCCTCTAAGATTCGGCCTGGACATCAGAACAAGTCCTGCAAGAACATTCTCCCTCAGCCTTCTCTCCTTCCTGTTCCCACCCCCCACCCCCAGCCCTCGGGTGGCCTGCATACCCTCGTGAGAACAGCACGGCTCAGTCCTGACGCGGACAGCTCTGGTGCCCTCCCCGGCCACCCGCCACATCCTACCTGGTTCAGGGCCTCTACCCTGTGCCACTCATCTTTCTGTTCCCTGCATCCAAGGCAGCTGCCCCAAACGCCGGCTCAAACAGACCTTTACAAACCACACGAAAGACAGAACAAACACTACCACCAGTCGACGGGAATGGCGTTTCATGGCCAAATGTTGTCACCTCATCTGATCGAGAAGAGAGAGAGAGAGAAGGCGATAGGGCGTTTGACTCACGGACTCCAGGTCATGAATGAAAGGTGTCGGGTGTCTGCTCCTGTGACTTACTGCTCAAGTGGATGCGTTACCCTTCATACTCATATTTACTAGAATATCTGAGTATTTTTTTGGTTATAAGATGGGACGTGACAGCTGAAGGACCCCCCGTCCCCAGCACTGCTGACAAGAAGTGTTCACAACTCACGATGCTTCGGAACAATCGTAGGGGCACCTGGGTGGCTCAGTCAGTTAAGTGTCCGACTCTGGATTTCGGCTCAGGTCATGACCTCACAGTTCATGAGTTCAAGCCCCGCGTCGGGCTCTGCGCTGACAGCACGGAGGCTGCTTGGGACTTGTGATTCTCTCTCTCTCTCTCTCTCTCTCTCAAAATAAATAATAAACATTAAAAAAAAAAAAAAAAAAGAAGAGCTGTAAATGCTTTCATTTTGCTTATGACCATGAGAGAAAGGAATGTTCACTTCTGGAAGACCCCCCGGCGTTCCTCTGTCTCACCCACTGTCGTGACTAAGCGTGATGATACACGCTAAACTTTTTTGTGGACGCTTCATACTGCGCGGTTCATAATGTCGAACGATTTTAAGACCAAAATTCTCCACACTGGCACCACCCTGAGACCGAATTTGTCGTTCCTGCCATTTTGAATGACTGGTTAGCACTAAGAAAAAAAAAAACCTCCTATACTTATAAAATGTTTATGTTCTTATTACATTTGCAATATATACACGCCAAGAGACTAATCATAACAATCCTTGGAAACTCTGTGGGGCGTCAGCCCGGTCTGGGTACTTGTCTGCTGGACCAGGGTGACGGGATGATGAACAGTCTTCATAGCTCCCCTGCAGCCTGCAAACTGTTTACATTCGCTTAAGTGCTTACTGGTAAAACCTTCAGTAAATTTGAAAAATGTCTCCTGCAAATCCCTATAATGCTTAAGCTAAACCCTGTTCTTTAAGTTAATCATGCCAGCTACACAATCCATTCATTTGGCTTCGAAAACTCAATCTTCGTCATTTATTTAAAAACCGGGCATTGGCGGCCCCCGACCCCAAGTGTGTTAATTTGTCCTCTCTCAATAACCTCTCTCCCCGCTCTGCTCTTTCCATCTCTCCCGCCTGCAGCCCACAAAAATAACCAGGCCGTCTTCTTCAGGAAGCTCCCGCGCTGGCCAGGCCGCCCTGACTCACGTCCCCTTTCCCTGACCCCCCAGGGGACGTCTCGCTTGTCCCGACTCCCTCGGTCCACCCAGTGCGTACTGACGGGACTGCCTCGTCCATCTGCGAAGGCTTTTGAGCATCTGGCTAATTTTTCACCCCGATTGTAAGCCTCTGGAGCCTTGCGAAAACAGAACTGGAGGTACTGGGAACATGATGGGTAATCAACACATTCTCAATGAACTGAATTCGACAAAGGGATTGCTTAATTTTAAAATAATCCGGAAGCAACAGCAGACCTTGACGTTCTTAAGAACGATTCCTTTTTGTTAGGATAGAGCAGGGAAAAGGTTATTACTTAAAAAAAAAAAAACATGTTGAAGATACAAGTCTGAAGGACCTCAAAACAGGTGAAGATGGCGGATTAAAGGTGTCGTATCTCTCTCTTGTCCACGAACAAAGAGAACCTACGGCGGAAAACTCTGGCTTAGGCAGGAGCAGGGACACTCCTGCAGAAGAGCGGTCAAGAACAGGACAGCACGGGAGGACGCGCTCCACAGGCGAGGCAAAATACAAGACGCGCTCAATGTTAAAGTTAAGATCCTGGCCGCAAGAATTTGTGCACCGGGGGTGGGGGAGGTGGGTCACGGCTGGAAAGTCACAAAGCAGAACGGGGGCCCGAGACACATACCGGGCCAAGAGGAAGCTCGAGTGCAGCGGAAGGAGCCCTGGGAGGGGCAGCCTCGGGTCCTTCGTGCACCCCCTTCCCTTGACCGGACCAGGGATGAAATGTCGGGCCCAAGCGTGGGCAATCCCGTTTCCTCTCACAAGGCTTGGGAACTGGGACAGAGGACTCAGCTGGGAGACCAGGGGGCTGAGGCTGAGGCTGCCATTTGGATGACGAGTCCGTTTAAGCAAAAGTGGGATCGGAAGAGCCAGTGGGCCGCGAGGGAAAAATGAAGTTCACGTACAGAGAAAAGCGGAGGCGGACAGTGCGGGAGGAAGCTAAACCGTGACCGAAGCGCTGAGGGGGCCATCCTTTCCAGAAGTCTGGCGGTAAGGAGAACAAGAGAAAAAGTAGATGCAGCTGGTGATTCAGCAGACTCTTCTCTAAGACACAGGGACCACTTGTCCAAATACTAAGTCAGAAGAAAGGGCCCCAGTGGGGTGATGGGGTTGGAAGAGGCACAAGGACACCCTTAGGGGAGTCTGTGCCTGTTCTCAGGCGAGCCTGAGGGGCTCTGGGCTTGGGGACCATAGGTAGAAACGGGTAGAAACGGGCCCCCAACAACTGCCAACATCAGGTGCCAGATTCCAGAAGCTCTTATCTGCTGTGGAAAAACATTTGGTCCTCTGAAACAGAAGTGAGGTGTATCTTAGGAAGAACTACTAGGGACATTCACCCCTGTCCCTCTGACCCCTCACCTTGGCTCATCCTAAAACTACCAAATCCATTAAAAAAACTTTTTTTTTTTTTTTTTTTTTTTTTTTTTTTTTTTACCGTTTATTCATTTTTGAGAGACAGAGACAGAATGTAAGCAGGGGAGGGGCAGAGAGAGAGGGAGACACAGCATCCGAAGCAGGCTCCGGGCTCCGAGCTGTCAGCACAGAGCCCGATGCGGGGTTCGAACCCCACGAACCGCGGGATCGTGACCTGAGCCAAAGTCAGACGCTTAACCGACTGAGCCACCCAGGCGCCCCCAAATCCATTCTATCTGATGAGAACCAATGTTGCAGGTAGCCAGGGATGTCTGGTGAACGGAAGGAGTTCAAGGGCGTTGGATACGTGTGATCCGTAAGAGGAGGAAGGAAGAGTTACCAGCGAGGATGCAAACGCAGCAGGGCAACGGGAGGCTCAGAGGTATGGCACTTCTCCATTCTGCCTGTGACAAGTTCCTCACCGACTCGTGGAGCCAGATTACCAGAGCTGTGGGTCCCTCGGGCTGTGACATGGCTGTGCTGACACGCAGCCTCAGGGGAACAGAGGCATCGGGTCTGGCTCCGAGTTAACAGGGACAAACTCTGGCGAGGCGCCAGCGCCGGAGGTCACGATAGCGCCATTCGGACCCTCCGGAGCCATTGTCTGCAGACATCTTCGGGTGCAAACGTAGCTGTCCAGAGCTCTTTGGCCGAATGCGCCAGGACTCTTGAGTTTAGCCCACGTGCATCTGGGATGCTTCCTAAGTGATGTGAGGTACAACGGGCTCAAGTTCATCAAGTGGCTCCCCCAAGCCATTAAAGGCGCTGATAAATAATTCTACCATGAAGGCCCCGGGGCTAAAGTAAAAAGCAGAAAGCCGTGGGGTCAAATGCTTCCATTTGGTAAACAGAAGCTACGATAGGATGTTTCTATTCACCACCTGCAATTATTGTATGGTCACAGCTCACTCCAACCATCAGCATCATCACTTCTTGGGTGCCTTCGAGAGCCAGGACGAATTTAAAGGTCATCTTAGTATTAAAAAAAAAAAAAAAGAAGTCATCTTTCTTTCCACTGGTGAGGAAAACAGGAAAAGCGGGATTTCTCTGAGAGTTGATATGAAAGATTGTCTTCCTTTAATGGTAAGTGATGCCTTAGATTTACCGAATTGTCATTTTATGTAGGCAACAAAGAGGTACTCAGAAGTACTGTCATCTGTATTCTCCTTGGGAAACTGAAATAACTAATAATGTAATTTTGTAGATTTTTATTCTCACTAAATGGCATTTTAGTTGTAAGGATTTTTGTCTTTGATTCTCAACAAAATTGCACAAAATTTCTGTTGCCTGAAATGTAAAGGGGATGTTTATCCTGTAACTGGCTATTTCGAAAACAATTATCTTACTATTCCTTGTTTATTAAACACAGTCAATGTCACTTTCTCCATCACGGGAAACAATACAAAGCTGCAGCGGCCGCCCGCTAAACAGCAAGGCGAGCGGCACGGAGGCTGGAAATGAATCTGCACGTTTACTGTCTTGAAACAGAGTGGAGTTGGAGTTTACTTTATGTAGCTCATCCCTGAGGTGAAAATACATCAGACTCAAAATTATCCTTTGAAATCCCCTGCAGTGATCCATAAAGTGCACGCAAGGTTAGGCATATACAGTTCTGGGAAATAACGACCACATCCACAAAAAATCCCCGAGGTAAATCAAAAGAGGGAACGAGGGGAAAGTCTGTATCTGGATGGCTGGGTGTTCGTGCCATTCTGCCTTTAGGACTCCGGTGGAGGAGAGACGGGGGCTCCTAAAGGGGCCTGTCTGCCGGCAGGGTCCACTCTGCTGTGTCTCGATGTCCAGCGCTGGCAACCGGACTGCACAGTCACGTGTCTTTGCCGCGACGGTTGGGGGCGCTCCGCTGGACAGTGGGGCTGCTGCTTCTTGGGAGGGGCGGGGCTGACGACTGCTTTGCTACACTGCCTGCTCCTGACGAATTACGTGCTACCCGTACGAAGAGCTGCGGAGTGTAAGAAAGGTGCAGATACGTGTAGACGGCGGAGACCTTCCTTAAGGGAGGTCTCGAGAAAACTCGAGAAGACAGGTGGAAAGGAACGGGAGGCGCAAAGGCAGGGTGGCAGGGATCGGCGGGGTTTTTCTGCGGGAGATCCATGACCCACAGGAAGCGGCAAAGGCTTTGAAAAGCGGACACAATTTAAGTGACCTCGTGGGCGGTGGTGGCCAGTGTGCATTCTGGGTTGCCCCCACCGACCGTGACCGCCCTGGTCTAAGCCATCGTCAGCTCACCCTGGACTGGTCCCAGGCCTCTGCTCGCTCCCGTGACGCCATGGTACATTCTGAAGACTTCCCTCACAAACATCAGTGTGACCACAGCGACCCCACGCTTACGACTCACGTCTGGCTTCCCGCTGCACACCGCCTCTGAGCCAGACTTGTCACTGCGGTGCCCTCGTGACCTCATCTCCTCCCACTCTGCTCCTTCTGGCCACTGCGGCCCCCGTGCTCTTCACTGGGTCGGGCACACCCTGACCGCCCAGGCTCTGCACCTGCTGTTCCCTCTGCCCACGCTGCCCCCCTTCCCTGCATCCTCAACCTCCGGGGCTCAGCGCATACCCCACCTCCTCCTCAAGCGGTCTCCGCCAGTTGGCTCTATATTATCCGGTTCCTTGTTTTCTCTGGACACCTGACGGCCATCGAGAGGGACCTCTGAAACTTTATTTGGCTCACTGGTTTACTCTGTACCTCCCGATAGGACAGTAAGGAGGGCTGGAGCTGGGTCACGTCAGCCGTATTCCAGTGCTGAGCTGGAGATGCTCTGCCCGGGGCTGTTGAAAAAAGTAGGAGCCACCACAGTGAGGACCGCACTGTCATTCACTGCTGTAGCAGAAGGGTCGCAGCCTCACCTACGCCCAAGAGGTAAGCGCCCCAGCTTAAGAGAAGAGGACACAGCCGTCTCCTAACACGCTCCCGCCTGGGAGAGCAGAAGCAGCAGCTGGATTCTGAGTCCAGGCAGACCGACCCCAAACGCTCATGCTCTGCAGGCTACGTCAGCATGGTCCCAGGGAAAACCAAGCGCCCTGAAAACCCACGAGTCGTGCACGCAGTGAAATTCACACATTTTGAGAGGACAGTGAGTTCCGAGCTCCGACAAAGATACACAAGGGTGTAAGCGCCACCATGATCAAGATATAGACTATTTCTGGGGCGTCCGGGTGGCTCACTTGGTTGAGTGTCTGACTCGATTTCGGCTCAGGTCACGATCTCACGGATATGAGATCAAGCCCCGCGTCGGGCTCTCGGGTGAGTGTGGAGCCTGCTTAAGATCCTCTCTCTCTTTCCCTCCCTCTGTCCCTCTCCCCCACTGACTCTCTCAAAACATAAAAAATGATATAGAGTATTTCTGTCACCTCACAAAGTTCCTTCATGCTCCTCTGTACTCCATTCCCTTTCCTTCACCCCCGATTTCTAGTAGCCATTGGTCTGGTTTCTGTCCCCAGAGTTTTGGCTTTCCAAAATGTCACCTACACGGGGTGGCACAGTATGTAACCTTTTGGGTCTGTCTCCTCTCACTTACAATGCTTCTGAAATGTGCCCATGTCATTTTATGTGTATATACTCACCAGCTGAAGGACATTTAGGTTGCTTTCAGTAATAATCAATTAAACTTATAAGTATCCACGTACAGATCTTTGTATGGACATACGTTTCCAGACACACATGGGACTGGGGTTATAGATATGGTAAATCTTGTGTGACTTCATAGGAATCTGCTAAACTGTTTTCGCAAAAGTAACGGCATCACTTTGTTTTCAGGCCACTCCACATCCTTGCCAGCACTTGGTATTACTGCTTTAGAAATGTTAACTGTTCTGCAGCCGCTCTGGAAAACAGAGTGGAGGTTCCTCAAAAAACTAAAAATAGATCTACCCTATGACCCAGCAATAGCACTGCTAGGAATTTCCCCAAGGGATACAGGAGTGGTGATGCATAGGGGTACTTGTACCCCAATGTTTATAGCGGTGCTTTCAACAATAGCCAAATTATGGAAAGAGCCTAAATGTCCATCAACTGACAAATGGATAAAGAAATTGTGGTTTATATACACAATGGAGTACTACGTGGCAATGAGAAAGAATGAAATATGGCCCTGTGTAGCAACGTGGATGGAACTGGAGAGTGTGATGCTAAGTGAATTAAGTCATACAGAGAAAGACAGATACCATATGTTTTCACTCTTATGTGGATCCTGAGAAACTTAACAGAAGACCACGGGGGGTGGGAAGGGGGGAAAATTACAGAGAGGGAAGGAGGGAAACCATAAGAGACTCTTAAATACTGAGAACAAACTGAGGGTTGATGGGGGATGGGGGAGAGGGGAAAGTGGGTGATGGGCATTGAGAGGGCACCTGTTGGGATGAGCACTGAGTGTTGTATGGAAACCAATTTGATGATAAATTTCCTATTAAAAAAAAATAAATGTTAACTGTTTTAATAGGTGTGCAGTGATGTCCCACTGTGGCTTTAATTTGCATTTCCCCCAGTGAACTGGTGATAATAATGAAAACCGTTTTGTGTGTTTATTTGATATGCAGACTTCTTCTTTAGTGGAATGTCTGTTTAAAAACGTTTTGTCCAGGGGCACCTGGGTGGCTCAGTCGGTTAAGCGGCCGACTTCAGCTCAGGTCACGATCTCGCGGTCCGTGAGTTCGAGCCCCGCGTCAGGCTCTGTGCTGACGGCTCAGAGCCTGGAGCCTGTTTCAGATTCTGTGTCTCCCTCTCTCTGACCCTCCCCCATTCGTGCTCTGTCTCTCTCTGTCTCAAAAATAAATAAAAGTAAAAAAAAAAAAAAAACTATAAAAACGTTTTGTCCATTTTTTGGTTGAGCTATTTTCTTGTCACCGGGCTTTAGGGATTTTGTATGTACTCTGGCCACAAGTCCTTCGTGAGTTCCATGCTTTGCAAATATTTTCTCCCACTCTTTGGCCCGTCCGGTCGTTTTCCGAAGTGTTTCTGGGAGAGCAGTGATTTTTATTTCGGTGAAGTCTAACTCACCTATGACTTCATTTATGGTTCGTGCTTTTTGTACTTTTTTGTTTTGTTGCTTTTGTGTCTTTTCTCTAAGAATTCTTTGCCTCGCTTCCTGCAGTTGCATTCTGCATCCTGACCTCGTATCTTGTGCCCCTGCTATATCCACTTACTGGTTCTAGTAGCTTTTTCGTAGGTTTGTTTGAGTTTTCTGGGCAAACTATCACACGGTCTGTGAATGAAGAATTCATTTCTTCTTTCCCAATACACAGGCCTGTTATTTCTTTTTCTTGTCCTGAGCTGCTTAAGAGCTCCCCAAACGACACAGACCACGGTCCAATCCCTACAGCACAGCCCGTGTCACAATGGTGGGGCAGGCACGTTTTCTCGGCCTCCTTCCTGGCTCTGCTTCCTTACTTTGCTCCTTCAAATCCTTCCCTCTGAGTCTGGCCAAGTCATTTCTTTTTATCCTTAAACACATATTTTGCACTCCTCTGCCTGTCCCGATGGCTTCCTTATCCCCTTGACACCGTGCGCCGTGTACCCGTCTCAGAGTCTTCGCTTCTGTCCTTCCTCCCCTTGGGAGGTCATTTCCGCTTCTCTAACATCCGTCCCTCTGTCCGTCCACGCATCCCTCATGAAGCATCAGCGGTCTGCCGGATGTGATGGCCGGAGCGCATGCTCCGTGACATCAGGGATGGCTGTCTGCTTCGTTCCCTGCCGGGGCGTGGCATTAAAAATAGTGCCGAGCACACGTTAGGCACTGAGGAAACTGCTCTCTCTCTATAAACGATCTTGGGGACTGGAGATAAACAGAGGGCAGACTCCATCTTTGTCCCAGAAGAACACACAACGTAATGGAGCAAGGGGCCCAAGGAAAGGGTTTGCAGAGGGCTCTGTGGGGCTAGGACAGGGGCATAAACGAAGAAGAGGGCGAGCCCCAGGACAAACACCTAACCCCACCCGCCCCACTGGACTACGGGCGTAGCTGCCCCTTCCAGAGGAAGGAGTGCTTGGCACAAAACCTGCCCAGGCAATGAGCGGACTAGGGAAGCACACCCAGTGGGACAAGAGGGAGCATGGTGCTTCGGTGAAAACACCAGCGGGCCCATCCGGTCTCAACACCAAGGGATAAATGAGAAAAGGTGAGCAGAGGGGCGCCCGGGTGGCTCAGTCAGTTAAGCGTCCGACTCCTGGTTTCGGCTCAGGTCACGATCTCAGTTGTGAGTTTGAGCCTGGCTTCAGGCTCCGTGCTGACAATGTGGAGTATGCTTGGGATTCTCTCTCTCCCTCTCTCTCTGCCCCTCCCCCGCTTGTTCTCTCTCTCTCTCTCTCTCTCTCTGAAAATAAATAAACATTAGGAGAGGGAGCAGGAGGAGGAAGAAGAGAAGGAGACGAAGGAGAAGAAGAAGAAAGATGCGCACAGTCAGAGGAGGAGGCTGGAAGGACCAGGAAGGATCAGATCCTCAAAGGCCTTACATGTAAGACATAGTAAAGCACGGAAAACAAGTATTTCTTCTTAAATATATTTAGAAGACTCTCCCCAAAGGTTTGAAGCCAGAGACCAATGTGATCATGTAAGGAAAGCCTGGGGAAGACAGACGGAAAGAGGGCTGGCGAACGGGCAGGGAGAGCAGCTGGGGCGTGGTTCTAAGAACCCAGGCAAACTGGGGGTGCTCTGACACCAGAGCGGGGGGTGAGAGGGCACATTCCAGGGTGACTTAGGGGGCTGGACAGACACGGTCTATTCCACAACCGGATGAGGGGGACCAGACAGGGAGTCTAGAGTGACTTACAGGCCCCTGACTTCGGAACCTTGGTTAACAAAAAGCCATGTGGGAGCGGGGGAGCCGTGCGCTGGGATATATACTTACGCAATCGGAGATACCCACAGAGGACCCCAAAAGAGATTTTCAAAGGCCTTGGCTCAGAAGAGCGGTCTGGGCTGGAGGTACAGATAGGGCAGAGGGCGGTGTCTGTAGACGGCAGACGGGATAAAGAGGTCAGTGGCCACCAACAAAGGAGTGGTTGGAGGGGGAAGGAACGGAAAGAACTTGGAAAAGGACAGGCTGGCTTAGCTCCTCCTCATCCTCTGGTTCTCACCTCGGGCCTCCCCTAAGTCACCCCGGACGTCCTCGCGCCTCTGCTAAGTCACCCTGGATGTCCTCACGCCCCCCTTAAGTCACCCTGGAGCTCTGCGGTCTGGATCAGGTTCTCCTCTTTGTGCTCCCGCATCACCCAGCAATGTCCCTCCCGCGGTGTTCCCCGCTGCACCTTGGGGTCCCGCGCGGTACCCGGCTGGCAGGTGCACTCAGCGTTACATGTGTAGACCGTACCCCTGGTAGCACTCAGTGTCCTTACACGTGTGAGCTGCCGTCCCCTCAACGTGACCGTAAGAGAACGGAGAGCATGTCACCCACCTGTTAGCAACCCTGGCAACCAGCACAGTCCTCTACAGGGACAACATTCCGCATCAACGTGTCCTGAGGGCAGCAGGAGGAAGGAAGGATTCCGTGACATGCCACAGGGTGGTCCTACCCACGTGACCCTGATAATGGAAACACGTAACATCCACTCTCTGCTGTCTTATTTTCCAAGTGTTTTGCTTCCTTCTCCCTATCCCTAGAAACTAATGTAAAAGTTTTTTTAAGTTTATTTTGAGAGAGAGAGAAAGAGAGTGAGCGAGCGAGCAGTGGGGGGAGGGGCAGAGAGAGAGAGAGAGAGAGAGAGAGAGAATCCCAAGCAGGCTCTGTGCAGCCAGCGCAGAGCCTGATGCAGGGCTCCATCCCCCAAACTGTGACATCACGACCTGAGCTGAATTCAACGGTCAGATATGTAACTGACTGAGCCGCCCGGGCGCCCCTCTGAATTTCTTTTTTGTCATTGCCTGTAAGTACTGAAATATTTGTATTGTAAAGCAAAATTTGAAAACAGGTGGAAGTTCTACAAGTAACTACTCGTTTTTCTAGAGTTTCAGACCTTCTCCCCAACAATGCACATGTATTTGCATGATTCTGTTGACCTCATTGTTACCCGCACCACGACGGCGTGAGGTGAACAAGGCTGGAATCAGGATCCCTCCCTGAGGGGAAGGGGCAGTGGGGCAAAGGTTAATTCCGTGACCTGCCCAAGCTTGGAGTCCGCCAGGTGACATTTTTCCTTCGGTTCTGTTACCAGACAAAGAATATCAGAAGACTGAGGTGTTTTCTATTACGGAGATTTTTCAAAATTTGCTAATGAACTTTCTTCCAGCCGCCAACTGAAAACCTGGATCACACCGAATCTGACTTTCCGATAAGAAGGCAAGCTTCTCTGACATTCACCTCCGCCAAGTGACTTTGGGCTCGCAGGTTCGACTCCGCAAGTGAGCAGACTCCCTTCAGTGTGCATTCCTGACGTGTGGCATGGATTCTACACCGTGCTCTCTGCCGGAGAATCAAAGGGGAGCTCTAAGCCCAACTCCCTCCTGACAACAGTCATTCAGAACCATGACTACAGCATTTTTGCCAGAAACGTCCAAACGAGTCAGTTGGCCTTACGCATCTTCTCCAATTTATGAGCAAACGTCGACATCGAGTGTCATTTTTTTTTAAGTTCATTGATTTTGAGAGACGGAAACAGCACAAGTGGGGGAGGGGGAAGGAGGGGGGGGAGAGAGAGAGGGGGATTGAGAGAATCCCAAGTAGGCTTTGCACTATCAGCACGGAGCCCGACATGGGGCTCGAACCCATGAAAATGAGATCATGACTTGAGCCGAAACCAAGAGTCGGACACCTAACCAACTGAGCCACCCAGGCGCCCCGACATCGAGTGTCATTTTTAAAAAGCTAGTTGAAGGGGCGCCTGGGTGGCGCAGTCGGTTAAGCATCCGACTTCAGCCAGGTCACGATCTCGCGGTCCGTGAGTTCGAGCCCCGCGTCAGGCTCTGGGCTGATGGCTCGGAACCTGGAGCCTGTTTCCGATTCTGTGTCTCCCTCTCTCTCTGCCCCTCCCCTGTTCATGCTCTGTCTCTCTCTGTCCCAAAAATAAATAAAAAACGTTGAAAAAAAAAAATTAAAAAAAAAAAAAATAAAAAGCTAGTTGAAGAGGCCTGTATTATGGTGTGGACCTACAGTCTGATTTAGATATGACATACTTTCCATTTATGGGCTCTTTGTTTTCTTCTCTAGGCAAAAAAAGCAATTGGAATTTGTAGGAAATGGACTTAAAAAGGAGGAAATTCTGTAAACTTTACAGTCATCACCACCAGCCCTTTCTAGAAATTACGTGGTGTGGCTAGCATCCAGCCTGGACATTATTAAGAGTGAGAGCAGAACACCATCAATAATTCTGCTGTAAAGCAGGACTGTCCTGGGCAAACTGGGACCAAGAGCCACCTGACCGTTCTCCCCCTCTTTCCTATCGTATCGTGTGGTGGGAGCACATCCCCCGCGTCGCCTGATGCACACACAAGACTGGCATCTTCTCTCCTCTCTTTCACGGGCTCAGCTTAATCCCTGGAGCAAGCTGGCGCGCTAGAGAAGGTCCTTGGGCCAATACGTCTGCCCACGAGCTTCTTCCTCACCACCTGCTTCAAGAAGATTCGCTCTACGCGGTTCTCGGCAGGAGCTGTTCTTGGGTATTTTTGCTCTGGCTTGCGGCCGGGAGATGCCTTACAAATCTATATAGGTTTCCTCCATGGAAGTCATGTAGGACATTCTTCTAATATGGTCACCAAGTGTCCTTTCTTATTTTTTTAAGAACGGAGAGGCAGAAGTTTGGTCTCCCTAGGGTGGTGTTTCCTTCTCACGGACAGAGAGATTTTAGAGACGGTTATATGTAGCGGTTAGGAACTCGGGGCAGGGAAGCAAATGGGCCAGGCCAAATTTTGGTTCTGCCGCTTTTCATAACACTTGGATCTTCAGTCTTCTCACCTGCATATTCAACAGTGTCCTATCTCATGGTGCTGTAGGGAGAATTAAATATTAATATTGCACGCAATGCTTACCATTACGATGGGACTGTGATTTCACCAGGAAATGCAGAATGAAATCTACAGGTCAACCTCAGCAACTACGGTGACCTCGAGAAGCTTTCCTTGTTCTCGCCGTTTTATCACAGATTTTATGTTCCATAACCCTGACTTTCTTTACGCATTTCTCTGTTTTATTAAGTTACAGTCTCACGATACCTCTAATCCTTTCTGGAATACAGAATAAACAACCAAAAAAGCACGATCTTCGGGGCACGTGGGCGGTTCAGTCGGTTGGATGTCCGACTCTTGATTTCGGTGCAGGTCACGATCTCGCAGTTCGTGGGTTCAAGCCCCACATCGGGCTCTGTGCCTGATGTGCAGAGCCTGCTTGGGATTCTGTCTCCCTCCCTCTCTGCCTCTCCCCTGCTCTTTCTCTCAAAATAAATAAACACTAAAAAAAAAAAAAAAAAAAAAGCTCTATCATCTGTGTCAGTTCTATAAGGCATTCAGTGCCCACCTACCCAGCCACATTTTTCTGGAAGAGAAAACCAAAAGTTCAGAGAATGGCCACCATGCGAGTGCATAAATGCACAGATGGGTCCACACAGTGTTTCCCAGTTTCTCAAAAAAAAAAAAAAAAAAAAAAAAAAAGAATAACTAATCCAGGCATATGTTTCTTTCCTTAATTGTATTCCTTTAACTTCTTAGAAAACCCTTTTATTCACTTCAGTAAAAATTTTCAAACTAAATTGCAATCACTTTAAAAAATTAATGCCACACACACACACACACACACACACACACACCCCCACCCCATAAATGCTCATGGTATGTCTTCAGGATGGAGAGAAGCCAAGCAAGGTACAAAGGAGGAAACAGCCGTCAGTGGCAAAGATGTCCAAGGATTTCCTTCCCAGACTGACCATGCTTACTGCTGCCCGTCAGTAATGACGGGAACTTACACTTCACATGACAAACTGCAGTGCCTACGACGTCGGACAGATTCAACAAGGCACATCAGTCCGATCAAATGGAGCAGTAAATTCCAAATCAAGAATTTCAAAATAAACTGGCTGGGCTTTACGCCTAAATGCCCAATAGCTATTGTGAATGTCAGAACCACCAAAGCTGGAATAAACACTAATGGACAGACGTAAGACTTTCTACTATACCCCCGCAGCCAGCCACTTACAAAATATGTGTCATAGATAACAATTTACTAAATTATAATAAAAACTACCGGGCAGGATACAAAGTCTGCAGTTTCAAAACCGTGACTCTCAGTGCAGGATTTCTGCCGCAGACTCAGAACAGCTCCTACAATTGTACCGATTTAATAAAATACACGCTAGCTCATAACAGAAGTTTGACTCTCTTTTTCCAGCCCTGTAAGTTGCCCTCTCGGAGGCTACTTTAGGCAACAATTAAGGTTTATTGTCATAAAGGAGACCCGGGGTCATCTTGCAAAACAAAAGGTGAAGTTACAAGTTTAGCAAGACTAATAACTAGATGACAGCCTGTCTCCTTTCATTATTTTTTTAAACGTTTATTTATTTTTGAGACAGAGAGAGACAGAGCATGAATGGGGGAGGGTCAGAGAGAGGGAGACACAGAATCTGAAAGAGGCTCCAGGCTCTGAGCTGTCAGCACAGAGCCCGACGTGGGGCTCGAACTCACGGACCGTGAGATCATGACCTGAGCTGAAGTCGGCCGCTTAACCGACTGAGCCGCCCAGGCGCCCCCAGCCTGTCTCCTTTCAAGGATGGGCATTGCCAAGGCCAACGAGCAAGCCCCCAACTCTGGATGCACTTAAAGGCCTGGCTTTCCTGGGTGCAGACAATGACCACACTGGGCAAAGTAAGAGGAGGTACCAGAAGAATGGCAGGCCTCTATCTGATCACCATCAGATGCCTAATGGCTGCTTACTGGGCTTGTCCCGCATCTGCCTTGGTTCTAGAGGGTACGATTTCACTGAGGAAAGGAGCAAGAACTTACATGTGACCTGACCAGCAGCACAAGCAGCTTCTAGTTTTTGAAATGGGTTACGAAGCTTGCATTTGCTCTTGTGAAACAACTTCACTCAGGGGCACCTGAGCGGCTCAATCGGTTAAGTGTCCAACTCAATTTCAGCTCAGGTCATGATCTCATGGTTCGTGAGTTTGAGCCCTGAATCAGGCTCTGAGCTGACAGTGTGAAGCCTGCTTGGGATTCTCTCTCTCTCTCTCTCTCTCTCTCTCTCTCTCTCTGCCCCTCCCCCACTCGTGCTGGCGAGTGCTCCTTCTCCTCCCCCTAAAATAAATTTTAAAAACTTTAAAAGCCTATAAAACAACTTCAAATTAAAGTACTTCTGGGGAGCCTTGGTGGCTAAGTCAGTTAAGCGTCCAACTTCGGCTAAGGTCATGATCTCACGGTCTGTGAGTTCGAGCCCCGCATCAGGCTCCGTGCTGACAGCTCAGAGCCTGGAGCCTGCTTCGGATTCTGTGTCTCCCTCTCCCTCTGCCCTACCCTGCTCATGCTCTGTCTCTCTCAAAAATAAACATTAAAAAAATAACAATAAACGTACTTCTGACACTTTTTAAATAAAAACACAGCAGATGGCTTGATTTATATTTCAAGAAAAGAAATCAATTATCAATAGATATGAGATTTCTGTTCTTACAGGTTTTCATAGCTCTTTGCAATATAATGGTATTTTAAACTCATTTAAGAACTGAATGGCTACAAACAGCTAATATTAAAAATCATTTTTACATAGACTTCTGACCGTACCTGCTTTGTTTCCTTTATTGTCTTACTGAAAATGTGTGATTGGTTTGATCCACAAGTGTTACCCAATACATTTTAAGCTCCATGAGGGCACTGCCTGGAAATGTGAGGGCAGGATTGACTGATTTAGAAGAGTCGTTATCAACCATTTGCCTCTTTTTATTCTTCTTGACTGATGATATCCACTGGATTTAAAAAAAAATTTTTTTTTTCAATGCCAGTTTCAAGGACTCCAGGAAGTTAAAACGTTTAATTATTAACCATTAGTGATATTAAAATATTTATATGCCTTTTAGTTCTACTTAATTGAATTTGGTAGAAAGAGTAATGGAGGCAGTCCTTTGCTTGGCAGATGACAGCATTATCAGTTTGTCTGCAAAAGTAAGGCTTCGGATAGATCTTTCTTCGGAGACCCTATGTGGATTTGTCTGAAATCACTTGTGCTAATGGAATGTGTTTATCCTCAGCCGGGACAAGTGAAACAAGTCCACGTTTCAAAGGGGGATCTCATAAAGACATCCACGGCATGAGTTTCCCCAACAACGGGACTGCAAATCTTAGCTCGGTTTTAGGTGCCCTGTGGCACACTTTGAGTAGAGGTGAAAAGTCCTGCATGTCCACACCAGTAGGTCCCTTTGGGGGTGTGTTATTTGCCCACCACAACTCAAGGCACAAGACTGGGAAACGATTCGGGATAAACCAGCAAATGGATGTTCTACACGGTGAAAGAGTCTTGGATTCGTGAGTTTACCTGATCTGTCCACGAACCAGAGGTCTGTTCTTTGTCCTATTCATGTTTGAATCAAATGGCACCTCAAAAAACTGCAAAAAGATTGAAAAGAAAGACAGAAGGCATTAAATATAATGCGAAACAAGTCTTCTGCTTCTGTTCTATAATTCTGTCCACAGCAAATTTCATTTTCATTTTTACTAGCATGAACCCATACTCTTGGTACTCGATGGAGGAAAACTCTCTGGAAGAGACATGCTATAAAATTGTATGAATTCATTGGCCAGGTCATGCACGGGTTCCACACTCATCCACTCTGAAAACCATTTACTAAATATACAGCTGCTTCTTCCAGAGCCACTGTGGCAGCTGTAAAACATGAGTGCTCTAAATGACTTCAGCACCTCGCACACATCCCAAAGCCAGCGAGTCGACCAAGAATAAATGAACCCTGGGACATGGGCGACTCAAGCGATTAAGACCCCAGATGAAGCTGTATACGACCGACCAGGCTACCCTGTGACCAGGGTGACAACCCCTCTCTGCCTGGCCTAGGTCCCCTCTGTGCCTGCGGGTCCCAGCATCACTCGCAGCAACCCTTTCGCTTTCAGAGCATCCCAGTTTGGACAATACGTTGGTATCGTCACCCTCACAAAGAGGTACTAGACCTGTGGCCAAGAAATTCATACTCTAGTGTAGGGGACAGCAAGCTCTAGCTTATGGGCCACCTCCAGCCGGCACCTGCTTCCGAATGGCTCACAAGATACGAACGCGTTTGTTCGTTGTTTTTTTTTTAATTTTTTTAACGATTAGAAAAATAAATCCAAAGAAGGAGAATACTTCGTGACATGTGGAAATTACATGAAAGTCAGATTTTAGTGTCCATAAATGAAGCTGTACCATAACTCAGCCATACTCGTTTGTCTACGCCTTGCTCTGGCTGCTTTCATGCCACAGCGGCCGGGTCGGGAAGCTGCAACGGAGATGGGACAGCCCAGAAAACCTAAAATATTTACTCTCTGGCCCTTTACTGAATACGGTGTGCCAACCTTTACTCTAATGGAAACACTGGCATACAGATGATTGTAATAACGTGTACAGTACAACGAAAGAGAGATGGTCTACGACGGGCTCGGAATCAGCTGGGGAGGCAGGGAAAATAGCCTTCCGAGCACTCTCCGACAGACTTAAGACTCAGCCGGAGTGCGATGCTTTAAGGGGATTGGAGGGAAGAAAAGAGCAGTCTAGACGCAGGAGGAAGCAGACAGAAAGAAAGGCACCGGAGGCAGAAGATTCATGATACACTCAAGTTGCCAGAAGAATTCAGGATGGCATAGAGGTTAAGGGTCCGGGCTTTGCAGTTACAGATGAGGGTTACATTTCCGCTTTGCCAATTACGAGCGCCTAAGTAACACTGTCTACAAGCCCGTTTTCTCATCTGCAAAATGAGGGTAATAATATATAACTTGCAAGGTTAATGCGAGGATTAATAAGATACTGACATACAGTATAATGCTTGGAAGGTGCTTAATAATGGGTAGTTTATTTAATGTTTATTTTTGAGAGAGAGAGAGAGAGAGAGAGAGAGAGTGCGTGCGAGTGGGGGAGGGGCAGAGAGACAGGGAGGCACAGAACCCGAAGCAGGCTCCAGGCTCCGAGCTGTCGGCACAGAGCCGGACCCGGGGCTCGAACCCGCGAACTGTGAGATCATGACCTGAGCTGAAGTTGGACACTTAAGTGAGCCACCCAGGCGCCCCAACTCTCCTGTCTTTAAGTAGAACCACAAAGTGTGCAATCCTGCCCTTGTCCTGAGTTCTGATTTTGTAATGTCACTTGATGGTTGGTGTTTTTCCTTTGGATATTTTAACATCATCACAAATGCAATGTGTTCCAAACTGAACTCAACACATTTCCATGCAAATCAAGTACTTCTCCAGAGTTCTTTTTTTTAAATCAAATACATAACTTTTTCTATTATAACTCATATCAAAATCTTTAGATCAGCTTTGATTTCTTCTATTCATTGACCAACCATATTCATCGCCAAGTCCTGGTAATTTAGACTTCATAATATCTCTCAAACCTGCCCTTCCCAGTTTACTGTACTATTAACACTTGTACGGAATCATAATAAAATTACTTGCTCAAAAAGATTGAATGATTTCATGTTCGCCTCACTGCTCATTCTCCGGTGGCCTTGGAAAGTCCAAACTCTTTTTTTTTAAAGTTTATTTATTTATTTTGAGAGAGACAGAGACAGCACAAGTGACGGCAGGGTAGAGATAGGCGGAGAGAGAGAATCCTGAGCAGGTTCTGTGTTGCCAGAGCAGAGCCTGATGTGGGGCTCGAACCCATAAGACCGCGAGACCATGACCTGAGCCAAAACCAAGAGTCGGACACTTAAATGACTGAGCCACCCAGGTGCCCCTGAAAGTCCAAATTCTTTGTATGTTACATGGGTTGAAGGCCATCCCTCATCTCACCCCACCACTATTTGCAACCTTTTATCACTTGCTTGACTTCTGTCCCTGTGCCACACTTGTCACTGTCTTGTGAACATAGCCAAGTGCCCCGGGGAGTTGGAGACTTGGACAGCTTTTAACTCTGAGGCCGGAGGAAACAGATGTCATGAAGACATCACCACAATCAGGATACTGTACATATCCATCATTCCCAAGTTTTGTCATGCCTCACTGTAATCCCCTCCCCCCGCCCATAGCTCTTCCTCAGGCGGCCAGTGAACCACATCTTGAGTCCCTATAGATCACTTGAATTTTCCAGACTTTTATGTAAATGGAATTTTATAATACGCACTTTCTGTCTGGACTTTTTTTCATGAGGCAAAATTATTTTGAGATTCATCATATGGCTCAGTGTATCAATAGCTCATTCTTTTTTATTGCTGAGCAATATTCCATTATATGTGTTGGTAATACCACTATTATAATAGATCTATTCACTTGTTGATGGATATTTGGGTTGTTTCCAGTCTGAGACTATTATAAAAAAGCAGCTATGGACATTTGTGTTCAAGTCTTTGTGGGGGCATATGCTTTTATTTCTCACAAGTAAAGAGTGTGCAACATACAGCAGGTATATATTTAAACTACGTAAGAAACTGTCGAACTGTTTTGCAAAGTGGATTGCCGTTTTACATTCCTCCTATTGGTGTATAAGAGTTCCACTTCTAGACCCTTCAAGAACTCCATTTTGGGTCATCTCCTGTGCCAAAGACAAGGGGAACACAGGTTGGCCAGCGCACAAAGGTAGTTATAAACACCAGCAGTGGTCCTGTGACCAGGTGCAGATACAAGGAATGTAATAGTACTTTTCTCTTATTTGGATATAAACATTTTATTCCTCTCTCCCCTTCTCCTAGTGGCAAAGGTACGCTGACGGTATTTAATCTCGTGCCTCAGAACTGAGGCTGGACAAACATCAAGGGGGGTGGGAGGGCTGTGACCCAGCCTGAAGACGGATGAACATCACCCAAAGATGCAAAAAGGGACTAGTGAATCTTGGGTTAGTGAATTTGGGGTTGTAAGAGGGACACTTTCATCATGTCGGGCTACGGCCTTCTCTGGGAGCTAGGTTTGACCCAACGGCGTGTCCCGGTGCTCAGCTGACAAGGCGCTGTGTTCGCGTGTTGCTCCTGTCCACTTAGCCCGGAGCCACGATGCCCCACGCTCCCCTCCCTGTCCAGCTGTAGGGGCGGGATGGCCGCAGAGCTCGTATGCGATCTGGAAGGTGGAAGCGAAACAGCGGCCACGCTCACACTTGGAAAACTGCTCTAAGCTCAGGCACTACCAAGGCTCACCCCCAACCGGTGGGGCTCCTCTGCCTGCTGCCCCGGCCGCCTGCAGGGACACCGGGCCTGCGCTTCAGCATCCTGCCGGATCTCTGGGCCACAGCCAATTCCTGAGCCCGCCCACTTCTCAGAATCCTGGCTCAAGTCTGTGTGCGGTTTCGTAGTCAAGTGCACGTGCTCTTGCGCAGGTTACCTGTGTCGTCAAGGTTGCCGGCGGGAGGCGGCAAGAAACAGACACGAGTTCCGAGTTCCCGTTTGTTCCAGTGAGTTTCACCTCAACCTTGCAGACTGCAGGTTGCTCTGCTCTGCCCTCCCCGGCCCTCCCTGCCCTTCCCTCCTCTCCCCTCCTCTCTTCTCCGATGGTCCTGCTCAGCTCGGCCCACCACCAGGTACAGGCACCTGGTGCCTTCCAGACGGCTTCACTCCCAGCACCGCCTTTGGCTTAATTCCCCACAATACATCCCTTAAATCACTCACAGTGGCTCTGACGTTCTGCCCAACCCCCAATAAGGGCTTCTTCTCTATTACTGTCAACGCTGCCACTATTTAAAAGTATTTAAAATGTTTATGTCTGGGGCGCCTGGGTGGCTCAGTCGGTTAAGCGTCCGACTTCGGCTCAGGTCATGATCTCACGGTCTGTGGGTTCGAGCCCCGCGTCAGGCTCTGTGCTGACAGCTCAGAGCCTGGAGCCTGTTTCAAATTCTGTGTCTCCCTCTCTCTCTGACCCTCCCCTGTTCATGCTCTGTCTCTCTCTGTCTCAAAAATAAATAAACATTTAAAAAAATAAAATAAAATAAAAATAAAAAAAAAATTAAAAAAAATAAAATGTTTATTTCTTTCGAGAGAGAGTACAAGCCAGGGAGGGGCAGAGAGAGAGGCACAGAATCCGAAGCAGGCTCCAGGCTCCAAGCTGTCAGCACACAGCCCGACGGGCTTGAACCCACGAACCACAAGATCATGACCTAGCCGAAGTCGGACGTTCAACCGACTGAGCCATCCAGGCACCCCTAAGTTAGAAGTATTTAACTTCTCAATACGCCCATCTTATCTGAAGTCCTGAATGACAGGCTTCCTGAGATATGTGAATTTATCATTCTTAAGGAGAACCATGCAAATAGGCGCAAATAATTTTTAAAGGAACCAGCAGTGCAAATGAATATGTACATTTGTAGACAGTACTACGTTCATTTTATGATGATTTACAAGTGTTAAAAAATTCTTTGCCCCTGAGAGTCTATAGTCTTTCCTGAAGTAGTTCAAGTTACGTGTAATTAAAATGTTCCGAATCTGTTTAAATTCCCTCCCTTCCCCAAGAATCAAACACTTTCTATTGGTATTTGAAATAACCTTTTCTTTATAACTTATTAATTTCATTTCACAGGAGTAATGAGGATTCCCATTACAAATCATGCTGTTTAAACGCTGGCTAAGGTGTTATCTCACATAACACAGAAGCTCTTATATAAACAAGTATTCTGGCAGTTCTCAAGGCGTGGTTCAGGAACCGAATGAATTATTTCACCTGGATAAGGAAAGGACATTAGCTTGTCTCCGTTTTGGGCACGTCAGCCATCCGAAGATGGGAACCAAGGTCTAGAACGTGCAATCCAGCTGCCGGATGCCTGAACTTGGCGGGACCGTCTGACTCCACGAATGCTCACGCTAACTGGGACAGGCCACATCTGGGTACAAATACCATGCTAACCGCAGTAACCAAGACCGATGGTTCGTTTCAGTGAGCACTGGACCATCTTTCCTAGAACCAAGGGGCCACAGCTCATTACCCTATTTTACTCTGTTCTCCATGCATTTTCTATAATGCCTCTCAGTTGAGATATTTAAAGCAGATTTCCAAAACATAAAGTACGGGGTAGTTAGATGACAAATGTAAATACTTTAGAACCCACAGCTGGCTCATTAACCTACTCACATTTTGTTCCTGTGCTTTATAATAAGTTTTTGTTTCATGATGTTATTAGCATTTCAGTTGGCTCCAACTACTTCAGCAGTGAAGTAAAACTCCTGCAATGTGTATTAAAAACAAAATACAGGGGTGCCTGGGTGGCTCAGTCGGTTAAGTGTCCGACTTCAGCTCAGGTCACGATCTCGCAGTCTGTGAGTTCGAGCCCCGTGTCGGGCTCTGGACTGACTGCTCAGGGCCTGGAGCCTGCTTCCGATTCTGTGTCTCCCTCTCTCTCTGCCCCTCCCCCCTTCATACTCTGTCTCTCTCTCTCTGTCTCAAAAATTAATAAACATTAAAAAAAAATTAAAAAAAAAACAACAAAACAAAATAGAAGGGCGCATGGGTGGTTCAGTCGGTTAAGCATCTGACTTCGGCTCAGGTCATGATCTCATAGTGCACGAGTTCGAGCCCCACATCGGGCTCTCTGTTGTCGGCACAGAGCCCTCTTCGGTTCCTCTGTCCCCTCTCTGCCCCACCCCACTCTCAAAAATAAATAAACATTAAAAAAATACCCCCCCCCCCCCTTAATCACTATGAAATAGCCTGGTGACATTTCTACATTAAAAAAAAAATACAAATGCAGAATTACCAACCCTTAGAATATACTGTTCTGCCCCCTCTCCCATATCCTGACTACTCTGAATGATGGCAGAAGTAATACACCGTAGTGAGCACAATCTCGACAGCTGCTCAGGCCACACTGATTCTCTTGGGGGTCAGGCTTGCACCTGACCTGCCTTTGGAAGGCTCTGTTCCCTGGGTCCCAAATGGCTGTATATGCCAGTATGCATACCTGGACACAGCGGCTGGTTTCCTGAGCAGGTATCTGATTCGAACTGGGCGACAGAGTCCTTCCTTGGATTTTACGAACCAAAGCCCAGGAAAATAGGTCCTCCCTCCTCTTCAGTTGTTTGTGGCCAAGGAATAGGATAAAAGGAATTGGAGAAGAGACCCAACAGGGATGCCTGGGGTCAAGTTACCTCTGGGGCTCCACCTCTGGCCCTTGACAGCTTAAATCAACCCTTTAATGGGACTCCAACTCTGGCCTCCAATGTCCTAATACATGAGGACTGCAAAATACTTCAAACGTAGAGCAACGTATTGCACAGAAGGGAATAATACTTTGCTTTTTTCTTGGGGCAAACAACTTGCTTTTAATCCATCTGCGTTCCTTTTCAGAAACATTTTTCAGTCTCTTTCCTCATAAAAACCCACCAGTCTTCTGGCATTCTTTTCAGTTTCAACTTTTTACTTTTTATCCAGGTTCCCGGCCTCATCATCTTCCCCTCGGTCACATACCCCCCCCCTCCAGCGAGCCTGTATCATCTGTTATGTCAGTGGGGCTCCTGGGGCTACAAATGACAGAAAGGCAGCTCAAAGTAGCTCAAAGAGAAATGGAGCTTTATCTCTTACAACAGGGTGGTAGCTGCTTTTGGGAATCACTAGCTTCAGTGTCAAAAGTGCTATCATGCTTCCGGCTCTTTCCAGCTCTTGACTCTGCTCGGAGTATTTCTGCTTGCAGGCTCTTTCCATCAAACAGCCAAAATGGCACTACCAACCTCAGACTCTCACGCTCCTGGCAACCTTAGCAGAAAGTTTGTTTCCCGACAGATCTCTAAGAATAAAGTCCAGAACCAGCATGGCGACTAGGGGATGAGGTGACCATCCTTTAAGCAGGGAAGGGGTGCTGGTGGACAGACACAATGACACAGTATCTCCCTCAAGCCACAAGCGGTATTTTCTCTACATAGGAAAGAAAAATCCTATCACCAGAAGAAGGTAGGAAGATGTTAGGCAGACAGAGGCAGTGAAATTATTTATAACTCACTTAGAAAACCAACACCCCAAATCACTTCCTTCCACACGTCATACTTTATAAAGTAACCTGCCTACAGCAGTGAAGGTATTCCTCAATTGAAGTTTCTGAAAGGCATTAATCAATATGAACATAATAATTTATATTAATCTTTGTCTTGTAATCCGTTTGGGAATCAGTTTAATGGCTCTAGTGGATAGTGTAGCAAATGGACGCTCTTTTCTCCTCATAGCGACTTGTGGATGATACAACACACTATTACACCAATGGACAAATATTTATTAGATGTCTATTATGACGTATGTGCTTTTCTATTATATCATGCTTTCCTACTAGTAATAATTATTACTCCAGAGAGATGATGCCCAGATGTAAACTATGCCTATTCATCCTGCAAAACTCTGAATTTTATGCGTGAAAATGACAACAGCTACCAAGAGTGGATAGAAACAGAACCTGTTCCCAAGTGATGAACGTCCCTATTCTTACTCTGATTAATCGTACGCCATGCAAAAATGAGATGTGTTCTGGAGATGTGTGTAAGTCGGGCTCGGAAAATATTGACTTTGATAACAAGGCGTAACTTTCCTTCCCCTGTGCTGAATCACCAGAGCAACATTCTTCTCGAGGCTCAACGGGAAAACAAACACGAGAACCTTGTCCGTGTTTGTTTTTCCATCCATCTCCTCAAAGCTGTCAACAACTGTTTGTCATTCCAGGGCGGCTCACAGCTTCCCAGGTCCACGATAATGCCTCCATCAATCTCGGGCCAAGTTAAAAGGGATGCTAAAATAAATAAATAAATAAAAGCACAGGGAGAGGCCCCTTATCCTGCGGGATTCCATATGCCATGACTTGCGGCTTACAAATCAGTTAAGAGACCCGGTCAGCCTTTACTTTTTGGTTGTTACCAATGTTCTACTTGCCATACCCAGAGTAAACAAGTTAATGAGCAAGACTCCTTGTTCCCATTGATTTTTCCCCATGAGGCATCTGAACCCATGAGTGCATACGTGCCCCGGCATTCGTCAGAAGTGGCTTTTCAGCTCAGGTGGTGAGGGGGGCACCGTTCACCTCTAAACATGTTATTCAAGCCATCTACTGCTTCATAAGTTGTACTTTAAGGCTTCGCTCTTAAGGGAAAATAACAGAAAGGTATAAAAGGCCACCCAGCACTTATGAGACACCCAAAGTACCACATCCTGTAAGTAACAGAACTCAGAAAGTCTCATCAACTCTGACCAGCTTCCGAAAGCCATACTATAGGGGCGCCTGGGTGGCTCAGTCGGTTGGGCGTCCGACTTCAGATCAGGTCACGATCTCACAGTCCGTGAGTTCGAGCCCTGCGTCGGGCTCTGGGCTGATGGCTTGGAGCCTGGAGCCTGCTTCCGATTCTGTGTCTCCCTCTCTCTCTGCCCCTCCCCCATTCATGCTCTGTCTCTCTCTGTCTCAAAAATAAATAAACGTTAAAAAAAAATTAAAAAAAATAAAATAAAACCATACTATAGGTCACCCCTCTTCCCGTCCAGAGAGATCTGGGTTTGTAACACTGCTCTCTGAAAAAAGGTGGAAGGAATATACGACAAAATATTTACAAATATTTGTCTCTGCATAGAAAGATTTGGGGTTATTTATTATCCTTTACCCTTTTGTATTTTACAATCGTCCATAAAGACCATGCATATGCCACTTTGGAAAAAAAAAGGTATTAAAAACATTCTACCTAAGTGATATAAATACAGTATTTGGACAGAGCCTCTTTAGGTGAACTAATAAAGAATTACTGAATTGATCTAGGATAAAACCCACATTTATGAGGCCCTAGAGGATTAGAACTCTTTATCCCCCAGAAAGAATCACAGAAAGACAAAGCGCTGACCCTGAGTATTTCTCAAGTACACCCATGACCGGCCCGTGGGCCCAGTGCCTCTCCCTCAATTCCAGCCCCCATTTCTTGTCCCATAGGTTGTAACACCCTCCTAACCACCTCCTGGTGCCAGTATAGATCCCCGGTACCAATTTTTCACTTGGTGGCAGGAGAGATCTTTCTAGACGCAAGGCGGCCTACGGGGCTGCCCCCGCCCCCGGCTTTGCGTTCTGGCTTGGCCCTGGGGGCCACCTGTCCACCTGCCGCAGGAGCGCAGGCCACCAGCTCTTCACCAGGACCCGGGCTGCCTCCGCCACTGTCCCGGGACTTGCTGCTTGGCCCCGCAGTTGGCTTTTCTCTGCAGGGGTGCGGCGGGGGTGGGAGAGGCGCAGTGGGGGTTGCACTGCGGTGGAAAGCCTGCCCTCCCCACTGCAAGTTTACTGCCCCCAGTCTCATGCAGCTCCTCTGCGTCCTGGACTGCCCTCACAACCTCTCCACCAACTTGGCCTGCGCCCCTCGGCAAGGAGGTTTCACGTCTGGACGCTCTCTTCCCTTCCACCCCCTCCCTTCCATGCGTGACATCTCACAGGGCACTGTCGTTTCCTGCTGCCATCTCGGCCAGAGTGGGGTCCAGGGTGAGGTTAAGAGCCTTCCAAAACCTCCAAATAAACTCAAAGGAATTTCAGCTCTAACAGCTGCCAACGACTATAATCCCATCTCTGCAAAATAACCCCCCCATTTTTAAAATCGTTTATTCTGAAGGCCAGTTTTGAAGAACTACAAATAAAAGCACTAAAGCCCACTAAAGGCTATTAATGTGAACAGATATTCTGACGGCAGAATATAAAAAGAAAATAGCTTTTAAACCAGGGCTTACGAGATTAGAAAATCTTTGCTCACCTAGTGCTACGTAGTTCATCGTAATCTAACAGGGACGCAGGACTATCCTATCAATACGTTCTTCTGGATCCCTCCACGGCTGTAAAACAAACTAGGCACACTTACTGACAACGTTAACAGTGATAAAATAATATGACAAGAGTCTGACCTCTGAAACAGCTCCCTAACATACCACAAAGAGTTTACATGCCGCTCTTTAAAAAAAAAAAAAAAAAAATTAGGACGTGAACGTTTTTAAAAGGCAAGAAGTGAGTAAAATCATCTTTTCCGAGTACTCTGCAGCAGAAGAATGGCAGGATCTACTCAAAAAAGGAAAGGTTATACCACATGTTGAGCAATAAAGCTGGCAAATTTACAGCGGTTCAGATGCGGCTGTAACATACATCTGGTCACAACAGGGCTGGGGCTACAGAAATCATTAAGCAATCTGAGAACTCCCAAACAAAGACACTGTAAAATTCTGAACTATAAAGCAAAGGAAACACACTTAATCCCTCGGGGGTTGCAGTATGTATTTCAACTGGGTTATCCTTTCCCCCGTAAGGACACAGCGATACACCAGAAGGTGGAGTGACACAATATCTCCACTGTACGCATGTGGGCACAAAGCCAGCTTGCCCCGGCGCTCCTGGCACCTGTTGGTTTAATCATCCATCGCATTGCTCTACACGGCAGAGAGAAACTGGAAGGGGGGACGGGGAGCAAAAAGGAGGCGGCGGGGGGGTGCGTGGGAAAAAAATACACGAGCCATTCATTTCGCCTATCGGAGAATATATACACATACCTTTGAAAAAATCGTTAACGCGTTCTTTCTGTAAATTTTCGGCAACATGTTGAAAGCTTAACACGTTTCTTCAAAGATGACAGTTTGTTTTTGAACTTGGGGATACTCTGCGACTGAAGAGGGAAATGATTTGGTGTGCTGGGAGACACCAACTTTCTTAGCAAATATTATCTTAGCAAAGGGACCTGAAACCTCTCTTTAATGACCCTGTTCCTTCCATCGCGGGGATCCCGTGTTGGGGGAACACTTATAATGTATTCAAACTTTAGTAGAATTTCTCAGCTGCCCGTCTCCACCACCATCCTCAAATAGTCCCTTACTGATTCACTAAAATTATTTCAAATTAACTTGTTAAAAATCTTCATGTTTAAAAGCACGTGTATTACAAAATGTGCTTCTGGTCGAATTTCAGTAAAAAAAAAAAAAAATCTGGAAAAATGGAATGGCAAGTTAAAACAATGACAATTCCACCAAATAATGATAATAATAAATAATAATTATAATAAATAAATAAATAATTGAAATAATAATACTTGCACCAAAGGATAAAAATAGCACATAAAAAAACACCGCGACATTTTCAGAGGGCTTAAGAAGGTGTTATCTGATAGTCATGAAGTGAAAAATACTTCTGACAGATTTTACAACAGTTTCTGTTCCTATATTCCTACTGCTTTCCCTTCAACCTGATTAATGGAAGGGCCTTGATTCTGCATCTGACGCGCTCAGAATGTATATCTAAATACGGAGCCAGACCGTCCACATGACAGAGGAGGGCCTAGTGTCTGTCTCCTGAAAGCCAAGAAAGGGTAGAAAATTCCTCTACTAGGGCAAGACATCTGTCTTGCACAGTGCACAGGGTGTTGGGTAATTTCCCAGAACCCTCAAAAGCTGAAGTGTGTGGCTTCTTTCCTGAAAAGCCAAACTAAAACCTGGAAGGTACCATAAGCACAGTCACCGTGTTCTGAGAGCGCACTTTGCCCATGTGCCACCTTCCAGAATGATCCGAAAAAAACCAAAGAGGTCAATCCACACACAGAACGTTCCCGGTCCTGCCCCACTTGAAACCAACCTGGGAAAAATCCTTACTTTTCTAAGACATGTGGCCAAAAATTCCTAGTTACTAGGAGTTGTTACAAAGGGCACAGGAGGGTTCAGAGGTGCGTTTTGGTTTTTCGAGGGCAACTTTTGTTAGAAGTTTTAATTTAATTAATTAAAAATGGCATAAAGAGAGCTTAAGTATTTCTAACTTTTCTGCCAAATATCAGGTGGACCCCCCAAAGTAGGACACATTTCAAAATGCCTATGAATTACAGTAACTGATGTGTGACTATGAATTTATTAGTAAGATTATACAGCTTAGATAAATGGCATTTGGTCATCAAATCCCAATATTTAAAGAATTACAACAGAGCTAATAATGGCAGACAGTGACAGATGGTGACTGTAGTCATCGAGGTGGACAGAGCTTAATACACTGAATTGTTGAATCATTATGTCGTACACCTGAAACTAATACGATACTGTATGCAACTATACTGCAGTAAAAAAAGGTAAAAAATTTTACAAATAAAGAATTACAATGGATTACATATCTGTATATTTCCTGTCTGCATTATGGTTTTCCGTCTCTGAGGTGATAATTAGAATATTAGGAAAATATACATATAATATGTAATAGATACTATATATATATGTTCTCAAGTATATGATTTTTTTTAAATTTAATGTTTATTATTTTGAGAGAGAGAGAGAGAGTGAGAGCGAGTGGGGGAGGGGCAGAGAGAGAGGGAGACACAGAATCGGAAGCAGGCTCCGGGCTCTGAGCTGTTAGCACAAAGCCCGAAGCAGGGCTTGAACCCACAAGCCATGAGATCACAACCTGAGCCGAAGTTGGACGCCCAATTGACTGAGCCACCCAGGCTCATGTATAAAAAGATTTTCTGTGTTTGCACAACTACCTGCATAAAGTAGCAATCTGACAAATTTTCTGACAAATATGAGTTAAAGGAAGAGTGTTAAATGTCTTAATGAAATACTTCCAAACAAAAAGATTTTGGTTTTACTGACTACGTTTCTTTTGAGTTTCTTTTCGTTTTTTTTTAAGGTCATTATTTATTTATTCTGAGAGAGACAGAGAGAGGGAGACAGAATCCCAAGCAGGGTCCACACTGTCAGCATCTCAGAGCCTGATGCGGGGCTCTATCTCATGAACATGAGATCATAACCTGAGCTGAAATCAAGAATCGGACGCTTAATCAAATGAGCCACCCAGGCGCCCCGAGTTTCTTTTCAAATACACTAGTGGGAGGGCAGGTTTTCTAAGAGATGCTTAGTCTTGTTAAGGGGAGACTGTGAAAGCATCTGAATGGTCCCATACTAGCAATGGTCACAATAAAATAACAAATGATGTAAAGCTGAGTACTGAGCTAAATTTTAAACAATATCCAAGGCTGGATTTTACATATAAAACATTTTAAAACTTATTTGAGTGCATTTCTAATGAGATGTTATTTTAGAAATGTCAAATGGCCCCCAATTCTCAATTTAACGCAATTCTGTATTAAAAACAAAACAAAACAAAAAAACTTCCAGATCCTGTACTGCTTTCTCTTAAGGGAGGCAGAGTAATTCTAAATTATATGTTCCAAAATAAAACATTAAATAACAACAACCATTATCACTCCCATAAAATCTATAGCAAATAAAAAGATAAACAGACCCTTTATAAGTAAATCTGTAATGATATAAAACAACGTTGGTAATAAGTGTCTTTATAAGACCACAGTCTGCAATGCTAAATTATCTAACCATTACTACATCTGGTTGAGCCTATCCAGATGCCAGTGCCTTTTATTCCATAATAAGAATAGACTAAAATACTCTACTTTCTTATGAAAGGTAGGCTTTATACTTATAACATGAATTAATAAGACAAGTCACATTGGGGAGTGGGGTTGGGACTCTGTCAACAAATCTTTAACAAATAGATAAATTAGCACTGTACCTCATAGTCAGGTTTGACAATCCTAGAGAATATCCCTGTGTGAATTTTTGAAAGACTCTATGAGGAACGCAATGAAGTGCAATCTAGTTTAAATCAATAATTTTTTTCTAAATGGTAAGTTAAATATACTTGCGACATCATTTCCTTCATCAGTGAGGACTTAAAAGTTAATTCTATTAAAAGTGTCTTTTTTTAAAATGAAATTCCCACCCCAAGTGAAGATTTTGAAACCCGGGCAGCCAAGAAACCAGATGTAACCTTGCAATTAAATGAAGAACAAATTTGCTGAAAGTTACTGACCCCATATATTACATATTCAATAATCTAAATTTTGTATGGTCTCACAACAAGTCAATGAGACTACCCTTAAGAATATAAAGAAAAAGAACTTAAAACACTTAAAATTAAACATAAAAACCCATGCAGGAATATGAAAACAAGAATATATTACTTCAATATCACTTGTACACAAAAAGGGAAAATGTTCTTCATAAAGGGCAATAAGGAACTCTAAATTTAACGATTAATGATTCACTCTAAATTTAATTATAGCTAAACTTATATTTATAATGAATGATTTAATTTATAGTTTACTCTTTGTTTCAGAGGGGTGGGTCTACAGTTTTTTGCTCTTTTTCAAAGTTTTCTTTTATTATAATGAAAAAGGAGAAAAAGAATAAACACAAAGAATAAATCACCCAGATAGCTGTGGCTCTATTCTTTAAAAAAAGATTTGCACGTGGCCTGGGGCTATTTCAAACCGTTAAATGTGACATCACGTTTCCCAAACCACCTTCAATCGGTTAGGTTTTCCAAAACACATCAGATATGGAAAACGTTCATCACGAATGCTTTGGAAGGTTGAGTTTGAGGGTGAAGGTCCTTACAAAGATCATGCAGGTGAAACGGACTTAAAGAAGTTTTGTTTATAAAAGGTTTCTTCACTTTTTAAGAATGTTTGTCCAACATGATACTGCCCAGAGCTTTAAATAAAGCCCAGCTGCTGAGTCCATGTTCCTCAGAATTTTTGTTTTATGTTTGTTATTACAGTGGCATACTCTCATTGGCTCAAGAATTTACAGACATTTAGACCGGCAACGTAGGCTGCAACCCAAAAAATACTACATGCTGAAACCATTTCTGATGCTAATGAGGTACTGGAGGTGACAAAGCCATCCTGCTTGGTATCCTAAGACTTCAAAGGCGCAGGTCTGTAGTTTTTCCACCTTGAGCTGTGAGGCCACTGAGCAAAATGTCTCAATCTGCGATCACTACCCAACTTTATTTTATTGCCAAGAAATCCCGTTGGCTTCTTTAGGCATAAAAGAATGTAACTAGGCTAGTTCATTTGAAACTGTCTTATGTAACTTCCGTAATAAAATGATAAAAACCTTTTATTCTGATCAGCTTCCCACTTGAGAAAAAACCACGCACATCCACAGCTATGGAAGTAGCAGTGAAGGAAACGGATTTCGCATGGGGTAACCGGCCAATCTGTGATGAACAGATAACTAACAGATCCTGGCTAACACTGTGAGGGTTTGCTGAAACGCTCGCCTCTCGTGATTAGCTATTCACAACTTCAGCAAAGCAGGTGAAAATCTACAGTTAGTTTCATAATTGAACGAATACAACACACGAGCAAAATACGGGGCACCAATGGGACGGTGCCTTTTTTATACGGATAAGGCTACAGCAATGCACAGATTTATTTGTTTTCTACATCAGGAACCAGGTACTACTATTAGTTATTACTTTCTGAGGGTTTACTGCTCCCAAGCCTATGCTAAGCGTTTTGTGCATTAACCATTATCTCACGTAATCCTCACTGCTGATTTGTTAGGTAGGTATTACCACTATCTTCATTTGGAAGATGAGGAAAAGGAGACCCACGCGAGTCAAGTAATTAACTTAGGTCATAAGGTTTGAATTTGAACCCAGACGGTCTGATTCCAGAGTACCTGTGGTTTAATCACTACCCTCCAAACCACACAGCACTTTATGCAACGGCCAGGACAAGACGGTGAGGCGGCAGGAGACAAAGACCCCGGCTCCGGCAACATGTCTAGCTCAGGAGATAAGATACTTATTTGTGAAATAATAGGACGCAGTATGATGAGATTCACAGAAATGGACAGTTACTGCCAGTAATAAGTTCAGGGGCAAGACAGACTGTGATTCTCAATGCTGGTACATCCAAAATCTGGCCCACCAGGCACTGGGGTAGAAGACGCCAGACAACTGGGAGCAAAAGTCTACGGTTGACTTACGTGGCTGGCACCCAAGACCTGGTGGGGCTAACCTTCACAGGGAAGAACCGTGCACCCCCGAAACACCGGTCTTGCCACTCATACAGCGGTTAGCATTCGGAGGGGAACAGTGAGAGCGTGTTTCAAGCGATTTTATTCTTTTCAAAGAGCATCACCAGCGTGTTTACCTGCAGGGGAATCACTTCTAAATTATTCGACGTAATTCCAATATCCAATGACATGGGCTCAGTTCCTGTGAATTTTGCTTTACCCGTATAATGGTGCAATCTACACCATTAAAACCCTTTTAAAAGCAAATAATAGGGGCGACTGCGTGGCTCAGTTGGTTAAGCGTTTGACTTCGGCTCTGGTCATGATCACGCAGTTCATGAGTTCAAGCCTCACATCGGGCTCGGTACTGACAGCTCAGAGCTTGGAGCCTGCTTCAGATTCTGTGTCTCCCTCTCTCTCCTTCCCCTACTCACACTCTGTCTCTCTCATTCTCTCTCTCTCAAAAATAAAGATTAAAGAAGACATCCAGATGGCCAAGAGGCACATGAAAAGATGTTCAACGTCACTCCTCATCAGGGAAATACAAATCAAAACCACACTCGGACATCACCTCACGCCAGTCAGAGTGGCTAAAATGAACAAATCAGGAGACTATAGATGCTGGCAAGGATGTGGGAAAATGGGAACCCTCTTGCACTGTTGGTGGGAATGCAAACTGGTGCAGCCACTCTGGAAAACAGAGTGGAGGTTCCTCAAAAAATTAAAAATAGATCTACCCTATGACCCAGCAATAGCACTGCTAGGAATTTACCCAAGGGATACAGAAGTGCTGATGCATAGGGGTACTTGTACCCCAATGTTTATAGCAGCGCTTTCAACAATAGCCAAATTATGGAAAGAGCCTAAATGTCCATCAACTGATGAATGGATAAAGAAATTATGGTATATATACACAATGGAGTACTATGTGGCAATGAGAAAGAATGAAATCTGGCCTTTTTGTAGCAACGTGGATGGAACTGGAGAGTGTGTGATGCTAAGTGAAGTAAGTCCTACAGAGAAAGACAGATACCATATATTTTCACTCTTATGTGGATCCTGAGAAACTTAACAGAAGACCATGGGGGAGGGGAAGGGGGAAAAAAAAAGAGAGGGAGGGAGCCAAACCATAAGAGGCTCTTAAAAACTGAGAATAAACTGAGGGTTGATGGGGGGTGGGAGGGAGGGGAGAGTGGGTGATGGGCATTGAGGAGGGCACCTGTTGGGATGAGCACTGGGTGTTGTGTGGAAACCAATTTGACAATAAATTTCATATTAAAAAAAAAAAGAAAACCTAAAAAAAAAAAAAGATTAAAAAAAAATTTTAAAGCAAATGATATTTAGTGACCTGGGAAGCTCATGCCTTGGTCTGAAAAGAAAAAAGTCAGATCATGGCATGTCACATACAGTACAATGCCTGTTTGTGGGTGTGTACTGAAAAAAAATTAGACAAGAACTATAAACCAACATTTTATGACTGACTGATGCTATTTCCTCCGTAAGGAAACTCTATTCATGTGTATCCCTTTAATGATCACTCCGAGTAACAGTTGAAAGAATCGGAATTGGAATACTGAGATTCGCCTATTGTTAATGTAGAAAGATTGCTAGGTTGTAGAAAAATGTTGAAACGTATTGACTTGCCCCATGCCATTCGAGAACGTTTTGGAATTAAAGGGCTCTGACAGAATTACGAAAAAACAAGCCAACAAACCAACAAACGAAATGGAAAATAGGCAATTTGTTGAAGGACATGCCCATTCATTTAGACTTACAAATTGCATTTAAAACTGAAAATAGCAAGGGCTTCCCAATATGGAAGAGATTTTTCCTCCCAGAATGTTGGGACTCAAATTCTCCCCTTCCTTTTGACACTGAAAATAGTGGACTTTCCAGTCGTCCTTAATGCTATTTACACTTTTCTTCCTTTCACTCTATTATTATTTTGAAGTGATGCATTTTAGAAAGTTGTTATGGTCTGTGCATAAGCATCCTAACCATGCTGTTTTAACACTATCCTTCCTATTTTCTGTATTAAAACGTGAAATATGTAATAACTTGCACAGGGAGAATTATTTTTAATCTCTTCATCTCTGTTCAGTGTCTTAAAAAGAGGTGTAAATATTTATTTACTTTCTCTTGGGATACATTAATTTCTAAGAGGAGAATTACAGGGTTAGAAGGTACAAATATTTTTGGATATACCGCTCAGATATATACATATACAAATTACATATATCCCGTTATAGTCTAATATTATTTCCTTTAACACTCAGAAACTTTTTGTGTCATTATATAGTATTTGAAAATGGGACTTTTAAGACATTGCATAGTATTCCATTATCTGGATAAAACCTAATTTACTTTAACCGAGCCCATTTTTGTATGTTGAAATTATATCTAATATAAAGTATTTGCATACATTTCGATAGCTTATTGAGGAAAAAAAAACCTCTAGAAACGTTAAGTGTTGGGTTAAAGGGAATTTACATTTTTAAGATTTTTAAATTTCCCTCCAGAAAGACGGCCCCAATTTATACTCTGACCAGTAAGGAGAAGGCCTCCCTTCCAACATCCTCACTAAGTGCCAAATAGAACAATTTAAGGGGCACCTGGGTGGCCAAGTTGGTTAAGCGACCAACTCTTGATTTTAGCTCAGGTCAAGATCTCACTGTTTATGAGCTCAAGCCCTGCATCGGGCTCTGAGCTGACAGGAAGGAGCCTGCTTGGGATTCTCTCCCTCTGCCCCTCCTTGCCCTCTCAAAATAAATAAATAAACTTAAAAACAATTTTTTTTTTTTAAAGAAAGAACAATTTAAGATTAAAGAACAATCTAGAGTCTTCACACACTTGATGGCTCATTCCCTTACGAGCCTCAGATAGCCTTTTGTACCGATTTAAACGCGAAAACCAAAGTTCTCAGGACAACTGAAGTAAACTTGAAGTTTGGATGATTTTATTTTATTTTATTTTTTTTAATTTTTTTTTTAACGTTTATTTATTTTTGAGACAGAGAGAGACACAGCATGAATGGGGGAGGGGCAGGGAGAGAGGGAGACACAGAATCAGAAGCAGGCTCCAGGCTCTGAGCCATCAGCCCAGAGCCCGACGCGGGGCTCTAACTCACGGACCGCGAGATCGTGACCTGAGTTGAAGTCGGACGCTTAACCGACTGAGCCACCCAGGCGCCCCGAAGTTTGGATGATTTTAAATGAAAACTATAAACACACAAATGAAAAGATTTCAACAGAAGTTGTGAATTAAACCCTACAACTTCACTTCATAGACAACTTTAGGTTAATCAAATGCTGATTTTTAAACACAAGCCAGTGGGGCGCCTGCCTGGGTGGCTCAGTCGGTGAAGCATTCAACTTCGGCTCAGGTCATGGTCTCACAGTTCATGAGTTTGAGCCCCATATCGGGCTCTGCACTGACCATGAGCCTGCTTGGGATTCTTTCTCTCTCTCCCTCTCTCTCTATTCCTCCTCCACTTGTGCTCTCTCTCTCTAAAAATAAATAAACTTAAAAAAAGAAAGGATGGTAAATTTAAAAACAAGAACAAAAAACACAGCCATCAACACACGCAAATAATCTGTATCAACAGACTACGATCGTTCCCATCTCTCAGTCTCCTTTCGCTATACTTTCCTGACACTCAGAGTCTCACTGGAGCTCTTGTGCTGCTAGCCTCATAAATAAGATTATTAAGAAAAAAAAAACTAGCAGAAAAATGTAAGAGCTTCACTATAAGCTTTGATGCGTATACGTCAAGCAAGTAGGTAAATACGGCATCCAGATGACCAAAGTCTGAACTGTGCTGTATGGCAAGAAATTTCCTAAAACATCAGTATGTACATAGTCACGCAAACCAGAAATGAATGAAAGCAAATCAAGACTTTCTTTTTTTTGTTAATAGCAAGGAAAAACGTTTAAGGAAAGGTGTATACAGTTGCTCAGCCTTTCCTGAGGACGGTGTCTATTACTCAAAAGTCAAGTGAGTAAGTCACACGTCAATTTTCTCCTATCTCTGGGAAGTAAAATGCTGCATGCCAATGAATTTTCTAGATTAATCAAGTTATTTTTCTGCTTTGAATACCTGTATTTACAAAATTAAAATCAGTTTTTGATGGAAATGTTCCTAAAATTTCTCCCGGTCCTCAGCCTTCAAAACAGTTTACTGAGCATCACTTCACCTTGTTTTCAGTGACTCGGGAGGCCTGCCTTCCCATGACACTGCTCTAACTCCTAAGCTTTTTAAAATAAATCACCATTGCTATATTTGTTTTGTTTTATGCTAATGTTTCCTACCTCCTCTACTTTCATCTTGAATCCTTAACTTGTCACTTTCAATTTTTTCTGCCATTACTTAAAAATAAAATAAAAAATAGGCTTGATGAAAAAAACAAACCTGGAATTTCAAAAACAGAGTGGAGACAGGGAGCCTGAATTTTCAGGGATCCAGGTGATTCTTCATACACAGTAAACTGTGAGAATAATCTAATATCTAAAATCAGTGATGTGCTTGCTAAATTAACCCTAACGTTTTTGTTTGTTTTTTTTTTTTTTTCATTCCCAACAAAAACAGCTGCATTTGTTCCAAAGAAATTTTATCAACTGTGATACCGGTTAATTACCAAAAATTACTGAGATTTCAACTTAATATAGTCTACACAGCATTCTGATTTTAAAAATCCAAACAAAATCTGTCGATGGAACCAACACACTAAATTGCACAGGAAAGCAAAGAGCATTCCATGTAAAATTCCACAAAGATTCAACTTTTTGAAAATGAACCGCCTTACTGTAGGAATCTTTGCGTCCCCAAAGTAGTAACAGAAATCTCATCATGTACTTATTAGGTTAACTTTAAAGATGATTTTTACGTGTAGAGTGATGCACGTGCTGTCCTTTGTTCAGAATAAAAAAAAAATAAAAGTGCTATACTTGGCCATGTAAAGAGATTTTTAAACACGAGGGAGAGTCAACATCCTGGCTACGTACAGTGCTAGAGTTCTACTAGACGTTTCCACGGGGGACAGTGGGAGAAGGGCACAGGGGCTCTCTCTCATTCCTCACAACTGTATGCCAATCTATGATGATCTCAGAATAAAGAGTCCAATTAAAAAAAAAAAAAAAAAGCACCCAGGGTGTGCCATTCGCAACTACATCGATGGAATCAGAGGGTATTGTGCTAAACGAAATTAGTCAGTCAGAGAAAGACAAATATTATAGGACTTCACTCATATGAGGACTTTAAGAGATAAAACAGATGGATATAGGCGAAGGGAAGCAAAAATAATATAAAAACAGGGAGGGGGACAAAACATAAGAGACTCTTAAATATGGAGAACAAACAGGGTTGCTGGAGGGGTTGTGGGAGGGGGGATGGGCTCAATGGGGGAGGGGCATTAAGGAATCTACTCCTGAAATCACTGTTGCACTAGATGCTAACTAACTTGGATGTAAATAAAAAAAATAAATTAAATAAAAATTTTAAAAATAATAAACATTTAAAAAAAAGAAAAAAAAAAAAAACCCCACCCAGGGTGGTTGGTCCCTCTACTCATGACTAGTCAAAGAACTATTATGGAAGACATACTCTTTGCTACGGAAGTTGAGCGGCATTGCTGACTTTTTTTTTTTTTTTTTTTTTTTAGCTTATTAATAAGCGAACTGAATTCAAAATTCACTCCAAGAATGTACTACACCACACACATTCTTTGGGAACAGGTTTCATCTCCTTTTTATGGGCTCACTACCCCTTTTTGGAGGTGCAAACATCTGTGTCCCGCATACAAAACAAAAACGAGGCATCGTACAGAGCTATTCCGTGCTGAAACACTGTCTGACCAAGGCACGGGGCCTTTCATCTTCCGGTGTGAATGACCCTGAAGGTAGTTCTAAGACCCCGTTCATTTTTTCCCAGAAATCAAACAGTTTCTGACATATAAATTATTTACTAAAGCAAATTGGAAAAGGTAACTTTATTTTTATCTCCTTCGTATTCTTTAAGGATGCATTAACAAATATGTAAGTATTTCATCAATAATATTCCTAAAAGGTCCCGAGTGTCAGGGACAGCTCACTGAAACACGAAAAACTGTACTCTTTAAAGGTCTATGTGTAATGGGGTTTTGGAGAATCATTGCTTTTTCCTTCAGGCATTAACATTTGTTGAATCTGGAGACATTATGGAGTCTGCATCATGAAGCCTTTAATTACAAGTAACTGAAGGATTATTATTAATATTTATGGGGCCACAAAGGAATTCTTTAGCACCGAAGCAAAGAAGAACGAAAGAGAAGTCAGAAACGTGGAGTCAGAGAGACATAATGGACACCAGAGCTCCTGTCTATAAGACACAAATCATTCAGTGTCTGTGCTGCTGAACGTATATTACAAAAAGAAAGGATTTCCATATGGTAACAGGTGGCCTCACATACGCCCTACAAAATATGTCAATGCAGGCTTTCACTAATTAAGATTACACTGGGACTAACGAAAAATCTGAATTCGGTAGACTTTTTTTTTGTTTCCTTAATTTCAATTATGATAAAAATTTCATGAATTTAAACTCTACTAATTAGTCATGTTTTTCAACATACACTAAACATATACTAAACATACTAAACATATACTAAAATCAGGATGAAACTGATCTCATTTAGGAAACTCTACGTAGTATCATTTCATAGTTTTAACAATATTTCGTGTTGATAGTGATGGCAGGTATTTGAAATGCTTGATAATCAACTGTTCAAGGATCTTGAAGTATATTTTATCAAGTACTTTATATCACACATGGTGTATAATTACAAATCATGTTTGTTAATTCAATTAATTCCATTATTAGCTATTATGGGGCATACAAAAATAGACACAATATCCACACTCAAAGATTACTCTTAATGGTAAGTAACTCTTCAAGGACTTTATTATTTTAATTTAATTGGAAATAACAATATTGGGTTTCTTCAGAAATATTCCATAATTTGAACCTTTCACATATCTAGTTAAGACAAATTAATGTAATCTAACTGTAGCTACAATACTACAGATTAATGAATAATCAGAGGCACTCTCAAAGCTTCCTTTAGTGTATGACTCACAAAAGTATTTTATTAACAGTTACTTTGCTCAGATGTAAATATGCATTTTAATACCGTTATTATTTTAAAAATGTTCCACAAAGTTATAATTTTGATTTTGTTTGCACAGGAAGTACAAAAAGTACCTGCAGCCCAATCCAACTAAATGAACGCAAAGTCTAATTGCGACGATACACAGTTTCAAAATAGCATTTCTAATAACAAACTATTGACTAAATGGCTTATTTTTAATAAATTTGAAGGAAATCCCAGGGGATTTTATAAACCCTACATTAACCCAAGCTTTCCCTGGTTGACAAACACCACACAACATCTCTATAAATAAGCTACCCAAGTTACATTACAAACTTTTAACTTAAAACTTTCAACAAAGTTGAAACAACTTTGTTTCCTTTGGGAATCAAAGAAACCTAAAGTGAACTACACTTAAAAAAAGCAAATGTTTAAAGTTCTAATGACACCATTCGTTCGGCATGATTAGATTATTAAATTTCTATTAGTAACAATACTAATACAATACTAATACAATACAATACCCCCCCCCCCCCACTATGCTAGGATTTAACATCAGCATAAACACAGGGAAAGCAAAATAAAGCAGGACGGTTCTTTGATACAGATGTTTCTTAATGCAACAGAGTTCTTTTTCTGCTTTTCAAATAATTTCATGGGTTAGAGGTTAAATGATATATATATACATGTAGATATTTATATAGATATATCTAACATAGATACAGATCTATATACACATATCTCCTATGTAAAATTTAACACTTTATAAACAGTCTGCAATATATGCATATATTTGTAAGACTAAAAAAAAATATGTGAAATGATATTTTCTAATATTAGTGGAAAATTATGGATACAACATGTTAAAAGTACAAGCTGTTATGCCCACTTGCTTCTGCCACCATTCAGCAAAATGCCTATAAACTCAAAGAAAGAGAGAGCAGAGAATCAAGGACAGGGGTATTTAGTAACACACAGATCATACCTCCATGATGTATAAACTAGTCCATCGGTCGCTTTTCTTTAGATGAAACTTTCTTAGGTAATAGATTTGACCATCTACGCCAGTCCTCCGCCAGAACCGAAAATAAGAAAATTACAGAACCTGGTTTCTTACGTGCATCTCGGGGACAAGTGATTGCACAGCTGTGGAGATCTACGTCTCAAATATCAAAAATTCCTGATATAATAAAACGGTGTAAACTTAAACCACCCATTTCTAATCCACTCACTTTATCTCCTCACCTCATCTGCAATGATTTCATGATGTTCAGAGAAAGAAGGATGTGGCCTTTTGTTCGTGATTAAATGAATTCTAATGCAGAATGTAGGACTTATTGTGGAAAATGAAACCCAAACAAAAGCAAATTCAAGTACTTTGACATCAATATAAATAATAAAAACGCACACACTCAAAAGGCAAAGTCTAGTTACCAGGACATCATAAACAGCCTGCTTATTCTTCATTTTATAATTTAATCCCCCGATTTTGTTTTTGGTCAGAAGATCATCTAAATGAAAAGGACTTTGTCAAATGGCTAACTGGCTGTGGTTTCAGAGTCTCCTTCCTAATTACTTCCCACGCCTGACGAGTGTCGGTATTGCAACCTACATGGTCAACGTTCTCCAGAACAGTGGGTTTCTCAGTTTCGTAATACTTCATATATGCGTTTGCTATTATCTCGTGATAACAATACAGGCTGCAGTATAATAATTTAAGAGGAAAAATCTGCCTTATAATATTTCCTAATACTGCTTTCTAAATTATTACCATTAGGATATTTGCAATGGAAATGTTTTGTCTGTCTTATTTGCTCCATCCGGTACATTTCATGGTAGAAGGTGATCATCCATCCGGTCACTTTGCTCATCTAAAACTATTTCACCATGCAGAGCCCGGGCCAGAACAAATGCCTTCACAGGGGGCTTACTTTCCTTGGTGAAAATAAGGTGAGAACTGGAACCTTCCCCTTCCTACTCCCTTGGTTTTTGCTAAGGGGTTCTGCCAGACACGGAGGTAGTTTCAACGTCTCCCTAGTGTCCCAGGAGAGAAGTCAGAGGCGGAACCCCCTGGTGCATTGAGACTGAAGTCGGGGAACAGAGGGAAGCTGAGGCAGGGGCTTTTTGTGCTTCTGCTGTTTGATCGGCTCTGCAACAGGGTAATCATACGTGCCTCTCAGAGTTGTTCTAGGAATTGTGTAGGTGAAGCATCTGTGTCTGGCATATACTAGGTGCTCAACAAAGCACTGCTATTCTTATTACCAGCCTGCGGTCCCATTCAACAGCGTTCAAGTTGCGATCAACCTATTCTCATGGGACATTTTAAATCTTTCAGCCCTCACGGGTTTATTAATTATCCTTAAATAGAATTTCACAGCTTCCACAATGTTTGCACGTGTATTATTTCACTCGAGAGGGTTTTCTCATAGACACAGTTTTACGTAACCTTAGGTAAAATGAGATGGGGAGGCTGGTGCCACTTTGTTTCTCTGTATCATATCCTGTTTGGTTGCTTCTAGGTTTTCCCTTGGGCTGAGATTTAATTGCATAAAACTGAGGTCCTTTTTGCTAAAAACACTGTTGATGCAATCTTTTTAACCACAACATGTAAGTGATACACAGCAGGGGCAATTCAAAATATTTAGCCACTAATGTAGCATGGGCATGGGGCCAACCCAGAGGGATACTGGCCCCCTTGCCATTGCCACTGCTCTGGCAGTCTGGGAGTCCTGGGAAAGGGCAGGGAGGGCCTTGCACAGAGGTTTCTGTCCCTGCGTTTAAACTGGACCACTGGACAGTATGGAAGAAGGATGCTGGAATCTAGGGTTCTGAGAACTCATTCTCCTAACCTCATGTACAGTCCTCTCCAATGACAGCATGTTCATTCGTATACATTTTGCATACACGTTAAATGGTCTTCCTTGATACAGCTCTAATTTTTGTACATCAGCTGAGAAATCATAAATTTAGTAGTGTTTGACTCTGGTAGCATTGCTTTTTTTTTTTTTTTTTTTTTTTTTTTTGTCTCAGCAACAGTCCTAGTGAAATTATTTAAATATTTTCTGGAGTCTTCTCTCATATCTGCGAAACGAGTAGAAAATGAAACACGGAAAGCGAAAGTACCAGTGATCAGAGAAACTGCAAGGCAAAACCTGTGTTTAGAGCTTGCAATCTTCGGTTTTGGGTTACGGTATGAAGCTGGGGGATAGGATATTTGACTGTGAAGGAAATAACCAAAATTGTTAAGCCCTGGGAAAATTCCAGAAATAGAGCACTGAATATTATGTTTAATTGGGAACTGTAATTAAGACTTTAATGATAGGGGCACCTGGGTGGCTCAGTCGGTTAAGCATCTGACTCTTGATTTTGGCTCAGGTCATGATCTCACGGTCCGTGAGACCACCCCTCGCATCGGACTCTGAACTGATCGCGTGGAACCTGCTTGGGATTCTCCCTCTCTCTTCTCTCCTCTCTCTCTCTCTCTCTCTCTCTCTGCCCCTGCCTTCCTTGTGCCACACCCCCAAAGAAATAAACATTTTAAAAAAAGTTAATATAGTTTTATCTATATCTTCATATGGACTGTTCTGTAACACGTTCTTTCACTTAGCAATATGTAGTGAACATCACTGGTGGTAAAATATACATACACAGATAGACCTACCTCATCATCTGTAACGGCTACAGAGAAACCCCTCCAACACCTTTTAGGTTTTCCTAAGCTGCTCTGTGGTTATTCTTCTAAATTATAGCAACTATCGAATGTTCTCTTCAATAAACTGCCCTTTTTTAGATGCTTACAGATCAATGACCAGTTGGCCTTTCATTTAAATGACTTGAATACATCTGAACAACACACAAGGGAAATTCAATCGTTCATTTATTTGAGAAGAATGTTCTTCAGCATCTTCTGTGTGCTGCTGGGAATGCGGTAGGGAAATAAGTTCCTGATCTTAGGAAGCTACCATTTAATGAGGGCACAACCACACAGAACAGCCACTCTGGGAGGGCTTTTCAAACACAGTCCGTCTCAGGGGTTTTCAGCGCTGGAAGCGTCCCCAGAGCTCTAGGAAGGTTCCTGAAAGGTCTTATGTTATAGGAGGTGATGGGGGAGAGGTGCAGCAAAGGGGGAGGGAGACATGGAGGGCAGGATGCTGAGGAGGGAAAATAACAAAGAGGAAGGCAATGAGGAGGAGGGGCACGGCAGAGACAACGGACAAGGAAACAAAGACATAGATGAACAAAGTGGCAGGGCAAAGTTTTCAAACTTACAGACCTAACTCAATTCTTAGAAACGAATTCTACAGGGTAGATGTTACAGGCCTCAGGTTCTATGTGAAAAAGCTGAGGTTCAGTGAGATTAAGTAATTATGTAGACAACAACACCTGGTGAGCAGACCTAGGATTTCATGCTGGGCCTGCTCCACTCTCAAATGCGTGGCCTTAACCAGTAAACTATTACATAGATTCCTATCTATTACAAATAACTTGGTTAGACGTTCCTGAGAATTTTCAATTGCCTATGAAGCGATGGGGCTTCAGATCCCAGATCACGGACAGACATGGCTCAGATTTTATCTTAAAAAAGTAAAAGTACGCAACAACGACTTGTAAAAATATTTTACAAATACGGGAGCAAGATTCTCCTAGGAGAGTGGAATTATTCCGAACGAAGCGGAATACATTCAGCCATTGGGTACTTATTTTTGCAGGGTAATTTAACCGGGGACTAAAAACCTCCCATTTACAGCCAAAGGACTTTACTTCCTTGACTTCTGTCGAAACTCGAGGAGCGCCTGGGTGGCTCAGTCGGTTGAGCGGCTGACTCCTGATTTCGCCTCAGGTCATGAGCTCATGGTTCCTGAGATCAAGGCCCGCGGCAGGCTCTGCGCTGACAGCACGGAGCCTGCCTGGGGCTTGGGATTCTCTCTCTCTCCCTCTTTAAATAAATAAATTTGAAAAGAAAAAAGAAAAGAAACTCCAGATGGACACTGGCTGACTTCAGCACATGCACTGTATTCTCCCAGGAGACAGGAGACGCGACAAGATGCTGGGGCTCACGGGCACACACACCAGGCACAGGGGAGTATCACAGGCTCATTTGTCTGGGTGTCTTCAGACGTGACTGCAGTATTCACCGGGCAGGCTGCCGGACAGGCCGAAAAAGGAGAAGTAGGCCTGCAGTCTTGATTCTCCAATAAACGGACACAGAACCGGATTCGGCCGGGTTTCACCCCCGTCTCCTTCCTGTGCCGTGTCGTCAGCCTAACTCCACAGAAGGTGTCTTCTCGACGGGCCCGCTTTTCAAAGTAAAGAGGGCTGGTTTCTGGGAAGCACAGACCGCCTGCGTCTTCGCATCTCTGGCTAACGGGACACGTGGCGGATCGCGCTTACGGTGCAATGAAGAAAATCATGGAGGTGATTATGAAGAGTTTTCTCAAGAGGCCTTCAAGACACAGAGATTGAAAAGCGCACAAAAATATACGAGGTTGCAAGAGCTTGTCTGCCCACATAAGACGAGGTAAAACTAGCTCTACTGATTCAGCACCAAGAGTAGGATCCTGGTGAAGATCACAAAAGATGTAAATACCACAGGAAGTTTTAGGCTGATTCAGACAGAGTTTGTACCGCCAGGAATCAAACAACGGAACTCAGGTCGGAGAAACGGGAGAGCCTAAGTCAATAGTTCTTAATGGCAAGGGGATCAATCAGCTGAGGAAAGGTTACATTATTTATACAGTGATGTGAAAATATAAAGTACTATTGCATCAAAGGGAAGAAATTTCATTTCTGCCAACGAAAATTTAAACATAACGTCCCTGGCAATATCTTAAATCTAAAGAAAAAGATTTAGTTTTACTAATGCAAAACAGGTGTTTAAAAAAAAAATAGATGTAGAGATACAGATTTTAGAAATGTACCTTGAGATGGGCTCTTCTTAAAGTTAAATGCTTTTGTTTAGATTGTGTATGCCTGCTGTAACTCAGTCCAGCTGTACGACCATAAATCCCCCCGTAATGTACTTAACTTCCCGCTCAGAGCACCCTGTTCCCCTCCGCCAATACCCTTTTTATTTAATTATCTAAATATTTGAGCTGAAAGCATTTTTACAAGAATTCATGCATGCAAAACAATTAGAGGATGCCTACGATATGCACACCCTGCTTGGAGAGTTCTGGATAATGTGTGCCCTCAAAGTCACGCAATTTTGATGGTTTATTGAGGCCAACACAATATCTGAGAGTAGTTACTTTCTGTCCAGAAATATAAAATAGAATAGCAAGAAATGGGCATTATAACCATTAAAAAAATACATTAGCTGATATTTAGTATTTTTTATTAATGACTACAGGGCTAGCTTTTGTCAGATAAGCACTATTTCCCTCCAGTGTTCAGAGCTAACGTTTTTGTCTCCTAAGTATACGGCAAACTAAAAACAAATTACAGCTGAGAATGCAAATGCTCAAAACTGTGGCATTAAAATGTAGACAAAATGACATAATCCCATAATCCTTTTGTGTTTTAAATTCTACTTGTGAGCCTAAGATAGCCTGTTTTCAAATCTTTCTCTTTTATTAAGAATTCAATTCAGTGAAATTTGCTCACGAAACTATTAGAGGTACCAAAAAAGAGTAAAATTAAACATAAAATGTCTACACTGTAAAAAAAAAAAAAAGATAAATCAGATTTATATACAGCATCTGTAACAAATTTGGGGTACTGGCTAGGCCTTCAAGGTTCCATGCTATAATTTAAAAACCACACGCCCGCGCGCATGCACACACACACACACACACACACACAGGGTTAAAGATTCAGATTACTATTAAAAATGCAACTTCTGAAAAAATTAAAAACGCTTCTGAAGGTGGTGCTAACTTTGATGTGGCCATGTTACCAGAGTGTTTTGGGATTTGAGGGCAAAATATTAACTCCTTAGTAGCGTGTCATTAGGAGAAGAACATCTAAGTATGCCAAAAAAAAAAAATTATTTTTAAATACAGAATGACAGAGTGACAACATTAACATCTTAATTTTAACACAGGGTAACGTGCACAAATGCTCAGTACGGCACATTCACGCACATCCATGAAATTGTTATTTAACAGGACACATTAGCTCAATATTATTTCTCAGTTTTGACCCACACAAATCGAACAAGTAGAATGCATTTATTGCATTTAAAGTTTTGGAAGTGATCTTAACACTTCCTATAGGTTAAGAGAAAATTCACACAGACCACTTCTTATTTTCACCTCTAGACTTTAAGACTTTACATCAGAATATATCTGGCCGGTTCTTCTTTGCCAGACTATGGGATACATGAGAAAACTGAGGTACGATTAATAAATAGTGAAAGACGAGTATGCTCGAGCTGTCGCCAACCCCATGAGGACGTCTCAATGCCCTAACTTTATTCAGTGGGAGCAGCAGGAAAGTGGATACAGGAAACATACTCTTCAAAAAATAATCTATTCAAAAAAACAAATTAAATTAAAAAAAAAACAAACCTGCATCTACAGTAGAGAAGCTGGGTCAGTGAAGAAAGCAAATAACTAAAATTTACACATTGCTAGTTAAGACGAACTCTCTTTAAAAGAGCCAAAGCTAATTCAAAAGTTTTACCGCAGTCTTGGTCAAATTAAGCTATTTTCTTTCAAGATTATATTTCAAAGATTTAAATATGAAGCCTGGGACTTTCAGTCCTTTGCACCAGATCTATGATTCTATTATTTAAGGAAACATGAATTGGAGTTATTAACAACCTATTTTTCTCTAAAGTTAAAAACAAATCAGAGACCAAATCAGGATAATGTGGCCTATTTCAGTAATGCTCACACTGATTAACACTTAAATTTTCCTCGTGATTTTTAAGCACTAAGAAAACAGTACACAGAGCAAAAATCTATCCATCTATCTATGTAGATTTTAATACTGCAAGAACTTGAGAGAATTAAACAAAACGCCAGATTCCCAAAGGCACGTTACCAAGTTCTCTCCAGCACTTGCCCCCAGCTGACCTCTCCCCCCACAAACACCCTCATATCCGTGAGCTTAACAAAAATGATTTTCATCAAAATCTTAAAAATAGAGCTGTGACCACTGTCACCATTAAACACACACAGCTCAATGATGTGGCTTAAAAAATGTGTGTACTTGAAAAGCACAGAATACCATAGTAAAATTTCAACACATCTACACGAAGTCTGAAAGTTGCAGAGAAAAGTTAGTTTTCAGTTGCTAATTAGCTGTGGCAACAGGATGTCTCTTCAAGCTGAACTTATTTTTTAAATGTGCATTCTACCTCTTTAAAACTAAGAGGATTATAGAAATCAGAAACTTTCGAAAGGGTGTTTGAATGCAGGAATTCAAGAGTTTATACTGAACCTTTTATTCAATGCTTTGACTAAAGGAATTTAAATTAGTGAGACCCAAATGGCTTACGTTTAGATGGATATTGACGGAGAAGTAAACATTTGGGTACATTTTAAAATAAAGATGAAATGGTAAAGTGCCTTCAAGCTAAACATATTTAAAATAATAAATAGCAAGTAATGAAAGACGTATCTTTATAAGGAAGGAGGAAAAAAAAAAAATCCCAGCAATGAATCAACACAAGGACCCCTTATTAATCGCGGTGTTTTGTTAGAAGCATTTTCTAATTGACACCGAATTAGCATTTACTATCCCGGAGAGAGTTCTCTGTGGCAAACACTTTAATGGAGGTTGTCTGATGGCTTTGGCTCGTATTAGAGGTGTAACAAAACAGATTTAGCGAGCACAGCTCGCCGTGGTCGGGCAAGCGGCACGATGGAGAAGCCCCCCTCCTCACCCACAGAACAGCCTATGCACGAAGCTCTTGCCCTTGACTAATAGATCAGGTCCTCTAAAACAATACATTAATTACGCATTCCCTGTGAGTTCAGACACTGTGCTTAATATGATTAGTGCTGCTGTCTACCCTACTTAAGGGCTGACATGTATTTTACAGACGGAAAGTGGACTGGATGCCTTCTCCTGCCCAGAACATTAGCTGTGCGGCCTCCTCTGAGGACGGACGGTACAGGCGAACGCGCACATGCCTCACCTACTAATACTTGTAAGAGTCCCGCTTAGTTCTTCACTCGCGGGCAGCTCCCTCGGTTAATCGCTTCTTGGATTCATTTGCCTCTCAGAAGAGCTGCATTTCGTCGTCTGGCTCTGAATACTTGGCCTCTGAATAGGTTTTAAATTTTACAAGGTGGTTTTCAGTATTAAAGTCAAAATTTATTTTTCGGTAGCCCCAGTTTTCTCCCCCCCTCCGCGGCGATGAAGTCCCTTGGTACTGCAAGCGGCTACCCTGGCAAACGGAACACTGAAGAAATCAACATCGCACCTACGCTTCCGTTCTAGACGGCTGCAGGCCTCTGTTACGTTTTTATTAATAAGACGACGATGGTGTGGCAAGAGGGGGCACGCTGAAAACCACAGCTTCCCTGAAATGTTCCAACTGGAGGTGACAGGATAAAACACATCCCTGCAGTTGTTTTACCGATGCGCGTTCATCGGTGACAACCTGTGTAAACACATTTAAAGATGAAGTTCACATTTCATCGTTCACGTTGCGGGGCGGGGGGGGGGGGGGGGGACCAACCAGCATCTCATCAATCAATTTGTCACCCACTCTTACGGACCCTTTTCTATCTCAGACCAAAGTGAAAACTGATAGGAAAGGGGCAAAGAGAAGGAGATCTAAACAATTTTACACAAAAAGGAACATTTCGAAAATTGGGGGCCTGTCTCCAGGCGAACTTGTAATAAAAGGATGGACGGTGATGCAACATGAAACAAATCATACCCAACATGGGCTCCACTCCTGCACGTTGCGGGAAAACACCTAACCCTTAACCCCCGCTCTGAGGAGGGGGAACGAAGACTCCACGTTCTGACAGATCAAGAAACCGAGGTGCATTGGGGAAGCAGAAGCAGTGGAGGAGGGCTCCCCGCACTGGACCGTCTGAGGGCCAAGACGTGACAGGTCATTTTTGCCCCCTTTATGCAATTCCCATAAGCAGTCACCTAACAAGCGGGCGTTTTGAAAATGAATACACCATCTCAATTGTCAAAAGGCCCATTAACACATTACACATGCACACGGACTGTGAGAAAACACACACACACACACACACACACACACACACGCACCAGCAAAGGGCAGCAGGACTGGCACACCAAAACTCTAATAAGGACAAGAAGAACCAACTGTGAAGGGTCCTATGGAAATGTTATCGTGACCTCTTGATTCTGTGTTGATGGAAATCAGGAAGAACCCCAAACGGAGCTTCTCGGGAGCTTCTTGCGGAATAGTCTTAGGATACGGTGCTAATTCGCGGCAACTCTCCCCCTCGCTTCTCTACCCTGGGTGAAATGGCAATGGAGTCTAACGAACTCTAAATACAAATCCCTCCAAAGTGGCTGTTCACCATCCACAAACTCTGTGCCAAGTCAGAGATGGAGCGATTCTTTCTATCGCCAGAAAGGAGCCGTGGGAGTCTAACAGGCTGGTCGCCCTGCACCATTTGATGCAACAGCTGACCTATTTATAGCCGGACTGGGCAGAAAACGAGAGTCAGGTACCTGATTTATTCTTCAGAGACCCACTGTCACAGCGGCAGGGGCGAGGGAGAAATGTGAAACTAACCACCATGCAATCAACGGGAACTGCTGTAAACATTTTATCTGCTCTTAAGTAACAAAAGGCAAGCTTAGGTTCACAGCTGGGTACTGCTAATACGGAGCACTGGAGAGAAGGGAAAAAGTACTTGATATCAAGAGCAAACGTGTCTGCGTCTGAACATCATATGGTTTGACTTAAAACGGACTGATTAAAGATATTTAAACGACTCTTGAACATAAATTGCACGCACCTGTTGTTCTCATAGTGGCTGCCTTCCACACCCCTGCGAGCATGTGAATGCTTCCTTCTCCACAGACAGAAAGCCCTGCCTCACGGTGGCCTCCCCCCGCGGCGGGGGGGGGGACAACTTATTAATAGTTTCTTTGGGGTCCGTTATTTACACGAAGATGTAATACCAAATAGACCACAGAAATAACATTTCCATTCTCTATTTATGCCTTCCATTGTAAGCTGCCTTCCTAATTTTATGATTTGTAGAATTTTTTTTTTTAATCAGACAAATTAGTTTCATGTGTCTCCATCACGCTCGAGGCTACTTTTATCCACAGTGGGGGAAAAAAATCTTGCATTCTTAACAAAAGTTTTCATTTTCACAGCTCATGCATCAATCACACTGCCCACGTGAGTCCATTCTATTCATATAATCTTTAAGAGCATTATTGAGTTAATGCTGCTGAGAAGAGATTTAAGATTCGGAGATCCAGATTCATTAGGGCAGACTGGGAATCCTCGACTGAAAGAAAAATTCTGCAGCCATCACTTCCCCAGCTCACAAGTAGACAAGACGAGGCATTCGAACTCGGGGCCTCGGTTTCCCAATGTCCTCGGCTGGTGACCCCACCTGCCTCCAAGAATTGTGGGGAAGATCAGAGACCTGCTACAGGAAACAGCTCTGCAAACTGCAAAGCGCCCTAGAAACAGAGGGTCTGACAGTGTCCTCCTCACTCCTCCTCCTCCTCCTCCTCCTCCTCCTCCTCCTCCTCCTCCTCCTCTCACTCCTACTCACTCCTCCACATCCTGGGGTCGTTTGCTGCTACTGCTGCATGGGCCTGGCGTCTGCTCTGAAGTCCTTCTCGAACCAGGAGGACTCCACGTGGCGGCCACTCCCCCAAGGCAAGCATTGGGAACGTCAGCTTGGTTTCTTTGGGCACAGGCAAAATGTCACCGGTGTCCGACAGATGCACGATCAGGCAAGAGGTTAATTTAACGTGGTTTCCTGAAACACCAGTGTTCCGGCCACTGGATCAGGCCAGTAGCAACACCCAGTGCCGTGGCTTTTGTGACGACGAAGAAACAGTGTGGTGTATCTTGTGACAAGTCTGAGAGGCCACAGCGCCACATGCCGATGGGCGGGCCTTCTGTCATTTGGCCAAGGACATTCTTCTTCCTCAGAGAGTCTCGACGACAGTCACTGCCACCAACCAAGACGCCAGTCAGCCCTGCACCCAGAACAATCTCGGACGAGAGTGAGGGGCCAGAACAGAGGGAGGCAGGGCAAGCCCTAAAGCATGAGGCAGAAAACCCCACAGGAGCAGGCGGGAGCCACAAATCGGCTGATGGCGGAAGGCAGGTAAGAATCCGGATAGATGCACTTGCCGAGGGCGTTCGGTCCCACACGGTTAGACGGCAGGTGGGTAAGTCCGAGTCAAGACAGAGAGAGCGCCAAGAGCCAGAAAAAATTGCCCTGACTTCTAACTCTGCCATTCGGCCAAATAACCTCAGGCAAAGCACTGAACGTCTCCGTTCAGTGGGGGTTATTGGGAACATAAGATGGGCATCCATCTTCTCCGCTGGGCTGTCAGGTGGTGGAAACAACACCTCCCCCACGGGGTTGCTCTGAAGATCAAATCAGATGGTGTCTGTAAAGCGCCTGGTGACCTAAAGTGATGCTCTCTGTTACCATCACCATGATCGACACGGATCAGGCTCACGTGCAGACTCACAGAGGAAGCAGCGAGTCCCCCAAGGCACAAACCTGGAGGGCTTACCTGCTGCAAACAGAGCCCAATGGGAAGTTCAAAGTCTATAACCCCCTTGACGAGGAGCCAGAAGATGCGAGAAACTGGGAGTGGAGGGAACACCTGGCCGGTGGTGTGCAGATGCAGAATTGTAATGACTTCTTGCCCAAGGCATAACAGTGTTTTGTTTGTTTTTTAGAGAGAGAGAGAGAGAGAGAGAGAGCAAGAGCACGCCTGAGCTGTGAGCGCAGGCGAGCATGTGGGAGGGGCAGACAGAGAAGGAGACACAGAATCTGAAGCGGGCTCCAGGCTCTGAGCTGTCAGCACAGAGCCCGACATGGGGCTCGAACCCACGAGCGGTGAGATCGTGACCTGAGCCGAAGTCAGATGCTTAACCAACTGAGCCACCCAGGCGCCCCAGGCCTACCAGTGTGAATACTGTTCTAGCAGAGGCAGGAACCCACCCGACAGAAATCAGTCTGGGAACAGATCAGAGAGAAGGTGGAAGGGGGTTATTGGGAACATAAGTGACTGAGGAGAGTCACGCGTGGACTGGAAAAGGAGCAGCCCTCCTTCTGTATTTACAACCCTGAGTTAACAGTGAGATTGCCACTCAGGTGAGATCAGGCTGCACAAAGTTCAAGGACAGACACAAAGACACAAACAAGCTTCCTCTTGTGAGAGGCAGACCTCTGACCAACTCACCCCATCCTCCCTTCATCGGATCGGACAATTGTCAATAGAAAATGTCTACAGAGAGAAAAATCACCCAAAAGGAAAGACAGCAACAGGTTAGGTTTTGTTTTTTTTTTTTAATTTTTAGATGTTTGATTTTTGAGAGAGAGAGCGAGAGAGCGTGTGCAAGTGGCGGGGGGGGGGGGGGGGGCAGAGGGAAAGGGAGACACAGAATTTCAAGCAGGCTCCAGGCTCTGAGCTGTCAGCACAGAGCCTGATGTGGGGCTCAAACCCACGAGCCGGGAGATCACGACCTGAGCCACTGTCAGATGCTTAACCGACTGAGCCACCCAGGCGACCCAGCAACAGGTTAGGTTTATTCTCCCCTGATATGGCCCACTGCCATTGGCTCAGCAACTGAAGGTTCTTAGTCCCACAAGTATCATACCAGGACTTCAAATAAGAGTAAGAATTTATAAGAAATGATAATTAGTCATTAGCCAAATTTGTTTCACTTGTTTTTTTTAAAGTATTTATTTGAGAGAGAGACAGAATGAGCAGGGGAGGAGCAGTGAGAGTGAGAGAGAGAGAGACACAATCCCAAGTAGGCTCTGCACTGACAGTGGGCCCCGACCTGGGTCTTGAACCCACAAACCATGAGATGGTTTGAGCCGAAACTAAGAGTCAGATGCTCAATCGACTGAGCCACCCAGGCATCCCGTATTTCACTTGCATTATAATAAAATTTTAACACTTTTGAAATTTCCACGCAGCAAAAGTTAGGAAATTAATTAATTAATTACTGGAATGAGCAAGAACTAAAAAACTTAAGTAGAAAGTTGGGCATTTCTAAAAGGAAAAAAATTTTTTTTTCCAATTTCGTGAAAAAGCACCGCTAATCACTTATTCACAAGTCCACAAAAAATACTTTCTCTCACCAGTCTTATTTGCAACTGTATTAAACTTCTCTTGATTTTCACTACTTAAAAAAAAAATTTAGCCAAAGAAGCTATGACAAACTCTGAAAAAGGTAGGCTGGCATGGATTTGTAAAGATCACAGATCGCAAATGTGTATTTCGGTCTAACTGGTCCACAGTGACCTCTCTCCACTTCCATGGGTTGATGATGACTGCTAGAGTACTTCGAAGGGTTTTGCAGCCTGATCTGTTCCAAGAGGGAAGGGGTCACAAAACGGAGGCTGGCGCCCAAGCTAACAGGTGCATTTGCATGATAATGGAGTCAGAGCTCAAAGTAAATGGACTTTTTTAAGCAGGAAGGGCCCCTCCCCTTCTTTCCCCCTCAAATTCAGTTCCTCTTATTATCACCATCTTTTCTGAGTTCATGTTGCCTACACTTGCAGAGGCTGTGGTGATCACACTCTAACTGGTCAACATGGCTCCAGGCTTTTGCTGTGTAAACGGCTTGCTATTTCCTACCGAACTAAAAAAAATTTTTTAACCCTTATTTAGTTTTGAGAGACAGAGAAGAAATCATGAGACAAATCTGAGCTGTCAGCACAGAGTCTGCAGACTCGGGGCTTGATCCCAAGAACTGTGAGATCATGAGCTGAGCCGGAGTCAGATGCTTAACCGACTGAGCCAGACAGGTGGCCCCTCTACTGAATTAAATCTGAACTCTTAACCAGGCAATTCTGACCCTCAGCAACATGGCTCCAGTCTTATGGCCAATGACTTCCTTTCTGCAATCTGACATTCTAGGTCCTTCCATACCATACACATGCATCGCTGCGTGTGTGCCTTCCAGCTCCCCTGTTTTGGCTCAGGCTATTTCTTCTGACTGGAACCACCCTCTCCTCTGGAAGCCTTGCCCAATTCGATCCACCATACAAGTCAGAGATCACCTTTCTTTTAGGATAGTCTGTATCGCTTTGTTTATTTCCTATGCTCAATTGCAGTTACTTGTGTATATAGCTCACACCCCACTGGGTTGTAAGAGTAGAAATAATGTTCTCTTTACCTGTCTCCGATGACAGCACACGATACAGGAAGATACTACCATTTCTGTCTCCCTTTTAGAGATGAAGAACTCAAAACACAGAAAGGTTAACTAATCTGCCCCATGTGACACACCTATTAACAGCCACCACTCGTACCTGTGTTCTTAACCATCGTGCCACTTAGCGTCTCTATCAGGACGCAGAGACTGCTGGAACTCGTGATTATTTTCACTTTCATGTTGATTACTGGGCTGCTTAAAGCTTCAGTGGCTAAGCTGTAACCACTACAGCAATGATGCAGGGTATTAAGATATGCATCCCTAACCATTAACCTTGCTTCTGGCTTAAGTTTTGCAAGTGATTTTTTTTTTCCCTTGTCACGGTTCTTAGAAAGTACCTGGGAGTAAATAGATAAATTTTTTTTTTAATGGACGTTTACTTCCTATTCACGCTAGAATTCGTATCATAAGGCACGAAATCAAAGGTGAGGTGAGATACAAGTTGGCTGAGGCAGACACAAAATAAAAAGAGAGCTGGAAGATACGAACAAACCATGTTAAAACTGTAATTGCAGAATTGAAATCGGCACTGAGAGGGCAAAATCCACCACGAAGGAAATTCAGCCGGTCACGGGCAGAGCGAGTGTGACACATTTGGCAGATTGCAGAAAGACAGACAGATGAAACTGTCCAGAGAAGACATTACTGGTATGGAAGACGGACAGTGGAAAAGGAAACATAACCCATGCCTGAATGGGAAGGGGAGACGGCGTGTTACAGAGATCTAGGTTCATCGTAACTTCTGTATTCTTAGGATCTAAGCTTTAAAGCGACAGAGCCATCCAGCTGGAGAGACTCAGCCTGGACAAGCCTGGGGACGCTATATTCCACAGGGCGTGATTTTCACTCACCATTGTCGTGTGACGTGTCCCACCCTCTCCCCCTCCGTGTCACCTTTTTTAAATTTAATTATCATTATTATAATTTTTGCTGCACACATCTGCCTTTATTGTGAACAGCAGGTGGGACAGTCCCAGCACTAGTAAAAAAAAAAAATAATAATTTACAAAAGCAGGAATTCGGGGATGCCACCTGGTTGGTACCCTTGGGAGGGCCTGCAGGGCCCTGGGCACCTTCAGACTGATTAGTGGCTCTGACGTTGTCTCGTGTTCTACGAGCACCTTCCTGTCCCCAAGTGTTAGCGAACGATCTCAAAATCTCAGAAATGCTTTTGGGTAACAAGACTAAACAGCGCAAAGATATCTCCCTTCCTCAAATAATTTATAGGTACGATGGAGTTCTAATTACAGTCACATTTTTTTTTTTAAGGACTTCAAAACAATGATTCATCTGAAACAATAAACTGATGAGAAGCACCACAAAAGTCCTGAAAAAGAAGCATACCATGGCAAGCCTTGCTTTCTCGGATATTAAAGTATGTTACAGCTACACTGAAGAGGGTGTGGTTCTAGAAACAGAAGACATTAGTGAAACAGAAATCTATCTGGAGTATAAGAGTGGCATTTAAAAATAATCCCGGGGGGGGCGCCTGGGTGGCTCAGTCGGTTGAGCATCAGACTTCGGCTCAGGTCGTGATCTCGCGGTTCGTGGGTTCGAGCCCCGCGTCGGGCTCTGTGCTGACAGCTCGGAGCCTGCTTCGGATTCTGTGTCTCCCTCTCTCTCTGTTCCTCCCCCGCTCATGCTCTGTCTCTCTCTCTTCTTCAAAAATAAATAAAAACATTAAAAAAATAAATTAAAAAAAAAATCCTAGGAGGATATGCTGACAATTTAAAACCAAAACATCTAAATCACCACCCGACAGCCTAATTTGGAAAAGAATCTACATGCTGATATAAGGTCTTTGCAATTATTCTTGTTAAGGAAAAAGCCATTATAAAATGACATATTGGAATATTTACGAATGTAAGGCTTGGGGCGCCTGGGTGGCTCAGTCGGTTAAGTGTCCGACTTCGGCTCAGGTCACAATCTCGCAGTCCGCGAGTTCGAGCCCCGCGTCAGGCTCTGGGCTGATGGCTCAGAGCCTGGAGCCTGCTTCCGATTCTGTGCCTCCCTCTCTCTCTGCCCCTCCCCCCGTTCATGCTCTGTCTCTCTCTGTCTCAAAAATAAATAAACGTTAAAAAAAAAACAATTAAAAACAAACAAACAAAAAAAAACAAATGTAAGGCTTTAATATACAGGCTTGAACAACACAGTGGGCAGGGGCGCTAAACCCCAGCACGGCCCAAAATCCACCTTCAACCTCTGACTTCCCAGAAGCTTAGCTACTGATAGCCTGCCTGTTGTTGACCAGAAGCCTTCCCCATAACACAAATAGTCCATTAACATGTATTTTATATGTTATAGGTATTATGGACTATATTCTCATAATAAAGTCAGAGGAAAGAAAACGTTACTAAGAAAATCAGAAGGCAGAGGAAATACATTTCCAGTACTGTATGATATTTATTGAAAAAAACCCCGCGTGTAAGCGGACCCACACAGTTCAAACTCGTGTTCTTCAAGGGTCAACTGTATTCCAAAACAACATAAACAAAATCACGGTGCAATGCCAAGGACAGGCTAGGAAAAATATTTGCAACAAATTATATTAAACACCTCAAAAGCTCTTACATATCATTTTAAAAGAAAATATCTTCATGCTAACATGGACAAGATGGAACAATCATGGCAATTAAGAAAATACAAATGACTAATAAATGCTTATGATTCGTGCATTATGAACACAAGACTGGTGGTGGGGACTGAGAGAACACTGGGGTCCAGGAAAGACTCCAAAGTCTCTAACCCGGGGAACCATCACATAGGATCGATTAACCGTGGTTCAGACAGTCAAGCAGAGAAGGTTTGAGCTAAAAGATCAGAAGTTCGGTTTTAGAAGTTCCGTTTCTGTTACCTTGCAGAAATCCAAGTGGAGCGACAGATCGGGGAGGCAGGATATAGGAAGAGTCTGGGTTTCTCTAGCTCCCGTCCAAGTGTTTTGTCTGGTAAGGAAGTTTCTGATGAGGAAATGCATCTCTGGAAGATGCCCTCCCTGATAGCTCTTTTCGTAATAACAGAGAACACATCACTCCCTACGATAACCTCCAAATCACTTTGGAATACCAATTAGTGAAAAAAGTTTTTAAAAACCTTCAAGTGATAAAGGAGATACAATTTATACACAGTTTCATTTAGGATCGTGTACAACAATACTTTGCTGTCACAGATAACTTCTATGCCCTCCTTCACTGTGGGTTGAATTTATCTGCTCCCCTCGCACTACTCAATTTCAATTTAACTTGTTTTATTACAATCTCAATGTAATCCTTTCAAAAATGATGAATAAGTTTCTGGGGAAATTTGTACAAATAATAGGATTATCTTTCTCCTCACCACAATTATAAAATGTAATTTCGTTTTTAAATGATAGGTTCTTCACATGAAGCTGGAATGGGGAACAAAGTAACAATGTTTTTTAGGCTCCTTTAACCACACTGAACTTGGGTTCTCATCCGCCAACTCATGTTCTCATTAATTTATTTGGCAGCCATTCACTAAGAGCCAGGGATTAAAATAAATAAAATATGGCCTTTTAGCCAAAGAGGGGCTCACAGGCCGGTTGAGCATTCAGATATGTAAAAACATAACATGCTATTTAAAAAATGGTCCAACAGAGAAATATACAAGGAGTTATGAGATCAGAGAAGAATGTGTCAAAATCCAAAAAAGGTTAAGCTCGTCTAACACACAAGTTTAAGGAAAACAAGTCCTGAACAAATATTGGTATAAGTGACCTTACTGCAGAAGGTCAAATATAACCAATATGGGAATGTTTTTGTGCTACCACTTACTGACCTAATAACCATACTTAAGAATATCCATTGTTGGGGTTTCCTATCTAACAACTAACAATTATTTTTTTTTAATTTTGTTTTTAATGTTTTATTTATTTTTGAGACAGAGAGACAGCGAGTGAGCAGGGGAGGGCAGAGAGAGAGGGAGACACAGAATCCGAAGCAGGCCCCAGGTTCCGAGCTGTCAGCACAGAACCCGACACGGGGCCCGAACTCACAAACCGTGAGATCATGACCTGAGCCGAAGTCGGACGCTTAACCGACTGAGCCACCCAGGCGCCCCTAACAACTGAGAATTACATACGACTATAGTTCTTTCGCCCAATGACTGAGTTCCACAGTATGCCTCAAACACGCAAGAACTGGTCCTCCATTAAGCTAATTAAACACGGAGGCCATTACACTGAGGTGGTCCCAATATCTTAGCAGCTAGGACATAAGTAAACCAAATCCTAAACCTATAATGAATGCCTCAGGGTTAAGACATGAAAACCCAAGGACAACCCATCACAAACATGGCGACCCTTGAGCTATGGCCAATCAAATACTTCCCCTGCTTTGTTTCCTTCCTCATCTTCTCAGCACTCCCGATTTGGTGCTGCCCAATTCAAATCTAGTTTTGCTCCGATACAGTCTAAAAGACTTTTAAGATGCCTCAGCTTATCTTTTCACACCTCTTTTATGGAAGAGTACAATGTCAACGTCCCCCGGCTGGCAACGTGAGATACCTTGTGGCGAAACATCCAGAAGTATTTCTTTGATCAATGAATTATTAAAAATGAATGCTGAAATCTTTACTATTACACTACCTTATACAGACATTTAGAAAGCAAATTAAGAATTCTACGGTCAATTACTATTTAGATTTCAGCCGGATGGAAGTGATAAAAGTAAGGATGAAAGCAAGTAGGACAATGAAAACAAGGGTGACAGGTTTACATTGATTTGATGTTCTCTTCTTGCAAAAAGAGCAGTGAAATTAATCGGCTGTCTAATTCAAGTGTTTTTTTTTTTGTTGTTAAAGTTCACGTGAATTTTTTAAAAACGATGCTTGGAAAAGAATAAAAATACTTAGAATATTGTACTTAATGTGTGTGTGTAGACATTCGTGGCGGGGGTGGGGGAGGGGAAGGAGGCTAATGAGGGAAAGGAGGATTAAGCAATGTGCGTAACTGTTGAAATACTTAAGCCAAGAAATGTACTAATATGGAATGGCACCGAATGTAAATGAACTTTAGAATCTGGTCTCTTAATTTGACAGCTGTTTGACAACTGCAAAACGGAAAGCTGACCTCAGACAACTGCAAATAAATGAGAGACGATTAAGCCAAAGAATTTCGCATGGAATGATACGATATACATCGTAGTAACTCCTCACAGGGGAATAGATAAACGCAGGCTGGAATTTTTATTGTCTTTGAAGGTACTGATATTCAATGGACTTAAGTTTCACAAAGAACTGTGAGTTACTCTATTACAATTAATGGCACTTTTCTGAAACATAACGCCATCGGTGGAGAAATGATTGTAAACACATTGGAAATTTCCAGGTGTTTCTTGAAGCAATTTTTATTTGACCTTCCTTGACTTTAACCTTTTGGATGCTAAAGCAGTACCATACTCCCACCCCCTTTTTTAATTTAAAAATAATGAATTCTGCTACGGTATAGCTGGAGAAGCCACACATGTCCGAGAAAGCCAGCAGCTTAATCCACAAAGTACAATTCAGCATCCACGGCTTGATTCTAAGTGAACTGATGAGATCGTCTGTGCTTCACGCTTCTTGGCACGGTGAAAATAAGGACAGAAAACTACATTTCACTATTTAGTCATTAAGAATTCTACTTTCAGGGGTGCCCGGGTGGCTCAGTCAGTTAAGCGTATGACTTTAGCTCAGGTCATGATCTCGTGGTTCGCGGGTTCAGGCCCTGCGTCGGGCTCTGTGCTAACAGCTCAGAGCCTGGAGCCGGCTTTGGATTCTGTCTCCCTGGCTCTCTGCCCCTCCCCCACTTTCTCTCTCCCTCTCTCTCTGTCGAAAATAAACATTAAAAAAAAAACAATTTTATTTTCAGAAGGAAGATCTTTTTTTTTTTTTTCCAGATGTTGGTCAATGATGATATATAAATTATATATCCCATTTCAGGGGCGCCTGGGTGGCTCTGTCAGTTAAGCGTCCGACTTCGGCTCAGGTCACGATCTCGCGGTCCGTGAGTTCGAGCCCCGTGTCAGGCTCTGGGCTGACGGCTCAGAGCCTGGAGCCTGCTTCTGATTCTGTGTCTCCCTCTCTTTCTGCCCCTCCCCCGTTCATGCTCTGTCTCTCTCTGTCTCAAAAATAAATAAACGTTAAAAAAAATAAAAATAAATAAATTATATATCCCATTTCAAAGGCTAGAACCAGTGTAGGGTGGGGAGGGGTGGTCCTCAAGGCAAATTCCACCCACTGGCAGATTTCATTTGGTTTGCACGGGATTTCAGAAAGACTGACCCGACAACAACGAATTGAGCCTACACTTAAAACTCAGGAAATTTCACATGAAAATCCAAGTGTCTAGCCCGTAATGAAAAACCAGAGGTTCTGGCAACACGGGGCCTGATTTTATCTAGGCCACTCATAGCAGCTGCTCCCCTGGGTCAGGACACTCACTCCCCAATTCATCAAGGCCACCACGCAGCCCTAAAACAGCAAGGAAAACATGTAAGGAAGGGACCCTAGAGCATCTGTCTCTGGAAATGGAAAAAGTCACTGTGGGTAACTAAGACGCCTTCCTTGTGACCAGAGAATAGCTTTTTAAAAAAATCTCATTTCTAAGGCTTGCCTGTAATCACCTTCCAGCAAGGCTGTTTCCTACGAGCACAATTACAGTCCTGGAAACGAAGCAGCCTGAGGGGGGTGTGGGTGGGGGAGAGGCCTGGCTGGGTCTGGCCCCAGGGAACTCCCTCCCCAGCCCAGAAAGCACGGAGCGAGCACAGAGGGCCACACTGGTCTCCCTCCAGGCATCAATCCACCCGCCTCTTCCTCTCGGAGAGGCGGCCCCTCGTGTGCCAGAAGCCTTCCCACTCGCCGAGGCTGCAATGCCACCTCTATCTGCGTGTTGGACGGACGCCTGGTTCTCCCGCCAAACGATAAGCAACACTCAGTACTCACTTCCTCATTCATCCATGCACTGAGCTCCTACTGTGTGTCGGGCGATTTTCCAGGCACTGGGGGGAAGAACAACGAATGAGACCAGGTCTCTGTTCTCATGGTGCTGCCGTTCTAGTGAGGGAAACAGACAACAGACGGTAGGAATAGGCCAGAGGAGAGGGCTGGGGGTGCAGAGGGTGTCAGTGTGCCCACCTCTCAAAGGAGGGGAGGAGAGAGAGAAAGAGAGAGAGAGAAAGAGAGAGAGAGACAGACAGACAGAATCTGAAGCAGGCTCCAGGCCCTGAGCTGTCAGCACAGAGCCCGACGCGGGGCTCGAACCCACAAACTGTGAGCCCAAGTCAGATGCTTAGCCAACTGAGCCACCCAGGTGCCCGAAGCCTCTGCCCTTTATGAATGAGCAGGCAGAGGGCACAGGGCATGGCAAGACTGTGGGGCAGGAGAGTTCTCGATGGGCCGGGGAATGGGAAGGAAACAAGCCCAGCTTGTGTGCAGAGAGCGAGTGAGCCAGAGGGAGAAGAGCAGTGGCCGAGACCAGATCTCCCAGGAGCAAGGACGCAGGTTTTATTCCAGGCTGATCCATTCGCACTCTGGTGCCGCAACATTCATTCCAGTACCCAAATATCCAGATATCTGTATTCTCCCATCACAAGAAACACCAAAAACGTCAACACCATTGCCGCTCCCTGGGTCCCCACCTCTCTACTGCCCTCAAGTCTGCATTGCCCCCCCCCCCCCTCAAAGCCCCGCACTCATTCATTCTCCTCGGTCAGCCAACCAGCAGCTTTACGGGGCCAGACCTCAATGATCTTGCTATCTCCAGCCCATGCCCAAATCCCTTGGGACCCCCGGATGGCTCTATTCAGCTCCCCTGGAATATACCAAAAGCACTGCAAGCCCACAACCCACCCAAATCCAAGCTGAATTATCTCCTTGCCAAGACACTCCTTCTTCCAGATTCCCCACCTCATGATGGCAGGCCACCATGTCACAAATCGACAAGGTATTTTAGACTCCTGTCTTTTCCTCACGAGGCCATCCGAGTAAGGACCGGCCTGGGCCCTTTCCACTCTGCATCCTTCCTGAGGATGCCCCTCTGGCTCTCATGATCTTAACTACGCTTTGTTATCTGAATCGGTCTGTCCCTAAGCTTTGGTTCACGGAATGGCTAAGTCAACTTTTATAGAAAGCCACCTCCCCACCTCCCTTCTTCATTCAGTAAATGTTTATTAATAAATAGTGGTGATAATTAACATTAATCGCATGCCCACCAAGTACCCAGGCCCTTCTCTAAGAACTAAATACATCATTTCATTTTCTCAATAACTTCCTCTGTCAGGACAGAGTAAGTCCACTGCCCAAAGTCACAGGGCTAATAAGTGGCAGAGATGGAACCTGTACCCAGGCCGTCTGACCACTGAGCCTGTCCTCGACCATCGGTCCCTACTGGCCTCTGAGCAGCTCTCTTGTGCCAGGCCCTGATTTGTGGATAAACAAACGGGGTCCCTGCCCTCGCTGAACTTACACAATCACCGGAACGTCCACTTAAAATCCTGCAAGGCCCTGTGAAGGAAAGCTGCGTGGTGTGGCCTACGAGGAGGAGCTGACCAGGTCGGGGGTTCAGGAATTCTGACCTGATATGGCTGCCAATGTCTGGTTTTACTTTCCACATAGTACTGTCCCTGCCTGATCCTTTCTCATTAATATATTCACTGCCCATCTCTTGTTGTTCTACATAAAACACAACAAGAGAAGTGACCTACCTGCATGCCCAGCACAGTGCCTGGCACATACCAGGTGCTCAGGAAATGTTTCTTGACTGCATGACATTTTAGCTGAGATCCAGCTGAGATCCTGTGATCTAAGGCGTGGGCAGTGGAAAGAGACGCTGGAGAAGAAAATGGGCCGTGCAGGGTGTGTAGGTCAAAGTTAGGATTTTCTTCTCTATCCTTAGAGTAACAGAAAGCCATTAGTTGTATAGGGCCTTATTAACACCTACCAGTGGTTGCCCAATCCCTACAGAGGAAGTCTGGATACTTAGGAAGACAGGCAAGGCCCAGCCAACTTCTTGAACCAAATCTCATAGAATCCTCCCCACCCTGGGCCTTATGCATCTGCTGCACGGTAAGGTGTGCAGGTGTCCAAATGGTCTCCTATGCAGAAAATTTCCCACCTCTTGTGTCTTTACTCATGATGTTCTGTCGGCCTGGAAAGTTCCTCTCATACACATCTACCTGGTAAACACCCACCCGAACTTCTGAGACTCCGGTCGCTTCTGGGTGAAGCCTTCCTGACCTCCACAGGTAGAAATGACCCCTCCCCACGCCTTTTTACTGAAGGCACTGCCTATTTCTATCGCAATACCGACATATTTAATTGCTTTATTGTACTTAACCTAGGTCTGTCTTCTTCCGCCAGACCGGCAGCCGCTTCAGAGCAGGGATAACACTTTTTATCACCAGTAAAAGTAATCAATAAATACGTGAGGATCCTTTCTGAAAATAACTTTCAAGAAAAGCCCACCATGTAGCATTAGCACTTTCTGCTACTTTTAATGGTATCATGCTTTCTGGTCCCAGCCGAATCGAAATTTCCTTCCAACAGGCAGGTCAATGTTGAGGGGATTTCAGCGGCCTCCCTGACTCAATAATTTTAACCTGAACTGCACAGAATAAACAAAATTCTGTGCAAGCGAGAACTCGTCCAGTCACGTTTTCCCGTCTGTCAAAGGCAGTAAAGAAAGCAAAATCTTAAAGCCTGAATGTTCACCGAGTATTTGTGAAAGGGTCATTTTTTTTTTTTTTTTTAATTTATTTTGGAGACAGGGAGAGACAGAGCATGAACAGGGGAGGGTCAGAGAGAGGGAGACACAGAATCTGAAACAGGCTCCAGGCTCTGAGCTGTCAGCACAGAGTCCGACGCGGGGCTCGAACTCACGGACCACGAGATCATGACCTGAGCGAAGTCGGACGCTTAACCGACTGAGCCACTCAGGCGCCCCGAAAGGGTCATTTTTTAATAGAACCTCACTTCACTTATGCCCGAGGTATCTGGGATGGCTGACTACCTATCTGTTGAAAAGCTTACGAACCGTCACTCTTCTTGTGAGAAAACACGTCCGACTTGGAATCAGGGGCTACCTAGTTGTCCAAGGGTAACCGCGCGCCTACTTAAATGAAGCTATTTATTTACTCAGCCACTCACTCAAGAGTCAGTGAGAATCATGGAGGGGATCCAGGCTCAGGATACACCGTCCTTTACTAATACCCCAGTTTTCCGATCCCTGAATATTTTTATAAGAACTAAGAATCTGGTCTTAAGATAGTTTTATATTTAATCCCCATGATGTTAAATTGGGAGAGGACAGCCGTAACTTTAGGGGACGGATCTTCATGCACGTAGCTTCAGTGAGCTGTCTGTGGAGATTGCACATGGCCCTGGTAAATTCTCCTATAGTTCACCTAATGACAGCAGTATGAGCAAGGCATTCCCTAGATCATCAGGCATACTTTCGCTAAAAGCAATACCGGATTAATTCTACTCAGACACATTAGTGAAAAGGTTAGGATGTTATACTGGATTTTTATTTCAGTGGTAGTCTTCCTTCTTAGAAGCTGGCAGGTGAATCTCTTCTGGGGCCAAAGGAACTTCAGTTGGAATAAAAGCTAAACCTGCATTATTATCTTCGCATTTTAAGGTTACACTGTATAGTTTAAGGCCTAAGGACACTCTAGATTACAAGTATACATAAATCTTATTAACTACCAAATTTTCTCTTTTGTTTCATCCTATCTCTACATTCCATCATTCAGATCCTTTAGAATTTCTTTGTTCCCTCTGTGATCACTGCTTCCGGAAGAAATCTGGCATAGGATCTGAAGGAAATGCCAGAGCGAAATTTTCCTTAAGATTAATCACACAGGTAAGTAATTTCCTCTCCTTGCCAAATAATATTTTCTGAAACTTTTTAGAAAATCAGTAAGACAGAAGTGGGTGGTCATGAAAATGTGAATTTTAGGATTTACTTAATCACTTACACATAACTTTCAAAGGTCTAATCGCTTGCCCGAAGCAGTATGGGGCTCTGTTACTGGCTGGAAAGAGCAGGAATTCTCCAAAGCTGGTCTGGGTTAAGGAGCATGAGTAGCAGTCTGCCCCACTGCCCATCCCAGAGACCCTGGTTCCTATTCCTGCTCTTTTCCAGCGTCTGGGGGCACAGCAGGGAATTCAGAATCATCAAATGACTCGAATTTTAAAGTATAAATATCAAGGCATCAAGATTTTTCATGTATTAAACCTTAAAAGCAGTTTGTTGCGAAGGCTAAAGGAGTGAGTATGAGATGAGGCAATGAACAGTCTCCCAGGGACTGGCCATACAGTCGGTTTCTAATACGTGTCATCAGCCCTCAGTCAGCCGGGAGTGCCCCAACCAGAACAGAGGAGGGGAGCCTGCCGTTCCCAGCAGAAAATGGACAGGCTCATGGGATTCAGAAGAACAAACTATCGGGAAAGCCAAACATAACTGAAGACTTAAGAAGGAAGGAAGGAAGGAAGGAAGGAAGGATGAAATGGGGAGGGAAGGAAGGAGGGAGGAAGGAAGGGAGGGAGGGGGGAAGGAAGGGAGGAGAGAGAGAGGGAGGGAGGGAGGGAGGGAGGAAGGAAGGAAGGAAGAAAGGAAGGAAGGAAGGAAGGAAGGAGGGAGGGAGGGAGGAAGGAAGAAGGGAGGGAGGAAGGAAGGAAAGAAGGAAGGAAGGAAGGAAGAAGGGAGGGAGGGAGGAAGGAAAGGAGGAAGGAAGGAAGGAAGAAGGGAGGGAGGAAGGAATCACTTGGGAAGAAACTCGATTTGATTTCACCTTGGAACGACATGGAGACATCCAGGAAAGGGACAAACCTCTGAGTTCCCCCAAATCAGGTTTAATCACAATACGCTACCCACAGACACAAGCCAAGAATCGTTCCTCCAAAAATCCAAATTGGTATTATTTCCGTTACTTCCATTAAAGTCTCAGTTAAACATCTGTTTGTTCGATTTATGAATCTTTTTTTTTTTTTTACCAGTATTTCTTAGATTTACCAGAACTGCCTAGACAATTCCATAATAACCTATGGAATGGTAGAGAGCCACTAATGTCTGCTGAACTAAGTGACCACACAATTCAAATATGAAGAACTCAAATACAGGTAAATACACATTTGAAATAAATGCACGTGCGCGTACACACACACACACACACACACACACTACAGTTTGCAAGTATAGCCCAAGTCTCAGTACACTGAGGAAAAGAAACACATTTTCCCGTCCCATTCTCTATATGGAGACCCTCACCGGAGACAGCCGACAGACAATCCGATTCTCAAAGTGTGGAGGATATGGGGGCTGAAAACAGACCACACGTTAATATTATTAACAGTAACAACAGCTAGTGTTAATTGAGCACTTAGCTTTCAAAGGGCAAAGTGCTTTAGGTCCTGCGCTCTCATCAGAGATGGCCGTTACCATGCCCGTGCCAGTGACGACACCCTTCTCTGGTACTTAGTGGCAAGGATGTCAGCAGTTAGTTAGCTTGGTAGAAAGCAGACTCCTATTGACGGGAATGACCCTATTCCAAAGTGGTGGCTGGACCAGGACGTGTTGATTGAGAGGAAACAGCAGTGAACCTGGGGTCCACAGGGTCTGCTGGACCATTTTTCAGATGTGCGACCAGTGGCATTGCTAAGCTTCATTTTTCTCCTTCTACAACACGGGAAAACGTCATCTCACGGAGATGGTGTAAGAAGCAAAATAAATAAATTGAATGAATTAATTCAATAATGACCAGTTCGTGAGGCATGTGAATGACAAAATACTAGCTACGTACACGTGTTCAAGTTATCATCATCTCTGCATTTGCTGCAAAACTTCAGGTGGAGTGATTCTGGTTATGAATACCAATGCCAAACTCACTCTACTCAGATGGATTGTTCCAGAGAGGGGACTCAAATGTAATTTAGGAACTATTTGGGGTTATATAAATTCAGGAAAAGAGACTCTGCATTTAAAATGTGTTTTCTTTTTCTGACATTGTTCCGTGATGCTCATCGTTTGCCTTATATAAAAAACATATTTAGCTGGAGACCCTTTCCCACATGCTATTCAAAGACTCCCGGCAAATCTGACCTAGTGTGGTAGCTAATCTGAATCATCTGAATAAGCCACAAGTATGGACTTCAGAGGCCACTGAATGAATGTGAGTTGCCCACCGGTTAAAACATCAAAGTCAAACAAATCACAATATTCAGAGGAGAAGTGTATTTCTCATATTGATTTTTCTTACACACATGATGTTCTATGAATCACATCCCTGGTGTTTGCTAACATCAGTCTTATTCTCCTAGAATACAACACCACGTTTAATAACCACTTTTGTTCAACGCGGCAGACGAAAGCCAATTCCTATCGCTCCAGGCAGACTGCATAGTCAAAACAAAAGAAACATCACAGAAAGGGAAAATGGAGAAAGACGCATTAGATATTAATCTCATATTCGCTGGGAAAACAGAAAAATCTTTATCTGTTTCTCCTTTCAGAGTTGAAAGGGCTGTGAGTTTTCTGCTGCCCTACCCACCCTATAATTCCGAGCTTTTTATCCAAAGCTCTTCCTTTTTACCTTATTTCATCCATGAAAAGTCTCTCGGGCACTGTCAGTATGAAACAAAATACACCTCTCTTCTTGACCTTGCTTCATTCACACCTCTTGATCTCTTTCATTTCCTTTCATAAAAATTCTTCAACATTCACAGATACCCTCAATCCTAAAGATAACATACCCTTATCAGCTTTCCTTTCTAATTATAACCTATCGCTCAGATCTGAAAGTCTACTTATGTTTTCTGCCTTTCTTGTAATTTTCTCCAAAATAAAGTCTCCGAGAACATCAGTGGTTCTTAGAGCTGAGTCTAGGTTATGAATTCATTTTGATCTTTCAAAACAGCCAATTTCTTTCTTTCTTTCTTTCTTTTTTTGGAAATCCTATGAACCCAGACTTAAACAGATGAGCTAAAGTAAAATGCTCAGAACATTACTTGCATGTAGCAAGTGCGGAATAAGCATTAGCTGCGATTATTGTTATTATTAACCCTTCTTGCTACTTGCCCCTACTCCCCCCATAAATATTTCTTTATTCCCAACACGACTTCCTGAGGAATTCTGCCCTACCGGCCCGCTACATGCTCGTGGGAAGATATGCTAGATGTATGTAAGAAGGAGGTCATAACCGCTGGGTCTCAAGGACGTGAGAGTTCTCGAAGGAAGAGACACAGATGAATACCACAGGTGCCGTAACCACAGCTGGAAAGTGATACCTCGAGGGGCGCCTGGGTGGCTCGGTCAGTTGAGCGTCTGACGTCGGCTCAGGTCACGATGTCGTGGTTTATGAGTTCGAGCCCCGCGTCGGGCTCTGCGCCGACAGCTCGGAGCCTGGAGCCTGCTTCCGATTCTGTGTCTCCCCTTCTCTCTGCCCCTCCCGTGCTCATGCTCTGTCTCTGTTTCTCAATAATTAATAAATGTTAAAAAAAAAAACTTACACAGAAAGTGATACCCTGGGGAAGAAGACACACTGAGTTTTCCCAGAGAGGAGAACCATGACCCATAGGTTCAAGTTATGGAAGGCAGACTTTGACTCAACATGAGGAAGACATTTCTCATCACTGGGCTGTTGACCTATGGAACTAGCTGCCTTGGAAACCGGCGACAAGCGTGGTGATCGGTATCTGCCGGGGGTACTGTAAAAATGAAGGCGGTCCAAGACAAAAGAAATCACCAACATACTGGAACAATTTGCTAACAGGGTCATAATGGAGGAGAAGGCTCTTTAAGCTGTCTTCTGTGCGTGCACGCAACACCACAATTCGGCCCGCCAGCAGATCGTACCCGTAACTACAGAAAGGATGGAGGTGAGGCAAGCCAGATGACCTGGGCTGCAGTGAGGAAACCCGTGCTTGTCCAATGAGTACGTGCGTGAATAGAAAAGCCAGAACCCGAGCCAGATCTTTTGGTACAAAGGCACTTCCACCACATCTCGTTTACGGTGAAAGATTGAGGGTGCAGGTGGACTGTGAATAGAGCCCCTAGAGTTTCCTGCCCAAACCGGGAACACTGGAGGGTGAGAAAGAGGCGTAACTGGTAACTACGGCGGGAACACAAACACAAACCAGGACACGTGAGCACCCCAGCTATCAGTGGGTGGTTACGCAGGAAGAAATGCGAGCCACGGAATGCCTAGGGCAGAAATTGGAGCCCTGATCTTGGGTAAAGATCTAAGAGCGAAATCAGGAATAGAACTCATTAAAGCAGTGGTTCCCAATCAGGGGTGATTTGGGTCCCCAGGGAACCTTTGGCAATGTCTGAAGACATTGGCAGTCGTCACACCTACGGGGTGTGGCCCTAAAGCATTAGGTGGGTAAAGACCAGGGATGCTGGGGGACACCCTACACAGAACGGGACAGCCCCTCACAGCAATGTCGTCCGCCCCACGCTGTCAGGAGGGCCAAAGCTGAGAAACCCTATAATGAAAATTAAAACATTTGCCTGCACAGATATATGAAACATCTGCACTTCAAAAGAAAACAGCAGAAACTATTCAAACCTTAAACATGACAAAGAGCTAATATTGAGCAATCCAACCTTCACACATCAAAACTTCCTGGCAAACACAAACGGCCAACGTTAAAAAACGCTTCCCAAAACCAAAAAACAACTCCACCTCCTAAGTAATCAAAATAACTTGAATTAAAAGGACACACCTAACGTTACCTACAAAGCTGGCATAGGCTTTTTTCTATTTTATTTTTTTAATGTTTATTATTATTTTTTTGAGACAGAGAGAGCGAGCACGTATGCATGAGCAAGCGGGGGAGGGGCAGAGAGGGAGAGGGAGACACAGAATCTGAAGCGGAGTCCAGGCTCTGAGCTGTCAGCACAGAGGCCGACGCGGGGCTCGAGCCCATGGACTGTGAGATCATGACCTGAGTCAAAGTCGGACGCTCAACCCACCTAGCACCCAGGTGCCCCGAACTCCCATTGTTATTATGGTGTCGGTGAGCTTCCCAGAGTACAGTGTTTTCTAAATAACGTGGGAAGTATTTTAGTTTTAGTGTTGCTACACAGTCTCATAAAATTCAAACAAAGGAATGTGAGAACATTTTCATTAGTGCATTTCATTAGTGTGAGCAGAACAAAGAGCACTAGGCCACAAAGCTTTAACGGAGTTCTGGAATAGCAGGTAGATAAAGAAACAGTTGTTGGTGAAAAAGCAAGGATTTACTGGGTTTTTGGGGGAGCTGGCGTTCGACTTAAAGAACGCATATGTGTGGTTGGTATGTATAAAAGTTTTCAACTTCTAATAGAGTTCTGTGGGAGAAAAAAAATTTCTTTCTGTCCGGATTTATAAAAGGATTCAAATAACATCTCATATTTTTTAAATCCTTCTTTTAGCTGTTATTAATTTAGTTCTGAGTGTTTCTTCTTTGTACCCGACTTCTGTGATCTCTCTGTGATCGGAAAAGTACGGCTTTGGAAAACCAATTCCTACATTTGTTGCAGGGAGAGAAAATGAGCTTCAGCTTCTGATTTATGAAGTAGTGACTAGTGCATAAAGATATATATACATATACATACATATATATGTGAAACCACTAACATTAAAATGTACGAAGGAATTACACCCACGTTTTGTACAACATACGCATGCTTCATTTGAAACCATGGCCAGGCCTTAAAGCGAGGATGCCTTCAAAGGATGAAAGCCACCCGTAAAATTTAGCAACTGAAAGATAAAATGTGACGGATGGCTTCGACTGATCGCATCTTAAGAAACCAGCGACCTCAGAAGTGCAAAAGCTGAATAAATTCAAGAGGAAAGAATTAAGAAATTGAAACAGATAAGAACTGTCAGGAAATTGTCAGTGTGATTGAGTGTTTGACATAGTAGAGATTGTTATAATAAAATGCATTTGGGGTTATTTCACTTCTGTTACAAAGAGATGATATTTTTTTAATGGAGGGGAACACTGAATGTCGGCAGGTACGTTGCTACGGGGTACGCTTTCCTGGTACCCTGCCGTTCCTCCTGACGGATGTGCCCCCACTCTCTCGACCGCTTCTCCACTGTTGCAGCTTTTTGTTTCCGTAGCTGCACTGCACGCACCTCTAACTGTTCTTATTTTTATGTATTTACTTATCTTAAGTTGGTTTATTCTAAGACAGAGACAGAGCATGCGAGCTGTGGAGGGGAAGAGAGACGGGGAGGGAGATAAATCATCAAGCAGGCTCCGCACCATCAGCGTGGAGCTTGATGCGGGGCTCGAGGCCGTGAACCATGAGATCATGACCTGAGCCGAAACCAAGAGTCAGACACTCAACTGACCACGGCACCCAGGTGCCCTGTCTCTAATTGTTTTTAAAGGGGATGTCCTTCATGAGATCAGGGCTACCAGCCAAAACATGAATGAGATGGGTTTAAGTTGGAATGTGTGTGGTCTAATTGCTGACATCTGTACAGTGTTGCAGAGCTTACAAAGCACGTTGACATAAATTATTATTATTATTATTATTATTATTATTATTTTATTATTATGATTTTTAAACTTTATTTATAAACTCTGTCAGTGCCGAGCCTGATGCGGGGCTTGAACCCACGGAACTGTGAGATCATGACCTGAGCTGAAACCAGGAGTCAGACGCCTAACAGACTGAGCCACTGAGGTGCCCCTACATAAATTTTTGTTTTTTTATTTTTTTTAACGTTTATTTATTTTTGAGAGAGAGAGAAAAACAAAGTACGAGCGTGGGAGGGGCAAAGAGAGAGACACACACACACATACACAGAATCGGAAGCAGGCTCCAGGCTCCGAGCTGCCAGCACAGAGCCCAACTCGGGGCTTGAACTCATTGACCGAAACCTCGTGACCTGAGCCAAAGATGGATGCTTAACCGACTGAGCCACCAGGCGTCCCATAAGTTGTTATTTGAACCTTACTACCCTGCAAGGTAGGGGGCATTACTGCCATTTCTATTTGTAAAACATTGTTTCATCACTGAATTATTCTCTGTAAAAGCAGCATTTTAAAAAAATGTGTTATGCAAATAATGTTTCCATTGCAGATCAGTGAGAAAACATAAATAAGCAAAAACAACAGTAACATTTTTTATTTTACGTTTCCCTGGTGCCAGGCACTGCTCTGTGCTTTAGACTTACAGCAGAGAATAAATGGAAACTTCCAGCTTTGTGGTGCTTATATATCCCGCCTCCCAAGCAGACTCACTGGTTAACACTTTGATTTGTATTATCATAGACTTTTTTTTTTTTTTGTTTTACACACACAACCTTCACATCCTTATTAACTTCACGCAGGAATGATTTACGTGTATAATACATCTCGCCTCTATATATTTTCTCCTTTAACTAGTACACCATGAACATTTCCCACCTCAGTATTTGCTGATAACATGATTGTATATGGATATACTGTGATTTCTTTAATCGGTTTCTCCTTAGCTGACGTTTTAGGAATTTCCAGTCTTTGGCCCATGTAGATATGTTGAGATGAAATTCTTGCAGCTGAAATCTTTGAACACGTCCTTAACTATTTCTTTAGATAGATTACTAAAACTGTGCGTTAAAAGATATGTAGTTTTTAAAATTAAAAAGTTAAAATCCAAGAAGGTATGTATTTTAAGTACAGGGAAATTTCTTCCCAGGAGGTCTTTTGTGTGTTTGCTTTAAATCAGCTTGTTATGCTTCTCGTTGGCACTGTGTGAAGTGCTCATCACCATCACTGCGTATTAGAAAGTCAGAGAGTAGAGGGGCGCCTGAGTGGCTTAGTTGGTTGAGCACCCGACTTCGGCTCAGGTCATGATCTCGCAGTCTGTGAGATCTCGCAGCCCGCGTCGGGCTCTGTGCAGACAGCTCGGAGCCTGGAGCCTGCTTCCGATTCTGTGTCTCCCTCTCTCTCTGCCCCTCCCCGGCTCATGCTCTGTCTCTCTCTCTGTCAAAAATAAATAAACATTAAAAAAAAATTTTTTTTACGAAAGCCAGAGAGTAGAAAAGTGGTTACCAGGAGCGTCTGGGTGGCTCAGTCGGTTAAGCGTTCGACTTCGGCTCAGGTCATGATCTCACTGGTCATGAGTTCGAGCCCCTCATCGGGCTCTGTGCTTACAGCTTGGAGCCTGGAGCCTGCTTGGGATTCTGTGTCTCCCTCTCTCTCTGCTCCTCACCAACTCACGCGATCTCTCTTTCTCGCTCTCAAAAATAAATAAATAGTACAAAAAAAAACCCAACCCACAATGGAATTCAACAATTCAAAACCATTAAGATTTTTAAGTATTGTGAGGTTTCTAAATGAAACTTCGGTCCAAGACAAGGGGAAGAAGGCAATATGAGGAATGTAAGAACATGAAACTATTCTGTGCCCAATAAGCATGGATTTAGGGCCTACGTTACGCACAGCACTGAAGAACCCTGGGGGGGCAGGGGGGGTGGGTGGGGGGATCAGCAACCGTGGAGGAAGACGTGGGAGTGTTCCAGAGGAAGAGCAGGAAAGCTGCCTCAGTGAGCGTCAACGGGGCTAGAAAGCCAGCCTCGGAACAGAAGAGGGAGACGCGGCGATTTGTCAGACGCAGAGAGAATCGCCCTCATAGAGTCTGGCTCTTCTCAGTAGTTTGGAATTGACGGAATGTAACTCACTTCCCTACAGACGACAAAACAAAGCAGCCGTCTGAACTCATTTAAACTTTTAAAATTTCTAAAACTTTGGTTTACGTTCAGTTTCTGGAAATTTCTGCCCAAATGTAAAAAAAAAAACAAAAAAAACCTCCCCCCCCCCCCCCCCCCCGCCCTGGGTATTTTCTTGCTACAATCGACAGGCTTTTTTTTCCATAATAAATTCTTGAACCACCTTTGTTTTCAGGTGGGGGACAGGAGGACTGGGGCAGCTCAAACTCAAGGCAACTCTATTATTTCTTATACTATTTTGGGATTTTGGATTCATTTGATGCCTATCAGATAGTTGCCGATGATCTTCTGAGTGTCTACACTTTCATTTTAAATTTTATTTAAAAAGGAGACAGTGGCTGGTATCTCAAGGATACGTGTAGGTCTTCAATTGAAAAAAGCTGAAAACTGGGATGTGTGTTCCCTCCTGGCTTAATCTTATGACCTAGATTTGTAACTAAACAGAAGTAATAATTTGAGAAGTATTTTGCAATACAGACCCAAAATAGCAACACAAATCCATTTTGCTTCAAGTGCTTTCTATTCAAAATTTCATTAGAAACGTTTCGTGGTGAAACCATGATTATTCTGCCAGCCAGGCAGCGAGGGCAGGGAGCAGAAGGGAGGAATAATCTGGAAGAGCTGGGCCGTGGTCTGCAGGATGGGATGAGACTTTTGGAAAAGGAGCAGGATTATTTGGACCTCCTTCCCCATGAGACTGTTTCCACATGAAAAGTTGTAACAAAAAAATAAATAAATAAACTGTATTTGAAAGAGACTGATCCCTCCCCAGACAGCTGGTAACACGTTGTAAAAGCCTAATGATACGAGGCATTATCAAATTAAAATTCCCATATTTTGCAGGATGCCGATTTATACGTCCACTCAGCCACGCTGTTTTTCTACTGGTAACTTGAATTCCTGTTTTAAAACTGTGCCAACTCCCCTTGGGTGTTCTGGTGATGAAAACAACTTTCCTTAAATTTCAGCCAAGACTTTTTTCACTCTTGGTATTGGATGAAAAATATGCGTGCTGGGGCGCACACTGCAATGACCAGGCGTGGGGCAGGGCCGGGGTGGGGGGGGGGGGGAAGGGGAGGAGAGAACTATTTCAGAGAACCATTCTGATATTTAAAATAATAGGGGGACAAAAGGATGCATTAAAAATAATATGCTAATTATTTTTTAAAATATATTCTGATTCTATACACCAAGTTTACCGAATACTGAATTACCGTTTGGTTTTTTTGTTTTTTTTTTTTAAAAGCTGGATATGCTTATTTAAAATATAAAATCCCGGGGCGCCTGGGTGGCTCAGTCAGTTAAGCATTCGACTCTTGGTTTCGGCTCAGGTCATGATCTGTTGCATGAGTTCAAGCTCCGCATCAGGCTCGGTGCTGACAGTGTGGAGCCTGTTGGGGATTCATTCTTTCATTCTTCCTTTCTTCCTTTCTTCCTTTCTCTCTCTCTCTCTCACTCTCTCTCTCTCCCTCCCTCCCTCTCTCCCTTTCTTCCTTTCTTCCTTTCTCTCTCTCTCTCTCACTCTCTCTCTCTCCCTCCCTCCCTCTCTTCCTTTCTTCCTTTCTTCCTTTCTCTCTCTCTCTCACTCTCTCTCTCTCCCTCCCTCCCTCTCTCCCTTTCTTCCTTTCTTCCTTTCTCTCTCTCTCTCACTCTCTCTCTCTCCCTCCCTCCCTCTCTCCCTTTCTTCCTTTCTTTCTCTCTCTCTCTCACTCTCTCTCTCTCCCTCCCTCCCTCTCTCCCTTTCTTCCTTTCTTTCTTTCTCTCTCTCTCTCTCACTCTCTCTCTCTCCCTCCCTCCCTCCCCCTCTCCCTTCCTTCCTTTCTTTCTTTCTCTCTCTCTCTCTTTCTCTCTCTCTCTCTCCCTCCCTCCCTCTCTCCCTTCCTTTCTTTCTTTCTCTCTCTCTCTCTCCCTCCCTTTCTCTCTGCCCCAGTTGCGCTGTCTCAGTCTCTCTCAAAATAAATAAACTTCAAAAAATAAATAAAATAAAATATAAAATACAATGTTGTGTATGTAAACAAATACAGACAAATCAAACCGAAGAAAGAAGAACACATACAATGATAAGCTCGGGGGAAGGTGCCTGAAATGCAGGAGCAGAAAGCCGAGCAAACAGCTCGAAACCCGTTCCAACCCAAGGGCGCCTGGCCGTTTGAAGCCGCTACATGGCTGCTCTCTCACCTGAAACACCTGAAAACCGTTCACCGCATTAGAGACAGACGAGCTGTGTCACCCACAGACCTCCACAGGATACGTGGTGTCACAAGCTCCCGGGACCTCTCCATCTCTATACATGGTCTTGAAGTCATATATAAACGCGTGACAATACCACTGTCTAGGAGAAAGTCACATCACCATAATCGTGCTGAAAAGTGACCAACTGACCTGATTGATGGAGTTGGCAGCACAGGATGCAAGGCCCGTTCCCACAAAAGTAAGCAGGAAACACGGCAGGTCAAAAGGTCCTGGGGCCAGTGCAAATCCAGCCGAGGTGGTGCTGACGACGAGAGCTGCAACACAGAAACAGAGCAGACTCATCACCGATGCAGACTCGGGACTTACGTTAAAGCCCAAAAACAAGCCCTCTTCCACACACACCAATCAATTTCATCAGTGACACCAACTATGGACGAATCCTCTCTCATTAAAAAAATTAAAATTTTTTTCTGATTATAAACATTATATATGTTCATTAGTAGAAAAATGCTAATATTCCTTTAAGTCCATTATACTCAAGAGTAAAAAAAAAAAAAAATCAACGTTCACTTCTTCACCCAACAAACCCTTACTGGATACCTAATTCCCGACCAGCACCTGGCTGCGTGCCAGGCAGAGTACAGGGTGAAGGTACGTAAGGTCTCGTTCCTGCTGTCGGGGACCTTACCGGGCTGGGAGGTGACAGACACACGTCAGTAACTCTAACACATACAAAAGGAGTCCCAAATCCAGGACAAGCTGCAGACAACCTGAGCAGATGAGAGAGCAACCTGAGAAGATGGTTCTGGGGCCCAGAATCCGGTTAGAGGAGTACCAGAGGGAGGTGACAGTCCTACAGCCCCCAGGGGGAGCCGAGGGGAGGGGCGAGGTGCAGGCGCAAAGCCGTGCCATGCAAGCATCTGCTGAGGCTGCTCCTTTCGTTAGGACCTGGTCCTTCCTTCCTGGGGGTTTACAGAAGCTGGCAGGGCCAGAAAGTGTCTAGGACCGGGACTGATACGGGGCTGCAGAAGTTCACTGGAAAAAGGATCACCAATGGCGGACTGATGGGAGAAGACTTCGACCAGACGGCATCCAAGCTGGAGCTTCGGGAGGGGAGGTAGGACACGGTGGAGAGTGGGAGGGTGGGAGACACCACAGGTGGCTGGGTAGTTCCGAGAGCAGGCACAAGGGCAAGAGAGAGCAATGTCGAGCGTCTCTAGTAATCGGACACCATCTGCCTGGATTTCGAACCGAACATCTGGGGAGCACCGTCGAGCCTCACCCTGCCCTACATGGCAGCTGCGGAGAGGTACTCCACCTCTACTGCCAACGTCAAGCCCGCTGATTCATAACCAGGGTGGCTCTGCCCCCAGGGGACATCTGCTAACATCTGGAGACATATTTGGTTGTCACACTGGAGGTGGGAGGATCACGCTGTCCTCCAGTGGGTGGAGGCCAGAGATGCCTCTAAACGCCTTACGGCGCACAGAGCAGCCCCCCGCCCCCAAACCAAAGAATTTTCTGGCCCCAAATGTCAACAGTGCTGAGGTTAAGAAACATGTAATCTAGTCCGAGCTACTATCTTGTGTGGACAAGTGCAAGGGCCTGTCCCCTACGTGGCCTCCTTGCTTCGGCCTTGTCCCCTCCCCTCTCCCAAATGAGATTTTAGAAGTATAAACAGATCATATCACCCCGCTTAAAAAGTCCCCGGGGGCGCCTGGGTGGCTTAGTTGGTTAAGCATGAGACTCTTGGTTCCGGCTCAGGTCCTGATCTCACGGTTCGTGGGTCTGGGCTGTGCCGCTGAGTGTGGGCCCTACTTGGGAGTCTCTCTTTCCCTCTCTCTCTCCGCCCCTCCCCTGCTCATGCACACACATGCGTGCATGCTCTCTCTCAAGATAAATAAATAAAAAAAAAAAAAAAAACAGGAAGAAAGCAAGCCCCTTGACACTACACCTGGACTAACAGGCAAACTCCTCTGTCGTGTCTGTGTGTATGTGTGTGTGTGTGTGTGCGTGTGTGTGTGTGTGTGTGTGTGTGTTGTAGCTCTCTCTAGCCCACTCACTGTTCTCCATCAGGAAGGCCCGGCTTTCTTGCCTCGGGGTCCCTGTGCTTTTGTGTCCTGTGTCCCCTGCCCCCTTCCGCGTCCTTCAGATCTCGTCTCAGATATGACTTGTTAGGGAGGACCTCCCTCTCCGGAAACCCCCTCAGGCAGGAGCTGTGCCGGTGGCCTTCACTGCTGCAGGATGGTCACGGCTAGCGCTCCGCGAGGGACACAGCAGTGTTTACCAGAGGAAGGGGAGGAGGGGTGCAGGCTGCCACACCGCAGGCAGAGCTCAGGGTGAGGAGTTTACATGCTGTTCGGTTGGCAGGGGACTCACTGATGGCCCCATGCAGGGCAGGGACCCGTCACTGGAGGCCAGCCTGGAAGCAACAGGCACCGTGATTTGCAACAGGCAGGGAGTGTTTCAGACAAACAGTTTGAGAGGCTGTACTGTCATTGATTTTTTTAAGTTTATTTATTTTGAGAGAGAGAGAGAGAGAGAGAGCGAGCATGAGCAGGAGAGGGGCAGACAGAGAGAGGGAGACTGGGAATCCCAAGCAGGCATTGTGCTGTCAGCGTGGAGCCCGACACGAGGCTCGAACCCACAAACTGTGAGCTCACGACCTGAGCCAAAATCAAGAGCCACACACTTAACCGACTGAGCCACCCAGACGCCCTGAGAGGCTATACGGTCAATCCACTCTGAATGAGGTAGTAAACACGGGACTCAAATAGATATAAGGGATACTGTGACGGGTCCATTGTTAGGACTTGATAAATGTGAGAAATGGAAAGACCAAACAAAATAACAAGAAAAAAGGATAAAAGGTAAGTGTTGCACCGGGGGACTTGGAGAAGGATCAGAACATTAACAGAAAGGAGCACATCCAGGGAAAGGTGAGCAAGCTAGCTGGTCTCAGGAAAAATGTGCTGGTGTTGAAGAACCACGGGTATCTGCGTGGAAAGGTACAGATGTGAAAGGAAAGAGACTGGGAGTCAGGAGAGAAACACGAGGCTCTGAAGTCACTTGCCCAGAGACCAGGGCTGAGCCCGAGGGGGATGGATGAGGTCGTCGATGGACACTAAGTGCAGCGGGAAGAAGTGTATGAAAAAGTCAGAACTTCGCAGATGGGGGAAAGGAAGCAGGGACAGACACAAAGAACATCAGGAGACAAGAGTCAGGAGGATGAGGTGTCGTCGAGGGGCCGGAGGAAACAGTGCCAGGGGCACCACCAGTGACATCAACAAAAAATGCCAGGGAAATTGGTAATTCCTCCTAATGACCGCGAATTGCTTGGCACGTCCTTCAGGCTAGTTTCATCAGCAACATATAGAAACTCTCTGTTGTTTTACCATGTGGACTAGCCCTGAATATCTAGACCAGACACGGGCTTCTCGGTGTCTCCATATTTCTCTGCCTGGGCTAGCGGCAATGTGCCACGGGGAGTGACGTGCGTGTGCGGAGGTGGGCACCCTAAACCAGAAGTCTCTGGTGAACATGTCCTTTGGCAAGGAGGTCCCTCCTTGAACGGTGTGGTCCCCAAATGGGGTTTGCATCCACATCTCCCGGGAGATGACTTAACCTCCAGAACAGAGCACACTCACTGTTAAGTAGACAGCAGAGCGAGTCCAGGAGCGAGAACACAGGTTGGGATAAAGGTTACAAAAAAGGACGAGCAGCAGATCAGGAGCTGAAGGCAAAGAAGAGAAAAAAGGGCCTGGCTTAGGCCAGAGAGCGCGCCCTGTCCCCTCTCCCCTCCTCTGCTCTGGGAGCCCAGCCTGCCTGGGCCCACAAATCGTACTACAAGCCAGAGCGTAAGAATCTCACGTGAGTATAGACAATGGCTGCCTGGAGACTTACGCCCAAAAGAAAATGCCACGGTGACTCCGGGCTCGAGCACAGCAGTTGCAGGTGCATGTGAAGGGACCTTTTACCCACGTGCAACAGGGAAAGAACAGCTTCTCATTTAGCGGTCCATTTAGCCATACCTGCGTGCACACGGCAACTACCAAGAAGGGCATCTTTAGAATAAACGAAACTCCTTTCACGATACTCAAAATAGCTCTGGTCTTTGAGGAGGATTCTTCATTCTTTACCGATGTCACACCGTCAATCACAAAGCTTCGTGGACAGTCCCGTGTCTGAGACCGAGTGTCACCTTGCTTTTTGCACAACTCAAAAGCTCTGGAGAGAGGTTAGGTGACTCCTCGCCTATCACCCGGGTGTGATGACAAGCCAGGACCGGAAGAAAAGTCTGGAACAGCCAGGCTACTTCTCAACTTAACCACAAGCAAGAAAGCTTGATGGTGGCAGTGGGAGGACTGGAGGGAATAGAAACCACAGGGCTTGCCCTCTCAAAACGAACTAAGTAAGTTTTTTTACATCCATGGAGCCAATCATTTGACATCATCCTTGATTCTGTGTTAAGGCCTTGAACCTTTAACCAAAAGCAGACTAAACAACTATGGTCCTTAAAAGAGCTTAGAAAATCCACAGTAACTTTCTCAATACACAATTAGTAAACTCTAGAGTCACCAGTATGGCTTTAGCTATCTCTAAACATCTACATCAACATTTCGTATTGTGTTTTATCAGCAACTAAAAACAAACAAAGCATTTCCACCCCAGTGGGCGAGATGGCACCGCAATCACTGAACTGTCAAAAGAAAAACTGCAAAAAGAAAATTCGCTTTGCTGAAAACCAGAAAGGGTGCGTAGCTCCATGAAGGCAAAACTGATCGTTCAGAGGAGAAAGTCTCCTGTTTTTCTTTTCACCTGCCTCAGAGCTTGACTGAGTGACGGACGACAGAGGAAGACCATCAATTTCTGACGGGTAAGTAGAGAAGAGGTGGAAGGCGGTTTGCAAAACAATTGCCCAACGGACTATGTCTCAGTGAGACAGAAGAGTGACTCAATTTACCAAGTAGAAAGACTGCCTGATGTAAGACTGTATGAACTGTAAATGGTACAGCACGTTACAAAGTGACAGGGACTATTATTACTATTACAGGGGAGGAAATCTGCATTTGATAACACATTTCTGCCAAAGCATCAAACCCTAACAAAGAATGTGTTTATACCTGCTTTGTCAAGGCAATTAATTTAAAGAAAAGAGAGAGGCAGAAGGGATTGATAAACTGTACAAGTAAAATTGACCACAGCAATATTCTCATACAGAACGGCCACAACTGTAATTAAACTTTTCATTGATTTCCTGGGATTCATTACGTGGAATCATTTTGCAACACCAGGATCTCATTAAAAGTGGGGGTAATATATTCTTTCATTAATAACACTTGAAATTATATTTTATTTGGTAATCTCCTATTCTGCCCCTTCACATGTAAACATGAAATCAATGTTGCCAACGAAGCATGACCCATCCAACAGAGGCCCAGAGGTGCTGGACTCTGGGCCCTGACGTCTCTGGGAGGAAGTCAAGGAAGAGTCATATTCCCGCTCCTGGTGGAGCCTGGCCCACCCTCCTGGGTGGGCGTCCAGCCGGTGATGCGCAAGCATCCTGTGCAGCGAGAGTCAGCGGCAGCCTGTGCAGGTGCCTAGGGAACAGCAGTCCCGCCTACCAGGCCCAGCTCCGCCCAGCTGCACGTCCACCCGTCTCTTCCGAACCATAAAGCCCGGTCTGAGATCTGCCGGGGCCACCTTCTTCCACAGCCCCTCGTTAACAGGAGTCCACAAATACGGGCTCGTCTGCCAGCCTTCCCTGGGGAGAACTGTGTAATACAGGTTTGTCCGGAAACAGGTGCAAGTCCGCAGGCCCCACGGGGCTGGAAGGAGCAGAAGTCCCCGAGGTGAACGGCCCAGGAGGGCCACGTGGCAGAGAACGGCAGGCCGCCTGGAGGAGCAGGACAGTCCCGGCGGATGGCTGGAAGGAAAACGGGGTCCTCGGTCCCAGGCAGCCAGAGAAATGAACTCAGCGAGCCTGGAAGAGGACCCCAGGTGAGAACCACAGCCCCGACCCCCACGCTGACTTCAGCTTGTGCCATCCCGAGCGGAGGATCCGGCCGGGCCGGGCCGGGCCCGGAAACGACTGCGCGCCGTTTTAAAGCACCAAGTTGTGCTAACTTGTGTAGTAAAAGAAGACCAGCATGCACTGGAATGAGGGGCGTTTAGGAAAGGCCAGTCCACCGACCACACGGAGAACCGACCAGTGTGGAGGAAGACCCACTCAGGGCACCACGTAAAGGCCGCTGCGGAGCGCTGGGTGGGAAGGGGTGAGGCCTGGGGGGACGGCGACGGAACAGAGGGGTGGACGAGGGGTTTGAAGGCACTGGCAGAGGCCTTCAGCACCCAACACACGGAAGTGGTTACAGCAAAGGAGCGAACTCAGAGGACAAGACCTTACTGTTAAGGGAACAGTCACAGAACTGTCAAAGGGAACTCAGGGCCAACAAGTGTAATCTCGGCCCCGATGCGAGAACCCCGCGACCACGTTTTTGGACGGATGCTACCTCCAGATCTGGGGACCCTGGGAACCCCTTCTGCATGGAAGAGCTCTAGCTGACTTGGTTCTCTCTCAGACCAGGTCCAGTCAGCTTCCTCGAAACACCTCCCTACGGATGTGACTTTGTCTTCCCGAGCGACCGGGAAGGAAGTACCTCTCACTCCTTCAATCGCCAAGCGCAGCTCTCCCACTGTCTGGGTCTCCCCACGGGAAGTGTCCCTAGGGACCAACCGCGCTTGACTTCCACACTCCTGTCCACGCCATGTGACGCCTTCAAGAGACACGCTAGGTTCACTATGACAAAAGCACGTGGCACAACGTCGGGCAAATAAGGGGTTAATGAGCGGTGCTCTTGCTAATTGTTGAGATGTGGTTCCCAGAATCCTAGATGAAACAGGTCTCTGGCCACTGAGCTTAGACTTCACATTTCAAAGGGGTGCCCTTAGGAACTTCGAGAAAGGAGACAACACCGCCTTACAAGCTCCGCATGCCTCGAGGGTTGTAACCCAAGGTACCACTGCCTCACTCTTGAGACTGGAGAGCAGTCCCTCCATAAATGTGGGTAAAAAATGACAATGACAGAAACACAAAACTTACATTTGTGGAGCACTTTACAATGTCAGAGCACTTTGATTAGTACTTAAATCTCAGAAGCGCTAACCTTCAAAAAAAGTAGGGTGTGGAGAACTCCGGGATACGGGAAGAGCGCATGAGAACTTTCACTCATATTTGACTTATTTGACTTTATTGTTTTTTAATGTTTATTTTTATTTCTGAGAGAGAGAGAGAAAGAGAGAGAAAGAGAGAGAAAGACAGAGCATGAGTGGGGGAGGGGCAGAGAAAGAGGGAGACACAGAATCTGAAGCAGGCTCCAGGCTCCTAGCTGTCTGCACAGAGCCTGACGCAGGGCTCAAACTTGCGAACTGCGAAATCATGACCTGAGCTGAAGTCGGATGCTTAACCGACTGAGCCACCCAGGCACCTCTAACTTTACTTATTTTAAAACACACATTTCGCATATCTTAAAATTAACACAGTGTGCTGGTATAACAGTACATGAGTTTTATTTACAAATAGCTATACATTTTTCTGTTCTATATGACATTTATGTGCAATAGCATAAATACTATTATAAATACATGTATGTGCACATAAATACATGTATCTGCACTTAAAACTTTTTTACTGTATATGCACTTAAAGTACATGACTAACAAACTTCACAGACCCTACTCTAAAAAAACAGCAAGGCAGGGGTGCCTGGGTGACTCAGTCAGTTGGGTGACCGACTTCGGCTCAGGTCATGCTCTCACGGCTGGTGAGTTCGAGCCCCGCGTCGGGCTCTGTGCTGGCAGCTCAGAGCCTGGAGCCTGCTTCCGATTCTGTGTCTCCCTCTCTCTCTGCCCCTCCCCCACTCATGCTCTGTCTCCCTCGGTCTCAGAAATAAATAAACATTAAAAAAAAATTTTAAAAAAACAGCAAGGCGAGCATGGTAGGTATTAACGTCTGGTTTTATATACGGAGATACACATCAGTGGGAGTGAGCTCAATGAAGGGTCTAATCCAGACGGTCATACGGTTTTTGCATGACAGTCGGCTCTCTGCTTTACGGGATATTCTTTGACAAGTACGACGAAGACTGCTTTCCAGAAGGAGAAAATTCAACCAAATGAAGGGACACACGTGCACGCACTCACACCCCCTCTCCCCCCACATCCGCCTAACTGATTACAGAATCACAAACCAGCCCGGGAAAGCTCAGACAACACTGTAAGCCTGCCTACACGCCACGATGCTGTTTCTTCCACTACAGGTTTTAAGGGCACTGTGATGAGTCACAGGGGAGGAAGCCAGGTCTGGAAGGTGGGGAGGAGCCTGCCTCCCTGCTTCCGTGACACTGGGCACTTGCTCTGTCACCATAAACTGAGGTTCTGTCAGACTCGGAGTGGGAGTCTGGCCACGCTGTCCAGCTCTGATCTCACAGCGTACTTTCCAGTGCAGCGTTGAACCACGTAAGGCCTTCGCCTTCGCCCGTACGCAAGAGCTTTTCTTGGAGAAGCAGTTTTATCGAGAATTATTTTTTTTTAAAGGCTCAATACTTTGAGAACTATCGGTCTCTGAGCATAAGCACAACACAGGACTTCCTTTCTGAGATGGTCAGTTAAAAATAACTACAAAGAGGGGCGTCTGGGTGGCTCAGTTGGTTGAGCGTTGGACTTCGGCTCAGGTCACGATCTCACGGCTTGTGGGTTCGAGCCGCGCATCAGACTCTGTGCTGACAGCTAGGAGCCTGGAGCCCGCTTCGGATTCTGTGTCTCCCTCTCTCTCTGCCTCTCGACAATAAATAAATGTTTAAAAAAAAAAAAAAAAAAAAGCTTTAAAAAAAAACTAGAGGGGCGCCTGGGTGGCTCAGTCGGTTGAGCGTCCGACTTCAGCTCAGGTCACGATCTCACGGTTCGTGAGTTCGAGCCCCGTGTCAGGCTCTGGGCTGATGGCTCAGAGCCTGGAGCCTGCTTCTGATTCTGTGTCTCCCTCTCTCTCTGCCCCTCCCCCATTCATGCTCTGTCTCTCTCTGTCTCAAAAATAAATAAACATTAAAAAAAATTAAAAAAAATTAAAAAAATTAAAAAAACTGGAAAGATTGTATCAGAAAAATTGTCACCTACATCCTGATTTTATCTCTTTTAATACTCCCCCCGCTTTTTGTTTTAGCATGAGCTCCTAAAGAAATAAGTGAAAAACAAAATTCCAATAAATCAATTTGAGTAATTATTAACTCTGGCAAAAGATTTGGTCAAAAGATTAAAACCCCTGGCTAAACGAGAGTTTGAGATTCTCTATAGATTTCAAATTATCCTTGTGATCTATTATATCTCATGACCCCTGATAGCCGATAGAGCGCAATACTGTAATCTGAGTCCTACAAACCTGAGACGTATTCTCCTTAAAGCTCTCGTGTGTACTAACTGTATAGGGAATAGGCAGTTAATGAATCTGTCTGTGGTTTTGCTTACGTGTGTGTCCAAACAGTGGAATCAGTTTTGTTACCTGATCTCAAAGTTCAAAACGGCAGAACTTAATTAAGAGGCAGGAATTAAGTCTTTTCTGATTCTAAAATGAGCATGTCGTTTTTGCTTAATAGCTGTACTTAAAGATTTCCTCCTCTCTCTTCATTTCTATTAACAGCTTAAGCTTCAAATAGCTCAGTTTCTAAGGAAAGTGAGCTTTTTAGGCTTCAAGGCTCTGCAGCGGGTCTGTGAACTCTGTGAACGTCCTGACCTAGTCATCTTACTTACCTTACATAACGCGCATATCAAAGAAGGTGGTAATTCTGGTGATCACTGTTCACTTGGAGCAAAAGTCACCTGATGAGTGACAGGGTACTTTCTTCCTCAGCCACATTAAAGGATATCAATCAGGGGTACCTGATTACAAGCCATAACCACTTCTGGTTAAACGATAAGGCTTTTTATAGGGATTTTTAATAACACAGCTGCAAAATGAAGAACTTTCGGGGCCTTCCTGTTTTCCTCTTTTCTTTTTTTCATATACTTAATGACCAAAGCTGGTCAAAAAAATAAATAAATAAAATCCTAGGACCAAATTAAAACTCATACTTCAAACTGATGGAGCACCACTGTTACCAAAATGAAACATTTAAGTATGGTCCCTGGGGGCAATTCACCAGGAAGCATTTGGTCTGCATTTACAGTTAGCATTCCGAAAAGGGAAATGAAATTATCTATCGAGTCTGCTTCAAAAACCAAATAAAACCTGTTTATATCTAAGTTAATAATGCAACACATTTGAATGAGATCCTAAGATTGTTCTTTCAATTAGTTTTTCCTTGAACCACCTAAGCTTTTCTACTTTGTAAGCACCCTATTTTTCGTGTTTTTTTTCCCCTTCCGATAAAGAAATATTTCTTCTCAATATACTTAATAAACAACACTTTACAACCTCCGTAATTAACTAAAAACCTTTTCCATAAAACTAATGTGCATTACACTTTTAAGAAGTGGAAATCTGTGCTTAGTCAGTTAAGTGTCCGACTTCAGCTCAGGTCATGATCTCACGGTTTGTGAGTTCGAGCCCCGCGTCCGGCTCTATGCTGACAGCTCAGAGCCTGGAGCTTGCTTCGGATTCTGTGCCTCCCTCTCTCTGTGCCCCTCCCCCAACTTGCACTCTGTCTCTTTCTCAAAGATAAACAAACATTTAAAAAAAAAAAAGAGGTGGAAATCTGTCTTCTGCACAATGAGTTGGCAAGAAGGGATTGTCAGTTAAGCGGTTTTCACTAAAATAATGAAGCTTTTTCTCAGTTTCATCTCAAAATTGTTAAGTGTTGCTATCCAGACAGCATTTTATGATAAACATTTAAAATAAAGAATTAAGGGGCGCCTGGGTGGTTCAGTTGGTTGAGCTTCCGACTTCGGCTCAGGTCATGATCCTGCGGTCCGTGAGTTCAAGCCCCGCATCAGGCTCTGTGCGGACAGCTCAGAGCCTGGAGCCTGCTCTGGATTCTGTCTCCTCTCTCTGCCCCTCCCCCACTCACGCTCTGTTCTCTCAAAAATGAATAAACATTAAAAAAATTTTTTTAAATAAAGAATTAAGATTACATGTCCATCTAAGGTATAATTCTGATTTTGACAGTATCTAGTATTTATCTACATTTGAGTATTTTTTGCCACACATATGTAGCAGGTCAATAAAATGGGCCTGCTCATGTGTTCTTTGCATCTGGACCTAAATGCATAGGTATATAAAAGCATAATGATGTTCTCTTGCACTGAAAATTTTCATTTACTCCTAGTGATTAGACAGTTATGCACTAATGCTGGCTGTGTCATTATTCTAGAGCGTTCGAGACAACTTTCTAGCACAAAGAATCTTTTAGAAATACTTTTAAGATGGCCAAGAAATGGAAGCATTCTCTTACTGAATGCTGCTGTCCCTTTAAGTGAAACTGACAATCAATCACCATTTGCCAACTCTAAGAGATGATTCATTGATAATCTTTATGTTCACTACTTATCTGAAAGAAATAAAAAGAGGTCTCTTAGCTGGGGGCTAGATTAAAGCACAGCTGAGTCCTCGAGGGCCTCCGGGAGTTGGAAGGGGTACAGCTTTCACAAACTCGATGAACTTCCTGGGTAACACAGTGGGGCTACCCTCCATTCCCACAGTTACACAGAGTACAAAATACGGCAGCAGATTGAAAACATCAGCACAGCTTGGCAAAGGTGAAAGCGACACTGTAAAAAAGCACAAAGGAACCACAAGGCACAGGGGCCTGAAGTCCTCTGCTTCAGGTACAATCCTTTTCAGCCACCACGAAGCATTCAACTACTACGGTACGGTAAAATCCTCGACTGTTTGTAATTAATAGGCTAAACTCTTCCAAATCCTGTGGATGAGGGCAACAGGGTCCATTGTACTTTCTTCCCCCCACAACAAGCATCACAACAGTGTCCTGGTTAGTGCTTCAGGGGGGTGAAGTCAAGGACGCTGTGAAGAATGAGGCGGGGGGGGGGGGGGGGGGGGGGGGGGTGGTCCTAAGCTAGAAGGCTTCCCAGGCTGATGTCAAAGCTGAAGGCAGAAGGGTAAGGTGGAAGGAGTTAACCTGGTGAACAGGGAAGAGGGTGAGGTTGGAAGCTTTGGAAGCAGAAGAACAAGCACAGGGTGAGAGAATGTTCTAGATAAACACCCACTCCCCCACCTAAGGGCCAAAAAAATCGCAAAGTGTAAATACGGATAAAAATGCACCCTGTACTCTCTTACTCTTGATATGTTAGCATTGCTCTTTTCCTTCTCTGCCTCCAAATTCACTCCCCCTCCCTTCTTGGGATCCACAAAATAAAGCTCTGGGGCAAACACTTTTTTTAGTACTGAAAGAGGTAACCCTGGCGCATTCTTTTAAAACTTGTTTTCGTGTTTCATGCCTTAATCTCAATAAATAAGATGCTAGCATACTTTGCTTTGAACTAGAAACCAAGCCCTTGATAAGAGCCCAAAGTGATAACCAGGCCCCTGGGCAAGTCTGACCTGCAGGGATGAGAAGCAAGGGCTTGGTCCTCCCTAGAGATTCAGAGGACACACCCTCCCGGGCGGAGGGAGATGTGTGTGGACTTGCAGGACCGACAGGACTCCCAGGTATCACGCTGATGGAGCTGTCCAGTGACCAGAGGTTGCGGGGGAAAGGAAAGGAGGACAGGGGAGAAAAGGCAGTGACAGGAGCGAGTTCAGATGAACCGGGGTAGCGGGAAGTCTCCTGATGAGAACAAAACCTTCGTTTCTGTTAGAAACGGGAAGCCAGGTAGTTTGCTGATAGCCAGCGTCAGGGTAGGGGAGAGGGCACTGAATGGGTTCTCCAGAGAGGAAGAGTTTCTCAAAGTGGGATCTGGGGACCATCAATAACCAGACGGGCTATTAAGATACAGATTCCCTTCCTACAGATTGCCTTGATGGTTACAGCTTTGTAGTACAGCTTGAAGCCTGGGATTGTGATGCCTCCAGTTTTGGTTTTCTTTTTCAACGTTACTTTGGCTATTCGGGGGTCTTCTCTGGTTCCATACAAATTTTAGGACTGTTTGTTCTAGCTCCGTGAAGAATGCTGAAAGTGGCTAAAATTAACAACTCAGGAAACAACAGATCTTGGCGAGGATGCGGAGAAAGAGGAACCCTTCTGGACTATTGGTGGGATTGAAAACTGGTGCAGCCACTCTGGAAAACAGTATGAAGGTTCCTCAAAAAGTTAAAAATAGAACTACCCTACGATCCAGCAATTGCACTGCTAGGTATTTATCCAAGGGACAGAAAAACGCTGATTTGAAGGGGCACATGCACCCCAATGTTTATAGCAGCGCTATCGACAATAGCCAAAGTATGGAAAGAGCCCAAATGTCCATCGATGGATGAATGGATAAAGAGGATGTGGTATGCATACATATACATATTATAGTCTATATATATGGGTATATAGAATGGAATATTGCTCAGCAATGAAAAAGAATGAAATCTTGCATTTGCAGCAACGTGGATGGAACTGGAGGGTATTATGCTAACCGAAGTAAGTCAGCCAGAGAAAAACAGACATCATATGACTTCACTCACGTGTGGAATTTAAGATACAAAACAGATGAACATAGGGGAAGGGAAGAAAACATAAGATAAAAAGAGAGAGGGAAATAAACCGTAAGAGACGCTTAAATACAGAGAAGTGAGGGTTGCTGGAGGGGAGGCGGGGGAAAGGCTAAGAGGGTGATGAGTAGGAAGGAGGGCACTTGCTGGGAGGAGCACTGAGTATCATATGTAAGGGATGAATCACTGGGTTCTACTCCTGAAACCAATATGAATTTAAGTAAATAAATTTTAAAAACAGAAGATGACGGGGAAAAAGTGCTGGGCACATCAGTGAACAGCCACACCCACGACAGGAAAAGGGAATGTCGAGCTGGCGAACCAGCCTTCACTTAAACACACTACATTCGAGGTGCACCCGTGCGGCGTAGTCCCAGGGAGGACTCGGTGGTGTTCTGTCTTCTTCGGAAAAGCGGACAGCGGAGAGACGGGCAGCCTGACGTGCTCCTCCTAGAAGAGGATGCATCGCATAATGAGGCAGCCTGGGGGGCGCTCTGAGGACACAGTGGAGGTGGCTACCGACAGCTGGCTCGGCTGGACAGACAGAAGGAGGAGGCCACGCTTCACAAGCTCCCTTGCAGCCGGAGGTAGCCAAGTTGTACGGTCCTGGCCAGCGAGACGCAAGGAGAAGCCCTAGTCCGGAGCTTTCCTTCCCAGATACAAAGGCAGAGTCTCGTAAGGAGGTTTCTGCCTTCCTACGATGTCCCTCCCCTTTCTTCATTGTGACCCCGGAGGAGTGGCAGTCACCTTGCACTCTGAGAACAAAAGCCATAGGTGAAAAATGGCAACCAAGGGGAGGAGCCAGGTATGTTGACAACTTCCCATAGTACAAGCTCTGGACTTCATCATTCCAGACGCCTCGAAACAAGAGAAAATAAACCCTCTATTTGAGTCACTGTTCTTCAAGTCTTCAGTTGCGTGCAGCCGAGCCCGTCAACAACTTCGTTTGCTTCTTCCTCTTTCTCCTCTTCAAACTTGTCGGTAGTTTTTGCGAATGGTTGTTAGCCTCACGAAATGTGTCTTCACGTTCCTCTGGCATCAACCATGGTAGCATCTTATACTTGCAATCAATTTCATTAACATCGAACTGATTTAAAGCAATTAAATCATCTGAAAACAGAAGAGCCTAGATACATCTGTTTGTCATCTAACTTAGAACACAGGCGAAGGCATCCTCATGGCCCACCCTTGCCAGAAACCAACAGAAATGAAGGCATAAAAATAAAAACCAGAGAAAGACCTGCATCGGCAAGAAATCAGGTAGAGAGGATATACCAAAACCCTCAAGAAATGTTTGTCAAATATGGTTCAGGTGAAACTAAGTTGAAGACAGTTGCTTTATTGTTTGGTAAAAAAACTGGATACCTAAGTACCAACTAACAAGGGAACAGAGAAAGATGTGAAGGGAAGGCCATCTGATGGTACCCATTATTTCTTCCTAACGTGGAGAGGTAGAGAGCAAGGGGCAGAGGCGGGGGTGGACCATGGGCAGGATGGGCCCATTCCATGAAAAGTCCCTTCCCCATCCCAGCAGGACTATTTGAGGCAAGAAAAGTGGTCTTGACACCAAAAAGGAAGCAGGGCCTTGCCGCGACATACTTCTGAGACAAGGCACAAACGTTTCAGAGCATCAGTCTGATGTAGCATGACACCCCCTAACACTATGTCCTGGCACAGGGGGTACTCTTCAGCCCGGCAGGCAGCAAGCACCCAAAAAAAGGCTGGGGACGGTTGAGGGAAGGGGCAGACTGCCACTAAAAACCAGACTTGGGAAGCAAGATACCGGCGCTGTGATTTCAAAAACACAGTGGAAACAACTTTCAGGGAAAATGTTCCCTTGCTGGTAGCTTGTTCCCTCTGCATCTCCTCAGGCCACAGCAACCATTAAATACAAATTTAAAAATTCCAGGAGTGCCTGGGTGGCTCAGTCGGTTAAGCATCCAACTTCGGCTCAGGTCACGATCTCACGTTTCATGGGTTCGATCCCCGTAGTTGGGCTCTGTGCTAACAGCTCAGAGTCTGGAGCCTGCTTTGGATTCTGTGTCTCCCTCTCTCTGCCCCTGCCCCTGCTCAAGTTCTGTCTCTGTCTGTCTCTCTCTCAAAAATAATAAACATTAAAAAACAAAAACCTCCAGAGCCATTCTTCACCCATCAAATAGGTCGAGTTTAGTTGAAAAAGCATATTTTGGGGGCACTTGGGTGGCTCAGTTCGTTAAGCATCTGACTCTTGATTTCCGCTCAGGTCATGATCTCATGGTTCGTGGGTTCAAGCCCCACACAGGGCTCTGGTGCTGACAGTGGGAGCCTGTTTGGGATTCTTTCTCTCCCTCCCTCTCTGCCCCTCCCGACACCCTCTCTCTCAAAATAAATAAATAAACTTTAAAAGAAGGAAAATAAGGGGCGCCTGGGTGGCTGAGTTTGTTGAACACCCGACTTCAGCTCCAATCATGGTCTCGCAGTTTGTGAGTTCGAGCCCCACACCGGGCTTGCTGCTGCCAGGGCAGAGCCGGCTTTCGATCCTCTGTCCCCTCCCTCCGCCACCCCTCTCCCACTCATGTTCCCTCTCATCCTCTCTCTCAAAAATGAGCAAACATTTTTAAAAATTTTTTAAAATAATAAATTTAAAAAATAAAATAAAAAATAGAAGTTAGTTACTAAGCATATAATTATTAAGGTAATTACGTGAAGATATAAATGAAAATTCAGGAATATAATTCTAGTCAATCAATATTTTTAGGAAAATGGGAAAGGCTGCTTACACAGAGCTGAAGACTGCAGTAAGCTGACTTTTAAAAATGACACAAGCAATGTAAAATGAAATTGCATCCTCCATTCTTGTTGCTTTTCTTTTAATAAGAGGCATTCTAGACTCCAGGGGGGAAAAATGCATACATTGATAGACTGTAGTTTGTATCAGTCCCGTCGACAGGATCACCTATTGGTTCTAACAATCTATTTTCTGGTTCTGGTCTCAGAAAGTATGTTGTAGCTTTTCAGCACAGATGTTATTCAGGGGGGGAAAAAAAAAAAGCCTTGCTTTTTATTGACCTATATTAAGTATAAACTCAGCTGAGTCACCAAAGCCTCTTGTGATCCTAACCCAAATAAAATCTCTTCAACCCAGTGTGGTCCTTGCAACAAACTCCAAAAACATATTGTAAATAGCTCAGCTGGCAAGAGGAACTCAAGGGAGACATATTATTACTTCTTTATAAATTCAGTCTTACTTCCTTTCATACAAAAAATAAATAAATAAAAGACTAAAAAAATAAAAAAAACCTTTAAATGGTGCACCATTTACCAGCAAACATTTGGCTTAGATGCTGGCATAAGGGTCAAGGGATCCTACTCTCCTACAAACAAAATAGAAGTATGATCAGTATGTGGCCCTTCACTTATTCTATAGTTAATTATCCTTGGTATATTACAGCTATAAACAAAGAGAGGCAAAGAAAGACTAGTTCTATAACGGTGATCGCTGACTTTCAGATATTTCTGTCTCGGCTATCATTAGCTATAAATGAATGGCCCAAGATGTTAAGAGTCCGAAAGAAATCAATTGATAGATACCAGGGAGTTTCTTAAAGAAAAAAAAAAAAAAATCCTGCTGACTCCAAGACATGTGTGAATTCAAGTAATAAACTAAATGGGGAGGTGAAAGGTCAAAGAAGAGGGTAGGGGTCACCCAAAGGGTGCCGCCTCTTTAAATGGAATAACCAGAAGGAAATGACTTTAATTCAATTAGCTCGTCCAGAAACCTGGGGCATGGAATACATAACACGATACGAGGGGAAATTTACTGCCCTGGGACTCCTCCATCTGTGGTTCCAGGGGATGCTGCTGCTCCCTTTCTCCTCGGTGCATCTTGCTTTTGCATACATCTCTTGTGTGGTCCAGATCCTGCCCCAGCTGGCTTTTCCTGCTGCCAGCGGTCGCGAGGGCCGCTCTGGCTCTCACGACGTGAGTGCTCCCCACATCCAGCCAGACCGCTGGCTCTGGGATCGCCACTCTTCCTGCACAACACCTACTTCACTTGCTCGAAGGGTGGTCCGGGACCACCTGCGTCAGATCATCTGGCATGCTTGTCAAAAATGCAGATCTCTGGGTCCTGTCCCAGGCCTGCAGGATCTGAATCCCCGGGGAAGGCGGCCAGGAAGTGTCGTCTGAACACGTGGGCCGTGTATGCTCGTTAGCACGCTGACACGTGGGAACCAATGAGTCAACGCACGCTATATAACGCACTACGTACTACTGAATGAGTAATTCAATCACTGCTTTAGATTTCGGTCACTGGGTTTTAAATAGCAAACCCTACATCTGGAATGCCTATTCAGATATGCGACGCTGTGAGGTACGCAAAAGGAAGAGCGCACAGGGAGAGCCAGGATGAAGGAAAGAAGGTGTGGCCTCCCACCCAAAAGACTGACCCTAAACCAATCATCATGCTTTCCCATCCGTTCCTAAAGAAGTGAGCACTATGAAAATAAACTTTAAGGAATTGTTTTAAATTAATCATTTCAAGTACCTCATTTAAGACTCTAAGAGGAAATGCTAGTAATTATGTCCTGAGTTAGCAGTCATTGAACACAGACTTCCTGATGGCCAAATAAGACAGCTCTTTCTAGCCAGCCATCTTAGCAGACCTCTAGCATTTAAAAGTGTTGATGTCGGGGCGCTTGGGTGGCTCAGTCACTTAAACGTCTGACTTCCAGTTCAGGTCATGATCTCATGGTTGGTGAGTTCGAGCCCCTCGTCAGGGTCTCTGCTGTCAGTGCAGAACCTGCTTCAGATCCTCTGTCCCCCCCTCCCCGCCCCCTACCCCCCTTGTGCACATGCTCTCTCTCTCTCTCTCTCTCAAAAATAAACATTGAAAAGTGTTGATCTCTTTCTTGGGGTGCCTGGCTGGCTCAGTTGGGACAGCACGCACCTCTTGATCTCAGCGTTGTGAGTTCAAGCCCCACGTTGGGAGTGGAGCCTACTTTAAAAAAAAATTAAAAAAAAAAAAAAAAAAAAAGCGTTCGTTGCTTCCTTTATGAGCCGTGTCTTCTCTTGGCTTCTGCAACTAAGCCCTTTCCTGTTTCCCTTCCTCTGATTGTTTAGTTCCTTGCAGGCTCCGTTAACACGCTCTACCCAATCCTTAAAAGGGGATGCACCCCAAACGTCCTTGGCTTTCTTCTCTGGTCAGGACGCGCTGCCCGCCGACCACTGTCCTCACTGCCGTGGTTTCGTGGCCACTCCAAGCTGTGGACCCTTCAGTCTTGCAGCCCCGCGTCCTAACCGGGCTCCCGTCCTCCACAGCCACCTGTCCACTGAGGACATGCCAGTGGAGACTCAAAATCCGCGACTGCAAACCTGAACTCACCCTCTTCGCCCTCCAACCTGTCTCTTCCTTCAGGATTCACACTCTCCAGCTCCATATCACCGTGTATCCCTCCCAGAAAGGGGGCAGCTTTTCGAGAGCAGGGACGGCAAACCCACACTCAAATGCCCAGGTAACAAATTTACCTTTTACTTGAGAAAAAAGTAGAGCTCTTCTATGTAGTTTACAAATTTTGTCTCATTTAATACTCACGGCAACGCTCTGAAGTAGGTATCATTATCTCTAGTTTACAGGTCGGTAAATTGAGGCACGGGGTGTTGTAGTTTTGGTTTTGTTTTGTTTTTTTAAATGGACCTTGTTCAATGTCGCTCCACTAGTAAGAGCCAAGATTCGGACACAGGGACTCCAGCCCGGAGGTCAGTGCACTGTGCTCTCTCTGAGAGAACAGAGTTGGGTGAATGAAAATACAGAGCACAGGGCCCAGAGAATTGCAGAATGTTTGCTTCGAGGCAACCAAACTCTTCGCGGCTCTGCGTCTTAAACTTTTATTTTAGGTCTCCACAGCACTCCCCCACCTCTACATAAGGTTCTGTTCATTCTGTTTCTTCAGTCCTTCTCTCTCTCTCCCTCTGCCGAACCACAGCCTTAGTTCAGCCCAAATCATGTCTCAGTTGACTGCCACTGATTTGCGGGCCACCATTCTTTTTTTTTTTTTTAAGTGTATTTATTTATTTTGAGAGAGAGAAAGAGAGAGAGAGAGAGAGAGAGGGAGAGAGAGAGAGAATCCCAAGCAGGCTCCACATTGCCAGTGCAGAGCCCAATGTGGGGGTTGATCTCAAGAACCGCGAGATCATGACCTGAGCCGAAGTCGGACACTTAACCGACTTGAGTCACCCAGGCGCCACTGTTGGCCATCATTCTTGCCTCTCACTGGCCTGTGCTCGATAGCCGTGGTCAGCAAGGTTTTTTCTCTAAAGGGCCTGATAGGAAAAGTTTCAGGTTTTCCAGGTCATAAGTTTTCTATCACAAATACATAGCTCTGCCAACACAGCATGATGTCAGCATAGAACAAATGGGTGTGGCTGTGTTCCAATAAAACTTTATTTACAAAAACAAGCAACTCTTGCTCAGTGATATCACTACCACAGTTCTCATAAACAATCTTACTCCTTATATGGAACTAAATTCAACATGGTCCCCAAACCTTAGAGAATGTGGTAAAAATAGAAAAGTAAAGTACCGGGTAAAGTAAAAAGTAAAGTAAAAAACATGAGTGAATGCTTTTATAACCACAGGGCAGAAAAAAATATCTAAGCATTAAAAAAACAAAACAAAAAAAGTAATAAAGTTGAATACATAAAAGTTAAACACCTCAGTGGGGAAAAATAAAACAAAACATCACAAAAAATGTCAGTAAGAAATGACTAAGGAGATAAGAAACAAAGAATAGAAGAAAAAATACAAACGATCAAAATAGAGGAAAAGGTGTTAAATCCCATCAGGACATAAAGTATGAAACTTAATACACACAAAAATCTTTTTCAGTTATCCTGTAGGCAAAACTGGTAAAGACTGCTTTATGTACAAGCACAGAATACAGATGGAATCAGATTCCCACACACTATTACAGGGCATATAAATTATACTGTCCTTTGCAAGGAACCAACCGGTAGATTTATCAAAACTAAAAAGTTTAAAGCTAGCACTTACATTTCAAAACACTCATCCTCAAACAGACTCACACAAATTATCCAAAGACTTATGAACATAAAAATTAACCACAGGGGTGCCTGCGTGGCTCAGTTAGTTGAGCGTCCAATTCTGGATTTCCACTCAGAATCTCATGGTCCTGATCTCGTGTCATGGTTCATGGGATCGAGCCCCACGTCAGGCTCTGCACTGACAGTGTGGAGCCTGCTTGGGATGCTCTCTTCCTCTCTCTCTATCCCTCCCCCTGCTCGCACGTGTGCATGCTCTGTCTCTCAAAATAAATAAACACTAAAAAAAAAGTTAGCGACAGATTTGCTTTTAATAGAAAAAACTGGAAACACCCTACATGTTTATTGGTAGAGGGTTAGTTAAGCAAATAATGGCAGTTCTGCATAATGGAATAGTAGGCAGCAATAAATACTTTGAGGAAAGCTACAAAGCTAAGAGAAAGTGGCAAGTTGCAGAACTGTGTATATGTGTGTATGTGTGATGATCCTATTTCCATAAAATGTACAACGATAGGGCCGCCTGGGTGGCTAGTCGGTTTAGCATCCGACTTCAACTCTGGTCACGATCTCGCGCTTCGTTGAGTTCGAGCCCCGAGTCGGGCTCTGTGCTGACAGCTCAGAGCCTGCAGCCTGCTTCGGATTCCGTGTCTCCCTGTCTCTCTGCCCCTCTCCTGCTCGCACTCTGTCTCTCTCTCTCAAAAATAAAAAAACATTAAAAAAAATTTTTTTTAAATGTACAACCATACCTATCAGTTCAGATCTGCATACTTGTACACACACAGGAGGCTACATTTCAAGCAGGGGTTTTATCTAGAATGGACTAAAGGGTACTTTTTCAGTTTTAGATACATGCTTCTGTATTATTTGAATTTCTGTTGTAATAAGCTTGTAATAGCTGAGAAATAATTAAGCCACTTAAAAAAAAACACGAGACAAAACACAAAGTGATTGTATGTTCCTCCAAAGAACTTTCCAGAACTTCCCGCAGCTGAGATATAGGAGCCAAACTCCTTAGCGTGAAATGCACGTCAGCATGGCAACACGGCCCTGCCTAACCCTTCAAACTTTCAGTGAGTGTCTCTTCTGTGTCACATACAATTGTACTGCATTCCTCATAATATCCCCAGTTTTCAGAATATCCCAGGATGTACCCAACTTCTTTGCCTTTGCAAGGCCTTCTCCCTCTGTTTACAATCCTTGGCCTTCAGTATCTCTTAAACACCCCTTCACTTCAACCCCCTTCACAGGCAGAAACAATCCCTCCTCTGGGTCCCCCCTCTGCCTTAAGACACAGCTGCCATTAACATTATAATACAGGGGCGCCTGGGTGGCTCAGTTGGTTAAGCGGCCGACTCTGGCTCAGGTCATGATCTCGCGGTCCGTGAGTTCGAGCCCCGCGTCGGGCTCTGTGCTGACAGCTCAGAGCCTGGAGCCTGTTTCAGATTCTGTGTCTCCCTCTCTCTGACCCTCCCCCGTTCATGCTCTGTCTCTCTCTGTCTCAAAAATAAATAAACGTTAAAAAAAAAAAATTAAAAAACAAAACAAAACAAAAAAAACCCATTATAATACAGCACCCATTAATACTGATTTCCCTAAGCATGGGTACGGTAAAATAACAGTATTAATAATTGCTAATTAAGTGCCTAAAAGGTGTTGGGCATGCCGGTCTCATTTAATCCTCATGATGAGGCCATAAAGTGAGCACCAGTCTCTCCATTTTACAGATAAAGAAACTATGGCGTTCCAAGGTGAAGTCAATTACCCAAGGTCACAAAGGTTAACCAAAAGTTCTGGGTTCGAAACGCAGATGTATCTGACCACCGTGGTTTTATTTTTATACACGTGCAGACCCACAAAGTCTCCCCCACCAGACTATTAGCTTCTCTGTGAGGACAGATGTCCTGTATCTCTGTATCTTTAGCACCTAGCGCAAAGGTACATCGTAGACGCCCCGCAAATACCGAAGGAGAGGCAGGCTCTTAGTATTAGCACCATCGAGTTCCACCCCCTTGATGATGCAGGAGTCCCCTCTCCAACTTCTCTCACACATGATCTGCTTCCGTGTGGATGGTTCCGAGGACGAGGACCGCCGCCTTTGGAGGCAGCCCGTTTCACACCCGATCGTTCTCCTGCGAGCTCTCCCTCACGCTGCTGGCATGTGCAGTCCCTCCGTTCTGCCCCTCAACTGTAAATCAGCAGCACTGCTCCTTTAAATCAAAGGCGCTACAGACACTGGAAGACACTGGATAGGTGTCTTCATTCTCCTTTCCCTCATCCGCTTTCTCCCTCCTCCCTTCTCTCTCCCAAGAAAAACCACCCCCTGCCCCAAGTGACAGGGTTTCCAGCCCCCCTCTTCCTTGCACTTGCCCTCCTCTGGACAACTTCAATTTGTTAATTTCCCTCCTACAATCAAGTCCTTATAAATGAGAAGCACTGTACGCAGAGAGCTACGTACTCAACAAGATGGCACGATGTCTGCCCGCAGACATCTTAGGGGAAATATAACATACATTAAATAGACAATCAGACGTCTACCTGTCATCATTTGGAAACTAACCTTCAAGGTGCTCCCATGCGTCGGGCATGCCGTTGGGTACTCTGAATGCACCATGTGATTTAAGTCTGATGATCATTGTTCCTGCTCTACACGAAGAAGTCTCAACAAGGCTGAGAAACGGCCCAAAGGCTCACTTGACTAGTAAACGACCTCGCCAGGATCTGAACTCCACTCTGCTGGACTTCAAAGCCATATTCCAAGTTTTGGGAAGGGAGACTCGGGCCAAGAGCAGGCAAGACAAGGCTTAATGGAAAAGCCTTGAAAGGCGCTAACTGGACACAAGAGGGGCAGGAGGAACGGGTACGGTGGGTGTAAGGACCAGCTAGCTAATGGGCAGGACAGGGTGAGGGGAAAAAGTCTGCTTATGGGGAAGAGTTTAATCATTCCTCTCGGGTCTGGTAGAGCTGAGGCGGGAGGCCATACGGAAGGACTGCAGGCTCTTGGGTAGGATAGGAATACACAAGGGCAGTGTTTTAGGAAAGTGGGTCTGGCAGAAGAAGAGAGGCAGAGATCACAGCCAGGAGCTCCTGCAGTAACCGCAGACATCTTATGTTTTGGACCTCAGCTAGGACGGCAGCTTCAGAAAATCGGATGAGAAATCTCACGGGCGTTACAAAAGACTCCTCTGCTAACAGTTGGATGTCAGACTAGAGATGAAGGGAGATTGTGCAGCCAAGACTCAAGAACGATTCTAAGGTTTCCGGTCTGGGGGAAGCAAAGAATGCTGCTATTACTGCCCGAAATGGGACAGAGAGAGAGAGAGAGAGACAGAGAGAGAGAAGTGATTTGCAGGATGAGAGGGGGATACTGATGTGGGCACGTTCAGCGATGGTGCACACAACGCAAGAAGTTCTTGCTGGTGGCGGAGGTCAGTTCCGCTGCCTTCAGACTGGGAGGACGCATTTTTGGGGTGACATCCTCATGATCGCTTTCGGGAGTCATTCTTACCATGGCAGCACCGATATGCCACTTACATAAATGACAAAAGCAACCTTCGGTGAAATGTGATGATTCCTTGGCTCAGCTTCTGGAAAGTACTAAGGCATGTTTGCGAGGAGGCCCCTGGAATCAGTCTGTTTTAGAGCTACACTGGGTAAGTCTTACGGTGACTCTTCAGCTCTTCCCGTCAAACTCCCTATGCCTACTTTCCATCCCGCACCCCACCCCCCCCCCCCCCAAAAAGGATTTTCTTTAAGTGACCTCGGTCACTGAGGAAAGAAGTTTGCCTCCTTTCACCTTGGATTTCAGGCTCAACTCTCCTGAAACACACACACCACCGCCACCCCGCTTTCCCTGGTTTTCTCTACTCTCAAAAGCCTCTCTGTCTCATCTGTTCGTTTCTCCATTTTGACTCTGTAACATTACTTCCCACTTCTCTCCTCAAAGAGTACCTGGTTTAACTTTATGATTCGCCCGTTATACTTCTCCCTATGCTCGTCCAAGAAGAGGAGAGACCGTGTCTTCAAGCTGCAGGATGACCCAGACCCCGCCTTCTACACAGGGTTAGCCCACAATAAACTACTTTTACGCTTAGCTATGAGACGGGATGCCAACAATGAAGCTTCGCCTGACTCACTGGTGGCTGCTGACAACCAACTGACACGATTACGGGTTAATACCCAACGCGTACGGTAAAATTTGGTACCGTTTGCTAGACTTAGGCAACGAAAATCCGGTTCCAGACCTGTTTCTCAGAGAAGCGCGCTAAATCTCCGCATGCCTGGGACAATCCCAGAGGCCCTACAAGAAGCAAAACCCAGAAGTGAGCTCGGAGTCTCCTGGTGGCCACCGCAGGTTTGCTGCGTACCAAGCACAGGCGTGCAGGCATTTTCGTTTCCAGGCCTCAACCAGAACTCATTATCCCACTGCAGCTTTAAAGGACAGCAGGTGTAAAAACGCAAAAGATGAGAAATATGCAGGACAGGCATTGTACTTTAATTGCAAATAAGAGACTAGTTTCAGTACCACGCGTTTGGTGCGAAACCATTTACAGTTCCGTGTAAACGGAATTTGGAAAACTTGGTTTTAAATCTCAATTACGCCGAAGAGAGCAAAAACCACCAATGGAGGATCAGCAGTTTGAAGATATTCCTTTGGGGGCGGCGGCATCTGACTACAAGTAAGGCTTTAAGCAAGAATCTGACGATACGGGAAAAGCAACGCACCTGTGAGTTTGATTTTGGACAGCCGAGCCAAGACTCCTGGCAAATCATCCAGATGGAGTTTCATCTCTTTCCACTGCTTTTCATCCTTGGTCTCTCTTCCCACATCGAGTGAGCCCTCAATTACGGAGGCCGATTCCAGTTCCAGCAGTTCTTTGTCATTGGGCTTTCTGGATAAAGGTAGGTGGGGGGGTGGAAGAGGTCTCATTGCACAGGTCTCTGCTTTGGCCTGAGCCAAAGAGCTTCTCTCAAGGAAAGGGGACGCCGTGGGTTCTGGCTTCCGTTTTACTTGCTGGTTGAGGCTTCTGTTCAGTTGTGTGACATACTAAATGAAAAAAGTACACGTTACTATCAACCCAAGGCCCCAAAGGCTCTTAGACGGTTGTTTGGTAACACCGTCCGTCAGTCTGATACTGGACTTGAGAGATTTTCCTCAACCGTTGTAAACGTATGCTGAATCAATGAATGCTAGAATGTCTTCTACAAGGAAATCTCTATGCTAAGAGGTATAGAGACTATAATGCCTCAGCAGCCATTTTTAATTCTATGGTTTAGAAAGTCCTAGAAATTTTAAGTTCCTTGAAAGAAAAATTTATTTCTTATTCATACCCTCCAGCATTTTCCTCAACACAGTACCACAAGCTGGAGGTTAAACGTCCAATACGGTGAAAAAGTTTTCTATCATTGAGAGCCCAAGTCAAACCTACTGTCGACTTTCAATGTTCATAGGTAAACAGAGAGGGGCTCAGCGGTGGGGTAGAATTCAGGACTAAGTGACATTAAAGCGCTGTGTATGTGGGAAGAACACGAGTTGTAGAGTCCAACAATCTCTCCTGCTTACCAGTGAAAAGTAGTAACTACTACTAACATAGTAGGGCCCTTTCTGGTTTTATAGAATACATATCTTTACAGTTTATAAATTGTGTATCTTATTTAAGCTTCCAAAAGGCTATTTAAGAAAATGGATCACGGGGGTGCCTGGGTGGCACAGTTGGTTAAGCGTCTGACTTCAGCTCAGATGGTAATCTTGCAGTTCATGAGTTCGAGCCCCACATCGGTCTCTGTGCTAACAGCTCAGAGCCTGGAGCCTGGAGCCCGACTCTATGTTTCCCTCTCTCTCTGCCCCTCCCGGACTTGCGCGCTCGCTCTCTCTCTCTCTCTCTCTCAAAATTAAATTTAAAAAAACATTTTAAAAAAAGAAAAAAAAAAAAGAAAATGGATCATGATCATTATTATCTCTTTCTTTAACTTACAGAAGAGAAAACCAAAGCTCAGAAATAAAGTGACAGAGTCAGTGGCGAGTTAGTTGTATGTGTCCCTGGTACCTGGACCCACCTATTCTGATAACCAGTTAAGTGATTTTCAGTTACATCACAAAGACTTGAAATGACATACACTAGTCCTAGAAAGGAATGAAAACTCATGAATGAACAAGAGTTGTGTTTATATAAAAAAAGGCATTATATACATGCTTCTAAATATCCATTATCCTTGATCCCCAACTTAAGAAATCTAAACATCTCTGGAAATGTAAATCTCTTATCAAAATAATGTTTGACTAAGATTTTGTTACTTTTAAGTTTTAAGGTGGCCGTTCTAAGTTAAAAAAGATGAGAGAAGTATCAAATCAGACTTTAGAGGATGAATTTGCTAACTGTTCATACCTGTGTCATAATTATGAGTTTTCAGCTCTCATTTCTCCATTCTGTACTTTTCTATTTGAGAAAATGGCAGATGTCCTCACTGGTAATTAGGAGTAAGTTACCCTGTGGCCCACGAGATTGTGGAACCAACAACCCAGAGGCCAGAGATGTATGAGCAAAGCTCACTATAAAGTCCCTAGCAAATGACAAGATCTCAGTTTGCTTGAGTCTACTCAGAAGTGGCTGCATTTCCAAGACTTTTGGATGCAAGGCTGATGCGGGAACACAGGTCACACTGGTAAAGAAATTATTTCTACGTTTCTGATACATTCACAGAACCTTAAAAGAATTTAACGTTTTTGTTTTTGTTTTTGTTTTTTTTTATTTATTTTTGAGACAGGGAGAGACAGAGCATGAACAGGGGAGGGTCAGAGAGAGGGAGACACAGAATCTGAAACAGGCTCCAGGCTCTGAGCTGTCAGCACAGAGCCTGACGCGGGGCTCGAACTCACGGACCGTGAGATCATGACCTGAGCCGAAGTCGGACGCTTAACCGACTGAGCCACCCAGGCGCCCCAACCTTAAAAGAATTTAAAGAGATGTATGATAACGGTTCAGCTTTTCCTAATTTTACCCTAGGTGAAATATGCCAGAAGTTTCCAATCTTTCTCCAAACTTTATCAATAAGTTCACGATCATACTTTTAGCCTCGGACACCAGGGTTATTCTGGTTTCAATTAATAATCAAAACAAGGAATTGAAGTTTTGGATAAACTCGAGAGGACACTAAATAAAAATCTTTTTCAAGCAGCACTTCTTAAGGCTCTTCTGATAACAGGAATGTCTCAAATTCCCTCCTACAAAGAAAGAAAAGGCAAATAGCAGCAGAGTGGGGGTGTGCTTCTGAACATACCATGCGCCTGAGGAAGGTGAAGTGTTGAAATGTCATCCACTGCTTACGGACGCTCCTGAAAAGATGCATGAACTCGCGAGGGGATTCCTGCATAGCTCTTCCTTCCAGATACCAGACACATCCTCCCACCCAACCTGTAACACAGAAAAGGGAAAAACAATGCTCCCATGATTAGTGCTCCTCACCAAATGCTGATGGCACCTACCCGGAAGCCAAGCCGGCCACCGCGGTAAGCAACGCTTGCGTGATGGGTCAGACCTCTGATCGGGTTTGCCAATCACTGCAGTGGTTCACCAAGGCAGCGTAATTCTTCAGCAGGGACGGGAAATTTTCCATTTGGGGATCATTACGCTTTTAGTATATTAAATGCTGTAATGCCCGCACTGTTGATCTTTTTGAGAAAATATAAATAAACAAGTCAGTCACTTTTAAAACAGAGGCACCTGGGTCGTTCAGTTGGTTAAGTGTCCGACTCTTGATCTCGGCTCAGGTCAGGATCTCACAGTTCGTGGGATCGAGCCCTGCGTTGGGCTCTGTGCTGACAGTGCAGAGCCTGCTTGCGATTCTCTCTCCCCCTTCCTCTCAAATAAACTTCAAAGAACATGTTTTAAAATGGCAGAAAATGAGAGACAGTTTTTCTCAGTAACAATAAACTGGTAAATACATTTCAGATTAATATTTTGGCCACGTTGGGGAAAACAAATAACCAAAAGGAAGGTGAAACAGTCCTCAGTGAAATGGGGCTGTATCAATCATGTCAGAAAGAAGCAAACCAGGGGCGCCTGGGTGGCTCAGTTGGTTGAGTGTCTGACTTCGGTTCGGGTCATGATCTCACAGTTTGTGGGTTCGAGCCCTGCATCGGGCTCTGTGCTGACAGCTCGGAGCCTGGAGCCTGCTTCAGATTCTGTGTCTCCCTCTCTCTCTGTCCCTCCCTGCTCACACTCTGTTTTTCTCCCTCTCAAAAATAAATAAACATTAAAAAAATTTTTTTTAATTTAAAAAAAAAAAAAAAAGAAGCAAAACAGCTGTGTCTGAATTTGGCTTTTAATCAAACCATACCTCCTGCCAAATAACAAATCCAATGCTTCTGTGTAAGGCCATGGAAGGGGAGGGTTTTATCACTTCCACGACACTAAATATTTCCGGTTCTCCCCCACCTTCACCCGTTGCTTCTCAGCGTTTTGTGCCATCGCGTCTTGCTGTGGGTGGCCGATTCAAGACAAGCGTGCCCCACTGCGGATTGTCCCTGAGCAGTTCCAGGGTAACGTCTAATCTTCAACTCATTTCTAGGGTCCTCATGCCTACTTTCCACTGCTGTCTCAGTATCTCGACATGGATGGGTTGTAACAGATAAGGTTTCTTCTGGAAGCCCAGGACAGACCTTACTGGCCTAGACGTGTGTGTGTAACTCCTTACTCTCCTCTAGGCACACCACACGTTTCACAATTTGCCCATCTTTGTCGACGTTTCCCTGCTTTTGGTGTCTTGCCTCTGCTCTCTGCCTGTCAAATTTTCAGAGCCTCTTTTCTTTTCGACTACTCTGGCACATTAAACTCGTTTCAGTGGCGCTTCTTACCGGAAACTTTCCATGTGTCTCCGCCATCTTATTTGGGGGTTCCTTGACGGCAGGGGTTCCCCTTTACTCACCTCTGCTCCGAGAGCTCAGCAGAGTGCTCTCTATACAATGACGAGATAACGTCTGATGACTGGATTTCCTACGTGACCTACGGGGACTGTGGGTAGCAGCATCACTGCCCCTCAGAACACATGGCAATTATCTTAGACTGGAGATGTCACTTCTTCACTGAAATCAGACTCTCCGACCTCGGTGAATTATGAAATACTTATTTTCCATACGTGTGAGTGTGCGTTGCCTGCATATGCGCACAGGAGGGGGAGAGCGACACTGAAATCAGTCCTCTGAAATTTCCTTTCAAATGAGTCCTCTGATAGTCAAGGGCTCGTTTTGTGTTTTTTAATTGGAGGGTGTATAATTTTCCTTTCATTGCCTTGATACTGTTCTTTGGGAAGATAGGACTTAAAAATTTTTTTTAATGTTTATTTTTGGGAGAGAGACAGAGACAGAGAATGAATGGGGGAGGGGCAGAGAGTGAGGGAGACACAGAATCAGAAGGAGACTCCAGTCTCTGAGCTGTCAGCACAGAGCCCGACACGGGGCTCGAACTCACGAACCATGAGATCATGACCTGAGCTGAAGTCAGACACTTAACCGACTGAGCCACCCAGGCGCCCCGGGAAGATAGGATTTTAAAACAAGTTCTGAGGTCATTTGGTCCAATGAGAAGTACAAGTCGTTGGGAAGGAAAGAACCATCCTGGAAAATATCTGTCAAGGTTAAATGTGTCAAACCTAGATTTTCCAGAATAGTAGTAAGAAAAAAAAAAAAACAACAGCTAGGAAACCTCACGTTTAAATGATGAAAACACTTCATTCGGTCAAAACGTGTTGTATTTCTATGCATCAGTGCCTAGAGACTGAAAGACATTTCAGTCCTACTTAAGCAAATATAGGTTTGAAGGTCCACAGAGCTTACGATACTTAACATTAAAAATCTGCAAACACGTGCCCATATCCACTATTCGCACCAATACTGAGTCACGACAGTAGAGCTTTTCTTTTTGTGGGGAGGAGGAGGGAGGGAGGAGAGAGAGAGAGAGAGAGAGAGAGAGAGACAGAGAGAGAGAGAGAGAGAGAGAGAGCAGGTCTGTGCGTGCACGAGGCTGGGGGTGGGGTGGTGGAGAGAGAGAACCTTAAGCAGGCTCCGCGTTCAGCACAGAACCTGACACCGGGCTCGATCCCACAACCGTGAGATCATGACCTTAGCTAAAGTCAAGAGTCAGACGCCCAACCGACTGAGTCACCCAGGCGCCCCCATGAGGGTAGAGCTTTTAAAATGTGGTGCACACACACGCACAACTGAAAGGTCCTGAATTTCTTGTAATGGCTACAAAACACTTTGAATTTTCAGAAGCAAAAGCAGACATAACCATTAGATGCCTAATATAATCCCCCTCTTCCTTTCTGCCACCCTTTCCAACCACGTTGCTTCCATGTATCAGGCTCTCGTAACGACCTTCCAACTGGAACATTAGCAGGTTGTGTACTTCTTCCTGGCAGATTTTCTGGCAACTGTGCTCATGGGCTCAGGAAGCTAAACTGTCTATTAATTCCTCTCATACCAGCTTTGAAAAGACTGAGCCAGCAACAAAGCACGGGAACCACACGCGGCCCACTTACGGGAACTGGGGAACTCTGAGCGGTTAAGTGAGATTGTTCTCTAAGAAGCGGAAAGTACAGAACTGACAGGCAGAAAAGCAGCCAGTCGGAGGAATGCACACTGGAAAACCTCCGTGCAGAGGTGACAATTCAAACACGCGGAAAGGAGGAGCTCTCTGAGAATGAGCGCCTGGGGTCAGGATCAAAGAACGCTCACGGTCAGGGAGGACAGAAAAAAAAGAATCACGGACCTTGTAAGAAAACTTTTCATTATGAAAAATTTCCATCACACGCAATTACGTAAGAACACAGTGAGCTCCCACTACGTACTCCCCAGCTTTAACAATTACTACAACCGTGGCCCATCTGGTTTCGCCTATACTTCCTCTCGCTTCCCCCGCCTCCTTCCTTCTTTCTGAACCAGAAGGGACCTTTGAGATCATCTGGTCCAACTGCCTCCCTCATTTTATAGATGTGTAAACTCAATTCCTGATATGCCCCGAGATTACACAGCCAAGAGAGACCCATAAAATAACCTGGTTATTTTAACGTGTAATATTTCAAGTCAGTGTTTGTTATTTTATCAAGAGAAAGAAAGGAATTTCATAGAGCCGCTGTGCTCAACATTGCTGGGTGCTGCAGGGAGCTTGTGACAGGTGATGCCTAAAAAAACGGTTTTGGGATTTGACCAGAAGGGAGTCCCTGGCCTCTCCTACCTACCTCCAATATGGACCTCGAACAACACATTCCTCAGCCGTTGGTTCTCATCAAAACTACTGGGGGGGGGGGGTGGCAAAACAGTTCCCAGCCTCCTCTTTAACAGTTCTTTAGTGGGGCGCCTGGGTGGCTCGGTCGGTAAAGCGTCCGACTTCAGCTCAGGTCGTGATCTCACGGTCCGTGAGTTCGAGCCCCACGTCAGGCTCTGTGCTGACCGCTCAGAGCCTGGAGCCTGTTTCGGATTCTGTGTCTCCCCCTCTCTCTGCCCCTCCCCTGTTCATGCTCTGTCTCTCTCTGTCTCAAAAATAAATAAACGTTAAAAAAAAATTAAAAAAAAAAACACAAAAAACAGTTCTTTAGTATCTCCATAACGAATGAACAAACACCGCGCATTGACAAACAAATGCTGAGAGCCAACAATACACACGGGGTACCGTTTTGGGCCCTGGGGGCCCACAGATGAGCCAGAAGACAAACTGTCCCTAACTTTCACAGGGTTAACAGTCTAGTTGGGAGAAACACACAATAAGCCTGTATGTAAATCAACAATTACAGATTGTGCTGACCGTGGGGAGAGAAATAGGAGGGATGTGAGAAGAGAGGGGCGGGGGTGGTGGGTGGGCTCTACCTTAAACAGGGTGGTCGGGGTAGGCATCTCTGAAAAGGTGGCACTTGAGCCGAGACGGGGCAAAGGGCCACGGGGGCGCAGACCGCCTTCAACATAGAGTTGTTACAGGTCTTTCAAGTGGGAGGATGGCCATCAGGGGCCACCGCCGACGGTGGAAAGCCAAAAGTTTGAGCGGGGCGGTGCTCCGCCCTCTGTGGTTGGCACCATCTGTGTCACTTCATCACGACAACGTTATCTTCGCTGTCATCACAACCCTTTCTATGGGAACAAGGCTTCCGAGCGACGGCAAGGCGCTCGCCCGTCCTCACCAGGGGAGCTGACAAGTCACTTACACTTGCAACTAGGAACGGAGGCTCTGAGCAGCCAGGAGGCTCGGGGGGCCCCAAGGTTCTCCTCCGTCCTCCCGCGCAGCCTCCGCTCGGAAAACCGAAAGCAGCCCCAGACGCCAGCCCCCCGGGGGAGGGGGCCGGAGGCGGCGTGGACCCCAGGGGCCACAGCACGACCCTCGCTCCCCGGCCTCTTCACTGCAGGCTGCTCCAAAGCTCACTTCCCCCCACCGGTACCCAGCCGACCTCGCCAAGGGCTCCCAAGGTTGCAGCCGGCCGGAACCGCGGCGCTGCACGTGGCAAAAAGATGAGAATTTTCCCACAGTCGCGGCCAAGGGCGGGCGCCGTACCTGTCAGGAGGCGTGAGGAGAGAGTGTGCGGGGATGCGGCCATACCGCACGAGTCCGGCGGCTCCCCGGGGTCCCCCGTGTCCTCTCTCCTCACCGGCTGCTGGGCGCCGCCATCTTCCTTCCCCGCCCCCGTGGGAGGAGAGCCGCTTCCTGTGCGTCACTTCCGGAGGGCGGGACGCGGCGAGACAGGGCCGTGGCTGCAGGTGTTTTCGCGGGTTGGGCGGGAGCGTGTGGAGTTGGGAGGTCGGAGGCCTGAGGTCCTTTCGAGAAACGCGAGGAACACGGAACGGCCAAGGCTTCCGGGGAGGAGAGGACGGCGGCCCCGCACCTTTGTTTCCAGAGGTTTCCAGGCGTTTTCTGGCCGGATCCCAGGGCCTCGTGCGATGGGCCGGGCTGGACACCGCGCGTTTCAAAGTCACGTTTGGGATGCTTCTTGCTGACTGTATCGTCAAGAGGAACTGGTTCTTGGAACGATGCCTCCGCCTTCCGATCTGACCAGTTGCAGCCTTACCGTGTTAGCTATCAAGTGGGGAGACCGGTGAACTCAGGGTTGCTCGTCGGACCTGAGCCACACCAGGGAATCCAATCACCAGAGCATCTCAGGATGTAGAAGGTGCGTGTGGGGCTTGACCTCGGGCTCCGGTGGGAGGGCTGCATTCGAGTCCGCACTTCACCTCCTGCCCTTCTGACCCGCTGGAGCAAATTACAGAAGCCCTCTGAACCTCACTTAGGGGTAATAACATATATTTCGTTAAGAGGGTCCCAAGAATTAAATATTACGTCTTTCTAAGGGGGAGACAGACGCCCACTACGGATAGGTTCTAATAATGACCATTGGTGTTGTGATTACCAGAGCAGATCTTAGAAGCCCTCCCTTCCTCTGTTGTTCTCTTATTTTTTTTTTTTTTCCTTAATGTTGGAGTTCCCCAAGTAAAAGGACTGAAGAAAAAAGATTCAGTTTTTGAAAAAGAGGAGAGAAATAGGGAGCTGGGTTCCATAAGGGCAATTTCTGGCTGTCTTCCATGGTAGCTAATATTGCTAGACACAGGATACTGAAAATACGATTCTTCTGAGCTGTAGAAGCTTGCCCTGTACCAGTGGGGGTGGGAGGGGGTGTCAGTTAACGGGTTCAGTGTGATCGGGTAATTTAGAAGATATTGCAGAAATACAGATGAGATAGCAATTCTAATTGGGTCAGGGAAGGCCTCAGAGATTTGAACTCTACTTAGAGGAACAGATTTTTTCCTGCATGCAAGGGAAAGAACACTCCATAAAGAGAAAAACAGTATCCAATACTATCTTAAAAGTTTTCACACTCCTTATACTTTATCATACGCTTTTATAAACATTTGACGTTTATATCCATAGCATTTTAAGGCTCAGGGTTTTAAGTCATCTTCCCACAGTCACCGAGCTACTGAGCTCCAGAACCAAGACTGGAACCCCTGACACCTGCTACAGTGTTATTTCCACCATACCGTACAACCTTATTCACCAAGCATCTTGAAATGTCACAGCTTCTGAGATTTATAAAGCACTCTATTTCAACCTTGGCTGTCCGTCACAGTCACCCAAAGGGCTTTAAAAATTACGGATGCCTGAGCCACTTCCAGACCAATTAAATCAGAAAGGGTGTGGAATGGAAGGACGAGACCTGTAATTTTCTTTTTAAGCACCACAGGTGATTTTAGTACACAAAACTGAGAATTACTGCGTTTCAGCCTTTTTTTTTTTCACTTGATGACACAGCTATGTCTAAAAGATTGGTTAACATGAATGTTATATTTCATACACTCAGAAAATTGGAATTCCCAAGTGCTCTTGGCTTATGATAATCGAAGCGTTTAATAGACATGTACCTTTTTGGGCAACAGATTTTTCCTTCGTTGTAAATCCTTTCTAAAAACGGGGCAAAGTATGATTAAGTACATGAATTAATGCATAGGTTCTTACTTATTGGGAGAAACCAGAGTGAAATGTGAGAAATGCCTAAACGAAGAATACCTCCTGGTATGATCGGTCAGGAAGACATTCCCCTGTCTTGTGATTGTGATTATGTTAGCCCACGTCAATAGTCTCAAAGCATATTCTTCCTGAAAAGTCATCCTTGGAGGTACTTCTGGAAAGAACAGGGTTCCATGGCTACCTATAATGCCCATAGCTGCAAGGGAAGCTGTGACTAGCTTAATTATGCCAGTCACAGTTCATCACTGTGGACCTAGCCATCTTGCTGTCACAAATCATATTAAAGTGACATTAAAACTGAGGAAGAAGTAGGAAGTGGATTTGGGGTAAGCATCTAGAAGTCTGCCACAATTTTGTTGAACCCTGTTGTTTCCAAACATTTTGAATGCAACCCATTTTGTGAAATACCGTGAAAACTTGGAAAATGCTAGCCTTACACACACACACACACACACACACACACACACAGTTTAGGAGATTGCAACATATTCGTACTGACGATTTTTACTTAGTCTTCGGTGAATCAGACTTCCTGATTTGGAACTATCTTGTTTCATTAGACTTCTTTTTCCTGGACAGGTTTCTTTGGGAAAAGACATATATGAACCCCTGCCCTTTGCAATGTGTTTTCAATGTAGGTCGATAGGACTTGCAGGGAGTAGGGAGGCCTCGAACATCTGTGTAGCTCGACCTTTCCAATTCATAGATTTGGAAAGTGAGGTCTAGGGAGGTTAATTTACTCTAAGTGAGAGAACTTCCTCTCTAGACGTGCAGGTCAACATTTTTCCATCTCATTAGAAATAAAACCTTGGTGTGCAAGCATGATTTGTTCCAGACACATGCTTGCAATCCAAAGCACTCGTATATCAAAGCGAATTTCAACAATCTTTGGCTCAGTGGTGATCATGTGACATTCAGCATCAGATACGGCTCACATTGCAAGACATCGCTCGTTTATCAAGTTAAAATTTATTAGACGTGTTTGCTCGTCTTGCAGAACACTCGCAGAACAAGTTACTTGCAATCCAGGGTTTTACTTGCCTATTGTCATTCTTGCCCTTTACTCCACCTGTAATGTCTTCACTAATGAAATGCTGGAAGGTGTAGATGTTAGGCGGCATGCTGCTGAGAGTCGAGCTTTTGGAAGAATGGTCAAAGAGATTAAAAGACTGGGTTTTGTCTTCACATCTTCTCCTTGGGTTCAGTCTTTTGAGATTTCTGGTCTTCGGTTTTCTTCTCTTGGAATATACTACCACTCCCCGTCACCTTTAATGGTTCTTCTGATCCCATGATCTTGGAGGACGAGACAGGCCTAGGTGTATTCCTTGCCTGAGACAGCTCTCCTGCTTTGAAAGGGACTCAGACTCGTTCTAGTCGTCTGGGCTCCCACCTGGTCTGGTGCTGCTCACCGGAGTTAGGGTTTCCCCATAACTCTGTGTGTCCAGAGCCTTACTCAATAATAAACAGTGGCTTGGGGTGCCTGGGTGGCTCAGTCAGTTAAGTGTCCAACTTTTAGTTTAGGTCATGATCTCACAGTTTGTGGGTTCGAGCCCCACGTCGGGCTCCGTGCTGACAGCTCAGAGCCTGGAGCCTGCTTCGGATTCTGTGTCTCCCTCTCTGTCTCTCTCAAAAATAAATAAACATTAGGGGCACCTGGGTGGCTTAGTCAGTTAAGTTTCCCCATTCGGCTCAGGTGGTGATCTCTGCAGTTCGTGAGTTCGAGCCCCGCGTCACGCTCTGTGCTGACAGCTTGGAGCCTGGAGCCTGCTTCAGATTCTCTGTCTCCCTGTCTCTTTCTGCCCCTCCCCCACTCATGGCTTGCTCACTCTCAAAAGAAAATGTTTTTTTTAATTTTAAATAAATGAACATGTAAAAATTGCTTAAAAATAATAATGAACAGGGGCGCCTGGGTGGCTCAGCTGGTTAAGCCTCTGACTTTGGCTCAGGTCATGATCTCACGGTTTGTGAGTTTGAGCCCCGCGTCAGGCTCTGTGCTGACAGCTCAGAACCTGGAGCCTGCTTCGGATTCTGTGTCTCGCTCTCTCTCTGCCCCTCCCCTGCTCATGCTCTGTCTCTGTCTGTCTCAAAAATTAAACACTAAAAAAATTTAAAAATAATAATAATAATAATAATGAACAGTAGCTTTTATCTGCCTTTATCCTCTTTTGGAGGCTTAGGAAAGGTAATCTACGACAGGAGACAACTCAGGTGTGAGGAGGTGTGGCTATCTCAGGATTCTGCCCCTGGCTGTCTGTCTGTTCAGGACAGCCCTACTGAGTCAGGGCCGGTCAGGAGAGAGGACTCACACCCATCCTTTGAACAGGAAATTTGACATACAGATGCACACGTACAGAATTGGTGACTGAGCAATCGGGAGGGTAAAGAGGGATCTGTGAGGCGTCGGAGAGGTAGCACCTGTCGGAAGCAGGTATCACCTGTCTGGCTGGGAGAAGAAAAGGGAGAGGTCAGGATTGTTACAGTTTAGAGACTTAGGGGAACAGGGCTGCTCGGGTCTCCAAGGGGGACCTGACCGGGCTGGTTCTTGAAGTGTCAGAGAAGCCACACACCAGGGTCGTCTACTGCTGGCGAGGATAGGCATGGGAGGGAGAGGCACCCGAGCTGCCGGCAGCCCAGCAGCAGGTGGGAAGAGGGGGCCCCTTCTCCCGGTCCCAGCCGCGCAGCACTGCTGCCCCTTATTGGCGTGAGCCCGCAGGTGTGGGGCGTGCCGGCTCCCAGCTCCAGCAGGGCTGAGGCACGGGACACAAGCTAGATTCGGAGCCAGGGCAGATAAACCCCCCAGAGTTCTTGTCGGAACAGATGTCCTCCCCTCCCTGTACGGATTAGAGCTTAAAGAACAGCCTCCTGTGAGCTTCGAACAGCTCACATCGGTCCCCCACATCTGCTGATACTTCCTCCAGGGTAACTGACCACATCAGGATCTGATCGAGGCCAAGATCATGCCAATCAGATAGGACACCTCAGCTGTAACCTGCCGGCTGCTCTTTTCCCCCTCAGCTCCCCGGGGCTTGGTTCCACACATGGTATCTTGGTATACCGGGAGTGGAAAAGTGCCGCTCCACAGTGCAGAAAAAGGAAAACAAAACAAAACAAAACAGGAAGATGTACTATAGGAGGTTCTACTCACTGCCATGGCCTTCTGCCTTCTTTAATAGTGGCCTCATTTTGTTAAGGGAAGCAGTGTGCCCAGCCCCAGGAGGTGAATCACGATCGCCTTAGGTCAATCAGATTTACCTCATCCGCATTTCCCAGAGTTTCTTCCCTCCAGAGGTGGCCACGTTGCACAGCCTGGCTAAAGAAATAGGAGAAACCTGCCCGCAAGGTTTCTGGAAATAATTGTTTATTGCTAAAAAAAAAAAAAAAAAAAAAAAAAAAAGGCATGCAGAAGAAGGTGCTTTCTTGATCTTTCCATTTAATACTCAGGAAGCAGGGCTGAAGAGTGTGATTCCTGGAGCCAAGGCAGCCATGTTGCGACTAGGAAGAGACTAGCAGAGGTCGGCAGGGTGTAAGAGAGAGAACAGAGCCCAGTTTCTGGATGAAATTGTTGAGTCACTGCAGCAAGGCTCTTAGGTCTATCTGCAGACTTATTTCTCCAGGCGTGTTTTTATGCTTAAGCTAGTGTGTAGTTTCCTGTTCCTTGCATCCTGGATGATTGATCAGTTCCACAAGTAGGACAGGGGAGCCCAGCAACCTGGCCTCAAAGCTTGTTGAGGACCGAGGATGTAGAGAAACACCTGGAATCATTGCCAGACACCCGGAAAGCAGGTCACATTCCACAAAAATAAATTTGAACGTGGTGGCTGTTTCTAATACGATACAGAAATCCACAGTGGTTTAGGTAACACAAAAATAAAAGAAGCAGTTTTGTGCACATTAGCTTCCTGTCCTTTTGCTTGCTATTTTCTGTGTGCCCAACTCCTTTGATGACATCAAACTGTCCTGCTTCCCCACACCAGGAAAGCATTCCTTTCCTGGTCCCCTCCACGGCATCCTGGGGCCGAGTGGAAAAATAGGATGAAATGTTCACGCACGGCAGGAGGCAAGGCCTGTTGGGCGCTCTGCCTTGAGAAAATCATAACCCAGAAAGAGCATCCTCAAGCACGCATTTTCTCTTAGCTACTGGGAACTCTTAAAAGTGGTTCTGAGGTATTTTGGCAAGTGAGCTGTCAATATTATAAAAATAAGAGAATTCGAAGGTACAAGGAGACAAATTAATAAGGCAGGTTAATCAGAAGAATCCCAGAGAAGTTATTCTCCCAACAATACTCATTTATAAGCTCCTAGGAAAGCATGGACATCACATCTTTTCTAAAATTAGGTCCTAATTCTCACCTCTGGACTTCCTTTCTCCCTGCATTTATTCAAGGCCAGTCAAGAGCAGAAAGTGCACATGTTGGTTCCTTTTTTGAAATCAAAAACAATGCGTGTGTAGAAAAATAATGTCACTTATCTAGCACTTACTTTGTATTAAATGCCTTGTCGTGGCGTCTCAAGTCACTTCCGCAAGAACCTTGATAGGGGTTGTTTGCGTTTTCAGATGAGAAGAGTTTGAAACCATCAAAGGCTAAATTGTTTTCTCAAGTTCACACGGCTAGAAAGTAAGCGCCACAAGTAGAATTTAAACCTTTCTGATTCCATGTGTTCTTAATCCTACTACTGGATCGTCTCCCATATTTTATGTATTATGGAGCCCTCATTATCTGGCATTTTTTCATACCAGTCTAGAGTTTCACGTTTCCTCAAACTAGTGAAGTTCTTGAAGTTCAGCCTCAAAAAAAAAAAAAACACAACTACTTGATTTTACATTTTCTGACTTGGGTTAAATTTCCTTTGACCTCAGTTTCCATATTTATAGACCAGGAATCCTAATACCAGGTCTGCCACTTAAATTACATTGCACTTTCCGTATTTAATGAGAGTTCGTGTCTGGACATCCCCAAGTAATACTCATTCTGGAGGTCTACCTAAGACCTACTGAATCAAAAATCTTTGGGGGTGGCCCAGGAATTCCACAGTTAAGGCAAATGACTTCAGTATTTTATGAAAACCATATAAGCTTTGTATAAAAAAATAAAACACGTCAAGAGTGCAGAAAAAACGTTTCCAGGAGAGAGAGCTACCCAAAGAAGGTGATGGGAGGGTGGAGAAGGGACACCGCGATGGTACAACCCATTCATTAGATTCTTCCTGCCTGCCAGAACTTAGTAGCTTGTGCCATCTTATCACATTTCGCCTTCCCTATAGTCTTATCACAAGTTATTATCCACCTTTTATAGATAAAGTAATTGAAGTGCGTAGTCTTTGAGAAATCCACATTCGTTTCCTAGAGCTTCCGTAACAGAGGACCACACGCTGGTTGGCTTAAAACAATGGTGGTCTCCCCTGGAAATTTGAAATCTAGATGTCAGCAGGGTCATGTTCCTTCTGAAGCCTTTATGGGAGGGACCTTCCTTGCCTCTTCCAGCTTCTGATAACTCCAGGCCTTTCATTTCTTGGCTTAGGGCCGCAGAACTCCAACCTCTGCCTCTGTCTTCAGTGGCCATCTTCCTTCTGTGTCTGTGTCTTCACGAGGTATTTGGGGTGTGTGTGTGTGTGTGTGTGTGTGTGTGTGTGTGTCTGTCCCAACCTCCCTTTTCTTATAAGGACGTGAGTCACTGAACTAGGGCCCACCCTAACAACCTCCTTTTCATTCGATTACATCCACAAAGACCCTACTTCCGACTAAAGTCATGTTCATGGGTCCCTGGGGGGATAGGACTTGAGCATCTCATTTTGGCGGACACAGTGTGACCTCTAACACCACCCAAGGGTACAGTGGCTGGTGAAGCATGGAACTAGATTCGAAGTTAGGTGATTCTAGAATCTCTCCCTTTGGCCGTCAGCCGCCACACGGCCATCTCAGTGAAGGCCCTGGGGAAATCGTACAGCAATGCCTCGAGAAACAGGAAGGTGTAAGTGAAAAAAAAAAAAAAAAAAGTCTTGCAACTATTCAGTAAAAATTTATTTACAAGAGGTTGGTCTCAGACATTTCCTCTGCAGCAGTTAGATGCCAAATGACTCCACGGGGTTTTGAGGTAGAGAAAGTTATGAGCTAAGAACTTTATACCCAACAATTCGTCTTTCGGTGGGACAGGCGGGCATTCTCAGAAATGCAAAGGCTCAGAAAATATTCCACTTATTGAGCAACTATTTGAAGCTGCATTCCAGTGGTTCCTAGGGTCTGGGATTGTATAGACCACAAAAAATTTCAAAAATCATGTAGAAACCAACACAGCATTGCCAACAACTCCGTGAAGGCGTTTTAAAACAAATCAAACTACCATCCAGGGTACGTTAAGATTGCTTCATAAGAGATCATTTTCATGCCAAAAATATTATAAAGGGTATAATCTGATAGCCATTTAAGTCGAATAGTTTTTGCTCTGTGAAAAAAAAAAAAATACTCGTATTTAATATATTTTACCCCAGGGTTACCGAAGACCTTTGCCGCAGATAAGATCTCATTCATGAATGGGTGTTTGAAAAAGCAGGAACCGGGGCGGGAAAGCAAAGGAGGACATCAGCTGAGTTCTGGCTAGCCTGATTTATGCAACCGAGGGAAAAATATCATTTGAAACTGACCATAATCATTTCCATTTTCTCAGGGAAGTTTCAGTGGGAACATAAATCCAGGTAGTGCTACTTTCTTGCACGTGCAGAGAGGATGGTGGAGGGTGGGGGTGGGGATGACTTGCTCCCTCCACTGACATCTGGGTTTGCACTTAGTTTTTCCACGTTCTCCTGAAAATACCCATGAAAGAACCACTAGTCTAAAATGACGATTTGCACTCACACATTTAATTAATTCTCTCCCCCCCCCCCCCCCACACACCTCCACATTCTCTATGAAAAGAACATGTGTGCCTGTGAAATCGGGGGTGGTGCCCACTTGGCTGGAATTTCTAAGAACTCCTGCAAATTTAGAGCATAGGTGAGGCCAGATTGTGACAAGAGCCCATCAGTCCGCGATTTCAGGACACATAAAGGGTGAGACTCCCGCACAGAGAACGAGGAGGGGCCACCAAGCAGAATTCAACCAATGCCCGCCTCCCCGGACTCAGAGCTAGAGGGGCCGGGAGCCAGGACAAACAATCCAGGATTGAGCGTCTCAGGTACAGACACAGAGGCCGCTTGAAGCATTCGGTGGCCTTTCTACTTGGAACGAGTTCCCGGGCTCAGGAAAGCAGGTCAGCAGCAAAGCTGGCTTAAGACAGGAAGGGGGTCTGCTCTGGGAAGAACCACCCTGGAGCATTGCCCTGCAGCCCTGGCCGAGTGTGAGCTAGAACTACAATCAGGAACAGGAGCTCTTAGGTTCCTGCCTTGTATCTATCTGTCCCCTTCCTCTCCTGCTAGGCAGATGGGTCCCCTGTCCGGTAGAAAGGAACATCACAGTAAGTGAAAATGTGACTCCCTTATCACAGTAACAAGAGACCTCTCCATACTTAAGAAATGTGCAGCCTTTACTAAGGGACTGTACTACGGTAATAAACAAAGCCGCAGACCTATATGGCTTGACACAAACCAAAGGTTTACGTCTTGCTCACTTGAAGCTTAGTGCGGGCTGGGTGACTTCAGGATTACCGTCCTCCAAGCAGGACCTCAAGAATCCAGGCTGTTTCCACCTTGTGACTCCACCATTCTCAGGATATGGCCTCTATGGTCACCACCTCAGAGGAAGAGAATGTGAAAGACTCACATATGCTCTTAATTCCCTCTGATCATACGTGGTAAATGTCTCTGACGTTCCCAGCTCACTGCTCGGAACTGATCAGATGGCCCCACCCAACGTAACTGCAATGCATGAAAAAACACCAGCTTTCTGTGTTAGGAGAGAGAATATCGCAGGCTGTTCATTCTCTGCACCGTAATCTATGGCTGTAACGTAATTCCAGACATAGTGCCTAAATGATTCCAAAGTGTTTGAGGAAGAGTAATGAGCGAGAACAGCTAAGAAAAGTCAGAAAACAAAACGGAATAAGATAGGGCTCTCCACTAAGGTATTAATACGTCTGGAAAGTGACCAATTGCAGGGCGCCTGGGTGGCTCCGTCGGTGGAGCGTCAGACCTCAGCTCAGGTCATGATCTCGCAGTCTGTGGGTTCGGGCCCCGCGTCAGGCTCTGTGCTGACAGCTCAGAGCCTGGAGCCTGCTTGAAATTCTGTGTCTCCTTCTCTTTCTCTCTGCTCCTCCCCCGCTCATGCTCTGTCTCTCTCAAAAGTAAATAATAAAACATTTTTAAAAAAAGAAAGTGACCAATAGCTAAAATAACTTGGTGGTACTTGCCCAAGAATAGATACCAAGACCACTGAAACAGAATGAAAAGAATGAGGACAGACCAAAGACTATGTAAGTATCTAGCATATTTAGATAAGGGCGATAGGTTAAATCAGTATGGAAAAGAGTGCGTATATATATATATATATATATATATATATATGTATATATGTGTATATATTTTTATTTTTATACGTACATATGTACGTAAATTTTTATCTAAATTCAAATTAACATATGGTATAATAGTAGTTTCGGGTATACAATACAGTGATTCAACACTTGTGTATAACACCCAGTGCTCATCACAACAAATTAGAATGTTTATACTAAAAACTGGGTAGGAACCACTGACTCATCACATGAGAAAAAAATGTTATGTCTATACCTCACACTACTCTCTAAAGTTTATTCCAGATAGATTAAAAATTTTAAATGAGTTAATAAAAGAACAAATAAGCTTGGGAAGGATAGTCCAAGTACAGCTTAAATCATAGAATCCATAAAGATTAAGGTGTGTGCATTTTTTAACCTAAAAATCTCAAACTTTTCTGTGTTCCAAAGAACAAATCAAGTCAAAAGGCAATCAAAAATGGGGGAAAATTGCATCGCACAGGACAGACAAGGAAATACTGCTATTGAGATGTGAACAGCCTTAGAGATAAATACTAAATGCACAAAAGCATATGAACAGAGAGGAAGATACACATTTTTTCAATAAATATAAAAACTTCAGTATCATTGGGGTGCCTGGGTGGCTCAGTTGGTTGAGCATCCAACTTCAGCTTAGGTCATGATCTCCCGGCTGGTGAGTTTGAGCCCCGTGCCGGGCTCTGTGCTGACAGCTCAGAGCCTGGAGCCTGCTTCCGATTCTGTGTCTCCCTCTCTCTCTGCCCCTCCCCTGCTCGCACTCTGTCTGTCTCTCTCAAAACAAATAAACGTTAAAAATTTTTAAAAAATAAAACAAACAAAAAAAACTTCAGTATCATTAATGTAAGAGAAGCACAAATTTAAAAAAGTGATATAATGCAAAGATATCTTTTGAATTGGCAAAGATTAAAAAAAAAAGAATAGTTATCAGTCAGTGCTATTAAATGTAGGATGATGAGGAACAGGATCTTGTGTACTCTCTAGAAGAAGCCTCCAAAAGTTCTAATCTGTGCATTCTGCTTGTAAGGATTTATCCTTACAATGGATTGGTAGAAACAATTGTCTATGAAAATAGTCACTCAAGCTCAATTTCAGGAGCAAAAATTACATTTGAGAGCAGCCCAAAGGTTCAGTTCCCGGTAAATCTCCAATAATACGTCTTGACTAAATAAATTATTTTATGTCCATATGCTCAGACATTGTAAATATCGTTGTAAAGGCTGTTTATGGGCATTAAAACGTTCATAGGCTCTTTTTGAATGAACAATGCAGGTTACCTACGCTATGTTCCTGTTTTAATTCTGTAGACTTTATACATGCATTAAAAATTCTAGAAGCATGTGTTCAAAATTAGCGGTGGTTACTTCTGGTTGGGAGAATTAAGGCCATTTTAAATGTTCCTTTTGATTGTATTTTAAAACATATCATATAATAAGCATGCCTTAATTAAAAAATGGACACGGGAGAGGGGAAAATAATTGTGGACTCCTGGACTCCCGGAGCGCCCACTGCCAAGATCTGGAACGTGGGTCAACAGAAGAGAACACCCGTTTTGCCCTCATGGCTCCCTAAAAACACATATTTCAGAGTTGGCTGCGTGCTTTGTGGGCAGCTCTGTATTCCAAGGGCTGAGTTTTGCAAACAAGCTTCGCAAAGTACAGCGTGTGCCCCTTCAGGTGGTTTTTGGAGCTCATCAGGTATGAGTAACACTAGCTCATTTATCTCTGGATGAGTTCGTGTAGAGCACAGAGGTGCTGACAGACCCTGAGCAGAGAACAATGTTTATTTATACCTGCACACAATAATTCATGTCTCTCTAAATGTGGGACTCTCTCCTCATTTGCTCACAGTTTGCAAACATTTGCAGTTCTCTCCACTGGTGATCCCTCGTTTGGTTTGGCCGGGCTTGCGCAGACGGCGAGGGAGCATGACAGAGAGTGGAGCTGAATGCTGTGATTCATTCACAGAAAGGGAGCATTTGCTTCCACTGATGTATGTGGGGCACGCCGGGATCTCTGGACTTGGTTTTGCACCTTGACAACTGATTAATATCTGCATTGTCTGCTGTAGAAGAAGTTTTTAGCTGTGTGTGTGCGTGTGCGTGTGTGTGTGTGTGTGTGTGTATTGCCAGTTGGGATCCTGCATTTGTGGCTATCGAAAGCCTCTACAGAATGAACATTCCTATAAGCCAGCGTTTATTATGGCAAATTTCAAATATATAAAAAGCAAAGAAACTTGTATGATAACCCTCCCCCAATATGGGGTGGGGTAATTGCGTCAGCAGTCATCGACACGTGGCCGATCTTATCTTCTCTGTAATTCCAGCTGCCCCCCCCCCCCCCACCAGCCAGCACACCAACTGTTAAACCCTGCTAATGTCAATGGAGGTGGAGTTCAAGTCACAAGTCCAGGTAATTGTGAATTGTAGGGTGAGAAAGAATAGAGTGAAAGAGTGGGGAGCCCGATAGACCTGATCTGCATCAGGCTTGACCACTATAATTTGCTGGTTGACTGATCTTAGGCCGTTGAACTTTTCTGACCCTCGTCTGTAAAATGGCATTATAGTGTATAATTTGTCGGACAGCTAAATTAAACCCGTGGTACCCTTAAAGTACCATCCCCTGTATCCAGCAGGTACTTACTTGTTACTTGATTACTGTTTCTATGCCTCTATCTAGAGTAGTCCATCTGAAGTCTAGAAAGTCCTCCACACGATTAAAGTTCCTAAAGAGGCCGATGAATAATCATTACCCACTTGCTGAGGTCGTTAATCAGGAATGAGTACCTTTTGGGAGCAAAATATGGAACTAGCCATTATATTTAGCATAAGCTGCTGCCTTCTCGATGTAAACGGCAAATACCACCTACCAACATTGTCCAAAATTCCACCAACATCTGCCTGAACAAATGAAAGGAAATCCGCACCCCCCCCACCCCCCTTGGCTAGCCATTTCTTTGGGTGAATTCTGTAGGGGTAAATAAGGCGATCATCATGCCCTCATCAGCCGAGCCAATTAGTTTTCAGCCTCGGTTGTCAGTCTGCCAACGAAAAACAGAGCAGGTACACTTCGGTGGGAAGTTAGGGTGTTAGGGAAGGTAGGAAGCCTGAGGTTGGGGTGCGGGGACAGCGAGGCTTTGATCGGGTGGGGGAGATACGGGAGCATGACTCACCTGGAGAATGTGTGCTGAATGGGGAGAAAAGTCACTGAACTTGGCCACAGGGAACACCGTGGATAAATGTCAACCCGTGTCCCAATCCAGTTCGGGGTGTGGGGTGAACACAGCGCAACCTCCCAGCTCAAAATCAAGAGTGATATGTCCTGGTAGAGGCCCATTCGTTTCTTAATCGTTCTTCCCAATGAGTTTCTGGTCCGAGGCAAGCCACGCTGCCCTAATAAGTATTCTTATCATCTTGGCTTTGAGACATGGGTTTGTCTCTCGTGTTGAAAGGATCTATCTGTCATTACCGTGCCGTGGCAGGCACAGAAGCCCACTTGCGTAGATCTGCTTCAAGGAAGGTCCCGCTGATCGCCGGGATGGGGAGTGCGTGAGATCGAGCCCCATGCGCACCATGGAGCCTGCTTAAGATTCTCTTCTCTCTCTCTTTCTCTCCGTCTTCTCTCCCCGACCCCGGCCCCTCCCCTGCTCACACACGCTCCCTCTCTCTCAGAAAAAATAAATAAAATTAAAAAACAACTTGGCATTGTGATGCTGTTCCTTCATCCCGGAATTAACCTTTCAGAATTTTCTTTACAAGCCCCACAGTTCTCTTGGCCATGTCTTTTGTTGCCAAATAGACAATGACCTATCCCTTCCCGGTCTTCTTTCCGGAATGAAGAAGATGATTCTTTCATTCTGCCCTTCTCTAGCAATGCCTTGACCTTTTAACTTTTCCTTCTCCAAGTATACTTTTCTTGAAGGTTTTCAATAGTTTTCTTTAAAGGGGCGTCTCACATGCAATCAAGACAAGGAAAGTTTCTGTTGAAGTTATCTGAGTCCACATGTCACATTCGTTATTTAGTTCGGCCACGAGTCAACATTTCTTTATAGGGGCCCAGCATCCATTAGGGATTGTATTTCATTGCTAACAGTGTTTCAAATGAAGTAGGTCTAAAAAAAGGAAATGTAGGGGCGCCTGGGTGGCTCAGTCAGTTGAGCATCCGACTTTGACTCAGGTCAAGATCTCACGGTCCGTGGTTTTGAGCTCCCGCATCGGGCTCTGTGCAGGCAGCCCGGAGCCCGGAGCCTGCTTCGGATTCTGCGTCTCCCTCTCTCTCTGCCCCTCCCCTGCTCATGCTCTGTCTCTCAAAAATAAATAAATGTGAAAAAAACTTTTTTTTTTTAATTAAAAAAAAAGGAAACTTAACGAACCGCAGGATGTGACAGCCTCCAAGCTGTGTGACGCTCTGTATTCTGGGATTCCCTTTCCCATGTGTCCCTGGTTAGAGTGGGTTGCACAGAGGTTCTTGGGGAAATGTGGGGAGGAGAAGGGCCACGGCAGCCATCCTGTGTTCTCGGGTCACCCGAGAACGCGGCTGTTCTCGTATATCTGCTGGCCCACCTCATTGATGTGAGGACCCACACTCGTTCCACCTTTTCTCGGATCCTCTTAGCTTCTTGGATGCCCGGGTCAGGTGTATGCATTTAGCTCCACCGTGAAAGTCCCCAGTGTCTAAGGGCTGTTTCCACCTCTCAGGTCAGTAAGGCCTAACACGGGCCCAGTCTGTCCCAAGGACTCCAGATGGTGCCGGAGTGTTCCGGTTGGTCTTTCATCTCATTTCCATCTTTCCTTCTCAGCTGCGTGCAGCCTCTAGCTTCAGGTACAAGGACCACAGCCTTACAGATAGGGCTTAACCTGCTCGCGAAGTTACTCAAGGTCCAGTCTCTGTCACGGGACACACACACACACACACACACACACACATTAGTGATGCTGCTTCTCCGATGGAACCTTACCTCATGCTCTGCAATGGTGGTCCCATCCCGTCGTGAGGGATTCAGCCCCCTTGCCGTCTGGCTCAGCCACCCTTAATACAAGAGCTTGAAGCCTCAAGATCCCAAGGTGTAGACACCGTACCGTGGTCATCGTTTTCTGTTCCCTGCAAAAAAGATGGGGAAGAAGAGGAAGCCAAGAAAAAAAAAAAAAAAAGGGAGGTTTCCCTGAAGCCTCGCTCAACAACCACCATAAACATCCTTCCTCTTCTCCCCCAACTTCAGGAGAGGATGGGAAGTGGAGTTGTTTAAATCGGTCACTTCTGAGGATTTTGTTAGACGAATGTGGAGAAGTCAGTGTCTGTCTTACCTGCTTCGGATTCCGTGTCTCCGTCTCTCCCTCCTGCCGGAGATGGGAAAGGTGCGTGGCCTTAACCTTGGGGGCATGAAGTCCTGAAGTCTAAACCACGTCTGTACGTACCTTCGAGCAACACCTAGTTGAATAGAACAGAGCAGCAAGCGTAACGTGGGCTCCATACAAGTGTGCAGTTGAAATTAAATGTCTAAGAGGGAGAGGGAGGACGGGAATTAGTTTATGTGGCGTTTTTGTAAAGGGGGCGATACGCTTACCGGGGGAGAGTCTTCCGGAAGAGATCACTTTACCCCCTGTGACCATTTGCGTTGTGTGCTTTAGATTTCAGGCTGTGTGTCTGAATCGGGATGCACGTGACGTGTGTGCTTCTGTAAAAGCAAAAGACGACGTGTATTTTTCCTCACTTTTGACTTGTAAACCAGAGGGATGTTGTTGCTGTTATACCGAATGCTTGTAAATACAGAAAACATTTGTTTTAATCCATATTAGAAAAAATATGTATCTTAATTAGGAAACTTTATAACACTTCCCAAGACTTTTCTATGACTGTCCCCTTCAAATAAGAACTAGGGCAAATTTGGTATAAATGCTGGGGAGCTGAAGTAAGTTTAGAAGGGGAGCCAAATAGGAAAATTACTGTATTAATTCTTTTTCATTCGTCTCTTCCAACTATTGGAAGAGAAGAAAGCCAGAGACCTTTATTTACATGCCTGTATTTATTTACCAGGCTGCTGCTTTTTTAAAATGGGTCGAAATGTCCCATTTTGTTTGAAACGTCTTTTTTTATACAAGTGTACCTTTTCATTGGGGCGCAAAACGAATTTGTTTCTTGAAAATGAGAAGACAAACATGCTGAGCTTAGGTAACTTAAGATGTTTAAACAATTTTTTAAGACTTATTTATTTTTGAGACAGAGACAGAGCACGAATGGGGGAGGGGCAGAGAGAGAGGGAGACACAGAATCCGAAGCAGGATCCAGGCTCCGAGCTGTCAGCACAGAGCCCGATGCGGGGCTCGAACTCATGGACCGTGAGATCATGACCTGAGCCAAAGTCAGACACTTAACTGACTGAGCCACCCAGGTGCCCCAAGATGGTTTAAACATTAACAGAATAATTGGAACTTAATACAGACTATTATTTTACCAATAAATTCTGAAATATTTGTACTATTAGCAAACTCTGTCTAGAATGTAAGAGGTCAGGATATTTCCATTTAATATCAGAGAAATTTGAATTTGCTTAAGAATTCTTTAAATGTTGTTTTTGAGAATCATGCCATTTAAAAAAAATGTTTTTCTAAGGAACTACATCGTTTGCCAAGTTAAAAAATATGCACTTCGTGCTGATTAAAAGCATGATGTTAGGTAGTATTAGAAATCTCTGTCTCAAAATAAACAGTGGTGCCTGACTGGGCAGAAGGAAGGATAGCAGGTATGACTCAGCCTACAAATACAGGGAAGCAAAAATGTACCCTCTTTTATTTATTTTATTTCCTTTTTCCTGTAACCACTTATCTCCTTTTAAAAAAAAATTTTTTTTTATGTTTATTTGCTTTTGAGAGAGAGAGAGAATGAGAGCGTGATCAGGGGAGGGTCAGAGAGAGAGGGAAACGCAGACCCTGAAGCAGGCTCCAGGCTCTGAGCTGTCAGCACAGACCCCGACGCGGGGCTTGAAACCATAAACCATGAGTTTGTGACCTGAGCTGAAGTCAGATGCTTAACCAACTGAGCCACCCAGGCGCCCCCTGTAACCACTTATCTTCTAACCCAAGCTCCTATTCTACCATCATGGAGGAAATTTAAACTTGGTCCACCGTGGGTCCACCACCCTTTGCATTGTCCCCCGCTCCTCCCACCCCAAATTCTGGTAAGCTTCTATTATAAGAAGGTGTGCATTTGTGAGGAGAGGGGGCCACAGGTCAGGGAAAAACAGGTGTTGATCGTTGGGGCTCTGGTTCCGATTCCCCCCTCCCCAGGTAGCCTCCTCTGTGCATGCCCTCTCCTTCCTCCGTTTCCTTGTCTGTGAAGTTCATGATGGAGCTGGCCCTCTATCCCCCTGGGGGCAGCAGTTTCTCTGCTGCCCCTGCTCCCTGCTCCCATACAGGAAACAGCCAGAGGTAAGTTCCCTCTGCCCACATATGTCCCGTAACCATTTCTTCTCTAGAGTCTTCCTCTCTCCCCAGGAATCTCCATGGGGAAGCAGACCCAACTCCTCTCCTTACTTCCTGACCTTCCTTGGCCTAATTTAAGTGCGGAAAACAGAGCCTCCTGCTCAGGACCACCCCCCACCCCCACCCCCGGGTCTCCGTGAGCATTTATGTTGCCTTCGCGCAAATCAGAAAAAGACACCCGTCTGGATGGTCCACACAGGAAACGGTGTGCCCTGTGGGTGGGCACAGCCACGCAGGCTCCCTGCTTGGTGAGCAGAAGTACCTTTGTGCAAAGAAAAAGTCCTCCTTCCTCTGGTGGAGATGGGCATCCCTCACCCACAATCCCGTTGCTTCTCTGATCACAGGGAAGAAAGTTTCCCGAAAGCGATGCTTCGGGAACACAGCTATTCAAAGCTCAAGAGCCGGAAAGAGATTCCTTTTTCTTTCCTTTTTCTCTTTTCTTAAATGTTTATTTATTTATTTTGTGAGAGTGGAGGTAGAGGAAGGAGCGGGGGAGGGGCAAAGAGAGAGAATCCCAAGCAGAGTCCAGACTGTCAGCGCAGAGCCCGACATGGGACTCAGACTCACGAACCGTGAGATCATGACCTGAGCCAAAACCGAGAGTCAGAGGTTTAACCGACTGGCCCACCCAGGTGCCCATCTTTCCTCTTTTTCTAATCACTTCTGTGCAGCAAACAGCCCAGAGTCACCTGACTGCTTTAGTGTGTGTGTGTGTGTGTGTGTGTGTGTGTGTGTGTGTGAGAGAGTGTGTGTGAGATGGGGTTGGGGTGAAGGTTGCCAGCGAGGCAATTTCTGCTGATCTCTTCATCCTTCTAGGCAATTGGAATTTTAATCTGGCCAAGAAAAACGATACACTTTCCTTCTCCCTTTTTCTGGAACTGAAACATTTGGAAGGGAACAAAAACAATTCTGACAGAATCCGTCTCAACTTTCAGTGTGAGACAAACACAGATTCCATGTCAGGAGAAGTAAACAGAAGAATCAGCACGCCTATGGCCAGTAGTTCGAAACGAGGGGACCGAATGAGCCACACAGAAGTGTCCTCGTTGGAAACGAGCCCTCGTGAGGAATGAGATGTGTGTGGACACCTAAGCCATTAACAGCTCATAGTAGTTGTAATGCATAAAATTGCAACGCATTTTATTTTTCATATGAATATTTTACTGTAGGCAGAGTTAATAATCCCACTCTTGTCAGAGTGGCAGAAATAAGTACCTGACTGTGACGATGTTCAGATTTGTAGGGAAATAGGCAGAATCTGCCAGAAGCTTATTCCCGTAACAGACTTGGAAGCGTGTACAATTTTTCAGAATTCTCTTCTGGCTCTGGATTAGGCTCAGAGAAGTGTGTGCAGATCCTGGGGTTGTTTTCTGAAAGATGAAGAAAAAACAAAGCTTCCTAAACACATGTGACTTGTCAGCCATCACCACCTGCTTGTTACGTTTGCCCGCCCATGACGACATTCCTGAGTGAGCCGGCCTATCTTCACATGAGCGATGGCTGCTCCCTGCTCCTTTCTGTCATTTTTTTTTTATGAATTTGTAATTTTTAGAAAATGTTTTATTTATTTACTTTCAGAGAAGAGAGAGAGAGTGTGAACGGAGGAGGGACAGACACACAGAATCGGAAGCAGACTCCAGTCTCTGAGCTGTCAGCACAGACCCCGATGCGGGGCTCGAACCCACGAGCCACAAGATCACGACCCGAGCCGAAGCCGGATGGATGCTCAGCCGGCTGAGCCACCCAGGCGCTCCCCCCGCCCCCCACTCACTCCTTCTTCAGCTACGGCGATCCCGTAGAAATGATGCCCGGCTCAGACTTCTAGAAAGATATTCAAGCGTTTCTAGCAGCGTTTCTCGTGCTTCAAGTGCGTATGAGCCACCTGGGGAATTATGCAGATTTTTATGAATTTATTATGCAGGATTATGAGGTCTGAGTTTCTGCATTTGTGACACGCGTGTAGGTGACGCCAGGGCGCCTGCTTCAGGGACCGCACTTTGAGTAGCAGGGTTTTATGTGGCTGCGAGATGGAAGGTGTTGCTCTGCTGGGAACTTCAGGTAACCTCAGCTTGGTCTCCTTCCCCATCTTACCCACCCGAGTTCTGGTGGGCGGGGCCTCTCACGGTGCCAGCAAGTGGTCGTGCGCCTTAGGTCATTGGTGTGAACGGGATGGGTAGCAGGTCTGGGCAGGTGGCCGTGTCAGCGCTTCTCTGAGCAGGGGAGTGGCCCGTGTGCCAGGCCTGTTACACGTCTGGAGGGCACAGTGTATTCAGGGTGATTGCTTTCTCGAGGAGTCCGTTTGGATCATTATCGGGTGTAAAGCATGTCTGGGCTGGGCCACATCTCTGGCGAGGTCGCCGTATCAGGGGTGGTCGTCGTGCGCAGGCTCGAGGTCTGTGGAGCGTTTAATGCGTCTGGCCCGTTGTTGTCAGTCTCTCTGGACCGGTCAAGTTTTCAGCCTTTGTACTTTTCCTGCACCTCGTCGTAAGCCCGACAGAGGCCGTGCAGGTATCTCTCAATATCAGGAGTGCGGCACAAGGATGCATTTGGCAGGCAGGCTGGATTTCTGGAGGCCCAGAATGACCTTTCTGGCTTGGCCCTTCTGCAGAAGGAGTCATCCTCACGCTCTTAAAAGATGTCAGACTCTGCTCCCGCTCGTGTTCCATGCCCGTTCCCACCCCAGATGTTCCACACACGGGAAGATGTCTCCGGGGAGCCTCAGGAAAGGGCCACCTTTGCCAGATTCAGAAGGCTTCTCTGCTTTCTCCCCTCCCCACCCCAAAAAAAACCCCCGACAAATAAAGCGACTGCCCTCTCCCACCTCCTATCTGTAGGCTTTTTCCTAGTCGGGAAAGTTCAGAAAAGCACAGAGCCCCTCTCTTTCCCCAGCCCCCATCTCTGGGCATCAGTTTCCCCACCGGTAAAATGGGGAGGATCGTTCTGACCTGTGGGGTTTGGGGGAGGGTAAAATCATGTCACATGTGGAGCGACTTGTCTCTGCATCGGGTAAAATAATAAAGGGCGGCAATTAATTTATTTTGGCCGTAAAAGCTCTGAAGAGGCACATGGTGAAAACGAGGCTCAGCTGAACCTCAGGGACACATAACTAAGATTTGTATGGAGAGCCACCATATAATCTCTTGTCCAAACTGGAACACCTTTGAACACGGTTCTTTTTTTTTTCTTTTCCTTACTTTTTTTCTTTTTTTTCTTTTTTCTTTGTTTTTTGAAATTTACATCCAAATTAGTTAGCATCTAGCGCAACAATGATTTCAGGAGTAGATTCCTTAGCGCCCCTCCCCCATTGAGCCCATCCCCCCTCCCACAGCCCCTCCAGTAACCCTCAGTTTGTTCTCCATATTTAAGAGTCTCTTCTGTTTTGGTCCCCTCCCTGTTTTTATATTCTTTTTGTTTCCCTTCCCTTATGTTCATCTGTTTTGTCTCTTACAGTCCTCATGTGAGTGAAGTCATATGATTTTTGTCTTTCTCTGACTGACTCATTTCACTTAGCATAATCCCCTCCGGTTCCATCCACGTGGTTGCAAATGGCAAGATTTCATTCCTTTTGATTGCCGAGTAATACTCCACTGTATATACATCCCACATCTTCTTTATCCATTCATCCATCAGTGGACATTTCGGCTCTTTCCATGCTTTGGCTATTGTCGATAACACTGCTATAAACCTTGGGGTGCATGTGTCCCTTCGAAACAGCATACTTGTATCCTTTGGGTAAATACCTAGTAGTGCAATTGCTGGATCATAGGGTAATTCTATTTTTAGTTTTTTGAGGAACCTCCATACTGTTTTCCGGAGTGGCTGCACCAGCTTGCATTCCCACGAACACTGTTCTGTATTTAGCTATTAGTAACTGTGAGAGTATGACAGGTGTAAACAGACCTTCAGCAGGATGCATGCTCATCCAATTTATGTACAATTTAAGTTTTTTTTTTTAACGTTTATTTATTATCAAGAGCAGAGAGAGACAGAGCATGAACATGGGAGGGGCAGAGAGGGGGGAGACACAGAATCCGAAGCAGGCTGCAGTCTCTAAGCTGTCAGCACAGAGCCCGACGCGGGGCTCGAACTCACAGACCGTGAGATCGTGGCCTGAGCCGAAGTCGGAAGCTTAACCCACTGAACCACCCAGGCGCCCCATGTACAATTTAAGTTTTAAAAAAAATCCGTAGTTCACATTCTCAAAGAAAACTGGAGAGGCCATTGCTCACTTATCAAAAAGAATCCGAGATAAGGAAGATATAAAGTAAAGAGGGAATTAGAAACGATCAATGAAAGTCCATAGAAACAGGGAACGGAAGACTGGAGGCTACAGAAAATTAAACCAGTGGCTTGGGGGGAAAGTGCAAGTTCTAGAACTAACAGACAGAAAAAAACTGAAGATTATCTGAAAAAAAGACACAAGAAATGGTACTGACACAACCAGACAGCCATATGCAAACATAATGAGTCTAGACACAGGCCTCACACCTTGTGCAAAAATTAACTCCAAATGGATCAGAGCTCTACATGTAAAATGCACAACCATAAAACTTCCAGAAGACACATAGGGGAAAAATCTAGACCACCTTGGGTTTGGCGATGACTTCTTTAGATACAACGCCATTTGAGAACTCCTGCTTTCCAAAAGGTCACAATGAAAAGCACGAGAAGACAGGCCACAGACTGGGAGGAAATCTATGCCAAATACGTGTCAGCTAAAGGACTGGTGTTCAAGATTCAAGAGGAACTCCAAAAAAAAAAAGGTTCAAGAACTCTGAAAACTGAAAAATGAGAGGGGCGCCTCAGTGGCTCAATCGGTTAAGTGTCCGACTTTGACTCAGATCATGACCTCATGATCCGTGAGTTCGAGTCCCATGTCGGGCTCTGCGGTGATAGCTCGGAGCCTGGAATCTGCTTCGGATTCTGTGTCTCCCTCTCTCTCTGCCCCTTTCCACTTGCACTCTGTCTCTTGTCTGTCTGTCTCTCTCAAAAATGTGAACAGACCCCTCACCAAAGAAGATCTACAAATGGCAAAGAAACAGAAGATGCTCCACATCATATGTCACCGGGGAAATGAGGGGTCCCTGGGTGGGGGAAATGTAAATGAAAACAATGAGGGGTCCCTGGGTGGCTCAGTCAGTTAAGCGTCCGACTTGAGCTCAGGTCACGATCTTGCGGCTCATGGGTTTGAGCCCCAGGTCAGTGTTTGCGCGGGCAGTGCGGAGCCTGTTTGGGATTCTCTCTCTTTCTGCCCCTCCCCAACTCATTCCCTCTCTCTCTCTCTCTCTCTCAAAAGTAAAGAAATAAACTTTAAAAAGAAAAACGAGTTACTACTCCACACCTATTAGAACCAAAATTCAGAATTTTGATGGCATTAAATGCTGGTGAGGACGTGGAGGGACAGGAGCTCTGATTCATTGCCGGGTGGGAATGCAAAATAACACAGCCACTCTGGAAGACAGTTTGGCACTTCCTTACCAGAGAAGCTAACTATATTCTTACCCGATGATCCAGCAATCGGGCTCCTTCAGCTGAAAACTTGTGTTCACATAAAAGCCTGCACACAGATGCTATTAGAAGCTTTGTTCGTAATCGCCAAATCTTGGAAGCAACCAAAGATGTCCTTCAGCAGGTGAATGGATAAACAAACTGTGATCCATCCGGACAAAGAACTATTAAGCAATAAAACAATAAATAAATCAGGAGCCATGAAGCCATTAAAAGGCATCGAGGAACCTTGAATGCATATTGCTAAGGGACAGCAGCCAATGTGAAGAGGCAGGGTACTTTATGATTCCAATTATGTGATATCCCGGGAAAGATAAAACTGTGGAGACAGTAAAAAGATCAGAAGTTGCCAAGGAATAAGGGGGCGGGTGAAGGAGGGATGAAGAAATGGATTGCACAGAAGATTTTTAGAAAAATGAAACTATTATTCTTTAGGTCATCGTATTGGTGAATGCATGCCATTATATACTTATCAGAAGCCTATAGAAGGTAGTACAGCAAGAGTGAACCCTAATGTGTAGACTTGAGTTAGTATTAATGTATTGATACGGGTTCACAGGTTGCAAGAAATGACCACCCCAACTCAAGATTACTTTTCTCTCAATTTTTTTTTTTTTTCTGAAAACCTAAAACTGCTTTTTAAAATTTGATTCATCTGGGGCGCCTGGGTGGCTCAGTCGGTTAAGCGTCCGACTCTGGCTCAGGTCATGATCTCACAGTTTGTGAGTTCGAGCCCCGTGTCGGGCTCTGTGCTGACAGCTCGGAGCCTGGAGCCTGCTTCCGATTCTGTGTCTCTCTCTCTCTCTGCCTCTCCCCCACTCGTTCTCTGTCTCTTTCTGTCTCTCAAAAAATAAATAAAGGTTAAAAAAAAATTTTTAATATGTAATTCTGCAGGGGGAAAAAAGTAACCTCAGTATTTTATATCAAGCCAGTACGGTTTTATATGCAAATGCAACAGAGATATTCTTAGATACATTTAGGAATTCAGAAAATGCGCCTCATGTTATGCCTGTCCTGAAAAAAAAAAATGACCCGAAAATGTCCTGCTTACTAAATTGCAGCAAAGAATTCAAGAATAAGAGAATACTGCATAAAAAATGGCAATGTGTGATACCCATCCAGTATAAAAGCGTTAAAAAAAAGGTGACATTTAAGTGATCATAATTGCTGTGATCAAGGAGCAGTGTAAGCAAAAAGAACAAATCTTGAAAGAGACTATATCCCATATCATGAGATATTTACAAGTACTGATCATTTAGCAGCCACAAACTTTTCAATAAATTCCAAATCCTAGAAATTACACAGGCACAAAATACAAGAAAACTTAAAAGTTTCAGCACAAGCATAAACATACACACCAAAATGAAACTTCTTGGCAATTTAAAATTTTCTCAAAAAGCCTGAGACAAAGAAGAAATCAAAAAGCAATTTTGGACCAAGAAAATAATGGCAATTTCGAAGTTACGTATCACAGTCAGATGTGGATTAAGCTGCACCCAGAGATAAATTTATTACCTTGAGTACAATGAGAATAAATGAACTAAGATTTCAGTTCATCTCATCTTCTAGGATGCTTAGGCTCTGCTGTTTATTTGGTTGTGGCTAATTAATGAGAGCAAACCTCCTTGATGTCCTATGTCCTGCTGGCCTTTTCCCACAGACTCTTTATGTCCTGTGTCCTGCCGGCCTTTTCCCGCAAATGCCTGGGTGTTTATGGCAGTTCCTGCATTTGCTCCAGCTAAGAGTCTGGAACAATCTTGCCTAAATGGTGGCTTTCAAGTGCGGATTGGCCAGCACACAGTGAGGGCCTCTGACATCATAGATGAGCTTCCTGAAGGACATACTGTCAGTATCTGCTTGATACTCTGCATATGGGATTATGTGTGCGTCTTCCCTGCTTGGGCTCTGCCTGTCTCTCTGTCTCTCAAAAATAAATAAACGTTGAAATTAAAAAAAAAATTTTTTTTCCTTTAAAATGAGAAAGGTAATGTTTTTCATTTTGTAAAAAGCTGCTGTTGGATCTAAGAAGGTAAAGATTTTTTTTTTAATTTTTTGGTTTATTTATTTATTTTGAGAGAGAGAGACTCAGATAGCATGAGTGGGGGAGGGGCAGAGAGAGAGGGAGAGAGAATCCCAAGCGGACTCCTCACTGTCAGTGCAGAGCCTGACGGGGAGGGCTTGAATGCACACCGTGAGATCATGACCTGAGCCGAAATCAAGAGTCAGACGCTTAACCGACTGAGCCACCCAGGCGCCCTAGAAGGTGAAGAATTTTTAACGCGTATATAGGCCTATATCGATACAAATTGCCTAGCAGGGGCAGAGCCTTATTTGGTTGATTGATGCATTTAGTATTTGTATTTCCTACAGCTTGCATGTTTTCTAGCATCAAAGTTCTGCAGGGGTGGGCACATCTAACCAAAGGAAACTGTCTGTGTAAAAATGTTACGATTTTCACGTGTGGAACTGTTAATTGTAAATAAAATTTTGCCGAAAACAAATACTATCTGGATGTACTGTTTGGAACTGGGGCCACAGGGTAATTTGCGGGCTTGCCTCTCCTAGCCCTCATCATACTCTTAGGGAACATGCATTGTGAGGTTAACAGGAGGCTGGTGAGCAAGGAGGAATGAGTAACCTATATAAAGTACCAATATTTACCCTTTGAGCTGGGTTTGAGAGATCGCCTCCTCCTTTCCCAGGACGACAGTGGCCTCCATAAGGTTAACATCATTTCCTGAACCTGCAGGCCACAGTGGTCTGTCTTCTGTGTTCTCCTGGGGCCCCAACGAGGCCACAGGAGGGGCAGTGGGACACCCTTCACTCTAGCTAGGACAGTCACCAAAGAACCCAAAGAATTCCAAAGCTGCATTATTGACAAGTCAGAAGAGGACCCAAGCCTGTCTCTTGAAAGGGAGTACAGTATTAGAAATATGGGCATTTTTTTTAAAACCCAAAAATTCTTTTATGTGTACTGACTGTTCGTTTTAAAAAGAACCACAGCGTGTTTTCTTTTATAGACAGAAATGCATTATAAATAGCCATGGAAATGTCACATAGTGGAAATAGCCTACTAAGAGAATATTGCACACTTTGGGTATTTTGAAAGAAAAGAATTTAATGTTGCATCTGATTTTTTTTTTTAACTGAAATTGTTTCCAGAATGTCCTCAGGATCCATAATTTCCTGTACTCACAGAAGAGTTATCAGATACTCGGAGCATGTTAACTAATTACTTTATCATAAAATTCTATGCCCCGTGTTCTAACTTCATCATTTATCTGGAAAATGCTTTGAAGATAATTTTCGTCTGCTACATTAAGAAAAGTCTTACAGTGCAGGATAAAGGGAATAATGGATTGGTATTGGATGAATCTGAGTAGTTGATATTACAAGGCTAAAAGATGGGAATTTTTGAAAATCAGAATAATCTAGCTTGCCTTTGGTATGCTTAGATCATTTATATGAGAAGTTTTCACTCCTTGATTGAGTCATCCATTCATTTATTCCTTCACTCCTTTATCAATTTAGTCAATTAAGTGCCTAGGCATTCGTCAGACCCTGAGCACATAAAAGCATCAAGACATGCTCTTGAGATTTCTGATGAGGAATAAAAGCAGTGCCGTTAGGGCTGATTCTGGGGGCAACGAGAGCATAGAGAAAGAGCCACTAACCCGACCTTGGGGGATCACAGCCAAGGGACACAGGAGGAACATCACAGCAGAAACCCAAGCACAAATAGGGGCGCCTGGTTGGCTCAGTCGATTGAGCGTCTCACTTCAGCTCAGGTCATGATCTCACAGTTCACGGGTTCAAGCCCCATGTCGGGCTCCGTGCTGACAGCTCAGAGCCTAGAGCCTGCTTCGGATTCTGTGTCTCCCTCTCTTTCTGTTCCTCCCTCACTCATGCTCTGTCTTTCTGTCTCTCAAAAATAACTAAAACGTTAAAAAATTTTTTAGAAATCCAAGCACAAATAGGGTTTAAATAGGTGAGGGGAACAGGGTGTGAGGGCAAGTGAGAAGAGGGATGAGAGCCTAGAGGCTTAACTAGAGGTTCAGAAGGAGCTCTTGATGACAGGGGTGTAGTGGGAAGGGTATAGGAGAGGTAGGGGAGGAGTGAGTCTTGAAGGGAGAGTCCAAATCTCGAAGGGCTTCCCACGTCTCAGAATTTGGATTTTATCCTTAGAGCAATGAACAGCCACTGAAGAGTTCTAAATAGCAGAGCAATGGAATCAGATTTGGTTTTAGGGAGACAATTCTAGATGCAGAATGAAAAAAATAAGGTGCAATCCAGTGACAATTTTAACGGGAAAACCAGTCAGGGGACTGTTAAAGCAATCAAGACAAGAGATTCCAGAGAAGATCCAGATAAGAGATACAGGTGACATCAACTGGAGTGTTGGTTTGGGGAACGGACAGAAGTAGATGAATTTATTCAGTGGTTCAGGTATAACTGACAGGGCTTAGAACAGACGGTGTAGGAAGTGCAGAGGAGGGAGGGGTTCAAGATGGGGCCCACGCTTGTGGCTTGGACGTCTGTGCAGATTGGGGTTCCATTCACTGAGGAGAAGGGAACACAGGGAGCACTGGAGGTTTGATAGTGGAAGGAAGAGAAGATGGTGAACTCCGTTTCGGGCAGTCTCGTTGAGCTCGGAGATGAAGAGTTTCGTCGGACAGGTGGGCGTGCCGACCTCAAGCGGACTAGAATGAAGCCATAGCAATGAATCAAATCGAATCAAATCACTTCTGGGGAGGGTTCAGCATAACAAGGCCCAGAACCGACACTAGTAAGGAGTATGTTTAAGAGGGGGTGGGGGCAATCAGCAGAAGAAAAGATTATAGCCCAAAGAATATATTAAATGACACCACGAGGATGTAATTAGGAAAGCCAGAACATGAGAAATTTTGCAGCCCATTGGGTTATATGACAATTAAGAGACAAAAACCAAATGCAAAGTGTGACTCTTGTTTAAACAAACTAAAACAAAACAAAACAAAACAAAACAAAACTTATGCGTAATTGGGGAAATTTAAACACTTCCTGGCTATTTGATGAGGCATTCGTGTTCATTTTTTCAGTACTCAGGCTATTGTGGTTATGTTTGTTTTTTTAAGGTTTTTTTTGGTTCTATTTTTTATTGTGGTAAAATACACAGAATTTACCAACTCAACCGTTTTTCAATGTACAGTTCGGTGGTAATAGATAAATTTCTAATGTTGTGCAACATCACTACCATTGATCTCCACAGCTCTTTGGATCTTGCAAAACTGAGACTCTGTACCCATGAAACACTAATCCTCATTTCCCCATTCTTTGCAGCCCCCGGCAACTCCCATTCTCCTTTCTGTCTCTATAATTTTGACGACCCTAAGCATGTCATGTAAGTGGAATCCTAGAGTATTTGTCTTTCTGTGATTGGTCTTTTTCATTTAGCATAATGTGGTTATGTGTTTCACAAGAATAGTACCTTTTAGAGATGCATATAGGAATATTTAGAGATACAACGATGTGATGTCTGAGATTTACCGTGAAATAATCTTGCGGGAGCAGGTGGTGGGGGAATGATTGTGGTATAAATGAGATAAGAATAGCCATGTATCAATAATTATTGATGCTTGGTGATGGATACAGGGGGACTCACTCTCTTCTATTTTTGCATATGTTTGAGATTTTTCATTTTTTTAAAAGCTTATTTATTTTGAGAGAGAGAGCGTGCATGCAAATGGGGGAGAGGCAGAGAAAGAGGTGGGTGTGGAAAGAGACAGAGGATCCCCAGCAGGCTCCACACTGTCAGCACGGAGCCCGATAATGGGGCTGGAACTGACGAACTTCAAGATCATGACCTGAGCCAAAGTCAGATGCTTAACCAATTGAGCCACCCAGGTGCCCCCAGATTTTTCATAACCAAAGTTAAAAAAGGTTCTCTCCTACCCCCACCCCACCATGACCAAACTCAAGTAGAACTTTTTTCCTAAAGGAAATCTCATGTGGAAACTCAGTCTACAGAGTATGGGTTGAAGGAGCTGTTCTTGTATTCCTAAGGCTTTGAACCCAGACCCCATAGCTCTGACTTCCTGGTAACCTTCTTGCCCTGCCCCTTGCTTCCCCAAAGTCTAGTTCTTTCCCAGAGGACTGTTGGTAAATAGATTGGCATGTAGGAAGTGGATAAGGAGTAATGGTATTACCAGTGATACACTTCAACTCACGCCCATTGAGCTCTCGCAAGAGGCAATGAGCATATAGACAACACTGGACATCATACTTACCTTGAAGTAAAGTCATGTGAATTCCCTGGATTTCTTTAAATATCGGATTTAGTTATTCCTTTAGACATCAAGTTCAACAGGGAAAAAGTGTTGTGTGACCATCACCACTTAAACTGGAGAAGAACACACTGTATTTCCATCACACTGAAAATAATTTCATGAACCTGTTTTGCTTTTAAACATGGCCATAGGTAGTAAATTTTAATGTCCAGGAAAGGTAAAAATGTACTGTTAAGAAATACAAAAGTAACGCAGTACAATGCTATTAAGTAAACTACAGATAATATTTGGATTTCCTCGGTCTTTCCACTCACGTCCTTTCTCTGCCCTGGGATTCAATCCAGGATGCCACAGCGCCTTCAGTTTGGCAAGTCCGCAGTCTCCACCAATATGTGACAGTGTCTCCATCTTTCCCTGTCTTTCATGGTCCGGACACTGACGTGTCCTCGTTTGAACCTCAACATAGTTAATACCCTCCTTCGGGATTGCAGATTCCATGAAAGGTGGGGAGCCGACAGCCTTCACAGACGGTCATCTGTCTGATGAACGGGAAGTTTTAGAAGCTGAACCCCCCCTTTGTACCTTGTAGCTTCTTTTACCCCTCCCCACCCCCCCCCCCCACTTGCCTTTCCCCTCTGTGGTCCAATCCAATCAAACTCTCCCAGATGGGATTCAGCCTACATGACCATCCTCTACTAGGCACGAGCTTCTGTTTACAGGCCACCTTGGTCCTTGCTGGTTTCTAAAGAGGAAAATGGTGGCACTCAGCCACAGAGAAAGCCTTTCAAGTGGTTTTATGCAGAAGGCCACTACGTGGCCGTTCTGTATTTAGTAGTACGCTAACTACTAAACTGGTAGAGCATCATGGAACTGGTGCTTCAGATGCCCGTTCTAAAGCCAGGATTGCTAAACCACTCATCCTTTTATTTAAAAAAAAAAAAGTACTACAACAAAACACAAAACAAACCTGACTTAGGTAGTGGGAGCTGCTGCTTTATCGATGCTTTCGCTTTACGGTCTAAGATGGGGTTTTAATAAATTTATGCTCCGATAGACACACTCAGAGCCGGGGTATTTTATATCTGGGCTGGTGCTTTCCTGCCAAGGCTTAGCACTCTTGATCTCCCTCAGGGTCCCTATGAAGGCAAAATGCACACTTATCACTACTTACACTCCTACTTGCCTTGGGCGCTCGCTCCGTAAATACCAAAATGTATTACATCAAGTGTGAACAGGTCAGCTTTCTCTTCACCATCCCTGCAATAGCTTTCTTTTTTCATCAGTCCCTTTAAAGATAAACTACCAAATCGGAACTCACCCTACTCCCATGCAGACAGAAGTGAAGACTCATTCATCCAGGCTCCACTAATTCCAGCTCTATGATAATCGCTCATAAAAAGTAAAACACTTTAAGTAAAAAGTTGGGCCTGATGTCTCTCTGTATGACTCTTCAGTTTGCTCAGGGGTAAAGTAAATCTATTCACATGTCGGTTGCTATTTCAAAAGAAGGATTGATCTTAAGGAAATTAAAGGTTTTTCTAATATGCTTCAGGATCTCGAGATCTGTGTGTGGAAAGGGATTCTGATATTTGATGTATTACAGTGTGATGGTACAATTTATTACTTGGCTGATAATAGGTACCGTATTTGAACATAATGGAACCACTTCTTTAAAACTGATGTGTAATTTAGAATTTTTACTGTCAACTGAACTTTTCCCCCAACTGTAGGATAAGCTTCTTGAATTTAAGGATCATGCATTTCGTATTTTTTTTTTTTTTTTAGTGTCCCTAGACTACTTGCTCAATCGCTTCGTCATCATAGGGCTCATAAAAGTGCCTTACACAGAGAGATGCTTAGTAAAACGTTTTCCTTAAGGATTATGACACTTGATTATTCTGAACGTGTAGATGCAAACCAGTTTAAAGCAGCCGGATGTGCCGTTGTTAGTTTATTATTTATCTAGTTTTTAAAAAATCTCTCTTTAAATTGTTTGCTTTATGTTTTCTCTCTCTTTTTTTTAATGCTTATTTATTTTGAGGGGGAGACAGAGAGAGAGAGAGAGAGAGAGAGAGAGAGAGAGAGAGAGAGACTGTGAGTGGGGGAGGGGCAGAGAGAGAATCTCAAGCGGGCTCAACGTCATCAGTGCAGAGCCCGACACAGGGCTCAATCTCATGAGCTGTGAGATCATGACCTGAGCCGAAATCAAGCGTTGGATGCTTACTCAACTGAGCCACCCAGGCACCCCAGTTTGCTTTACATTTTCAATTTGAGTATGCTGTCAGGGTGATTTGAATGTACAGTACCAAAGAATCAAACTCAAGTGGCCTAACAAAGAAGAAAATTTATGATCGCATAGTGCCAAGAAGTTGAGGGGCACAATGGTGAATAGGCTGATTACTTTAGGAAGTTGGCAGTAACATCCGGGGTCTGTTCTCACTATGATAACTAAAGCCTGACATCCCTCATGGTTGCAAGATGGCTACAAGAGGTACAGCAAAGATACCCCCACAGCAGTGTCCCCAGACCAGAGAGAGGGCCTCCTTTCTTCTGTCCCTGTCCAGGGGCTCCCCAGAAGACTTCCCTCCGTGTCACGGTCCTCTTCCTATACCGGTCACAGACAAGGGGAATGGATTTACCTGGATGGCTGCAGACCAGCGAAGATTCACCCTTACGCTACAAAGAGGCCCAGTGTCTGGAAAGCATTTGGCTGCTCAAACATGAAAGTGAGAGCGTCATTTATGAGAAATACACTGTGGTCATCGGGGTGATGTATGGTCTTCGTTCATAGCTCCTGGCTCACTGCATCCGAAACCCTAAGAGCTTCCCCAAAGCTGAGAGTGATAAAGGTGTCTTTTTTATGTTAATGAGGTAACTTTAGGACTCTGCCTAAAGATGGGGGCTTGTTGCCTAGAGGGACAACCCCGTGATTAGGAGGCTGGAACTTTCAGTCCTGCCCCTAGACCCTCCGGAGGATGGGGGCGGGACAGGAGGTTCAATCAATCCGTGGCCAAGGACTTAGTCAATCATGACTATGTAATGAAGCCTCCTTAAAAACCCAAGAGTGGATCCCCTTTGTGTGGGAACTCCTGTCTGTCTTCATCTGGCTGTTGGTTCATATCCTTTAACAGATTTGCAAGTATAAGAAAGTGTTTTCCCTGCGTTCTGCGAGCCGTTTTAGCAAATTAGTCAAACTTAAGGTTATTGGAACCTCCCATCTGTAGGTGGTCAGCCAGAAGCACAGGAGGCTTGCGGTTGGCGTCTCAAGTGGGGGATGGGGTGCAGTCTTGTGGGACTCAGCCCTTAACCTGTGGGATCTGATGCTGTCTCTAGGTCAAGAGTGTCAGAATTGAGTTGAATTCTCAGACACCCCATCGGTGGCTAAGACTTGCTTGGTATCGTGTGTGGGGGAACCACTCCTCACCCCCACATGGGAATTGGGTCCAGGAACCCTAGAAGAATAAGCAAATCTGGTGCTGCCGGTAAGAAAGAGGTCGGTAATAACCACTGGGTACAGATAACAGTGTGTGCCACAAGCCACATGTCTTCGTGGAGAAAACTGGGTAGATGCTATGTAGCTCTGTGCCTTTTTCACCAGTAAGAGTCGCTTCCTCCTTGTGGCTTTCCTCCTTGGTAACACAACTTAGGTTTTGTGCAGGTACAAGGGGTAACAGGCCAGAAGAAGACGATTCTAGTCCTAGGTGATGAGTTAGTGATGAGTCGTAACACAGTTATGGTAACCCCGCTTCTATTTGCCAACAAGCAGTTTAGGAAAGTCCAGTGACGGGGTCTCTGGGGAAGATTTTTCCACCTGATAACACAGCAGATGAGCTGGGGGTCTGCTACCCTGACTTGCTTCCTGCCTTTGGGCTTGGTTGCATGAAGACATGATACAGAATTGATGCGAGCATCCCACGACCTTGAGCGGAACCTTCCTGACCTGCCAGACAGCAGAACAGAGAGTCAGGAAGGGTCTGAGTGTTGTGGATGTTGTTGAGCAATTGAATCAACCCTGAGACTACTTTCCTCCGGACTTCTCCTTAATGAGATGACAGTAAACTCCCGCGGTTTAAGATTTAGATGGCTTTTGCTGCTCGCTACCGAAAGCATCCTGACGGATGGATACTCTTTCTAGAAACGTTCACCGCGAAGCCCTTTATTGTGGTAGATGTACAGAAAGCACGTTAAAGTTTTCTTCCATTTTAAAACATAACAGCTGAAGTCAGCCTGGGGCAAAAAGACAAACAAAACATATATGTGTACATAATCCAAGCCCCATAAATGTTCATTTAAAGAATTCAATAAATGTTCTATAAGTTTATTATAACGGCTTTCTCGGGAAACATGTTTTTTGGATACGTATATCAACGAACATTATTTCTTTGGCACTTCAAGGAACTCTGTGTTTATCTCCTCCCTAGAAACTTCATGCATTTCTGCACAGTTTTTCCTGCTACTCTGGGATCTTGGGTGTTCTTGGAAAGAACTACTTGTAACTTCCTTGGCTTTCCTTTCTTTAATTGTGAACTTGTAACTTCCTGTTGCTAACCGCTAGCTAGCTGCCAAGCATTTGTCCAAAAATATGTTCCCACAATAACTTCCCTTTTACAGTATTCAATATGCAAGGTGGTTTAAACATTTCTCCATAGTATTCTGCAGACCATTCATTTTTTTTACTAAAAACAAAACAAGGGGCACCTGGGGGGCTCACTCGGTTGGGCGTCTGACTCTGGCTCAGGACATGATCTCACAGTTCGTGAGTTCGAGCCCCGCGTCGGGCTCTGTGCTGACAGCTCAGAGCCTGGAGCCTGCTTCGGATTGTGTGTCCTCCTCTCTCTCTGCCCCTCTCCTGCTCACGCTGTCTCTCTCAAAAATAACATTAAAAAGCAAACAAAGCAAAACAAAAAACTTTTGATATACGGAGGATTTGAAATGCTCAACAAAGCCCAGAAAGTTATATGGGAAATAATCATGTACTCAGTGCCCTCGGCCTCATAGTCCTATTAAATTCAGGTGTAATCTATGTTAGCATAGCCATATTTCCTTACAGATAAAGCTAGAGATTTACCTGCATCCCTACTCCTCCCCTCCCATTAGAGATAGCCAGTGTCTTGATGATGATGATGATGATGATGATGATGATGATGATGAAAATGATGGTAATAAAAGCAGCAAATGGCCATTATTCTAAGCACTTTGCATACATTAGCTCCTTTAATGCCCACTGAAGACATATGACACAGATACTATTTTCATCACCCATTTTATAGATGAAGGGAAGAAGAAACGTTGGTTAAATAACTTGTCCAAGGCCATATAGATAGCTGGTAACCTCGATTCTAACCCAGGTAATTCAGGTTCCCCCATATACTACCCCTACACTGATATTGCCGTGTATGTTACATACGTTCTCTAAATACATATGCACCTGTAAGAAATATACATTGGATTGTTTTTTACATTTAAACAAATATATGACTCGATAACACTTGTGTTTTTTCCCTAGTTTTTTTTTGTTTTTTTGTTTTTTTTGGTTTTTTTTTTTTTTTTGCTATTACAAGCCATGTTGCCATGAACATTCTGGCACTTATGTCCTCGTGTGTACCGCTCTGTGGCAGACATCTAGCAGACGAATTTCTGGTTGCAGGACATCATCCACATCTTTTGTAAGTTATTCCAGAATTGTTCTTCCAAACAGTCGTGCCAATGTGCAGCCATGCGAGCACGATATAAGGCTTCCCATTTCCAGTAGCCCCACCCGTTCTTGGAACTGGATGTATTGATTGACTATTGGCTGTTGGTTTTTGCCAACCTGATAGGTTAGGATAGTATTTCGTTCTGATTCGCACTTTCTTTGATTACTAGATAGGTTAAGACATCTTTTCATGTGTTTATTTGTGTTTCTTTTTTTTTCTTGGATCGTCTTGCTGTATTTTTAAGGAATTCTATTATATTCCAATTGTAGAAAATTAGTTACGTGGGTTGTAAACACCTTCCCATAGTAGGTATTGACTTCCTTTTTGTCATTGTCCTGGTACACAGACGTTCATAGCTTAATGTAATTATATTTACAGTATTTCTTTTCTCAGTGTGGCTTATGCTTTGGTTACCATAAATAATATGACAGTATCCACATGTCATTAAGATTTTCTCCTGTATTTTCTTTGTAAATTTTGATTTTCACATTTATGTGATTTTTGTGCATGATACGAGGTAGATATCCAATTTTACCCTTTTACACATGAATAGCTGGATTCCTTTTCTTTTTTTTCTTTCTCTTTTTTTTTCTTTTTCTTTTTTTTTTTTTTGCATATGGTGATGTCTGAGCGTCATTTATTGAATACTCGGATTCTTTGCCCAGTGATTTACAGTGTCATCTCCGTCATATTCCAAATTTCCATAGCTAAGTGGTTCTATTTCTAAGCACTCTATTCCCTGTGGCAATATTGCACTGTTTAAATTACTATAGCTTTACGAGGAGTACCAGTATTCAAAAGGGTAAACCCATTTTTTTCTTTTCCTCCTCCTCCTTCTGAAGCCTCTTCCCCTCCTTTTTTTCTTTGTAATTTTTTAGCTTATTCTTGTCAAGTCTTTGAAACAACCTACTGAGATTTTTTTTTGTGGCGATAATATTGAATGTACAGATGCATTTGGGAGAACATTGCAATCTTTAAAATACCAGACCCTCCCATCCATGAATATAGTAAATCCTTTTTTCTTTCCCCCTTCAATAAAGTTTTGTGGCTCTCTCCGTAAAAATCTTACACACCATTTGTTAGATTTATTTCTGGGCACCTTAAAAGCTTTTATTGCCATGGTTAATAATGTCCTTTAAAAATAACTATTGATTTTTGTATATTGATTTCTAGCAACTCGTTAAACTTTCTTATTAGTGCTAATATTTATTTGTAGATACTCTTGGATATTCTGTATAAACACATTGTAGGTACTGATTGCATTACCCCCTTCTTTCCAGAATTTAGCCTATTGTGCTTTTTTAAATTGAGATGTAATTACCAAACAATGAAATGCACAGATCTCAGTTATTCAGTTCAGTTAGCTTTGAAAACTATATACACTTGTGTAATCAACACCCCAATCAGGACATAGAACATGTTCATCACCCCTCATCCAAAAAGATTCCTCCCTGCAGTCAGTCCCTCATAACCCTTTGGCAACCAACAGTCTGCTTTCTGTGGCTATCAGTTTCCTACTCTCGAACTTTCTATAAATGGAATCACACGGTATATTTTATTTTGAGATCGGTTGCTTTCGCATAGCATAATGTTGTTTTAGGATTCATCCGTGTCCTTGCCAGGATCAGCAACCTTTTATGACTGAACAGTATTCCACTGTGTGGATAGTGTACAATTTGTTTACCTGTTCTCCCGTTGCTAGACAGGAGTTGTTTGAATCTGGGGTTATTTTGGGTTGCTTTGGATTTTTGGCTATTATGAATAAGGTTACTGTAAACATTTCAGTCTCTTATTTTCTTGTTAGCACCTTCAGTATCACTTTGAAAGCAGAATAAGGGGGTATTCTTATGCTTTTCACATTAGTAATTTCAATATTTGCAGTGGGTTTTTAAAAGATGTCCTTTTAAAAAAGTTAAGATAGTTTCCACCTATTGCTAGTTTGCTTAAGAGGAATTATTTCTTTCTCTTGGGGAAGTATATTTGGATTAGTAAGGAATGATTGTTGAATTGTATTAAGTACTTTTCCTGCATATATCAAAATGATTTTTCTCCTTTAACCTGTTAATGTAATGTTTATATTAATTGATCATCTAAGGGATTTTTACATTCTTGAATAAATCTTAATCAGCAATGAGTTACAAAATTGCACTGCCAGATTTTTTTTTAATGTTTATTTACTTTTGAGAGAGAGAGAGTGTGTGTGAGCAGGCGAGGGGCAGAGAGAGAGGGAGACACAGAATCTGAAGCAGGCTCCAGGCTCTTGCTGTCAGCACAGAGCCTGACATGGGCTCAAACTCATGAGCCATGAGATCATGACCTGAGCCAAAGTTGGTTGCTTAACCAACTGAGCCCCCCAGGCACCCCAGTCTTTTTTTTTTTTTTTTTTTTTTGAGAGAGAGAGAGAGAGAGAGAGAGAGAGAGCGAGCTTGAGCAGGGCAAGGGCAGAGGGAGAGAGAAAGAATCGTAAGCATTCTGCAGCACAGAGCCCGATCCCAGGACCCAGGGATCATGACCTGAATCAAAATCGTGAGTCGGACATTCAACCCCCTGAGCCACCCAGACATTCCAAACTGCCAGATTTTTAAAAATAGCATGCTCTGTAATACATTTTTCTCTTTGTTCATGTATGAGACTGGCCTATGGTTTTCCTTTCCAGTTCTGTTTCCATGTTTAATGGCCTCCTAAAAGGAACTGGAGAGCTTTTGTCCTTCTTCTGTTTTTCTGAAGCAACCTTATGATAGTAAAATCATCCATATCTTGAGGGCAGAACTTACCTGTAAAACCACCCAGGCTTGGTAATTGTGTTTGTGTTCGTGTGAAGGGAAAACGGGCAGCACGAGCATGTGGATAGTAACATTTATGCTCACGTTTTATATTTTTCCTGGAGTCAGTTTTGTTCTTAGTATTCTTCCAGAAAATTGCCCTTTTTTTTAAATCTAAGTTTTCAAGCTTGTTGGCATCATTTATATTTATCTTCTATTTTTCTACCACGTATCTTTTGTTCTTTCTATTTAGAGCATTGTTTATTTTTATTTTAATTTCTCTTCCTTTGATCATGTCAGCCAGATGTTTGCCTAGTTAATTCATCTTCCAAAAGAACCATTTCCCCCACTTTTGTTAATCTTCTTAACTGTGTCTTTGTTTGTAATGTTATTAACTTCTGCTCTTATCTTTATTATTTCCTTCCTTCTAATTTTTTGGGTTTACTCCTCTGTTCTTTTTCTAACCTTTGATTTAGATCCTAAGGAAAATCACTTTCAACCTTTCTTCTTTGTTTCCCATATGCATTTAAAGATGTATTTCAGTTATTAGCATTGGTGTGCCAGAACCAGCTATAGCCAACCCGTATTCGTTGGTGAGAGTTGATTTTGTGTATTTCTTCCCAATTTTACACTTCCTGTTGATGGCTTGAAATAGACCTAGCGGGATACTTAGACTACAGCTGTTGGCAATGGCTGGTTGTCTTTCCCCACCCCCACCCCCTAACAAACATACACACGCACCCCCAACCCAGAGAACCTGTTGGAACACATGAACCGGTACACCCCTTGCTGTTTTCCAGATTTGATTTTTAGTGTTTGTATTATGATTTGGTTAAATTGCATTATTTCTTCTTTACTCGTTGGTTGCTTAATTTCCAAGCATATTGACACATTTTTTGTTATTATTGAATTTTCATTAAGTGTTTATTTATTTTTGAGAGAGAGAGAGAGAGAAAGAGGGGGTGTGCAAGCAGGGGTGGGGGGGGGGGTAGGGTCAGAGTGAGAACTAGACAGAGGATCCCAAGCAGGCTCTGTGCTATACAGCACGAGCCCGATGTGGGGCTTGAACTCGAGAACCTCGAGATCATGACCTGAGCTGAAATCGGATGCTTCATTGACTGAACCACCCAGGTGCCCCTGTTGTTGCTGAATTTTAATTTTATTGTGTTGCAGTCTGTAGGATATCACTTCTTTGTCATTTGTTAGAATGTGGTTGGTAGCATACTATATAGTCAATTTATTTAAAATATTCGATGTGTACTTGAAAACGTGTGTGCTTTGATTCTGAGGGTTCTACATATGTCCCTTTAATCGGCTTGCTAATTGTGTTGTTCAGGTTGTCGCTACCATTACTGATTTTTTGTCTGCTTAAATGTCAATTCTGAGAACAGACTATTAAAATCTTCCACTATCTTGGCTCATAAATTTATTTTGGTTGTTAATCCATTCTTGCTTTATATGTTTTGAGGCTAAATTGTTAGGTACATATATGATTACTACCTCATTTTGATAAATTTTTCCTCTTATTATGTAGTGTTGTCTTTATTCTTAACAGTGTCTTTTACCTTAATTATTTTTTTATCTGATACTTATGTCAAACAATGGCCTTTTTCAGTTAATATTTGCCTGGTACATATCTTTCCAACTTGTATCATTAACTTTTTCATTACATTTTAGATATGTCTTTGATAAACAGCAGATAGATAAATTTTTTCTTGATACAAGTTTTTCCATATTTTAATTAATAAAAAAGTCTTTTATATTTATTGTGGTTGATCAGGTTTTTCTCTAGACTCACTTTCTTTAATTTCCTGCTTTCTCCTTTGGTTGATGATAAGGTTTTCGATGTCATTATTATTATTACTATTATTTATATGAAGTATTTCATACATGTAGATAAGGAGTAGAGGCCAGTATGGATATAACAAACTCTGTGTACCCAATACCCAACTCTATGAAATTTTAATATGCTGCGTTTGTTTGAAGGTGTGTGTGTGTGTGCGTGTGTGTGTGTGTGTGAATGTTTATTCTCTTATTTTTTGATCTTCTCTTTGGAAATTGTAAATTCTATTCCTATTTATCATAGCACCGGCCATTAGCATGTTAACATGCATCCATGATTTGACATATGACAGGCAACTCAGAATGCTTTAATTCCAATTGCTGTCATCTATCCAGCTTGCCTATTCTGCTTTGTTAGCATTTTATTTTCAAGCGATATCCTCCAAATTATTATTATTTGTATTTTTTATATTTTGAGCCAGTGTTTATGTAGCTTTACCTATAGGTTTGCCAGCCCTGCAGTTTGCCCCGTGGGGAATATATTATTTTTGCTTTATTTTCCTGATGGCGAACACTCCCAGCCCCTTCTCACTCCACTTCACCCTCATTCTTCAGTGTAGCTGATAGAATTCTAAGTTGCCGGTGATTTTCTTTCAGTGCTTTAAAGCTGTTACTCTATGCCTCCCAGCCTCTATTCCGTGCTTGCATTTTATCATGTTATGATGACATTATCATATTATTCTATGCCTTCATTGCCATTTGGAGCATCTGGGTGGCTCAGTTGGTTGAGCATCTCACTCGATATCAGCTCAGGTCATGACCTCACGGTCATGAGATCGAGCCCCACCTGGAGCCCTGTGTCCAGGCCACACTGAGTGTGGAACCTGCTTCAGATTCCCTGTCTCCCTCTCCCTCTGCTCCTCCCTGGCTCATGCACACATGCACACATGCCCTCTCTCTGTCTCTCTAAAAAAAACCCCAAAAAACAAAAGTTCATTGCCTTTAGGTTATTGTTTTGTTATTGATAGTTTATCCCCCTGCCCCCCAAGATATTTTGGTTTCCTTAGGTTTCCTATAATTTCACTACAATGATCTAAGTGTAAATTTATTTTTATTTTTTTAAATTTTTTTAATGTTTTATTTATTTTTGAGACAGAGAGAGACAGAGCGTGAGTGGAGGAGGGGCAGAGAGAGAGACACACACGGAATCCGAAGCAGGCTCCAGGCTCTGAGCTGTCAGCACAGAGCCCGACGCGGGGCTCGAACTCACAAACCGTGAGATCATGCCCTGAGCCGAAGTCGGACGCTTAACCAACTGAGCCACCCAGGCGCCCCTGTTTTTATTTATTATGTTTAGACTTACCGTGCTTCTTGAATCTGAAGATTCGTTTTCCAATCAAATCTAGATCATTCTAAGCTATTACTGTTATCAACACTGTTTCTTCTAAATTCTTCCCCATCTTTATTCTCTCTTTCTGGAATTCCTATTAAGATATACATTGGGGTTTTTTCATTTGTATTCCATGTTTTTTAACCTCTCTTTAAAAATGTCCTGTCTGCTAACATCTTTCCATCTGTGTTCTGGGCAATATGCTCAGATTTGGCCTCCAGTTCATTAATTCTTTTTCCACCTTATTATTTCTGTATCATGTAATGCCTTTATTCATTCATGTCATAGTGTACTCCCGGATTATTTTTTATTTTTTTCATATTTGGGGGCTCTAGCTTTTATGTTTCCTGTTTTTGTTGACTTTCATTCACAAAGAAGAATTTCCTTGTGCACTTTATAATTTGGGATTGTAAGAGGGACTTTATTTTTCTTTGGGAATCTGGGCAGCCTGAATTGTCAGAGTCCCTCCAGTGTGTTTTTGTTTGCTTCTCCTAAACACCCCGGAGCCAGCACCAGCCCAAAAACAATTTTACATTACTTTTTGGCTCAAGGACTTCCCACACCGTGAACGCAGTGTGGAACAAACTCCAAACACGCAGGCCTGGTATGTTGAGTTTTCGTGGGAGAATTATTTATTGATTTAGCCTTCTAATTTTCCAGCTAGACTCGTGGCTGAGACAACTTCCATATTGTCTCTCTGGACTGGTGGGCAGAGTTTATTAGTCCCAGTTTTCACCACGTTAGCAATCCATCAAGGGTTGAATTCCTAAATAACCAGATTAGATAACAAACCACCCCCACCCCCCCACCCCATGACTAGAACATCAGCTCATTCACATACCTGGTGACCCTCAGCTGGCTCCTAACTTCTGACACGTGGGGCTTCTTTTCCTTTTCTTGAACACAGCAATAGTTTTTTTTTTTTTTAATTTATTTTATTACAATAAAATACACATAGCATACAATGTACCATTTAAACCATTTTAAGTGGCTGTTCAGAGGCATTAAGTGCACATTGTTGTGCAGCTGTTGCTACTTTTTCATTTTCACAATTTTTTTTTTTTTTTTTTTTTTTTTTACATTCCCACACTGAAACTCCCTAGCTGTTAAACACCAATGCCTCCACCGTCCCCTGCACTCAGCCCCTGGAATCTCCTTTCTGTCTCTATGAATTTGAGGACTCTAGGTCCCTCACATAAGGAGAATTGTATAGTTTCTGTCTTTTTGTGACTGGCTTATTCACTCAGCATAATGACGTAGCATAAGTCAGAATCTCCTTCACTTTTTAAGGTCGAATACTATTTCCGCGTATGTGTGTGCCGCATTTTGTTTGTGCATTCAGCATCCGTCGGTGACCACTTGGACTGTGGCCACTGTTTGGCTCTTACTGTAAATAATGCTGCTATAAACACAGGTGTACAAATAACCTCTTCAAGTCTCTATTTTCAATTATTTGGGGTATAGCGGAATTGCCACATCATTTGGTAATTCTGTGTTTAATTTCTTAAGAAGCTGCCATAACCATCTTCCACAGCAACCACCATAGACTCTTTCCTTTTCTTACTCAAGGTCTTTCTGTGACTATTCCAGGTCCTAGGTCCCCATTCCAGAATCAGCAAGCTAACACAGATCTGCTCAGGCAAAGAACCGGCACGGCACGTGGATCTGGGTGAAGCAGGGTGGCCCTCTTCGTAGGTTTGGAGGTACGAAGTCTCTCTGAGGCAACCGCTCTTACAAATAGGTTGGCTTTTACTTACAGATTTTTTGGGGTTCTTATCATGTAAGAATATATTTGATCCCCAAACCCTGGGTTGTTTTTTCCACTTACGTCCATTCCAAGTGTATTTCATGGCAATGAGTTTACCAAACCTCCTTTATTAAAATGTAAGCACTGCTAGAGGCCCTGGGTGACTCAGTCAGTTGTGTCCAACTTCAGCTCACGTCATGACCTCACGGTTTGTGGGTTCGAGCCCTGCGTCGGGCTCTGTGCTGACGGCTCAGAGCCTGCAGCCTGCTTTGGATTCTGGGTCTGCCTCGCTCCCTGCCCCTCCCTTGCTTGTGCTCTGTCTCTCCCTCTTTCAAAACTAAACACTAAAATTTAACAAAATATAATACCAGCCATGTTAAATATAGGATGATATTTAGTGATTGAGGTAAAATGAAATTCCAGTTCTTGGAGGTTTTTTAACTTCATTAAGTATCTATGAGCATGCTAACTTCTTTGATAATGTCTTTTTTCCACATTTTTTTCTTGAACTCAATGCCACCTCACCTGTACTTTTTTTTTTTTTTTTCTCTTCTGGAGAAAAGAGTGAACCCATGATGGAGAAAGTCATTTTCAGTGAAAGAAAAAGCTTCAAGAACACGACTCGTTCATTAAATTTTAGAAAATAAAATTATATCCCTTTGAGTGGGTCCCTTCCTTTAATCAAGACTATATTCATTGATAGTTTCAATTAGCAAACACTTGCCGAGTTTCTGACACTGCAGCAGGGGATAGATAAACGAGATATGGTGCCCCCTTTGCAAATAGGTCATTATTAGGAAGGCAGTTGTGAAAACAAATAATTCCAGACATCTATTTCCGACAGTCTGGCCGACTTGAGGCTCAGGCCAGTTGTTCCTCTGAACACAACAAAAATCCTAGTTAAAATGCAATCAGATTTTAAAAGTGTTGAGATAAGCTGCTATAGAAATAAGGATTCCTGGGGCGCCTGCATGGCTCGTCGGTTGAGCGTCCGACTTCAGCTCAGGACATGATCTCTCAGTTTGTGAGTTCGAGCCCCACATCGGGGCTGCTGACAGCTCAGAGCCTGGAGCCTGCTTCGGATTCTGTGTCTCCCTCTCTCTCTGCCCCTCCTCCATTCACGCTCTGTCTCGCTCTGTCTCTCAAAAATAAGTAAATGTGAAAGAAAATTTTTAAAAAAGAACTCAAAAGTGTTAAGCACAAGGATAAGGAAACAGATGGTTGATTATAAAGGTGATGGCAGAAGACTAATTGCAGACAGAGATTGTGTGTGTGTGCACATGCACGCATGTCACACTGTCGGACGTTGGACGCACAGGAACCGCAACGCTAACCAATTTCCTCCCACTCACCTTTTTTGATTCAATCCGTCTGTTATTTGTGTCTCAATGAATGATTTCCTGGTTCTCACAACTCCAGGTGTAGTAACCCAGAAACCCAGAGATAAAGGTCCAGAGGGAAGGAAGCACGAAACTCTCGACGTTTTCAGTACGCCCAAGGGAAGCCGTGTGAAAGGCTCCCAACCGGAGAATGAAGATCACTGAGTTCCAGAAACATTTAAGAAAGTTTGGGGATTATTGGACTCAGAAGCTGGTAAGGATTGGTGAGTGCCAAGGGAGGCCAATGAAGGGATTCTGTAGATGAAAAGAGAGAAAGGTCGCGTGGGAAAAGTAGAAACAGCATCTCTGGAACAGGGGCTCCTGGGCGGCACAGTGGGTTAAGCAGCAGACTCTCGCTTTGGGCTCAGGTCATGATCTCACGGTTCGTGGGATCGAGCCCCTGAGTTGGGCTCAGCTCTGACAGCACGGAGCCTGCCTGGGACTCTCTCTCTCCCCCTCTCTTTCTACCCCTCCCCTGCTTGCACCCTCTCTCAGAATAAATAAAATAAATAAACTTAAACAAAAAAGACCACGTTTGAAATAGACCAACAATTACAACAAGACTCCCGTCCGAATTGGCAGCCCAGCTCCCAAACTTAAGACCATGAGCCACTTACTCAACCTCGCTGGGCCTCTCTTTTCCCGTTGGTAACGTGGGGATTCACTCAGCCACAAATAATTATTAGGCACATAATAACGTAAAGGAAGAAAGGGAGGAAGGAAGGAAGGAAGGAAGGAAGGAAAGGAAAGGAAAGGAAAGGAAAGGAAAGAAAGAAAGAAAAAGAAAGAAAAGAAAGGAAAGAAAGAAAAGGAAAAGGAAAGAGAAAAGAAAGGAAGGAAGAAAGAAAAGAAAAGAAAAGTAAAAAGAAAGAAAGAAAGAAAGAAAGAAAGAAAGGAAAGGGAAGGGGAAAGGAAAGGAGAAGAAAGGAAAGGAGAAAGGAAAGAAAAGAAAAAGAAAGAAAGGAAAGGGAAGGGAAGGAGAAAGGAAAGGAGAAAGGAAAGGAAAGGAAAGGAAAGAAAAAAAAAAAAAAAAGAAAAGAAAGAGACTACCTGGTACGTCAGTGTTAAACAAAAGCCAATGCCCAGAACGTACTTGGTCTCCCTTTCTTCCATATCCCCACACTTTGCTGTGTCGTCTGCTTGTTGACTTTGCTGCTATGTTAATTTCTCAAACGTCACTTAGAGTTACATCCGCCCTCAAACACTGAGTGACTCCCAATGTCTTCAACCCAGACTCTAAATCTCTCCAATGTGAACATTCAAGATATTTCATAAAATCATTTCTACCTACCTTCCCAGCCTTACCTCTCACTCTCCGCCCCCGTATTTGGGGTCGCAGACCACAGATAATGCTTTTGAATGGCTCTGCAGTCCTTCAAGTGGTATTTGATTATAGCGTGATCTATTATTTTTTCCTGCTTTATGCACTTTTGGATACCACAGCTATTTGAACTTATGAACCTCCCCTTCCCCCTCCAAGTAACCAAACAACCTGTTCTGATCAAGCTTGCCTTAATGAATTAGTTAATTAATTAATTTGCCTTGACAGGTGGCAGACTGCCTTGTACACATTAGGTATCAATATTAATTCAGTCCCCTCTGCTTCTGAGCCGTAGTCACACTGCGTGCTCGCCTTGGAATGATGTCCAGGAAGCTCACTATGTTTCCAGGATTCACTTTCACGTCTTTAAAGCTGATCTCTTCCCCTTCGAAGTGTAACTTTATGACCTTATATACTGGACTTCTCAAACGCCACCATAATTGATCATTGTTTCGTGTGGGTGTCTTATGGCTGCGCATGCATTAAAGACAATGGCTGTGTCCCATTGATTTCTGTATCTTTGCTATCCTCACCTAGCACCTCCCGCGTGGGAAATACCCAAGGGATTAAAAAGAAATTTGTTGAGAAATGGAAGCAGTGGAGGTCTGTTAAAGGTCTGAGTGGTTGAGGAGAGGCTGTGTATGGTTCGTTCCAGACTTTTCTCCAGGTCTTCCCTGCCATACCCACCTTCCCCCCACCCCTCAGCTGGACACAGAGTAAGTCTGTGTGGAGAGTAACATGTTTTAAAGGTCACATTTATTAGCAAATAGCTGTGTTTATAAACTCAGCTTGACAAAAAAGAGAGCCTTTGAAATTAATACTGTCTGCTGAAATTAGAACCAAGTTCAATCAACAGTGCATACAGAGTCTGGTTAAGGAAATGTGCAGTCAAGGTGGCTTTCACAATCTTATGCTCCTCACCCACTCTTTTTATTTTTTTGAAACTTAATTTTTTTTTTTTTAAAGGCTTCACTGAATTTTTCAGGCTGGGATTTATTTGTCTTGTGTCAACCTGCTGTTGTCATGAAATTCTGCCTCGAGAAGTTTATTTTTTATTTTATTGTTAAGAATTCTTTTAATATTTATTTTTGAGAAAGAGAGAGAGAGAGAGAGAGGCAGAGCACACGTAGGGGAGGAGCAGAGAGAGAGGGAGACACAGAATCCGAAGCAGGCTCCAGGCTCCGAGCTGTCAGCAAAGAGCCCGACACGGGGCTCGAACCCATGAACCGTGAGATCATGACCTGTCCAGCTCAGCCACACCGCAGGCCCCTGGTTTACCTTCTTGTTGAGAATCTGGAAGAGTGTAGGACTGGCATTGTCGGGTCCCCTTCTACCGCCCTCTCCTCTCTGCCTCAGAGCATCCTGTTGGAATGAGTCCCCTGAGATACTGGTGGCCTGGGATTTCTAATACAGAAAAGAAACGCTGGGTCAAAAGCTGGGAAGAGGCACTTTCTGATGTGAATGGTGCAGGCTCTCCTGGTCCCCAGGTTCCAGCTCCACAGAGAGAAGACTCTAGGCAAAAGGTGGCCCCAGGAGCAAAAATTCATCTGAGGAGGAGATTAACCCAACCCAGAGACTTGTTCCCAGAAGAGATCGTTGTACCTCCAGAACGTCTAACTCTTTGTTGCTAAGACTAACAAGGTCAGAGAATGGAAGGTATGGAATCATTATCTAATGATTCTGCCTAGGGAGGTCAAGATGCCCGCTCCAAAACTAAAATGAAATGTGGAGGAGTTTGCCCCTGCAGATGGTTGAACTCGGTTCTGTTAGGAGAGGAAAGGAGAGGATTTCAGACCATCTTCTAGAGTGAGAGAGGACACGAAGTTGTGCCGAGTGAGGGGATCCCCTTGGGGGACGTTAGTGACTCTCATACCCTCCTCTGGTGAGAGAAAGGATAGGAAATGATGACAATAAATGAATATTCTTTCAAAGTACTCGCTTGGACCAAAGTGCCTCAAAATGCTTTAAGAATTCCACTGTGGAATTACTTCCGAGCTAGTTTATATTTTTGATTTCATCACTCTAACTGCACCTCACTTTGTAAACCCCAAAATAGTTTCCCGCCTGATCAACCACCTTATTCATCACACTTGGCTCTGGATGACTTTTGGTTGTTTCCAGAAATGAAATTCATCCTCAAAACTGAAAGATTTATGTTACTGAAGCTCCTTAGGAAATGTGACTTCAACTCTTAAGAACTCGAGAGGAGTTCCAGATATATTTTGCTATTGGAAAAAAAAGAATTTGTCTCATTAGTTGGCTGTCCAATCTCATACACGTTCATATCTTCTTCTTGAATATTGTTTTAGAGATGAAATCCAGACCTTTATAAACTAGTGTAAGTGCATTAATCAGAGTTGTGCCCAATCTAGCCATCAGTAATTAAGTTTTTTTTGACTCTACAATATGTCTTTGAAAATGAAAGAGAGAAGGGAGGAAAGATAGATGTAAGAAAAAAATAGAAATACATATAATTAAATCATAAAAGAGTGAGAGTTTCAGATCATGTCTCCCTCTCTCTCTCTCTGCCCCTCCCCTGCTCGTGCTCTGTCTCTCTTGCTCTCAAAAATAAATAAAACATGAACAAATTTTTTAAAAAAGAGTGATACGTACCACCTTGTGCCTACTCTATGTAGGTTCGGCTAGCATTGTGCACATTCTATGTGTCAGTAGGTTACATATAGCTTTGTTTTCTTCATGTTACTAGAGTAATTTATTGTAGAAAATTAGGGGGGAAAGGCATAAGGAAGAGAATTTAAAATCATTTGTAATGCCATCAACTATAGGTAACTGATTTTGATTTTTCATCTTTGTAGCCTTTTTGGGGGGATGGATTTTTACATTTACCTTGTAGCAGATTCAAGTCATTACTTCCTTTCGTTTTTTGTTTGTTTCTTAAAAAAATAAGATACCCATAGAAACTTCCATCACACATGTAGATAGAGTGAACTGTGTTAACCACTCGTCACCACCACCCCCCCCCCCGCCTCCTTTCCCACTATCCAGATTTGTGCAACATTCGTTGTTTTGTGGTTTCTTCATCATATTTTAAAATTTTTTTAAACGTTTATTTTTGAGACAGAGAGAAACAGAGCATGAATGGGGGAGGGTCAGAGAGAGAGGGAGATAACAGAATCAGAAACAGCCTCCAGGCTCCGAGCTGTCAGCACAGAGCCCAACGCAGGGCTCGAATTCACGGTCGAGATCATGACCTGAGCCGAAGTGGGACGCTCAACCGACTGAGCCACCCAGGCGCCCCTTCATCATATTTTTCATTATCTAAGCCAAAAACAATTTTTCTTTTCTTCTCTATTATTAACAGTATAGCATCGTGGGTTTTTGTTTACTCGGGTGCAACGATGCTCTTAATAGGGGCAGTGGGAGCATCTCCAAGCAGTTCCTGTGAACTTTTTGCACAACCCCACGGGGCAGAATCCTTCTTTGCCTTCTGACACAGTGACATTTTGTAGACTCACCTTGCAGGCCCCTGCTCCGACCAGTTCTCCAAGGAACCCTGATTTCTGTTAGTGAATAATGGGTTTTAGAAATCAACGCCTGGGCGCTGCTTACACTTTGCTTCTCCCGTAAAAATGTTGCAAGTTCTCAGAGAACAGAACTGGGGGAAATACACACACACACACACACACACACACACACACACACGCCCAATGGGCTAGTCTGGGAAGAACACACCCTATGTTTCTCTATTACTCACTTACTCAAGTGCCTCTGGAAAACCCATGCGTCCCTCGATTCTCTGCAGCACCAGCTGGATGTCCCATAATGCACCGAATTTCAGTTCGGACACTATCCACCGGGGCTCAGCATTAGATCCCACAAGTTAAGGGCTCAGTCCCACAGGACTTGCCCCCGCCCCATTTCAGACACCAGCCGTTAAGTCTTGGGTCACCACCTGTACCTCTGACTGACCAGCTATAAATAGGACTTCCCACAACCACCTCTTTGTATTTGATAATTTGCGGGGAGGGCTCACAGAACTCGGGGAAATATGTTTAATTTTTTTTTTAATATAGGGTATTACAAAGGGTGGGAATAAACACCCAGATGAAGGGATACATGGGGCAAGATCCAGAAGTACCACAAGGGAAAGAATTCTAATCGCGTGTAGATGTGTTTACCCACCTGGCATTTCCAGACCCCGTACTTTCAGGATTTTGACGGAGTTTTTATTATGCAGGCACATCATGGATCATTAACTCAATCTCCAGCCCTTCTCCCCTTGCCCAGGGCTGGAAGATGGGGCCGACAGTTCGAAGCTGTTAATCCTGGCTTGGTCTTTCTGGCACCCAGCCCCATCCCAAAGCCATCCCGGAACCCACCGAGAGTCCCCTCATTGGAACAGAAGACACCCTTATCACCCAGGGAATTACAAGGGTTTTCGGAGCTCTGTGCCAGGAACCAGGGGCAGAGACAAGTTTTTATATGTTATATTATTTCATGGGGCTCATCCTGACATTTCAAGGTCAAAGTCAGCATTTCTGTTTTTCTTAAGTTTTTCGATTTTAGGTCTGGATCTCCTCTATATCCAGCCTGTGTGTGTGTGTGTGTGTGTGTGTGTGTGTGTGTGTGTGCGCGCGCGCATGTGTGTTGGATATGCGTGATAATTTACAAAATGATCACTGTATACGTGGAAAGTTCTGGAGAGGAAGCAAGACAATGCTTTTATGGCAACAAGCCCACAGTGGTGTGGGGAAAATGCTGGGGGGGGGGGGTGGTGAACACGGGAGGTCCAGATGACCTCACCACAAACAGCCAAGAGTGAAGAAGAGTCTCTCTCTAGGTGACAGGCCCGGTCTGGATGAACGGGGCCCGCCTCCTGGACCGCAAGTACCTGCCCATGGAGCTTCTAAGGAGGATCCTGTCACCCTAGTGGACCACACCTCTGACCTCCAGAGACACAGGTCAGTCTGTCGTCAGTCCGGTGCTTCAGATGCCGGCCACAGACCACGGGCCTCTCTCACTTCTGACCGATTGGCTGTCAGTTGGTTCCCATGACCCCCTCCTCAGGTCTGATCATTTGGTAGAATGGCTCCCAGAACTCCGGGAAAGACAGTGCCAGGGTTTATTGGCTAATCATAAAGAATACAAATGAACGACCAAATGGAGGAGACATCTGGGGAGAGGCGCAGGGGCAGGTGCACCGAACTCCCTTGCCCTCTGTGAGCTCACCACCCCCCCTCCCCGGCAGCTCCAACTCCGGAAGTTCTCCAAACCTTGTAGTTCAGGGGTTTTTACAGAGATTTCGTTAAGCAGCCACGGTTAATTAAAACATTGTCTGTTGGTGATGAGCTCACTTTCCAGCCCCGCTCCCTTCCCTGTCATCATGCGGTTGACCCCTCTCCTACCAGCCCCCATCCTGAAACTCTGGGGACACCAAGAGCCACCTTATCAGCACAAACACAGATAAGGTTGAAAAGGGCTCTTCATGAATATGTCGGAGGCTCCTTTCACTCCTATCTCTCAGGGTTTTAAAATACCCTATGCCAGGAACCAGGGACAAAGACCAAATATATATTTCTTTCTTTCTTTCTTTCTTTCTTTCTTTCTTTCTTTCTTTCTTTCTTTCTTTCTTTCTTTTTTTAAGTTTATTTATTTATTTTAAGACGGGAGACAAGTGGGGAGGGGCAGAGAGAGAGGGAGAGAGAGAGAATCCCAAACAGGCTCCGTGCTGTCAGTACAGAGCCCGACGCAGGGCTTGAACTCACGAACTGTGAGATCATGACCTGAGTCGAACTCAAGAGTCAGATGCATAACCCCCTGAGCCATCCAGGCAACTCCCCCCGAATAAACATTTCTTATTATATCACAATATCACAGCTTCACAGAAGACAGCAATGTGCTCATATCTACCTACCCCTGCATTCAATTTCAAATTGCATGACGTAGTCTCTGGAGACCTCCACTGTGAGCTCAGGAATGAACGGGAATGGAAAAAGGTGAATAATGCCTTGCTATTATTATGAAAATAATTCTCATCTACCTTGAAAGGATCTCAGGTTCCCCCAGGGGTGGCCAGACCACACTCAGAACCCCCCCCCCCCCCCCCCCCCCCCCCCCCCCCCCCCCGGCATAGAGAAAGGCACGGTAAAGACAACAGAACTGGAAATCCCGAGCGAAGGTTTTACGATCTTCTGGCCAGATCTTTATGGCATTGCACTTAGAAACTGATCCTCCAATGCACTGTTAAATATAAACTAATTTTGTAAAAGTTTGCAGACGTTAAAATGGTCCTAATTCATCTCTGGAACTCTAGCTTCTTCTATGTAATGGCTACCCAGCACCTGTGCTCAGATGTCCAAGAGACTTTTCCAGCCCAGCTTGTCCAGAACTGATCTCCTGATCTTCTGCCCGTAAATCTCTCCTCCTGTGGCATTTCCCATTTAGCTCCTCATTATAGCTGCTCAAGCACAAAACCCTGGAATTATATTTTTAAAGTTTATTTTTATTTATTTTGAGAGAGAGCCAGAGAGCAAGCAGGGGAGGGGCGGAGAGAGAGAGAGAGAGACAGAGACAGAGACAGAGACAGAGACAGAATCCCAAGCAGACTTTGCACTGTCAGCCAGATGCGGTTTTGAACTCACGAACCGTGAGATCATGACCGGAGCCGAAATCAAGAGTTGATGCTTATCCGACTGAGCCACCCAGGCGCCCCCAAACCCTAGAATTATTTTCGACTCCCCTCTTCCCTGGAATTACTTTGGCCTGAACCACCAGCCTCTCTCCCCGGGGTTCCTTCTACCTGTTCTCTCTGCTCTTACCCTCCTCACCCTAAACCCCTTCACTCTTAGGTTAACAACCGGAGTGATCCTTTGATACCTAAGACCACCTAATTTTCTGCTTAATATGATATGATTTTATGACTCCTTTCACTTAGAGTCAAAGCTGACTGTTTGAAACACCTTTAAGGTCTTACCTGGTCCCCCAGTGTTTCCCTTTATGACCCCAATCACTCTCTCCTGAAGCCACTCTGGCCACAGTGACTCCTGTCTGTTCCTTGAACACACCAGACCCAGTTCTGCCTCAGGACCTTTGCCCTGGCAGTTTCCCCTCCATCCCCAGTATGTTCTAACCCCCTCATTTTCCAGGTTTTGCTCAGGTGTAACCTTCTCACTGTGTTCTACCCTGCCTATTCGATTTAAAACTGCAAATCCCACTTTCTGTGCTGGAATGTCCATCTCCCCCTTACCATGCTCTACCGTTTCTTTCTCCTCCCCGCCCCCCACACCACAGCATTTATACTCATCTATTTATTGAGTTATTGTCTGTTGTTTATTTTCCGTCTGGCTCCATGAGAATGTCAATCCCACAGGTCAGAGATTCTTGTCAGTTTTCCTTCACTGGTGTATCCTAAGAAACCAGAATTGTGTCTGGCATTTAGGAGGCATCCAATCAATGTTTGTTAAATAAATGACAACATGGATATACGAATGCCTTTTAAAAAGTAGGATGCCTGGAATATCTGAGGTTGTGATTCAATGGAGACCAATCATCAGGAATTTTTTGAGAGTATTAATAAAAGTTTTTCACTTCAAGTGCCAACAATTCAACTAACCCTACAGGAAGGAAGGAAGGAAGGAAAGAAGGAAAGAAGGAAGGAAAGAAGGAAGGAAGGAAGGGAAGAAGGAAGGAAGGAAGGAAGGAAGGGAAGAAGGAAGGAAGGAAGGGAAGGAAGGAAGGAAGGAAGGAAGGAAGGAAGGGAAGGAAGGAAGGAAGGAAGGGAAGAAGGAAGGAAGGAAGGGAAGGAAGGAAGGAAGGAAGGGAGAAAGGAAGGAAGGGAAGAAGGAAGGAAGGAAGGGAAGGAAGGAAGGGAGGTGGGAAGGAAAAAGAAAGGAAAGAAAAAAGAAAGAAAAAAGGAAGGAAGGAAGAAGGAAGAAAGGAAGGAAGAAAAATGAAAGAAAGGAAGAAGAAAAAGGAAGGAAGGAGAAAGAAGAAAGAAAGGAAGGAAGAGAAAGGAAGAGAAAGAAAGAAAGAAAGAAAAAGAAAAGGGAGGAAAAGAAAGGAAAAAGAAAGAATTGTGTTCAGTTACAAGATAAGTTTCAGGCATGGCTGGATCCAGGGCTTCAAATGTTATCAGGATCCCTCTTTGCTCTCCTTCTCCTCTGTTTTACTCCCAGGCAGGCTCTCCCTTTATGGTGGTAAAGATATCCCAGGCTTCTCTAAGCTTTTATATTACCAGCTCCACCACACCCATGAGAAAGACAGTTGCATTTACTGGGTGTTCTTGTTCCCAGGCTCTCAACGGCACAGCAAGGGAGTGTGTATATTCATTTGTATTTATTTCAGTGTCTATCTCTATGGATTGGAAATGACATGTCTACTCTGATCTCTCCAATTCCAATCCAACAGCACAGGGTTTTTTCTCGCCTTCTCCCTTTCCCCATATGTGTACCTCCTTTCTCTGGCAGTTAGAAGGCAGGCTCCCATTAACTTAATTTGTTTGCTCATTGGACCAATGCTTTTGTATGTGACCGTTTCCCCCTTCCGCCGAGCGTCCCTGTGGATGCCCTCCTCACCCCGCTGGAGCTCTGACACCCCTTTGTGGCAGTTTTCTCCTTGCCTCGTTGGGGCTTTGAGTCCCCATGCCAAACTGCCCTACCAGCGGATGCTCTCCTCACCCTGCTGTGGCTGACTCCCCTTCCCTGGCTGCCCTTCTACGGGGACACCCTCTTCCAGCTTTGACCCTGAGTCCCCACGCTGGCTGCTGGCATACATATATGTCCTCCTCGTCCTGCTGGGTCCCTAACACCCACCATCAGGCTCAGAGACCCCCCCCTCCCCCCAGCCAGGCCATCACTTTGCAGGGACACTCCTGTCACCCTTCTTGGACTCTGATACCCTTGGGCCACCGTGTTTCCTTTTCCTTCCTGCAGAGATGCTGACTTTTATTCTGCCCCACCCAACGGCTTTATGGCTGAATTGTTTAGGGAAGGAAGAGAGGGAACAGGAAGAGGAAGTGCCTCTATGTCAGTCACCCCAAGAGACTCAGGACTCCCGGGCCGTCACCGTTTGGAGGGGGGCCTGAATGCCCACATGGCTTCCGTGGTCAGACAACTTGCTGGCATCCCTCAGGCAGCCAAGGGCAGGGACCTCCTCTCTGCTTTCCCTGACGTGCCTCCCCCCTGGCACTTCTCACCGTGGATGCATTTACCTGCACGCACTCAGAGCTGCGCCTGGCCCATGGAAGCATCGAGAAGTATTTGTTAACGAAGGAGTCCTACTCGAGAGTCATCCCACGTGGACAGGGAGGTTAGGAGCCTACTACCCAAGGAGGGTGTCCTGGGGCCCTCGTGGGGCTCACGGAGGCCCCTGTGTCCTTCCTCGCGGGGTCCCCCTGGCAGGTGGTACCCCTCTGGTCCGTGCAGCGCCGGTGACTTCTGGGAGCGGACAGACAAGGAAGTGTAGTTAGCATTCATTCATTGCTTATGTTGTACAAGCTGTCAAAACTAATGAAATTTTATGACAGACGGGCAACGACCAGCTTCCTGGTGTTATTTATCTTTCTCGCTCCTGGCTCGGAGCACTGGGTGATTTTTCATTTACGTTTAAAAATGCCAAAATGACTAAGCTCAATTCGCCTCCTCAGAAAACCGGCAAATTGTATCAATGCACAAATGTAATTAATAATCATCAGGCATGAGAAATGAGGAACGGTTATGCAGGAAAGTCTATCTTTCCAGGCTCCTTCCTCTCCCCGCTACCTTTTCAGCCGGTTCCCAAACTCCAGGCACATACATCATGGGTCCCCCGCGCCCCCCACCCCCCACCTTCATTGTTCATATCTGATAGCGGGTGTTTGCAATGACAAACAAAAGGTTCTTGGGACTGGTCACATGAGTTGCCATGGCTCAACGGATTCATTTATAGCAGCCTCACAGGGATGATGCAAATAGATGTAACACGTAGGGGAGGGAAAGATGAAAAAAAAATCCAGTGGAAGAGGAGAGAAGAGGTGTCAGGAGACAGGTTAATTCTAGAGTGACGAGACTGTGAGACTGTGTTCGTGTAGCCAGGAGAAACCTGCAGACCCAGTCCGTCCTGACATCCCCATCGTATGTGCTTCGAACGGTTCTTTGGTTCTTTCGTGTACATCACCTTGAACTCTGTCACCTGCTCATTCTGGCCACATGTGATCTGCACTGTTCTCTTGCTCTCAGCCGTACCTGTGATTTGCCAGGCTCTTTCGCCTCTGCAATTCCTGGCCCTCCCCCGAGTACTTCCGGGGGTCTTTGGAGGTAGATGGTTAGTTCTTTGCATCATCTGCATGATCACGATGATGCTGATGATGTCTTTTCTGCTGGCCCCATTGGGGTTCGGTTCTGACGAGCTGCGTTTTTAAGGCCCCAAAGCAATGGCCCCGTGTCCTCGGGGGCCCTCCAGTACCAAAGGCATTTTTCCTTCTGTGGAGTCAGGGTAGTAATTCCTCCACTTCCAGTGTTTTAACAGAGGCTTTAAAAAAACAAATTTTTTTTTTTTACATTTTTTTAATGTTTATTTTTGAAAGAGAAAGAGAGAGACAGAGTGCGAGCAGGGAAGGGGCAGAGAGAGAAGAGAAGACGCAGAATCCAAAGCAGGCTCCAGGCTCCGAGCTGTCAGCACAGAGCCTGACTTGGGGCTCAAACCCACGAACTGTGAGATTGTGACCTGAGCCGACAACTGAGCCACCCAGGCGCCCCAACAGAGACCTTTAAATTGCTCTATGTGCCTTCCAGAAAAGCCTTCTCGATTTTTTTATTTTTTTATTTTTTTCAGTAAACAGGTCTTGGGCGAGGAGACAAAGCTGAAAAGGCAGACATTATGGCCCACTTGAAACCCAAGCCCCGGCCACCATGACTGAGGCTTTGTGAGGGGGCCAAGCTTCTCTGCTCGCCTTTTCTCCCCCAGGATGGGCGATTTCCCAGAGGGCTCTTCCGGCGTCTGTGCACCTTGGCCCTGGGAAGGCCAGACGTGTCCAAACATGCTGGTGTCACTGCACCAGCTCAGGCTCCAAACGGCACTCTTGACTCAAAGGTGGCCTTACAGACAGTCCGCTCTGTGCTTGTCACCGTGGGGCTTCCTGACAAGCCAATCAGACCCAGTACTTGCCCTCAAGGACGTTGTCATACCAACAGGCATGGAGCAAACAACCTGATGGTAGGGGAGGTGACCGTAAGTGGAACAAGAGAGGTACAGATGATGAAGAACAGGAATTGCGGTAAAGAGGAGGGCTGTGTCCACAGAGTTGAAGTAGGAGGTTGGACTCGAACTCAGCCGTGAGCGATGGGAGCGCGTACAGGAGGAGACTAGAAACGGTGCTCCAGGAAGAAGCTCGAAGCTCCTCCAGGGGCTGCAGGAACGAGCAAAAGGTGGATGGATGTTACTAGCAATACGCAGGGAAGGGCGAGGGTTCAGATTGGCTAGGAAGGGGAAGTTTGGGGAGGTTCTGGTGAAAGCGGGGGGCGGGGGAGGTGGTCAGACTGGATACCAGAGGTCCTTGACCAGCTGGCTGAGTCTGCGTCCTGCTGTATACACAGCAACACCTGCCAAATAGAGATGACGTTTCAAACAGAGCCATGGAATGGCCATGGAGAACAGGAGCGTCTTTCTGGATCAGGTAGACCTACCTGGATCAGTGAGCGTCAGGTGAACAGGAGAAACCAAGGCGGGCAGGTTCGTGAGGGGGCCTCTGCAGTAACAGCACACGTGGGTACGGAGATTGGGAGCCGGACAAGATGAAAATAAGGAGAGAGGGGCTGGACACAGCCTGTGGGGGAAGAGAGGAATCTAAGCAAAGTCGAGCACGAGCAGTTGGAAAGGGAGAGCAGCAGGGCGCCTGGGTGGCTCAGTCTAAAAGCATCTGACTTCGGCTCAGGTCATGATCTCATCGTGGTTCATGGGTTCGGGCCCCGCGTCGGGCTCTGTGCTGACAGCTCGGAGCCTGGAGCCTGCATCGGATTCTGTGTCTCCCTCTCTCTGCCCTCTCCTCTCTCTCTCTCTCTCTCTCTCTCCCAAAAATAAATAAACATTAAAATTTTTTTTTTAAAAATAAAGGAAAGAGAACAGCATGAGATCCAAGAGGCAGAGTGATTTTCTTTTTTTGGGGTGGGGGGCTGGCGCAGGATTGTGATGGAATCATATCTCCAAAGCAGCTTTAAAAGGTGGGTGGGAGACGATGATTCCCAATTTGGAGGCAGGAAAATTGTGCCGGAGAGCAGTCAGTGGTATGTTCATGCTCAATTGCTATAAGGCAGACCTGTCTCTTACACCCGGACTTTTGGCTTTAAAACCTTTGCTTTTTTTTTGCCTTTGCATGCCTGCACAAGCAGCTGTATAGAGAGGGGTGGCAGAAAAAGGACTGGAATAAAAAAGATGAGTAGTAAAGATTTAAGCTTGGTGACAAAACAAAGCCCTTTGTAACGGTTCTTGGGAGAACCATCAGGCGAATGAACTCTCCTAATCCAATCGGGTAAGAAATTTCCTGGGCATATGGATCCATAATCCCATTTTAAATCCCCTAAAAGGAGAGTCTAATAAGAAATCGACTCCAACGGAAAACAAACTAGAGGTAATAATTGTGCTGAGACACTGGGCATTCCCTCCTTTCCCCCTACCCTGCCCAGGAACACAGGCCGTCCAATAAAAGCCATGAAATCCATAATAGAAATTGCCTCAGCCCGAAGCTTCTGGAAGGTCCATGTGTTCATAACAGACCTGTTGCTGTTGATTATCTCCAGCGATAACCAGCTGCTTAACGAAAACATCCGTTTTCTGAGAATTTGGATCCTTTCACGGTCTGTTTCACACTTGGGGACGAAATGGCATTGGGTCGTACCTCTCTTCAGCTGGTGGGCAGGAGAGGTGGGAAATCAGGGTCTTGCCAATGTTCTATTTTTCTTTCTGTTTGTTGTTGCAACTGTACTCGTTAGACCAGGCGAGAGCTGCCAACATTTATAACTTGGGCTTTTCTAATTAAAGTTCTGCCGAAAAGCCTCCTCTTGTCTTCTGACTCCCTCGGCAGGAATGTGTGCTCATAACAGAGGCATCTGCCCCCTGGACTAACCTTTCTTGAAACCAGATAAACAAAGTAATACTAATAAAAATATCCATCTGTGCTTAAAGATAAATAGAGCATTAATATACCAAACTGAGATCTGGATTCTTTTGGAAGCCAGCTTTAATGATATTAGACATCTGTCCCAGCTTGCGTCCCGTTCCTTTTCCGTTTGCACACTCGTGTAAGAAAACAAAGTGGAAGGAGTTCGTCGGGGGTACATGGAGCCACCCCCTGACCGACGCCCTTTTCCGAGGCCACCGCCCCAGTGAGCCGATGGGGTTCCTTAACATTTGGCACGCTGCTTGGGTTTCATCCTGCATTTTAAACACTGTGGTCTTTCTTCATTTTTTGCTTTTAGATGCCTGCCTGAAAGCCAACTTAATCGTTCATAACGCTAAGCAGGATTGCCGTGTAGACCAGATGTACAAACGTCATGGCGGCCATTCTCTTTCTGAAGTCAAGATGCGAGAGTATCCGGGAAGCATCTGGAGCCATCCGTTTGCAAGGAGAGAGCACCAGGTCAGGTCTGCAAAGAGGGAGGGTGAACGTTTCTTTTCAAGGAGAGTACGTGGAAGGTAGAAACCAGCGTCTCAGTGTTCCAAGTAACATGGTTAACACTCAAGGAGCGTCGCAGGCAAGGTGCAATGGTGGGAAAATGTTCTCCACTTGAGGGCAGACCCGTGGACCTTGGTTTCTTAGATTTGGCACTAACTCCAAAGAGATAGGGGTGAGTCAGTGGGACGAGGGCCAAGAGGGAAATGTACCAGGGGCGTTTAGCGTTGTTACGATGATAGGGTTGGGTGTTGCTGGCCGGTTAGTGCCTGAAGACCAAGGATGCCCAAGTACAGCAATGTAAGGAACAGGCTTGCACAGCAAAGGCTGGCCAGTCCCAAACGCGGATGAGTTAGTATTGAGATGCGTTGACATTTTGAAGTAGTGAAAATGGGGGCGCCTGGGTGGCCCAGTCAGTTAAGCATCTAACTCTTGGTTTCGGCTCAGATCGTGATCTCACCGCTCACGGGATCGAGCCCCACGTTGGGCTCTGTGCTGACAGTGCAGAGCCTGCTTGGGATTTTCTCTCTCTCCCTCTCTGCCCCTTCCCTGCTCACACACACACTCTTTCTCTCTCTGTCTCAAAATACATACACTAAAAATAAATAAGTAAATAAATAATGAAAACTTTTTTTAAAGACAAAAATCTTACACAGAATCCACAACATATAAAACATAGTGAAGAAGGGCTATTTTTCCTGAAGGAGAGGCAGTCCCTGAAATACTTCTAGGGAACACAGCTTAAGAACCACTATTCTAGGGGCACCTGGATGGCTCAGTCGGTTGAACACCCAACTCTTGATTTCAGCTCAGCTCATGATCTCAGGGTCATGGGATCAAGCCCCATGTGGGGCTCCGTGCTAAGGCTGGAGACTGCTTAAGAGTCTCTCTCTCTCTTTTTGCCCTTCTCCCCTGCTCATGCTCTCTCTCTCTCTCTCTCTCAAATAAAATGGAAAAAAAAAACCCACTATTCTAGGTGCTACTCATTGGCCATAGAGTTCTAACAACCTGTCTGGTTGTGCAATGTGCTATAAGAATCAACTGATTAAAAAAAAAAAAACACCACATTTTTTAAAAACTGTAATTGTGTTCCTCTCAACATTTTACATGAGAGTTTTTAAACATACAGAAAAATGGAAAGAATTGTAGGTGCCCCAGGTACCGACCACTTAGATCCCACGGTTGCCAACGGTTTGCCCTTTTTGTCTCCTCCCAGATCCTTCCGTTTGCGTTGATTCATCTCATTTTGAAATTCCTTTCAAAGTGAGTTGCAGACATCGGTACATCCCATCTCTAATTTCTGAACCTGCACGTCCACCTTTAACGAGAGCAAGAAGTCAAACTGACGTGCAGAGAAGGGAATAGATCTAGGGTAAGGTTTGGTGAGCTGTAAAAATATAATTATATGGCTCAGACCCTTATCAAGATACAACACCTCCGAAAGATACGACCTCTGAAAGTTTCCTCATGGCCCTCCCCAGCTAGCGCCCTGCCCCCTCCCCCCACCCCCCTGGGTCCTGACAGCTGCTCAAACAATCTGTCCGTGGAGTTCATTCCGTCAGACGAGCTGACAGTTTGCTGGAAAGAATCATTATGGCTGGTGTCTGAATGGACGGGGCAGGGGTAGTCAGGAGGCTTGTGGCCCATCAGGAACACCGCTCTCTTCTACAGCCCGCAAGCCCGAAGGTTGGGCTGGATCTTTGGCTCCCCTCGATTTTTTTTTTTTTAATTGTGCTAAAAGATACATAACATAAAACGTCAGTTTTATGTGTGCACTTTGGCGACGTTAAGCACATTCACATCATGGGGTGACCATCGCTCCTATCCATCCCCAGGAATGTTCTCATCACCCCAGGCTGAAGCTCCGTCCCCCTTAAATGCTAACTCCGCACTCCACATCCCCCCGGCCCCTGGGAGCCTCCTTGCTACTTTCTGGCTCTATTAATCTACCTACTGTCTACGCCTCGCATCCATGGAATCACACAGCATTTGTGCTTTTATGACTGCCTTATTTCACTCAGCGCAATGTCCTCAGGGCTCCTCTGTGTTGTCACCTGTGGCAGAATTTCCTTCCTTTTTACGGCTGAGGAATATTCCGTTGCGTGCGTACAGAGTCTTGTGTGTCTCCGTTTTTCTGGTGATGGATGCTTGGGTCGTTTCCACCTTTCGCTGCCGTGAAGGAGGCAGCCGTGGGCACGGCTGTCACACACATCTGTTCCCGTCCTTACTTGCGTTTCTTCTCTGCCTTCTCCGAAAATTCTTCAGCCACACCTGCGGTCATGAGGGTCCGCACCAAAAATGCGCTCAGATGCGTCCCTCCTTCCTTCCCGAACTGCCTTACCCTGTGCCCGGAGGCCCTCCTCCTCCCTCACCTGGACCACTCCCCTCGCTTCCTCCCCGCAGTTCTCCACAGCCTCTCTTGGCCACCTGACATTTTCTTTTTATCTTTGAGAGAGAGAAAGAATGGAGGAGGAGGGGCAGAAGGAGAGAGAGGGGGAGAGAGAGACTCTCACACAGGCTCCACGCTGTCAGCATGGACCCCGATGCGGGGCTCGATGCCACGACCCTGGGATCGCGACCTGGGCCAAAATCAAGAGTCGCGCACTCAACCGACTGAGCTGCCCAGGCACTTCCTCTACCAACATTTTCTGAACCTTATACTGCAGCCAGAGAGCTTTCAAAGGCAGTTCTGGTCATACCCCCTCCCTGTTCGAACTCTCCAGCAGCTCCCGATGATGCGGAGGAGAAAACCCCAGCACAGTCAGTCCTGCCCGTCTGGCCCTGCTCACACTTTCCCTCCCATACTCTGTGCCGAAATGACTTTTGCTTGCCTAAGCACGCTCGGTTCCACTCGCCTCTCCCCTTTTTCACAACACGTACTTGGGCCGTTCTCCCTGCTCCTGGGATGTCCTAACCTCTTGTCCTTTAGGACTTAATGTAGATACCGCTGCTTCTGAGAAGCCTTCTCTGTGCCCACCCAAGACGGAGGTAGGTGTACCCATCGCTTCCTCCCTTAGCGGCCCCGAGGGATGTTGGTCTGTCTCCTGAGACACGTTTGGCACATACGTCTTGGGTTGTAATATCCTCAGTGTAAACACAGGTCGCATCCACATGGGGTCGGACCGCCAGGTTGAGCCTGGTCAACCATTTTGGAAAAACCTGACCTCCAAAACTTTGGAAAAGCCTGTGCTACAGTTCCAGCGAGGTACTGATAAGCCAGTTTTCGAGAAAAAGTTAAAAAAAAAAAAAAAAAAAGCCCAGAGTTGTGGTATTTGCTGATTATTATGGTGTTGATTCTCTGCTCGTGGCCAATTTCAAGCCGCTGTCATAAGGTTACTGGGCACAGACTTGGGAAGTCAGTCATGCTGACCACACCCCAGTGGTTTCCTCCCAAGACCTTTAAATTCCGCCAGATTGAACAAATCAGTTGTTTCTAGAAGATTCCTTCAATTCTGTATACCTGTTGTCGACTTTCAGGTAATGTTCTACAAACTTCAGATTTTTTTTCTATTAAAAAAATCACCCCCTAAATAGTCTGAAGGGCTAAGGAATGTGTTACAAAGATATGTGCAGCATTCAGTGCAAGATAAGAACAAAGCCAGCATGTATTAAGTGCTTACTGTGTACCAAGTACTGGGTAGTGACCTTTCCCCGTGTTTTTCCTGTTAATTCTCATAATCCTGTGAGGGCGGTATTACAATATTCCCATTGTATAGAGGTGGAAACTGAGTCCCAGAGCCACGAATGGAACTCACGTCCATCTGATCTGCGAATCCAAGCTATGGCAAATCGCCTCCAGGGAAGAGGGAGGGACTAGAAGCGAAAGCAAAGGGAAGGAGAGTTAGCTGCTCAGACAATAATCCATCAAAATACTGTCACCCTCATTTCTTGGCTTCCCTGTTGCTCCTTAAGCTTCATTCATAACAAATTACGTGCTGTCCCCCTTTCCTTCTTCTTGCGTCGGTTTCCCCTGTCACCTGGCTGAGGATTTCTCGAACTCCAGGGTCTGTGTCCCCAAGGCAAGGGTAGTTCTCACCACCATGGGCCTGGCCTGTGCGGCTCTGACCTTCCTGAACTGTGTTCTCCTCTCTTCAGCCGTATCCTGACGCCTAGCACAGTGCCTGACACGTACACATTGAGTGGATGAATGTACCCATGTATTTTTGGCTGCCAGGCAACTTGATTTTGAACTGGGGGGAGATTTCACTCAAGGGAGAAAAGGTGGGACACTGGAATGAATGTCACCATCAACAAGAACACAGTATGGTTGGAAGAAGGTGCAGGCTTGGGGCTGGGGCCCAGGCCTGGTTTTTGCGTTTATTTCATGTGTGCCCATGTATGTTACTTCACTTTTCCAGTGTCCTCATCTAGAAAGAGGCATCTCATGCCTCTCTTTTATAGATATTTACAGGTGTCCGTTGCTCTCCAGCTGTTGGGGAAATGGCAGTGAACCAAACATAGGCCTTGCCCTGTGGCACTTACATGGCAGACAGAATCCAATACTGATCTGAGTAATAATGGGTCAGGCACGGATGGGGCCTAGGAGGAGAAAGAGAGCAAGGTAGCAGGGTGGGGAGTGATTGGAGGTGCTCTGTAAGCGGTGTGGTCAGGTGCGCCATTTTGGACGGATGATGTTTGATGTTCAGAGGCTGAGGGAAGTGAGGGGAAACCCACGTGGGTTTTCTTGTTCTTTCTTTTCTGTATATTGTGTTAAAATATACATAATGTAGGGGCGCCTGGGTGGCTCAGTCGGTTAAGCATCCGACTTCAACTCAGGTCACCATCTCGCGGTCCGTGAGTTCAAGCCCCGCATCGGGCTCTGTGCTGACCGCTCAGAGCCTGGAGTCTGCTTCGGATTCTATGTCTCCCTCTCTCTCTGCCCCTCCCCCATTCATGCTCTGTCTCTCTCTGTCTCAAAAATAAATAAACGTTAAAAAAATTTTTTTAATAAAAAAATAAAATAAAATATACATAATGTAAAATTTCCCATTTTGACCCTTTTTTTAAATATTTATTTTTGAGAGAATACAAGTGGGGGGAGGGGCAGAGAGGGTGGGAGAGAGGGAATCCCAAGCAGGCTCCACGTTCAGTGCAGAGCCCGACGCGGGCTCCATCCCATGACCTGTGAGATCGTGACCTGATCCCAAATCAAGAGTCAGATGCTCAACTGACCCAGCCACCCAGGCGCTCCCATTTTAACCCTTTTCAAGAGTACAGTTCTGGAAGGTGCCTGCGTGACGCAGTCGGTTGAGTGTCCAACTTTTGAGTTCGGCTGAGGTCATGATCTCACGGATTCTGGGATGGAACCCCTCGTCGGGCTCTGCGCTGAGTGTGGAGCCTGCTTGGGATTCTTTCTCTGGCTCTGTCTCTCTGCCCCTCCCCTCCCCCTCAAAAATAGATAAACTTAAAGAAAACAGAAGAGTACAGTTCTGTAGCATTAAGTACCTTCACATGATCGTGCAGCAGTCAGCACCGTCCATCTCTAGAACTTCCTTTCATTTTCCAAACCAAAGCTCTGTCTCTTTTAAACGCTGACTCCCCACCCCCTCTCCCCAAGGCCCTGGTGCCCAGCCTTCTACTTTCTGTCTCTATGGATCTGACTAATTTGGTCACGTCGCAGAAGTGACGTCGTGACCGACTGATTTCACTCAGCACGGTGTCCCCAGGATTCATCCAGATTGTAGCGTGCATCAGAACTGTCCGCCTGTCTGAGGCTGGCCGCCATTCCATCATATGTCTATACCGCGTTGCCTTTTTCCATTCATTTGTTGGCAGACACTCAGGTCATTTCCACATCTTGTCCGCTGCGAATAATGCTGTCGTGAACATCAGAGTGCAGATACCTGTTTGACTCCCCGGTTGTAAATTCTTTTGGGTATATGTCTACCCAGAAGTGGGATTGCCAAATCATACAGAAGTTCTATTTTTCACCTTTGAGGAACTACCATACTATTTTCTGTAGCAGCGGGACCGTCTTACCTTCCTGTCGACGGTGCGCGAGGGTCCCAATCTCTCCGGGTCATCGCCGACATGTGTTATTTTCTGTTTATGTTAATAAGAGCCATCTCAATGGGTGTGAGGTGCTATCTCCTTGTCGCTTTGATTTGCTTTTCTTCAGTGATTTGTGATGTTAAGCATCTTTCCATGTGGATTTTAGAATTTTACACGAAGGATGTAATAACAGGAAAGCAACTGTAGGACTGACCTGATCGAGGTCCCCATGGAAGACGTCCCATGTCTGATTTGGGGGCCGTGGCAAAGAGTTTGAGTTTGCCTCTGAGCGCGACAGAAGTCTCCGGAGGCTTTTGAGAAGGGTCGTAGCATGATCTGACTTACATTTTGAGTGGATTTCATTCTGGCTTTCTGACCACACATATTTTTTTTTTTTTTTTTCCAATGGGGCACCGTCTGGGACTAATTATCCACCAAATACACTTAGCGGTGATATTTATCATCATCATAAAAACACACTGTGGGTAAAGAGATTTACGCTTTGTAGAACGCCTCCTCATACATCATCTTGTTCAACTCTTTGGGCAGTTTGTGTTGCCCCCGTCTCCTTAGTCACTGGGTATTTTAAGAGAGGATCCTGGGCATGCCCCTCATGATCAGAAAAGAGTTTTAGCACCCGGCTCTGGCGACAGCCTATTAGTGGTGGAATTTTCTGGAAATTAGCCCATCTGTTTATAGCTAAGCCACGGGTGCCTGTGCAGAATCACACATGGGCAACCCCAAATTTTCCTTTAAAGCCCTTCACCGGCTGTCCTTTGATCCCGCGATATTTTCTTAGTGGGCCATTCATTGTCACTGCCTCCTTCTTCATCCAGGGCTCCTGAAGATTCTACTCCATGTCAATGAGCTTTAGAGACTCTTTCAATGGGTTTTAGTGGTCCTTCCTCTGGAAAAACTCCAATGCATTCATTTGTTGATTCATTCATTCACCCAGTGTGTATTTACTAGGAGTCCACAGTGGATAGTAATTATAGTAAACACGGGAAGCCCAGTGGTGAACAAGCAGAGATGGTCTTTGGCGTCCCGGATCTGGGGAAGTCAGACGGACGCACCAGGCATAAGGGATAAGGGTAAGAAATGGACACGAGCAACACACGACCCTGAGACACACTCCACCTCCATGGGGGATGGACGCACACAAGGCCACACGCCGTGCGATGCCGCCATTCAGAACAGAGAGGGTCCCTTGGAAGCCCCGATGGCACAGCCACCTGACAAGCAAGCTCACTCCTCAGTGGAATGAGACCCAAGACCCAGTTAACCGCAGAGAACCTCCCGCGGGACAAGGGATGGCCACCGGGGACAAAATGCGCTTTTCACGTGGCAGGAATAAACCACCTCAGTTCAAGGCAGGAGTCTAGCATTCCGACAGTTATATCGTCCCAAGAGCATAAAGACCGAGTCCATTTTTATCACACCATCCAACTGTCCTTTCTGGTCGGGTCTTAACCTGCAGGACTGGGTGACCAGAAGAGATGGAGAACTCTGGGTGCCTCAGTGATAGGACAGTGACCTCTGAAGCTTGGGAAAGAACTTTCCTTATTTCCCCCTCTCCATGGGCTTGACGTTGTTGTTTTTTTTTTTTTTTTTTTTTTTTAGTGGGGGTGTCAGAAATGTGGGGCGGCTTCGTAGGATACCCTAGCCTTCAGTGGGAAATCCCATGAACAGACGAAGAAGCAGTTCAGAATCAGCTGTGAGCTCACTCGTCTCTCAGCAGATATTTATTGAGCACCTACTTTGGGTCAGGCGTCGGTCAGACGCGGGGGACAAACAAAGAATCCCTCTCCTCTCGTGGAGCTTACTTTCTCTCTGTAGCGAAGAGACTCAATAAAAAAAGAGTAAATGAGGGGCGCCTGGGTCGCTCGGTCAGTTAAGCATCTGACTCCTGATGTCGACTCAGTTCGTGGGATTGAGCCCCACGTCGGCTCTGCACTGACAGTGTGGAGCCTGCTTGGGATTCTCTCTCTCTTCTCTCTCTGCCCCTCCCCCTGCTTGTGCTCTCCTCTCTCAAAATAAATAAATACACATTAAAAACAAAAAAGAGTGAGTGGCTAGATAAACAGAAAAAAATCAGAGATCAGGAGCCGTAAAGAAAATAGAAAAGGGTCATGGCGGCGGGGGGGGTGGTGGGGGGCGCCCGGGTGGCTCTGTCGGTTAAACATCTGACTTTAGGTCAGATCGTTACCTCACGGTCCGTGAGTTCAAGCCCCACATCAGGCTTTCTGCTGTCAGCACAGAGCCTGCTTCAGATCCTCTCTCTCTCTCTCTCTCTCTCTCTCTCTCTCTCTCTCTCTCTCTTTCTCTCTCTCTCTCTGCCCTTCCTCCGCTCATTCTCTGTCTGTCTCTCAAAAATAAACTTAAAAAAAAAAACTCTAAAAAAGAAAAAGGTAATAGGGACAGATTAGGGAATGTCATTTCACCTGGATGTATGTCCTAACCAGTCTCCGAGACCAGGATGGGAGGGCAAGTGGTTTACAGGAGAGGTCATTCCAGAAAAGACCAGCAGAGGAGTGGGGGAAATGAGACAGAGTAGGGAACCAGTAACGGGTGTCGTGCCAGACAAGTGACCGTGCGGGCACCTGGGGACCCAATGTACACCTGTGCCTCAGAGTTATCTCAGCTGTGCATCGAAGGTGCTGGGAACGAATGAGTGGCCGCTCCCCGGGCCATCGAGTCACTGGCAGGGCCAGTCATACCTGCCTCTGGGCAGAGTGGGCTCCAGCAGTCAGAAGCCTCAGGTGGGGCCACAGATGCTGTGTCTAGAATCCAGTCACGTGCACACCCAACACTGACCATGACAGCATCGGGGTGACATTGCCGCCCTCCATTCCCTCGTCTAATGTCAAGCAGGAAGCAGCCGTGGAAGGATCTGGGCAAAGAACATTCGCGCAAAGAGAAATGGTGTGCGCCCAGGCTGGAGGTCCGCTGGGGGTGACGTGGGGGAGGCAGGCAGGGCCCCAGGTTCGTGGCAAGGAGGCGGGCGTCATCCTAAGTGCAATGGGAAGCCAGCGGAGAGTTCTCGAAGGGCCCATCTACCTCATGGGATCACGTTTTCCTAGCGCTGGAAGGGACTGGCCCCTTGGAGGAAGGGTAGGACGGCCTGTGGAGGCAGCCCGGGGCATAGAAAGTAGAACCTGGGACAATGAGGGCAAACACTGCCCAGCCCAGGGCTGTGGGAAGGGCCTCTCTCTCTTTTGTAGCGCATTCTGATTTAAAGTGGAGACAGCCCAGGCGGGGACCCTGGCCTATTCTGAGGATGGCCAAGCCTTGAAGACGAGGAACAATTAGATAGTAAAAGGATTGGAAAACGGGGAGTTTCCAGGGGCCGTTTCTTTGTGAAGCTCGTGATGCCTTTTGACAAAGTGTGACGCAGGGAGAAAGCCACAGGCTTGCGGGGCCGCCTGGCTCGGCTCGGCGGGGTGGCCAACAAGCGGTCGCTCACACACAACGGGGTCGGTTCCTCCAGTTATGAATTTGGAACCGAGGCATGCAAAAAGAGATTACAGTTCAGCATTCACTGCATGCGGTCGGTGAAAAATGAGGCTGTCATAGGCAGGCTGGGACTCAATCTGCAAGGGAATGTGTGCACATGGGAGCCCTGGCGGCTGGGCACGGGCGATGGGCAGAAACGGCCAGGCTAGAGGCTCAGGGCTCCCAACAGCTCTGGGTGGGAATTTCTTCCTTTTTGGCTGTGAACTTCGTCCTTCCTTGTGTCTCTGACCCCGGCGGTGGCGGGGGGGGGGGGGTGTTCCTTTGTTTCTTTCTTTCTTTTTTCTTTCTTCTCCTGCTTATTCTCCATTAGAAATGTGTCACCTGGCTTTCAAAACTTAGGTGGCCGAAACGAAGAGGGCCCTTTCAGTTCCGGAGGGAAGGGGAAGGCATTCAGTACCCTAGAATGACAGTACCCTAGAATACCCTAGCAAGACAGTACCCTAGAATTAGGTGAATTTTTTGGAGCCGTTGAGAATCATCCGATCAAAACCCCTCCTCCTGGAATGAGAAGACAGAGGCCCCGAGATGCTAAGTGACCACCTCAGGTTCCCACGGCCTCCCGGCTGGCAGAGCCGAGGTCAGAGCCTAAGTGCGCTGACTTTCGTGCCAAGATTCTTTCCGTGACACCCACAGACTCATTTTCCTCCTTTCTGTGCGGGGAAGCTTGAGTTACTGGCAGAGCTCATTCAGAGCCCCAGACAGCTGGAGCCTTTGGCCTGCTAGTAAGCTTTGCTCCTGCCCAGAAGCCATGGGAGGAACGTCCGTGACTCATTGGTCCGTGCTGTTTCCTTTGTGCAGCACGAATTCCATGCCTCGGACTTGGCACTGGAATCGCAAGGGAGGGGGCTGCGGCCTCAGGAGAGGGGTCTGCACCCTAAGGAGATGACCGACGGACTAGTCAGTACAGTATTAGCAGAGGCAGTAAGTAGAGTGGTTAAGGCCAGCCTTCCAGAACCAGACATCCTGGGTGTTCACCTCAGCCCTACCTCTTACTAGCTGTGGAACTCGGGCGATTTATTTAATCTTCCACCTGTGAAACAGGGAGACGGGTACACATACCTCTGGTGGTTATCTTTTGCTGAGTAACAGTACTGCTCTACACATCATGGCTTAAAACAACACATATTTATCTCTCGCGGCTTCCGTGGCTCAGGATCTGGGCACCGCTCAGCTGCGTCCTCTACGGGACTGAAGGCCAAGCGTCCGCTGGGGTTGAGATCTCATCTGACACTCGACTGGGGAAGGATCCACTTCCAGCTCGATGCAGGTGCCTGCAAAATGTATTTCCCTGTGACTGTGGGACCAACGGCTTCATGTGCTTGTCGGTTATTGACCAGAGGCCACTCTTGGTTCCTTGCCACGGGGGCCCCAGTGTGGCTTCTTGCTTTCTCAAAACCAGCCAGGGAGAGAGAAGCACTGGCAAGTCGGGCACTACTGTGTCGTGTGATCACGTCACCTTTGCTGTGTTCCGTTGATCAGGAGTAAGTCACAGGTCCTGGCTGCCGCTCAAAGGTGGGGGCGGGGATCACACAAAGGTATGAACACCAGGAGTCGGGGATCATGAGGCCACCCTTAGCGTCTGTCCACCGGGTCTCAAAGGGTTATTGTGAGGAGTGAGGTCATATACATCAAGCTCTTTGAAGAGGACCCCTACTCAGGAATCACTGTGACTATTGGCTGTGGTGAAGGTCATGTTATCATCGCCATCAGGAGACTATGCCCTCTTCCCTTATACTTGAAAAGTCTCCCGTGGTCTTTAGGGGACTTGGGAGGAGGACAGGACTCATTGTAAGCAAACACCTACAATAGTTAGCAAGTAAAATAGCTCCAATGACCTAATTTAATTCTGTTTTCTTAGTTGGAGGCTCCATGGTGAGTGGGAAATATACAAAGTTGGGAGTTTTAAAACTTATGAATCTATAGGCGACTTCCTCTGGACTACACGAATACTGCCCGTCCTCTTTACCTTCTTCTTAAACCAGACTTTCCAACTTATTGTCACTTTTTTTTTTTTTATAATTATGAGGTTTAAATGTTAGAAAAGTATCTAAGGTGGTATAATTGCTGCTGCTTTTATTTTTTTACTGAGGCGTAATCGGCCTATGGCATCATGTTCGTTTCAGGTCTATCACATGATGATTCGGTATTTGTATATACTGTGAGTTGATCACATCCCCTAGGTTAAGCCCCACGTGAACACCCCCCATGATACGTAGTGAACAGATTTTTTTCCTGTGATGAGATCGTTTAAGATCTGTTCTCCTAGCAACTTCCAAGCTTGTAACTTGGGTGGCTCGGTCGATTAAGCGTCCGACTCTTGATTTCGGCTCAGGTCGTGATCTCACCATTTGTGGGTTTGAGTCCCGCGTCGGGCTCCGCACTGACAGCGTGGGATTCTCTCTCTCTCCGCCCCTCCCCCTGCTCACCTCTGTCTCTCTCTCTCTCTCTCTCTCTCAAAATAAATAAATAAACTTAAAAAAAATTCTTACCGTGCGTCTCCAATATATGCATCTTCATTTATGTTGAAAGCCACGCACACAGTAGAAATTACAAAAGGTTGGGATAAATAAGATATAAGCAATAAAATGTCTTTCTAACCCTGAAGGGTTCCAAACATCATTAGCTCATACTTCAAGGCACTTTAGATGAGGTTTGTCATTGACAATAGTGGATGGGCATTCATATTTCAAACTTTTGTCAGATCTAATTAGCCCCATTCTTTTTTTTTTTTTTTTTTTTTTCCCTCATAGTGCGGCTGACAGAGAGATCAAATAGCACAGGGAGAACGGACTGCATGTCTGTGAGGCATTATTGCTGTGAGGCTATGTTATCATTGTACTGTGAATTCTAGTATCTTTGCAAGAATATCGTTTAAGCCTCTGGTCCATGTTGCAAGAATTGGTTCGGGTGAAATCAATCATGTAGTCAAATTAATTTTACTGGTCTCACATACGCTGTGATCTGTCACAGTCTGTATGGAATATCAGTGAGGAAGGACATTCCTTCGGTCTGTCTCCTACCCCTTCCCGTGGGGGACCCGTGTGTCCCCTGAGACAATGTGCCAGCTCACATGGAGACTGCATACAGGTGCTTGAGAAAAGTTTAAAAATGTAATTTCTTTTTAAAAATGTATTAGCGAGTGCACAAGTTGGGGAGGAACAGAGACGGGGGGGTGGGGGGGAGAGAGAAAATCCCAAGCAGGCTCCGCACTGTCAGTGCAGAGCCCAACACGGGGCTCCGACTTATGAACCGTGAGATCATGGCCTGGACAGAATTCAAGAGTCAGATGCTTAACCGACCGAGCCACCCAGGCGCCCCGCCCCGTCTTTTTTTTTTTTTTTTTTTTTTTGAGACACAAATAAATAATTGTAACGTATCGTTTGTATACATCAACGCTTCACCTTATATCCGCCTCGGGAGCTGAGCGCACAATTTGGAGACCCCTTTCCTATATCATGCAACACAAGTTCGCCCTCTTGCCGATTGACTTTTGGCTTTATGTAGATGCGTCTGGAACCTTCCATCCCTCTGAGGTGGGTTGAGCTTGTGACATGCTCCCGTCGTGCCTGCCAGAAAACTGCCCCATGGTGCTGCTCTGAGCTCCCACCCGGAAAGCGTTTTAGGGAAGTCTGCAAAGTTGGTGGACGTGCCGGGGCCAGGAGCTGCGAGGAACCATCCTGCACAGCCTTTCTGAGAGGAAAAAGTGCTGACGGCACCAGCAGCTAACAGGAACTCTCTGTCATCCTTGTAAACAGGGTCGAGCTGGCCTGCTTTATCTCTGTGTGCACAATGCAGATTTAATAGGAAGTGCCCTCAGAATCATTGCTGCTAGGTTGAGTCTCCAAAGGAATTAGGGATAACAGTTTAATAACTGGAGAAAGAGCTTAGGCGCTTTGCTGTGTCGGGTGTCTCTGAGTTGGCTACTGAAAAACGAACTTGGGACATTAAACCCTTTTATCACTCAGATAGCGCAAGATGGGGAAAATCCATTCCTTGGCAGGGGATGAGTTTACCGGCTTCTGAAGGGGGTGTGTGTTTGAATATGATAGGGAAGGGAGCATTTGTCAGAGCGGAAGGTGGATCAAAAGACAAATGAATTCTTTGAGTTAACTAAGAGCTTTAAATTATCTGGCTTTGAACTGCCTCACCATTAGCAGAGCATGCTACGCTGAAAGCCAGCCTGTCTTTCCAAGGTCTGTGGATGGCACAGGGGTCTCTATCTGCTAATGCTGCATTTTAAAGGAAGAAGCGGTCTTAGGGCAGATGGCTAAGGCTGGGGAGGCAAGATAAATGTCTATTTAGCTGGGTGATGGAGTCACTCTTGCTAACCTATTCACCCAGAAGCCTGCAGAAAATAGGAGATTTGGACATAGCTGGCTCCCCTCGTATTAGTTAGGCTGGCTGGAAGTCATCCGTCCAGACTGAGAATGGATAAATCAGGTTGGCTTCGCCCAGGGGTTTCCAAATTGGGATCCACGGAATCCCATCGGAGTTTACCTTCTATGGAAGACTGAGACACGGTCACAAATTCTACGTGTGCGTCATCCCTGTGTTCATACCCTTGCAGCCTACCACTACAGATCCTTCCACCAAGAAGTGGAGACTCTTTCTCCTCTCTTGGAATCTGATTTGGATATGTGACTTGCCTCGGCCACAGGGACGCCATCAATGGTGAGGAAGGCGAAGGCTTGACAAGCAGTTGTGCATTAGAGCTTGCCCTTCTGAGGCTCGTGGAAGCCACGAGAAGCCCACGTCTGTCTGTGAGATGATGAGAGACCCAGCGGTTGTCATCTCAACCAGCCAAACCCTGTAAGTAGCTCTGCCTGGCTGATAGGTGGCAGATGGCAGACACGGGAATGACCCCCCCTGAGATCTGCACAGGACGGGTTAGCTGAGCCCAATGCAACTTGATGACTTCCTGAAACGCCAGCTAAATGAATGGCCGTTGTCTTTTCTTTTTAAGTTTACTTATTTATTTTGAGAGAGAGGCAGAGAACATGCACGTGAGTGAGGGAGGAGCAGAGAGAGAGCGGGAGAGAGAGAGAAATCCCCAGCAGGCTCTGCACAGTCAGTGCAGAGCCCAATGTGGGGCTCCAACCCACGGACAGCAAGATCATGACCTGAGCCAAAAGCATGAGTCGGACCCTTAACGGACTGAGCCACCCAGGTGCCCCACGAATGGCCATTGCCTTAAGTCATTAGTTTTAGGCGGTGTGTAACAAAAACTAGAGGCGGAACGAGGGGGACTGAGGGCAAAATTACGAGCCCCCACATTCTCTTTCACACGGAGCAGCTCTGATTTGCTTACTCTTTCCTTTAAGCTCTTGTTTGAATAATGTTAAGGGGTCGGTGGGAGGGGGAAAGGGACAGCCTTTGCTTTAGTCTAGAGTATCCCACAATACTCCTGTTGCTGGTGACGAGCCTTGAGCCATCTGATCTGAAGCTTCTGCTTCCGGTTTTGCAGTGTAGAAGCTGGGAAAAGTTTCTTGTGGCAGCTGACCTGTCCCTGTAACCCCCGAAACCATTCCTTTTTCACTCAAAATGCCGCACATCCAGCCATCTCACCGTAGGGTCAGTTCCTACCAGGGAGGACAGGAATAAATCCGTTTTTGAAGAGCTCAGACACTTGATTTTTTTTCTCACTTAAAAGTGAGACATTTGCCTTGACCTTGTTGGCCCTGACCTTGCTGCCATTATTTCCACAACCGTATTGTGATTCTGCTAATGCCATAAGATGGGATTTGTTTTTGAGGAGGAAGGGGGGAGCTAGACGTCTTTTGGGAAGAAGTAAACCAGAAGAAAGATGCAACCTTAGGGGTCTCTAGATAAGGGATGTAGAAATCCAGTCTTCCCACAATTTCCTGTTGCATGGGCGCTCCATCTTTCCATCAGCCTTTCAAATTTTACAATTAGGTACGCATGACGGACATTAATACCTTTTTCTCAAACTGCATTAACCTTCCCTCTTCTAACAGTGTCCTGCTTTTCCTTTGGGTTACTATCTTTCCTTCCACTGCACAGAGTCTTGGTGGGACTGAGTATCCAGGATGACCGGGCATCATCCCTGGTCAAGGTGGGTGTGTGGTCCAAGCCACGCCAATTCAATGCTCTCATCTAAGGGCCCGAGAATTACACACATGACGTGAGGCTGAATGTGGTTGTGGCTGATGCATTAGACAGCCTGCACTCCATCCTGAAAGTCATTCTGTCATGGTAGCACCATCCACCTGGGCACCCGATGAAACCTCCAAATGGTTTCTATTTCCACCTCTCTTCTTCCCACTCCTTGCCCAACTAGTTACCCGTGTTTGTTAATTCTGCAATGCAACATGTCGTAAGTCCCTCCCCATATGTTTATCCTTTCTGCTCTCACCCTATTCCTGGTCCTCCTTGTGGCTTACCTCAAGGAAAGGAATAGCTCCTTTGTTGTTGTTGTTTATTTATTTCGAGACAGCGAGCAAGCACAAGCAGGAGAGAGGCAGAGAGAGAGGGAGAGAGAATCCCAAGCAGGCTCTGCACTGTCAGCACAGAGCCCAAGGTGGGGCTCAGACTCACAAACCATGAGATCACGACCCGAGCCGAAATCAAGAGTCGGATGCTCAACCGACTGGGCCACCCACAAGCCCCTAAAGGAACAGCTTCCTCATCATTTTCCTGCCCCTAGCTCTTCCAGACTCCTTTATATGGTTACCACTTGTCTCCATTACATGCAGATGAAGTAACCTCACTCCGCACATGGCCATTTGTCACATTGAATAAAGCCTGAGCATTTTGTCATGAGATTGGGGTCACACTGTAAGAAGCCTCGGGGTATGTGGCTGCTGATAATTCGTTCAGCGCCTCAGTGACATCAGGGATGATGACCCTGCCCTTCCTTCTGCTCCCCCCCTCACAGTCACAAATAGTTACCCCAACACCAGGCATCACATCCAGAATCCACAACCTAGGCAGGAAGAAGGGAGAAAGAAGCGTTTCCAACCGTATTTGTCTCCATTACTGGGAAGAGAAAAAGCCTTTCCAGAAGTCCTCAGCCAGCTGCTTCTTCCATCCCATTGACCAACTGGTACCTCCTGGCCCCTCCTAGCTGAAAGAGGGGGCTGAAAAATTAAGCTTCTCTCGCCTCTAATGAAGGTGGGCAGGGACAAAGGGGGTTGAGACCAGGAGTAGCATTGGAGACATGAGACTATCTGCTGCTTTCCTTCCCACGGCATCTCACAGGATCGTTATTACTCTGTCATTTCATTAACCTAGAAATATACTGTTGTAATAAAATATCAAAGAGGTGCAGAAAGCGAATGCCAAGAACATCCCAATACGTTAACTGAAACACAGACATTACAAACGTCAGACACACGGAGTGCGTAAACCGTAACCATCAGAGAAGACTGAACAGCATAGGTGGGTCTTGAGCTGAGCCAGGGAAGCCTTTAAAAGTATACAACGTAATCCCCAGGTCTCAGAGGATTTACAGTCTATGGTGAGGTAAGTGTAACACACACGAGACACAAGCCAGCAAGGCAACTCATAAATAAGCCTTAAAACCAGAGGGAATAGATGAGGTGTTACAGAAATTAAGAGGGGGAGAGAATTAAGGATTAAGTCTTTTCTTTAGCTCAGTTTCTCTCATTCCCATTGCCTTAGCCTTGGAAATACTAATGTCTGTCATTTCAGGTGGTGGGAGTTGCATTGAAGTTTTGGGGGGACTCATGCCCTTCATGGCATCTGGCTACACAGCGTTTACCAAGAAGCCCCTTACGTCCCCGCCTCTTCTGATCCGACAGGCATTTCCATAACCTTCTGTGCCACTCCAGGGCGTAGATGACCCATTTTGCCTCTCTGTTACTGAGGCAGTTTCCGGGAAACTCTAGGGGACTATTTATTCTTTGAAGTTAGTTGTTTATTTATTTTGAGAGAGAGAGAGGCAGAGAGAGGGAGCGAGAGAATCCCAAGCAGGCTCTGCACTGTCAGTATGGACCCCGACGCGAGGCGCAAACTCATGAACTGTGAGATGATGACCGGAGCCGAAATCAATAGTGAGACGCTTAACAGACTGAACCACGCAGGTGCCCCTGGGAGATGTATAAAGCCCATCTTCGCTGACACACCACACAGCCCTCTCCCCCCGGGAACTCTCCGCCTCCAAGGTTCTTCCTGGAAAAAGGGGCGCACGACGCCTCCGCCCTTTCATCTCACGGCCTTGTTAGAGATTTTGCTTCTTTTCTAGAATCCCCTATGGTGCATTTTTGTCGCAATGTGAAATTCAACAGCATGGGCAAACGTGGCAACGAACCTCACATCCACAGAGAAACGTTATATGTTTTTTTGGAAAAGAAAAAGTTTTAATGTGGCCAATTTTAAATACACGGGAAAGTAGAAAGAATAGCAATGAGCCCCTAGGAGCCTATGTCCCACCCTAGCTACTGTTACTGACATCCTTCCACCCTTGAAAAAATGGTCATGCCTTTATCGTCACTGATAAAGTGTCTTGAAGTGAAAGCCAATTTTTTTTCCCCCTCCTGGTGAAATTTGAACTTTGGCCTTTGTGTCTAGGCTCAGAAATCAACCCAACTGAAATGATTTTCGAGAAAGTTCATTTTGGACAAGACTACGAATTCCTTTCCTGACACCAGCTCACCCAAGAACCCTGAGCTTCCTGCTTTCCCTGCCTGTCTACACAAGGGGCCCGGGTATAGATGTGGCTCTTTTTCCTTCGGTGTCCCTCTCTAAGAAGTGGGCGTAACGAGACTTGGCTTCGAGGCCGACCAGGTAGCATTCCCCTGCATCAGGACTCCTCAGAGACCATTATATGTAATCACAGAGTGTCACCGGCCTGACATGAATGATTATGCAAAACTCTATGCCCAATTTCCAAGTAGCTCCACGGTCTTGACAAAATGATGTGGCCATTTGTGAAATGCAAGCAAATGGGAGGAAATGGAGGGTGTAGGATTTCTGCAGAAGAGACAGACTCATCGAAGAGCAAGAACTCTTCTAGTCCAGCAGCAGACAAAGCAGAAATTCTTACCCCGAATGAACCAGCCTCGTGAAGTATGAATTCATACCCAGCTGTCACCGGGGAACATTTTGGATTCGTTTTAACCGGCTGTGACACAGCCAACCTGGGCTCACTTGGGCTTGGGTGACATTGTGCCCATCCGCCACTCTCACGGGAGACAGTTCAAGGTGGGGATAAGGCTGCTTCTGAGCCCCCCAGCGGCTGGTCACAAAGCGGACACACATGCGAGGTGCCTGGGCGGCTCAGTCGGTTAAGCGTCCGGCCTCAGTTCAGGTCCCTGTCTCATGGTCCGAGCCCCATGTGGGGCCCCAGGCTGACGGTGCGGAGCCTGCTTGGGATTGTCTCTCTTTCCCTCTCTCTCTGCCCCTCCCCAACTCGTGCTTTCTCTCTCAAAAAGCAGATGAACTTAAAGAAAAAGTGGACACTCTGCACACAGACACGTCGTCACTGCACACACAGGCTCGTGCTATGTGGCTGGCATTCCCAGGGCTCGCCCACGGTGGGGAGAGTGTGATTTTTATTCCCACACCCAGACCTAAGAGTAATTCTAAGGGAAGGCTGTAGAAGGAAGACAGACCATTCAGATACAGCTAACCTTTACTGGGTTTCCTGTTCATTCACATGCTCAAGAAGGTGCATACTCGGGGCACCTGGCTGGCTCAGTTGGTTAAGCGTCCGACGGGCCCAGGTCATGATCTCACAGTTCGTGAGTTCAAGCCCCACACCGGGCTCTGTGCTGACAGCTCGGAGCCTGGAGCCTGCTTCGGATTCTGTGCCTCCCCCTCTCTCTGCCCCTTTTCTGGCTCGTGCTGTCTCTCTCTTTCTCTCTCTCTCTCAAAACTAAACATTAAACAAAAATTTTTTTAACAAAAAAAGGAAGGTGCGTACTCTGTGATGTGCAGGGCAAAGTTGGGAGAATGGCCTTCCCTAACGACGACCAGCTGGTCCCTCATCAAGTGTATCAGGGAGGGATGGACCGTAGTATAGCAAACTCTTGGACTGGAAGCTGAGACACTGGTTATGAAGCATTTCTGTGACTCTGATATAGTATTGAGCATCTCTGGAACTCCGTTTTCTTGTCTATAAGATGAGAACACTCGGGGCACCTGGGTGGCTCCGTCCGTTGAGCATCCGACTTCGGCTCAGCTCACGATCTCAGTTCGGGGGTTCGAGCCCCGGGTCGGGCTCTGTGCTGACAGCACGGAGCCCGGAGCCTGCTTCGGATTCTGTGTCTCCGCTAGTGAGCATTTCCTAGGCGGGGTCACTACTGCTCTATGCAGCGACACAGATTTAAACAAGAAAAGTAAAGAGAAGAAAAAACCCACACGGGAAAGAATTCTCTTCCCGTGTTGACACCCCCTTGCTTTGTGTTCCAAGTTCCATATGCCATTTGAAAGAGTCATCATTTTCAACTCCCGTCATTGGCTCTTTAGTGGACTTTCGGGGAGGAGAGCTTCTGAAGGTTCAGGTGTCTCACTCAGAGCCACAGCTCCTGACTGGTAGAGCTTCCAGCACAAGGTATATCCCTGAGACGATCTCTGTGGAAGGCGACCCAGAGTTGTCTCTTGTTCTAAACAATAAGCCAACCCTTCCTCAACCACTGGCAAAATGCTCTGACTTGATAACACTCATCCATCACTGTGCAGACACAATCTACTCACCACCCACCCTCTCCAACCTTCCCAGTTCGGTGCCTCTGTTTCCAGTGTTATCTTTCACGGCATCGAAGTCAAATAGGGCTGTGAGAGGGATGGGACCATCCCCTGCCTTTTGCAGGTTTCAAGGTCCGAGGTGCGACCGTGACCTCTAATTAAAGCACCTACCCATGTGGGAGACAGACTGTAGATCCCTTTCTGGGTCCTTTAAATGTTCCCGTAAAGCTCTAACTATAGGGAACAAAATGTGGTTTCTTTTCAGTTGTGACCAGGGGGCTGGTCGTTGGGCTCAATGGCGTGTGGTTTTAATTAATCTTCAGCTCTTGAACTGAAGCCAGCCGAACGAGGATTCCTCCACCAGGGTTGGGTTAATCCGTAGATGCCGGTCAGTTTTCGGACGCTCACCATGAGCTGAGTTTTCAAGTTGAGCCTCTTTTGTCTTCCATGAATGGCGCTAGTCCAACACGGAGAAGCAGGGGAAGCAAGTGACTTGATAACATCTTTAGAAACCAAGTAACAAGCCATTAGGAGGACTAACAATGAATAAATGCATTTTCCATTCAGTGTCTCTGTGGCAATCCAGACGAGCATATGACTAGGAAAATGTAATGAAAGCAATTGTAACTCTTTCGGTAGAGAGGTAATTACAGTCTAGGGCTGCCTGACTGATGAAAATTACACTGCTTATAATAAATTGCCACACAGCTAAGTCTTTTCTGAAGTCCTTAGTATGATTTGTGTTTGTGCACTTACTTAAAACATCAGGGAACAATTTATAAACATGAGCCTTTTTGGACATTGCCAGGATCGGCATTTACGATTAGAGAGCCTGTTTAAGGTTTCCTGATTTATAGAGGATAGATCATATTTTCCCGACACTCTCATGGTCAATTACAGACCTGCATGGTGCATTTGGTAACTTAAAAGCAAATTTAATCTTTTTATTCATTTATTTTTTCATTTGTGAGCAGGCCAAGTCAAGAAAACATTTTCTCTTAGCTTGAGGAGAAAGAGGGTTCAAAGACAACTTCCTATCCATGGTATTGATGCAGGTGGGGAGCCATACAATGCCTTGTTTGTCTTCTTCTAGTAGAAACATTAGGAACTTCTACGTGGAAATAAAGGGCACCAGGCTAAATACCTGAGTCCCCAAGCCCTTGTCAAGAAAAGTTCAAGAAGTCCACTGTCTTTGGTGTCACTGCCTTGCGGACCACGGGAACCATTGTGGAAGTCACCAGGCACAGGTTCTAAGCCCCGTTGTGTAATTAACTAGCTTTGTGATCTTGGGAAGATCACTAAGTCTTTCTGGGGTTTAGTTTTCTCATCCTTCAAATGAGGGTTGGACTAATCGGGGTCTAGGTCCCTCCGGACAAAAGATCAACGATTCTGTCTCAGCTCAAGGGGTTCTCAACTGTAGCTGTACATTAGAAACACCTCTTTTTTTTTTTTTTAACATCAGAAACACCTCTTACAAATACTCAAGCCTGGGGTGCCTGGGTGGCTCAGCCGGGTAAGCATCTGACTCTTGACTTAGGCTCAAATCATGATCTCAAGGTTAATGAGTTCGAGCCCCACATCAGGCTCTGTGCTGACAGTGCTTGGGATTCTCTCTCTCTGCCCCTCCCTGACTCATGCTCACGCATGCACTTTCTGTCTCTCAAAATAAATTAATAAACAACAACAACAAATACCCAAGCCCAAGCCCCACTCCTGAGTAATTAAGTCACGAGATCTGGGAGTATTTACATATTAAAAAAACTAACACCGCACAGGTGACTCCCATGGGCAGCAGTGGTTAAGAGCTTTGCTTTCTCTGTTTGAGATTTCTGAAAGCCTTGATGACTGGAAGCGGAAGAGACTGAGCCACACAGAAGCCCAGCGCCCTGGTCCTTTGCCAGAGGTTCTAAGAACCAAATCCTATCTGACACAATGCCCGGGGCCCTCTGCTGCCTCTTTGTGGACTTCTTGTCCCCTGGAACACTTCCGACGATAAGCAGATGGCATGAGTGGGTGTGAGAGAAGTCCTGGGATGGGTTTGGGGGAGCTCTACCATTTAAACTGGTTTTCACCGGAACCTTTGGAGGAATAGTTTGAGCATTTTGCAGTCGAGAGGCTAAAGACTCCCCCAGTGAAAAACCAGACAGTCCAGGTGCTGAGCCGGGCTGGGCCACCCAGCATTCAGGAACAGCGATTCCCCTGCCAATGACCATCCTCCTGCGAATCCCAAGGGAAACGAGGTGGTGGCGGGCTGCAGCCCACTCACAAGGGCTCGCGGGAGTCAACCACGGATGCCTCTACCCAATCTTGCATTTAGTGACACCACATTGGTAGCTTTTGCTTTCAGCCCCGGTGGGGGTATTTACACAGGAGAGATTAGCAAATGATGCACACGGGCACCCCTCCCCACCTAAGTCGGTTGTTAAACATTTATCAGCACCCCGCTGAATTGAAGTACTTAGATGATTCTCTTCCGCCCTGGCAGCTGGGACTTTTTCATAGTCTACTGGGAGGAAAAAAGCTCAGAGTAAATATTTATACATTAACTGTACCTCTGGCTTGGAGGTTGTCACATATTGGGAAGGCAGCAGAGTGGCCTCTTGTGCATGTCGGACTGTACGAAGTTGCCTGAGAGGGTGAGGTTTACCTTAAAAGAAATGGAGAAAGCCTGGTCTTTTCCATGGATGAACTCAGCTTAAAAGAAACATTTTTTTAATGTTTATTTTTGAGAGAGAGAGCGTGGGAGCAGGCAAGGGAGGGGCAGAGAGAGAGGGAGACACAGATTCGGAAGCAGGCTCCAGGCTCCGAGCTGTCGGCACAGAGCCTGATGCGGGGCTCGAACCCAGGAACCGTGAGATCATGCCCTGAGCCGGAGTAAGACGCTTAACTGACTGAGCCACCCAGCCGCCCCAAGGATGAATTCAGTTTTAATGGGGAGATCTAATATCCACAGCTGAAACCTAGAGCAGTGACTGCCCCAGTGTGGTCCTTGAGCCAACAGCAGTAGCATCACTTGGGAATTTGTTAGAAATACAAATTCTCAGGTCCCACCTCAGACCTGTGGAATCAGAAACTCTGAGGTGGGGCTCAGCAATCTGTTTTAACAAGCCTGCCTGCAAAATGCAAGCTTTTTTTTTTTTTTTCTTTTTTCCGAACTGCTGTTCTAAACAGATGCACCAGAGGCCATAAAATGATGCAAAGATTCTATAATGACAGAGTTGAACAGTTGTGACCCAGATCATCTGACCCAAAGGACCTCAGATGGTTACTGTCTTTCCCCCAGACACCCTGCCCTGGGCCATTTCATGCACGCACACACACACACACACACACACACACACACACACACACGGGCACACACATATACCCAATCATGAGTGTGCCCCTGCAAAATTTATGGAACACTAGCCGTTATTACCTCTTGAAGGCTTTGGCATTACCTGCTGTCACCTCTTCCTCGCCTCTCACTCTTGCCTCAAAGCTCTGACACTTTTCACTCCCCCAAAGCTACATTTTCCCAGGTCTTGAAAAAGCTTATTATTGCTAAATTCAAGGGGCACTTGAAAATCCTCAACTTCCTCTCCTTTTTTTTGCAGTATTTGCCACAATTGATCATTACCACCATTCTGGAAATTTCTCTTTTATTAGATTCTCTGACGCTTCGTTATGCTTACTTACCTTAGTCTTCCCCTCCTTCAGGGGACCCTTCCTTCGCTGCCCAGGGAGGGAAATCAGAAGAACATGTCTATGAAGCCTTGGAAGAGAGTCCTTGGAGAAGGCAGGTAAATGGTTTTATAGGCTTCTCTTAGCCAAATAACAGGCCAGTTGAAAACCCTCATCTTTGGGGCGCCTGGGCGGCTCAGTCGGTTAGGTGTCAGACTTCAGCTCAGGTCATGATCTCGTGGTTCGTAGGTTTGAGCCCCGCATTGGGCTCTGTGCCGACAGCTAGGAGCCTGGAGCCTGCTTCGGGTTCTGTGTCTCCCTCTCTCTCTGCCCCTCCCCTGCTTGCTCTCTGTCTCTGTCTCTCTCTCAAAAATAATAAACAGTGAAAAAAATTTTAAAAACCCCTCATTTTCTCCAGTGTGGTCCTATGCCCTCACAACATTACACACTTATGCTGATGAATTCACTCATGCTGAAGCCTTCACTGACCGTGTTGTTCAGAATCGCAGACCTAGAGAACCTACTTGTCATGGATATCTTCAGTTAATCGTGCTTCGAGCACCTCAAACTCAACATGTCTCCCTCTGGAAGATACCATCTCCCCTTAGGGCCTCACCTCCTCTTTCAGTGGTCCCACTGCGGTGTGGGGGACCAAGGCCTTTCCACGTGCTCCAGTTAAAAAATGAAACTACCTTTGCAGGGTCTCATCCCACGGCCACAACAGCCCATTAACACGCTTTGCTGAACAAAAGTCAGTTTCCTCCTTTTGCTCTCCTCCTTTAAATGAGTCACAAACTCAATGCCTTCGAGACATAGGACATGAAAAAAAAGGCAGATAATAGTAGTGGGGACAGTGGCACAATGGAGAGGCTACCTGTCTCCCTCCCAGTGCCCCACCAGGTATGTAAATTCTTTTAAGTTTTAAATTCTGTTTTGGCCAAATGCAGTGCACCTGCAAGCTGAATTTCTCTCTGAGGCCCCACCTTGTGACCCCAATGACAACAGCAATTTAAGGCACCTCCTCCATGCAAGAGGTAAATTATAAAAAGTGACCTGGTAATATACGTGCTATTTTGTCCACCATTTATTAAGCTTCAAGTCTAGGGAATATATCCCCATGTTGCCAATATTCTATAAGATGATTTGTAAGGGCTGCATAGTAGGTATGTTTCATACTTTATTAAATAATTCCCCCTCACTCGGCCATTTAGATTCTTACTGAGTGTTTTCCCTACACACTCAACATGCCTAAAACGAAAGTCACCTTCTTTATAAATATTTCCACAAGACCAAATCTTTAGAATTAGATGGATCGTAGGTTGTGTGTATTCATGAATCTGACACATCTGTTAAATTATGCTGTAGAAAAGCGATTCCAATTTGTGTCCTGTTGTCTTAGGAAACATTGGGTATGCTCATTCAAGAAATATCTTTTGTAACTTGATAGGCAAAAAGACACATCATTGCTTCCATTTGCGTTTCTTTGACTACTGGTTAAGCTGAACACCTGTCTTGGGTCAGGTCCCCTGGAAACAGACCTGAGATAGGCTAGCTGTCGTGTGTCTGTTGGGGAGCAATCCTTGGGACACCACCTGAAAGAGAGCAAATGGAACAGGACTGGGCAGAAGAGAGGCTGACCCATAAGCTGGGTTGCCTTTGGAGTTGTCTTAACTTGAAGCAAGGGGGAGGGGTCTATCCTTTGTAGCCCCTCATTCTACCAGTCACTGGGTGTGGGCTCTTCCAGGGGAAGGACGCCATCTTGGGAGAGACAACTACCTTTGGGAGGGAAGTCTAGAGAGGGACTCAGCCAGAGCCCAGGCACCTGACATTCCCAGGGTCTAGGCTATGTTGGCTGGACAGACCTCATCACCCTCCACCCACAACCCTTTTTCATATTGACGGACATAGGGTCTGGCCTAGAGTAGGCATAAAGACTTATTGCATAAATTTCTCTTTCTTCTTTTGTTCATGCCTTGTGCCCATTTTGTTCTGTTGCCATATTTATCTTTCTTCCCCTGTCATTTCTTTGCGAAGTGCTACTTGCATTTTAAAATATTAACTCTTCGTCATATAGTGAAATATTTTCTCCTATTTGCCACTTGCCTCAGGATTTCATCAGTTTCACTTCTGTGATACATATGTATATACAGCGTATACCTTTCAAATTTTTATGGGGTTCAATCTATCCATCTTTTTTTTTTCTCCTTTTTTTGCTTGCATGTTTTGTAACCCTTTACAATCCCCAGATCAGACAATGCTCACTTCTCTGTATTTTATTTTTCTCAGGTTCTTCTTAGGTTTTATTTCTTCCATTTAACTCTCCGACCCATCTGGAAAGTATTTTGGTTTAAAGCATGAGGTAGAGATCTAACTTAGGTTTTGTTGTATTTTTTCTTTTTTTCCTTGGGAAGATCCCTTTATATCACTCCAAGGGATGTGGATTTTATTTGGAAGTTGATGGGGAGTCCCTGAACAAAGCTGGGCGGGAGCAGCGATGTGATCAGTTTTGCCGTAATGGAGGGCTTTCAGCCCTGTGGCACCTGGATATGCGCAGATGGTTTGGCGTAGCGGGCCTTCCTGCCTCTCCCATCACACTGTGTAAGGCTTTCTCCACCTTCCTGGAAGTCTGGCTGTGCCTTTCAATGATTAAAGCAGGATCCTTTGACACTTCAGGAACGCATCAGAGAAACCCATCATGAATTTGCTACAATTCAGCACTTGCCAGAAGCTGGCTGGAGACATTTGATGTGTGTAAAAGCAGGCACTGAGGGCTCATGTTAAACATCCATTCATCTACATTCTTTGAGCTCAAGCCTGGTATTGAGTTAGCTCTTCAGAAAGCCATGTGTCTGGTGCGGATTATCTTAGTCCCCTTCAGAAACACTTCTATTCCGTTAAGATTTAATGTTATTTCCCTAGCTTTTATCTAAGGGACGTGCAAGAAACATCCATTTTGAGAACCTTGCCGTATCTTTTCATAAAAACACATGGCCGCCGGGGCTTGGTCTTTCTTTGTTCGATGAAAATATTTTACATGTGTTTCAAGATTGAAACTTATCTCGGATTCTTGGAATTTATTACCGACAAACGTCCAAATTAATGTTCAGAGGGCTTCCCAGAGAACTTCAGAGAGGTGTTCTGAATGTTAGGTGAGCCCTGTCTTTGTCGGTTTGGGGTGCTCTAACAGAATACGACAGGCTGAGGGGCTCAGACAACAAACATTTAATTCTTACAGTCTGGAGGCTGGGAAGTCCAAGGTGAAGGTGCCGGCAGATTCAGTGTCTCCTTCCCGGTTGCTAGATGGCCGTCTTCTTGTTGTATCCTCACATGGCCAAGAGAATTCTCTCTCTCCTGTTATCTTCTAATAAAGGGCATTCTTGAGGGCTCCACTCGCATGCCCTGATGACCCCCAGAGGCCCACCTCCAAACACCATCAAACTGGGGACTGGTATTTCAACGTGTACATTTTGGGGGAGACGCACATTCAATCCATAACAAGCTCTTTGGGCTCAATCCTGTAGAAAATCTCAGAATTTGCTTCCGCCTGACATGGGCAGGGACTGATCAGAAGGCAAGGCGGTCCTCTTTTGGTAGAGGTCAAAGGGTCTGCCTGCTCCGCATCACTCGGCCTTCCAACTTTTAAGGAAGCCTGACTCCCGTCTTGACTGGTAACATCCCTTGTGATCCCAGAATAGCCTGTACAGACTCGTAGGCATTTCACAAAGGGATGAATTTCTTTGTCCACTTACTAAAGGCCCTTCTGGGGGCTTGAGCTCTGAGAGGGCAGGTCTGTCTCATTCATTCTTCACTCCTCAGTGGCTGACACCAGGCCTGGCCATACCATAGTAGGTGTTCATTAAAACATTTGTTGAATGGGTGAATGGAGCATGAGGTTGAAGACCGAATGCAGGGGAATCCAGAAACGGAACGTTGGACTCCAATTAAAAAGAAACATGACCAAAGGCATCTTCCGAGTTCCTTGGGAATCAGTCACATATTTTTCATAGCGATTTCATTCATTCCTCAGTTAATTCACTCAAAAGTAACTTTTTATTTTCTTTGAGTTCCCACTTTGTGCCAGCTCCCATGTAGGAGGCTTATTTGAAATCTCGAACATGCAGTCTGCAGTCTAAGTCCCACGGGCCACATCTGGCCCACGATCTGCTTCCACCTGGCTCTTGAGCTAAGAATAGCTTTTACCTGTTTAAATGGTTTTTAATAAAAAATGAAAAGAAGACTATCGTTTGTGACTTGTAAACTTCAGAAGAAATTCAAATTTTAGTTGTCCACCAATAGATTTTTTTTTTTTTTAAAGAACACAGCCAGGCTCTTTTGCATACATACATCGCGTAGGGCTTTTTATGCAGGAGGTGATGGCTAATTTTACATATCAACTTGACTGGGCTGAGAGATGCCCAGATAGTTGGTAAAATAGTAGTTTGGGGGGTGTCTGTGAGGGTGTTTCTGGCAGAGATTGATGTTTGCTTCAGCAGACTGAGCGAAAGATCAGCTTCGCTCATGTGGGCAGAGCCCATCCAATCTTTTGGGGGGCCAGAATGCAATAAAAAGGTAAAGAAAAGGTGAATTCCCTCTTTTCCTCTTGAGCTGGAATGTCCATGTTCCCCAGCCTTCAGGCATTGGAGCTCCTGGTTCCCGGGCCTTAGGACTCAGACCGAATTATACCTCCAGTTTGCAGACGGTAGACTGTGGGCCTGCTTGGCCTCCCTAAACACATGAGCCAATTCCCGTAACAAATCTCCTCTAGATATCTCTATATGTCTAGATAGACAGATGCCAGATAGACAGACAGACAGATAGGCGTATAGATTCCGCTGCTTCTGTTTCTCCGGAGAACCCTGACTGATACACAGGACCACGGCGGAACTCAGTGGTTGTGGCAGGAGCTCCGTGGCCCGTGATTTACTCTCTGGTCCTCTATAGGAAACATTCACTGGCCCCTGTTCTAACACGCAAAGTGCACACTCAAAACCCAGGGCGCATGCCCCTGATGTCCTGACTTTACATGATGAGGGCATAATGGTAGGGATGAACCTAAGGCTAGGAACATCGCCAGCCAAGGGGGGTCTGCAGACACTATGAGTCCGACAGGTGACGGGGAAGGAGTAAGGCGGTAAGGCAGCTCTGGGAAGTTCAAAATCAAGTTCAAAAAGGCAGCTGAAACACGAATGGCCATGGAGACCTGGAAGGGCCTAGGGAAACGGGTTTTCCACTGTGAGTGCCAGAGGATCAGCCTAACCAAGGTAGCTGAGGAAGAGCCGTTTCATTCCGACAACGGAAGCCGCCGTTTACTCACGCGTCCCTCTGGGCGTGTGGGAGGGGGGAAAGCTCAGAGCGCATGCTTGCAGGCAGGGTGGACACTCCAGGGTGGCGCCCGTGTTTCAGTAAAGCTGGGCCCAAGTCAGGGCCGGGGATATGGGGCGAGACTCCTGGCAGGTTCGTTCACCGCCAAGGGAGAGAGAGGGACTTCTTGGAAAGATCCGAAAGCTGGAATTCGCAACACAAGGGAATGCACTGAAGCTATTCACGAGGGCCTCCACAGACTTCTGTCTGGATTGCTAAAGTACGTATCTTCTTGGCATCTGAATGCACTAAGGCAAACATGAAATGTATGTTGCAGGGAAGGGGGAAAACATAATGAGGTGGCACCCATCTCAGCTCTTGATTTCATACGACGTCGCTTTATATAGCAACAACCTGCAATTTGTTAGGGGAAGCCTTGCTGTAAAGTGATCTGACATTCCTTTGCGATGTGAGAGCGGATAAAATCTCATCAATGCTTTTGGGGGAGGATATTGATTTTCATTCCATTTGTCCCTGGCAGATCAAGAAGACCGAGGCAGGCATGTTAATGGAGTAGAAGCCAGAATGTTAAATACAGGTGGTTCCTCACCGTTAACCTCAAGGAGCTGTCAGGATGCTTCATTTTCATATTGGTGTGGTCCAGCTACTTCTTTAAATACAAGGAAGCTGGGACTGACAGCCTCAATTTCATAAGGCAGGAATTTTAAGGCCACTATGTATTTTTATTCGTTAATGGATTTGTTCTGTTTAAATATCCAGAGAAAGGAAAGCACGGCTCCTTATAGAACACGGGTCCTGCCAGAGACTTCTTTAACGTATAACATTAAGCAAATTGATGCAAACTCTTTTGATATTTAGGAAGTTATGGAAGAGCAGGGAATGGGAAATGAAGACATTTTTATTCGAGGAGAAAAAAAACAGATGCCACAGAGAATTTTTTTAATGTTTATTTATTTTGAGGGGGAGGAGGGGCAGAGAGAGAGAGAGAGAGCCCCAAAGAACTATTTTCTAAGTGGCTTAATCTGTCTTTTGTCTCCTTACTGTTGTAATCAGGGAAAGAAAAGACAGAAACCAGGACGTGTCTATTCTATCCCACCATATTTCCCTCCCTCTGCCGCCACATAAGAGGATAAAGCAAGACCTTGTATTCTCTTAAGGTGCATCATTTCACAGCTATGAGAGTCCATGAAACGCAGCCTGCATCTTAGAAATAGAACTTTGTGGGGCGCCTGGGTGGCTCAGTCGGTTAATCGTCCAGCTCTTGATTTCCGCTCAGGTCACGATCTCACCGTTCATGGGTTCGAGCCCCACGACGGGCTCTGCGCTGGCAGTGAGGAGCCCGGTTGGGATTCTCTCTCTCCCTCTTTCTGCTCTCCCCGCCCCAGCATCTCAAAATAAATAAACTTAGAAAGAAAGAAAGAAAGAAAGAAAGAAAGAAAGAAAGAAAGAAAGAAAGAAAGAAAGGAAGAAACAGAACTTCTTTTCTAGAACTCTGTCTTCTCTCTGCTTTGATCCACCACTTACCGCCTACAGATAATTTAGTTCATTCTAGCCTCTGGTCTATTGATTTCTAGCTCGGTCCATTCAGAGCTCTCTATCTGAGTGTCTTTCCCTCCTCTCCGCTCTTGCTGATCGTGAAAGCGACAGCCTCAGCCAGGTGTTGAGTCTGGGAGGAGAGGTGTCCTGTTCGAAGTCTCTTGAGACGCCCCCCTCTACTGTCAGCAGCTGTTGCCCTTGTGGGGTCTTTTTCTCCATTTGGCAGAGGAGGGACTCTGGGTGGCTCTGGGGGGTGGCACACCCAATTGCAGTGGAAAGGTTTGGCATGGATGCTTCTGTACTGATGCAGCCTCATATCTGGCAAGGAGCCCAGGACATCACTCTGATGCATTTCCTTTCATTTAACCAGGCAACTCCCCGGGGCTGGTCGGGGCAACCTTTCGGCTACTTTCTGTCCCTCCAAGAAGTTTGAGTTCCCCCTCATACCATTCCATTCCCAGTCCATGGACAACTCGGGGCCATTTTGAATTTCTCATATTTAAATAGACCGTCCACCTCCTTTTTTATTTTCTGTGCCCAGGGCTGCCATTTTCCAATAACAGCTAAGAGCCAGCACATCAGCCTTCCTTCACGTGCCCCGGAATATTGTGGGCATCCTTCTTCTCCCCCCTCCTCCCTCCTTTTTTTTTTTTTAATGTTTATTTTTGAGAGAGACAGAGCATGAGTGGGGAAGGGGCAGAGAGAGAGACACACACACAGAGTCCGAAGCAGGCTCCAGGCTCTGAGCTGTCAGCACAGAGCCCGACACAGGGCTCGAACCCATGAACCGCAAGATCATGACCTGAGCTGAAGTTGGACGCTTAACTGGCTGAGCCACTCAGGCACCTCTGAAGTTTGTTTTTTAAATTTGGCAGTATTGGTTCTCATCTATTCTCTCACAACTTTTGCCTCACAGTAAAGAATAGGGTGTTGGTTTGTTTGGTTTGTTTTGTTTTGACCTAGAAATTTCACCTCTGTTATCGTTGCTGTCGGCAGAGTTTATTTGCCAGGTGGGGTGGGGCAAGGCCAACAGAGAGGTGGAGAAAACGGAACAAGGTTCATTCCAGGAACGCCTCACATGCCCACTCTCCTGCGATATTTTAATAAGTTAATTTTCGTACAAACGAAGAAATCGATGAGATTACGTGACATCTAGTTTCTGCCTTGGCATCTACTTGACAAGATAGGATGCATAATAGCTTTGAAGGGCCCTCCCAAATGCCGTCCTTTCGAGCACTGTTGCCGTTCGATTGCTCTGCCGGGCACACCCAGAGACCAATTTCCTACCACGACCTCTTCCAACCCAACCCATTCTGTTCGCATAGTTTGCTCTACCTCTGGATGAAATCCCAGAAAGTTCCCAGAGCTTTGCTGGCTACTTTTCTTCGGGCGATGATGGTAATGCAACCCAGGCCAGTCCATCAAAACTCTGGGCTCTTATTCAATTGAAAAGTTCTCCCCTCCCTCTGCTCGCACCCAGATGGGCTCAGAAGTCCGCAGCGGGAGGGGAGACACGTCCGGCTTCTTCCCCACGTCCTCTCACTCCCTCCTCTTGCGTTGGCTAGCCAGGGTGGCTGTCCTGAGCTTTGGGAAGGCTGCATTCTCACGTGGGTGATGTGTGTTTTATCAGGCGTTGGCACTTGCCTGCTGCGTCATGATGAGCATTTTGGCTTCTTTCTTGTGTTGTGGGGCTTGGGAGAGTTTCTTTCGAATCCCTGCCTGCTGGTGAGGTCTGCTACCTGCAGTTTCCTTGACTGGTGAACTATTTACCTGACCACGAAGACTCCTTCATCTCCTGGCTTTTTGTTGGTTCACCTCTATCGAGGTCCCCTTGCTCCTCTAGGTTCCTTGGGCACGGTCCATTTGAAAATGACTTCTGGCCGGCTCCCTTCCAGAAGGAGCTCATGTGACCCAAAGCAACCTGGATGCATCCTTAGCAAACTCTAAGATGCCAGACGATACCTAACGCAGCTGCCGTCACCGGGATCTTCCCACTATGTTTTCTTCGGGTGTGAGGCAGCCACCAGTCCCTGTGGCCCCAAATTTCATGGGAAAATGTCAAGTCTCTGAGTTTTTCTCCTGAAGTTCCTATCATGGCTTAAGGGGAGGGGGGAGCATTTCATTTCTCTCCCCCTTGGGTAAGAGCACAGAAAGGTTGCCCTCTCGAAAGAAAGCTTTATACCTTCATCTTCCTCCTTAATCTTCTGAGCCTCCCGTTAGTAACCTCGGGGCAGGTAATGGGATGATGCAGGTGTATGAATTTCGGGCGACCTCTTTCACAAGTCTCGTGTACACAGTCTAGCATGTCACTATAAAAAGGAGAGGTGAGGGGCGCCTGGGCGGCTCAGTTGGTTAGGCGACTGACTGCAGCTCAGGTCATGATCTCGTAGATGGCGAGTTCGAGCCCCGCGTCGGGCTCTGTGCTGACAGCTCGGAGCCTGGAGCCTGCTTCGGATTCTGTGTCTCTCCCTCTCTCTACCCGTCCCCTGCTCACGCTCTGTGTCTCTCTGTCTCTCAGTAATAAATGTTAAAAAAATTAAAACAAAACAAAGGGGAGGTGATGGGGCTTGGCACCTTTTTCTCTTGTCCTTGGACGTCTTTACTGAAATTGATCAAATGGATCAAATAGGAAAATTCTTTCTCTCCCTTTTTAGAAGCAGTTGCCTATGTATAAGCCTCTCGTCCTACAAAAAGAACGCCTGATTCTAAGTCTCACCCGATACCAAGTGATGACCAACCTGATGACACTCCCTCCCATTGGCTCTCCTTCTCCCTTTTTCCCCTCACTCACTCCTGTCTCTTGGTGTTGTACTGCCTACTTGACTGGAGGACATGAGCCTTTGCTCTGGGTTCTGCTTTCTGGGGAAACCAGGCAAATACAACCAGCAAGTGGAAAACTGCTAGATGCCCCGGGAGAGCACAGGGTGGAGACAGAAACGTGGCTCTTCTCAAACTTATTGCGCCTGTGGAAATGCACGTGAGGTCAACCACAGCTGAGGGGAGGCACGGTGGTTGGAAGGCATCTCCCCGGATCAATCTGAGGATGTCTGTTGTACTTTCCTCCATCGTTTCTTCAGCTGGGTCACTAATCCATTTCTTGCTCGTGATCTGGGTTGTAACAAGGAATTGAAGAAATAAGGGCCCTTCTTGGAAAGATCAAAGTCTTCACTGGGAAACACAGTGATCATCTCCTACTTAAATCTCTCTACTTAGCTCCCAACACACAGTAAGCTAACAAGTCCATCAGACACAGAGAAAGACCATTGCGGATTAAGGGTTCTCTGCTTCTCGCTCATTGTCTTTCTAGGCTAATGCAGGGTAGCTATGAGTGTACCTTTTAAAAAAACAAAAAAACTCCAGGCTCTTTTATCCGTTCTATTCTACAGGTCACCTTTTGTTTTTATTAATGTTTTTATTTATTTTTGAGACAGAGACGGAGCATGAGCAGGGGAGGGGCAGAGAGAGAGGGAGACACAGAATCCGAAGCAGGCTCCAGGCTCCGAGCTGTCAGCACAGAGCCGGACATGGGGCTCGAACTCACAGACCGTGAGATCATGACCTGAGCTGAAGCCGGATGCCCAACCTGCTAAGCCACCCAGGCGCCCCTCTACAGGTCACTTCTTAACTTTCCACTAAGCAGGAGTCAAAAAAGACACAAGAAAGAAGTCTGCCATGTTCAAGGTTAATTAACTTTGCATTAAAATGGGTATGTGAGCGCCCATACATTCTCAAACACACATCTATCCGCATTCTTGGATAAATATTCTCTTATTAAAAGTAGCTGAAACTCTGGGGAAATTAACTGTTGTAATAAAGAAAAAAGATGGTATTGGCCTTGGCCCCAAGATAAGCATCAGCCATAGATCTGAATCAAGGCTGGGAGGAACGCATTTCCCTCTGGGAGTAGTAAAATCAGGCCAGCTCTGGCATTCTGCCCAGGGCGGTCTCCTTGTGTTGGGATTCTGTTCAGAGATTCTTGATGTCCATTCTTAACAGCAGACATGATGTTTTGATTAAGTCCAAACAAGAAGACCCAATGGTTATCTAAGGAATTTGGTAATATCTCCAGTACTACCTGGCGATATTTTGACCTCCACAAAGGCTCTATCATCCCTTGATTTGTTTCAAGTCAGCATCTTGTTAGCCATGAGTGACGATCCAAGTTGTGTCAGACAGTCAAGACAGAGAATATTTCCATCATCCATCTTTAGCTTAAAAAGCATAATTAATCGTGAAGAGTTCACAAGTCTGTGGCTCACAGGTTTCTGTGAGTCTTTTGAGGTATAGCATGAGAAGAAGCAGAAGCAGATGAAGGAATCTTAATAGAAGCATCAGAGAGCATGGAGGAATGGTCAGGAAAAACAGGGGATAGTTCTTGATCTCTCCATAACTAGCAAAATAAGTTTAGCCTCATGACCTTCTAGTTTGGGGGACCTGAACTTATTTATCTGAGACGTGAGGTGACTGAGCTTGACCAGGGATTAGACACTCAAACGCCTACAGACTAAGCAGGTCGCTCACCTGGATGGGGTGCCCAAGGTGGACACAGACGAGTACGTTTCGGAAGCAGTATGGATGGTTCAGAACAGCAAAACATGCCCTGCTGTGTGCGCCTTGAAACCCATTCCAGCTTGCTTGTTTTCCAATGAGAGCAGCCGGCACTCAGCTTTAACCTCTAGTAGCCATGAAGGAATACAGACTCGATGATATCAGGTGTCTTCATTTGTAGAGAAGTTAGAAATCCAGATTTGAATGTGAAATCCCCCAGGTTTTAAAAGCCAGCTTAAATTACTTACAAGCATTGTATTGACTGATCAAAACATGTCTGTAGGCGATATCTAATTTTTGGAACACTACCTGCGGATCTCTGAACTATGTTGACATTTGTAAAGTGTGTTCCTGTGGAGTAGATGCTAATAGATGGAACTGAGAAAGAAAGAAAGAAAGAAAGAAAGAAAGAAAGAAAGAAAGAAAGAAAGAAAGAAAGAAAGAAAGAAAGAGAAAGAAAGAAAGAAAGAAAGAAAGAAAGAAAGAAAGAAAGAAAGAAAGAAAGAAAGAAAAAGAAAGAAAGAAAGAAAGAAAGAAAGAAAGAGAAAGAAAGAAAGAAAGAAAGAAAGAAAGAAAGAAAAAGAAAGAAAGAAAGAAAGAAAGAAAGAAAGAAAGAAAAAGAAAGAAAGAAAGAAAGAAAGAAAGAAAGAAAAGGAAGGAAAGAAAGAAAGAGAAGGAAGGAAGAAATAAAGAGAAGGAAGGAAGGAAGAAACAAAGAAAGGAGGGAGGGAGGGAGGGAGTCAAATTAGCTTTGGAAACCCAGGGTTAAACCAAGTTGAAGATGTTTCTTTACTGTTGGGCTGTCAGAGCCTTTAATATTCTAAGGCTGTGCTATTCAATATGGCAGCCACTAGACACATGTGGCTATTGAGCACCCGAAATATGGCTCCTTTGTATTGAGATGTGCTGTCAGTTAAAATACACGCCAGATTTTACAGATTTCGTGTGAAAAAAATGGAATGTAAAATATCTCATTAATAATTTTTATAATAATTGCATGTTGGAATATTCATATTTTTGATATATTGGGTGACATAAAAATATTATTAAACTTAAGTGTATTTTTTAAAGGTGGTGTTCTGAAACTTTTAAATTACAAATGTAACTCACACTATAATTCTCTTGGACAGAACTGGTCTAATGGATCTCGTGATCATCCAAGAGACGGACAAATTATGAACATTTCCAAAATTTATTTGACTTCAGATTCCTTTTATTCAAGGAATAACTCATGAAATTAGTGTTTCATGGAATATACTTCAGGAAAGGAATTGAGCTCTGACACTCAACGTTATGCAACTCTCAGATGAAGGAGCACTGTGTTGCCTTTGATTTTGGTCTGTGGCCCCCATGGTCAAAGCCTGTGAGATGACACCGAGGGCATCCCAGCCCAGGCTTGGCCAGCGCTCTGGCCCTTCTCTTCTATTCAAAACTTCCTGACCCATTCTTCCTTAATTTTAAAAACACTATATTCAATTTATTGATGAATTAGAATTTATATCAATTTATTGGCATACTATAAAATGCACCCCACTCGATGAGTTTTGACAAATGAATACACCTACACAACTGTCACCCACCATCAAGACAGAGAATATTTCCATCATCCTACAACATCCTCTTGAATCTTTTTCTCAGTTAATCCCCATCTCTCAACATCCAGCTGGTGAGCCTACCTTTCTGCTTTCTCCTTCTGGTCTTGTGACCTCTGATAGCGCTGTCTCCTCTCCTCCCAGCATTTGGGTTTAATACAGTCATTCTGTCTATCCAGAATCCTTGCTCATCTACAAGTCTTTTCATCTACATTCTGGATCTGGGTTGTTGTTGTTTTTTTTTTTTTTTCCAGCCACTCTAATCTGCTCCATTAGCTCTTGGTGACCTGGCTTCCTGTGCCCTTCCTGGTATCTGTTGGTCTAATCAGGATTTCTATTGAGTCAGAGTCAATTCCTTCCAAAGGAGATAAATCAACCAAGTAGTGAGAAATCAGATTAGATGCCTTACAGACTGTGAGAAAATGTGTTTCTAGAGCCTAGAATCCTAACTGTAGTGTAAGTTCAATCCCTTGTTCCATTTCCACTGGGCAATTGTGATGGGTGAGCCAGTTTCTGCCATAGATTAAGGAGGTGGATGGAAGGTGCTGAGGCAATGAAAATTGAGAAAAGGAGCCAGGGCAGAAGGAAGTTGAGGAAATGTTATAGAGGTTATCAGTATGGCCCACACGTTGGAATCCCCCTTGGAGCTTTGAAAACGTCATCGATGTTCAGGCTCAGCTTCAGACATTCTGATCTCATTGACTTTATATTTAAAAAAAAAATTTTCCCCGACTGATTTTAAAATATAACCAGTCTTAAGATCCATAAGCACAGCGAGATCAATCCAGTTTGCTTTCTTGGCGAATTGTCTGTAAGGATCTTCTTAGATTTAGAACTTTGGCCAGAACCTGGTGAGCTCCCAGACCTCACGTGGAGAGAGTGGGCAGAAGAGCCATTCTGTGATGGGTTTTTGTGGTGCGTTCAGGTGGAAGTAAGACCAGGACAAAGTCTGTCCAATGGTATCTAGGTACTGGTGCTGCTCCCCAATCTGATCCCGACATAGAAATCATGTCAGCTTCCCTCTCGTTACAGCCACACAGCCAGTAACGAGAAGGCAATATGCCTCTGAATATCCCCAGGGTAGAGGAAGAGAGGACTACAGGCAAAATTATGAAGGAAAGAGGATCAGATTTACAGGGAAACTGTAGGTAGCTCAGCATGACTGCAGGGTAAAGTGTGCAGAGAAAAACTGCAGGGGGCTCAGGATGGCTGGAGCATAAAGTATGGAGACGTGGCAGGTGACCACGTTAGGGAAGCAGTTGGGCAGGGATCGTGGGTGCCATGTGAGTGGAATGACATTTTACCCTGGAGAGGTGATGAGGCCATTACCAACTTTGCATTCGTGAGTCAAGGGTCCAACTTGACAGTGAGAGCCTTCTCTGACCAGAGGGACCAGAAAGGTGGTTGTTGACACTGTGTAGTCCTTCCTTATGGTTGTGAATATCCATTTTCCTGCTCCGTGGCTACACTGGAAGAAGCCTCCACACCTGAGGAAGACAGTCTGATGCTTGGTTCCTTCCAGTCCTTAGAGCTGTCTGCAGCATCAGGGCCATGCTGGGACCCTGGCGGGAGGCCAAGTTATACTTTGAACTGATTGGGGCAGCAAAGAACCACTGAGGATTTAGAAGCCCCAGGACCGTGGGCATTCTGGGTGGTGGTGCCTCCTGGTGGCATAAGTCTCTGGACAGGGCATTTGCTTCAGGACTCTACTAAGACCTTTTAAAATAAAATGCCCGGGCCACCTGGATGGCTCAGTCCATTAAATGTCCGACTTTCGCTTTCAGCTCAGGTTATGGTCTCATGGTTCGTGAGTTTGAGCCCTGAGTCGGGCTCTGCGCTGACAGCATGGAGCGTGCTTGAGATTCTCTCTCTCCCTCTCTCTCCCGCTGCCCCCCTCTCAAAATAAATACATTAAATTAAATTAAATTAGATTAAAATAAAGTCAGTAAAATACCAGCATTTGTAGTGACGGTTATTTCCCGTAGTCACATGACCATGGACAGCTCTATGTGACTTCTAACAGTGCTGCCATTGCTGTCGGCCATCTTTTTTCATCTTGGCATATTACCTGCAATTTGAGTCACACAGGACATCAGTCTGTTATTTTTGAATTTACTTCGATTTCCCATGAAAGCGATCCATCCTTATTACAGGGAAACCTCATCATTCTGTGACACCAACACTGCACCTAGGCACTGACCTGATTCTCCCTTGTTGGCTCCGATTGTCCATTGCCTGTTGCCAAACCTCAAATCCCATGCAGAGGATTAAGATCTGCCGCAGGCTCTGGAGGAATTTGCAAAAGAGGGATTTTCCACACTCGCTTCTGTAAATTCTGGAACGTTGGGTAAGAATCAATTCATTACCTTATAGTAGCACCTCATAAAGTGGCCCTGGATTCCAGATCTGGTCCCTGAGAAGTGTCCGTGAAAATGGTTTCTCCAAGGGAGCCGTTACTAAACAGACCCCTGGCTCTTCCTCGAGCTGTCTGCAAGGGGGCCACCTCCTGCCTGGCAGCGTCTCTTCCCCTCACAGATGGTCTGCAGTTGGCAGTGATCACAGCCATTTTCTCCATCCCTTCCCTATAGACAGGAAGTCTCTCCGTGAGATGCAAAGACTCTCCCCAATTCTTTGAAGGCGGCCATTTGTTTCCTGAAAGAATCACGTATGGAACGAGACCACAAATACTGCTTCATCCGTGTTACTCTACTTCTGCAAAGGATGCTGACCAGTTCTTATTTCTTATTCTAATCGATGAATGTGGAATTATCCCTGCACCTGAACATCTATTGGGTCCATGGAGGCTGATAGAAGACCCAGAGCAGGAAAGACGCCAGCTTACAGGTTCCCCTCGATGCTCCTGTTCTCAGCTCAGAAATCTCAGCTCAGGCAGAAATCTTAAGGGCAGCAGAAGCATGTTATGGAGCAGAATGTCCTCCAAAGGACGCATGGGACCCTAACAAAGCCTTTGCAGCTCTTTCTGGACCACTCATGAAAGGCTTCTAAAATTCTCTGAACTTGCTACTTGCTTAAGGCCTTTGGACACTGATCCCAGAGGGCCACACAAACCGACTTTTGCTTTCCTCACTTGGCCTCACTTCTGTAGGTACCTTGTGCCCACATCCCACTTGCCTCCATGACTGTTTGACTTTACTTTCCTAAAGATTTGGTGATTTGTCCTCATTTCTTACCTCGCCCCCCACTGCATTCTTGTGTTGGGTGCTTTAGAGCAGTTAGTACCCAAGTCTTCCTTGAAGCAGTCTTTATTCAAGATCAAATTTCTGCAGATGCTGAATATGTAAACCAATGCAGACGTAAAAGCCTGCTTGACCCCCATGCGCTTCAGAATCACCAATGGATTATCATTGTTGATCACATGTTTACAACATCTAGGATACATCCTACAGCGTTCTGCGTACTACCCAGACTCAGAATGAGGGTTTGGGGGTTCAGTCCAGGAATCTGTATTTCAAGCATCCCTGGTGATTCTGCTGTAGAAATTTTTAAGTGTTTCTTGAAGTAAATTTAAAAAACTCAGTGATCTCATATAGCAGACCATGTTCTGAGAGACACTGTCATATGGTCTTAAAATGTTACAGTTTTTAAAAAATACTGCTTAAGAAGATGGCTGGCAGGGGACTCACAGGGTTTGACCCAATTGTAAAGTATACTGGAAGGGAAGATGCCATGTCCCCAGGTTCTACTATAATGCCTGACATATCATGGGCATTCGGGAAGTCTTTTTTGAATGAATAAATGAATACATAAGCTAATGACTGAGCAAATGAATTCTAATGCCTTTCACTTGGTCTTGTTGTAAGTGGCATCCCACTACTACAACTCCTTAATAGAACTTGGATTCATGTCCCAATCTGAGGGAGAAGGTGAGATGCAAATAAAATCTGAAAGGTATTTTCACTAAAAACTTGCAGGGATAAGCATTGCTTCCCCATTTATGTAATAAATGGGGTGAGAAGCATTCTCCCTTGTTACGCTGGGAATACAGAGCTGCTTTGATGCCCCAAAGGGCAAGTGATGCTTTGAATTCTACAAGCCCTTACCCATCTGCGTGAGTGCATGTGAAGCTGAGTGGTGACACACAAGCAGCATTGGCCAGGAGCAGGTGGCTTGCCAGTGGACAAAGGCCACAGCGGCAAAGTGCCTTCATGACCCCTTATAGGCAGGGGAAGACTGAGACGTGTATGTCATCAAAGAGTGCTTACAGAGCAGAAGAGAGAGGAATGGCAGGTGCCACATGGTAGATGACGTGACAATTTGTGAGCTATTTGCGGACATTCCTTGGAAGAAATGGTGAGGTCTTGGCAGAAAACTAAGGCAGTGCTTCTTAAACTTTAGGTTACACCAGGGGATCTTGAAGATTTTAATTTAGTAGGTCTGGGGTGGGATGTGAACTTCTGAATTTTTTAAAAATTTCTTCATTTTAGAGAGAGAGCACGTGCACAGATGGGAGAGGGGCAGAGAGAGAGGGACAGAGAATTTCAAGCAGAGTCCCCACTGTTAGCGCGGAGCCAGACCCCCATCTCACAACCTTATTGAACCATGAGATCATGACCTGAGCTGAAATCAACAGTTGGATGCCTAACTGACTGAGTCACCCAGGTGCCCCTGAACTTCTGAATTTCTCAGAAGCTCCCAGGTGATGCTAATGCTACTGGTCCATGCACCACATTTTGGGTAGCAAGACTCTAAAGAAATTATAATTTAAGGTGATGATAAGAACCAGTGAAGTAAAAGTTCTTACTGTTACTGGGGTGCCATGATTACACCCACATTAGTACTCTTTTGGGGAAATCTAGATGATACTTAGAAGTGAGAAGTAAATTCAGAGTCAGGAGAACTAACCAAAACAGGTGTAACATTCTACCAAGTGTCCTGATGGACAAAATTCATTTAAGAGAGAAGTATTTGGGGTGGTTTTCTGAAGACGTTAGCAGAACCAGAATGGGGAACACTCTTCTTAAGAGAGGATGGAAATTGTAAAAAAAGGAAAAGAAAACAAGCACTTGGCTGTCTTTCCCACCCTGGTTCCTTTTGTTGCCAAGAAGAGGCAATGTCAGACCAGATTGCCGAACAGAGGGCACATGTTGTATTGGGGGGAGTTTGGATCTGGAATGGTGACTATTTGTTTGTTTGTCTTTTCAAAATTTAATTTAAATTCTACTTAGTTAACATTTAGTATAATGGGGTTTCAGGATAGAATTTAGGGATTCATCACTTACATATAACACGCAGTGCTCATCCCAACAAGTACCCTCCTTAATTCCTATCACCCATTTAGCCCATCCCCCACCTCCCTGCTTCCATCAATGCTCCGTTTGTTGTCTGTTATTAAGAGACTCCTATGGTTTGCTTCCCACCCCCTCTTTCTCCTTCCCATATGTTCATCTGGTTTGCTTCTTAAATTCCACATATAAATGAAATCATATGGCCTGTGTCTTTCTCCGCCTGACTTATTTCACCTAGCATAATACACTCTAACTCCATCCACATTGTTGCAAATGGCAAGATTTCATTCTTTCTGATGGTTGAGTAATATTCCATTGTATACATATGCCACATCTTCTGTATCCATTCATCAGTAGATGGACATTTGGGCTCTTTTCATAGTTTGGCTTTGTGGATAATGCTGATATAAACATCAGGGTACAAGTGCCCCTTCAAATCTGTATTTTTGTGTCCTTTGTGTAAACACCTCGTAGTGCAATTCCTGGGCACAGGGTAGTTCTATTTTTAACTTTTTGAGGAACCTCCATACTGTTCTCCAGAGTGGCTGCACCAGTTTGCATTCAGTGGCTGTTTGTTAACAAAGGAAAAAGTTAAGTGTGTATGAGGTTGATTAGAAACTCTGTAAGAGATTAGATCATCTCTTGCCCCGATTTAAACTCTACAATTCATTGGTTTACATAAGTCTTACTGTACGGTTGGAAGTCTTAAGTTCTGTTGTTTTGGTTTAAAGGAAAAATAGGTTGGACAATGCTTTGTAAATGTGTACTGGCTTAATCAAAGAAATGTAAGTGGATTCTACCATTAAGTATTGCTATCATAATAATAACATTATCAAAGTCACAGAGCACATTTATAACCATGCAAGGATGTTGTGGTCCCTCAACAAATGATAAACAGAGCCGGAAAGACAAGGGATGAAGATATATCTATATCTCACACTTTACTCTTCACTTTTCCCTAAGTCAAAGACAAGTTGGTACAGTGCTAGGTATGGAGTCCCCCACCCCCCGTCATCGGGACCATGAGATCTCATCCTGTCTTGAAACAGAGGGTGAGAAAAGTTTTTCGCCACATACTTCAGTATGTCCCATTTCAACCAGTGGGTTTAAGTAGTTCTAAAAATTATTGGCAGCTACCTCTCAAAAGGCATGGAAAATCAGATCAAGAGTTTGAGACCCTGGGCTTATTGTGTCCCAGAACTAAAGTGATCATCATAAGACACTGTCATCAGAAGTTGCAAGGTTTTCCACCGAACTGAAAGGGGAACAAACTTCTTATTTTTCAAAGGTAGCACTTAACTTTATACACTGATGCATGTCAGTCCATTTAATGAGGGCCTCTTAAAAGCCCTGAACATTTAAAATAGCATAGTAAGGGGGTGCCTGGGTGGCTCAGTCGGTTAAGTGTCTGACTTTGGCTCAGGTCATGATCTCGCAGTTCAAGAGTTCGAGCCCTGCGTGGGGCTCTGGGTTGCCAGCTAAGAGCTTGGAGCCTGCTTTGGATTCTGTATCTGCTTCTCTCTGCCCCTCCCTACTTGCATGCTCTCTCTCAAAAATAAACATTATTATTATTATTTTAATAGCATAGTAAAATTAGGCATGAGGGGTGCCTGAGTAGCTCAGTTGGTTAAGCGACCAACTTCAGCTTAGGTCATGATCTCACAATTTGTGAGTTTGAGCCCCGAGTCAGTCTCTGCGCTGATAGCTTGGGAGCCTGGAGCCTGCTTGGGATTCTGTGTCTCCCCCTCTCTCTGCCCCTCCCCTGCTCACGCTCTATCTCTCTTTCTCTCAAAAACAAATAAACATTAAAAAAAAATAGGCATGATACCTACATCCTTAGAATAGTGTGATTCACATGTTGGAAATGTAGTGATTTCTTCTTGACACAATAACTGATGGGTTTAGATTGAAGAAGGTTAAGAGGGCTTGTTAAGTGACAGAAACCAGGGATCCTAATCCCATGAACACCCCTTTGCCTGGAGGGATGAGAGGTGGAAGTGAAGAAGGACACAAACCAGGCAAACACCTCTTTTGGAATCTCCTCTGTATCTGCATACCAGGTTCATAGACACCATGCAGGAGACTATAATGGCCACTGAGAAAAAGGGATGCAGAGGTGCCCCCCTCCCCCAACAAGAAGAAACACTTTTATCTTGGCTTCTGTGACTTTGTACTTTCCTGGGTTTTCTGTTACTAATCCCATTGCTTCTTTGGAACCTTTGTTGTTTTTCTGGCCAACCCTTAGACAGTGGTGTTCTAAGAGGCCTCTTCTCTCTCACTCAGCAGTTTCTCCCAAATGATCTCCAATACTGAGCTATTTGTTGATGACTATCATTCATTTGTCCAACAAACATATATATTGAAATAGAAACAAATGGCAGGAAAGAGAAAGAAACACAATGAAAAGCTGGATCTCTGAAATGACCAACAAAAGAAGTCAATTCCTTTTGAGCCTGATTATGAAGAAAAAGAGCAAGAATAAAAACATAAGATTAGAAATAAGAAGATATTATCACAGATACTGGAGAAATGAAAAGGTTCATGAAAATGTCCACGTCCAATTCCTATGGTGATACATTTGAAATCCTAGGAAAAAGGATGGTTTCCTAATACAGTATAATTGACCAACTTTGACTCGGGAGGTAGAAAATTTGAATAGACCAATCTCCAATAAGTTGGGAAAGTGATTAAAAAGGTATCGTTGGAAAAGACATTGAGAGCAGAAAGTATCACAGCTGGGCCATGCCTAACATTTAACAGAAGAGGTGATCACGCCAATGGTTAAACAACTCCAGGCCATGGAAAATGGTAGAAACTGCCTCAAGTCATTGCATGCAACCAGAAAAAGTATAAATATGAAATCCCAAAAAGATGGCACAAGAAACTTTGGATTCATTTCCCTGTAGATACAAAAATGTTAACTATATACTAGGGTAAATAGGACCTTGCAACACAGCAAAAGAATGATCAGGTAAAATTTATTCAAGGGTCTATATTAAGAAATTCATTAATATGCTATACTACATGAATAAATCAAAGACAGATAACATTGATCATATCAATAGATCTGTGAAAAGACATTTGGGATTCATTTATAATAAAAATCTAAGTGAAATATAAATAGAAGAAATGGACTTGACTGTCATAAATGTAATAAAGACTATGTCCCCAAAACCAACAGCAAATATTGTGCACAGAGAAATAGGAAACCATTTCAGGAATTACACAGGCATGCCTACAATCAACTTATTATTCCACATTGTTTAGAATGTTTAGATGAGGTCAGTAAGACAAGGAATGGAATAAATGGTATAAACATTTAACAAAAAGAATTCAGAAGCAGCTGGGTGGCTCAGTTGGTCAAGCGACCAACTTTGGCTCAGATCATGATCTCGGGGTTTGTTAATTTGAGCCCCATGTTGGGCCTCTGCTGTCAGCACAGAGCCCACTTTGGATCCCCTGTCTCCCTCTCTCTCTGCCCTTCCCCTGCTCATGCTCTCTCTCTCTCTCTCTCTCTCTCTCAAAAATAAAACATTTTTTAAAAAGAAAATTAAATTAAATAATAAAAAAAGAATTCAAAAATAATACATTTTGCTAATAAAATGATTACGCACCTAGAAAACACAGGAGGCCTTTGCACGGAATAAATAAGACAGGTTGGTAAGTCGACTGATCATATTTTGTTGTTGATAATTTTATTATTACTGAATAGTATTCCATTATATGGACACACCGTATTTTATTTATCCATTCTCCAGTTGGTGGATGCTTAGGTTTCCAGTTTTTTGTTTGTTATTGTGGATAAAACTACTATGAACGTTACATGCAAGTCTTTGTGTGGGCACATGTTTTCATTTTATTACATACTTAAGAGTGGAATGGCTGAGTTGAAAGAGTATATATAGTATGATTCCATTTGCATAAAATAATAGCAAATGCAAACTCATCTATCGTGACAGAAACAGATAAGCCATTGCCTAGGTTTGGGAGTAGATAGAGGGATGGAAAGAATAGGAGGTGTGAGGAGTCTTTTGGTGATCTTGGCAGCATTATGTATTTTTACCGTGGTGGTAGTTTAACGGGTTATGTGTTAAAAACTCATCAGGTTATACAGTTTAAAGGAATACAGCTTGTTGCACATACAGTATGCCTCAATAAAAATGATAAGCCCATATTCAGTGTTTTCATTATAACTATGTCAATATTGTTACTTTTAAGCTGAGTATTTTGCTTTTCCTGTATGAATTTTTTAATTTTTTATTTATTTTTGGGAGACAGCAGAAGTGGAGGAGGGGCAGAGAGAGAAGGGGACAGAGGATCGGAAGCTGGCTCCGTGCTGCTGACAGCAGAGAGCCTGATGGGGGGCTAGAACTCACGAACCATGTGATCATGACCTGAGCCAAAGTCGGACACTCAACCAACTGAGCCACCCAGGCGCCCTCTCCTGTATGCATTTTTATTTTGCATAGAGTTAACAATTGCTTTTTTTATTTGTGAAGTTTTCCTTGAGTCTATGATTGTCTTCTGACATTTTCTAAAGTTTGGTACAATGTTTCTCAACATAAATTTCCACATGAGAAAATGAACCTGTCAAATAATATATAATTTTCTTTTCTTTTACTTCTGGACATTTCTTCTAGAACCATCCATCCACGTACCCTAGCAGGGATTCGAATTTTTAAGTCATTTGCCAGCCATATGCTAATCTGCATCTTTCTTTCATCAATGCCTTGGGAGTGCCTTCATTTCTCTTTTAAATATTGAATCCTTTCTGTCCTAACTTCCTACTTTTGCTGTACCACATCTTGCTGTAAAAATCTTCCAGTAGTTTTCTTAGAAATGGTACAAAAGAAAATATTTTCTTTTTTTTTAGATTTTTGAGTGTCTGAAATGTCTGTGTTCTCTTATACTTACTTGACTGATAGTTTGGCTGGGTATGGAATCCTAAGCTGAAAATAATTTTCAATTAAAAAAAAAATGAAGGCATTGTTCCATTATTGCATTTGAGATATCTGATGTGATTTTTATTCCAAAATCTTCAAATATGAATTTTTCTACTTCTCTGGCAACCCTTAAGGTCTTCTCTGGAATTGTCAAATTTCACAGAAATGCACCTTAATGTTTGTAATTTTCATTTATTGTGTGGGTACTTTGACGGCCTTCTTGATTTGGTGACTCATGTCACTTAGCAATGAGGAATTTGGGGTATTACTGATTTGATAATTTTTTTTTATATCCTCTTTATCTCTTCTTGGAATTCCTATCTGTTGGTTATTAGACCCTTTGGGTCCACTTTCTAATTTTCTTTTCTATCCCATTTTCCTTCTAATTTCGTTATTTCTTTTATTTTTCAGAGAGATTTCTAATTTTATCTTCCAATACTTTTACTGAATTAAAAAATTTATCTGCCAAATTTTTAATCATCAATAGATCCTTATTGTTTTATAATTTAAAAAGAAGTATTCTTTATTTTCTTTTATCTTCTCTCTAGAAGAAAGATTCATGAAGTCAAATGTTTTTTAATGTATTTTGGTCACTACTATATTGCTTGTATGTAGAAAAATGTTTGGCACACTATTAACACTCAGTAAACATGTGTTTAATAAATGAATGGGCCTCTCTGGAGATATGAATTAGAGTTTCTCTGAATTTGTCTCTTGATCCCTGTGTTGTCTATCTTGTTTGTTTGTTTCAGTGTCTGCTTTTTATGCTAGAAGTTTCCTTCAAATGTCAGAGGACCTTTTGCTATCTGTTCATATTTGAAAATGAGGCTGGTTTTAGAGTGAAAACTAGAGTTGGCCCAACCCCAGTCCCTACCCCCACCCACTGCAGCCTTACTGGGCCAGGCTCATAGGGCTTAATAAGTAATGAGCTTCTCTGTTGGACGAGTTGGTGTTTTTTGTTGTTGTTTTTTTTTTTTTAATAAATGACATTATATATTAGCATATGTAGAGCTTTGCTGTTCGGGTTTTTAGTTTCTTGAGAGAATAATACCTTATTTACTAACTTACTTACATATTTTGGGTGGGAGATGAGGACTGGGAGAAAGTACAGTGTGGTGAATAAACCTAATTATTGGTCAGAGGAGGAGGGCTAGAGGTCTCCCTGTTCAGCATGTAGGTTTTTTACTCAATCCTGCAGGTGTTAACCTAGACCAAAGGGGCTATAAATTGTAGCCAATTGGTCAATTACAGTTTTTATAAATAAAATTTTATTGGCACACAGAGTCACCCATCTGTATAAGTATATACAGCTATATACATTCTATAGTATCTATATATAAGACATATACAGCTGCTTTTGTGCCACCATGTCATATTTGAGTAATTGTGACAGAGATCATATGGCTGTGAAGTGTAAAGTTTTTACTATATGGATCTTTACAGAAAAAAAATTGCTGACTCCTGCCCTAGATTTTCACCTTCACCTCCTCTATGTCTGGTGGCCCAAAGTCCAAAGCTTCTGTAGTTCATTTTCTCCAGAGAATATATCTCCCATTTCCTAAAGGCAGAGAGAAAAGCTACTGTCTAACTGTGGGAAAGGAGTGGGAATCTATAGGAGTTTAATTTCTTCGAGGACTTCCTTTTATACAAGGCTCATGGTTTCAGCAATCCCCCACAATCTTTGGCAGGTGCCTCCCGTTCATTATTTTTGTCAAATGTTCTTAAAGGTGATGATTAGTATACCACTCTGTGAGTATCCTGGTTTGACTATTCTTTGACACAGCTTTCCTGTGTCATTTTCCATTTCTTCATTCAGTCCTTGTCTTCGTGTATATTTTTTTAAAGATTTTATTTTTTAGGAATCGCTGTACCCAACATGGGACTCGCATTTACAACCCTGAGGTTGTAACTGATCGAGCAACCAGGTTCCCCTGTCCTCATGTATTTTGGCTTAGGGTTCAAAGAAGTCTCTTAGTTTTACTCAAATGTATTTCTGCTTGTTATTCTTTTTGTTGACTGAAAACGATAAAATTATCTCTAAGTTCAAATGGAAGTATAATTTCTGAGAAAAACAAAAATCAAACATACTAAAAACCCAGACCTCAGAACACCATATAAATCCACTGTGTTAATACCAATCTATTACAGGCATGAGTATATTGATAGCGACCGATTCAAAATGGATTCATGAATGTAGTAAAGTATCTTAATACATAAGATAACTCTATATATGACTGTTTTGTCAGGACTTTCTGTGGCAGAAAATGGAATTCAATCTAGGTAGTTTAAGTGAAAGAATTTTTTAAGGTAAGTTAGGTAGCTCCTAGAAACTATCTGAGAAGATGAAAGAAAAAAAATGGTTGGATGTTATGCGCTAGAAAGAAGGTCCAATCATACTCAAGACTTTTCAAGGAAAAGTATCATTGTTGCTATTCTATGGCTTAGCGTTTATGATAGAAGAACTTGAGAAACCTTTCACAGAGACCCCAAGAGAACAAAATATCTACTCTACTATCTTTACCAGGAAAATGAAGATCCCTGTGCACTTATACTGCCCTCTCGGCTCTAAGTCTTGCTTAGATTTGTCTATTTTATTGCATGCACATCAGATGTGGAGCCAAAGTATGGTTGATCTGAGAGTGTAGGATTTTAGCCTTCCAGAAGGCCATATTATATTATATTATATTATATTATATTATATTATATTATCTGTTATATTATAAGAAGGTAAACTAGAAGGGGGAGGGAGTGACTGCTGAGGGAACCAGACTATATCTTCCACAATGACAAAGCTAATGGGACAGCACATCTGAAAGAAACTAGCATTGGACCCCTATCCTGCACCATGAACAATCCAGACAAAAGGGGAGGGTATAATAAAATTTGGGGGAAAAAACCCCACGTGGACTAGAGATTTCTATGGAATGAGTTTAGCAATACGATTCTTGTACATGAATCTTAACCTTCTTAAACAAGATAGAAGTCCAGAAACTATAGAGCGAAACACTTTGATTACATAACAGTGAAAAAGTTTGATTCCAAACAAAAATGGTGCAGGGGCTCCTGAGTGGCTCAGTCGGTTGAGCGTCCATCTTCAGCTCAAGTCATGATCTCACGGTTCGCGAGTTTGAGCCCCGCATCGGGCTCTGTGCTGACAGCTCCGAGCCTGGAGCCTGCTTCAGATTCTGTGTCTGTCTCTCTCTCTCTCCTCCTCTCCCCCACTCACACTCTGTCTCTCTCTCCTTCAAAAATAAATAAAACATTAAAAAAAATTTTAATGAAAAAGATGGTGTAGCATTACTTATAGTGTGGCTGGTAGACCAGTACCAGTCTAGGGTTTGCTATAAACCCTTGTCTTGATAAGTAAGACCCTGAGAATAAGCATTTATAAACTTTTACAGCAATTCAGCATCGCCGTGACAGCTGAGTGTGTGATTTTGTAGTTTATGAAAACGTGATCAGCTGTGGATTGGAAATTTTAAAATACTGGGCCTTTGCCACAGAGAATTTGATAGAACTGCCATAAACAAGGTACATATATACACATATGAACTCTGGGGAAAAAAAAATGATTTACAGACCAGCTGGCAAAGTATTAAAATCTATGGTATACAAGGACCGTACAAATTGACATGAAAAAATGAAAAAATGGATCAAGGGATAAGCTGTAATTCATAGAAGTAAAATCCAAACGTTCAATAAAATCTTATGTCATTTGAATTCATGAGTGGTCAGGGCTATGTTTCTACCCTTCAGACTTATAAAAATGGAAAAGAGCTGTAATACCTATTGCTAATGTAGATATGGGGAAATTCTCATACATTGCTGGTGGAACTGTGAATTATTATGGCCTTTTCAGGAAGCAGTCTGACAACATCCATAAAAATAAAAATAAATGGAACGTACTCCTTGACTCAGCAATATTCTTCCTGGGAACCTATCCCATCGAAATGAAAGAACCCATAAGTAAGCATAGCCACTCAACGATGTTTACGGCAGCCTCATTCATACTCACACACACAAAAAAAAAAAAAGCAGAGTGAATGCCAGTAATAGGGGAATGGCTTCATTATAAATCCCATCATGCATAAGAGGTTTCAATTTATATTCTAGAAGTATCCATTTTGCGTATATACACAAAACATCTTAAAATGTTTTATTTATTTATTTTTAGAGAGCGAGAGAGAGCATGAGCAGGGGAGGGGCAGAGAGAGAAGGGGAGAGAGAGAATCCCAAGCAGACTCTGCGTTACTAGGACAGACCCCAACACTGGGCTCAATCCCACGAACCGTGAGGTCATGACCCGAGCCAAGATCAAGAGTCTGACGCTTAACCAGCAACCCAGGAGCCCCACACAAAACGCTTTTTAACACAGTAGTTACAAAAGAGGAGTTACCTTCATATGAACCAACTTGTTGAGGTGGTCATGATATAATGACAATAAAATAAAGGAAGTCAAAGAGGAAATCAGTCAGGAAATCAACAAGGAAAAGGTTAATATCTTGGTAGAAAAATGTGTAGGGGACATATACAGCAGTTCGATAAAAGGTAGATACAAATCGGGGCTCCTGGGTGGCCCAGTTGGTTGAGTGTCTGACTTTGGCTCAGGTCACAATCTCGAAGTTCGTGGGTTCGAGCCCCAGGTCGGGCTCTGTGCTGACAGCTCTGAGCCTGGAGCCTGCTTTGGATTCTGTGTCTCCCTCTCTCTCTGCCCCTCCCCCGCTCATGCTCTGCCTCTCTCTGCTTCTCAAAAATAAATAATTGTAAAAAAAAATTTTTTTTTTATTATTAAAAGGAAATACATATCTCCCACTTCCCATGTGAGAATCATGCAAAGAGTAAAAGCTAAAACAGTCGTTCTGGGGAAAACATCAGTAAGATGCTTCAAACCACAGAGATGACATTGATATTGATGCCTCTTTGGAAAGTTCATCTTATCAATGTTAATAGAGACGTGGAAAGAGACTTGTTGCGTGCATGAAAGTATGCCTATCAGTAGGTGTCAACACGTCAACGGAAACAGCAGAATCTCCATCTTATTTAAAGTAGTGAAACATTTGGAACTGCCTAAATACTCAACAGAAAGGAACTAGTTAACTAAAATGTGTGCCTCCATATAAAAGGCCTATGGCTCTGGAAACACGCTCACAACACGTGAGGGAAGAAGGCAGGAGTATTCAAATGCTGTTGACTTTCAAGTAAAATACCGTGCGTGGATGTGTAGGGAAACCGGACGACACAAAAATGTAATATCGGGTGGTTGGTGGGAGCACGGATGCCATCTTTTTGTCTCTCTGCCTTTCCGTGGTTTCCAAGGTGTTTGCGCCCAGTTGCAACTGAAATGAAAAAAGATGTCCTGAAAATGTTAAAAGGCAAGAAAGATGACCGTCTTCTGGAAAGTGCATTTGGAAGGGAGATTAAGCAGGTAGGAGTTATGTGCTCTGTTCAGGAAGAGAGCCGGCCACCAGGCTATGTCACTCTCTCGACACTGGTTTGGCATATGAACCCTAACCTTTTGCTTTCAAAGCTGGAGACATCGTCAAGGGTAGGTCATTAGTTAATTGCTCTGAGGTTATTTCTGAAGTCTCTAGTGGGCCGTTGCAAATGATTAGTAATATCATTACTGCTTACACCATCGTGGGCCAGGCTATTATTGCTTTATCAGCACTGACTCAGGGATTTATAGGCAAATGGCTCTCCACTTGGGGTTCCCTAACCTCAAGAGGTCCAAAATGGTGGTAAGCTCTCTGAACTACTTACTTTATGTATATAAAAAGTGTCAGGAGATTATGCATTTCCCCTTACAATGCTATATGGGCTGACAGAGCCTTATTTTAATTGCTTTCCTTTTTCTTTTGATAGAATATACAGTTTTCAGTTGATACATTGTGATGAATCGGGAGCTAAAATGATTTTTGATAACGAACATGCGTCAGGAAAGTTGATTCTTCACTAAATTAATATAAATTTGAATTTTAAAAAAGTCTTTCAAACACGGAGTAAAAAGATTCCTTTCCTGGCTCTAAGTTTCTTCTGATATTTAACATCCGTGCTCAGCCACACTACTTGAAATACATAACCTCCAGCAACAACTCCCTGTGTGTCTGAGGGAGAAGAAACCATAGGGAATATCGCACCTACTTTAGCAATCATCCTCTGTTTTCCAGATGGGCAAACTGAGGCACAGTAAGACTGGTGTGAAATCATGATTACTGGCGGAAAGAGCTACTACCGGAAACTGTATTTCCTGTTTCCTAGTTTTTCATTTCTCTTGGGGATCTAGGGCTATTTTTCTAGAATAACGCGCACACGTTGAAGGTGACAACCCCCCCCATGCATGCAACCCAAAAATCAGAGGGAGAAGGAGAGAGAGGTGGGAGGGGGAGAGGGAGAGACATTTCTTTGTACATAGTAACATAATTATTCCAACACTTCTATACCCTTCTTGCTCGAAATAGTTCTTTTAAACAGAAGAGAGCCCGAAGCACTGAGAAATTGAGCAAAATGCTTAACATCACACAGGTAGTCAGAGGCGAAGCCAGGATTTGAACTTGGGCAGTCTGAATCCAGAGCCTTGGTCATAACCCCTTTTGTCACAACATCAAATTCCTATCCCAGACAAAAGAATGTGAGAAGTCAACGGAAAGCACTGTGAATTCTTTAATAAAATGGCAAATTCTGGCAACTGGCCCAGAGAGAGTTGGTAAACCCAGTTAGTTTTACTTCCAGTGCTGATACATGTCTTAAAATGGAGTTCTTGCTGGAAGATGTTTAAAATATTAGTTATAGGGGCGCCTGAGTGGTTCAACGAGTTAAGCTTTCAGGTGTTGACTGTGGCTCAGGTCATGAACTGACGGTTCATGGGTTCAAGCCCCGCCCTCAGTCTCTGTGCTGGTAGTGAGGAGCCTACTTAGGATATTCCCTCTCTCTCTCTCTCTCTCTCTCTCTCTCTCTCTCTCTCTCCCTCCCCCACCCTCACATGTGCTGTCTCTCTCAAAATAGATAAAATAAGTAAATAAACTTAAAATGTTTTAATTGGCTGAGGAACTTTTTTAAAAAAACACACAAAACACTGACTAGCTGAAAATTCTGACCTCGGGCGATCCTCAGGCATATTACATTTTAAAGGATTTGTAGTCAGTTTGCACCTGAATTAAATTCATAGCTTCTCAATGCAACCAGTTAGTGCTTCTGAAAAACAGGAAGTGTGCTCTTGGTCTATTCAGTAAGTGGCCTGAGCGAAGAAAGGGTTTTAAATGTTACTTCCTTTGCTGTTTTCTGAGCGTATTTGAGTTAAGTGAGCATGCTGGGCTGTTCCAGCTGTTGGAAATCTAGCACCGTAAACACAGTTTTGACAGGGCTGGTCCTTCTAGGTGGAAGGAAAGATTTGTATTTTGGACACTCAAGAAAAACTTGCAATAATAAAAAGTGAAAAAAAAAGGCTTTGGGGGAAAATATGATGTATGTGTGATGGGGGCTTGGGGGGTGGGGAGGGGAGGTAGGAGGGCTCCATTTTTTTTCCTCTTTTTGAAGGTCCCCTTTATTGATTTCCTCAAGTCTTCAGTCCGGCTAGCCAGGGAACAGCAATACCATAAAGCAATTGTTGTTGTTTACGTGAAGAAACAAATGAATTCCCAGGTGGTGTAACGACTCCAGAGCCCTCATCCACTCAGGAGAACCTTTCGAGAATACAACAGCCTCTGAGCTGGAGAAAAACGTGTGGAGGAGGTTTCCTCCTCTGGGCACTGGTCATAAAGCCCAATACCTTATTAAAAAAAATTGTCTTAAGTCAAAAATCCAGCCACTTTCATTGTAAAAATGGTCTCTACAGCATCCGCCATTAATGGTCCTTGACTCTTCCTGAGGACAGCCTTACCATGTCAAGCTCTGATTATGTGAATGCTCCTCCTTCCGGTATATGTGAAAGGGACAGATGATAAATTTGGGGGTGTATGTCTGTGGTGCCATTTTCGCTGGCACTGTCTCCTTAGCAAGCCTTCCCATCCTCAACTGGCTGCCTTCCTCGTCCCTTTTCTGTGAGCCCGGTTACAACAATAAGGCACAGCTCCATCATCTCTTGCCATCACCTTTCTCAAGGTCATCAGTGTCCTTCACTTTTCCGAGTTCGGTGGTCAGTTCTCACTCTTCATCACTACTTAACCCATCAGCAAGATTTCCTCTCGCTTTCAGAACAAATAGTACCTTTTTTCCCCATTTTCCTCCCGATGCTCCTTTCTCCACTGACTGGATCCCTACCATCTTTCAACCTTCTACTCAGAAATGCATCAGAACTCAAACTTGGATCTCTTCTCTAACAACACTTGTATCTTACGTGAACTCATTTGGTCCGATGGCTTTAAATACCACCTTTATGGTGTTGCCTGCCCCCCCCCCCCATTTCTCTTAAGCATGAAAAATCTCCACGTTGCCTATCGGACATCGGTTGAATGTCTCATAGTCATAGGTACTCAATATATCTAAGACAAAATTCCTAATTCACATTCACCCCTAAAACCACTCGTTTCTAAGACTTTACTGTCTCTGTTAAAAGAAGAGTAGTATCCAAAATTCAAGGAATCTTGACATGGACTCTCCTTTCTGACATACTGCAATTTCCGTCAGTTCTACCTTCAAAAAATATTGGGGAAAAAGTCATTTACTTACATCACTTCTATCCCATGCTAGGGTTTCTCTACCTCAGCATCGTTGGCATTTTGGGTCAGATAATTCCTCTTGTGTGGGGGCCTGTCCTGCGCATTGTAGGATATTGAGCAGTATCTCTGGTCTCTACCCACTAGATGATGGTAATACATTCTGCCCCCTCCCGTTGTGACGATTAAAGGTGTCTCCAGACACTGCCACGTGTCCCCTAGGAAGCAAAGTCATTCCCATTTGAGAACCATGGCTCTATCCCAAGCTCCTTCATCCTTCCCCTGGATGATCTCGGTGGCCTCCCAGCTGCCTCTTGTCTTATGTTTTGGTCTCATGCATTCTATTCTCTACCCAGAAGCCAGAGTGATCTTTTATATATACAAGTCAGATGATTTCACTTTTGTTGGCAACCATGCTGATGTGCTGTTCAGATCTTCCTTCCAGAAAACCCACTGAGAGAAGGGTGGTTGAGGAACAGCATCCAGCTGCCACAACCTTGGATCCACCCAGTGTTCAAGCTCTTTTCAGTCATGCTGTCTCAGGCTGCTCCCAGCTGATGACTGAGTATGGGGAGGGCATCTGGGCTGGACTTTTGTGGCCTCACGCATGGGAGGCTTTTGAATTTCTCAGAGAGGTACTCCAGTGGGAAGCTGCTCCAAGTCTGTTTTCCTTCTTTCCCTCTCTCCTTTTACAGATACCAGCCATACGCAGTGGCCTTTGGTCTATGCCAACTTACTCGTATCTCCCTAATAAGCCCTTGCACCTTTACCCTCCACAGGAGCATCCCCAGTAAATCCTCTTGACTATCTGGTTCCACCCTGGCCTCTGCTTTTCAGAGAACACAAGCTTAACTCCTTTGCTCAAAACTTTCCAATACCTTTCTTCCTCACTGCGGATGAAATCCGAAGCCCTTATGACAGCTGAAAAGGCCCTTTGGTTTGCCCATGGGTATGTCACCAATCTCAGCTGCTACCACTCTGTGTCTTTTTCATGTCGTTCTAACCACGCTGGTTTTGTGGCCATTTCTTAAACATGCCAGGCTTCCTTTTGCCTTAATCCTTACTAACATCTAGTCCCTCCTTCTGGAATTCTACTGCCCTGGATACCTGTATGGTGAACTTACTTGCAGTCTTTGGTTACATATCACCTTCTTGGGGCACCTAGGTGGCTCAGTCGGTTGAGGGTCCAACTTCGGCTCAGGTCATGATCTCGTGGTTGACGAGTTCGAGCCCCACGTCGGGCTCTGTGCTGACAGCTCAGAGCCTGGAGCCTGCTTCGGATTCTGTGTCTCTCTCTCTCTCTGCCCCCACCCCCCCATGCATGCTCCCACTCATGCTCTGTTTCTCTCTGTCTCAAAAATAAAATAAACATTAAAAAAATTTAAAATATCACCTTCTTAATGAGGTCCATCCTGATCACCTACTTTAAAATTGCAACCCAACTCCCACACCCCACAGCACCTCTGTTTGCTCTACTGTACTTTGCTCCATTGTAGTAATCATTTTCTAATATTATATTAATTATGTTCTATTGTTATGTTAATTATGTTATATTACATTATATCATATTTTCTGTTTTGTTTTCTGACATATTTTAACGACCTAGAACAGTGTCTAGCACAGGGTAGATAATGAATATCTGTTAAATGAAGAAATTGACTTACTACATTAGAATCCCATTCTTTACTTGTTATTTTTCCCTCCTTAAACTAAGACCTTCTTGAGGACAAAAACTTTACCTTATGTTTGTATTCTTGATGTAGCTAGGGAGCATACTCGTTTCTCCATACATGTTTGCTAAAATAAATTACTTTCATACCTGTTGAAGTGGGGTGGGGGGTACTAACCCATGGGGTTGTTTTTAAGATTCTGTGTCGTATCTTCTGCAGACAGCTGTGGCTTGGCTCAATGAATGATAGTTGTAAACAACATCACATGGAAAGGTGGCCAGCACAGTTTATTAGTCAATTGCTTGGTTTTTTAGTTACCCTTATGGAAATTATTTGTTGTTATTTATTTATCTGTTCTTTTACTAGTAATTACGATTTCTACTGGTGTGTACATCAGAGTGTCTGTTCCTTAGTTCTCAATTTATTACATTTGTTCAGTAAAACACTGAAACAAAAAATGGTAGTTGTGAAAACTGTGCTAGATTCTTATAGGAACATACCTGGTAATTTATGTGGGAGTTTAGAGGATAAAGAACTCACTTCCAGCTTTAGGAGTATGGATGCATGTAAACCTGAAGAATTCTTTTCAAGAAGTAACATTTGAACGGAGCTTTAGAGAGGAGGAGGTCTATGGTCCCTTCTTCTCTGCCATCTTTCCTTTTCTTCTGAGGGGAAGATATATGATTTGATCAGACTCTGACCATGTCATAGATTGCCCCGCATTTCCTAATGGGTATGGTCATAGAATAATCCATTAGAGCAAGTGGGTGATGCAGTGTTCTTTCTTCATGTTTCCATGTGTCTGGAGTTCTGCTGGTCTGTCCAAATTACTCTTTTTCACCTCTTCTGTCACTCCTGCCACCGACAGATGCGTCAGGGTGCTGGTAGGATTGGTTTGTTTTGAGGCCTCTCTCTTTGGTTTATGAATGGCCGTCTTCTTCTTGTGTCTTCACATTATCTTTCCTCCATTCATGTCTGTATCCAAATTTCCTCTCTTTATAAGGACAATAATCACATTGGATGAGGACCCACCCTAACAACCTCATTTTAACTCAGGTACCCCTTTGAGATTGTATCTCCAAATACGGTCACATTCTGAGATGCTGACTTCAGCATATACAGGGGCACAATTCATCCCATAACAAAGTCCTATCTAGAGCTTGAATCTAAGCTACCGTCTCAATCTGATTTGCCAGAAAACTCCATTAGAGTGGTCCTTTGAGCTCTCATCTGTCATTGTTCCTTTTGTCCATCCCTCTATGGAGCCCTCTGTGATGAATTAATTTGAGCATACCTGTTTCTCCTCCTATGCAAGTACCAAGTAATAGTCAGGGCACCCTCCACCCCAAGCACTAATGTGGACTTTGAAGGATGCTGTGATTTGAATTTGTGGAGATGATGGAAAGCCACTGAGCCTGCAGAGTAAATGTTACCTGCAGGGCTGCCATTAAGGTGAAGTGAGTGGGGGCACTCACCTCATGTTCAAAACTCAAGGGGGTGCCAAAAAGCTCATTAATCAAGGCCATATTTTAATAAGGTATTTAAAAAAGCAAGTTAGTGCAAAAAAAAAACTATGATAAACAAAATATCAAATTAAAAACGTTTTTAAATATTTTTATTTATTTTCAAGAGAGAAAGATACCAAGCATGAGTAGGGGAGGGGCACAGAAAGAGGGAGACACAGAATGTGAAGCAGGCTCCAGGCTCTGAGCCATCAGCACAGAGCCCAATGTGGGGCTCAATTTCTTGAACCGCAAGATCATGACCCGAGCCGAAGTCATATGCTTAACTGACTGAGCCACCCAGGTGCCCCCAAAATACCAAATTTTAAAATTCAGACAGGATCTGTGACAATCCTTTATTTTTTTGACAGGTGTCATTACCTTCTGAGAGCCTCTCTTTCTTTAAAAAAAATTTTTTTTTTACATGTGTTTATTTTTGAGACACAGAGAGAGACAGAGCATGAGCAGGGGAGGGGCAGAGAGAGAGCGAGACACAGAATCCGAAGCAGGCTCCAGGCTCCGAGCCGTCAGCACAGAGCCTGACGTGGGGCTCGAACCCACAAACCATGAGCTCATGACCTGAGCCGAAATCGGACACTCAACCGACTGAGCCACCCAAGTGCCCCAGGGAGCCTCTCTTTCTTGATCAAAATCTTGCTATTTCTTCAAATGTCTCTTATAGGACACGACACTTAGATGTCTCATCAGTTTGCCATTCATTCATTCCACATATTGTTGATTGAATATCTACCAAATGCCATACAGAATAGGAATTAAATATTTGTTAAGTTAATAAACAAATTATTACCTAATTACAGTGATTTTTAAAGATACTCACAGGGACTTTCTGCTCTGGTAGAAAGAAGGCATACTGACAAACTGGTGCATGTCAAAGGGGGCTGGACTGCATGATGAAGGACCCTTAAAATTGTTTTTCTTCACTTACGAATTCAACAGATATTTATTTACTATCTACTAATGCAGGACTCTGTACCTATCAGTGAACCTTTCCCAGGTTAATAGACAACATAATCTAGAAACTCAAAGTATAAACTAAATACTTTTAAGGGCAGTAATTGGAAGGAAGGAATGCTCCTTTAGTAAATTACTCTAAAAGAAAATATTTACTGACTACATATCATTGCATTTCTCCAGCTGGGTATTAGCAGTAGCTAGAGACAGAGCAGGTAGAAACAGTGGAGAGAGGCATTTCTTCTTGATCAGTCAGGACAAAGGAGAGAAATAAAGCAACTTGGCAAAAAAGGAGACAAAGCACAGTGAGGAATATGTTAGCGAAAGAGAAATGCATTCAGAGGCAAAACTTTGGTGCGGCCAGTTGCATATGAAAACGACAAGTTGCTCTCAGCTAATCTCTCCTGGTTAACATTTTAGGGAGGAAAGGACCCAAACTGCGTCCTTTGCTCATAAAACGGAATGACCACTTCCAACCCGCAGAGGGGAGTATTGGCAGGTGATGTTTTAAGTCATTTCCTGGAGAGTTATTGGCACAAGTGTTGCAACGAGAGATCATGACACGATCCCTCTTGGTGGGAAGGGGATAGTATGGGGAAGAACAAAGTTGACCTCCTCTCTAGGGCAAAAGGGGATGAAAGAGATAGAATAAGGATGACAACGAGGCGAATCTAGACAAGAGGCAGGAAATGAGGTGCAGTAAATGATGTTATAAGGAGACTGCACTGAGCAGGGGTGGGTACGGACCCATTGAACTCAAATGACAACTCAGTTAACGCTGATAGAACATATACAACACGCAAGAAACCACCCTGGAATACTCAGGGGGACTCCCAGGGAGGGAAGACGTGGTCCTTGCCCCTAAGACGCTGAGAAGAAACAGGGAAGAAAGTCACATTCACGAATCATTTTAGTACAAAGCGATCTCTGGTCCATGCTCGTTTAAATACGCAAAATACATGCATGAAAATAAGACGTATATGTATGTATATGATTTTTAAGTGGTATATGCGTGCACAAAAAATCATACATGTTATTTTTAAGTAGTATTAAATATCCGGCTTTGCACTTTCTCCTCCTTACCCGGAAACCATGAAATTGTTTCAGACCAGTGCGTCGCACAGAAAGAGACCCAACACAAGAAAATCAATGGTGCCCTTGAAAAGCCGTTGGTGTGTGAGTCTGTAGGGTGGTACCACGTCCGGGCCCATTTCTCACAGCGATGCTGTGAAATTGGCCACGTAAGATGACAAAAATCTGTGAGAAGGTCCCAGATGCTTCCACTGTTATAACCCCACCCCACCCCCCCCCACCCCCCTCACCCACCCCCCGGCAAGCCATGGGTCCTGCTGAGTCCCAGACTCACTGATTGCCCAGCCTTCTGTTTGGAAGAACCGCCGAACAGCTGCCTTTCATGCTTTGTGGGGATGAAAAGCACATTCCTGTCGCTGCGCATTTCTGATTACAGGCCTCTCATCAGTCAGCCTGGGCAACACGAGTGCTCGGCCTGGGCAACACAAGTGCTCGGAGTCAATTCTCTCAATTGCTGATGTGGACAAGATGGCTTGGTCTTGCGCCCAGGTTCTTGGATCTCTGGCTCTTGTTCCCGAAAACATCTGTCTTCTAGGTGACACTGACGGGAGAAATGAACTGTCCTCCACGTGCTGAAGCTGTCTATTTTGTCAAAACAGCAAACACAGCTCAAGACGCTGGGGGCTTATCTTTTAACCTCCGCTGGTGTGTCTGGTTTTAACATAACTGACCCGGGGCTCCAGGCCCCAGGCAAATGGACACATGTATTCCCGAGACAGTGTTTGTCCTCCAGTGTCAATATTGGCAAAGGGAGCGGGGGTGGGGGGGGGCGGCGATCAATGGAAGTCTAGCTAGTCAAATTAGTCTTTGGAGGGAAGAGAATCAAAGACCATGTCAACACTGGTTTGACTGATTTTAAACCTCTTAGACAAGTCAATTCAGTGTAAAAGGGTTGAAGCCGTCGGACATGGCAACTCATACGTACCAAGTACCTCCTGAGACGTATGGTAAGGGGTGAAACACAGATCGGTCTTAGAGGCCCACCCAGAGCCTGTGTGAGACCATCATTCGTGCTGTTGTACAACATGAAAAGAGAAAGCTACAGACTGGCTGTCCTGCTTGGAACTACTTGTGTCTCAGAGGTCCTAGGTGACATGTGCATCATTCTAGGGAAACAGCACAATTCCCAAGAATAGCAAACAGTGCTTAGCATGGTGCCCAATGGTTTCTATTTTCATGGGAGTTATTCTCCAATCAATGCTAACTTGCTAATTGGATGGATAAATTCTGTTGGCACTCATGAAGTCATGACCAAATGCTCCGTGGGGTATTTGTTGCTCTCTTTTAACTCTTCCGCTCCTGCCTTTTGTTTTGAAATTTATTGGATAAGGAACCAAGGTGGTCTCTTTACTTTATAATTACAACACTTGTATACCACGAATAATACCTTCACAGAACCCCTAGGGTTGTATAACTCCAAGTGGCACTCTTCTTTTTTTTTTTTTTAATGCTTATTTATTTTTGAGAGAGAGAGAGAGAGAGAGAGAGAGAAAGTGGGGGAGGGGCAGAGAGAGAGGGAGAGACAGAATCTGAAGCAGGCTCCAGGCTCCGAGCTGTCAGTCCAGAGCCCAACACAGGGCTCGAATCCAAGTTGCACTCTTCTTAAGATTAAGACACTGGCTTGGGGAAATACAAGAGAAAACACGCTTTGCCATGGATGGTTGCCATAGTTTCTAAATGTAATAGTAGCATCTTAGAGACTGTCCAGGGTGAGTCACCATGATAAAGAACCCTGTTTGAGAAGCAACTGATTTAGGGGGGCACCTGGGTGGCTCAGTCGGTTAAGCATCCGACTTTGGCTCAGGTCATGATCTCACGGTTCATGAGTTCAAGCCCTGCATCAGGCTCTGTGCTGACAGCTCAGAGCCTGGAGCCTGCTTCAGATTCTGTGATTCTGTGTCTCCCTCCGTCTCTGCCCCTTTGCCACTCATACATGTGTTCGTTCTCTCTCTCTCTCTCTCAAAAATAATTAAGCGTTAAAAACAAGAAGAAGAAGAAAAGCAACTGATGTAAGGAACAACTGGAAGTATTGAGTCTGCTTATCCCAGGGAAGTGATGATATGATGGCCCTCTCTAGTTGAAGGATGACTAAGAGAAGGAAGAGGAGTTAAAATGACACCATATTATTCTAGGCAGTAAAACTAGGAAACAGATTCTATTCAAACTCCGGTAGAGAATTTTCAGCAGGTTGGACTGTTCACAAAGAAAAGGTTGTGTTCCCTTGGAATGCAGAGAGCTCCCCATCACTGGATATATTAAAGTTCAAACAAGACCAAGCACGAAGGGGTATTGTTGGATGGAGGGGTGCACTGTGTTGCCTCAAATGTGCTCCGACCACGTATGGTCATTTGATTCTGTGAAGAGAAGGGAAGCTCACAAACACGCAAGCTTCTCCTCCATGAGGACTTCAGATTCCCCGGAATTTGTCCAGGATCCGTGGAATTGCAATACTTGGAGACTTCCCATGAAGTTATCTTTCGCCGATGACTCCTTTAGGCCGGGAGATGGACGCTAGGTGAACTCACACAAGAAATTAGAATTGTCTACCTTTCATGCTATTTGAAGTCAAACCTCTGAAGCCTTCTTTCTTCCCCGTGTTTCCCCACTCTCTTTATTTAAAAGAATTGTGTCATGAGCTCTCTTCCTCAGAAATTACCCCCTGTCACGACTGCTCAGGAAGGTTTTGCTAACTGGCAAGCAAATCTTCCAGAGAAAATGGATGATGGGCAGTTCTAAAGAGGAACATGGAGACTTTTTATCTCAGCTTTGCAATGATGGCAGCTTCTAGTCAAGATCCGCCGACAGCCGTTGACGTCGCCTGTAATGTCTTCCCAAGATGAGAGGCTACCCTCTCAAAGGGAATCCTCTGAACGCGGGCTCCATGGCACCCCCGTGCCACTTCAAAGAGTTGATTTGCCTGATGGAGAGAGATTCCCGCCAGATTAAGGCTTCAGTCATTGTTAATAGATGACTTCAAGAACTACCAGTCTGTTTTGCAAGATTAACAGTCAGGTTGGTTACTGGAAGCCACTTTCAGAGGAATGAATAGTATGGCATTCTGAGCAGCCAAGGCTGAGGCCCCCTGTAGAGGACAAGAGTCTGTAGTCAGTTTAATTTGAGAGGGGACTGATTTTCATCATGGTGAAATGAAGCACAAGGGAGTTCAAAAGAGATTTCGGTGCCAGTCTCCAAAGATACACACTGAGACGGAGTCAAATGTCATGCTTTCAGGACACTGTGTCCTCATGGCATCGAAGCCGAATGGGAAGCCAGGGATCACGTCATTCCAAACTCTTCAGCATGACTGGTTTTTGCCTTTTATCCTTGGAGACACAGCCATAAAACTGACTCAGATCCTTCAATTAGGCGACGGGAGATCGAGGACTCCTTGGTCCTTCACTCCAACCTCTGAGCAACATTTTATCCCATTAGGATTGTCACACATTTCAATCCATTCCGTACCAGATTCCATCCTATCGGAGATCATTCGTAGAGTAAAACTCTTTGTGGAAAGAGGAAGAGGACGTCCTCCCTCCAACACTCCTTACCTCGCTTTTGTGTCCCCTGCCACTCTCCCCACCCCATTCCAGCCCCCGCAGCAACCACTTCCAACTCTTGGTTCTTGCCTCTGACATTTGCCTCCGTGGTGATAAATACCTAGAAGCAGATATATCAGCACATTGTCAATTACAGCCATTATCCGTCACTGTTCTGTTATGGTGAATGAAAATTTGGCTCCTCTCACAGACCACTGCTTTCCTCCCCTGCATTTTCCCAAGAGTTACCATAATTTTTAACAATAGTCAATGATGTCAACACTGACCGTGAACACATAGTTCACCGTTAAGCCAAGGTGTATGCCATTATTATGTTTTCTCTCAAAAAAAATCTCTCTCCGTTTCTTCGTATGGCATATCACAATAACTAAGGACCACTTCCGTGGGAGAAGAAACCACTGATTGTATCCTTTATTTCATTTTCGGGAATGACACCAAATAAGGATATAACCTGGAAATGTATTTTTCATTGTTGCTGAACTCTAGAATGCAAGTATAAGTTGAATAGTATATGTGGCACAGATTAATTGGGTAAAACAAAACCTGATGGCATCGAATGCTGGATTAGACACAAAATCTGAAGCTTTATCCCTAATCCGCACATGCAGGGGTGGTGGATGGAAGCAATGGTCCGCCTGACTTCAGCCAGCTCTCTCCTCCACAGCCTCCCTCCCTTCTGGCATAGGCCAAGCCTATGGCTCAGTGGAGCTTTTGAATACATCGCCACCACCACCATCATCATTGTCGTCATCATCATCGTCATCCTCGTCACCATCATGGTCTGTCTACACAGTCAATTTAATTTGACAAGCACTGATTCAGCTGTGCCAGACCCTGGCTGGGAACACAAAGACAAAACTATAGAACAGCTTTGTGATTAAATGGCTATCATGTACGAGAAAGTGCCATGATAGAAAGGACAAAGTATGAGGAGGTACAGAGAAGGGAATATTGGATTAGGAACAGTGGGGGTCAGTGATAGATACTGAGAGTCATCAAATACGGGGGCATTTGGAAGAACCATTTCTTAGGGCTAAAAAAAGAATGTAGTGAGGCCAGTGAAAGCGTATCTTTCCATTCGAGCTTTTCAATTTGTACTCATTCTATGCATTATTCAGGATTCTTTTGGGGGCTAATGGCAGAAAACGAACCCAAGTGGGTATGAGCTAAGGAAATGAATCAATTGATTGCCATCTCAAAAACTGCCGGGTACAGATTTCAGGCATAACTGGGTCCAAAGGCTCATTAGGGCTTGGTCTGTCTTTGTTTCTTAGCTCTTCCCTCTTTTTGTTGACTTTATTCAGGGATATCCTTCACATGTGGTGGTAAGGAGATCACCAGTAGCTTCAGGTTTGTAACCTATGTTCTCAGTGACCTTAGTAGAAAGGGTACCTCTTCCCCCACAATCACACAAAAGTTCTGGAATGATTTTTTTTTTTTGGTTGGTTGGTTTGGTTTAAACGTCCACCATGCTTGTGTGAATCACTCTGGCCAGGGAGACAGACACCTCCGATTGGCAGGTCTAGCTCATGTGTCCACCCAAACCACATAGACGGGGGGTTGGGGAGGATTATTCCTTAAGGAAAATTAAACTGTGGTTACAGGAAGAATGAGGGATGGATGGCAGGCAAACCAACAGATGTCCGTGGTTCCTTTCCTGTCCTGATTCGACTAGAAATTTCCCTCTTTTTCTGAGACCCTTAGGACAGGATTGACAAATTTAATAAATACAGGCCACCCAGGAAAATTTGAATTTCTGATAAAGAAATTTTTGTTGTTGTTGTTGTAAGTGTGTTCCATGATGGTTATTTAACTGAAATTTAAATTTAGCTGGGCATCTTGTATTTTATCTGGGAACCTGACCTTAGTGCCTCTCAGAAAAAACAAAACCGTTGGAAACACCAAGCATAAGAAGTTTTTAACAGATTGAAATACTCCCTGAATGTGAGTTTGTTGTTGTTATTGATACCCAAGTTTTGAGACTTTAATTAAAGCAGTGGTCATCAATTTTGCCTGCACACTGGAATCTCTCAAGCACCATTATAAATACTAACGACTGGATCAGAGTATCTGAGGTAAGGGCTTAGAATTTTTCAAGCCTCCCTAGAAGATTTCTGTATATGGCCAGGATTGAAAAGCATGGAGCAAAACCATTAATTCTTCGAAGGAAATTTCTTAATTAGAAAACAGAGGAAGAACAGTCTAGAAGGTTCCCCCAGTCTGTTTAAGCATGCACCACTAGCCAGTCATCCATGCCGCCTTCTACAAGATGATTTCTGGTTCACAGAGCACACTGACAAATTTGATAAAAAGTCACCCTTGGAATGATTTGTCCAATGCATGCCGGCAAATGCAGCATGAGTGTAATTTTTGCAAAAGAATGCCAACAGCGGAGCCTTCTTGCAAAGACAAAGAATGTGAGAAAGATGGTTAAATTGTTATTTAGGTTAGATTTAATATAAGGAATCTTTGATTTCCTGTAAGTGTTAGCTATGTAGTTTCAATACTTTTTTTTTTTAATGTTTATTTATTTTTGAGAGAAAGAGAGCATGAGGGAGAGAGGGACAGAGAGAGAGGGAGACACAGAATCGGAAGCAGGCTCCAGGCTCTGAGCTGTCAGCACAGAGCCCAATGTGGGGCTCGAACTCATGAACCATGAGATCATGACCCGAGCCGAAGTCGGACGTTCAACCGACTGAGCCACCCAGGCACCCCCAGTTTCAATACTTCCTGTTGAGCCTTTTCAACATGGGAGATTTGCAAGTTAACTGAGGATTGTGTTTCAAACGGGTCTTAGTAAAAGGTCATTTGACATCAGAATAGCCAGGTTTCAAGATGGTTACTGTGTTTGCCCTCTGTGTGCCTTCCTCTTTCCTCTGCTCTCTGTGTCTTACATCACGTTGGATTTTGTGACTGTGGCTTTGGCTTTAATCAACTACATTTACATAGATGGATATATATTTTCTCCAATTACTCCAATTACACACAGTGGATCCCAGAACTTAGTCCAGAGATGAGTTGTATCAACATCACCTGGAAAGATTAATAAACACCCCCCCCCCCCCCCCCGCACACACACACACACACACACAAACAACAGGCCAGGTATCTGAAGGTGTTTTTCCTGGATGGACCGTTTGGCTCCTTTGCTCTTAAGATCTCCCGTTTGACGTACACATTCTGCTGGACAGGGCAGCCTGGAGACCGTGTGAAGGGAGACTTGATGTGTTACAGAGCCCTAGAATCAATCACAGAAACCCGTCCTCTTCAGATGCTTATGCAGTGTCCCTTACTATCGGTGAAGTCAGGAGTCCCTGACTTCCGATGAGATGATGAGACTGTATCTCCCTGGAGACTTGAACTCTTTGGGTAAGAGACAACACTTCTGGCAGTGTCAAATCTAAGCTCCACCAGTGGCTCAGTTCCCTTTGAGATCTATAGTGTCTTACCAGTAATTCACCTGCAACAGTAAGGCACATTCACGTATAAAGAGCAAATTAAAGCGAGGGAATACGCAAGACTGTTTGCAGGAGAAAACCTTGATCTATCAACCGAGCTTCCAACGTCCCTCTGTATAAACGCTGGCTTAGTAAACAGAATGGTGTGAGGTTGGGATATTTCCAGAATGGAAATAAAAAATTCTTCCAAACTCTTCAAAGAGTTAATGATCTCCGCCACTGGGGCTTTCTGCATGATTGGGTACGCTGTTAAGCGTAGTTCTGTTTCAGTATGGTAATAGTTTCATAATATGCTTCCAGCTGCTTGCTACCCCAAGTGGCTTGGGGTTATTGGTTATTATTTGGTTATTCAAAACAAATCTTTGGTAAATATGATATATTTTTTTTTCCTCACATTCCTCATTTCTTCCTGCCGGTGTCTCATGCTATGAGGCCACGAGGTCCTGTTTTCTTCCCGTCTCTCATTGCCATGCTAAACAAAGGATAAAGACATACTGGGGGCGCCTGGGTGGCGCAGTCGGTTAAGCGTCCGACTTCAGCCAGGTCACGATCTCGCAGTCCGTGAGTTCGAGCCCCGCGTCAGGCTCTGGGCTGATGGCTCGGAGCCTGGAGCCTGTTTCCGATTCTGTGTCTCCCTCTCTCTCTCTGCCCCTCCCCCGTTCATGCTCTGTCTCTCTCTGTCCCAAAAATAAATAAAAAACGTTGAAAAAAAAATTAAAAAAAAAAAAAAGACATACTGTTGTGTGTGAGAGAGGCAGGCCACAGAGACGTTCTCTAATCCAACAGTGGAGGCATTCCATGCGTGTGGAGGAATCCGGTGGCTCAAGGGTCGATGATCAGCCCTTCAGCTGTTAACATTGAGGTCATTGTTTCCAATTTCTGCCTCGGATAGTGGCAACCTGGAAGCCGGTCCCTCTCATCAGTAGTCAATGAGAATGATTTACTGGTGCCGTTACACTTCCCAGGGGAACAATTCTCATGGCTTGGTTGGCCATCAAGATTTATCTTGTAGACATCGCCTAGTTAGGGTCTCTGAGCCCAGCCGACTGGTGGAAACTCAAGTAATTTCTCTGCCATTCAGATCACAAAATTGCAGCTCCAAGGAATGATACAGATGATCTTGTCCCGTGGTTTTTGCTCTGGGCTTCAGGGAGATCTTGGGTCAGTGGAATTGCTTCATGCTAAGGCAGAGTGAGGTGTCGGAGAGTAAATAGGGGACTCTTTGCATCTTCTTCCTGCTTCAGACAGAACCACTGTGTCTTTTAGATGTAGGTTTCGTATAAGATTTTGTGTAATCCAACGGAGGGCATTCATTTGGGGTTTTGGCCTGGGCATCATATCTTATCCTGCTCCAGTAGCCGCCCAACTTCCCTTCGAGGAATCACCTCTTCCCCCCCCAGGGGTGGTTTTGGTGTCTCTTCTGCAGTGGAAGATAGAAGGGGTCTCTGGATTTCCTTCTCCCAGCTCTCCCTGTTTGCTGGCCCAATGCTACCAGTGAAAAGCCCGCCTACCCCTAAGCATCGCCAATCACACAGTGGAACTTTGGACAGTGAATGAGGAAGGCAGAGGCAAACAAAATGGCTGGGATTCATCCATGCCAGCACCGTTGCCCAATGTTTGTTCTTATTATGGGTCTGCTTCTACAATGGCTGCTGCCAAGCTCCTTCGAGTGCTTTTAGTTCCTTATCATTTCCGCTTTCAAATCAATTCCATGGCATCTGATACCTTCCTGTTAATTGCTTTATTTTTCCTTGCCATCAAAACACCCTAACTTATACAACGCCCCTTATTTTGGGAGGACACATTGAGGGCGAGCCAGGGCATGTACCCTGCCCAGAAGGTCCCTTGCACTAACTCAGAACTAAAGACTAGAACTCAGCCCCAGCCTCCTGGTTGAGCTCTTCCTCCTGCCCAAGAGTAAAACTTTCAACTGCCTATGTTGGCCAGACAGCCAGCATAAATGAGTCCTAACTTCTACTTTTCCATAAATGACATGGTCTTCTCAACCCTCTATTTTTTATGCTTTTCATGGGGAATGGGGCACAGAAAAAAATATTTCTTTGCTATAGGAAAAATGTAGTGGGGAGACAATAATAATTGGCAACTGACACTTTGCTCCAGTGTTAGGTAGACAATAGGGAGTAGTGGGAATTGTGGGAAAGTAGGAAATACTTTCCATCTAAAAGTAGTGGGTCACCATTCAGGTCTAGCTTATTATTGATCTGGAATAGTTTGGTCCTTGTGTTGCCAGAAATACTTAATTTTTTATTTTTTTTTTTTTTTTTTTTTTTTTTTATTTATTTATTTTTGGGACAGAGAGAGACAGAGCATGAACGGGGGAGGGGCAGAGAGAGAGGGAGACACAGAATCGGAAACAGGCTCCAGGCTCCGAGCCATCAGCCCAGAGCCTGACGCGGGGCTCGAACTCACGGGCCGCGAGATCGTGACCTGGCTGAAGTCGGACGCTTAACCGACTGCGCCACCCAGGCGCCCCAATACTTAATTTTTTAAAGATGAGCTGGATATCTGAATTTTTAAATGCAAAATGTTCTGATCTTGTTCGTGATGGCTCAAATTGTTCAAAACAATTATAAATGCCAAGCAACATGTCTCTGCGTTGGATTTAACCCATGAACCATGGCACTCCTTATTCCATTCTTATTCCACTCTTCCTTATCTCCAGCCCATTACTCCTTTTTTCCCCCCATAAATATGTATATCATCCATACGTGAAGATGTGGATAACTCCTTTTCATCCTGGAAAAGTTTGTTCTGGGAACAAACGCATTTTGAGTCTTTAGATGCTCTCTGACAGAAGGAAACACGCAAGCTTCATTCATATTCAATCTGGCTGTCCTTATATTCTCAGCTAAAGTTCAGGGTGAAGGAAAAGGTTTAATTAGAGGCTTCATTAATTAGAGTGTTTAGTTTTCCTGTAGGAATGAAATGAGTATCTGTGGAGCAATTCTGTCACATAGATCGTTACCTAGAAAGGTCAGACATGAAGAGATATTGATTTCAGGTATTAAGGATGATTACACTGCAGCGCTGTGCAGAAAAAGTCATCGCGATGTATGTTTCCAGATCTATGAACAAATGGAAGAACATGTGTGGCCATATTTTTAAATGATACAGAATAACGAGCTTTAAAAGTAGCTGGTTTATAATGAGCCATGATGAAGATTGGACACCGTGTTTTCAGGACTATGAAACACGCTGTAGGGAGCTCCCACAGCAAAAGTCTAGACCAGGGGTTGGCAAACTGCAGCTTGTGGGACAAACGTGGCCCATTGCTGGTTTTCGTAAATAACGTTTTATTGGACCGCAGCCACGACAATTTGTTTTGTGCTACAATGGCAGAGCAGAGTACTTGGAGCAGACTGTATAGTTTGCAAAGTCTAAAATCCTTACTATCCGGTCTTTCAGAGAAAAAGTTTGCCAATCCCTGTTCTAGCCCTCTGAGAGTTTTGAGTCCTGTGTTAGAGATGAAAAATTAAAGACGGATCCCAAGAGTCAGTATAGCCTCGATTAAAGTATAAGAGTAGAGACCAAAAGTGGTAGAATTCAAGATTTATTTTGAAGGTTCGCTCAAAAGGAGCCGCTGGTGGATTGGATGAAGGGTATGGGAGAAGGTGAAGGCATTGGGGCGGGGGGAGGGTAAAAAGAGGCAGGAGAAGTGAGGGAAGGGTTGTGGAGCAGAGCAGGACTCCTCGGTTTCTTAGAAGCTTGGAGAACCCCTGACGTGCTCCATTTTGAATTGCACCCACGTGCATAATGTCTTGCTTTTATTTTTTTTAATGTTTATTTACTTATTCTGAGAAAGAGAGAGAGAGAGAGAGCATGTGCACGAGCAGGGGAGGGGCAGGGAGAGAGAACCCAAAGCAGACTCCACGCTCAGCACACAGAGCCCACTCTGCGGGGCTCGATCCCGCAACAGCGAGATCATGATCTGAGCTGATGTCCAGAGTCAGATGCTTAACTGACTGAGCCACCCAGGCACTCCAATAATGCTTTGCTTTTAGATGAGAATTACATCTGAGCTGATGTGTCTCTGGGAGGGGGAGAGGTCAAGATCAGTGAGTGTGGATAGTTCAAGTGTGGAGGCCCCTAATTACATCTGAGCTGATGTGTCTCTGGGAGGGGGAGAGGTCAAGATCGGTGAGTGTGGATAGTTCAAGTGTGGAGGCCTCGTTTTAGGGGGAAATGCAAAAAATATACAGCTACTGGGGGATGTCCTTCAACGTAGGCTTCCTACCTCTCCTTCCTTCTCCCTGTGAGTTGGAATAGATATTTAACGATTTGCTTTTAATGTTGAACCGTGAGATGATCTTGAGAAGAAGCCATAAAATGGTAGAGAAGCAAGAATAAAAGAAGCCAGTGACTAATATAATAGAACATCATCCAGCCGTGGGCACTCTAGTCCCAGATTTCCACCTTCCTCAAAGCAGTGCTACATTGATTTGCAGTCATAGCTGGACTAATTTTAATTAATATAGTATATACTCTGGAAAGTTGTCAATTCTGATTATTTCAACCTGTTGCTAAAAATGAGCATTTAAGGGCTTTATCCCAAGTTACCAAACTTGTGGACTCCCTGGCCATTGGAAGATCATTTCTTTCATTCCTGATATTGGTAATGTATCTGTTCTCTCTTTTTTCTTTATTGGTTTTCATAGAAATACATTGATTTTATTGATCTTTTCAAATAAGCAGCATTTGATTCTATTCTTATCTATTGTTATTCTTTCTGTTTTCAATTAGTTCCTTCAGCTTATATTACATCTATTTTGCTCTGTTTTTCTAGTCTCTTAAGGAGGAAGTTTTCATGATAGATTTGAAACTTTTCTTTTTCAGCATGTACATTTAATTCTATAATTTTCCTCTACACACTGCTTTAGCTACAACCTGTAGTTTCTGACTTTTGTATTTTCACATTATTTATTTTTTTATTTTCTTTTAGATAGAGAGCAATTTGGGGGAGAAGGGCAGAAGGAGAGAGAGAGAGAGAGAGAGAGAGAGAGAGAGAGAGAGAGAGAATCTTAAGCAGGCTCCACACTCAACATGGAGGCTGACATGGGCTCAATCTCATGACTCTAGGATCATGACCTGAGCTGAAATCAAGAGTTGGATGCTCAAATGACTAAGCCACTCAGGTGCCCCTCACATCGTTTATTTTAAAATGTTTTCTAATTTTCCTTAAAACTTCCTCTTTGACACATTGCTTATTTAGAGGTATGTTGTTTAATTTCCAAGTGTTTGGAGGTTTTTCTTTTCTATTTCTGTTATTGATTTCTATGTCAGTTCTGTTATGAGCAGAAAACATACTTTGTATGATTTCAGTTCTGTTTCATTTGTTATGGTTTGTTTTATGAAGTCAGATATGTTCTATCTTGGAGAATGTTACGTGTGCACTTAAAAAGAATATATATTCTGGGGCGCTTGGGTTACTCAGTTGGTTAAGTATCTGACTTTGGCTTAGGTCATGATTTCACGGTCCGTGAGTTCAAGCCCCATGTCCGGTTCTGTGCTGTCGGTTCAGAGCCTGGAGCTTGCATCGGATTCTGTGTCTCTCCCTCCCTCTACCCCTCCCCCACTCACGCTCTGTCTCTCCCTGTCTCTCAAAAAATGAATAAATGTTAAAAAAAAGAATTTAAAAAAAGAATGTGTATTCGGCTGTTGTTGAGTGGAAAGCTTTACAAATGTCAATTAGATCCAGTCAGTTGATGGAATTATTTAGTTCTTTTATATTCTTGCTGAATTTTTTAATTTACCAGTTCTATCAATTACTTAGTGCTGAACTCTTCAGCTACATTGCAGATTTGTCTGTTTTTTCCTTTTCGTTCTGTCAATTTTTGCTTTATGTATTTTGAATCTCTGTTGTTACATGCATGTATGTTTAGAACTCTTGTGTCTTTTGATGAACTGGTCCTTTCGTTGTTATGTAATATCATTCCTTATCCTTGGTAATTTTCTTTGTGCTGAAGTTTATATAGACCAATATAGCCACTACAGATTTCTTTTGTTTACTGTTTGTATAGTATACCTTTTTCTAGATGTTTGCTTTTTCCTTCCCTATATTACTATATTTATATTGAGTCCTTTAGACTGCATGATCTAATCCCGTGTTTAGTTTATTTTGATATTTTTTTGTCTTTTAATCAATGTGTTTCATGCATTTATATGTAAAGAAAAATATTAGTACATTAGGATTTTGTTCTACATTTTAATTATCTTTTCTGCTTGTTCCTTTTTTTCCCATTCCTTTGTTCCCCTTTCCTGATTTATTATGTGTTACTGGAATGTTTTTGTATTCCATTTTAATTTATGTACTATGTTTTTCACTACATCTCTTGGTATAATTTTTGAGTAGATACTGTCATGATTAAAATATCCATATATATTTTTCCACAGTCTACTTAGAGTATATATTTTACCATTTCTCTTTTTTAATGTTTATTTATTTTGAAGAGAGAGGGAGAGTAGGGAAGGGACAGAGAGAGAGGGAGACAGAGGATCCAAAGCAGGTTCCATGCTGACAGCAGAGAGCCCGATGTGGGGCTTGAACCCATGAACCGTGAGATCATGACCTGAGCCAAAGTCTGACGCTTAACAAACTGAACCACCCAGGCGCCCCCATATTTTACCATTTCAAATGGAATGTATCAATCTTATCACCATTGAGGTCCCATGATACGCTTCCCTTCATCTTGCAAATGTTGTGTGTTACATCTACAGTCATTGAAAAGCCACCATCAGAGAGTGTGTATAATTTTTAGTTTCAGGCATCAAGTATATTTTTAAAAACTTAAAGGATAGACCATTATGTTTATGCAGATACTTACCATTTATGTTGTTCTTCCTTTATGTCTTTCAAATAACACCAGGTCATTGCGTGGGTAGTGCAAACACCTTATAACAAAAATATTCCTGATTCATCCCTCTGGCCCCTTGTATTTTTGCTGTCGTTTATTTTTCTTGTACATAAGTGTACGTATAATATATATGCATAGATAATCCATACATTGTTGTGATTATTACTAAAAAAACCCGTTATCCGTTACATCGATGAAGAATAGAAAAATACGTGTTTTATTTTACCTTTATTCATTCATTCCCTGATGGTCTTCCTTCTTTTACATAGATCCAAATTTCTGGTCTATGTTATTTTCCTTCTGTCTGAACAACTTCTAACATGTTTTGCAAGGCAAACCTACTGGCTGATGTTCTGACCAGGCTTCTGTAGATTATGGGTTTGTTTGTTTTTTTAACTTTTTAATGTTTATTTATTTTTTAAATGAAAAAAAAAATTTTAATGTTTATTTATTTTTGACAGAGAGGCAGAACATGAGTGGGGGAGGGGCAGAGAGAGAGGGAGACACCAGAATCCAAAACAGGATCCGGGCTCCAAGCTGTCCGCACAGAGCCTGACGCGGGGCTTGAACTCACAGACAGTGAGATCATGACCTGAGCCAAAGTCGGATGCTCAACCGGCTGAGCCACCCAGGGGTCCCAGAAATGAATTTAAAGAGAATAGAAAAATGGCGGGGGGGGTGGGGAGGGGGCACCTGGGTGTTTCAGTCGTGAAACATCTGACTCTGGCTCAGCTCATGATCTCATGGTTCGTGAATTTGTGAACTCGAGTCCCGCTTGTGGGTGAGCCCTGCTTCTCTCTCTCACCCCTTCCTCCCTCTGCCCCTCCTGGGATTCTCTCTCTCTCTGCCCCTCGCTCACTTGCTCCTTCTCTCTTTCTCTCTCTCTCAAAAAAAAAAAAAAGAATAGAAAAATGGAAGATTTCCCATCTCTTGAGTGTTCAGATACTTCATTTCTGCTCCTTGGTACTTGATTTCCGCTCCTTGATACAGACCTAGGGGGCTTCTCCTGAAGACGCCTGTCTTCACTGATCCATACTGGCTTCAGGTTTCCTTGATTCCACGTTGAAGGATCCCAGAAGAAAAAACAAAACGGAAATACACCAGTCCACATTCTAGTCTTTTCCCATTTTCCTGCGACTTAATTCCCCGAGTCCCTGACTAGCTACTCCCTGCTCTCTTTATCCAGATTTTATAGATGCTCTCAGGGAGAAAGTCAGGGTGGAGGGTATTTATCTCAGCTTCTCTGAAACCGGAAACACCCCTAGATTTTCATCACTAGCAAGCCCCTTCCCTCCACCAGTAGGATACTCTAAGTCCAGCATAATTTGGGACTCGTTTTACCTGCAATAAACTATCAGATGCAAGGATACAATAGGCTGGGCAAAGTCTAGCCTGAGCAATAGGAAAATTTAAGAAATAAGGCAAACAGCTGTGCTGAACTTCTCATAGCAAACTGTTACATTTGGGCTGTAGGAAAAACAGCGATTATTCTCCACGTACAAAGTAGATATATATTTTTTAGGGAGTAACTCATTCTCCTCCCATTTTGTACTTAGAATGCATTATTTAGAACAGGCTCAATATCCATTTTAACCATACTTTACCTACATAAAGTCGTTAGGTATCTGATATCTTTGTTGGTTCAAGTTGGGGAATGCATTGCATCGTGATTTCATTCAAGTTTCAGCCCTTTTAGGAATAAGCATTAATTCTTTTTTTTTTTTTAATTTTTTTAACGTTTATTTATTATTGAGAGGCAGAACATGAGCAGGGGAACAGGGGGGAGAAAGAGGGAGAGGGAGACACAGAATCGGGAGCAGGCTCCAGGCTCTGAGCTGTCAGCACAGAGCCCGATGTGGGGCCCGAACTCACGAACCGCCAGATCATGACCTGAGCCAAAGTTGGACGCTCAACCGACTGAGCCACCCAGGGACCCCAGGCAGGAAGAAGCCTTAATTCTATTGAGCCTATGCTTTTCTGCTTTACATTACTTTTTCAGACATCCAGTGTGTTCATGCTCTTCCCTATTTTAGAGACAGGAAAACAAAGGCCAAAGATCTACTAGGTTCCCACCGAAAATTCTTCAAAGCCGGCTCTGCCTCATTATCTTATCATCTGGTCTCCTGGAGAAGAAACGTGGCAGGTGCTGAAGATTTTGGCAAGCATGCCGTATGAGAAAAAAATTCCTAAACACAGAGCTTCTAAACACAAGAATAGTTACTATTATTTTTTTATTTTAGAGAGAGCGCTCACATGGGCAAGCAGAGGAGAGAGGCACAAGGGGGGGGGGAGAGAGAGAGAGAAAGAGAGAGAGAGGGAGAGAGAGAGTGAGAGAGCCCTTCCCCACATTCTGCATCTAACTCTGGCACAACAGCCACATTAGCGCTCCTGATACAATGTAACTGCTTCTGTCCTCTTGGTTTCCTTCAACCCCTTCTGGAATCCCCTTTCGAAGACGGAAGACCAAAGACCGGGGTGGAGATGTAAGAAGTTAATTGCCTCTGCTTCTAATTACCTTTTTTTTTTTTTCTCCAGGGCAATGGGTTAATTACCAAGACACCAACCACATGTTAGATTCCCTGAGTGAAAGACACTTTTCCTTTAACATGATCACACTGTGTTAATGATACTCATCGCTCCCAGAATACTGCTAAAATTATTGTCCCTGACCAGGTTGCTTACAGAAATATTCATCCAGGATAGAGCATTAACCACCCCCCCCCGATTGCATATTAAACAAATTTTGTTTTTCAAACTGTAAAATTACTGAGCCAGAAAAAAAAAAAACACATTAATTAAAAATCGGAGCCAGCCCAGAACTACATTTAAAACGTTCCAGAAGTGGCAATTTAAAGAGTTAGAAAATACCACATTTCTCTATGTGCCTCCTGTACCAAATAAAACTGTTCATATTTACTCTGCAGGGCGGACCAGCTCTTTTTAAGGTTTGGTTTCTTAACAGCAGTAAAGGGAGTTTTAATCAACCCCAAACTGGCTTCAGGTCAACAAGGACAGAATTCACTTTGCCAGAAGCACTGCTCAATGACTCAAGACCCCGAAAGCATGTGTTTATGTCGCCCGCCCTTCAGAGCCTGGGATAAAAATGGCAACCTCTAAATTCCAAGTTCCAATCAAGTGCTAATCATGAATACTGAGAACTCCTCAGGCAAATTCACTTTGAGGTACACAGGGAAGTGAATCTCACACCTGAGGATCAGAATCCCCTGGAGGGCTTATTAAAACACAGATGGTCGGGCTACCATCCCCAGAATTTCTGATTCACCAGGGCGAGGGTGAGGCCCCAGAATTTGCATTGCCAGCAGGTTTCCAGCTGTTGCTAAGCCTGGTGGCCCAGAACAACACCTTGGAGAATCACTGATTTAAGTTAATGAAGACAGCACCAAAGACATGGTGCGATTACTTACCCCAGGGAAAATTGCATCCTTCATCTGGAGGATGATGCTATATTTCCAGCTTTACGTTTTGCTTGCCTGTCTCCTTTTTTCCACCACGGACCTGCTATTTTGGCTGTATTATTGTTAGCATCCCATTGGTGGGGTGGGGGCTGTGAAAAACAGAAAGGTGAACTCCAGTTGCTTGAAGGAGTTATTAAATAGATTTGTGTTCAGCAAACACGAGTTACTAGCCCACAAAGGTGAGGTCCAAGTGTTGAGTGGCCTTCGGTGTTGCTTGATCAGTGGCCCAATCATGTTTTCAAGGAACCACATACTTGACTTCCGTGTCTCTGCTCTGTAAGCCACAGTTTGGGTCTCATCCTAAGACTGGTTCCCTCTGTGGCTTTAGGATGGCTGGCGCAACAATCAAGCTTACGGGTTGTTTGCTCATGACCGTTGGGAGAGCAAGTGACTTCCCCGGGGCTCTTTTCAGAACAAAGAAAAGTCTTCCAGAAGTTTCCGGCAGGTCTCTCCTTCTGTCTTCTTGCCCAGACTTAGGGCACATGCTCATTCCAGAACCAGTCACTGGCATGGTAGATGGATTTACCTTTTGCCTAATCAGACCACTTCCTAAAACTGAGGATAGCATCGGATTCTCCTGAGACCCATGGTATGCGTGATTGTTGACGTACTGTTATGCCCAGAATTCGTGATCCCCAAAGACCACTAGGGAGCCGAGTCTGAGGCAAAAGCAAAAGAGCCTTTATTCGAGTTAGCTCGAGCTCAATCCCCTACCTGCACCGATGCAGCGGTGAGATACCAGGGAGAGAGAGCGAGTTTCAAAAGCACAAAGGTTTTATAGGGGTCCAGGGGCAGTTGGTGAGGTAATGGCTGTGGCCTCAGCCGATTGGCTGGGGAAGGGTCGGAGTCCTGATACGCAGGTCGCTGGGCTTGTTTTGATCAGGAAGTTTGAACGGGTGAGCGGGAGGTTACTCGAGGGGAGGAGGCACGGTCTGAGGTTTCTGTGATTTTCCCGGAAAAGGGGTCCTGTCGGGGACATAGTCACTCAAGGTGGAGAACACGGAACAAGATGGAGTCGGCCGGAGTAGGCCCGCCCTTTCAGTACATAGAACTGGCATTTTCTTGGGAAGAAAGAAAGGAGAATGGGTACCAGCTAGCAATTAACAGTGTTCCTTATACTTTCTAAGCCCTTCTGAGAATGGATATTTTTAGAAAACTAGAAAGCCAACTGAAAAAAACTATTTTGTGTTTTTTCAAGGCGTGAAATTTTTTCAGATTTTTTCAAATTTTTCAGAAGTCGTCGGCCAATGGGAAAAGCAGAGGCAGCGTGGTGGGGCTAGATTTGAACCTCAGAATCTGCCGCTTATTAAGAATGAAGCCTTGGTGGTGGGGGGGGGGGTACACCTGGGTGGCTCCATCGGTTAAGTGTCCCACTCTTGATTTCAGCTCAGGTCATGATCTCACAGTTGGTGAGATCGAGCCCCATGTTGGGCTCTTTGCCCACAGCATGGAGCCTGCTTGGGATTCTGTCTCTCTACCCCTCACTCTCTGCCCCTCGTGCGCTCTCTCTCTCTCTCTCTCTCTCAAAAATAAATAAATTAATAAAATAATAAAATTAGGGGCGCCTGGGTGGCGCAGTCGGTTAAGCGTCCGACTTCAGCCAGGTCACGATCTCGCGGTCCGTGAGTTCGAGCCCCGCGTCAGGCTCTGGGCTGATGGCTCGGAGCCTGGAGCCTGTTTCCGACTCTGTGTCTCCCTCTCTCTCTGCCCCTCCCCCGTTCATGCTCTGTCTCTCTCTGTCCCAAAAATAAATAAAAAACGTTGGGAAAAAAAATTAAAAAAATAAATAAATAAAATAATAAAATTAGCCCACATGCAATAAATGTGTGCACACACCATGATCCAGGGAGCACGCCTTCACATGCATTAGTGTGGTAATTATACCCAGCAAGGAATCCGAGTCCATTCCTTTGACCTCTTCTTCCTAGAGGAAGTTTGTTGGGGTCCAGTCGTCCGTGAATTCTTCAGTTACCTAAACATTTAAACGTTGCATCAGAGTCAGATACGGAACTTTGCCAAGGCTCTATATCAAGCCCAACATTTGGAAATTTCCTGAGTCTTTGCTGTTCTCATAAATTGAGATCATCTGAACTTTGCCAATTGCTGTTCTAGATTCAGTGTGTGTGCGCGCGTGCACACACACACACACACACACACAGACATGCATAAGAAACAATGAGTCTAAAAATGGGACTTCAAAACAACAAGGAAGAGAGACACACAGCAAAAAGAAAGGGGGAAGAAAAAAGAATCACCACTATAGATCAGACCCAGGTCGCGTGTTTGCAACTGACTCAGTTATTATCACAGATGGAGACAGTTCCAAGAGATCGAGCCCCTGTTGTGGTCCAGATCCTCTGTGCCCATTTTTTTTTCCAGTCCTAACAACCCCGAAAACTATATATTATCCTCATTTTAAAGGTGAGACAACAGAAGCTGAAAGGTGAATTAAGTCTTCATTCTTTTTTTTACATGTCTATTTACTTATATATTTTTTAAAAATTTAGTGTTTAGGGGCGCCTGGGTGGCTCAGTCGGTTGAGCGTCCGACTTCGGCTCGGGTCATGATCTAGCAGTCCATGGGTTCGAGCCCCGCGTCGGGCTCTGTGCTGACAGCTCAGAGCCTGGAGCCTGCTTCGGATTCTGTGTCTCCCTCTCTCTCTGACCCTCCCCCGTTCATGCTCTGTCTCTGTCTCAAAAATAAATAAACATTAAAAAAAAATTTTTTTTTTTAAATTTAGTGTTTATTTTTCAGAGAGAGGGAGATCATGAGATCATGGCTTGAGACAAAACCAAGAGTCAATGCTGAACCAACTGAGCCCCCCAGGCGTCCTACATGCAGGATAACTTTAATGCATTTTCTCAATGTCACCCACCAGATACTGACTGACCCTGTGTGTTCACTATCAGGGCTTGGAAGGGCAACGTTCTCATCCTTTACATGGCGGCTGGTATGCTCACCGCCTACTCTTCTCCCCCATCCGCTCCTCCTGTGGTCCTTCTGATATCATGACCCACCTACGGGGGCTCCTTTCCACCTTCTCTCCCATCTGTCAGCCCATCTCTGCCTTAAGCCTTCCCCCTGCTGACTTTCTAAGTTAGCCCTCTTCGGAACCTTCTACGCTGCCATGTCCTTATCTTCAGCGTATTCGCTATCAAACTACCCACACACTCTCAGCTTCTAGATCAGTGTCTCCTGTAGCCTCTACAATTGCACAGGAACTTCTTGCTCCCAGGGTCCACCCTCCCTTCAGTCCTCACTGCTTCATCGTCAAAGTAAATTCACTGATCTGCATACTATTCTCAGATCTCTTACGTTTACACACCCACTGGCCCAGTACCCTCCTCTTTTCTTTCCAGGCTGGCTACCCCTCAGCATATCCCTTAGCTGTTTTTCTAAATTTCCTGAGATGAGAAACAACAGACCCACTTTTCTCTCCATATTTTGGCAATTCCAGGCTTCGTCCTCTAAAGAGAGCATGTATTTTTCCCCCCAGGGGTCATAGCCCTTCCTGCTTTTTGTGTACTTTTCCTGCCTTATCCATTATTTTCCCTAAAAAAAACTCCGTCTTGGGGTGCCTGGGTGGCTCAGTCACTTAAGCGTCCCACTTCGGCTCAGGTCATGAGCTCACGGTTTGTGGGTTCGAGCCCCGCGACGGGCTCTGTGCTGACAGCTCGGAGCCCGGAGCCTGCTTTGGATTCTGTGTCTCCCTCTCTCTCTGCCCCTCCCCTGCTCATGCTCTGTCTCTCTCTGTCTCTCAAAAATAAATAAACGTAAAAAAATAAAAAGAAAAAGAAATCAACTCCGTCTTTATGTATGTGTAAAAATGAGGCAATTATTTGAAACTATCAAAGAGCTAGCTGTGCAGGTGATATGGGGGCTTGGCATAAATCGTGAAGGGAGTGAAGAATTAACCACCGTCTATTCAAATCTTTTACCCATTTTTTGGTTTGGTTGTCTTTTTACTGTTGAGTTGTAGGAGTTCTTTATATAAAGGTCTGATAAGACCCTTATCAGATAGGCAATTTGTAAATGTTACCTCCTATCCTGCGGGCTTTTCCCTTTCTTGATGGTATCATTTGCAACACAAAAGTTTCTAACTTCGATGTAGTCTAATTTTCCTATTTTTCCCTTCTGTTGTATATTTGCTGTTGTATCTAAGGGCACATAAGTTACAAAGAGACTTAGGGGGGAAAACCCACGAGGATCGAAGTAAATAACATTAGAAAGATAAATACAACACAAGTATTTAAGAAAACGCGTAGCCAGCCACTCCTTCTTAAGTTCTGTTGTTCCCTGTGTAACTGGCTTCGTCACAGAGAACAGTGTCCCCTGGGGTAATCTTGACGAGTGGCCTCATGCAGTGCGGAAAGCAGCTTGAGTCACACGGATGCCCTGAGTCACAGGCGAGAGCTGGTCCAGCCAAACTGTGCGGAGAGAGTTGCCATGGAAACATCCAGGTCTCCACAGTGCCCAGCCTGATGTCGGAAGTCCTGACAGTGGCTTTGTGGCTGCCTCTCCTTTCCTAAGAGAGGGCCCCTGTGCTGTTGCGGGATTTCTAAACCAGCCATTTTTAGCTACTAAACAACCTTGCTTTTCAATAGCTCTCTCTGTCTCTTCTCCTGCCACCATTAGTAGCAGCCTGGACCCATATTTGGACCCATATTTTTCAGGAACAAAAGCACAGGCCCAACCGTATTTATTTTCGAACATTCTCCTTGTACAAGAGCGAAAACATGGGCCTTTGATTCCTTTTGCCCCCTCTGAAACACCAGAACTCTTCAACAGCGTCCTGAATCGGATTCGAAGTTCTGTGACGGGTCAAAAAAAAAAAAAGGGTGGGGGGAGATTATATCGGATTGTGTCCTTATTTTCTGACGAGAGGCGACAGGCAGGTTTACTTACATACAGAAGGCAAGAGTGCCTTCTCCTTGCCTCCCCCCACGCCCCCGATAGAAGCTAGAAGGCCTTTGCCATCTGAGTCAGAATGTCTCCCCTCAGCCCCAAACCCTCCGACAACTTTCCATTGCAGAATAAATCTGTATTTCTTAGCCATGTTGACGACCCCCACCCCCATCCCCACCACATGACCTGTGTTTCTGAATCTTGCTAACTCTACTCCTTCTTACTCGCTCTGCTGTATCCACACTGGCCCCTTGCTACTTTGTGGACAGTCCAAAGCGCTCTTGCCTCAGAGCCTTTGCCCTTGCTATTCCCTCTGCCTGGAATGCTTTTCCCTTCACTTATCACTTCCTCCTGCACAAATGTCACCTTAAAAAAAAATTTTTTTTGACATGTATTCACTTTTTTTTTTTTTTTTGAGAGAGAGACCGAGAGAGACAGCATACAAGTCGGGGAGGGGCAGAGAGAGAGGGAGACACAGAATCGGAAGCTCGAACCCACGAGCCGCCAGATCATGACCTGAGCTGAAGTCGGACGCTTAACCGACGGAGGCACCAGGCGCCCCTGCACAAATGTCACCTTAACTCAGAGAGGCTTTCCCGAACCACCCTGTAGAAGAGTAACATTCGCATATTCTATACTCTGCTTTAATTTTGCCCATGACACTCATCCCTGCAGGACCTAAGCTTATTTATTTGTTGCCTGTTTCCTCCCACTAGGAATATAAGCGCCACCAGGGCAAGAATGTCTGTTTATTTACGCTATATGAGTAAGTTACAGCGCTGGGATTGAGAACGATGTCGCCGCAGTCCAACTACCTCGGCCTGAATCTCAGTTGAATCAGCTGGTGGACTTTGGTAAGTTAATATTTAGCTGTTTTTGTGCCTCCGTAGCCCCCTCTGTAAAACGGGGGGGGGGGGGGCGCAAATCAACGATTACGCCTGCATCATGGGTTTGTCGTCATAAAAGAGGTGATACGGGAGAAGTGTTGAGAGCAGCGACGAGTGGAGAGCAAATGTTCAATAAATGAAGCTTAGCGTTAGCCATTGTGGATGATAATGTACACAGTTGCATATCAATCACCTTGTGAAGCAGAAGTAGAAATGGAGAGGCACGTACATTAAGTAGTTTTTAAGAAGTTGAACAAGTGGAGGCGCCTGGGTGGCTCGGTGGGTTAGGCATCCCACTTTGGCTCAAGTCATGCTCTCGCGGTTTGTGGGTTCGAGCCCCGTGTCGGGCTCTGTGCTGACAGCTCAGAGCCTGGAGCCTGCTTCGGATTCTGTGTCTCCCTCTCTCTGCCCCTCCCCTGTTCATGCTCTGTCTGTCTCAAAAATAAATAAAAACGTTAAAAAAAAATTTTTAAAAAAAAGAATATATTTAACTATAGAACTCTTTGTGTATGTTATGTCTACCAACAATCTGCAGAGATTATTTGGAAAAACACCAATGTAACAAAATCGACCCAAACCAGGTGTTGGCTGCTGCTGGGGGGTGAGTCAGACCAGTGGGGGCTGATACCTTGAGGACGGAAAGATCTGCCCAATTGGGGCAGCCAATTGGAAACCAACCCAACAGCAGGAGGCCATGGGAACGTGCGTTCATGAAAGAGCCTAGAATATCATGGTGGTAGGAAAATGGAGGCCCAGACAAGCAGCAGCAACACGACAAACAGCACCGAGGAGTGACCAGAGGTAGTGCCTGAGTTTTCTGACACCCCGCAGAGCTCAGCAACCTCAAAATCTGGCAGAGGGCCATATGCTAATGTTCAAGGAGGGAATGAGAATGCCAGGGGCTAGTTGGTAAAGGAATCTCAAATTTAAGTGTGAGGTTCAGGGATGGAACCATGAAAACAAGCAGTGAATTCATCTCTAGGGACCAGAAATGCTCCTGCAGAATTTGGCAAAGAGGCAAAATTGATCCAGACGAGGTTAAAAAGTGGGCTTGGAATTTCCAGAAGCTTCGCGTCAAGGAGCAAAGTGATAGTCTAGCGATGCCATGTCGAGAAGAAGACTAAATGTGACCCCTTAAATCCTGCATGATTTAGAATTCATGGTCACAGACCTGAGCTGAGCCCACAGGTGAGAGCCAAGAGGCTGTGACTGTGGGAAAAAGACGTACAAGGAACAAGGATCAAGGCGCCAAGGTGGTCATTACAGAGTGGAAAGTCAGCACATCCGTGAGGCATATGCATATAGCAGGTGGCTAAGGGTCCACGGGTATGCCTCCTTTTTGCATCCTATGCCTCGGATCCCCAGCTGAGTGCTGTCTGCACTACACCAGATTGCATCTCTGAGCTAGCTGGCATCCCACGATGCACTTTGCAGCCCCAAGGTTGGATTTACAGCCTGTGGCACCCAGCAGGGTAGTCACCCTCCTGTTTGGGCTGTTCTGCACCATTTCCTAGGGACAGACTCCCCTCCCAGAGCGGTTGAGGTACTTTGGCACTCTAAGCATGCAACTCTATAGACTTGGTTGATGTCCAAGTTAAGTTTTTAAGTAAGAGAACTTGGCATTAAATTACCCCGAGTGACTGTCATCACTCTGAAGCCAGCAAAAGTTACTCTGCTCAATAAAGTTTTGAGAAATATGTTGAACCTTGGGCAAATTTATGATTCTCTTTTCTCAACTCATGGTTAAGACTATTAAGCCAAAGAATTTTTCCCTCTGTCTCTGCTGGAACTAGATAAAGCTGTTGCCGTACCATTATACTCCAAATTATCCAGTTAGGAAATGTGGCCGGCATTTCTTTAAAAATTTGTATTAGATAAAGCAGAATGCAGTTAACACGGTATAAGGCAGACATTTAGCAAATTGCTGTGAGAACAGGGAGAGGAAAGAATGATTCTGTTTAGAATGATAATCAAGGAAGCATTCATGGAAGAGACACCGTTGGGTTAGGCTTTGAAAGGTAAAGAAAAGAATAATGCATTGCTGATTTACTTGCTGGCCTCCAGAGGGTTTCAATCTGGGGAACCTATCTCAGGGGGATCTCAGAGAGAGTTAAAAAAAGAGTCGCTTTGCTTTTAGCTCTAATCTTCTGGCCCCAAGTTAATGACCACTTAGGTAAGAATGAGAGCCATTACCGGGTTTTACTCCTGAAACCAATACTACATTGTATGTTAACTAACTTGAATTTAAATAAATAAGTTAAAAAAAAAAAAAGAAAGAAAGCAGTTCTTTCATTTCTCTTAGCTTTGAGCTTCCTTGGGTGAGGGCCATAACAAGCATTTTGTTTTGTTTTCCTTTGTAATGTGGAGGAAGACTGAAAAGCCAGAGGGTCAACTCTAAAGACTCTGTGTGCAAATGTTGACGGGGATTGACATCATTAAGCCCGTGGAAGGGAGAGGTTGCAGATTAGTGCAGTTGCAGAGGAAGAATTAATTGACCTGGAGAAGAATGTGGCAAAAGAGCCTTGCGTGCCTCGGGAATGGGGGTCCTCTTGGATGCAACAACCCAGAGGTAGCAAGACCTCGCAGGAATGTGGTTTGGTGGCACCTTGAAAGCCCGGATGGAGAAGATAAAGGCCGGTGAAACTGACTAGGAAACACAAAGACCATAGACAGTGAAAGCACATTAACTCTCAGGGGCATCAGATACCAGAATACTCTAAAGACCAGACTCCTCCCCCATTTTTTTTAGACCCAACAGAATAGGGAAGAAATCTTCCATTGTTACTTGATGTTGAATTCCACGTGGAGTCTGGCGTGTGAGGGCTGTAAACCAGATTCTAATCCGATTTATAAAAATGAAGAAATATTACAGTTTTCCACATTGAGTGTCATGGGAAAATTCATGACTGTCATATTTCAAAATCTGCAATGGTACATTAGAATTCCGTATCTAATTTCCAAGCTATTCTGCTGAAAGCATCTTCAATTTTTATATCCATCTTGTAATCATTAACAGCTATGTCTTTGGAATCAGAAAGAAGTAGTTTGAATAATAACTGTGCTTCTAACAGGATTTATAAACAAAAGTCACTTAATATTTTTGAGCTTCCGGTGCCTCCTGTGGAAATGGGGATACCTACCCAACAGGGTTATCATGGTGCTAATTGGATAATCCATTTCTGAAAAAAAGAGTTTAATTTCTTAGCCAGCACTTAGAATGCCTTCAACAAGCAGTAGCTTCTGTGATTATGTTTGTGCTGCTGGGGTTGGGACCAGGAGTCTGGTCACCTAGGCTCTATCAACACTGGGACAGGAGCTTGGGAAAATCACCTGCATGTCAGTGTCCCCCATCTTTCCACCTGAGACACTTGGGAATGACAAATGACCTCACACCATGCTCAGGAGGGGAAGGGTAATCTTCCTTCCCTGGTGGGGTTTATTCCTATTTCTGGAGGGAATGTGAATTCAGGATAAGCTGTGGTCTAGGTAGCTCTTTTGCAAGACGTAGGAGAGAATTTCTACTTCTCAAATGCCTTTTTTTTTTAATGTTTATTTTTGAGAGAGAGACAGAGAGAGTTTCACAAGTAGGGGAGGGAAAAAGAGAAGGGACAGAGGATCTGAAGCAGGCTCTGTGCTGATAGCAGAGACCCCGATGAGGGGCTTGAATTCACAAACCATGAGATCATGATCTGAGCTGAAGTCGGATGCTTAATTGACTGCCTGCCACCCAGGCGCCCCTAATTCTCATTTGTTAACGTGCATACAAATCTTCCGGTGTTTTAGAGATTTTTATCTTTTTAAGTACTCTCTCCACCCACTGTGGGACTTAAACCCACGACCCCAAGATCGAGAGTCACATGCTCTACCAACTGAACCAGGCAGGCACCCCTAAATCTTCTGGTGTTTTAAAATACAGTTTATTAATAGAAAGTTTGAAGTATTGTAAGGCCAACGAATCAGGAGATGACTGCCATCAAAAGAATGGTTTATTACTCACAGTTCCCCTGAGAAGGAGGTAGTACACCATGTTGTGGGGGACATACCCAAGGTCAGTCACTGGTCAGAGAGAGAAGGGAGAGCTGTGGCTACTTTTAGGTGTTTCCTCAGAAAGGAAGGGGGTGAACCAGGGTAAAAAGGCCTACACTTAGTTAGGTAATTTCAGTGGTCTCTGGGGCAAAGGGGCCATCCCTAGTTGTCTGGTACCTTCTCCCCTAGTGCAGTGATTAGAATAGTGGCCTGGAGAATGAGAGCCCCATAAAGAAGGTGGTTGGGGTGCGGGCTCTGGACTGGTTAGTTTGTAACTGAAAAGCAAGCTTGGGGGCGAGTTGCCCATTCACTTTGGGAATTGGCTAGCCCTGGGAGGGGCCCTCCAGGCTCGGCAAGCCCCCAGATGTCAGAGCATCAGAACTACAGAAAATAAAAGACACCATTAATACACCAGGGAATCTTATTAAAACACAGAATTTTGGGCCTCACGACTGAGATTCTGACTTGCTTGGCCTGAAGATGAAGCTTATTTGTTTGCATTTCTTTTTTTTTTTTTTTAACGTTTATTTATTTTTGAGACAGAGAGAGACAGAGCGTGAGCAGGGAAGGGGCTGAGAGAGAGGGAGACACAGAGTCTGAAGCAGGCTCCAGGCTCTGAGCTGTCAGCACAGAGCCTGATACGGGGCTTGAACCCACCAACTGCGAGATCATGACCTGAGCTGAAGTGGGACACCCAACTGACTGAGCCACCCAGGCACCCCTCATTTGTTTGCATTTCTGATCAGCCCCCAAGTGACCCTACATGCGGCTGGTTTGTGGATTATACTCTGAAGGAAGATGAGCGAACGGCATTGTTAGCACCCCAGAAAACACACTCTGAGTAGAGGCGATCTGTTCTCCAACAGCTCCCATCCCGGATGAGGATAGCAGAGGGAAATAGATCCTCACGCTGCCCCCGCTGTGCACAGAACCGGGTGAAAGGGTCTGGTTACTAGAGGTCTTCGTTTCAGCTCCTCAAATGTAGAGACGTTAAGGTCAAATTAAACATGTTGATGGTCTCAGTATAATTCAAAACGATTGAGCCTGCCCCCCAAAGGCACTGAGGCACTTAGCGGGAAGGAGAATTCCATTAGTTAATTGACCACCAACCATTCGGAGAACTTCCCCTATGCGAAGGCGTGGACCAGGTGCTGGGGAGATTTTATTTTCAGTTTTACCCAAACATAACACAAAACCTAAGTGTACAGTTTAATGAATCTTGAAAAGGCAAGGCATGTAACCACAACCCAGATCAAGGAATAGAACATTCACCAGGGCCACAGAAGGCTCCCCGATCCCCAACCCTGCCAGTTACTGGGCCCCCAACAATCCTGACTTCTATCACCAGAGACTGGTTTTGCCTGGTTTTGAACTTTATGTGAATTAAGTCGTAGAGTGTAAATGCTTGTGTCTTTTGTGTCTGGTGTCTTCCACTCCACACTGTGAGGTCCATCTGTGTGGTGCTTTGCACAGTCATGGTTCATTCTCACTGCTGTGTAGTTTTCCATCGTGTGAATATAAACCACATTTCTTCCAACCTACTGGTGGTGGACATTTGGGGGGGGGGGTTCTATTTCGAGGCACTGTTATGAGTATTCTTTTTTTAAATTTATTTTAATCTTTAATAAATTAACTTATTTTTTAAGTTTATTTACTTATTTTGAGAGAGAGAGAGAGTGTGAGACTGGGAGAGAGGCAGAGAGAGAGAAAAGCCTACAGGCTCTGCACTGTCATGAACCCTGAGATCATGACCTGAGCTGAAACCAAGAGTCAGATGCTCAACTGACTGAGCCACCCAAGTGTCCCAAATTAATTTATTATTTTAAATTTTAGAGAGTGGGGGAAGGAGCAGAGTAAGAGAGAGAGAATCTTTAAGCAGGTTCCACGCTCAGCACAGAGCCCGAGGTGGGACACAATTCCCAGATGCTGGGATTATGACCTGAGCCGAAATCAAGTCAGACCCTCAACCGACTGAGCCACCCAGGGTCCCCAATGTTACAAGCATAAAAAAAATTTTTTTAACACTTATTTATTTTTGAGAGACAGAGTGAGACAGAGCATGAGCGGGGGAGGTGCAGAGAGAGAGGGAGAACATAGAATCTGAAGCAGGCTCCAGGCTGTCAGCACAGAGCCCGATGCGGGGCTCGAACCCACGGACCATGAGATCATGACCTGAAGCAAAGTCGGACGCCTAACCGACTGAGCCACCCAGGCACCCCTGTTATGAGCATTCTTATTCATGTCCCATAGGGACTGTTGGGTATATACCTAGGAGCAGATTCTGTGCATCACGAGAATTTGTATTTAGCCCAAACGACTTCCAGAGCGATCACGCCAGCTTGCGCGTGCATCAGCAATGAATGAGAGTTCTGGTCGCTCCACACGCTTGTCAACATGTACTCTCAACAGCCCTTGTCATTTTAACGATTCTGGTGGCTGTGTTGTGGTATCACGTCTTGAGTTTTTAGTGGGTACAGGTGGAGAATGTCGGCAAGGAGAATAGAGTGAACGGGAGCGTGGAGGTGAGGAACCTCTAGCCATACTAGGGCAGCTAACCTGGGGGAAACGTTTCCGTGGATGAGAAATGTCTTTCAGCAGGAGCTGCAGTGGGACAGGCCGTCAGTGCTCTCCTCCGGGTATGTTTGAAGCAATGCTTGAAGCAAGAGGCTAAAAATCGGAGAATTAAGTACAACGTGAGTGTTGAATTAAGCGTCCGGAAACTGCAAACAGAGAATCCACACATTCATAAGAAAGAAAATTACCGAGCTTTCGCTATGTGTTAGAAGCTGTGTTACCTCCACACTGTGGATATAAAAGTAAACAATGTTCAGAAGAGATGAGTAAGGTTGGGGCACCTGGATGGCTCAGTCAGTTAACGTCTGAGTCTTGATTTCGGCTCAGGTCACGATCTCCCGGTTCCTGAGATCAAGCCCTGCGTCGGGCTCCTTGCTGATCGTGCGGACGGAGCCTGCTTGGGATTTTCTGTCTCCCTCTCTCCTTGACCCTACCCCACTTGCACTCTCTCTCTTAAAATAAATAAAGAAACATTTTAAAAAAGAAGAAATGAGTAAGACAGATAATAAAGCATTGCGACAAGTTCTCCAATAGAGCTTCCTACAGCCTGGAAGCAGGAAGAAGGTATCCCTCAGTTGGCCTGGTAGGGCTGGGCGTACTTCCCTAGGAGGTGACATTGGATCCGAGTGTTGGTGAATTAGTGGTGGTTCACTAAGAAGGTGATGAACAGACGAGCATGAGCCATGGTTCGAAGAGGTGGAAGGTTACGGGGATGTGGTTGGAGAAAAGTCCAGTAGGTTTGCACAGATGGGCGGGAGTGGGTGAGAGCAGACTGGGAGCAGCCTCGTAAATACTGCTGAGCATGAATGAGCTGTGGGCAAGGAGAAGCCGCCGAAGTCCTTCAAAGGGGGCCGCCGAGATCCCTTGGAAGGATATGGCGATAGCACGGGCCTTGTGATCTAAGGTAGGCAGCGGAGGAAATAAAAAGAAAGCGACAGAAGTGACTTCAAAGAAAATACGGCTCAGGTCTCCTCTGGCAGGGCAAAAAAATCCTCATTTCTTGGGAACCGGAGAAGTACTCAAGGTGATGATGTCGTTCTGCTAGGATGGGCCCAGTCCGAAGGTAATTTTTCAAAAGCAGCTGCTCTAAGTGTTGGTTAAATGGTGCCAGGGGATTCGCTGGACACAGGTGCCATGTTCAATCTTACTCATCTATCAATAAAGGCAGACTCCGAGTGCCGGCTGGATGCTGGATGGCAGCCGGGCACCCCTGAGACAGGAATCCTGTTAGCAGATGCGTCTCCCTGCTTTCGTCTGGGGCCCCGCTGCCGACCTCAAAGAGGAGCCTCAAGTCCTCGACTTCCGCTTTGCCTCTCGATCATTTCAGCCATGGCTCCTGCCCGGGTGACCCAAATACACCCTTCCCATCGTTTGAGACAGTTCCTACACACTTTCCCCCCAGCGTTTTGTGTTTTTTTTTAATATACATTTTAATGTTTATTTATTTGTTTTTGAGACAGAGAGAGCATGAGTGGGGAAGGGGCAGAGAGAGAAGGAGACAGAGAATCCCAAGCAGGCTCCGTCCTGTCTGCACAGAGCCCAATGCGGAGCTCGAACTCACCAACCGGGAGGTGATGACTGAGTCAAAAACCAAGAGTCGGAGGCTTAACCGACTGAGCCACCCAGGTGCCCCTTACCCTGCGTTTTTAACACAGGAAAGGAATTTTTAAGCACTTAATCAACTTTTGATTAAATAATAAAGGCAGTTACGTACATTTTATAAAAGATATGTAGGAGGAGGTGGTCGTGACAAATGAATTTCTCTTACCTTCCTTTCTCCAGTCACCTGCTTTCTCCTCCCAGTGCAAACACTGTTACCCATTTTATTTTTTTTAATTTTTTTAAGTTTATTTATTTTTGCAGAGAGGTAGAGAGAGCGAGCATGAGTGGGGGAGGGGCAGAGAGAGAGGGAGACACAGAATCTGAAACAGGCTCCAGGCTCCGAGCTGTCAGCACAGAGCCCGACGCCGGGCTTGAACTCACGGACCATGAGATCACGACCTGAGCCAAAGTCGGACGCTCAACGGACTGAGCCACCCAGGCGCTCTCTTCTTTTGTTTGTTTTAATATAATTTATTGTCAAGTTGGTTTCCATCCAACACCCAGTGCTCATCCCAACAGGTGCCCTCCTCAATGCCCATCACCCACTTTCCCGTCTCCCCCACCCCCCATCTTTCTTGTGAATCATTTCAAAGATGTTCTACACAATTACAAACATAGGCCTATGGGGTTTTTTTTGGTTTTTTACACTTATTTATTTATTTATTTATTCTTTTTTCTTTTCTTTTTTTTTTTAAAGCATAAAGGATAGCACATCATACACCTTGCCCTCTACCTTTTTTACACCCTGGATATAGTTCCCCATTATTCCTTTTTGGGAAGGCTGCATGGTATTCCATTCATTTATCTGATCAGGCCTTTTGGCTGATAAGAGACTTTTGGCTACGATAAACACTGTCCCAGTGAAGCAGTGAATATCTTCATTTCTCGTGAAGACCTATTTACAAGACAAATTCCTAGAAATGGAACCGCCAGGCCACCAGGCAGGAATATGGAACAATTTGTGAAATTTTACCAAATTATACTTTATAGGACCTGTTCCAATTTTTACTCCTAAGGAAAGTCTGCTTTGGTTTTTTTTTTTTACCCCCACATGTTCCCTGACCATACAGCGTATTATAAAGTTTTGGCTTTTGTCAATTTTAAGTATAAAACTTTTCAATAGAAAAACGTATTTGGGTTTTTACTTTTCATACATCTTCTTATTGAGGCTGAGCATCTTTACATCGTTTTGAGTCATTTGAAATTCTTTTTACGAAATGAACCCTGATCTTATATCTTGACCGTTTTCCCATAGGATTGTTTATCTTTTTGTTACTGATTGGCCTATATATTAAGAAAATTATTCCTTTGTGCATAAGATGCAAACCTTTTCCCCAGTTTTCTGAGTTTGTACTTTATTTTTGCAATAACAAATTAAATTTTTTTTTTATGTAGTAGAATTTCTTGTATTTCTGTTTAGTTTGGGGTCACACTTAGGATTTCCAACTGTGAGGTTATTTTAAGTTACCATGATCTCTTTTGGTACGTTTAGTGTCATCTTTATTTTATTTGTTAAAAAGTAATCTCTACACCCGACGTAAGATTCAAACTCACAACTCTGAGATCAAGTATTGCACACTCCACCGATAGAGTCGGCCAGGCGTCCCTGGTGTCTGTCACTTTTAATTTTTGTAAGTAGGCCCCACACCCAGTACGGAGCCCAATGTGGGGCTTGAACTCACGACCCTGAGATCAAGACCTGAGCTGAGATCAAGAGGGGGATGTTTACCAACTGAGCCACCCAGGCAGCCCCCTGGTGTCATTTTTTAAAATGTGTATTTTGAAATAATTTTGGACTTACAGAAGAGTGGTTAAGATAGTCTTCACCTGGGGCACCTGAGTAGCTCAGTCAGGTAAGCATTAACTTTTGAATTCAGCTCAGGTCGTGATCCCAGAGTCATGGGATCGAGTCCTGCGTCGGGCTCTGCACTGAGTGTAGAGCCTGCTTGAGATTCTCTCTCTCTCTCTCTCTCTCTCTGTTTCTCTCTGCCTCACCCCTCCTCAGTGCTCTCTCTCTCTCTCTAATATATATAGAGTATAATATAGAGTATATATATAATATATATAATATAAATATATTTAATTTACATAAATATATAATATAAATACAAATATATTATATATAATATAAATAAAATATAAATATAAGGTTAAATATAAAAAATAAATATAAATAAATATATAAATATTAGTAGGTATGCACACTATATTTATTTATCTGAACATATTTTCATAAATGTATACACTCATGTGCTTTTTGCTTTTAAAATACATATTAGGGTCACCTGGGTGGCTCAGTTCGGTTAAGCATCTGACTCTTGATTTCAGCTCAGGTCATGATCCCAGGGTTGTGGGATCAAGCCCTGTGTTGGGGGCACAGAGCCTGGAATCTGCTTAAACTTCTCTCTCTCCCTCTCCCTCTCTCTCCCTTCTCCCCCACTTGCGTGCACTCTCTCCAAAATACAATATAATACAAGACGAGACAAGACAGACCCATCATGTCCTTGTCCCCCTTTGTCATCACTTCTCACGTCCTTCTCGACTTCTTCCATCCCTAAGCATCCACCCACCAATCTGCTATCACTAAAGATACATTTACATTTGCTAGAATTTTATAGGAATAAAATCATAAAATATGTATTCCTTTTTTATCTGGCTTCTTTCACTCAGCAAAATTAATTTAGGATTCATCCTTGGTTTCGGATATTTCATTAATCCGTTCCTTTTTGTTGCAGGGTAGTACTCCTTTGAATGGAGAGAACTCACTTTGTTGATTCATAGCAAATAAATATCCATAATCTGTCCTGATAGATATTTGGATTGTTGCCAGCTTGGGGCTATTACAAGTAGTGACTGTGACCATTCGTGCACTACTTTTTGGGGGTGGATATATGCTTTCATTTTTCTTGGACAAAGTGGAATGGCTAGATCAGAAGGGAGGTGTACCCTGACCTTTTTAAGAAATTGACAAGCTCTCACAAAGTGGTTCCGCCATTTTACATTCATATTAGCAATGCAGAATAGTTCTGGTTCCTCTGTATTGTTGCCAACACATGGTATGGTCAGTCTTTTTCAATTGTAGCCATTCTAATTGGTATGCAGGGGTATTTTATTGTGTGTAATTTGCATTTCCCTGATGACTAATGATGTAGATGTTTATTCTACAAGTTCATTCGCCGTCTCTTCTAGCAACATGAATGCTTGAATCTTATGTTTGCTTGTTTTTTTAAAATTGTTTCCTTCGTATTGAATTTTAAGATTTTTAGGTGTATTTTGAATATATTTGACGTCGGTTGTATATTAAAAGTCTGTTATCAGATACATGATTTTTAAATATTTTCTCCCAGCCCGTGGCTTGTCTTTCATACTCTTTAAAACAACTTTTTTTTCTTAATGTTTATTTATTTTTTAGAAAGAGAGATCACAAGCGGGGAAGAGGCAGAGAGAGGGAGGGAGACACAGAATCTGAAGCAGGCTCCAGGCTGTGAGCTGTCAGCACAGAGCCTGATGCAGGGCTCAAACCCACAAAGCGAGAGATCATGACCTGAGCTGAAGTTGGACCTCAACTGACTGAGCCACCCAGATGCCCCCTGTCTTTTGTTTTCTTAACAGATCTTCTGAAAAGTAGGCTTTTAAGTTCTGCTGAAGCCTAGTTTATCAATTTCTTCTTTTGTGACTCATGCTTTTGGTATCATATGGAAGAAATCTTTGCCTAACGAAAAGTCACAAAAGTTTTCTCCTATATTTCCTTCTGGATGGCTTATAGTTTTAGGTTTTACATTTATATCTATGCACTCATTTTTGAGTTAAAGTTAATGTTTCTTAATGGTGCAAGGTGTGGACTGAAGTTTATTTATTTTTGCTTGTGGATATCCAATTGTTCCAGGACCATTTGCTGAAAAGTCTATTTATTGACTGAATTGTCTTTGCACCTTTGCCCTAAATCAATTGTTCATATATGTGTGGGTCCACTTCTAGATTCTCTATTCATTAAATTGGCCTATTTACTTATCTTCGCATAAATGCCACATTGTCTTCATTATTGTAATTTTATAATCACTCTTGAAATCAGGTAGTGTTATTCCTTCAACTTTGTTCTTTTTTTTTTTTTTTTTTTCCTCCCAAATCTCATTGCCTATTCTAGGTCTTTTATATTTCCATATGAATTTTAAAATCAGTTTGTCAATTTCTACAAAAGCATCCAGGACTCTTATCAGGATTTCATTGAATCTTTAGATCATTTGGAGGAGAGTTTGCATCTTAACAATACTGATTCCTCAATCAATAAGCATACATATCTCTCTCCTCATTATGTCTCTTTTTTGTTCTCTGAGAAAAGTTTTGTAGATTTCACAAAACTTTCACATCTTTGTCAGATTTGTCCTTAAGTATTTCATATTGCTGATGCTATTGTAAATTATACTCTTGGTTAAATTTCTATTTCTGATTGTATGTTGCTAGTATATAGAAATGCAGTTGATTTGGGGGCACCTGGGTGTTGATTTCCACGCCCTGCAAAAGTCGGTTGAGCATCCGACTTCAGCCCAGGTCATGATCTCACAGTTAGTGGGTTTGAGCCCCGCATCGGGCTCTGTGCTGACAGCTCAGAGCCTGGAGCCTGCTTCGGATTCTGTGTCTCATTCTCTCTCTGCCCCTCCCCAACTTGTGCTCTGTCTCTCTCTGTCTCTCAAAAATAAATAAAAATGTAAAAAAAAAAGAAGAAGAAGAAAAGAAATGCAATTGATTTTCCCTGTTGATCTTATATCCTCAAATCTTGCTAAACTCACTTACTAGTTCCAGCAGATTTTTTTATGTTCCCTTTAATTATCTATGTAGAAGATTGTGTCATCTGGAAAAAGTGACAGGTTTATGTCTTTGTTTCTAAACTGAATGCCTTTAATTTCTTGTCCTCCCCTTACTGCACTGGTTAGAATGTCCAGTAAGGACAATGCTGGAAAGAAATGGTGAGAATGGGTATCATTGTATTGTTCTTGATTTCAAAGGGATACTCATTTAGTTTTTAACCATTATATATATGCTAACTCTAGGTTTTTTTATTTTATTTTAATATCTCTTATTAGGTAGAGAAACTTCCCTTCTATATCTAGTTTGCTGAGGATTTTTTTTTTAATGTTGATTTTTGAGAGAGAGAGAGAGAAAGTGGGGGAGGGGCAGAGAGAGATGGAGACAGAGAATCTGAAGTAGGCTCCACTCTGACAGCAGAGAGCCTATTGTGGGGCTCGAACTCAGAACCATGAGATCATGACCTGAGCCGAAGTCGGACGTTTAACCAGTTGAGCCACCCCAGCATCCGGAGGTTGTTTTCTTTTCTTTTTTTTTTTTTTAAATCAGAAGTGGATCTTGTCATAGGATTTTTCTGTCTATTGAGATTATTTGTTTAGTTTATTAATATTGCAAGCGACAATGAAGCAAAAGACCCATCAACGTAAAGTTCTACACCCTGCAAAAATATCTTCAAGAAATCATGGTGAAATCAAAATGTTTTCAGGCGTACACAAGCTGTGATCCTTGGTACCAGCTTTGTATTGCACCAAAAAAATGAAAGGAAATCCTCAGGCAGAAGAGAAACGTGACCGGATGGCAACACGGATCTACTCAAAGGAATGAAGAAGGCAGGAGTTGACAACTACATTGGTAAATGTATAAGGTATTTTCTTACTATTTGAATCTGTTTACAAAATAATTATTTTTTTAAAAAAATTTTTTTAAATGTTTATTTATTTTTGAGACAGAGAGAGACAGAACATGAATGGGGGAGGGGCAGAGAGAGCGGGAGACACAGAATCGGAAGCAGGCTCCAGTCTCCGAGCCATCAGCCCAGAGCCTGACGAGGGGCTCGAACTCACGAACCGTGAGATGGTGACCTGAGCTGAAGTCGGACGCTCAACCGACTGAGCCACCCAGGCGCCCCTACAAAATAATTATTGAAACAAGGGTACTGTAGTATGATGTTTGTACAATATATAAAAGCAAAATGTCTGAAAACAACAGCACAAAGGCTGGAGAGAAGAAATTGGAGTATACTATTAGTGGGTTTTCGTACCATACATGAAATGGTGTGATACCACTTGAAGCTAGTTTGTGGGGAGTTAAAATAGGTCTAACATAAATCTTAGAGCAACCACTAAAATAAAACAGCAAAGAGTTATAACCAGGAAGCCAGCAAAGTTGTTAAAATGTTGATAGGGATATCAATATTTATCTGGATAAATATCATTTTTTTTTAGAATTTTTTTTTAACGTTTATTTCTTTTTGAGAGAGTGAGAGAGACAGAGCTTGAGAGGGGAAGGGCCAGAGAGAGGAACACAGAATCCAAAGCAGGCTGCAGGCTCTGAGCTGTCAGCACAGAGCCCGACGCGGGGCTCGAACTCACGGACAGTGAGATCGTGACCTGAGCCGAAGTCGGACGCTCAACTCACGGAGCCACCCAGGCGCCCTGATAAATATCAGCATTTATTGATATCAATGTTGATATTGATAAAGATATTCAACTTCTCAGAACAATGCAGAAAATAAAAACGGAAAAAGAAGAAAAGAAAATATGGGCAAAGAGAAAACTAACAGCAAGATGACAGATTCAAACCTGACAATATCAGTCATCCGTAAGGTGTAAATAGTCCTGTACAAGCACCAGGCACTGTTGCTTCTAATCCTTCCAGATGTTTCTTTCCCCAGCATGAAGTAGTTTCTACACAAGCTTTCACTGATTAGTGCTCCTTTCAATGCTAGATGAGACTCTTCTGCAGATCTCTGCAGTTCTCTCTTTTTACAGTTCCCTTTTCTACTCAATTTTATAAGAAACCGTTGAGTTTTTTCCCAAAGTGGCTGTGCTACGTGGCGTTCCCACCAAGAATCTATGAGTGTTCCAGTTGCTGTACATTCTTGCCAGCACTTGGTGCTGTAAGTTGTTTGTTTATTGATTTATTGCTAGTCATTCTAATACATGGAGAGTGGTATCTCATTGTGGTTTTAATTTGCATTTCCCTAATGACTAATGGTGTTGAACATCTTTCTATATGCTTATTTGCTGTCTGTGTCTTCTTTGGTGAGAAGTTTATTGAGAACGTTCACCCATTTAAAAAAAAATTGGATTGTCTGTTTTCTTGTTGAGTGTTCTTTATATATTATGGATACAAATCCTTTATCAGATGTTACTTGCAAATATTTTCTCCCAAGTATAGTCTTGTCTTATGTTTCATTTTTAAATCTCCCTTTTTAGAGGGATGTGATTTGTCAAAAACACCTGAGTAGTATAATTGTATTAATGTTCCAAAGCTATTTATTGACTAATGTAAACCAAGGATTTTAACTACAGTAATTTTTACGCACAGACATTTAAAGTCATTTATATCTGAGTAAATTTTGAGAGTGAATAAAGTACAGTAACAAGGTCAGGGCATCTGTGCTCTCTTTCTAACTTGGCCACTACTGACGTGATCCTGAAGATCTTGATGTCTCCAAGCTCAATTTCCTCAGCAGGAAATGTTCAACTTTGAATACAGGCTTTTCGAAGTTACTAGCACAGAACGCAATAACATTCTCGGTTGACCTTCCTGGAAATTATAGTTTTATCTTGATTTTTTTTTTCACTTCCCTCATGACATTTGTGCAGTGATATTTCTATGTGTTTTTTTCTATTTATACGATTCAAATAATTTGAAAGCTAGAGAATGCACGTGCAAATAAAGAGGGGGGAGAGTGAAAGAGGAAAAGCATTTACATTTTATCAAGATAAAACATGAGCACTTCATTTATTTTGAAAAATTCCACTTAAGCAAGATATGTGACTTAATAGGCATAGATAGTACATGACTTCAGAAATAGCACATATATTATTTAAGGGCACTGGAGTTATACTTATCAGCGATTAAACTGATCATTTCATTCGGTTGTGGTATAGCGTCAAAATATGTTTTGAAGGGGGTGCCTGGGTGGCCCAGTTGGTTAAGTGTCCAATTTCAACTCAGGTCATGATCTCATGGTCTGTGGGTTCGAGCCCCATGTCAGGCTGTGTGCTGACAGCTCAGAGCCTGGAGCCTGCTTCGGATTCTGTGTCTCCCTCTCTCTCTCTGCCCCTCCACCACTCATGCTATTTCTGTCTCAAAAATAAATAAACATTAAAAAAAATATTTGAAAAAATATGTTTTGAGGGAACATTCTATCCTACTGTCTTTTCTTCCATCATTTTGTTATGAAATTTTTCCAATGAATAAAGTTGCAAGAATTGTACAGTGAATACCCATAAACCTACTATATAGATTCTACAATGAACATTTTACTACATTTCCTTTATCACGTACCTATCTATCCTTCCTGCTACTCATCTATCAATCCACTTTATTTTCTGATGTGTTCTGAAGCCTGTGGAGTATTTATTATGAAGAAATCTTTTGGTTATTTGATGAGATCATGAATGGACCAGATCATATCCTGGTGCATTAAAAAAAAAAAAAAATCATCCAGCTAAATATTGCTAAAGTTCCCAAAGCTGGGAAATTCTCCCAAGAAACAAACAAAAAGATTCCTGGCCAGAACCCTTGGATATTTTGAGTTTAAACCTGGGGTAAGCCTAACATAAGAATCCCCCACACCCTTTCTTCCCCTTAGCTCCACAGTCGTCTAAATTGTCCACTAAGGTGTTTGTCCAGACACAGCTTGAGAAAGTCCATTAGAAACAGCATTTGTGGGCAAGGGCCATGATGTATCTCCATTATAACAGTCTGAGGAAGAGGGAGTCAGAGAGAAGATATTCCAGAAGTGAATTCAGCGAGGGAACGTATGCTCAGACAGGGCTGAGGTCAGATGGGGCTCTGACACAGCCTTTGCAAACCTAGTTGACTGAAAGAATCATTTGAGAGAACTAAAATAAAGAACAAAACAAGAGCTTAGTTCCTAACAAAGATTGATGTGTTTTTCATAATTTTCAAAAAACATTTTAATTTAGTTTTGAGAGACAGAGACAACACGAGCAGGGGAGACAGACAGAGAGAGAGGGAGACACAGAATCCGAAGCAGTCTCCGGGCTCCGAGCTGTCAGCACAGAGCCCAATGCGGGGCTCGAACCCACGAACCGTGAGATCATGACCTGAGCCGAAGTCGGACACTCAACCGACTGAGCCACGCAAGCACCCGACAAAGAGATTGACTTAGAAGCTCGGGGTGAGGGTCTGCATCTTTTTTTTTTTTAACCAGTGATACACATATTCTGGATGCTACTGGTCTATGGCCAGTTAATTAGGAATTTCCCCGGATTTGAAGAAGTAGAAAAGAACTTGCTGAGACATGATAGCTTTTAGTACAAGCGAAGTGATATTCATGTGCGAGAGTCCTCAGCTTGGTTCTATTGCTGGAACTTAACACACATCGGGTTAACTTGTAGAACGGGCCTCCAGAAGTTGATTGCCCTAAAGGCCCATGTAAGACAAGCTTGGTCACATACCAAACCCATGCACAGTGGAAGGGAGGGGTGGATCTGAGTTCCAGATAGTGTTTGGCTCTCAGTCGTGCATCCTGACCCCAGCTACCAGTCTGGGAAACAGCCAGGAAAGGGGACTCTGGGCAAAACACGGAAACATTTGGCTGATAGCTCTACAATATTGAAGCCCAAGCAGCATTCCTTTGTTGTTCGTAAGACAGAGTAAGATACAAAAGGAGGTGGGATTTTATAGGGAAGACTCCATGCTTGGAGAAGTCCAGAGGACAGCAGTCTTTGGTCCTGTGCGTCAGTTGTGGTACACAGTGGGAGATGGTAGTTCCCAGGGCAAGGCTCAGGGGGACCTTGAGGCCCTGATGCCTAGGGCATCATTGGAGCCAAAGCTTCAGAGGAAAAAAAAAAAAAAAAAAATGGAAGCCATCATCCAGGCGCTAGGCCATTCTTAACATGATTCTCCTGGGGGCGCCTGGGTGGCTCAAGCAGTTGAGCATCTGACCTCGGCCCAGGTCATGATCTCGCGGTTCGTGAGTTCGAGCCCCGCGTCGGGCTCTGTGCTGACAGCTCGGAGCCTGGACCCTGCTTTGGATTCTGTGTCTCTTTCTCTCTCTGCCCCTCTCCTGTTTGTGCTTTGTCTCTCAAAAATAAATAAATGTGAAAAGAAAATTTAAAAAAAAGACAACACTATTCTCCCGGAACATCCGGAAATAATTGATAGTTGGGGGGGGGGGGGAATTTTTAAGAGATGAACAGCTTCAGTTACTGGCAAAGTTTGGGCAAGAGTCAGCAAAATATGACATATATAGGTGTTGAATTTAAATTCCATTGGCTTGTTGGGTGAAATTAAGAACTTGTAACGAAGGCCAAAAGAAATCAAGTCCCCAAGAAATTAATGAGGCAGCATATTAAGAGAAGGACAGAACAGATGCTTCGTAAACTCGTGTCTGCCCTAATAGATATTGCCTGGCTTATCTTCTTCTAATTAAAAGTTACTGTATTAACTGTAACTTAATAAGAAATTGTTATTTCGGCTGCAGGCGTAACCTGCGATGTCCTGCGCTTCTAACTCTCCTCTTGCTTTGATCTCGCTTTACTCGTTCCCTTTCTGTAGCGTTTCCTGGACTCTTCTCCCCTGATGCCTTAAAAAAATGCATTTTCTTATTTGTCTCCGCCCCACGAAAGAAAAATGGGATTTCAGGGTTGAATGCATGTGGGTGTTGGTCCTTCCAACTCGCCCCATGTTGACAATCCACTCCTAGGCGGCTTCTTGTCTCATCGGGGCCAGAAGGGCTGATACAGAGAATGACATTCTTTCCAGCAAAGGCCCTCGCCCCTCACTCTGAGAAGACACACAGTGGATCGATTCTGAAAAGCATCTGATGGGCTTTGATTCTCCTCCAGGAGTGATGAACATTTGGAATATCGAAGAGCAAGCTAAGTCTAAGATGCGAGGCACCGAGACGCTTGCATTTGGAACTTGGTAAAATCAGGATCGGGTGGCTTGGACGTGTGGCTCAGGGCACGGCATGCACAGGTGGTTGGGAACAGGGTTTGTATCTGTGTCATATTTTAGCCCAACAGGTGATCTCTGTGGAGAAGCTGTGCAGTCATGATAAAGAGGGGGTGAGGTAAACACCATCTACAGACACATTTGAGGCTCAAATGAGAGCTTAATGCAGGGAGAGTTCTTGCAACATCAGAATGTAAATAATTTACTTTACTCATTCGTTCAGCAGGGAGAGGGGAGGGAAGATTAATGGGCAGTTTAAAAGAAAGTCCAGTTAAAACCTTGGCCGCCCTAAAGCCATAGAAGCAAGAGCCAGTTTAATCTAAACAAAAGAGGCAGCTCCCCCATTTGGGCAGGGCTGGGAGACCACACAGTGGCTGAGCATCGCCCATCAGCAGGGTCCCGCTCTTTATAGACCATTTGTTTCCATTTGTAGTGAAAAAGGAGATACTCTTGTAGAGGTTAAGTCAGCCAGTTATTTGTTATAAACTTGCAGAAAGGAATGGGTTTGAAACAAGTCTTAAGTGTTTCAGTGACAAACATTTAACGTCGCCTCCGAGATTTATGGCACTTCTGTTCACCCTTTGAAAGCTTTTAGTCCAGTGGCAAAGGTGACTGGGGGCTTGTCGAGGAGAAAGGAGGTTCTTTCTGTCGGTGTCTTATCATTTGAGCGCTGGCTGGAGAACATTCCAGAGTTTCACTAATGAGCGGTCGCCCTTTCTGCTCACACCGTCGTCTGCCTTGCAAGTATGATTGTCTTTGGAGAGCAATGCAAACATTGAAGGGCTCTGGCATCTGGAAGCCCACACCTCCCCAGCTGTGATGCAGGGAGGAGGGAGGAGGACAGGCAGAGCTGACTCCAGGCCACCCCTGCAGCCACAGGACCACAGAGCAAGGAGGCCCAGGTGCCACATACCTGCTGTTGGCCACTGCTATGCTGTCGGGAGCACCTGCGGTTGTTGGGATCCCAGCCCTAGAATAATCCATAGGGTGAAGCCTCATCATGCAGTGGCCAAGGCCTCACTCCCTTTTTCGAATCCCAATTTTGGTGAAAACAGCCCCCACTGGCTCGATGACAGTCAGATTAGGCTTCCTGAAGGCACGTGCTGGCTGCTTCTGACAGGTTACTGCTTCCCGATTTGCCATATTGAGAGTTTCTCTGCTGCTGTTGGCCGTTGTGGAGCCATAGCTATCTGCTACCACCTGGCCTTGGCCGGGGGGGGGGGGGTACAGGGAGAGCCATGGGCTGTCCCTCCTAATTCTACAAGGACAGGATTGTACGTCTGATCGAGGCTCATTAGGACTTACAGTGACTCCACGATGCAGCCCGGGCCGGTTCTGAGGGGTCTTCACGGAGCTCTATCCTTGCTGGGTCCCAGCTTGCTCTGTGTCATAAGAGGAACAGTCAGCATTTATTGGGTGCTTATAAGGCACCAAGCACTATTCTAAGCCATTGGTGGGTACTATCGCATTGATCGTCACAACTGCCCGATGAGATCTGTTTTATAGATGAGGAAACTAAGGCACAGAGAGATTCCGTAACCTGCTCAAGGCCACAGAGCCAGCAAATGCAGACTAGGATCCGAATCCAGGCTGCCACACTCCAGAGCCCCTTAATCGTGCACTCTCTACTCTTTCCTTGCCCACCAGGAAGCTCCATGCGACTCCACATTTTCAGTTCAGGCCCCACTGCTAAAATGCCTCCAAAGGGACAAGGACATTCCCCTGAAACCAGCCTGAGGTCCACTGACAATGTCTTCTTTTCTTACCCCAGGACTGATCTTTCAAAAGACAATGGTTAGCCCGTTTCTTTTCTTTCTTTCTTTTTTTTTTTTTAATGTTTATTTTTAAGAGACAGAGAACACGAGCTGGGGAGGGGCAGAGAGAGAGAGAGAGAGAGACACAGAGTCCGAAGCAGTCTCCGGGCTCCGAGCTGTCAGCACAGAGCCCGTCGCGGAGCTCGAACCCACGAACCGTGAGATCATGGCCTGAGCCGAAGTCGGACACTTAACCGACTGAGGCACCCCTGCCCATTTCTTTTGGAAGAAGCTGGGACATGCAGAGGCTGTCTCCCAAAGGCAGCACTCTCTTTTTTTTTTTTTTTTTTTTTAATTTTTTTTTTCAACGTTTTTTATTTATTTTTGGGACAGAGAGAGACAGAGCATGAACGGGGGAGGGGCAGAGAGAGAGGGAGACACAGAATCGGAAGCAGGCTCCAGGCTCCGAGCCATCAGCCCAGAGCCTGACGCGGGGCTCGAACTCACGGACCGCGAGATCGTGACCTGGCCGAAGTCGGACGCTTAACCGACTGCGCCACCCAGGCGCCCCAAGGCAGCACTCTCTTGAAGGCACCATGGGATGATGTAGGTATATTTTCCAAGGTCTGGGATATACAGTCAGCACATGCCACAGTCACCTCTGTTTCTTTCCCAAATCTCCTTTTTTTTTTTAAAGGGGGCTCTGGGCTCATTTTGCCTTGAACAGCTAAGTAAACAAGAACACGTATGATTCTGTAAGAATTAGCCACACTGTGGACATACAAGGGAGTCTCAATTCCTACATAAGAAAGAAACTTTTCTCTAAATCGGTGGTTCTGGACACTGGCAATAAAAAACACTGCTGGAAAGAACACAAGCTAAGACATCTGCGTTATAAAACATAAAATCTCGATAGGTGATTCTAGTATGCAATTCTGGTCGCAAACCACTGACCAAAGGGAAAGTGTAGCAAAGACACAGACAGACCCACTGAAAGGTTTACTGTATTTATCTTACCAAACAGAACATGTAATTATAGACTAAGCATAAGCGGTCTGGTGAGTTCACAGCGCTCGGGTCTTATACGACAAGGTTGTGTGTGTGTGTGTGTGTGTGTGTGTGCGCGCATGAGGGAGGGGTGGGGAGAGAGAGAGAGAGAGACAGACAGAAAGAGACAGAGACAGACGCAAAGAGAGAATGTGATGTATTTGCTTTGCACTCGCTAACTACAAGGTCCTGTCCAAGGAACAATCCTATAAAGTCTTGGGTGGCATAAAATTCTCTTACTGTTTTTATTTTCTCATAGTAAATATTAACTTTCATTTATCTGAAGAAAGAGAAGATGGAGTGAATCTGCAGAAATCGTCACCACACAAATTCTAGACCTTAATAAATTCCTCCAAGGTCAGGCAAGAAGATTTCCACGGTCAAAGAGTGGAGGGGCGCCGGGGGGGCTCAGTCGGTTCAGCGTCCGACTTCAGCTCAGGTCATGATCTCATGGTTCATTGGGTTCGAGCCCCTCGTCGGGCTCTGTGCTGACAGCTCGGAGCCTGGAGCCTGCTTCGAATTGTCTCCCTCCCTCTGCCCCTCCCCTGCTCATGCTCTGTCTCTCTCTCAAAAATAAATAAAATATTTAAAAAAAAAAGAGTAGTGTAGTTTCTTCCCCTCCACAATGGCTCAACAGTGGCATGCTACTTGAATTCTTTACTTGTTTTAATGATTGAAAATTAACTTGGCAAGATATAGTCATGCTTTCTTTCCCTCAGAACTTTTTAGATACCGTTTCATGGTCTTCTGGCGTTGAACTCTATTGTGGTGAAATCTGAGGCTAGCCCGACTTTTTCTCTTGCGCTAAATTACAATTTCTTGTTATCACGGCTGAAGGCTCTCTCTCCCTATCCTCAAAGTTAAATAATTAATTGGGGTTATGTCATGATGCCAACACTTTCTTTCCTTTTAACTATTTATTATTTTTTTCTTTTTTGAGAAAGAGCGAGCATGCATGGTGAGTGGGGGAGGGGCAGAGGGAGAGGGAGAGGGAGAGAGAGAACCCCAAGCAGGCTCCCCGGGAGCTCCCTGACTTGGGCGGGGCTCAATTCCCTGACCGTGAGATCATGACCTGAGCCAAAATCAAGAGTCCGATGCTTAACTGACTGAACCACCTGGGTGCCCCATTGATGCGAACACTGTTAGTTCTCTGTATATCCCATATGCATTCAATTGGTAGATTCAGTTATTTTCTTAGGGACATTTCTTTTCTCCATTGTATCTCTGAATACTTTTTCCTTCCCACTCTTTGGTTCCTTAGTTGTAGGAACACCAAGTAGCTTTATGTTGGATCTTCTTTGTCTCCTATGTTAATCACTCACTCGAGTTGCTTTAATTTCCTTGTCTTTTCCATTCATTGAGCATACCAGATGTCCTTCCCCTATGTCATTAATATAGTATTTAACCTTATCTACTATATTTCTTGCTTTTTCTAAAATGCTGTTAGACCCCAAATAGCATTGTTATGATCCGTCATTTGGTTTCTTTGATCTCCTTTTTCGTCTGAACCTTTTATTTTATCATCTTGTGTCTCAATTATAGTTTTATTGAATTTGTATTCTATAGGTCAGTACACTTGGGTTCCTTGGGTGATGCTTTTCTCCAGACTGATCTCTTTGCCTGCTTTTTGTGCTGTTTTTGTTGTTGTCGATCATTTTTAAATTCCATCTGTTTTATCACCTGTTTGAAGTTATATACAGAATTAACATGTCATTTCCTTATATCTTGTCCATGTTTGTTTGGGGTTAATGTTCCCCCTTCTTCCCCTTTGAGCTACATTTTGAGGGCTGTATTTGTTTTCATTTCCTTTTCTATGGGCTGCTTGTTGAGTAAGGGAGAAATGAAGAAGTCAGATGGGGAGAACTTCAACCCTTGTAGGGGACTTCCACATTCCTCGGTTTCTTGAAATCTCATCAAAATCTGTCCCAGGGCATGCTCCACCCACTGGGTTTCGATTTTTCATTTCATCTCAGACACAACTTGGACGATGGCACGCTTTTTAAAAAAAATTTTGTGAGCTTATTTATGTATTTTGAGAGAGAGTGCAAGTAGGGGACGGGCAGAGAGAGAGGGAGAGAGAGAGAGAATCCCAAGCAGCCTCCACGCTGTCAGCACAGAGCCCGATGTGGAGCTTAATCCAACAAACTGTGAGATCATGACCTGAGCTGGAACCAGGAGTCAGATGCTCAGCCAAATGAACCACCCAGGCGCCCTGGAAGATGGCTGGCTTTAATGGCCTTTTTAAAATTTCCAGTGAGAGTTGTTAACATATAAATTTACACTTTGTGAAACACTGTGATAAGCATATTACATATTTTTTTCATTAAATCTTCATGACAAGTCATTCAAATAGATGCTATTGCATGTTTGTAAATGAGGAAACTGAGGCTCATTCGGCTATTTGTCCTCACTGATCTATTTCTGTTCTCTTGTCACAGTATTTAAATTTTATGTATATAAACATATTAATATATTACATTAAAAAACTTTTGAAAGTTCATTTATTTTTGAGAGACAGAGCATGAGCAGGGGAGGGGCAGAGAGAGAGGGAGACACAGAATCCGAAGCAGGTTCCAAGCTCCGAGCTGTCAGCACAGAGCCTGATGTGGGGCTCAAACCCAGGAACCGTGAGATCATGACCTGAGCCAAAGTCAGACATTTAACCGACTGAGCCACCCAGACACCCCTTAATATATTACATTTTATATAAAATATAATGTAAAATATAATGTAATAACACGCTATAATTATATATATATATAACACTATATACTAAACACAAATGTATGATAAGGATACAAAGTAATATATAGTATGGTCATCTCCTCCTTCCTCTGTTAGGTTTTTTTTGTTGTTGTTGGAGGGTCTGTATTAGTGTTTTTATATTTTTGGAATGAATTTTAGAATCATTGATTTGTCAAAAATTGTTTGCCATTTGTAATGGAATTGCATTAGCTTACAGGATAATTTGAGAATGAACATATTTTCAAAGCTGAGTATTCCAATCAAGCATACTCCTCCATTTATTCTCCTAACCATATATCTTGTGAACTAATCTTGAAATTCCTAAGTATTTTTTATCTGTTGCTGTGGTGGATATTTACATGTTAACCCTCTCCCTATTCTAATTATTTTATTGTCCTTATATAGAAACACTGATATACATATTTTAAATGTTTATTTATTTATTTTGAGAAATAGAGAGCTAGCAGGAGAGGGGCAGAGAGAGAGAGAGAGAGAGAGAGAGAGAGAGAGAATCCCAAGCAGGCCCCGTGCTGTGAGCACAGAACTTGACATGAGGCTTGATCCCACGAACTGAGATCATGACCTGAGCCAAAGTCAAGAGTCAAATGCTTAACCGACTGAGCCACCCAGGTGCCCCAAGAAACACTAATCAATTTTTTAGCCTAATATTCTAATATTAGCTTAATATTCTAATAATCAATTTTTAGCTTAATATTCTAATATTAGCTTAATATTCTAATAATTACTCATGTACTTTTCTTGAGTGTCCCATGATTAGAAAAAAATCCTATTGTTTCTAAAATTCTGGGTATTCCTTTTCAAAATGTACAATTCTTTCTTCTTTTTCTTTTTATGCTTTTCACCTTTCCCTTCCCCTCCTCCTCTTCCTCCTCCTCCTCCCCCTCCTTCTTCCTCCTCCTCCTCCCCCTCCTTCTTCCTCCTTCTTCTTCTCCTTCTCTTCCTCCTCTTCTCCTTCTCTTCCTCCTCCTTCTCCTCCTCCTCCTTCTTCCTTTGGCTTTGATTGTGTTGGCTACCTCTTCCAGAACAATGTTCTGTTGTTCCATCAGTCAGCTTGTCATCTCAAACTCAGTGGCTTAAAGCAGCCGTCACCCAGCCACTTGCACAAACTCCCAAGTTGCTCTGCAGATTAGCAAGTGTTGATTGCCCTAAACTGGGATAGGCTGACTCTGCTCCAGGCTGAGGTTAGATTTGGGTGGGGAATTTGATTTGCTCTTGATTTATTTTGTGTTTACGTTCAGAAGTGTCTCCCTCAGCTTTTTGGTGTAAATACCGATGTTTAAGCCAGCATGAGTCTTCTGTTATTCGGAAGCCAAAGCACCTAGATTGACTTGTGCCAGGAGATGCACCACTAGACGCATATAAACACTGCCCAGAAATCCCACGTAGACCCCCAGCAGCCCCTTGTTGCCGCTTCCGTGATTTTTTCTCAGGCTCCCTCTGCTAACTTTAAGCAGTCCCTATCTCCTTCCTTTCCTCAGAGGGCTGTGTGTCCTCTAGTCCAGTGTTTCTCACACTTCAACGTGCATTCTGATCACCCAGAAGTGGTTTCCGATTCAGGAGGGCCAGCGTGGGGCCTGAGATTTTGCATTTATCACAAGCTGTTAGGCGATTCTGGTTTACAGACTCTACTTTGAAGAGCAAAGCTTTACACTACAACAACGGGATAATTTCTACTCACCTTTCAAAAAATAGTTACGCACTGTTAACGTGTAGGGGACAGAAGAGGGTAAGAAGATGTGGGCTGGGTCAAGATTCTGTCACCATGCCTCTTCTCAGCTTTAATTTTAACACACTGGAACGTTGGAAAAATCAAAGGTGTGTCAGAAGGGGTGTGAACAAACTGCTCATCAAGCACTCAAATGAAAGGTTGTTGTTCATTCTCTGTGATTAATAAGGATGACTGTCAGTATTTCCCAGGAAATTTATTGTCTGCAAAACTTCTGCATGAGTAAGTAGCTAGAAAGTTAGGACTAAAAAGAGAGAATTGACGTAACATTCCTACCACTGTGCCTGGTATGAGCATAGTAGTAGATGTTAGCTATTGTTAGCTACTGTCATTTTTATTAGATGTTTATTAAATTTTGTAGGACTGGGTAAGGGCAAAGCTGCGCTTTCCAGAAGAGTCTTACAGAGGGACTGCCACTTTATTCTCTTCATTACTCCCATTTGGTGTTGTGTGTTTGTCCTCTTAATGGTTGACCACGTCACAAGAAAGGAAGATACGGAATGAAAAGGATGACCGTCGATCTGAGAAACTTACTATTTGCATCAGTTAGTATTCTTTAAGCTGAAAAAAACAATGCCCCCCTCACCCCCACCTCATCCCTGACTATTGAATTTGTTTTAAGTAACAGGGAAAATTTATTATGTCACCTGACAAAAAGATCAGTTAATTCAGTTACTGGATGGGTTTTCCATCTCTCCTACTCTTCTTTTTTGTTGTGTTGGTTGTGACCTCATCGTGGCATGATAGCTTCAGCAATGCCACGGATGTCTTATCCAGACAAGTCAATGTCGAGGGGAGAGAGTCTCCTTCTCTGCATTCCTCTATTTTGGATGAGGAAATCATTCACAAAAGACCCTCCCCCCCCAAAGACTTCCTCTTCTCTCATACTGGTCAGAACTGAATCACATGCCCCCTTTTTAAGCTAACTCCCCTGGCAAACAGAATGGGATCACCAGTCTTGTCTATACGGTCGTTTCAGAAATTCTCTGTCATGTGGTGTCACCTGGGGAAGGGTGGAGACCAGAACACAAAGTCAAGCATATAAGAAGGAGGGATGAGCTTCGGGGCACAGACAGAGCCAGGTAGAATTCTAAATATGAAGGGAGCTTATCAAATCTTTATAGTGGCAAACACCTCTGAATTTCCACCTAGGACAGGAGTCCTTCTGTGATGCTGCCATCTCCAATATTTGTCATCTTCTGTTTAAATTTTTACTGACGGGAGATTAATTATTTTGAAAATTTTTGACCTCTTCTCCCATTATGGCCCCTTACCCACACCCTCAGCCAGTCGTTAAAGGGGCTTTTACACCAGGAGTACCAAGCCCTTGTAAAGATGCGTTGCTCTTAGCTTCTGATGGTGGTGAGGATGCCCAGCTTGTGTGTGTGGGGGGGGGGGGATGTTTAGATGGGGGGTGAGCACCTTCTCAAAGCCTCAGCTGTGCTCTCCTCTCTGTGCATCTCTGTGTCGGACCGCTGTGACTCAAACTCTCATTGAAATCGCTGACCTCCCTTTCACACCACTTCCCCTGATGTTTTATCACCATACTCTTAAAGATGCCATGCCCACCTGAAGCCTCAAAGTTGTTGAAAATGGGCCACTTTAAAAGACTCATCTCTCTTCTCACTTTGCTTTTCACTGCCACCAGAAAACACCTCCCATCCATCACAACGACCAAATGCCACCGTATTCAACCCTTTCAGATGGATGGGAAAGTTTCAGGGTCTTGCGACACCAGATTTAGGAGTCAGTAAGAATAGGACCCATTCACTCTGAACTCTGAGTAAATCAATTGACCCTCCATAGTTACTAATCCTTAGATATGTACACGTCTAGAGAGATTTAAGTCCCGACCTACTTGCTTCCAGAGTAGTTCATGGAAAATTCACACAACATTTATTCTCTTGCTCTAACAGCCTTCTTGGACGCTTCAGAGCTTCCAAGATGGAGGAGAAATAGCAATGGTATTAACCTCACTGCCGTGTGCTCTCACCTTTGAAAACAGACATTTTTCAGAAGGGCAGCATTAAAAGCTCAGCCTCCCGATGAAGTTAGGTTTCCCGTAATTATGTCCATCATTAAAAAAAAAAGTTGCAAAGAAATTTTATCATTTCAGGAAACTTCTGCTAAAAATGTTGTGCTGTTATGCTTTGGAACCCTTGCTGGGCTTTGCTTTTTTGCATCATTGCCTCTCTGTAAAGACCACGGCTCCATGAAGGTCAAGGGAAGAGGGGGTGTCTCTGTGTTTTGCACACTAACCTTGGTTGGCGATGCTTTATGGAAATGAGATTACCAGTGTGTGTAGCTCGTGTGGCCTTGTTCAAGGGAAGCTCATTGACTGTCTGTGCTGCGGGGAGGGCAAAAGACCCTGTGGGCTTCCTGCTGCCTGAACAACCATCCATCATGGGAACTGCGCAGGTCTCCAGAGTCTTTGCAACCACAGAGAAGCTACAGGTACCTGTCTTTCTAACAGTGTTTATTGTTTCAAGCTACTGTTGTCATGTCCACTAAACAAAGGCTTCTCACCCCAACTTCCCAATGATGATAAGCAAAAGCTGGGTGACATGGTTTCATGGGGACGGGGTACATTTCTCCTTCAAATAAACCCTAAATCAAACTCTACACTCAAATTTTAATGTCCATCCAGATTCCCTGGGAAGCTTGCTAGAAAGGCAGAACAGAGAGGCTCCTCTCTGGATAATTTGATTCAGAAGGTTTGCACGGAGTTCTGAATCTGAATTTTAAACTTAAAATACCAGCAGGTGAATCTGAGGGGGCTGCAAAGACGAGCCACTTTGAGCAAAACTGCCCTAAGTCATGGGCTTGAGGACCAGCATCAGTATTAAGAGCTCCTATCTATTACAGGGTCTTGGAGCAGGTATTTGTATACATGGACACTGATGTTCACCTGCCTTACAAGTTTGGTGGCCCCGTTCACAGAAGAGGGAAGCAAGGCGTCCAGAGGTTAGGGCATTTGCTCAAGGGCTCCCTGCCAACACTGGCCTGCTCCTGGGCATGAACTTGAGTCTACCTTATTCCACAGCCCGTGCTCTTGGCTCTCCCAACCACTGCCCACTTAGGTCCCATACTGGACCCAAAGATGAATGAGACAGCGTTCATTTCAAGAACTCATTCTAGTGACTTTTGAGGGCTCGTTTCTGTCTCCAGATGTGGAAAGCAGCTTGCCCAGTGACAGGCAGGGCCAGAACTGGGAAATAAAACCACCTGGACTTTTTCACCTGTGCCAGGATGATAAGTTGAGTACGTTGCCTGTTTGGTTTATAGGCTGCCTTGCTAGCTTTGAAGGACCTCCCAAATGGTTTAGACCATGAGGCATCTAGATGGTGCTACATTCTTTTCCAAGCAGTGGGTCTGCTTGTGATGATGTTAAACTCCTCAGTGCGTACCTAATGCATGGTATTGTGTACTGGACCAAATAAGATGATTGACCTGGAAGCACTTTGAAAAAATAAAATCACTGTGCAAACAAATTGTGGAAGTGGAATCAGAGGTCCTGTCAAACTAGCCTGACCAAAGCTGTGCTTTGAACCTCCCAGTGACCATTTCCTGAATACCCACTGTAGGCCAGGCACAGCACCGAGACTTCTTCACCTATCTTACCATGTGTGTCTGTCTTTTTAATTTAATTAATTTACTTATTTTGAGAGAGAGAGAGAGAGAGGGAGTGCAGGGGAGGGGCATAGAGAGATGGAGAGAGAGAGAGAGAGAGAGAGAGAGAGAGAGAATCCCAAGCAGGCTCCACACTTTCAGTGTGGAGCCCGATGCAGGGCTTGAACTCATGAACCCTGAGATCATGACCTGAGCCGAAATCAAGAGTTGGGCGCGTAACCAACTGAGCCCTCCCAGGTGCCCAACTATGTGTGCCTTTACAATAATTCTCAGCATTTTATAGAAGAGGAAACTGAGGCTCAGAACGGACACATGGCTAGTACGTGTTGGTGATGAGGGCTGAGCCCAAGTCCTGAGCCTTTGTGTTTTTAAACACTGTACACCTTTGGCTCATTTCACTTAATATATTTATTTTCAAGATGGAGGGGCCCTTTGAGATGATGGAGTTCAACCTTATTCCATGGTAGAAATCGGCTCTATATCATCCTCTGAACAGTAATTGCCTTCTCCTTGCACACCTTCAGAAGTGGGCGCTCTACACCTTACAGGTGACCTTCAGCTTCCCTCTTGCTTGCAGGGTCAAGTACAACCTTCCCAGGCATCCGTATCTTGCCCCCACTTAACCTTCCAAGTCTATTCCCCCCATTCTTTAGAGACACATTAGTCCACTTCTGTCTGCTAAGTTGGCTACATGCATCCCCAATTTCTGCTATTGGGTAAACCCTCATGGGGGCACCCCCTTTCTTCTCTCTGCGTGTCTGAGTCTACTCATCCTCAAGTCCAGTATCAAGACTTTGCCTCGGGCAAAGGGGCCACTACCTTGGGCTTTACATTTTACACTAGAAGTTGGCAAATTGCAGCCCATGGGCCAGGTCTGACCCCTATCTTGTTTGTCTTTTTTAAGTAAAGTTTTATTGAAACACGACTACACTCATTAATTTACGTATTATCTGTGGCTCCTATGGTACTACGGTGGCAGAGTTGAGTCGTTTGTGAAAGAGGCTATCTGGCTCATGAAACCTAAAATATTTACCATTTGGGCCATTGCAGAAAAAAAAAATTGCCAGTCTGTGCTTCTGAAGACCCCACATATGACAAACTTTCACACACAAAAAATGAATTTATTAATAAGCAAGTGGGTCCCTCTTAGCCCAGGCAAATTGCTTGACCGTAACTCTAAGCATCTGCTTTCAGGACCAAGGATGTTCAGACCCCAGAGAAATGCTTCTCTCCATCCCTTCATCTCGAGTTCTGTAAATGGATGTGTCTAAATGCCGTGGAGGCCTTTGGCTTGTGCTGCAGCCAACAACGCTTTCCAGTGCGGGGAGAATTTGAGCATTAGGAATGCCAAGGCGAAAGAGAAGACTAATTAATCTGTCAAAATCTTTGTCTAATCTATAGCGTCAATGACATGAATTATCTGTCATAAAGTGTAATTTCTCCGTAGTATTCAGCACACTCTTGTTTGTTTTGCATTGTTTTGGAATAGTCATCGATTAGTGTGGTCTTTCTGATAGTTGCACATGGTGACTGAGGAATATTTTGCTATATTAAACAATTCCTATCATCCTCGTCTAGACCAAACATGAGTGAAGTATGATACTGATTCTTTACATAAACATAAAAGTTACACATATTCATATATTCTCATTTTTGGCTATTATGACTTTGTTAAATTAACATTTGTTAAGTAGAGCACAGGGTGCTAGATGGTGAGCTGAGGTTCAACAAAAGACCACAAGAGAAATTGAAATAGAGAAGAAATTGAATAGGAAATACACATATGCCTTGAGGGGCCACACGGGGAGGTCAAGGCAGGTGTAGACAGAGAGGCAGGACCTGGGGTACATCCCCTTATTAGGGTCTGTGGGTGGAGTGCTTTGGGATGCCCAAGCTAAGTCCAGATTGGTCAATTCAAACCAAAGAGAGAAGGGTTTGTGTAAGCTCCATGGGAGTCTTATCTAAGGTGTGTACAAGAGGAAGGCCTTCGGAGATGGGGTAGACCAGTGTTGTTAGGGGAGTCCTATCTGGAACTTAGATTTACCTGTGACTCTGTGGGCTGCTATCTAGGGCACAAATTGTAGTTGTGGGGCTAGTGGCAGTTTAAAGTCCCTGCTGCCATGTGGCCACAAAAAAGGGTGCAGAGGCAATACCATGGAGTAGCTTAGCTGAACTCTTGACATGGACCCTGCACATATTATGGTGGAGGAGGGCAAGGGAAGGGTCAAGGGTTTCTGGTGTGATCACTTAGGTAGTTGAGGCAACAGCTAGTTTGGAATATGTTGCTTTTGAAGAGCTTTTGAGAATCCGGGTAGAAGATGTAAAGTAAATGTTTATGTTGTTGTTGTTGTTGTTGTTGTTGTTGTTGTTGTTGTTGTTGTTGTTTTGAGAGAGGGAGGGGAGGGGCAGAGAGAGAGGAAGACACAGGATCCAAAGCAGGCTCCCGCTGACAGCACAAAGCCTGATGTGGGGCTTGCATTCACGAACCTTGAGATCATGACTGAAAATGGGACGAAGAGAGGGTTTTTTATTTTTAAGGATAAGAGGGACTTGGACATGCGTAAATGCCAATGGAAAGGTTCCACCACGAAGAGAGAGATTGATGATAAGGAAATTACAGATGCATTCGAAGCTCAGGTGACCCATAGGTTTGCAGTCTCACCCCACAAAATTACTCTGTTGAGTTGTTGGCACGTCACGTGGGCTTAGGAAGCAGTGTGACCATTTTGCCGTGAAACCCTGAGAAATCCACACTCTATGAGTCCTCACACTCTCTTACCCAACTGTCTGCCCAGCATTTGGTCTTTGACTCAGTTGCATGCAGAGGACGCTTTTGTTATTTATCCTTTCAGAAGATGAATTGCATTTAATGTAGATCTCATTTTAGATCCAGAGCCTGTAATGCTATCAGCCAGCTAGATAGAAATAGCTTGTTGCTCTCTTGGTTGATTGGAGTCTTAACAGCAGGATTTCATGTTTCTCAAATGGATTCTATCCTGCATGGATCTCTGACATGTTCTCCATCACTGTTTTACTCGATTAAAAATGTTGCATTCCACAAAGAAATGGCATTTAGGACACAGGAGTCTCTGAGTGGCAGAGTTTTCAGAATAAAAGCTGTCATTGCAGGATGAAATTTAGAATCTTAGAGATGGCACCAAGCTGGGAAATTTACATACGATCACGAAGCAGGACTGACTGTCTGGGATAATTGAAAACCCTAGTAATACCATGAGTTGTCCTAGGGAGTGATGTTAGGAGATGTAATAAACATTTTTCAAATCTGAGAGCTTTTATTTTCCATCTAGTTACTATACAAAGAGTCTGTCAGCCTCATAACTAAATATTTTTCTTGACGTGCTTTAGTCCCCCAAATTCTGGTCACCATTATTGTTGCCTTTTGGAGTCATTGGTGTGCTAAATGCTTCATACAGATTCTCTTGTCTTACCTTCATCACAGTCTTGAGAGGTCATATTGTTTTCGTTCAGTAAAGGGGGAAACTGAGGCTCAGAGAGGTCCATTGTTTCCCTAAGTGTCACATACATTGTGTGTAAGTGGCACAGTTTGGACATAAAGTCAGGCAGGATGACTAGAGCCATCATGTTTAACTTCCTTATTTCTCCAAATAGAGATGAAGGGCATTTCATTTCTGCTCTCAGAGACCTTCACATCTTATTGGAAGTATATGATATGTATCTACATAACTTTTCCATAAGACAGGACTGATTAAGTATAATAAGAGGTGCTTTGGAGTTTAGGATAGTGAGAAGTTGCTCCAGTGGTTGGAGGGGGGGTTGTGTTATCAAGGCTGGTTAGACATCAATCTTCAGAGCTAATGGATTGGTGGAATTGTGATTGACAGGTAGGAGTGAAGGATAGTCAAGGTGGAAGGAATGGCAGGGGCAAAAGCAAAGTCAGGACAGAGACACTGGGGAGCAACGGGCAGTCCAGTTTAACTGACGTTTGAATGTGGAATAACACTGAAAAGATCCATCCAGGTCAAAGCATGGAGGTTTCTAAATGGCAGGATGATTATATTCTCTCCATACATTCTGGAAATGTTATAAAGGCTGGAGCTGAGTTGGATAAAGAGTTGACTTTCCTGGGAAAGCCAATTCAGCTTCAACCATCCAAGGGAAAGATAGTGAACTCAGGCATTATTACTAGGAAATAACAGTACTAAAAAAAGTTTGACCATTCTCCTTTCATCATGCAATCAGTAATGAAGTCCTGACCTTTCTCTGGTATAGTGACTTTTAACACTGGCTATATATTAGAACCACCGGGGGAAATGTTAAACTCCTAAATTGGAGTGGCATTCTAGACTAATTAAATAAAATCTCTGGGGGTTGGGAAACAAGCATTGGTATATTTTAAAGCTTCCTAGGTAACTCCAATATATGTTGAGGCTGAGTTCTACTATGGTGGCAGGCCCCTCCCTTGTTAAGGGAGTAACAGGTGGGGCTGGTAACTACAATGCTAGTTGTGCTGGTAACAGAAAATGGAACATGGGGAAGAAGAACTGATTTAGGAAAAGGTGAGGAGACACATTTGTTGTTAAATATATTGAAATCAGAAAATCCAAGTGGAGATTGTGTGTTCCTCAAAGGTGGGCTCCCTCTGTCACTGTGGTGTCATCTCTAGGTACTGTTCCCTGAAAATAGCAGGTACGGAATAAACACTGCACTCAGGAAGTCCAGCGGGTATTTGGAGCTATGATTTTGTGAGGTAAGCTGGAATTGTGAAGATTCGGATGTTTGAGTTATGTGTGCATAGACAGTAGTGTAAATCATCTAGGTCAAGAGAAGAGAAAAAAAAGGTAGATGGTGCAATATGGTGGCACGCCAATGTAAAGGAAAGTCAACTAGGGGAGAGAGTTACAGATGGAGAAAAACAAAAGAATGCAAAGCCAAGAAGATGGAAAAGGAGTTTATACAGTCACCTATATCACCTATATACAGTCACCTATATGAAATGTTGCAGGAAGGTGAAAGAAGAATAGAAGAAGAAGGAGGAGGAGGAGGAGGAAGAGGAGGAGAAGGAGGAGAAGAAGGAGCAGAAGAAGAAGAGGCCACCGCCACTCTTTTCTAAGGAAGAACAAAATCCAAAGATTTCAGTGAATACAGTATAGACAGAAGTGTGGGGTTTTTTTAACGTTTATTTATTATTAAGAGACAGAGAGAGACAGAGCATGAGCAGGGGAGGGGCAGAGAGAGGAGGAGACACAGAATCCAAAGCAGGTTGGACTGTCAGCACAGAGCCCGATGTGAGGCTTAGACTCACAAACCGCGAGGTCGTGACCTGAGCCAAAGCCGGACGCTCGACCAACTGAGTCATCCAGGTGCCCCGACAGAAGCGTTATTTTTAAATCATACAGAGTATTGTTCATTGTAGGAAAAAAAACCTAAAAATTGTAATAACCAAAACAAACAAAACCCAGTCATCCACAACCCACCACTCAAAGATAAACACTTATTATTTATAAATTGTCTTCCAAATATACATTTAGGTTGTTATGTAAACAGAAATGGAACATTATTTATAGAGTAACATGGAATCTGTTGATTTTAGAAAACAGTACACCACGAATAGCTTTCCATGTCAATGAACATACACAAATCATAATTTACGATGACTGCAACAGGGCTATCATCATTGACGTAATCCCTTTCTTATTAGCAGTTTTTAACTTTTCGACATTTTAAATATTTTTGTTCATATGTGTGTGTACACGTGCTTGATTACTTAGGTTAAGTTTCTAGGCACAGAATTTTTACTCGAAAAATATACCTCTCGTTACTTCTTCATAGGCTCAACAATACCAGAAGTATTCCTTCTGTATCTTTGTCAGTTTATCAAGTAAAATAATGGTAGTCCAGTGGTGCATTTGTGGGCTTTGCTTTGATTCCTGATTATGCTCAGTCTTTCCACATGTATATAGAACATGTATTTCCTCTTAGGGAGAATTCTTTTCACTTCCTCTGCAGTGTTCCTATTGGGTATAATTTGGTCTTCTAGGAATACCGTCCACTTGTTGCCCAGAACACCTTTTCCTTCATATCTATGGAGCAGAAGGGATGCTTGGCTCTTTCCTCATTCCAGGCCACCTTTCCTGTTTTCCAGGCTTGAAATTATGTTATCCCTTATTTTCTATTCCTTTGGACATTGCAAAAGGAACGTGGGATAGAAAGATGCCCCTGGGCAGGTTCTCTGAAAGGGGCTGAGAAAGAGAATGGCGTGAAGGGTGCTTTAATGGCGTAGCCCCTGCAAAGGGAGAGGGAAGAACCACGGTGTGCAGAGGAAGAAGGGAGGGCCTTCCCTTTCTTTTCTTTTTTTTTCTTTTTCTTTTTTAACATTTCTTCATTTTTGAGAGACAGAGAGACAGAGCACAAGCAAGGGAGGGACAGAGAGAGAAGGAGATATAGAATCTGAAGCAGGCTCCAGGCTCCGACTTGTCAGCACAGAGCCCGACACGGGGCTTGAACCCATAAACTGCGAGATCATGACCTGAGCCGATGTCAGCGCTTAACCAGCTGAGTCACCCAGGCGCCCCTTGTAGCAGAAGGGGACGGATTGAAAATGTGGGGGGTAGAAGACGGGGTGACTTCAAAAGCAGATTCCAAAAGGAAGTTACCAGCTTTGCCCCTGAAAATGCGGGGGGAGGAAAAGAAAACGCATAGAGCACAGAGGAAGGAAGTTATTGGAACTTAATTTGTATCGCCTCTATCTTTTTAGGAAGAGAGTAGCCACGGATGACTATTGAGACTGATGGATAAATGGTTGGGCTTGGGGCTTGGGAGAACTCACCACAGTGAGCCTAATTTGGAATAAAGGATATTGAGTGAGCTTAACCTCCACACCTGCATTGTCTTCTGATGCCACCGACCTTGGAGGACGTGTCAGACATGGTTCCTTCTTTAAGGAGTTGATAATCCAGTTAGAGAGAAAATTCATGCAAGAAAGGATAAATAGCCATCCAGGAAACATCAGCCAAATGCCATTTTGTGCTGCAGGGAAAACCTGTTCCAGCTCAAGTCAAGGATGGCTGTGAACTCAAGGAGCTGGCAAGGATTCACCAGGGAGGGTAGGCTTTGCTTGGATCCTGTGTAGGAATCAGATAATGTGGGCACATGGGACAGGTGTTCCAGGCAGGAACAGCGATTTTTGACAACCAAAGGTTCGGCCGGAGTCCTATCTGTCTCAAGGATGAGCACTGACCATTACCCATGGCAGATACCATTTCTTTCCTGCCATAAGCCTGCAAGAACCCCCAGTCATCTTGGTACGCTTGTTGAATTTTTATGGCCGTCTAATGACTCTTGAATGAGAGTTAACAGGCTTGGGCTCCGGTTCCTTTATTCCCTTAAGAATGGATGAGATTTCAGCTGCTCCAGAAAAGAGGACAGTGGGAGGTTCACACTGCATGTGGGCTGTTGGCTAACGGTGCTCATTTCCCTGCAACAATGAAACGGCGTGAAAAGGAGTCTTCGAGAGGTCCCTGGGCTGCCTGGAGACTCCCTGTGTTGTAACACAGGACTAGCTCTGGCATTCATGAATACTAAGTGAGAGCAAAGAGGCAATTTAACTTAATGAACTGAGAAAGCTTTGCAAGACTTCGAGTATTTCCCAGTCTATGCGTTACCTTAAGTGCCTACTAAAAGTAGAAGAGATTTGATGCTTTTTCTCTCTTTCTCTCTGTCTTTTTGTTTTTTATTTTTAACTCATTCCTAATTCTATCTCTGTTCCCATATAAGGGTCTTAATATAGATCCTGCCCTAACACTGCCAGACTAATCTTCCTTAATTACAACTTTTATTGCATTGTTTTCCTGCTTAAAAACCTTCAATGGCTCCCTATTTCCCCCTATAAAGTCTTCTTGATTTACAAAATGGCCATAATCTCTCTGGTTTTGCCTCACATGCTAACCGTATTCCTTTCTAAGCCCTAAAACATACCCAGTTGCCTTGACAAGTTTGCCCTAAATGAGGTATTTTAACAATGAGCCTTGGGGGGGACCTCCACAGAGCATGTACATCTAGTTGAGGGACAACCTGATAACTCAGTGATATAACGGCCATGATATATTCGTAATCTTGAATATTTCCTCCTACCTTCTCAGAGAATCTGGTTACCTACCTCCCTGCGTATCCACCGGATTTTTCTCAATCAATGGGGCTTTGATTATGGATATCTAGTAAAGCCTCTGTTTTCCATAGGAGATTTGATCAGCCTCTGCAGAAACTAAACAGCTTGTGTTTTGTCAACATCAATTCCCAGCTTAGATTAGAATCATTAGTGGCAGAGCGAGTGCTATTTGGCAGAGCGGTGATAATTAAGGCAGCAAACAGGGACCTGCATAAATCTGCCCATGTTTTGCATGGGTGATGGGATGAAGACACGTCACGGGGACTTCTGAAACAGACGATAACTGGAGATCAGGGGTCCATCCCTACCCCACACGCAGAAACCGTGTTAAAATGCCCAGGGGACACACAAAAAAACCAGGGAAATGCCTCATCAGCACTGAAAATGAGGATGGAATTTCAGCAACACGTTACAAAGTTTGAAGTATCTGGGCACGCTACAGAGGAAGCGCCAAGGATAACAAAGTCTCCGTTCCCCTTGTTTAGAAAAGGCAGGTGTTGGCAGGGATGAGTGGTGAGTGGAGAAGGGTTTACCAGCACTCCGGACAAACAAAGTCCTGACGTGATGCACCGTGTCAATGTTCCTGCCGTGGCCAATTTCAGCCTACCACAGCAGACGGGAGAGATGCGCAGATTTGGCTCCTGCAAGGCCACCCAAGCAGCTCAATCATGCCACTGAGTATGCTGGGAAATCAGTAGGTAGAGGCTTGGAATAAGCCTCTCAAGTGGATGTGGGTGTCGGGGACGAGGGGGCCAACAAGAGACGGGCATCAGCTCCTTGGAGCCCTTTTTTTTCCTGCTGGGTCCGTAGCTTATCTGTGCTAGGAAATCAAGGAACAACTCAGCCAGGGGGAAAGCTAGGGCAGGCCGGGTTTTCTCTCCATCAGAGACTCTCAGCTGCCCTCTGTTTGCCGGGGCAGACACTGTGGCCTCCATAAAGGAGGAGCATAGAGAGGCCACGTAGAAGAAAGAGCTAGATGTAGAAAGATGTCCTAGTACAAAGATGCTCATGAAATAGAACGCGTGTAACGGGATAACAAAGATATGACCAGGGTCACTGTTGTCACATTAAGAGTGAGAATGGGGGGGGGGGGGGTGGCGCCTGGGTGGCCCAGTCGGTTAAGCATCGACTTCGGCTCAGGTCATGATCTCGCACAGTTCGTGAGTTCGAGCCCCGCGTCGGGCTCTGTGCTGACAGTGTGGAGCCTGCTTGGGATTCTCTGTCTCCCTCTCTCTGCCCCTCCCCTACTCTCTCACTCTCTCAAAAGAAATAAAATAGGGGCACCTGGGTGGCTTGGTCGGTTAAGCGTCCGACTTCGGCTCAGGTCATGATCTCACGGTCCGTGAGTTTGAGCCCCACGTCGGGCTCTGTGCTGACAGCTCAGAGCCTGGAGCCTGTTTCAGATTCTGTGTCTCCCTCTCTCTCTGCTCCTCCCCTGTTCATATTCTGTCTCTCTCTGTCTCAAAAAAATAAATAAACGTTAAAAAAAATTAAAAAAAAAGAAATAAAATAAATATTTTTTTGAAAAAGATGAGAACAGGCTAAACTTCTGAGCAGAAGATAAAAGAATTTTCAGATCGAGTGAAAGGCAAATCCTAGCTGTTTGTAGTAGAGAGGCCCAAAGTAACACGGCACAAAGAGTGAAAATATTCAGTATTTCAGGAAAATGAAAAAAACAAACTCAGCGCATGATTTTACTATCACACAAAATGGAATTTAAGACTAAAAGCATTTGTGGTTTGTGGGGGAAAAAAGGGTTATGTGGTATTAATGAAAAATTCAAAACAAGAAAAGAGTCATGAAACTTTATGTGCCAAAAAAAAAAAAAATCATGTTGAGATATATTATAGATGAGAAACAATTGATACAATCTTGGTATCAATTTTTTTTTAATTTTTTAATGTGATTTATTTTTGAGAGAGAGAGACAGAGCATGAGCTGGGGAGGGGCAGAGAGAGAGGGACACGCAGAATGGGAAGCAGGCTCCAGGCTCTGAGCTGTCAGCACAGAGCCTGACATGGGGCTCGAACCCACAGACCGCGAGATCATGACCTGAGCTGAAGTCGGACACTTAACCGACTGAGCCACCCGGGTGCCCCCTTGGTATTGTATTTTTAACACAATGCGACTTTTAGGATTTGACAAAATATGATATAGATGAGTGGAATATTTAAAAAAATTTTTTTTAATGTTTATTTATTTTTGAGAGAAGGAGAAAGACAGAGCATGAGCAGGGGAGGGGCAGAGAGAGAGGGAAACACAGAATCCAAAGCAGGCTCCAGGCTCCAAGCTGTCAGCACAGAGCCCGACACGGGGCTCGAACCTATGAACTGTGAAGTCATGACCTGAGCCGAAGTTGGACGCTCAACCAACTGAGCCACCCAGGCGCCCCTAGATGAGTGGGATATTTTAATTATTACATTTGATTTAATAACTATATATATAGGTTTTTGTACTCCCCAAAATATTGATTTCTTTAAATCTCCAGTGAAACATGATAACACACGTTCAATAAATATCTATTTTGTGTCTGCCAAATGTCAAGCCTTATACTCGATAGGGGACAAAATGTCAACAGGCTGGTCGCAGACCCTGCCACGGGCACTCACGTGCCAGGCATGCTTCTAGAAGTTGGGGGTGCAGCAGGGGACAAAACAAACTGAGGTCCCTAGTCCCACGGAGCTTATGTTCTAGGGGGAGAGTACAGGTGGTAACAAAGACACACGGAATATGGCAAATGAAGGATGACAAAGCAGAATGACAGAGTGACAGGATATCATGCCGTTTTAGAGTTGAGCTTCGGGGAAAGCTCTGGTCAGTGGCGTTTGAACAGAAGTCACCTGCAGGAGGCAGGAAGATATTGGAGAAGAGCTCTCTATGTAGAGAATGGCAGCAAGAGAGGCTCTTTATCCTTGTTGGGGTTTTTTCCTCAACTTTTTTTAAACTTCTAGAATTGAGTATTTTATTGTCAGTCTTTCTTGTTTTCTGATAAACCTAAGGCTCCCCCCCCCTTTTATTTTTGGGGGGCTTTGATCGTATCCTTTATATTTTTTAAATTTCTAAAAAGTTTATAATTGAAGTTTTCATGTGCCTTTTGGCCCAACACTAATTTTTTTTTTAATCGTTTATTTATTTTTGAGAGTGCAAGTGGGGGAGGGGCAGCGAGAAGAGAAGAGAGGATCCGTCTCAGGCTCTGTTCTGACAGCAGAGAGCCCGTTGTGGGGCTCGAACTCATGAAGCGGGAGATCATGACCTGAGCAGCAGTCGAAACACTCAATTGACTGAGCCACCCAGGTACCCCTGGCCCAACACTAATTTTAAAAGAACATTTTAAAATTTCCCCATCTGGCTACAATTTTGGGGGGAGGGGACCACCCTTTTATTATGCTTTAAAATTTTTTTTTAACATTTATTCATTTTCGAGAGACAGAGACAGAGTGTGAGCGGGGTAAGGGGAGAGAGAGAGGGAGACACAGAATCGGAAGCAGGCTCCAGGCTCCGAGCTGTCAGCACAGAGCCCGACGCGGGGCTCGAACTCAGTGACCGCGAGATCATGACCTGAGCAGAAGTGGGATATTTGACCGAGCCACCCAGGCACCCCTATTATGCTTTAATTTCTTTTTGCTTTGAGCCAGAGCCTTAGCCTGAATAATTTCTCTCTTTTTTTTTTTTTTTTAATGTTTATTTTTTATTTTTGAGACAGAGAGAGACAGAGCATGAATGGGGGAGGGGCAGGGAGAGAGGAAGACACAGAATCGGAAGCAGGCTCCAGGCTCTGAGCCATCAGCCCAGAGCCTAACGCGGGGCTCGAACTCACGAACCGTGAGATCGTGACCTGAGCTGAAGTCGGACGCTCAACCGACTGAGCCACCCAGGCACCCCGAATAATTTCTCTTCTTAAAATGCCTGGTATATGATGAAATCCAGTTCAGTGTCTCCACGTTGCTCAATGTCGTTGGCTCTAATTCATGTATCCCACATGCTTCAGCCCTGCTGAACTTTCGTTTGCTTGAAACTGCCCTTGACTCCCAGTTTTGAGACTGTAAGTCATGCCGTTATGGAACATTTCTCTCTTCTGCTCATTGTGCTAGTCAGGGATTTTCAGAAGAACGAAACCAGTAGAATGAATGCGTGTGGTGTGTGGGTGTAGGGGGAGAAAGAAAGAGAGAGATTTATTATGAGGGATTGACTCATGGGACTTGGAAGGCTCAGAAGTCCCAAGATCTGCAGTTGCCAAGTCGGAGACCCAGGAGAGACAGTGTGTGGTTCTCATCCCCATCTGAAGGGCTGACAACCAGGAGAGTCTACGGTGGAGGGTCCAGTCAGAAGGCCAACAGGCTAGATACCCAAGAAGAGCCGATATGTTTCAGCTTGAGTCTAAAGGCAGGAGAAGACAGATGACCCAGCTCAAGGCAGTCAGGCAACAGGAACAAAAGGAGTTCCCTCTTACTCAGTCTTTTTGTGGCTGTATTCAGAGAGCGGATTGGATGAACCCTGGCCACATTAGCAAGGGCAGTCTGCAGGGGCACTTGGGTGGTTCCATTGGTTGAGCTTTGGACTCTCAACTTCAGCTCAAGGCATGATCCCAGGGTCATGAAATGGAGCCCTGGGTTGGACTCCACGCCGAGCTTGAGATTCTCTCTCTCTCCCTCTGCCCCTCTCCCCCATGGTGTGCGTGCACTCTCTCTCTATGATAAATAAACTTTTTATTTAAAAAAAAAAGAAGGGCAATCTGCTTTATCCAGTTTACTGACTCACGTGAGTCACCCAGGAACACCCTCTGAGACATACTCAGAATAATGTTTGACCAAATGTCTGGGCACCCTGTGGCCCAGGCAAGACTATGTTAGTGGCTTCTACTGTGTACTCCCAGCATCCCTTTCAGTCCCTATCCTGAGATTTTTTTTTTTAGTATAGTATGTCCATTGCTTGGTTGACTAGATGGCACCCCCCACGTCCTTAAATGTCACCTGATCAGAGAGGCTTTCCCTGAACCCCATTTCTGAAGTAGCATGCTAGCCTGTCACTCACTCTGCTTCATTATCCTTCACCTGTCATACTTGTGTGTCCCTTATTATTATCTGTGTCCTCCCACTAGAATCTAAGCTCCATGGAAGCATGACTTTTATTGACTGCTGTATTTACTGCTTCTGGAAGAGCTCCTGGTACATTGTGGAGATCCAGTCAACGGGCAGTTAATAAAATGCAGGAATAAATAAAAATAATTTATTATGACTAAGTGTGTGGTAGGCATATAAGGATGGTTCAACATTAGGTAATAAGTAGAATATTCTCGAGATGTAGTTAATGCAATTAATATGTAAAAAAAAATTTAATGTAATGATCTTGATGTCTAAAAGGAAAGGATTACCAACCCCCCTCCAAAAAAAACAAAAGAAAACTTCATCAATCTATAATTGAAGTTTTATTCCTTAAAATGGCCAAAAAAATCATAGTCATAGTGAAACACTGAAAGCTTTGTCATTAAAATGTATCAGGGTTCAGTAAACTATGGTCTACAGGCCAAAACCAGTTATGTTTATTTGTTAGTTATTGTGTATAGCTAGCTGCCTTCATGCTACAATGGTAGAGTTGAGTGGTTGTGACAGAAATAGTATTACCTCCAAAGCTAACAATATTTACTATTTGACTCTTTATGGAAGAAAAAGCTTGCTGACCTCTAACAAAGAACAAAAGGAAAAAAAAATCCACATACATAGGTATTGTCAATCTTATTCTAGAATTCCCATCAACATAGCAAGATAGGAAATAGAAAAAAAGAGATATTAATTAGTAGGAAAAAATAGAGAAAATTACCATTATTTGGCACTATTAATTTTCTACATGGGAAACTTCTTAAAATTTTTTAATTTTTTTTTATTTTAGAGAGAGAGAGAGAGAGAGTGCATGAACAGGGGAGAAGGGTATAGGGGAAGAGAGAGAGAGGGTATAGGGGAAGAGAGAGAGAGAGAGAGAGAGAGAGAGAGAGAACCCTAAGCAGGCTCCATGCACAGCATGGAGCCCAATGTGGGCCTCGATCCCACAACCCTGGGATTCATGACCTGAGCTGAAATCAAGAGCTAGACGCTCAACCAACTGAGCCACCCAGGCGCCCCTCTACATGGGAAACTTAAGCGACTCGATTCAAAGCTATTAGGACAATCAAGAAAATTTGCCAGGATGACCCACTAAAAGGTGATTAAATGTCCTCACATTTTGATAACAAATATAAATAATCAGTAAAGAGAAACACATGCCCAGCCTAACTTTCACTTTATATTCTTTTCCATGAAATCTATGTAACTTTACTCTGAATAGTAAAGACTTGGAGTAAGTGAAGAGTCATAGCACATTCTTGGACAGGGAGATTCAATATTGTGAAGATGTCAACTCTTCCAAAATGAATCTTCAGATCTCCTGCAATTCTGCCCGAAATTCCAATAAGAATATCCAGACATTCTTGAAAACATCAATTGGTTTTGTGTGTATTGGTCAGAATAAGCTAGATTATGATTCAGGAACATGCAGTCCCTCCGTCCTTAGTGGCTTAAAACAGCAACGACCTATTTCTGATGCAACATGGCCCGTGGATGATTGGCTTTGTTTGTTTGACTGATAAAAGAGACCTGTAGAGGGTCTCAAACTGACAGTTAAGTATAATGGCCTGGAAGTAACACATGTCCCTGTGTTCACAATCAGCACCGGAACAAGTCACAAGGCCCCCCTTCAATGGCTGGTTATGAATCCTATTCCTCCCCCAAAGAGAGGACCAGATGACAGTGGCAGCAGTGACTTCCTACTGGGGTAGGGATGGAACACTGAGAAGGTGGGTATTCTGCCTTGCCAGATATAAAGATCTGTTTTAAGTTGCATTAATTAAGAGAGCGTGTGCTGTATTATGGATGGACAGGCCAACTAACGCAACGCAACAGAAAGGGCTGAGACAGAGCAATTTAGTTAGAATTTAGCCCATGAGAAAAGTGCCATTAATGAAAAAAACCTAAAAGCCAGCATAGTCTTGAAATCTCAAACTCTGGTTTAATTGACGATTTCAGAGGATGTCAATATGATGTTAAAAATCATAGCAATGAAAGGGCAAGTAACAATAGCACAGTATTTTTCTAAAGTCTTTTTCAGTTTCTTTTTTTTCTTAATGTTCATTTATTTTTGAGGGAGAGAGAGAGACAGTGAGGAGGAGGGGCAGAGAAAGAGGAGAGAGAGAATCCTAAGCAGGGTCCACGCTATCAGCACAGAGCACAATGTGGGGCTCGACTTCATCAACCGTGAGATCGTGACCTGAGCTGAAATCGAGAGTCGGACACTTAACCGAGTGAGCCCCCCAGGCACCTCGCCTTTTTAAGTTTCTAACCAGGAAGATTAAAAGTCATTTTTCAGGTTGAGAGAGAAAGTCAAATGTCAAAAGGATTTTCCTTCTCTGAAAATGGGCAATTGTGAGACTAGTGTGCCAGAGGTGTAAGACCCCTCTGGCCAGGGCAAGACCACAGGAAGTCAAAGTGACTTGGGTTAAAACAGCCAAGCAGTGTTCTCAGCCCATCGGTAGGGTATTAGGGACCCAGCACAGCAATGGGTGACAAAGAAAGGATGGGTTAACCAAGTAAAAATGGAAAACTCATGGCCGTGGATAAAAAAGACACCAATCTCTCCCTAGGCGTTCTTCTTCTTTTATGTATTGCTTTAGATTTTTCTAAAACTTAGGACATTAGTTGAATTTGTATTTTATACGCAATTTCAAAAGTAGCATTGGTAGATTTTATCTGGTTTTTAAAATCCTCTTTTAATTGAAATATGCATACAAAAAAGTGCACAAATTACACACCTATGGCTTGATGAAATACCACACAATAAGCACACCGAAGTAATCACCACCCCGAGTGTTACCTAGAAGATTCCTCATATTTCTTTCCAAGTACTGTTTACTCCCCCCAACCCCCTCATACATTAGTTTGGCCTGTTTTTGAACCATATATACATGAAACTACCCAGTATGATCTTCTGTGGGTTTTGTCTGTTTTGAAACATTTTTTAATGTTTATTTATTTTTGAGAAAGAGAGAGACAGAGTGAGAGTGGGGGACGGCCAGAGAGAGAGGGAGTCACAGAATCTGAAGCAGGCTCCAGGCTCCGAGCTGTCAGCACAGAGCCTGACGTGGGGCTCGAACTCACAAACCAGAGATCAAGACTTGAGCCAAAGTCGGACACTTAACCAACTGAGCCACCAGGCGCCCCGTTGTTTGGGTTTTTTTTGCTGGTTTCTTTTGCTCAACACTTTTTGTGACATTCATTCATGGTGTTGCATGTAGAATTAGATCCCTTCATTTTCACTCTTGCATGGTTTTCTAGGGAGTGAAAAACTGTAATTTATTTATCTAGATTATTGTTGATAGAATTTGATGGATTAGGGTTCTTTCCTTTTTCTTTTTACTGTTAAAAATAATGTTGCTCTTCTTGGTATGTGTTTGGTCTTTGGTGCACACTGGATATATAACTGTGAGTAGAATTTTTAAGTCATGGATCATACATATATTCAACTTAAGTAGTTAATACCAAACAACATATATATAATTTTAAATTTCTTTATTTATTTTGAGAGAGGAATAGAGAGAGAGCAGGGGAGGGGCCGAGAGAGGGAGAGAGAGAGAATCCTAAGCAGACTGTACATTGTCAGCATAGATCCTGAGGTGAGGCTCAAACTCACAAACCTTGAGTCATGACCGAAGTCGAAATCAACAGTCAGTCACTTAATTGACTGAGCCACTCAGGCGCCCCCAAACAAGATTTTAAAGTGATTTGCTAATTTACATTTCCACCTGCTGTGTATGGAAGTTTTTGTTATTTCACATTATTGCCCAAACTTAGTAATATTAGTGTTTATGGTGGGTATGCTTTAGTGTCTCATTGTATTTTTAATTTTTATTTCCCTGATGAATATGACATTGAGCACCTTTATTTATATTTATTGGCCATTAATTTTTTTTCATGTTTCTTTATTTTTGAGAGAGAGAGAGAGAGAGAGAGAGAGAGAGAGCAGGAGAAGGGCAAAAGAGAGGGAGACACAGAATCTGAAGAAGGTTCCAGGCTATGAGCTGTCAGCACAGAACCTGAGTGGGGCTCAGACTCACAGACTCACAGAGATCATGACCTGAGCCAAAGTTGGACCCTTAACTGACTGAGCCACCCAGGCATCCCATTTATTGGCCATTTTGATGTTCTTTGTCAAATTCATCTTCAAGTTCCTTGCCTAGTTTTTTGGGAGGAGATATTATGTTCTTTCATATTGAGTTGTAAGAGGTCTTCATATATTCTGGGTACAGTCCTTTTGTTGGATTTTGTAAATATTTCTCCCATTTGGTAACTTATATTTCCACTGTTTCATTGTGTCTTTTTATTATTTTTAACATCAGTGAAGTCCAATTTATTGCTTATTTCTCTTATGATTAGCTTTTTTTCCCGCTGAAGCAGTCCTGCTCTAGTCCATGAGCATAAAAAATTCTTTGATATTATTTTCTAGAAGCTATATTGTTTTACCTTCCACACTTAGAATTTAAATCTACCTGGAACTGATTTGTGCATATGGTGTTAAGTAGGGAATCATGTTTTACTTTTTCTTTCCATATGGCTATCATATTCCTAAATAACAGGATATATCATGCTCATGCAAGGTTAGACCCAATATTGTGAAAATACCAATTATCTCCAAGTTGATCTATACATTTAGTGCAATTCCAATGAAAGGACCAGCAGGTTTCTTTGTGGAAATTGACAACGATCTCTAAATTCATTTGGAGATGCACAAGACCAACAAAAGTACATTCTTTAAGAAAAATAATGTAGGAAGATGTATTCTACTGAAGATTGTATTATACAGTCAAGGTACAGTAATTAAAACCAGGCAATATAGAGACAAGGCCAAACAAATAGACCAGTAAAATAAAATGGAAGTTGAGAAATAGATACTCATATATGGCTACTCAATTTAAGAGCAAGATGACATCGCATAGCAGTAGAGAAGAGACAATCCTTAAAAGTATTCTAATTTTAGGGGCACCTAGGTGGCTCAGTTGGTTAAGCGTCCAACTTCGGCTCAGGTCATGATCTCACAGTTCATGAGTTCAAGTCCCACATCGGGCTCTGTACTGACAGCTCAGAGCCTGAAGCCTGCTTTGGATTCTGTGTCTCCTTCTCTCTCTGCCCCTTCCCCACTCATGCTCTGTCTCTTTCTCTTAAAAATAAAAAAACATTAAAAAAATTTTTTTAAATACTCTGATTTTTAGTTTAATGTAGTAATTGAAGTTAGAAAGGTAATAAGTTGTAGTTAGATATTTTAGATACGTGTCATTTTCAAGTATGATATCCTTTGATGTTTCGTAGTTTTAATGGTGATAGTTAAGGGAAAGGTCTGGGATGTTTAAGGTTCAAATAAATGCAGTCAGTTAAAGCCTGTTGTTCTAAACATCTGCCATATGGTTGTGATTCTACCGTCTCTATAGAAACATATCTTGATTGCAGACAAAATATGTGATGAGCCAAGGAAGTAACTGAGAACTTCCTTTGAGACTAACGCTGTTCAAATCTCGTGCGGCTAACGAAGGTGTACGTATGGTTGACCTTTCTGGGGTCAAGTTTTAGAATTCACATGTGCCGATCAAGTCAACACACACAAAAAGAGAAGGAAAAAGATGGGTGTCTGACAATGGTCAACTAGATGTGTGGTCAAGGGGTACAGAACCTTGGAGGAAGTAGCCATTGGATTGGACTCGTGTGTTCACAAAGCACTTCTCGGAGATGGTGGATTTGTGTTAAGCCTTGAAATAGGAGTAGGTTTTGGAGAAGTACATGGACGAGGGTAGAGTCATCGCTGGTGTAGGCAGACATGAGAAAATGAAAGACGGGGAAATGAGCATTCTATTTGTCTATATGCTGGGGTGGGGGGGGGTGTATACATAATGTGTGGGGACAAGCAGCAGAGTGGGGTAGAACATTTAGGTTGACGAATAGTAGAAAATAGCTTGAGTTGATAGACTGGAGCCATGTTACAGGGGAACTTGAAAAATAGCAGAGGAATTCGAATTTACATAAGAAGCAGGAGAGAGCTGGGACTTGTCGGTACCGTGTCACTTTGTCCCCAGTCCTTGGCAGAGCGCATGGACTATCAGACATACTCGTTGACATTTGTTGAATAAATAAACAGGAGAAATAGCAGGATTCAGGAAGTAATAGCTAGTCTCTGCCCTGGGTTAGCACATAAAACCCCTAATAGAGCCATCATCTCCCACATGAAACGCTTCCAGGACACGGATGGTTGCCGACATTTAGGAATGTTCGAAATCAGAATGGCTCACATAGTCACGGACTTCACGGTAAGGAGTGTTGCACTGACAAAACACTGATCATTAACTGCCATTTTATTTTCGTTATTTTTAAACTTATGTTATTTTTTTTTAATTTCCATTTTAGTTTCATTACATTTTAATTTATTTTTGAGAGAGAGCATGTGAGCAGGGGAGGGGCAGAGACAGAGGGGGACAAAGGATCTAAGGTGAGCTCTGTGCCGACAGCAGAGAGCTCCGTTTGGGGCTCAAACCCACGAACCGTGAGATCATGACCTGAGCCAAAGTCGGACGCCCACCTAACTGAGCCACTCAGGCCCCCCCTTCATTTCCATTTTAAAAAACCCAAAGGAGGGGCACCTGGGTGGCTCAGTCGGTTAAACGTCTGACTCTCCATCTCAGCTCAGGTCTTGATTGCAGGGTCGTGAGTTCAAGCCCCACGTTGGGCTCCATGCTGGGCGTGAAACCTACTTCAAGAAAGAAAAGAAAAGAAAAAGCCCAGAGGGAAAACAACTCTCTCTCTCTGAATCCTATCCTCCAGTTCCAACTATATGTTTTAAGAGACCATGGAGATGATCAACCCAGGAAAATAATATGGGATTTGCCTTTTTTTTTTTTAAGGAAGACATCGATAATAAATGCTATTTTTGGTTACAGGTTTATGCTTCTGCCTGTCTGCACATTCAAGGTTAAGTTAATAAGATGTGGGGGTCTAGCACTCCATCTGTTCATTTTCCTACTACAGAGAAGGGCAAAGTCAATACCTCACCCTGCAGGTACCACCTGATGATGCCTTCCTAATCACCACTCCCCTCTAGCTGCCACCTGTCCTGGATCTCACCCAAAGACCCTTTAGGGAAAGGTGAAACCCTTCATTAGCACCTCTATGAGCTTCACCCCTCCTTGCCTGAGAATTCGTTCCCAGGGCATGAACAGGAAGTGTCAAGTCCAGTAATTGGGCCAAACGATACTGTTATACTGTTCTCTTGTGCTGTGCCCACAGCATCCATGAGGCCCCGCAATTGCTCGTGGAATCTCCAAGCTAAGAGACCAGAGAGAGAACCGTCCAAGCACACAGCATTTTCCAGTTGAGGAGACCGAGCCTCCCGGAATGACTTGCCCAAAGACACACACACCTGGTTAGTGGGGCGGTGGGAACGAAGCCCAGACTCTGCCCCTAGCCGGCTGTTCTCACGCTTAGCCACCCTGCCTTGCTCCTTTCTCATGGCTCACCATTTTGTAGCCCTGATTTTTGCCTTCATGTCAAGTCAAAGCCGTGCGCTTGTTACAAAGTGAGTTTACAAGGCTGATAACCCACTGCCTCCCACATAGTACGGTCCCCCACGGGGCGGTTCTGTGGTTCCAGGCTCTCCGGGCAGCTGCCCAAAGTGAATCAAAGCTAGAAAGTCTTGTGACTTGAGGCCCTCTTGGTTGAAAATGACTTCTCTCCAGGACATGTGGCCCCCGACAACGTTTATGCTGAGTTGCTTGTGCAGCATGGCGAATAAGGGCTCTTAAGCTGACAGGCTATGAGAGCGATGGTCCACACTGCAGAGCATCTGGGAAATCCAAAACCACAAAATGCAAATGGATGGATGCAGGGCGCATCACCTTCATTGTCAATGTCGGAAAAGTGTATCTCGCTCCGGCCGACATTTGATGGAATGTGACATCCGGAAAGGACATGGTGCCCCACAGCCCTCCATTTCCAGGTAAATCAGTGAAAGCCCAGAAAGGGCAGGTGACTTTTAGTGGCTGAGTGGGAATGACATCTTTCCTAAGACTCCTGGTCTAGCGTTCTTGTAACTGTGTTTCCGTTAGAAGAAAATGCTTCCGTGAAAGTGGCATTGAGTTGTTCAGATTTTATCACCTGGTATAAAATAAGATTTCTAAAAACCTCGTAAACTACTTTTATTTATTTATATTAGCAAATTACTTTATTAATATAATTTATTAATATTTATTTAATTAATTGTTTTTATTGTTTGTTTTTGGGAGAGAGAGATTGTGTGCAAATGGGGGAGAGGGAGGAAGAGGGAGGGAACAGAAGATCCGAAGCAGGCTCCAGCCTCCATGCTGACAGCACAGAGCCTGATGCAGGGCTTGAACTCACAAACCATGAGATCACGACCTGGGCTGAAGTCAGACGCTTAACCGACTGAGCCCCGCACAGGTCCCCCCAGTACTTTCTCTGTCCTTAAAACTCTTAAGAGATGGGGCATATTTTATTGAACACCACACAATTCTGGAACCCCAGATCCACCTCCCTCATTGTAAGAACAAAGGCGAACACTATAATCTCCAGGGTCTCTCGTCCCGATTGTCTCCGTCTCGATAAACAGGACCACTATTTCCAGTTGTTCAAGACCAACACTTAGGACTCATCTCCGATTTCTCCCTTTTGCCTCCCACCTCCCCGCCCCCCCCTTCCCCACTGCTGGCCCTCTTGCTTCTACCTCTAAAGTTTATCTTGACCACATGGGCTCCCTCTCCCTGCTCACCCTGTCCATCTACCCCATGCCATCCACCACCCCTCCTTCCCTCACCTCGCCTTCTCTGCTAGCTTCCTGACTGGTCTCTCTGCCTTGGCTCTTGCCCCACTAAAACCTGTTTTCTACACCAGAATTTACACCAAAATTTTCTACTTTTTTTCCCCCAATTAACTAGTTTAATTTTTTTTTTTTAACTGAGAGTTTGTTTTTAGGGCAGCTTTAGGTTCACAGCAAAATTGAGTGGAGGGTACAGAGACTTTTCCCACACACCCCTGCACATAACCCACCCCCGCTCACATGGGCTCGTGGGCTCTCAACATCCCCCACCAGAGTGGAACAGTTGTGAGAGTTGATGACCTTGCATGGACACATCCTTATCTCCCCAAACCCATAGGGCTCACTGGTGGTGGTGTACATTCTCTGGGTTTGGGGCAGAGGGATTTTTTTTTTTAAACATAACTCAGGGGGCGCCTGGGTGGCTCAGTCGGTTAAGCGTCCGACTTCGGCTCAGGTCACGATCTCGTGGTATGTGGGTTCGAGCCCCGCGTCGGGCTCCATGCTGACAGCTTGGAGCCTGGAGCCCGATTCAGATTCTGTGTCTCCCTGTCTCTGACCATCCCCCGTTCATGCTCTGTCTCTCTCTGTCTCAAAAATAAATAATAAAACGTTAAAAAAATTTTTTTTTTTTAAAAAACATAACTCAGATCCTGTCTCACTCCAGCTGAGAAACTTCCGGCTTCTCATGGCCCCGGGCATAAGGACGTTTCCATCTCAAGACTTTGGACTTTCCATTTCTGGCATTTGCTGGGCGAGAACACTTTTCCTCACCTCTTTCCGTGGCTGGATCCTTCACGTCCAATGCCGTGTCCTCAAAGAGGATCTCCTGATCCAACCTATTTGAAAGTGGCCAATTCCTCCTTCCTTTCCACTTCCGTAATACTTTCTTCAGGGCTCTGAGCCTACTCTGCAAATCTCCTGTTTCTCAAATTCATCTTTCTTCCCCCGTTATAATGTAAGACCCATGCCCCCACGACCTGACCTCGTCCCCTATAGGCACCTGGTAAGCACTCAGTACAAATCCGTTGAGTGTTGAATAATAGGTCATACCAAGCGTTTCTTAGGTGTCATGCATAGGTACTTTATAATCATATTATATGTCATCCTTGTACTGACCCTAAAAAATACAGGTTCAATTATTCCCATGTCATAGATGAGAAAACTGAGTCAGAGAGAGGTTAAGGGGCTTGATCAAAATCACCCAGTTGGTGAGGTTCACCCTCAGGAGCCTGGCCTAGAACCTATGCCTTAAGCTGCTCAGCTCTACTGAGAGAATCCGTGATAATTGGGTACCTTCTTCTATCTGACTGCCTTTGTCTTTACAGATTATAGACTAAAGGGTTCACTGGGGATGATAGAAAAGATTGCAATTCTTCCTTCAGGGATTTCCTAGTAAAGCTTTCTACGTTGGATCTATGAGCAGGGGAAGGAAGTCCAATTTCTTCCCTAGCCATAGCCCTCAGGGACCCTTTGGGTTCCGTATGATTTCATTACTCTCTTCCTCTCCTGTGGTCTCCGCAGCTCAGGGCTCCCACTACTGTTAAGTTCTGCCCTCCATTCCGTTTCTTCACCTCTGCCAAGGACCACCTCTTCATGAGAGCAGTGGACCAGGGACGGATGAAGTTAGGAGGGGTGTGGTCCATCAGTAACTCCTGGTGGAAAGTTGGGCCTCCGTTTCTTCATCTGTAAAATCTGAGAGACAGTCTCTAAGGTCAACTTTCAGGTTTACAATATCACTCAGGAGATGTTTTACCTAGCCCTTGACTGAGGGTTTTTCTCAGGTCCTCTTTGCCCTGTTTCCTCTCTGTCCATGCTCTCATTTCATGGGTCTTACATGCCAACGTTGGAACAACATCATAAACCAGACCAGACAAATTCTTCGGATGCCAAGGTATTTGGCAGTATATGACTCCCCTCCAGGGAATTTCCAAAGTAAATTCATTCATCCATCCATCTATCCAAGAAATAATGACTGAGCACCTACTATGTGTAAGGTCTCATGTCAGGCGTTGGGAGTACACATGGTCTGGACCCTCATGGAGCCAGTAGGAACAAAGTTACTAATAGAAGAAAAATCACAGAAGTCAATGTGAGAATATCACAGTGACAAGTACCATCAAAGGGAAGGGTATGGTGGTGTGAGAACAGACACTGGGGGTGTGGAGGTTGACCTAATGGGGACAGTCGGTGGGGACTTTCCTGAAGAAACAACAGGTTCACCGGAAGACGAGTGGTAAGGATGTTGTAGCCAAAAGGAATGGCCTATGCAAAGGTCCTGTGGCAGGAGGTAGCATCGCATGCTCTAGGACCAAAAGCTCAGTGTGCTTGTTGTGCAGAAAACATTGAGAAGTCAAGGATGACAAGGAAAATGTAGGGAGACCAGAAGTCAACAGGCCAAGGCATCTTAGCCCTCCTGCAGAAGACTGTCCTCACCCAGTTAGAGGTCCTCAGACATGGTTCTTCCTTAAGCAACCTATGAAAACTTCAGCTTGGAGAAAGGACAATTAAAATTCATTAGGGTTTGTTTTTTTTTAATCCTTTCTACATAACTGTGCTAAGAGACTTCTTTGGAATCGAGAAGAAAGTCCCCATCCATTGTCAATCGGCACCAAGACCCAAGACCTGGACATAAGGAATCCAGCAAAGAATTCATTCCTGTCCTGCCCTTTCTGGCCATGTTGCAGAGGATGGCTGTGTGTGTTGTGGCAAACTTCCCACTCCCAATCAACCAAATGAAGCTGTACAGACTGAATACAAAGCATTTGCTAGAGAAAGAAAACCAAAGAATCAGAGACGTGACCAAAAGCTAGAAGGCTTTGCCTCTCAGTTGCTCAGAGGGATCACTCAGAGGTTGTTTTCCTCTGGAGAAATAACATAATCAACAGAGGCTGGAAGTTCCAAAATAAAGTTTAGAAAAAAATAAATAAATAAATGGAGGTGATTCAAAACAGTGGTAATTACCCATTCTTTCCCCATTCTAGATGACTCACACTGGATCAATAATCCAAATGACTTTCTTCTCATTAGTCCCAAATTGGAAAACTTTGCCAGGGTCGTAAGAAGGAGAGTTGATGTGTATTAGCTGAATTCAGTTTCGTGGATGCTAAGTGCCCCCACAAGCTTAAAATAAAATACCTGCTTTACAGACTTGTCTATAATTCTCCATGGCAGAGGAGATAACTGAGCAAGCTATTGCGGGGGGTGGGGGGATGGTTCTAAGCAAACAAACAAAAAAAATAATAATAATAAAACACCTCTGCCTCCGTCATCTGGAAATTGAGATGCCGGCACATCAGTCTTGTGAAGTGTGAATGTTAGTGTGTTAAATAAACATTTAAAAAAAAGGAACCCGCTTGACAGTTATTTTTAAGAGTCTGGCATATATATTTTTCCTTCATCCAAAGAGCTCAAAATTGGCTTAAGTGGAGATTAATTGAAAAAAGTTCACCTCCAGAGTATGATTAAGCCTGGAAAATTTTAGCCAATAGGGGAATTTTTCATAAAATTATGACTGAGTGGAAATAGTGCTATAATGGAAGTCTGTGTATAATGGGCACCATTAAAATTATATATGTATGTATTTGAGCATCAGCAGGTAACCGACTTACAGGGTTCCAGTGCCGTGAAGGGTTTCTGGTGATATTATAAGCTACAGGCGCAAAGCTCAAGTCATCCAAATTCCTAAATGGAATTACAGTTAGATTAAAAAATATTCTTGCCATAATTATACACCAGGCACGGTTTGGATCTTACAATTAACTTCTCTGTGCACAGGCTTCGCCTACCTACTAATGGGTAATCCGATTCATATGTAATGGAATCAGAGGATATTCAGAATAGGAAGCGGTCTCTGATTTCCTAGTTCGTTTTCAGTGCAAAATGCATGAGGAAACCAAATAAACACGAGGAACGGCCATCTTGTAAATACCGCCCGGCAGCAGCTTTGGTGATCCGTAGATACAAAGGTTCAGGATGGAGGCCAAAACTCCAGCGTCTTAGTCCAGTACTTTCCATGGTTTAGGATTTCATTTCTCCTCTGGTCTGCTTCTCGCCTGCAGTTTATAGGGAATCCTAGAATTTTTATGTAAGAGGAGCGTGAGGGTGTCCCTTTGGTTGCAGGACAGGAATAAGTAGGTCAAATGGGCTTTTCGCACTGGAATGTGGATCTGGGGGTCTTGCGGGCACAGATTCCAATCCAGTCTGTGATGTGGCTCTAAGAAACTCCCAGGTGATCTGTTGTGTTCCTCCCAGGACCTCTCTCTGAGGACCGAGGCATTAAGAGGACTTGACTCATAGCTGGATTGGCATGAAGGCCCCAAATGTTCCTTAGATTGTCTGTGTGTGGAAAGCCTCTGGGGTGACTGATGAAGGTCAGGGGTACGTCCTTCCAACAAGCCCTTGGCTTGCCTCCTGACCGATCTCCGTGACAAATGGGTATTAAATATAACTGTGAGATCCCATCAGTAGGATCTAGACGCAATCGGTCTGAAAAGATCATCTGCCCGTCTGCTGGGATTCACCCAGCATCCTGAACTCTACGTTTATTTCTTTCATCAGATTTGGGAAACTTTCAGCCATTATTTTCTCAAGTACTTCTCTCTCCTTCCAGAATAACCAATGGCGTGAACGTGAGATCTTCTTTGTTTTGTCTTGTCTTGTCTTGTCTTGTCTTTTGTTTTCTTTTTTCTTTTCTTTTCTCTTTTCTCTTCTCTTCTCTTCTCTTCTCTTCTCTTCTCTTCTCTTCTCTTCTCTTCTTCTTTTCTTTTCTTCTTGTCTTTTCTTTTCTCCTTTTCTTTTCTTCTTGTCTTTTCTTCTTTTCTTTTTTCTTTTCTTTTCTTTCCTTCCTTCTTTCCTTTAACGTTTTTTTTTTTTAATTTTTTTTAAGGTTTTATTTAGTTTTTGACTGAGAGAGAGAGACAGACCATGAGCGGGGAAGGGGCAGAGAGAGGGAGACACAGAATCCCAAGCAGGCTCCAGGCTCTGAGCTGTCAGCACAGAGCCTGATGCGGGGCTCAGATTCGCAAACCGTGAGATCGTGACCTGAGCAGAAGTCGGAGGCTTAACCGACTAAGCCACCCAAGTGCCCTGAGATCTACTTATTATAGTCCTACCAGTCCCTGAAATTCTGCTTTTTTTTTTTTTTTTCCTCTCTGTTATCTCTCTGTTGTTCAGATTGGATTTCTATTGTTCTGTCTTCCAATTCACTGATTCTTTCCTCTCTCCAATTCTGGTATTGAGCCCATCCACAGAGATTTTATCAATGAATTTTCTTTCTTTACTTTTTATATTAACTGTATTTTCCCATTTTAAATCTGCCATTCGGTTCCATTTCCTGGTGGAGGCTTTTTGTTTCTGCATCTGTTTTAGGCTTTTTGTAATTGCTCATTGAAGCATTTTTATTAAGGCTGCTTCTGCCCGATTATTATTAAAAATTTTTTTTAATGTTTATTTATTTTTCAGAGAGAGAGAGAAGCAGAACACAAGCAGGGAGGAGCAGAGAGAGAGGGAGACACAGAATCGGAAGCAGGCTCCAGGCTCCGAGCCATCAGCACAGAGCCCAATGCAGGGCTCAAACTCACAAACCGTGAGATCATGACCTGAGCCCAAGTCGGACGCTTCACCGACTGAGCCACCCGGATACCCCTGCCTGATTATTTTAACATCTTCTATGTTGGTGCTGTCTTCTGCTACTCCCTTTGAGATCTCACTGGTTCCTGGTACAGTGAATGGTTTTCAGTTGAAACCCAGATATTTTTGTGTTACGATATGAAGCTCTGGGTCTTATTTAAACTTTCTGGTTTAACTGGGTTTTTTTCTGACACTGCTGTGGCAGGGGACAGGGGCTGTGTTCATGTTTCTGCCAGATGGAGATGAAAATGCAGGTGTCCATTGATGCTTAGGGGAGCAGGTGGATTCCTCCTCACCCCCCGGGGGTCATAGGATTTCTAGTTCCCCCGTGGTCTCCACAGACACTGTGAGGGGCCGACGGGCTTCTCACCGGCCCGTGGGGATAGAAGTCCTGCTCCTTACTGCCTTATTGTGGCAGTGCCCGGGGGGTGCACTGGGGAAGTTGGGCATGTTATTACAGTGGAGGTGGGCACCTAGCCCCCTTTGCAGTTGGGGTTGGGGTGGGGCCACAGTTCTTTTCTACGGCGTCTGGCTGGAGTAGACAGGTCATTGCCTAAAAGTTTTCTGTCTTGTTACACTGCCCCTTTCTGCTCCTTTGACTGGCGAGGGTAGGCTCTTTGTGAGTCTGTTGCCGTCTCCTGCTGGCTTCTCCAGCCCCAAGGCTAGAACATATGATACAAAAAGAAAATCCGGGCCTCACTACTGTGCTGTGCCTCTGGTTCTGGGGTCCTCAGCAGCCCCCCTTCTTCTCTTCACCTTCAGGTTCTTTTACTGTCCTTGTACTGAGTGGGAGAAGTACATTTACTCATCTCCCCGGAAGCAGAAGTCATTATAATTAGTTCGTTGCCATGATTTCGCGTTCCTATGGAAAGACCTAGGTCCTAATTTACTTCTGATAGTTGCTGGTCCGGGTATAGGACACATGTCTTGGTTTAGTGAGGTGTGAATGCAGACATGAGTTAAACAGCCTCCCAACTCTGGCTTTCAGAGGATTCCCAGGGACTATATCGACATTACTTTGTTGATGTTTTCGCTTGTTTGTTTGCTTTTGTCACAGAAGATATATTTCAATGACCTTTTGCGTAGGGTGAGATTACTTTTCTCAACTTGTAAAAAAACAAAAAAGAAGACTTATAATCTCATATGGCATCGGTGGTGTCAGAAAGACCCAGGTTCCTTCCATCTTTCTGATGTGGCAAGTTTAGCTTCCCTCAAGGGTGCAACAGGGCTGCAGTAGCTCCAGACATCACATGCAGAAGGAGAGGGAGCACAGTTGTGTATAATCATATTTATTAGAAGTCTCCCAACAAGGTTTCTCCGCACCGCGTTCGCCAGAATGGTAGCATACACATGTGGGCCTAGTTATATAATTTGTAATAATTTGTGGGGCCCAGTGCGAAATTAAAGTGTGGCATCTCTTGTCCAACAGTTATTAAGAATTTCAAGATCGCAGCGAAGCATTAAACCAAGTGTGGGGTCCTTCTGAGGCCAACGCCCTGTGCAACTGTGCAGGTTACATGCCCGTAAAGCTGGCCTTGTCCAGGCCTATGATGGAACTAATTTCAAAGAGAAAAGGGTCCTAGATTTATTGCCGAAATTTGGGGTACCAGCGGCCCTTCTTGAACCATAGGGAGAGAGGGGTGGAAGCCAAAATAAAATCAAGGTGGTGTGATTGCAGGGGGGCTGGCGGTGCGGAAAGGCTTTCGGTTGGGAATCAATACTGTCCAGTTTGAGTGTGCGTCTTTCTGCTTGCCTCATATTTTACTACCCTCCCCAAAGTTCCTAGTTCTGGATGTAGCTCAGTGCCGCCTCTTTGTGAATTTGAGCAAGCGTTTTCATTTCTCTGAATTTCAATTTTCTTATTTGTGAAATTAGAATACAGGGATGTCCCCAGAATCTGGGGTGTGGCCCTCATGGCCATGTTATGTCCATCACCAGAGGGTGGAAACTTGACCCTCTGTCCGGATGAGGATTGCAAGTCTGTAATAGTTTCTACTCCTTCTCTATTATGTGGTCAGGGATTTCCTTGGGCTGACGAGGCCCTGGGGCATGTTGGCACGCTCTGTTTCCTGCATGTGGGGGCTGAGGGAGGAGGTAGGGAAAAGGCTCTGTTTCTTGTTTCTGTCACAGATGGAGGGGCAGTGTGATGGAGGGAACTTTTGTGTGAAGTGTAAGTCCTAGGCTGTGGCCCAGAGACTTGGTCCCCCATACCATCCGAGTCTCGGGGATGAGAATGGTGCCCTTTCATAGTATGTATTTTGGCTCATATGCTAGGCTACGTCTTAGAGCATTTGGTAGATTGTAAGTTGGCCACAGGTATGTCTCTATTTTCCGTAACCTTCTGTGTTACATTGTAGCTTCTCTCATCAAAAGTTGGAGATTTTAGGAGCACCTGGTGGCTCAGTCACTTAACTGTCCAACTCCTGGTTTTGGCTCAGGTCATGATCTCACAGTTCATGGGTTTGAATCCCACATCCGGCTCTGCACTGACATTGCAGAGCCTGCTTGGGATTCTCTCTCTCTCTCTTTCTCTCTCTCTCTCTCTGTCCCTCCCCTGCTCGCTCGCTCTCTCTCTCTCTCTCAAAAATAAATAAACTTCAAAAAAAAATTTTTAAGTTGGAGATTTTTATCTCCACCTGTGAATCTAAGTTGGCCTTATGACCTACTCTGGGCGATGGAACGGTCATAAACTTGGCTTGAGAAGAGAACTAAAAGCACGCATTGGAACTCTGTCCTCGCTCTGGACTTTGGAGCCTTGACTCCAGGCACATACCAGGCCGGGACTGCTTGGAGTTGGGGGTGCTGTAGAGCTGAGGACCCCAGAACAACCAAACCCAACCACCCACCAAACACCAGATCCGTGGAAGAGGTCCTATCTATCCGTTTCCCATCGCTGCCGTAAAAATTAGCAGAAACTCAGTGTATCACGATCATGGGGGTGATATCCCCTCACCTTTTCTATATTTTATTGATTAGAAGCAGGCCACAGGTCCTGCCCAAACTCAAGGAGAAGAGATGACACAGCTGTGTGAACGTCAGGAGGCAGGGATCATGGGGGGTCGCCTTGAAGTCTGCCCAATGCTACCTCCAAAGACGTAGAGAGTGAGCATAGGAGCTCTGTCTTCTTTGCTGTCCTCCAGTCTACAGATGTGAACTGCAGCCAGTCACTAATCCTCTTCCTCAAGGCTTTTGCCCCAGAAAGACTCCAGGGCAGCTGACTGTTTTCAGGTCATTTGGATCCAAACGGAGAGGTGTCTTGGCAATTCGTAAAAATGACACTGCGTCTCATGAGGATAACTCTAGTCAAAATCACCCTCAGTGCCCTTCCGCGGAAAACGTGTCTTTCCTCCGCTCTTACTTCCACGTCTCTTAGAATAAGGCTTCTACGGGGCCCCTCCAAGATGGTTAAAGATGTGCTTGACAGGCTTTGCCTAATGGAGCAAAATAAAAATTCACTCGGGAAAGAAAAGTTGATCAAACGCCAGCTAGAAGGCGAGTTGCGTAAACGAACATGGGGAAGAACAGAACCCAGTCACGAGCTTCTAATTTTGATTACAGATAATTTTTTTTGAAAAAGCAGAGACTTGCATCTAAAGCCTTTGTCCCCCTCTCACACATCCCTCTGTTCGCTGCGATGGTACTAAAATGGGTTAGAATGCACATTTTCCCGGGTCTTAATTTCTTTCAGCCTTCGCTCAAATTGCCTTCACAATGGCGCATCCGTATGTCCAAACAAACAGACAAGTGAGGAGATTAATGAACTGATCTTTGACCTGCTAAGTATTTATTCCGGGGCTCAGGGGGGAAGCGTGTCTGTGCCAATGAAAATCCCAAAACTGTCTCTGATAATTTGGTATTAAAGAGAGCTCTGTCAAATGCCTCTTGAGGCAGACAGAGCATCACCCTTCTCCTGACCCCAAGCTTCTTAGCCGTTATGTTCCCCCCTCCCCATTCAGAAGGACTGCAACCTTCTTTTATTCCTTTACCATCCTTCCCCTAAAAGAGCTTTTCTTTAACAATACTGGCTGCCTTTTATTAAGCACTTACTACATCAGACACCGGGGTTCAGCTATTTTCATCACCATCTAACATTCTTGAACACTCACTCTATGGAAAGCAATCTTATATTCTTTCTTTTAATTTTGGTACTAGCCGTATGAAGCAGGAATTTCTAAAAGAAAGAGCATCCGCTATTTACTCCTTCCTTGAGTAAATGTCAGAAAATGGAAGGGAAATGGAATTTTATTAAGAACTTGATTAGATGAATATGGCTCTTGGACATTTGCTCTGTGTGTGTCCTTGTCACAGCAGCGTGGGGAATAATTGGTGCTCCAAGCCAAATGCTGTTAGAAAGAGAGCCATTCTTTCTGGCCCTCTGATCACTCCTTAACTTCATATAGGTGTATGTAGTCGGCACATGCCCATATACACTTGCGGGAAGGCAAGCCCTCTCTTTCTTTTGCATCCAGGGCTCCTACAATGTGACAACACTGGCCTCTAGAGGAGAAAGGCACAGGTGTGGATCAGGACGAGCCTCGAAATACACCAGAGTGGTTGGGTACGGAGTCGAATGATGAGTCTGTTGTGGCTGCTAGTGTCCAGAGATGATCTCTCCGTGTATCCCCTGTTATCACATGGCCGTCTTCTCCCCGTGTGTCTGCGTGTCTCTTCTCTTCTTAAACCGACAGCAGTCATATTGGACGTTAATCAGCCCCAGCACATGGGAGTTTGAGAGCCACGTAAGGCATGCAGATCATAGTGTAAGAGCCACAGATGACCTTTGAAGGCTGATTACAATGACACGACATGATCCGTTTCCCTTGTGCAATCATCCGGTTATCAGTGCAATTAATAAACAGGTCATTTACACTATCGGTGCCAATTATTACCCAAGAACTTGTGTGACAGATATATTGGAAGGGGGGTGAGGTCCTCAGGTGAATCTAGGCTGGCCCTGTAACTGTTACGGTGAAGAACAAAGGAATACAGGTAAAGTAACATTCTGGTTCTTTCGAGTTCAGGCTTTAACAGACTGACAGCTTCTGAATACTTCCTTTTGCAACTTCCTTCTTGGAAAGATGCTGCCATGTTGTAAGGAAGACCAAGCAGCTATGTGGAAGGGACCCCATAGAGGAGAACCGAGAACCTTCACCAACAGCCCCGGCTGAGCTCCCAGTAAGCATCCGTGGCCAGCTATGTGGGCCTGGCCATTTGAGACTTTGTAATACTCCTGTCAAAACCAAAAGAAATAGAACCATCCATCTAACCGACAGATGTGAAAGAATAAACTGTTGTCAATTCTTTTTTTTTTTTAAGTTAATTTATTTATTTTCAAAGAGAGAGAAAGTGTGAGTGGGGAAGGGGCAGGGAGAGAGGGAGAGAAAGAGAATCTGTGTCAGCACAGAAGCCGATGCAGGGCTCAAACTCTTGAACCGTGAGTTCATGATCTAAGCCGAAATCGGATGCTGAACCGATGGAGCCCCCCAGGTGCCCCTACGACTGTCCTGGGGGCCACCAGGAAAGACTGCTATGTTCTCCATGCTGCCGGCATGTTCCATACATGTACTCAATCTTTAGGGTTTCAGGAGCTACAATGCACTGTAAAGACAGCTACATATCATTTGATTCCATGCCATTTCAATCTGATCGTGCTACCATTTTATTAATTTGTAGGCTCTAGATTACATTTTAATGGTCTGGTTTGCATTCTCCCCCCTCTATTTTTCTGGTTGATAAAATTTTAAAAGGATATCTGTTGTGCTAAAGATGACTTTTTACTTAGGACGCAAAGTCACCGGAATGTGTGGTAGCAATTTTTCTTAGGTAATAACCTCCCCTATCTTATCAAACCAGGCTTTGGTCGCAGAAGGGCTTTTTTTAAAATTCAATTGTTGTTTAACTTTGCCATTTGTTGACTGGCTGAATGAATAACTCCCTTTCACACCTCATTCTGACTCCTCACACATTTGTCTTTAACTCTGGAGAAGTCTGGAGTCTGGAGGCCTGGCCAGAGACTAATGAGAAATTCTGATGCTATTTTACAAGATTTTTAATAAAGAATCTATTTCCTCTAGTGGATGGAGTAAGGTGAAGGGAAGCCATGTGCCAGGATATAATTGCCGTCACCATCAATGGCAAATATTTAACGAGTGTCTCCTGTATTTAGAGTCCTGTGTTATGTCTGTGGCAGTGGTACTTAAGTGGGGGTCATTTTGCCTACGCTCATTTTCTGGAGAACATTTCTCAATGTCCGGAGACATTTTTAATTGTCACAGCTGGGGGTGGGGAGACACTGCTGGCACCTACTGGGCAGAGGTCAGGGATACTGCTAAACATTTACAGTATCGAAGGCGATCCTTTTCAGCAAAGAATTACCAAGCCCAAAATGTCAACAGTTCTGGTGTATGACTATGAAGACATTGAACCTGGACCCCTCTCGTCATGGAGCAGCACCAGGACAAAAGGAAATGAGGATGAATTATGGGTGGGATGAGGCATGAAACAGAGAGGGGTCAGCCAAACCTTGGCCCTTACCACACACAGTGTTTCATAGAGTAAAGTCATCCATAGTAAGGAAGGGCACTCAACCGTGAGACCTGATGACCCCAAGGACAGAGACAGGAGGAAACGAAGAGTCATAGTGTTTCTCTGGGTTTGGGGTGGAGTCCTTGTTTTCGTTTTCATTTTTGTTTTTCTATATTCCTCCCTTTCTGGACAGAAATCTCATTTAGCACCATGGACTTTAAAAAATCTCTTGAGGCTGATGACTCCCAAATTTCTATCTCAAGACCAGTCTTTTCTCCTCTGATGTTTGGATTCATGCACCCAAAGAGGTTGATTTTATACTTCCATGTGGATGTCTTGTAGATGTCTCTAATGCAACTTATCCAAAATGCAGCCTTTGATTTTCTTTCCCAGACTTGTTCCCTATCCCCACCCCCCCCCCCCCCCCCACCAAATATTCCCTCTTCCAGTGAATGCTGCACCATCTTGCCAACTATTGAGGACAAAATGATGCCCACATGGACATTGGATCTTGTCATTTCATTATAATAGGTCTTCAAAGGTCGTCCATGGCTTTTACACTATGACCTACATGCCTTATCTATCTTCCAAATCCCCATGTGCTCCAGCTGGTTAATCCAATATGACTGGTGCCATTATAAGAAAAGAAGAAGAGAGACACAGACACATAGGTAGAAGATGGCCATGTGATGACTGAGGCAGAGACTGGAGTGATGTGTCTACAAAGCAAAGATTGCTGGCAATACCAGAAGCTAGAAGAAGGAAGGAAATAGTCTTCCCTAGACCTTGGTTATTGATTTCTAGCCTCCAGAATTGTAGACAATAAATTTCTGTTGTTTTTAGCCTCCCTGCTCATGGTACTTTACTACTCCAGCCCTAGGAAACTAAGACAGACTCACTGCTCTCATCACGTCACTCCCTCTCAGTCACGCTGGCCATTCTTCTTCCTCACCACGTCAAGCTCACTATTCTCTTTCTTTGGAAAAAAAATGTATTTTCCCTTGATGTTCTCGTGCTGATTCCTTCTTGTCATCCAGATAGCAGCTTAAATCTCACCTCCTCTGAGAGGACTTGTCAGAAAACCAAACCCAATGGAGTCAACACCCACTATCTCTTCCGCACCACCTGGCACCCGGTTCCGATTCTCTGCTTACAATGTAACACTACATGACCCTTGTCTTACTCATTTGTTTAGTGCCAGGGACCACCTCTGCATGTAAACCCCATAAAGCAAAATCCTCTTGTCTCCTGTGAATCCCTGGAATAGTTGCCCCCACTTTGCAGATACTCCATGAATATTTGTTTACCATAAATGGGCCAGTTACAAAAATGAAAAGGTCTGCACCAAAGTGAAGCTGGTTTGAGCAACCAGACAGTCGGGAATAGACCAGGAGTAGTTCGACTGGATCTTTGAGACAGAGAGGGTAGAGGCTTTTTGATGAAAGGAGCAAGAATCCTCAAAAGAAGATCGCCCTCCTACCGGTGACGGGGATCTCAGCCCGTGTTCAGTGCTGAGCCTCCGTCAGAAGGGGACATGATCCGGTGTGTTCCATCAGGCCCACCGCTCTTCCTCTGCAAATATTTATGCTCTGAGCTCCCCCTCGCCCAGGCCTGATGGGAGCCCAGGAAGGCTGTGTGCTAGCACAGGGCCTAATGGAGACATCACACTGCTGTTAGCACAGATGGTTGTCATATGTATGCAAATGAGAAACAAATTGAATTTGGTGTCCTCTCTCACCAGCTGTCCTATCAAGGAACGCTCCCACAGCAGCCAAAGAGCTGCTGCTATACTACTCATCTGTCACCACAGATTAATTACAATGAGGACATTAATCACCATTTGTTTCTAGTACAAAGGAAAATATCTTGTTTTTCAAGTACGTCCTGTTAAAAGAAGGTGTCCGGCCTTGTAGAAACAAGGCCCAACAAGGGCTTGAGGCTTCATTAGTTAGGGACAACAGGCCAACGGCTGGTGAAAAGCCCTAGGCTCTGTGCTGCCTTCAGAGCTATTGGCCAGTAAGGAGTCGAGGAGAGGCAGCGAGCCTGGGGAACAAGGAAGGACAACTAGCTAGCTCTCACTTTATGATGCCCCAACGGCCTGCAGTTTAAAGGTGTTAATTAACTTTGGTTAGTGGATCTTCCAGTGGATCACAAGGCACCCAAAATAGGTGTTTCCGATGGATTATTATTACCATTGTTTGGTAGAAGGACAATGGGTAGGACACCAGCCAGAGATTCCAGAGACCAGCCTTCCCTCTTGACCATTTGTCTAGTCCTTGTTTAGAAATTGGATTTGAGTAATGGTTTTTCATCTATTGGGAAAGTCAGCACCCAAGTGACTATTTAGTGAATACAATCGAAATAGATGTCTGAACATAACTTTACATACAGTTATGGTAGATGAATGGATTCTCTGAAGCCTTTCTACACACTCACGTTAAGGAGGTTCTGATGAGGGGCACCTGGGTGGCTCAGTCGGTTGAGCGCCCAGCTCTTGATTTCAGCTCAGGTCATGATCTCATGGTTCGTAAGTACAAGGCGCCCATTGGGCTCTGCGCTGACAGTGTGAAGCCTGCTTGGGATTCTTCCTTTCCTTCTCTCTCTCTTTCCCTCCCCTACCCCCCTTTCTCTCAAAATAAATAAAATTTAAAAATTATTTTAAAAAAGAGAAGGTTTTGATGAGATTGTCTCTGCTCCCTGCTTTCCTTATATCACCACCGTGAGATTCGTTCCTTAACTACCCATCTTTAGCTTTTGTAGGCTGTGATGCTCAATTTTAGCCATTCATTTGCTCATTCATTCATTCAACAAACGTTTGGACCCTGTACTGGATGATAGACACATCTATCACCAGATGCCATCCTGGTTCTCATGAATTTTACTACTGTCTAGTAGGCAGATAGACATTAACCAAATAAGCACAAAAATACGTATGAAACTTCCATCATGAGTACGGACTGCAACAGAGAATCACATGGCACCATGGGAACATATAATAGGAAGATCCAACTTTCTCTGGAGTAGAGGAAGCTTCCTTGAAGAAAGGGCAATTACGTGAAGATCTGAAGTATGACGCATAGCTAACCAGGCAAATGCAGATGTCAGCAAAGTCCCCTGGGAAGAGAACAAAGCTTTAAGGTGGAAGAATGAATGGCTTGCTCAAGAAACTAAAAATAAGGGCAATACAAATGGTTTTCAGAGTGGCATGGAGAGATTCGTGACCAGAGCACAGGAGGGTCCTTGTAGGACCTCTTGTAGGTCCTCTTGAAGAAGACTGTCTTTATTCCAAGAACGATGGATAATCACCGCAGGGCTCTAAGCAACACAGGGAGCTGATCAGATTTGCATTTTGAAAAGCTTATTCATCTTTGACATGAGAACATATGTTGGTTCATGTAGTGTCCTTGGCTATGAAGAATTTTGGACCAAGAGTCAGTCATCTTGGGCTTCCATACTGGACCAGGTAAGGGATTCGACAGAAACAGGGTATTTTTCTATAGACTAACTCCCAGGTATAATAATGAGTGAGGGGGGGAATTCAAAGGTTCAGTGTTATTTCAAGAACTGAAATACAGTTGGGTGGAGGGAATCAGGAGCATTTAAGTCAAGTTTTGTAGGAGTCTTCTCTTCAGAGGATACAGGGTCAGTTTTTTGGGAGTCGGGAATTTCACAGGGGAGACGAACCAAGGTGGAGAAGTGAGAACCGAGAAACGAAGACGGCAAGAGGGGTGCGTCTCAGGGGCATACGTGAAGGAGAGGAGAAATCACCCTTGGGAATTTAAGCTGTGCTGCCTGCCAACTTCTAGAAGCAGTTTTTTCAAGGTTGGCTAATCGAGGTTTCCGGGTTGACAATGGTGTTAGTAGAAAAACAAGAAGCTGCTCTTCACAGTCAATAATTAACATGAAATTTGTGTTAATTCTAACCAGTATGTGACCACATACTTTAACCACAGTATATTAAAGGAGGCCTGTGGGAATAAAGTCACATCAGCAGCAGACACTTTAACCTAGCATAAAAAGTTGACAGAAAGTAGCAATTATATTCTTTGTGTTGTGGTCGGATCATGACCTGAGCCAAAATCAAGAGTCAGATGCCCAACCGACTGAGCCACCCAGGTGCCCCCTGGCTTTGGCAGGTTGTAAAAGCTTCCCAGGTGACCCTTACGTGCACTCAGAGCTGAGAACCACTGCCCTATGTGGTCTCATTCAGTTCCACGGTTTTACATGTTATTATCATAAGGCCAAATTACTACTAAATTTATAACTTCAGCCCCTGGGCGGAGCTCCCTGGAAGAACGGGGCCAGTGGAGCCTGAAGGGAACTCCCTGTCCCTTGATGGCCCTGCTCTCCTCCTGGGACTGGGGGCGGGGCGATCGACGCTAACATAGCAAGAGAACCACACTGGACTTCTTTGACATCTCACACTCAGCATTCAGAAGAGCAGAACTTCTCGTTCAGAAACATCTGCACAGATTTCACAAATCCCTTAACCTTCACTGGCTCCACAGTGACATCCAGTTTGGCTTGGACAAAAGATGAATGGAGACGATAATGCCTTCATTCTAAATCCTTCTTGGCTGTGCAAGCCTCTCTCATGCTACTCCAAGTTTACAAGGCTTCCATATGAATATGACCTCATGTTCACCTCCCCCCCCTCCCCCGCCACCCTCCGCCCACCATCAATAGCACCAGGTAAATTCTCCTTTGGCTACTTTGCAGTTCTGTACCGTTAGGATCCGGGTCAATCTGTTCTCTAGTAACTGCCTTCGCACCTATTGCAGACTCTCAGGGACACTTGCTAGTTTTTTCGAGGTGACTCCCTATTCACCCCCATATCCTTGTGGGATGGTTAATTTTATGTGTCAGGTTACCTGGCCCACAGCTACCTTGTTTGGTCAAACAAGGTATTGGTCAAATACCTTGATATTTGGTCAAACATTATTCTGGGTATTTCCCTGAGAGTGTTTTTGCATGGGATTAACATTTGAATCAGTAGGCTCAGTAAAACAATCGCTCTTCCCAATGCAGGTGGGCCTGGAAAAATCAGTTGACGGCCTCAGCAGAACAAAAAGTCTGACTGTCCCCCGAGTAAGAGAATTCCCCCTGCTTGACTACCTTCAAACTGAGACATCAGCTCTTTCCTGCCTTCAGCCTCGAATGGAAACATTGGCTTTTCCTGGGTCTTGAACTGTTTTAAGGCCTCCTAAAGCTGGCCTTATCCGTGGCTGAATGGAGTTCTTTTAAAATGTGCCCAGGGGCCCCCCGGGTGGCTTCGTCGGTTAAGTGTCCGACTTCGGCTCAGGTCATGATCTCGTCCGTGAGTTCGACCCCTGCGTGGGGCTCTGTGCTAGCAGCTCAGAGCCTGGAGCCTGTTTGGATTCTGTGTCTCCCTCTCTCCCTGCCCCTCCCCCCACTTGCACTCTGTCTCTCTCTCTCTCAAAAATAAATAAACATTAAAAAAATATATTAACATGTGTCCGTAACAACACCTACCATTTATGAAGCTCCTACTCCATGTCTGCCATTGTAAACTGTATCACCTCCGGTCCTCGTACAAATCGTTGCAAAAGAGGTAAATGTTTTTGTGAGCTCACAGCCGCAGAGTTGACCAGCAGCAGAGCGGGAATGTAAACAGCAATGTGTGATTTCTGAGTCAGGGCCCTCTCCTACCCGTTTCATACTGGACCCACCTATCATCGCTTTCCTGTCCGCGTGCCTAAATGCAAACTGCTGTTAACGTCCTTCTCGAAAGGTGGGTGTGACACAAGCTTACGGTTGTACATGTATATCTATATGCACATGTATTATTTTGGTGGGCATAAATAGTACCACACTAGACCTAGTTTTCTTTTTGACACTTTGCTTCTTACTTTCAATGATAAATCATGGAAGTGGAGTCCCTATCAGCATAGTTGGAGAGCACTTTTTTTTTTTTAATGTTTATTTATTTTTGAGATGGAGACAGAGCGTGAGCAGCAGAGGGACAGAGAGAAAGAGAGAGGGAGACACAGAATCTAAAGCAGGCTCCAGGCTCCGAACTGTCAGCACAGACCCCAACGTGGGGCTTGAACCCACAGACCAGACCACGAGATCGTGACCTGAGAGGAAATCAGATGCTTAACCCGCTGAGCCACCCAGGAGCCCCCTGTCACCTTTTTAAATACTTTTTTTCAAATTTACTTGCTCTTTTGTGGACCAGAGGAGTAAAGTCAAGCCCCTATGATTGTGTCTACGTATCTAGGTATTTCCTGTTCATTTCCTTTATGATATGATAATAATACATAATAACAGTAATAATGCTGTTATTTGGCAAATAGTCAATAACTTTTAGGGCTTCAAACTTATTCTTTTCAAATGCTCTTCTTTGATTCATTGATGTCTTTTTACCTGGAATGTAATTTTATCTCTTAAGATCCTGACCAATTTTTTGTTTGGGTTTTTATTTGCCTGTCTTTGTATATTCAACCTTTCTTGGTCATTTTGAGTTAGATTCGTCTATTCACACAGTAAAACTGGGGTTTTAGGGATTCCTGGGTGGCTCAGTCCGTTTAAACCTAGGACTCCTGATCTCAGCTCAGGTCATGATCTCATGGTGTATGGGATTGAGCCCCACATCAGGCTCTGCACTAACAGGACAAAGCCTGCTTGGGATTCTCTCTCTCCCTCTCTCTCTGCCCCTCCCCTGCTCACACTCTGTCTCTCTCTCAAAAATAAATAAGCATTAAAAAACAAAATTAAAAAAAAAAAAAACCTGGGGTTTTCCTCTGTGATTGAGCCTCTCTTTTTTTTTTAACGTTTATTTCTTTTTGAGACAGAGAGAGACAGAGCATGAACAGGGGAGGGGCAGCGAGAGAGGGAGGCACAGAATCGGAAGCAGGCTCCAGGCTCTGAGCAGTCAACCCAGAGCCCGACGCGGGGCTCGGGCTCACTGACCTCGAGATCGTGACCTGAGTCGAAGTCGGATGCTTAACTGACTGAGCCACCCAGGCGCCCCGAGCCTCTTTTCTTTTAAAGAGTGAGCGGTGGCCATTTATATCACAACAAATAATGTTTTTGTAGTTCCATAATACATTTTATGTTAAGTCCTGTGTTTTTCTTGATCTCTTGTGTGGGTGTTTTTTAAAATCTGTGTCTGTCATTGAATTTTCTTGGCATCTGGAGTGTGTTTTGATAATTTGGAAATGTTATACTTCAAGAATTCGTTTTGTAGGGGAGCCTGGGTGGCTCAGTCGGTTGGGCGTCCGACTTCAGCTCAGGTCACGATCTCACCGTCTGTGAGTCCGTGAGTTCGAGCCCTGCGTCGGGCTCTGGGCTGATGGCTCGGAGCCTGGAGCCTGCTTCTGGTTCTGTGTCTCCCTCTCTCTCTGCCCCTCCCCCGTTCATGCTCTGTCTCTCTCTGTCTCAAAAATAAATAAACGTTAAAAAAAAATTAAAAAAAAAAAAGAATTCGTTTTGTAAACGTAAAGATGCATATTATACATTTATGTATGGCATTTAAATATCTATGTAAACGTTTAAATATCTACAAAAAAACCCCAAAATTGGTATGCTACAATATCTCCACGTTTTCCCCTTAGCTTCAACAACCCAGTTTTAGTTGACTACTATTTTTCAGTGTTTATCTTATAGCTGTTAAGTGTACTTATAATTTCATGACTCAATATTCCATCTTTTTTAAAAAAAGTTTAAGCTTATTTTACTTACTTTGAGAGAGAGAGAGATAGATAGAGAGAGAGAGAAAGAGAGAGCATAGGAGGGGCAGAGAGAGAGGGAGAGGGAGAGAATCCCATTGTCAGCACAGAGCCTGATGTGGGGCTCGAACTCCCGAACTGTGAGATCATGACCTGAGCCAAAATCAAGAGTCAGTTGTTTAACTGACTGAGCCACCCAGGAGCCCCGATATTCCATCTTTAAATGATGTCTTGCCTCACCCTCCATGGCTACAGTGGTATTTTTGAGCTTCTGTCTGCCTTTTCCTTCAAATTTTTGTTGGTGATTTCATTTACCACATTTAGAGTTTGAATTACTTTTTATTCTGAACCATTATCCACTGTTATTTTAATCTTAGCCCTACAATTTCATTAGTCTTTTTCCCCCATTTATTTCTAGTTAGCTGAGGTTTATCCTCTGATAGTTTTTCTTCTTCTCCTTCTCCTTCACCTTCTTTTTCTCCTTCTCCTTCTCCTTCTCCTTCTCCTTCTCCTTCTCCTTCTCCTTCTCCTTCTTCTCCTTCTCCTTCTTCTCCTTCTTCTCCTTCTTCTTCCCCATCTTCTTTTGGAAATACCAATTATTTTTAAAGTATAACATTTGTATCTTTCTTGTCTATTCTCACCTCTTCCATTCTTTTAAACTCTGCTTATTCCATGTCATTGTCCTTCCTTTCCTTGCTTCTGTTGTCCACATCCCTTACCATGTTTGCGATGGCGTTTATTCCCCCATGTGCGACTCTTAATGTGTGGCCTTTGTGGATTTAGTTTTCTTTCATTCTTTTCTCCTAATAATTTCCAACTCATGTTTTATTTCTTTCTATCACATCACTTATCCTTCTTGAGCCCTTGTATGTATTCTTTGTGTTTTTATCTAATAAAGGTGACTGTTTCATTAGGGTTCTTATTGAATGATATGCTTGATTAATTTTCCTCAGCCCCATGGCAACATTTTGTTGGTGAATATTCCTCATCTTTCATTTGTCTTTCTTGTTTGTTCTTTTTTTCTACTCATCGTTGAGCAGGTGGAATCCTTCCTGGCCCTGCGATTTGTAGGAGGTGGGGAGGGAGGATAATGCTCCAGGCTTGCAGAAATTCTCTTCATGATAATAGGTTTTATTTTAAAAAAAATTTTTTTAATGTTTATTTATTTTTTAGAGAGAGAGAGAGAGAGAGAGAGAGACAGAGTGCGAGCAGGGGAGGGGCAGAGAGAGAGGGAGACACAGAATCGGATGCAGGCTCCAGGCTCTGAGCTGTCAGCACAGAGCCCGACGCAGGGCTCGAAACCACAAACTATGAGATCATGACCTGAGCCAAGGTCGGACATTGAACCGACTGAGCCACCCAGGCACCCCATCATGATAATAGGTGTTAAATGTGAGCAGGCTCTTCTAGTAAGTACTTCCCCCCGACCATGCAGCGTTGGCGGTGAATGTGCTGTGGGTAGTACAGATGTCTTTCTCCTTCACTCCACTCCCTGCAGAATGGCTTGCCTATGTGATTCCTCACCCCACCCCACCTTCCTCATTTCTACAGAGTGCCAGATCAAGTTGAGAGAAACTTCCCCTACCAACCTGCTCACTTACCTCCATTTTTCCAAATGGTTTCCCCACCACTCCCATTTCCATTGGAAAAGTGCTCTGCCAGCTTCACTGGAGATGAGATATGTAGCCTTGAGTACCCTCTCTGCCTCTTCTCCAGAGTCAGATCTTCATTTCACTTTCTTACATCCAGTGGATACTCACCATTCACAGATTCTGTGTTTGTGAATTTTCCCTTTCACTAAAATTCATGTGTAACCCCCGCATCGAGACCTGTGGCACTTTTGTGGTCATCCAGGGACATGCTTAGAGTGACGAGCATGAATTCACTCAACACACACACAGTCCCGGCTGAGGTCGAACAAGGTGACACTCTGTTTTCTTAGCTCAGCTTTCAGACTATAAACAAGTATCCCTTTTAGTGCCACATTATTTGCATTTTGGAGCTGGTTGTTGATGACTTTGCTGTTTAAAATGGCCCCAAACACAGTGCTAAAGTGGCGTCCCGTGTTCCTAAATACAAGAAGGCTGTGCTGTGCCTTATGGAGAGACTACGTGAGCTGGAGAAGCTTTGATCAGGCATGATCTGGCCATGAGTTCAATGTTAATGAATCAGCAATATATACCAAGTAAGGAGTTTTTAAACAGAAACACACAAAAGACAAGGTTAAGTATGGATTGATTGTTGAAAATGTAGTGACCGGGGGCTTACAGGACCCTAACCCTGTGTTTCCCTTGGAAGCATTGGTTCAGTACCCACCAATTTGGTGTCCTCGGTGACTTTACAGAACAGAACTACCACAAATAACCAGACACAATTGTATTGTCATTTTAGGGTACTGATGTCTCCCGGTTACATCCAGGGCAGAGTTTTTTTGACCGTCCTTGTTTTTTGGTTGTTGTTGTTTTGTTTTGTTTTGTTTTGTTTTGTTTTTGCTTGGGGTGATTTATGAGAAAAGCTGGGGGTAATTGCCACGTCTTGCCATTGTAGACCTGGGTAGGGCTTATTGGAAGGCTTTATCTTTTAGGCAAATTACCCTGAGAAGGTGGAGGGTGCCGGGCAGGAAGCTGAGGGTCAGAGGAGAGAGAGCTGAAGAGAATGGGGAGAAAATGAGGAGGCTGAGAAGGGAGTCGGTCACAAAGGCCCCTGGGTAAGTCCCTGAGCACGTATTCGCAGTCAGGTAGTTTAAAGTCTGATCTGGACACCGCCGTTTGTTACCTCTGTGACGCTGGATAGGTTATTGAGCTAGGAGTCTGTTCCCTCTTTTGCAAATGTTGATCATACGGCATAATTGTGAGATTATATATTTAAAGACTGTGTATGGAAAGCGTCTGTTACCCAGTAGGAACTCAGCGTTTATGAGTTCACTCCTCGTTCACTTAGGGAGGCAGCCTATTTGGGAAAGCTCATACAACTGCATTTCTGACTTCTCTCAGAATCGGTTTATGATCCATGCCCAACAAAATCAATCTCAAAGTCACACTTGTTTATTACCCAAAGTGCTATTACCCTGCTTGATCACTCTCCTTGTCGCCGGGCTTGGGAATGAATAGCTCTCAGCTATTTTCCAAAATCGGATCTACTCTGAGCAAATGAAGATTTGCCCCCAATAACAATATTAGAGAGGGCATGCTGCAGCTTTGAGGGCATGGAGGGATTCCGGAGATGTGGATACCAAGACATCACTGCTTAGGCACAGCCTCGCAGGGTTCCTGCATAAAAGGAGGCAGCACATATCAGGATGCCAAGGTTCTGATATGTTTATTCTTTCAACATCAGCCTAATGGCATTAGCGTTACACCTGGTAGGTCTCAGCTGGTGTGGCCCAGCCAATTAGGCTCAGGAGACCTCCCATGATGGTGTGAAAATTGGTGACACAGTCAGGGGGTTACTCCTGACTGGGGTCCCGCTGCTGTCTGTTCACCAGCCGTGTCCCAGAAGTGTCTGTGTCAGGGACCTGACAAGCAGGTGAGGGCGTTCCGGGGCTTTCTCTAGAGGGGACTTGACTTTCCCAGGCAGGAAATATTTTGGTCACTCTGTCCTCCGATCGGGAATTAGAGTCACTGGATGGAAAGAAAGAAGCAGACAGAAGACAAGACTTTGGTGGTATGATCAGAATTATAAGGAAAGGTTAAGACTCTGCTTCTCCCAGCAGGAGAGTTTGATATGTTTAGGGAGATGGAAGGACAAGGAAAGAGCCCAGATCAACCCTCTGGACTCATCGCTGGCCACACAATTATGCTTTCTGCGTTCTCTCTTATGCTAAACGTGGGTCCTCTTGGCCTCCCTCCCCCACCTCCCAAAAGTGATGATAATGCTGCTTACTCCCCTTCCACAAATGCTCCAAAACTACGGGGGTCCTTCCCACAGTTTATCAGTCAGTGGCACTCTAACCCTGTAGAGTGATTCTGTTATTTCATCCGTCCAACAGAGGAGTTAACCGAAGATCAGAAACGCTGAGGAACTTCTCCAAGATCACCCAGCTGGCAATGGCAAAACTGGGGCTCAAATCTGAATCTGTCTTACTGCCCAAGTTCAGGCTCGTTTCATGCGCAAGGCTGCAGTGAGGTCCTGCAAACACAGGCAGTGGTTGGAAGTGCCTGAGTCCCTTTTCTCCCTGGGCGAAACCAGTGGTCCTCTGCTCTGGCTACATACAGAATTACGCGGACATCACGGGCCTTAGCGATGCTGTCTTCCTGGAGGGAGAGCCCTTCAGCCTCATTTTGAAGTCCTCATTGTATTCTGAAGAGTAAACTCCTTCTCTTCTGTACAGAGTACGGATATAGACGCTATCTGAAAGTTTGAGATGAAATATGAAGAATTGGATTTTTAAGTACAGAAGACTGTATTGCCCACCCAAAACTCTTGAATCATCTTTTGGCGTGCCAAAAACACCAAGCCAGTTCAGTTAGGCAAGAAAGGGGCATTATTAAAATGATCTTGGAGTATTTCATGAAATCAAATGATGGAGGCATCTGAAATTTAGGAAGATATTGAATCTCTGGAGAAGCCAGAACAATATATATGTCCTATCTATCTACCTACCTATCTATCTTTGATTTGTTCCACATTTTGGTGTTATTCTTCTCTCTTCTTATATACAAGTAGTTCCCAAAGCGTGGTGCGCAGACCAACAGAATCAACATTACCTCGGAGCTTGTTACAAACGCATATTCTCAGACCCGGCCCCAGAATCAGAAACAGGGTTAGGGCTCAGCAATGTGTATTTTTACAAGCCCTTAGAGTAATTCTGCTGCTCAATAAAGATTAAAGGAGTGCTACTATGGTCCACATCCCTCAGTTTTCCACATGACAGAAAATAGCCCATGACATCACCCATCTTTTACACGCTATGGGTTCAGCCGTGTCGAAAAGTCTGAGTTGACTGTCATTTGTTCTCAAATTAAATTTTATTTAGAAGGGACCCACTGATTGAGTTTTGATTATCAACCCACAGTTCCTGGAACGTGAACTACAGTGGATAGAAGTGGATAGAGGGGTAGAAGTGGATAGAGAAGACAAGTACCATTGTATAGACATGGTTACTCCAACCGCAACCAGATAAATGGTAGAGAAGGGGGCAATACCCAGGGGAAAGATGCTGGGTGAGTGGTTTAATAATAAGCACAGAAATCGTAGCAGTAGCAGTAAGAAGTATTAGCAGCCGTGGTAATACCTACTAGTAATCAATGAGTATCGACTCTTTGTCAGTCCTAGAGCTTGGCGTATTCTCTATAGGTTTTATCTAATTCTCCCAACATCCCTGCAAAATAGGAAGTATTGATATTCATATTTTACGGATGGAGAATGGTTTAAAAAACTTGCTTGAACTGATATGCCCGGTAAGCAGGGGAAGAATGTGGGCAATCTGTGACTTGGCCACACCGCTGTGTCCCAGCTCTAGATTTTGTCTGCTCTTAAGGGAAACAGGCCTTAGTGAGTGGGGTAGTTTGAGACTGGACAAGGGGATGTAGAGTGTCCGCAATTTACTCTGGCTGGGGTCAAGGCCAGCTAGACACAGAGGATTAAAGGCATTTTCACTACCCCTACGACAGGAGACCACACAGGGACAGAAAATGTCCCAGAGACATAACCAGTGAGGCGCTAAATGACAGACTTGACTTGCAGTCAGTATTTTCTTCTTAAAGTCCCCTGTCTACACCCCTCTGTAGCTTTGTGTGCATATCACAACCATCTGAGATCGGATGTCCTGAAGGGACCGGTTCTTGAATACTATCATGTGATGATGGGGAAGCCATTTCAGGAGAACTAAGGGCTTCAGAGTTTTGCACTTTCTTGCTCACCTGGCATATTTGAACAACCTTACTGTTATTTATTTTTTTTTTTGCAATCAAGTCTTTTAATTTACCCCACCTGTGTCTCCTCCGTCCTAGCCTCAGCCCCTCTCCCGATGCTCTAGAAACTTCCAATGTATTTTTCTAGAACTCGTCCCTCCCCCAGCCCAGCGCATCAGGACAGTCTTCCTGTTCCAATGTGGCCCCTTCTGCCAGCTGTCCTTCCCCGACACCAGGCTCCCTACACCCTGTCCTTTGGGTTCCTTTTCTCCCCTGTTTTCCCACCAGTTTCCCCTCTTCAAAATAAATCTGGATTGTAAGCCTGCCTGCCTTTCTTTCCACACTTGATCTTAGCCAAAAGGCCCAGAAGCGATATGCCTGCCTTTCTTTCCTTCCCCCACTCTTCCTTCCTTTTCTTTCTCACCTTGCAGGCAGCTCTACAGAGAATCGGATTTTCCTCTTCTTGTAGCAAGAACAAAAATACTCAAGAGCGTTTTATTTACTAAGAACAGAGGAAGGATGCTATCTTGTCTGGGATGGCCAGGAACAACTGATCCAATGGGGAGCTTTTCATCACAGTCCCCACAGGGTACCTTGTGATGTTTTAATGGTCAAGACCAAACTTAATTCAAATCCAGCAGGCATTATTAGAAGTCATGTTGCCTAGTATGTCTTTATTGCTCTCATTTTAAATTATGAAGTGTAATAAGGTCACATTTCTGGAAATAGAACTCAGTAAGATACATTGGTTTAATTTGTAAAAGTAATCTCCCTTCATAGACGATATGTTTCATTCCACTTCAGCTAAAATCCACATCAATAGCAGAAAAATGTAACAGGCTTCAATTAGCCTCAATAATCCTCCCACATGATGATGAACAGGAAAAAAAAAGAAACTGGTATTTCATATCTTCATCATGTAAGGACTTTGATGATACAAAAGAGATTGGCTCTATTTATTTTCCTGTTGCAGTACATGTCTTCTTGAAAGGTTGTAATACAATAAAATGAATTTTAATAAAACGGAGGTGGAAAGGATTCCTTGGAACTGAGTCAAGAAACTTTCAACTGGGTAGCAGAGAAGATGCAGGAGATCGTTCTGCAAACTGGAGGCTGGAATTGATCTGTGCTTGCATGAGCTTGGCTTGAAAACATGAGCAAAGCTCCAAGTATCTGGGAGAATCCTTGGATTTGGGGAGTTGTGGATGGAATATTTCAGTGTTGAAAATCTCACTCGTAAACCTCTCAGGGTCAAACAGTTTTCAGTAGAGTATGAAAATAGCTCAGTTTTTTTTAAAGCCTTACCTAAAAAAGAAGTGTGGAATTTATAGCTCAATGGTCTAGGCAATTCGAGAAGGGGAGGGTCCAAGCAGAAGACCCAGGTTCTGGGAGTAGATGTATATCACAGGTGTATGATCTCCGTCCTCTTTTACTCATCTGCGAAACAGAAAAACACAACCAGGTCACTCTGGTAGGTTTATTCTCATTCCAGTGTTCACTCATCAGTGTCCGTAAAGAGTGAATCCTGACTATACATTGTGTAAAGATACGTGGCTGTAGGTCAAAAATGGCGACCGTTGGTGACTTTACATTTGATTCAATATGATGCTATGTAAATACTATAACCAAACTATATTAAAAAGTACTTTGTTCCTTTTTCTTGTATTTCAGGCATTTCTCCTGTTTTCATCCATTTTTTTTTCTACTCGCTGAAGCAGTTGGCTTTGTCAGGGGGGACTAAGTGTCTTGATCGTTTTAATTCATGACAACACATATGTGCACCCTGGATGACATCTCTAGCAAAAGGCACAGGCCTCTCTCTTGCCTGAACCAACACTCAAGTTCACGTATGGTCTAGCTTTCCTTTACTGTAAGTACCAAGAACCAATGGCTAATGAATAATTTCATGCAGGCTCCGAGGTGATACATAACAAGGGGGAGCGTTTCCACACCTACGACACTTAGGGTTCTAAAGTGCCAAAGACAGCGGTCGTTAGGATGGATAAAGACTTAGACAAGACCACTGATTGGCCCACCTAGAAATCATCGGTGCCCCCAAGAGCTGTTAGTGTAGTGTGAATAGGACTGATACTTGACTGCAAAAGATAACAGTAATGAATGAGGAAAAAAGGCTGTAGGTCAAGCATCGGCTCAATATCTTAGCGGTTGAAAAGAAAAGTCACAGCAACAAGATGTCCTCCAGTGGGTACATGGATTAAACTGCGGTCCATCATGACATCCTAGTGCACTCTCAACACCGAAAAGAAATGAGCTATCAAACCATGAAAAGACAGGGACGAAAGTTAAATGCGTATCACTAAGTACAGAAAGCCAATCTGAAAAGACTGCATACTGAGTGATTCTGAAGATCTGACATTCTGGAAAAGGCAAACCTATGGAGAGAGTAAAAAGACCAGTAGTTCCCAAGGGTTAGAGGGAAAGGAGGAGTGAGTATGTAGAGCACAGAGGATTTTTAGGGCAGTGAAAATACTCTGCCTAATATTATAACGATGGCTATATTTGTCTAAACCCATAGAATTTACACCCCCAAGAGTGAGCCCTAATGTAAACTATGGACTCTGGATGATCATGATGTCTCAGTGTAAGTCCATCAATCATAACAAATGTACCGCATGGGTGGGAGATGCTGATAATGGGGGAGGCTGTGGGGAAAGAGGATATATAGGAAATCTCTGTGCCTTCTGCCCAATTTTGCTGCGAACCTAAAATTGCTCTGAAATATGAAGGCTATTTACAAAGAGAAAGGCAGAGAAGTCAGAAGCTTGAGAAGTCAGTAGGGCTTAATGAAACGGATTTTCTTTCTGCTTTCACGTTAAAGGATAGGAAAAGACGATAGCATCCTTGAAGGCAGGAGGCAAGAGATTAAAGGTGTGCACAAGACAGAGACAGAGAGACAGAGAGATCCACTTTTCCAAGGGGAAGTGTCCCCCTTTGAAAGAGGAAGAAAGGAATCGATACCGACTCAGAGAAAGCAACGACCACAGGCTATGGTGTAACCTAGATAGCTACTGTCAAAAGAAGACGACCAGTTTGGGACGAGTGAAAATTACACAAAATTTAGTTGCAACGTCCATAAGTCAAGTTTCACTGGGACACAGACACACTTGTTTGTGTACATATTTTCTATGGCTGATTTTTGCTAAATTGGCAGAGCCGAGGACTTGCAATGGAGGCTGAGTAGCCTGAAAACCCTACTGATATTTATTATCTGCCCTTTACAAAAAAAAAAAAACATTGCTAACCCTTGACCTAGAGCACCCAGTATTGAGATGGTGAAAATCTCAATCCAAAAGGTCACACCTCGGTTCACTCACATTTTATTGGCAAGAACTAACCATATGGACCCCCCCCCCCCCATGCAAGGAGGCTGGGAAATGGAGCCTCTGGCTGGGTAGGATCAACTCTACCCTTTCACACTGGGGGACACAAATCTTTGTTGTTCAGGTCACCACGCCTGAAGCATGCACTTCTCAGGGTACAGATTTAAATGCCCTTTAGATATTTCTGCTCTCCAAAATCCATTTTCAACTGTGCCACCAGAGAAGGGGTGCGTGTGTGTGTGTGTGTGTGTGTGTGTGTGTGTGTGTGTATGGTAAGGGGGTTGAAAGTCTTCCCTTCTGCCTTTCTCCGTATTTCCTCATCCTGCCTGGCTCCAGTTGGCTTTCCTCAAGCTGTCACTCTTTCCCCCTCAGGCCTCTTCTCGCTATTGTGCTGAGTGACTCAGTTATGTCTGAGCTCCCAGGGCTAGATTATATACCCGGCCTCAGCAACACCAAAGGCAGGCACTTCTAAACAGAATCCGCTGGTCTTAGAAGGACATGGTCATTAGAAGTCACCAAAATATGCCTTCCAGGGATGTGAAGCAGCCGTCTCTATGAGAAAGATGGGCTGCGTGGAAAGCATTTCCTTTGTGCCCTTAACTTTTAAAGAAATTCAGGTAAAATATCAACACGTTCAACTCAACGACATACGTACACAGTATTTTAGGGAGTCTTTTGGTGCCCAAGGGTGGCTTACCAGAGATTTAATATTCTTCTGTCAGCCACCACTTAAAGCTACCTAAAAGTCTAAGCAAAAATGCATTGCAAGCCCAGCCCACAGACTCTTCCATTGTCTTGCCTAAGATTGCATCCCCCAAACCATTGCTCGATAGACATTCCGGAGTTCACACTCTGCTACAAAATTAGCTAAAACAGTGCCTGCTCTCAAGGGAATCACAGCCCACTGGCAAGACAGGCTTTTATACATCTATGGATGATAGAAGGTAGACTAAAATCAGGGCTTCAATTGAGATCCAAACAAAGTACTCTGAGCAAACACGGGGGGTGGAGTGATTAATTGTGGCAGATGTTAACCAAGAGTAATGATTTTAAGTATCAGGAATAGAAAGCCTTTCTCCATCACGCCTGCAATGCTAATCCCAATTCATTCATCATCGAACCTCACCTTGCCTGGCCATTTATCTTAAACGCAAACCCAGCTTTATTCAGGAAAATCGGTCATATTCATTTATCCTTTGATTGCAGACGTTCAGGAAGGATAGCCGTGGCCTGCCATATTTCATGCTCATCCACTCACATGGTAGGCCAGCATTTTGCCAGGAGACCTCTTAAATTGAGATGGTTTTTAATTCAATCTAAAACCCAGGCTTGGTAACAGAGCAGCCTCATAACCCTGTGATACAGTCTAGGACACACATGCTTCCTTGTCTCCAGTCCGATGTCCTAGTGAAGATAATATTGGGTGCCTTCTCTTTGGACGCATCCCATGAGTAAATCTGAAGATCGCTGGCCTAAGTTCTTTCACCTCAAGAAAGAAAGGCCTACTAATATCCAACTAAGCGATGATGTAAGGCTGGAGGTGATGCAGGAGGAGAAAGGCATAGATCAATATTTCATGAAAGAATGGAAAATGGAGAAACCAAATGTCCTTGAGGAACCCACTCAATTCTCATTCCTCCATTGAAGTAGGAAGCATTGCTCCTTCCTGTCTGGGCAAACTTTTCTACCTGTTCGTGATACCAAGTCCTTCCATTTCCCTAGTGACTTAATCATTTCCCTCTACCAACCTCACTGTGAAAAAGGTACAGGTATTCTCCATTGTGGAGGAGGAAAACATCAGCCTTAACAGCCTCCTCTGGTTACTTTTCCATTCCTTTCTCCACCCAACATTTTAAGGTAAGCCTAACGTGATGCCCCCCCACTGGGGCTGCTACCTCAATATCAACATAAGCATCTTCTCGCAATGATGGATCTCCCTAAGTAGTCCTGTCTTACTGTTGTTTATGGATAATACTACTCAGTGTTAATATATATTTCCTCCTCTTGTGCAAATGTGTTGGCTCTTTGTGATTTGGATGTAGTTTCCGCTAGAAACCAGCTGGAATCCAAGAGTTGACAAACTGCAGCCCTTCGGCAAAGCTGGCCCTCCACCTGTTTTTGTAAAGTTTTATTGGAACACGACCATGCCCATTCATTTCTGCATTGTTCAGGACTGCTTTTTTTGCAACAGCAGGCAGAGTTGCTTAGCTGTACAAAGACCACAGATTCTCAGAAGCCTAAAACATTTACTATCTAGCGCTTTACAGATAAAGCTTGCCAACCTTGAAGTTAAATTTTCTCATAATTAATATTCTAGGCTCTACGTGGTCTTTGGTTCTCTTTACCTGTGGTAAATTAATACCAGACTTTAGGGAGGCCACATCTTGTTCTAAGAAGAATCCTTGGTTCAAAAGTTGGCAGAATCCTGATACAAAGAGGGACATTCATACTTTGATTGTTTTGTGCTGCAAACTAGGGCACCTACTGTGCCCATAAAGATCCAATTATGGAAAAAGAGGACTAAAGCCACACACTCTTTACTTCCTCAGGAATTGTTTTCCTTTCTTTCTGGTAACAATCCTAAGTTCTTGTTGTAAGCAAGAGACTGTGCTTACATATGATTGACTCAGAAAGCTGTTATCTCTTTCCTTGACCAGAGGTTGTTCTGGTGAAGGCAGCGTGCTTCATCGGAAAGGAATCTTGAACACAAATGTTCACAGTTGATAAGAGTTAGGTGGGTAACACTGAAGTAATTAATAACACCACTTAAAATACATATTAAAAGTGTTTGTGGGCGCCTGGGTGACTCAATCGGTTAAACGTCCATTCTTGACTTCACTCAGGTCATGATCTCACAGTCATGAGATCCAGCCTTGCGTCAGCTCCATACTGAGCATGGGGCCTGCCTGGGATGCCTCTCTCTCTCTCTCTGCTCCTCCCCTGCTCACTTGTGCATATTCTCTCGCTCGCTCACTCTCTCTCGCTCTCTCAAAAAATAAAAATAAATTTAAAAAAATTTTTAAAGTATTTGTCTCTGGGGCACCTGGTGGCTCAGTTGGTTAGGCGTCCAACTTCAGCTCAGGTCACGATCTTGCGGTTCACGGGTTCAAGCCCCGCGTCAGGCTCTGTGCTGACAGCTCAGAGCCTGGAGCCTGCTTCATATTCTGTGTCCCTCTCTCTCTCTGTGCCTCCCCTGATCATGCTCTGTCTGCCTATCTGTCTGTCTGTCTCTCTCTCTCAAAAATAAGTAAACATTTAAAAATTAAAAAAATAGTATTTGCCTCTGTGGAACATGACATGGTGGGAGATGAGGAAAGCTACCACCTTTTTGTTATGAAGGCTTCTGTTCTAAGTGAGTTTTTTTCCCCCACAGGGGCACGTGTCACACTGAGAACATTTTTGGGAAAATCACTTCAATCCTCAGTTTCTCTACCTTAATAATGGAGAAAGGAATTTCTTCTCACCTACCCTCTCAGAAACCCAAAGAAAGTGTTTTGAAAATGCTAAACACACACTTATCAGGACAAATAGAGTGTAGCCCAGCATTCTCCAATAGAAATGTAATTTAAGACTTCCTTGTAGCCATCTAAAGAAAGCAAAATGAAAGAGAGGAACGTCATATTAACGACATCTTTCATTTAAGCCAATACAGCTAACGTATGATCATTTCAGCATGTAATCAACATGAAAAGAATTCATGATTTATTTTACATCATTGTCGTATCGCGTCTTCAAATCTAGAGGACTGCCTTATGGTTATGGCACATTTCTCTTTGGACTAGCCACATTTTGGGCTCTCAATAGCCACACGAACCAGTGGCTCCTGGACCGTAAAACTGTAGACTGTGTCCCCAGCTGGCAAGCCACTTTCCAGGCCACACCCAAGAGCCATTGACTCCTCCATGAGCCCTGGAACATGTTCTACTAAGAAGCAAAACCAACCATGAGTTAGAGACCAAATTCCTAAAGGAGTGTGATTGTTTCCCTGGTTCTTATGGTGACCATAATGCCATTATTACTAGGGGCGCCTGGGCGGCTCAGTCGGCTAAGCATCCAACTTCAGCTCAAGTCCTGATCTCGCGGTTCGTGGGTTCGAGCCCTGCATCAGGCTCTGGGCTGACAGCTCGGAGCCTGGAGCCTGCTTCAGATTCTGTGTCTTCTTCTCTCTCTGCCCCTCCCTGGCTCTCTCTCTCTCTCTCTCTATCAAAAATAGATAAACATTAAAAATATATATAAAAAAAAGAATTGCAATCTCGGGGTGCCTGGGTGGCTCAGTCAGTTAAGCATCCGACTTCAGCTCAGGTCATGATCTCATGGCCCATGAGTTCAAGCCCTGTGCTGTCAGCTCAGAGCCTGGAGCCTGTTTCGGACTCTGTGTCTCCCTCTCTCTCTGCCCCTGCCCCCCCATCTCTCTCTCTCTCTCTCTCTCAAAATTAATCCTTAAATAAATAATACTATTATGTATTATAATAATACTAACATGTATTGAATAGTATGTCCCAAGCACTGCACTACTTCTCCACAAGATTATTTCATTTATGACTCATAACAAACCTGTGAGAAAATCATCCTACCACCATTTCAAAGGTAAGTAAACTAAGGATTAAAAAAAAACGTATGCCAGTCGCCCAAGGTCTCAGAACTTTTGCGCTGTGCAGCCAGAATTCATACTAAGGTGAACGTTCCCAGCACCAGCTTTATTAACCATAAGCGACAGCGTTCATTTCCAGATCTTTTGCCTTAATTTTTTTTTTTCTGACACCACTGCCCCCTCCTGAGTCCGAACTGCTATCTCCCGCTCTGACCTGCAGCTGCTATTGCTAAACATGGGGGTGGAGGGAGGGTTTTCCGGTGCCTTTTTTCCCAACCTTGGGAGGTATGGTGGGTTTTAAACCATCCAGTCTTGAGCCCCAATCTCTCCCCCCAAAACAAAGAGAGTCTTAAGATCTGAGCTTTCCACTGCCTTCTCAGAAAGGGCATCAAAACTCCTCTCTGAAGCAGGGCCATTCACAAATCTAATGCCGTTCTCAGAAACACCTCTTATTAAACAGCTCTCGTTAACCTTGCTTCCTAAGCTGAAACCAACACAATTCAGCGTTCTTACGCAACAGGGCAAATTCCTTGCCTTTCCGGGGCTCTCTTGTTCTTCTCATTCATTCTCGTTCCGAAGAAGATGTCTGTCCCTCACCTCGCTAAGCGTTGCCAGAAGTGGTCAGAAGAATGAGCATTCCAAACTCCCTTGTCATCAAAATTATCAGTCCTTTTGCAAAACCAAACCAAACCAACCAACAAAAAACAAAAAACAAACAAGCAAACAAACAAACCAAAAAACTCAAAAAGACCTAACTGCTTGCATTTGGGCTTAAATACATTCTTTAGCCAAAAAAACATTTTTTTCCCCTTTCCTGGGCTCTGGTTTTGAGAGTAGTATTTAACTTTTTTCTTAAAATTTTGTGTCCTTTTAAACGACACATTCAAACTTCAAAATACATTCCTCTTATAGGAGGTTCGAATGACGCAGAGTCATAGAGAGAAAACCTTGAAGGATTTGCACTCCCGTCCTTCTCTTTGTCCTTTTCTCAGGAGACATTTCTGCCAGCAGTTTGGACCCTCTTCTTTCAGTCCCATTTCTGTGCATGAATATGTACATGTATCTCTCAATATTATGCCTTTAAAAAGCACAGGGGATCACTCTGTGCATATTCTCCAGTTCGCCGTGTTCATCTGAAAGTCTGTCTTTGCAATTTTTCCATATCAATGCTTTTTTTTTTATTTGAGAGAGAGAGAGAGAGAGAGAGAGAGAGAGAGAGCAAGCAGGGGAGGGGCAGAGGGAGAGGGAGAGAGAGAATCCCAAGCAGGCTCCACATTCAGCGTAGAGTCTGATGCAGGGCTTTATCTCAGGACCATGAGACCATGACCTGAGCCAAAATCCAAAATTGGACGTTTCACCAACAGAGCCACCCAGGTGCCCCTCCATATCACTACATTTTTGACGTCTGCATAATATTTTATAATAAAGATATAGAACCCTTTATTTCCAGGCTCTCCTACTGATGGGCATTTAGTTGTCTATTTTATGCTCTTTCCAACTATTCTGCAATACGTATTCTTATACTGAAAGATCTCTTTAGCACAAGCACCCAGTTTATCTTCAGTTTTAACAGATATTAACCAATTGCCTTCAAAAGGGTTTCATCAGGGCACTGTTCAGGTGACAGTGTCGGGGAGAATCTGAATCCTTCCATCATTACCGTTCTTTGACTTTATCACATTGAAATATGTCTGTCATCCTGACGAAAATTCTTTTTGGATTCTTCAGAAAATTTTTAATGAGGATCTCCACTCTGGATATAATTTCCAGAGCATGGAAAATGCAGCCAGACTCTTTTGGTTTATACCATGGCTCTGGTACTTGTCAGCTGCATGATCTTGGGCAAGTTGCTTTTACCCTTCTGTGAAATGGTAACAATAATGATATCTGACTCCTGGAGTTGTTATGAGGATAAAGTAGTGGGTTAACCTATATTAAACACTTAGAGCCGCATCTTGCAAATTGTAATGATATATAAATGTTTGCCTTATTACTATTATTATATATTTTTATTTTCTTATATATAAGAAAAGAAATGGTGTTGTTATGTTGTCTTCTATTTGGCCCTTTGTTGAATTACCTTACTATTTATAATAATCTTTTAAATGGCTTCTCATAGACTTTCTTCATCAATAACTGTGAAAATGAGCCATTTGGTGCCTTCCTTTGCAATAGTTAAAAGTCTCCTTTTCTTGTCTTGTTGCATTGGCTAATATTTCCAGTGGCGATGATAACAGAGATCCTCGTTTTGTTCTCAATTAGTAAAACCGCCTCTAATATTTCACAAGTATGTGGGATTTTTACTGGAGGATTTGGTAAAGACTCTATTTTAGAGAATAAGGGCATTTTATTCAAATAAAATAATATTACAAAGGTATGTTTTAAGAGGAAGGATGAAGAATTTTATCAGCTGTTCATGTTGGCATCTTTTAAGGTGACTACATATATGTACATGTATGTATATACATGTATATAGCTCATACACACACACACACACACACACACACACACATTCTATTTTGAGCAGCCTCTGTGGTGAATTATATTATTGAGTTGCCCAGTGGTGAATGAGATAAACCATTTTGACATTCTATTATCAAACAGTTGGATTGGGCTTGCTAATTTGCTACTTAAAATGTTTATATCTATGTATGTGAGACTGGCCAACATTTTTTTTCCACGTACTATCTTTGAAGATTGAGTTGAGAAATTTCCTATCTTTTGTTATGCTGTAGAATAAGTTAAATGACACAAATCCTTGAAGGCTTGGTAGAATTTGTGTATAAAACCCTTGGGCCCAGAGTTTTAGTGGCAATCTTTGATTACCTTGTCAGTTTCTTATCCATCTTATCTAGATGTTCAAATTTGTTGGCATAAAATGGTATAAAATACCCTTATAATTTAAAGCTTTCTCTATAACTATCAACCTATTACTTTTCTTGCTTTCACTATTACTTACTTTCTCCTCCTCCTTCTCTTCCTCCTCGTCCTCTTTGTCCTTCTTGTCCTCTTTGCCCTCCTCCTTCTTCCCCTCCTCCTCCTCCTTCTCCTTCTTTCCTTCTCCTTCTTTTTCTTCCCCTCCTTGTCCTCCTTCTTCTTCTCCTTCTTCTCCTTCTTCTTCTCCTTCTTCTCCTCCTTCTCCTTCTCCTCCTTCTCCTTCTCCTCCTTCTCCTTCTTCTCCTTCTTCTCCTTCCTCCTCCTCCTCTTCTTCTTCTTCTTCTTCTTCTTCTTCTTCTTCTTCTTCTTCTTCTTTTTCTTCTTCTTCTTCTTCTCCTCCTCCTCCTCCTCCTCCTCCTCCTCCTCCTCCTTCTTCTCTTCCCCTTCCCCTACTCCTCCTACTCCTTCTTCTTCCTCTTCTTCTCTTTAGTCAGAACTGCCAAGCATATACTTCATTAGTCTCCATAAAGAATGGACCCTGGTTTTATAGATCAGCTATAACTTGTTTCTGGGATGACTGTTTTCTCTATCATTAATTCTCACTGCTACTCTTACAGTTTCTTCCTTCTACTTTATTATTTCATTCATCATTTTGTAATACAGACAGTGATAGGCAGGAAAACATTTTAGACACCATAAGTTAGGTCTTTACTTATCACAGTGAGGACACAAAATAGGAAGAGGTTGATTCTATAAATAGGGATAGGGTAAGTTTGAAGTTTCATGATTGAAAGACAAGTGAGTGCTGAGAAAAGGTTCCCAGCTATTTATACTCATAAATGGTTATTCACAAGTAAATATTTATCAAAAATTGCTACGCATATACCTATGAAACTTGTTACAGTAATTGCCTCTGAGGAAGGTAAGTTAGGGCTTTGGGTACATACCCCTTCATGCTGTTTAATTTCACTTTACTATAAGCATTTATCATCTATTCAATAAATAAGTTTAACATGAACTGACATAAAGGTCTGTTGAACAGAAAATCTCCCAGAACTGGAAGGAGTCTCAGAGGTGAACTAGTTTAAACTTCCTCCTTAATTTAAATGTCTGTTTAAACACCGGTAAGGTGCTCTCAGGGGTTCCTAAGTACGGGTCTGGTATCTCTGGAAGAAGCCGGACGGCATGGCTACATAAAACCTGCTGTCTGGCTTGCTAATGTGGCTGTGGCTGCAGGCAGCAACCCGGGACTCCGGGACTCAGCAAAGCTGGAGAGAGGGAGGCTATCGTTGGATCCGGCCACAAGAGTGACAGAGGAGGGAATGAGAGGTTTCCTGTCTGAGGAAGGTTTTCGCTTTTGTTTCAAGATCCCTTATCTCTGTCAGGTTGTGTCTGCCTCCACTCACCTAACAGCTTGCCTGGCTCTGGTCTTTTGCTTCTGTGTCGGCTCCTGCCCGAGACAGTGTCCCTGTCTGCCCTGCCTTTGACCTGCAACATCTCTTTATTTCCCAGGCACTATACCTCTGTCCCCAAGTTCAGCCACTTTACTGCTTCAACCACCAGGGAACAGGAGGGCGTTGCAAATGCAGGTCGTAAATAACCACGAGGTCACAATGGGTGTCGAAAGTTGAGTTGGACGGACGTAGAAAGCGGAATTAGCTAGATGGATGGAGTCGGTAAGTGAATATTTATCTGGACGAGGTGTAAGAGTACATTTGTGTGGGACGGGGAAGGAAAGAGGGAGCGGGACCCATGGTTTTATTTGGAAAAGGAAGTCACCAAATTCAAGATCTCAGAGAGTAGAGGTATGAGGGGCAGGGAAGGGAGGAAATAAACCTGCACTTAGAGTTCCTTCTGTGTTCCAGGAGCCCTGTAGATACCATCTCACCTAATTCTCTCAACTTTCCCACAGTTTACAGAGGAAGCTCATGGGACCTAAACACGGCCAAGGAAACACAACTGGTAAGGGGAGAGGCAGGGATTGATTAGGTAGACAATGGAGAGGTAGGTGGTGGCCCGAGGGTGGTATTGGAGAGAGAGAAGCTTGAGGTATCCGATCAAGTCCTGCCGGACCTTGCCAATAGCTGCCCCTTCGTTATCCTCAACATGAGCTAGAGGGTGTTGCACGATCCATCTCTTGTGAACCCCCGAGGGTTCAGTTAAGCCACTTTCCTCTTTGCTGATGCAGGCGAGTCATCCTGACCTATTCTTGGTTTCTCAAACTCGATAAGTTTCTTCCGGTCCTAGGATTTGGAACATCTTCCTTTCTCCACTTAGCATTTGTTTCGCGATTTACCTCTTTTATTCTGGCTCCGCCTTCCTTTTCAGTCTTTAGGTTCTCAGATCCAACGGGACCTCCCTAGGGCTATCCTTCTTACCTGTGCTGTGTAAACTGAGTTTGGGATCGATCCCCTTATTACACAGTGAATTGGTGGGATAATTTATTCAAACTCATGTCTGCCACTAGATGGAAAGCTCTGTGAGAACAAAGACTATCTACCTATTTACCCAGCTTGTAGTTGACCCTCATTTTGAGTGAAGCGATGAATGAATGAATGAAGTGACCTTGTAAATGAATGAAAAAAACTGTGTCCTTAAAGCAAATCATAAGTGTGGTCTTGCATGGTCTAACAAAGCGCATGTGTGAAGGTTGAAGCTGTCCCTTGCCCAAACCCCCTCCTGTCACTCATGATAACTTTGAAGCCATGGCTCCTAGGGGTAGCTCATTCGACACGCCATCCTGATGGGGTTCGGCTATGGTCTTCTTCCTCTTTGGAGCAGGGAAGAAATCTGATGAACACGTTCCCTTTGCCTTGGGTCTCATAGGTTCCTCTCTGGTTTATCCGGGCCCCTGCTGCTCTTCCTTTTTAACTCTGGCTCAGAATTTTAGGTGTTCCTGGTAGGTTCTTTCTGACTCCTATATACTAAGTATCATAAGAGAGGGGTTTTTTCCCCCCCTTGGGAAAAATAAAGAGCAACTGGACGGAATACGTGGGGAAGGAGGGGAACAAAGTCTCTCTGCTCATTTGGAAGCCCCGTAAGGTCACCCTGGGACGGTGTCCTCATTTCTCCCTGCAAGGCTCCAGGGCTTCAGGATCTCCAACCCCTGCAAACATTTCACCATTTCGCAGACCCAACAGTGATGTTGCCTGGCTCAGCAAGGGGGCACCAGGCTCAGCCGGAGGGATCTGGGATTTTTCCACGTCGTGAGTCAATCTGGGCAGACCAGTCCTGCGGAAAGGAGTCGTAAATTGGGGACTGTGAATTTCTCCTGCTGAGAGGCACTACCAGTTTATAAGGGAGAAAAAATTGATAAACCCCTGGGTATCATTTTTTGTTTGTTTGTCTTCATTTCACTCTGGGGCCAGCTGCGAAAGGGAAATGACCGCAAACAGCCCGTTAGGAAAACTGCTTTAGTAAAAACACCGCAAAGGAAAGTCATAAGCCATTGTGACCGTCAGCCAGTGGGAAGGCAAAGGACGGAGCGTGAAGCCCCGAGGTGCGCCCATCTTGCCAAAAACAAAACAAAATAATTCCAAAGCTCATCTTGTGCGCAGAGATGGGTCCTAATGGCACCATAGTATGGCCACGCGTCCGGGCCTCCCGCGTCTTCTCTGGAATGGGACGGGCTCTGCTCCGCTAATGCTTAGTCCTTCTGTTTCACCCTTCCTCTTGAACACTGATTGTGGGCAAAGCACACAGTGAGAAGAAATTGTGCCCGCAGCTCTGCAATATTAAAAAAACACATTACAGGAGCACCTGGGTGGTTCAGTTGGATAAGCGTCAGACTTCTGGATCTCAGCTCAGGTCTTGATCTCAGGGTGGTGAGTTCAAGCCCCGCCTGCGTTGGGCTCCTGGCTGGGCATGAAGCCTACGTAAAAAACAAACAAAAAAAACCCCCCCAAAAAACAATACATTACAGTGGCACGCCATAGGTCCAACCGAGTCCCTTAGAGAAGCAGAAGAGAGAGAGTTCACTCTGGCCTGTGTGGTTAAGCGAAGCAAACCTGCGGAATGCAGTTTCTGAACTGGATCTTGAAAGACAGGAGGGAGGGATGCAGGGAAGGGCAGGAAAAAAGGCTTGAGGGAGAAAATTCCCTCCTGGGGCTGGATGGCCTTCTGAGGCCAGCTCGCCAACGACTGGAATTGTAAATCAAATCGAAAGGTTTCACAAATTCGGATTTGGACGTCAGCCGCACTGTGACTGGAGTCACTCTCTTACTCTTTAGTTGGAGTCCACGGAGGCTACGGCGGCCTGGGAGAAGGGATTTCTGGTCGCCGTAAGGCAGCGTGGATGCCTCGGTGCCGTGGGGCGCTGGCTTCCCCAGCTGGCAGTGCCCCCTTGGCTGTCCCTCCTTCTAGGGTGGATAAAATAAAGCCCTTGCTGCCTGTCCCCAGGTGTGGCTCTTCACAAGGCTTTCCAAACCCCAGGCCCCGGGGGGGGGGGACCCCGGAGACCACTGGAGACCTCTGTGAGGCCCATGTGAGGCCTTGGCCTCTTTGGCTGGGTTTCAGACCCAACACCTCGGGTCTCGGGGAGCCTGGAGTGACCTTATGGAGGGTTTGTTTATTAGCTGTTCTGTTAAAGTTCCATTCATTTATTTAAATAAACAACTCCATCTAACTCGAGGCTCTCCCCCGGCAGCCCTAAATCAAAGGCAGCTTCTGTTATACTTTATTGCTCTACTTTGCAAATTCGAATTAAAAGAAGGGGCAGCCAAGACCAAAGGGCTTTATGGCTCAGCTGCAGCCACGTAGCAAGCTCGGCTACCAGCCCGAGTTTGCACCCCAGACCCTGCGGGTGCTTTCATGCTGCGGGGCCCCTTTATTGTTCGAGCTGCGTGCAGCAGAGACCGGCATGGACTGAGAACCCTTCGGAATGAACGCGCCAACTTGGAGGTGGCGAGGACCGTGGGGTAGCGCACAGACTCAGGATCGGGGACACCCCGCTCCAGGCAATGCCTGGCCCAGTCGCGGCTCTGTGCTCACGGGCAGTCACTTCGCACCTCCGACCTTCGGGTTCCTCTTTGGGCAAAATGCAGGGACAGGGCAGGAAAAAATCTTCACGTTCTTTTTGGTTCTGAAATGCCGATGCTCCGTGATGACCGGGTACCACGGCCCAGCAGGTGGCGGGAAGCCGGATGGGCAACAGCGAACCAGCAGGTGCCAGTTGGCATCCAAGCAAGGGGGTGCTGTCCACGGGGTTGTAGGAAGACACAGCATCACGTGAAGGTTATTTCCAACCCCAAGTCAGTTAGTTCCTTATGATTATGTAGACTGGGATGGAGAGAAGGAGGTCAGATTTGGGAGGAGGTAAAACAGAGAGTGTATGTTTTATTTATTTTTGAGAGAGAGAGAGAGAGAGCACAAGGAGGGGAGGGACAGGGAGAGAGAGGGAGACACAGAATCCGAAGCAGGCTCCGGGCTCTGAGCTGTCAGCACGGAGCCTGACTGGGGCTCGAACCCATGAACCATGAGATCATGACCTGAGCCGAAGTTGGATGCTCAACCGACTGAGCCACCCAGGAGCCCCTAAAGTATCTTTTTCAATTTTTTTTTTAATGTTTATTCATCCTTGAGAGAGAGAGAGGCAAGCACGAGTGGAGGAGGGGCAGAGAGACAGAGGGAGACACAGAATCGGAAGCAGGCTCCAGGCTCCGAGCTGTCCACGCAGAGCCCGACATGGGGCTCGAACTCACCTACTGTGAGATCGTGACCTGAGCCGAAGTCAGATGCTCAACTGACTGGGCCACACCAGACACCCCTAAAGTACCTTTTTAAATCCTTATTAATTGAATACTTAAAGCAACATATACTCCTGTTATAAAAATAATACACAGAGAAAAATTGAAAGGCACAGAAAGTACAGAAGAAAACAAATCGCTCATAATTCCACACACAGAGATAATCACTATTTGCAATTTAGTGGGTGCCATGAATTAGTGATTTATGGCACGGTTATATGGTTATACACGCACGCACACACTCGCATACATAATTTTTTCTCACAAATACCTTTTAATGACACTACGGTTTTTATTGACTATTATTCATTTTGAAATGTGTTTGGTTCTTTCCATTTTTTCTGTTAACAAATAATGAATTAATATCCTTCTAGCTAAATCCCATTGTCCAATTGTCTCAAAAATATAAAGTATTAGAAGCAAAACTTCTAGTTAAAAATGAACATTTTCCAAGGTTTGATAAATACTGACAAAATACTTTTCAAAAGCTGGACCAGTTTATGCCCCCCAAAGATCTTTTCCTCTATCTTTGTCAACATTGGGAAATGTATTTATTTTCAATGATCATCAATCAAAACTACTTAGATGTTGAGTTATATAATACTTTAAAATATATTTATTTGCCATGTGTAATTCTTTTTTGCTAAATTGTCTATTCATGTTTTTTTTCATTTTTCATTTTAGATATTTGATTATGTCTTAGTGATTTTTTAGAGCTCTTTATATATTAAGAGTCTAGTCTTTTTTCTTGCCATTGCACATTTTTTCCAATTTCATCTGTTTATAGTGTTTTGTAACTAATATTTTTTAATGGTCCCATTGTATCACTTATTTTTTAATTATGTCTTTACTTTTATGAATATATAAAGATTATTTTTGTTTTAAATTATACAGAGATTATTTTCTGATTTTTTTAGGTTGCTGTTTAAATATTTTTACCTATGATTCACTTAGACTTTATTTTGAGATAGGACAACAATTCTTTCAGTGATAAGCTACCATCTGGTGAATTATCTCACATATCTATTGACTCAAAATGTCGCTTTTAGCATAAACTAAATATTTGGATTAGTTTCTGATCTTTCTTTTGCAGCCTATTGATTTCACTTTTACACTTTATATTTTGCTTCAACTTGCAGGACTTTATACTTCAAGAGAGAAGCTTAATCATTTATATTTAACATAATGAGCATTATTTTTATTTTATTTCTATGATCTTGTTTTACACTATTTCAATGCCTTCTTATTTTCCTTTACTTTTAAAATTTTGTTGTATGGGCTTTTATTGTTTTCCATAAATAGCTTTTCTTCTAGTGCCTTCGAGGAGATATGTTATCTCTTGTTTGATTACCATTGAGAATTCAATTTAATTGGCAATAACAAGAACACAACATTTGTGAGTCCTCTTTATGTCAAATAAAGAAATTAGTGAAATCATATGGTAATTGTCTTTCTAAGACTGGCTTATTTCACTTAGCATAATCCTCTCTAGCTCCATCCATGTCATTGCAAATGGCAAGATTTCATTATTTTTCATGGCTGAATAATATTTCATTGTATATATACATATATATATATATATACACTATATATATATACACACACCATATATTATATATTGTTTATGCATATTATATATTATATATTTATATATATTGTATGTATATATGTATATGTATATATGTATATATATGTATATGTATTTATATGTATATATATTGTATATGTATATTATATATATTTTATATATATATACATATATATGTGTGTATATATATATATATATATATATATATATATATAATGGACACTTGGGCTGCTTCCATAGTTTGGCTGCGGTAGATAAATCTGCTATAAACATAAGGGTACATGTATCTTTTTGAATTAACTTTTTTGTATTCTTTGGGTAAATACCCAGTTGTGGAATTACTGGATCATATGGTAATTCTATCTTTAATTTTTTGAAAAACCTCCATACTCTATGCCACAGCGGCTGCACCAGTTAAGAACCAAAACAAATGAACAAACGGGGGTAAAGAAAAGAAGGTGGGGGAGACAAACCGAGAAACGGACTCTTAACTATAGCGGACAAACTGATGGTCACCAGAGGGGAGGTGGGTGGGGTGTTGGGGGAAATACGTGAAGGGGACTAAGAGTATACTTATTGTGATGAGCAATGCATAATATAGAATTTTTGAATTACTATTGTGTATGCCTGAAACTAATATAACATTGTATGCTAACTACACTGGAATTAAAATTTAAAAAAAGGAAAAAGAAATTACCACTCATTTGACTTGATACTTTGTGCTGTCATCCCTTCCTAGGTTTGGGTTGATAGAATATGACTGTGATCAAAGAATCGACCTTGTCTATCCCTAAGTTGCCTCATCTCTGACACGGGCGTAATAAGAGCATTCCAGAGTTACTGTGGAAATCAAATGAGGTAATGTATACAAAGCATTGAGAACAGTGCTTGGTACATGGTAAGCCCTCAGGAACATTGCAACGATAAATAAAAAGATCTAATACATCTTTTGAAATTTTCAAATTATTATCCTCACATTGCATCACAAAACTTTTCATTTAGTGATTACTTGTATTGCCTTATTTTGGAATGATTTAGACTTTAGTTTCTACTTTACTAGTTTCAGAGCTTACAGTCTGCCCTTTCATACAGTATTTTCCTGGGTGCAAACTCTATTTTGATTCATCTCCCAGTTGGTTGGAATATTTCAACTAATTTTTAGGTTATTTAAATGCATTATAGCCGTATTGAGTTTTGCAAGAACCGGGAAAAAAATCGTGACTTGTACAAGTTTAGAGTTTGTTTTTTTCTCTTGTGTCTAGAGGTACCCTGCGTGTTCAGTTTCACAGAGTCGTCGGGAACCCCAGCTCCACCTGCCATGTCATTGGGTGCATTCCCAAGAAACAGAAGGGTGGTGCCAACACCATCCATCTTGTCTGGAAGATGAAGCAAGGAAGAGGAAAGCCCAAATCTGAGCATGGACCCTCCAAGGAAACTGCCCAGAAATTGCATCTACCACATTGGCTTACATCCCACTGGCTAGAATTTAATTACATGGATACAATGCAAGGGAGGCTGTGAAACAGAGTCTTCATTCCAAGTCACCATGTGCTCAGCTAAACATTTACTTCTGAGAGAGAAGAGAATAAATATTGGGATCAACTAGTTGGCTCTTCCAAGTCTGCCTTCTGGTCACCGGAATATCCATGTGTTGTTTTTCCCACACGTAGGGCATCCTCCTCTCCCACAGGAACATAGTCTCAAGTCCGGCCCAGTTAGTACATCCCACCTGACTGTACAATTCCTAAGTGGTACGCAACCCTTTCCATCAGATCTGGCATGGCTCCCCATGGGTCAGTAATTTATAACTTCAACCACAGGTGTTCTGTCCCTCCCATACCTAATCTGCATCAACGAAGAAGAAATGTGAAAATTAAAATAAAAGAAAATAATACTTTTAGAGGAGAAAAGGTCACTGGTCAGTGACTACTGTGTCTTTCCAATTCCCTTCCCCTCCTTGGTTGGATCTATGACAACGACCCAGGTCAGTAAGCAAGAGTCGTAAAGACTCTTCTTGTTGGCAGTGGGCAGGTTGCTTTGTGTCCCATCTCACGGACTCAGCCTCTGCTTCTTGCTCATTGTCCTCTGGGGTCACACTCATGGTAGGTTTGGGGAAGGTCTCTCCTTGTTCTTGAGGGTCTGGGAGTTGCCTAGAGGTTGAACAACATTTGTAGCCAAGCTAGTGATTTCTTTGGATACAATTCCTTCAGCATTTTAGTAGATGTTGTCTATTTGCTCTCCATCCATTCCATCTACAAGTAACCACCTGCCAAAGATCTGGTCCTGATATAATTATTCCCCCAGATCTGTTACCTACGGACCTCTATGCTCTGCCCAGCCCTTCTCTCAAGTCATCTCTTCGAGGATGATGACCTTGAAGTTGTTTGAGACAATAGGCTTCAGTGGTAACCCTGGGTGACCTGCCTGTTCCCACCAGCCTGGGACATGTCTTCTGGTCAAGAGCACTTAAGAGAAGATATTTCAAAAGGGATTTGGGCCCAGAGTTTATCTCTTATGAAGTCCAGATCCTCAGGTGGCTTCTTCGAACTGCTCCCATTTGGTCTGTAGTGGAAATTGTTTTGTTTAGTTTTCAGCCCTGCAAGACTCCGTGTTTCCAAACTCTCAGTCAGTTTAGACTGAAGACCACAGGGAGGAAATGTTTCTGCTAGAAGAGCCATGTTCCCTTCCATCCAGCTCGCAGCCGGACTAGTTGTGGGACAAAGTTCGTCTCCTTTGTGGGGTGTTGCTGACAACGGCAAGAGGCAACCAACACATCGACATCCTGACTGTTTCCTACCTTGTCCTCCAATTCGTCCTCCATCCCAGGGGCACAATATTGCCCTTCCTTTATTTTCCATCCTGTTTGAATAATGTTCGTGTCTCGTATTTGTCCCCTTTCCATAGCACCTTCTCTCCGATCTAAACCTGGGTGGTCGGTTACCAGTAGGCCACCAAGCCTGTGGGGGACCTGAGTGAGAGGAGATCCTGCACTCTGAGCCACGCGAAAGCTCTGCAATTTCACCCATCGATGGTGGCCAAGGAGAGTCCTCGAAACAAAGCATACAAAGCACTTTGAATTTTCAGTGTCCCCTCGCCTCCAGCCTCCCTCAACCCAGAAGCAACAGAAATTATAAGGCAAGAGAAGGTACGCTACGATTCTGCCCAGGCTGTCCTTCCATTATATCTAGTTTATAGCCTCACATTTAAATAGTGCCCTCCCCTTGACTGCGATGCTTCGAAGGACAGCTTTTCTGCTTCTAGGTTTCCTTATTCAGTTCATTCAGAGTCACAATGATGGGAAGGACAGGAAGCTGGTCCTCAAGGTAGCATTGTCATTCCCAAGTTCCCAGCCTGAACGTTACTCACAGGCAAGACGAGGTGGGAAAGGGGCAGCAGCAAGCTGACCTGCACGTAAAACAAGAAGCACAGGCTATTCTGGAAGGAATCCACAACAAACTGGGGGTCTGGCCTGAGCTTCTGTCCAAGAACTCTGTGTGGACAGTGGCAATAACGAGAGCAAAAAGCAATTCTTCAAGAAGAAATGGTCAGTGTATGATCAAATATAGCCTGAACATCAGATTAACAGAATCTAGGGACACCACACCGCCATCTTGATGCCTCCGCCATCTTGACACCACGGCCATTCTGGGATGCAGACGGCGGCTAACACAGATGCCATCAGGACAGTGGATTCTCTTTCTTTACGGTCAGCCTGGAATGCGGAACTGGAGGAACTTTGCACCGAAAAATCCCCCACATTTCACTGAATTCTTTCCTTATTTGAACCTCCCCTTTTGCAGCTTTGGTTAGTACCTTTGCCCATTTGGAAAATATTTTATGATCAGATTTTTCTTCTTCTTTTTAAAATTTTATTTATTTATTTATTTTAATGTTAATTTATCATTGAGAGAGAGAGACAGAACATGAGTGGAGGAGGGCAGAGAGAGAGAGAGAGAAGGAGATACAGAATCTGAAGCAGGCTCCAGGGTCCAAGCTGTTGGCACGGAACCCAATGCGGGGCTCGAACTCAGGAACCATGAGACAATGACCTGAGGAGAAGTCGGATGCTTAACTGACTGAGCCACCCAGGTGCCCTTATTTTTTAATTTTTTAAAGTTTATTTATTTATTTTTGAGAGAGAGAGAGAGAAAGCACAAGTGGGGGAGGGGCAGAGAGAGGGGGAGAGAGAGAGAGAGAGAGAGAGAGAGAGAGAGAGAGAATCCAAAGCAGGCTCCACACTGTCACCCGCAAACCCTGAGATCATGAGCTGAGCCTGAGTGGCGCCCCCTTATGATCAGATTTTAAGAGGATTCCATCTATGCCTGGTTGGGTTTCCTGAAACTAAACAAATAAATACATATCCACACATAAAGAAAGAACAATATCCAGAGAAAGCCAATGAAAAAGTCTTTAAAACTTGCGTGTGTGTTCGTGCCGATCGTGAGTCTTGATGTTTTACTCTTCCCCCTCTTCCTGGAGGGAGACTGTGCTGGAGGGCGGGCTGGACGTGCCAAACGCTGATGCAGAGTAGACCCAGGCTGGCCGCTGTCGACAATTCTTTGATGGGCCTCTTCTAGAAGGAAGATTGATGTGAGTCAGCAAAGCCCTCATTAAGTGAGTCACGCCATTAATAAAAGGTGCAGATTGCAGAGTGGTGTTTATTTCAGTGTTGATAGAAACTGGGACACGGTGGCCTTGAATCAAAAATAACCTTGGGCCAGACACATTGAACTTGGATCAGACCTGCAATCCCCGGCATTCATTCCTCCCCAAGGCAAACACAGCGTTGCCTTCCTTGTCCTGCAGATGAGTTATTCCTCATCACCAGTTCTTGCCCTGGGCTTGACAGCTTACAGAGCCCATCCACTTAGGACGGCCTTGTCCTAACTCGAGCAAGCCTTAAATAATGGCTAAGTGATATGCCTAGGTTTCGGCCGGTCCCAGGCCTCTGCTATTTTCAAGCCATGTGAAGCGAGTTGATTCATTAACCTCTTTAACTTTCAGTTCACATTAAATAACCTGTAAGTACTCTTGCTGGACTAACTCTCTCAGCTTCCTCATTTGGGCCCAATGTCCTTAAATTCTTCAATTTATTGGTGACGAGGGTGGTACCTCCACTGTGGGGCATGAAGATTACACTGTGTAATTTAATTAATGAAATCATCTCAATGGGTGGCACACCTCAAGAGCCCAAGATACGTTACCCCCTGAGATTCGGGGACCATAGACGTTGCGCCATTCACTGGATAAGGAAACTGAGTTGAGAAAGTTTATTCCTCCAAGATCATAGAGGTAGAACCAAATGGTGCTACAAGTTGAAACAAGCTCTTTACTTCACAGCCAGGATTCTCTCAAAGCCACTCATAGCACAGGTCTCTGAAGGATAGGCACGTTTTCTTTTACCCTGACCCTGCTCCCCTTCCAGGAAAAGAAATGGTCTCATACTTTCCTCTGGATTCTTCTTGGTTGACCGTTTTGTCCATATTCGCTTTGGTTTAAATGTCAGAGGCTGGGGACACCCTAGGAGACACGACAAGGTGCTTCCTACCTGCAGTCGTTATAGTCGAGTCACGAGGCCATCATAACTTGGCGTGATGGGTGGTACAGGTACCATACAGGTGGCACCTCACCAGCCTTGGTTGGGGAGTGAAGCAAAGAGGGTGATCAAAGAAAGTGTGGTGTTTAGTAGGTGGTCCAGTAAAGATTTATACACTGATTGCTAACGTCTCCTCAAGGAGATAGCATCGAAGCTAAGACCTGAAGGACAGTAAGAGTCAGCCAAGTGAGTGTGGGGAAGAAACCCGATGAGGCAAGGTATGATGCATCCAAGGCTACAGGGGAGAGGACATACCATGTTTGGGGAGATGCAGTTAAAGTGCAATGCCAATGCCAAAGGTCTAAAGATTTTAGACCTTATGCTACAGGCAGTAACTCAACATCCAAGAGGAGCATTTTGGCTTAAGTGACTTGATGCAGTCCTGTTGACATACCATTTATTTATTTTGGGGGGGGCAGAGAGAAGAGACAGAGAACCCCAAGAAGGCTCCACACTGTCAGCGTGGAACCCGACACAGGGCTCAAACCCACGAACCGTGAGATCATGACCTGAGCTGAAATCCAGAGGCACATGCTTAGTGACTGAGCCACCCAGGAGCCCCGATATCACTATTTTTTAACAGAGAGAGTTTGATGCAGAAGTAAAACATACCCCTTTGTAGGTTAAAAAAAAACAAACAAACAAAACTGTCTCATTACCAAACAAGGTACCCACCATAATTATGGTATACATGGTCCTTAGTTCAGGTCTAGCCAGCGAATAAATCTGTTTTGTAGATTTTTTTGGATACATTTTAAAGTTAAAATCTTAATAAGTTTAAAAAATTTTTTATTTATATTTGAGAGAGACAAGGACAGAGAGCAAGTGGGGGAGGGACAGAGAGCTAGGGGGACACAGAATCTGAAGCAGGATCCAGGCTCTGAGCTGTCAGGACAGAGCCCAATGTGGGGCTTGAACTCATGAACCCTGGGATCATGACCTGAGCCAAAGTGGGACGCCCAACAGACTGAGCCACCAGGCGCCCCAAAGCCCTAATAATTACAGAAGAAAATGTGGACGACTATTTCTATTTTCCTAGGATAAGTAGGTAGAAAAATGTAGCGAGACATTGAAAGATGTGCCTACATAAAATCAAAACTTTCTTGAGCTGCCACAAAAGAACTGTAAAAGCCAAAATATACACAGAATATTAACATTTTTGTAAGTAGGACAATAATTAAGTAATAATTTAATTAAATATTTTTAAAATCCCGATGCATAAATAGTTTCTAAAAATCAAAAGAAACAAGATGAGCAGATTAGAAGAAGAAACGTGGGCACTTGGGTGGCTCAGTCAGTTGAGAGGCTCACTCTTGAGTTTAGCTCAGGTCTTAATCCCGGGGTGGTGGGATCGAGCCCCGCATCGGGGTCCATGCTGAGCAAGGAGCCTGCTTGAGATTCTCTCTCTCTCCTTCTGCTCCTCTCCCCTATTCGTGCTGTGTCTCTCTTTCTAAAATAAAAACTAAAAACAATTTTAATGCATGCAGGCGATGAATTACATCTGTTTCACTAATGTACATATGCCAAGTGCATGGAACAGATCTGGCATATGGTAGGCACTCTTTGCTGAGTGAATGAACAGAGGACAGTCTTCAACTTCACTAGTGCTTTCAAAGAATACTTTCTGAAAAACCCTCAAGATTTACTTCCCAGTCATGAATTGAGTCAAGATTAAAGATACTGATAATATCTAATCACAGTTGGAGAGAATGTGGAAAGTTCCAACTATGATGTTCACTGAAGCACACTTTATTGATCATAAATTTAGAAACAACGAATCCCCACTAAAGAGGGGCTGATTATGTTCCTAGTTTACCAAAGTTTTTTTTTTTAATTTTTAATTCCAATGTTGCTGATGAGAGCATTGTTATTCATCCATTTTTTTTGTTCCTTATAGATATCCTTCTTCTCTCTATCTCTCCTCTTTCAAATCTTTATTTTAATGAAATTTTGTCACCATGCATCAAGATGATGACCCTTTTTCATTCAGTACTGCTCAACGTTTGATGGGTTCTCAATTCTGGCATTTTTTTTCTCTGTCATTACTTTCTGTATTTCCTTCTCTCCATTCTTGGGTCTATCCATCATATTTTAATTTTTATTCCATAATTATCTTTTTTTTTCTTTGTGATGAATATCAGATCAAGTTTTTACTCCAATATTAACTCTCGAATTTATTCTTTTTTTTTTATCTGTATCCATGCCGCTATGGTCCATATAATGGAGCTTTTGATTTTTGTGATAAAATTTATAACTCATGAGCTCTCTACTTGATTCTTTGTCCCTTTATAAAATTATCTATGGTGCCTACTTCATATTGGTGGGGTGGTAATTGGTGGTAATTATATATTTTTATTTTGTTAATGTTTGTTTGTTTTGAGATTGAGAAGAGAGCAAGCAGAGGAGGGACAGAGAGAGAGAAGGAGGGAGAGAATCCCAAGCAGGACCCACGCTGCCAGCACAGAGCCTGATGTGGGGCTCAAACTCACAAGCTGTAAGATCATGATCTGAGCCAAAATCAAGAGTCAGATGCTCAACTGCCTGAGCCACCCAGGTACACCTAGATTTTTAAAACAATCATTCTCATTGCAGTATTAAGTCTGTCCCCTTGACTAGTATATCAGTCAGCTATTGTTGTGATAATGCTGCGTAACATATAACTCTGAATAGCAGTGGCCCACAATAATAAGCATTTATTTTTCTTGTTCACAGGTCTGCGGACCAGGGTGGCACTACTCTAGATGGCCTTTGGCTGGGCTGGTGTCCTGAATTTAGGTGGGATTCAGGTCTTCCTTGCTTCACACTCTCCTTGGACCAACAACTACCTGGGGATATGTTTACCCCACGGTAGATCATGGGAAAACAAGAGACCAAACCAATCAGTGCAAGCATGTTTGAAGTCGTGGCTCACGGCCACATCTACTAGAAGTGATTTTTGTTTGTATGCTCAGTGTTGCATTTGATTTTCCTAACCAGTGTATCTGTGAGTGCTGTATTCGTTAAGCACTGTCTGTTTGGGCAGGAGGGTGGAACTTGGTGCCAGATTGGGTCTCCCCAAGCCCATCTCTAATGATTGTATAGCAGATGCTGTTCATGTCTCACCTGTGTCTCTTTGGCACACAGAGTTCTGACGTGCTGGGTTCATATTTGAAATTCTCATGACTCTCTGTCTAAGGGCTTTCTCTGGCCATGGTAGCTTGCTCAGCCTGTTCTTAGAGCAGGACCCAAAAGCCTGAAATGGGGGGCCAGTGAACTAACTCCCTCAACTGACCTTGGACTGGGAATGGATGAATCCAATCCTTATCTCACATCTGCTGTTAGAGGAATCCAGCTTAAGACGAAATGCATATCGGCATGCCTGGGTGACTCCGTCGGTCAAGCGTCTGACTCTTGGTCTCGCGGTTCATGAGATCAAGTCCCACATCTGGCTCTGCACTGTCAGTGGGATTCTGTCTCCCCCTCTCTCTGGCCCTCCCCCGCTTGTTCTCTCTCCCTCTCTCTCTGCCTCTCCCCCCCCCTCAAAAATAAATCAACATTAAAAGAAGAAAAAAGGTATATCTTGGTAATAAAGGTCAATGTAAGGAATACATTTCCTTCTTTATACTCTACAGAATTGTCTGCATGCTCTATACAATCAGGAAAAACAGCAACAAAAAAAACCCCACAAGTAAAACTCCTGTCATATCTGAATGCCCTGAACTTCCCCCCAATTTCTCTTAGGATTTAGACAACTACACAAATCAGATAAATTAATATGCTCCTTTTCCCCTAAAAACAAGCAAATTATTTTGGTGTCTATGGTGCAAATTATAATTTGGAAGAGGCATTGAACTGAACAGGAATAATCAAGAGTCTCAAAATTCAATAGATTTTCCCCAATTTCATCATAAAAAGAGAACATGAAGAGAAAAGCTGTCATTTCTTCAAAGTGCACTGATTTTTATGGGGAACATCATGTTCATCTCGAGAAAACCAATGGATATAAAGTTGCAACATTAGTGGGAATCATAGCCCATCCATCTATGTCCCTCCTAGGCACTCACGGCCTCCAAGAATAAAATGGAGGAGCTGTTCATCCAGAAATTCAACAAATTCCTCATTGTTCTTTGCCAGCCACTGGGACAGGCTGCAAAAAGGCTGTGGTAGAAGGTGCACAGTTCTCTGATATCAAGGTGCTGGTGGAGGGAGACAAAACACAGAAATACACGCACAAGGGTATTCAGCTTATGAGGAGTCTTTGGGGGAAATAAATGAGCATTAAAAATATATATTACAAAGAAAGAGAAGCTGCCAGTTATACAGAACTGCTCCTGGCTGAGGAAAGGACAGGGGTGAAGCCCCCACTCTGGCTGTTCTGGAAGAACAGAAGGGTTAAGGTTCCCATTTTGTGAAACAAACCAAAATACTCCCAAGCATAGACTGAAGCACACCAAACTGTTACGCCAACTCTTGGCAAAGAGAGAGAAAAGAGAGAACCCTCTCGTATACTGTGTGTGAGAATATAAATGGGTGCAGACTTTCTGGAAGGTGATTCCATAATTCCTACTTAGATTTAAAATATTCTTTTACTTTTTTCTTCATTTACTTCCATATGGCCTGAAACTTTATACTTATGTATGACTTCTACATTTAACAAGCTAATGAAAGAATTTAAACCTGTACTTTTCACGTACATATGCCATGTCATGACCATGGCAGTGCACGCATAGAGTGTGGGAGGACAGAGAACGACGGCACAGGGTCAAAAAATCAGAGACCGGGGAGTGCCTGGGTGGCTAAGTCGGTCAAGCGTCCAACTCTTGGTTTCGGCTCAGGTCATGATCTAATAGTTCATGAGTTCGAGCCTTGTGTCGGGCTCTGTGCGGACAGTGCAGAGCCTGCTTGGGCTTCTCTCTCTCTCTCCCTCTCTGTCTCTGCCCCTCCCCCTTCACAATAAATAAATAGACTTTAAAAGAAATAAAAATTAAAAAAATAACAACCAGAGAATGAACAGGTATCTCCAGACAGAATTAAGCAAAGAACCGAAGTCCCTTCTAGCAGCCATGAAATCGTTGGATCAAATGTAAAACTCGAACCTAGATGAAGCCAGCTCCATACCAATTTCTTGCTTTAATTAAAAGTGTATTACTTGAACTATGTCCAACCCGTGTCTTTCTGGAATTTCTAAGTCTGGCTCTTGGTTCCAAAACTTTACACCATTTATCGCACTTTACAGCCACCCTCCTAGGAAGGAACACAAGGTTGGTCTGTGTAAGTTAAACTTGCGAAAGTGTGTCAGTGCTGTTGTTGTGTTATTTCCCGTAGGTGATCCAGGAGGAAGCTCGGAGCCCCAAAGTGGCAGATCATGGAGGGCCGGTTTATTACAATCAATTTTTCAATAACTCCCAACTGGGCCAGATTCAATCCAATAACAAAAGATGAAAGTCTGAGTCTATTAAACTACCAGGTGCCTGAATTTACTGAAATCACATATTAATTTCCTTCCCTGATCTCACTGCTAAGCTGTGAAAGGGCTGTCCATGTGTCACGGAATCAACTATTCTGGGGTCAATTATGTTGAATTGCTTTGCTATTAATTGGATCACGGCCCAGCCGACTTAATTCAGTCTTCAGTCTGGAATGGCCTGCTATCCAGTCACCCCCATGTCCTCTCTCTAAAAGCACATGTCCCAAGAGCAACTATTTTATACTTGAGTCATAATGACCCAGTCCTGCTTCCCCCTGCCCCCACCTGAACGTAGCACCATCAATGTGATGGTTTATTACTTCCTGAGCCCGCCTTTCGATCTCCATTCTTTATAACCCCCGTTCTTCCAGAATGGAATTTTCTGCCACCTACCCCAGACTTCTTTCTTTACGAAGTTAAGTCCCGTTCATCTTTAGCACCTTTGAAAGTGCCCACATGCTCTCGCTGCAGTTTCCTGCTTTTAATGTTCTCAAAAGCCTGCTTTGCATCGTGGTTGACTGGAATGAGTCCAAGAGTCCTTTCAGAAGCAAGATGCATGGTATCCATTTTCACGGAGGAACAAGTGTGGCATCTTGAAGGAACAATGAAAGATTCTTCTTAGCTGCGATATTTTTTGCAGCTTTTAAAAACACCTGGATGCATTCTATGATATTCTTGATGGTCAGAATTTCTCCTTCCAAATATGGATCTAACCCACAGCTGGAAATAACATGTTCTCCAAATCCCCTTGCCAAAGAGCTAAATATCTTCCCAGCATTTTAAATCATTTAAAGGCACTTAACCACTCAAAATGGTATGAATTCTCCTTCCACTCACATGGAAAGCATTGCACAATTGACAAAGAGCATTAGAAGGGCTTCAGAACCAAAGCTAGAAAAAAAAAATCAGGAAAAGCAAATACTCTAGAGATTTATGAATGAAAACCTTTAACTAAACCAGAGGGAAAGGCTTATCGGGAATGAGGGAACAGTCCTCTATGGGTCTCACACCCAAATTGGCGAGAATTCATTTCTTCTGGCTGGAAAGACAAATGGACTTCTACAATAAATAAATAAATAAATAACATAAAACATGAACATCATAAGAACACATCATTTTTCTTTGTTTTTTTTTCCTATGGGAAGTAAACCAATTCTTAGAAATTGGTCAGTAGAGTATACGCTTGGGGATGGATGCATTTTTTTCCATTCCTCTAGACCAAGCCACTCTGACCTCTTACCTGATCAACTACAGCACTGCCCAGTTGGACTACGGCTCCCACTTTTGCAATGCCCACCCTTTCTCCAAAGAGCCTCCCAATCATATCACCTTCCTGTGAAACCCTCTAATGACTTTTCATTGTACTTAGAATAAAACCTAAACCCTTCACCATGGTCAGTAAGGTCACCACGCCTGTTTCTGTAGGTTCGCCTTGAACCACTTGTACTGAGTACGGAATTTCCACCCTGACCTGTTCTTAGAACGCGGTTTCCTGTTCCAACTCAGCCCTTTCGGACTCACTATTTGTTGCGTCTCAAGGACACTTTTCCTTGCTTTATTATTATTATTATTATTAGGAGATTCTCATCTTTCAAATCTCAGCTTAAATCTCATCCCATAGAAGGCTTCTCCAATCACCTCTCAGAAGCAGACAGCCCTTCACTCCCAGCCGCTTTGTATTACATTCATGGGTCTTCTACACAGCACTTATCACTACAGTTATACTGTTTACTATTTTTTCTTTATCTATTCTGGAATAGGGGTTTTGTCTTTTTACTCAGAGCTATATCCTCGGCGTTGAGAACATTGTCTAGTAAGTACACCTTGGATAAATATTTGTTAAATGGGTAAAGAATGAATTTAAAGATCCTAATCTTCAGCGTTCCTGATGATCAGAATCATGTGGGGCACCTGTAAACGTAGGACCTCCGAGACTTGGCTCTCGGAGGTATTGAGAGAGTGGGTCCAGGATGAAGACCGAGAACTTGAATTGTTAACAAGTACCTCCAGGTGCCTTTTGCCACGGAAGCTTGGGAAACACCTACTCCGGAGCAGAGATGGGACGACTTTGCTTTACATTTGAACCTCAACGCATCCTCATGCCAAGTAAATCCGAATATTTGGGGATGACGCTCAGGCATCCATTTTTTTTTCCTAAAACTCTCCATTATGCCAAAGTCTGTCCAAGTTTGACCATCACTCCTCTTAAACAGTACTTCTCACATTTTTACTTGCATATGCATCACCTGGGGACCTTGTTAAAATGCAGATTCTGGTTCAGTAGGTGTTGGGTGGAGCTTGAGATTCTGGGGTTTTTTTTGCCTGTTTGTTTCATCAACTTTTGGCGACGTTGGTGCTGGGTCTCCCTGGATCGCTCCTCGGGAACAAAGTTCTAGTGGACCCACAAATGGTACCGTGTGTGGTGTCTTCATTTGTTTGGGATGTTATAACAAAATGCTACAGGCTGGGTGCTCATTAACAACCGATGTTTATTGCTCACAGTTCTGGGACCTGGAAGTCCAAGATCATGGTGCCAGTGTGGCCAGATGAGAGCCCTTTCCAGGTTGCAGACTTAACGTATCCTCACTTGGCAGAAGGGACTGGCGAACTCTCTGGAACTTCTTTTAGAAGGGCATGAATCCCATTCATGAGGGCTCTACCCTCATGACCTAAGCACTTCCTAAAGGCCCCACCTCCTGTCACTGTCCTCTTGGGGATTAGGTTTCAACTTATGAAATGGTGAGGGGGACACAAACATTCAGACCACAGCATATGGTGTCATTGGCCACGCATACAGTGTAGAAACTTATGGAAAGAGTTTCTGCCCTGACATCACCGTGTTGTTCCAATGAATTATATTTGGTTATAGCTATGCTTTCTGTCTAGGGCTCTGGGCTGAGTAACACAACGCATTTGAATTTTCTTGACATTTTCATCCGTGAATACATGAGCGTCCACTTCATGTTAGGGATGTGCTTACTCTTCTGTGGATGGGAAAAAAATCACAAGAAAGCGAGCAATAAAAATCCTGCATGAAAAAAGTGGTATTTATGTGTCACAAATAATTTCACAGTCATCTTCCTCTGTCCTAAAAACAAATGAAAGCACTTAAAATTCTTCAAATATCTTAAATGGATAGGTTACCCAGCTGGATGATTATCTTCCAGGCACGTCCATGGTAGATAACTGTTTGTGATGGGGCTCAGGACGCACTGTCCCAAAATATGACACCTTGGCATATTGAATACCATAACTGAAGGAGTCTGAGAATCTGACAGAAGCAGGAAGCCCACTCTGACCTCCTCTCACCCTTCGTCCCTGAAATAGGTCATAAAATGCCCACATGAAAAGTGCCCTTCCTGTACTGAGAGGAAGGAAGACATTCTTATCGCCAGAGACGGGCAGTTGGGGGGGCCAAGAATCTGCAAAACCAAACCTCGTTAAACTAACTTTATCTTCCTAGTTACTTCTTTGCCATTTACTGCCCTTCGCTCCAACCACTTTGTCTTGTCAATTCTTCGTGACTTTATTGCTCCTCTGTCTAAAAGGCATAAAGGCTTTCTGATGTGGTCCGTTCTTTGGGTTTTCAGTCTTTTGTGAAGGTTCCCATGTACACGTCAAAATTCAATAACACGTGCGTGCTTCTCTCGTATTCTCTCTTTGTTGGTTTGAGATCCAGACCCAGCCAGGGATGCTAGGAGGGTCGAGAAAAGCTTTTCCCCTCCCCTATACTTGTAATCTTGGGTAAATAGCTCCACCGATGCATTAAATCTGAGTCTTGATTCTAGGGACACACACATATTGGTAAAGTCAATGATCAGTTTCTGGGTCCGGTCATTACCTATCACGGCAAGGCCTTGCTATGAGCAGAAGCCGTGATTGTGAGAAAGAAGTTTCCCTTGACTGGCTTTGGTCAAAGGCCATGTCTTTATAGTCAATTAGTCAGACCTTTGGCAGTTTCATCACTGAGCAATAGATCTGATTATCTTCTTAATGACTGACATAATCAGACCCTTTATTGATAAAGCCACTGCTTTGCACTCAGCAATAATGAGAGTTGAGGGAAAAAGAAATTGATCCCTTTGGTGAAGATTAATCTGTGCCCTTAAAATATCGAGCCTTTTGGGAAGGGGGGAGGTGACGTGATTCCATTTCTCTAGTGCGCTGACATCAAATGGCATGAACAGTCCTATTATTAAAGCTTGAATTAGAGGTACACAGTTATCCAGTGTGAGACAATTCCTCACGACTTGTACTCCAGGAACGAGAGACAGCTTGTTTTAAATCAATACAAAGAGCCAGGTAAATTCAAGTACGGTATCCTAAGCTCCACTGTGTGGAAAGAGACTCTCTCCGCTAGTCTACAGAGGTGGCCTCTTTAAGACAGAGGTATTATCACAGTGTGGAAATAAAGCCGGTCTTCCCACTTGCTAACTGTTCAGCATTAATCAAACTTCCTCAGTAATTACGGATTCAACTCTCTTAAGCCTCAAATTGAGCCTCGAAGTCCTTTCCATTTTCAGAAGCCTATGAATCTTCGAGAATGTTTCACCTGGCGTGCTCCTACAAGGGCTCAGCTTGGAACCTGGAGGCTTGTAGCTTTCAGTTGGTAGACCTTCTTTATTGGATGGTTTCTGACAGCCAGTGAGCTAACTGGATATTACCAGGTCTATCCCAACCTCTCCGACGGAGAGCCATAGCTTTGCTCTAGGAATAAAATGAAGACATTTGCCCTCTGAACTGGGCTCCGTGGGCACCTTTCACCGGGCGCAAATTCTCTTAACAAAATAAGAGGACGCATAGCCACATCCATGTTTATTCAGACCCTTGCAACCGACCCCGCTTCTCAGCACCCCTTTCAACACTGTTGTGAAAACGACAAGGTAATTGCCAAGTTCAATCTGCTTCCATGATGTAATAAATGGAAAGACCTGTGAATCGCTCCATTGCTAGACATTAAGGCAGGGGATGATGTCATTCTTTAAAAATAAATAAGCATAACCTAATGTCTTTTTATTAATAGCCAACTAATTGCTGCATCAGAAGAAGGAAAGCTTTGTAGAAGGGAATGAGAAACTGCCCCTGACATCATACCAACAGCACAAGAGGAACTTTATTCTCCAGGCGTACACCCATCCACACACGGGGAAAACGGCTCTTAAGTAACGAATCCCTAGATAACGTTGTAAGCAACATGAAAGCGGTGTGAGCAATCCGATTGGCTCACAGCTGGAAAAAATTAGCGACTGAAAAATGCCTGAGATGTGATACGATGTGTGATACGTGGGGGAGAGGGCCGGCCGGGGACGGAGGAGAGTGGGGCGGCTCTGTTTCCAAAGCGACCCCTCCCGCCATCCCTGGGAGCCCTTCCTTCCAGACCCCACAGCTCACCTGTGCGCTCGTGTGTTGGTTCACGCCCACGACCGCAGAGGCAAAGTCTTGAGTGCAATTTGGTTGAATGGAAAGAGAATCAATGAAAAAAAAAATAATAATAATAACACTCACCCATAGGGCAAGTCTAGGAGTCAAGGCACTATAGAAGAATCAGATTATCCAGGTATCCCGATTTTTAAGTATTTATGGTTCAACGAGCGGCATTTTTCTTATCAGTGGGTTCGGCCGCAGCACGCTTCACCCCGGGAGACTGAATTTGCGCCTTTTTTCGTCCACTCTCAATGTGTTTTTGCAATGATTCTTGCAACACTGGAGGAAAAAAAAAGAAAGAAAGTTCCATTCACAACTTCTGGAGTGTGTCCATCATATTTCCTACAGACGGACGTCATAAAATACTTGCTCGGATTGAAATACACGATTCATTGTCAGTGGAAACACAATCCCACATGCGTTACCACAGATAATGTTGATGGCAAGAGGCCTCTCATTTCCAACCTGGAATTTCACATGCTATGAAAGTCAACACGCACGCCAGGTAGGTGAAGCATTTCTACCTAGATCATTGCCCTGTAAGAAAAAGAGGTCAGGAAGCTATCATCAAAGGAAAACGGTCTTAGTATCTGCTTCCCAATCAGTGTTCTAATGACTGAGCCAGCCTTACATCTAGGTAACTTTTTTCCTTGGGTATCTTTTAACATTGAACCGCCACTGGAAGATTTACGAATCAATCAGAATGAATAACTTATCAAAAGAGCATGAAATCATTCTTATGATTGAGGACTGAGAATCAGGAACATGAGTTCAATGTGCCCGTCTAAGTCTCTGGTTCTTAAAGGGTGGCCGCCCAGTTAGAAATGCAAATTCCCAGGCTCCGTCAATCTATGAATCAGAAACCCTGGGAAGTTCAGCCACTTGCCCAATTGGACCTCAGCTGCCGTATCTATAAAATGAGCTGTTGGCAAAGTCCCTTGAGAACTAATATCATATGATTCTATGAGCTGTGGGTGCTATTACCCTAACCCCTGAATATCTACCACTGTCCTCTTATTTTCTCATTATGTATGTTATTGAGGCATTCAGGAGGGTAAGGGAGTCAGATAATACTCGAGACAGCCGCACAAGAAACAATTGAAGCCTTGTAGATAATGAGACCCTTAGCAAAAACTGCCTGTGACATCACTATCTGAGACAGGGAAAGTGATATGCGACCAACATGTCTAAATTCACCAGTCTGCATTCTCGGGACGTACACTAAGGATAGTGTAGTAATGTTAATAAAGGTGACAGTGGCTTCTCACATGGGGTATTCTCAAATAAATACTGAACCATTAAAGGGTAAATTCGGTGACTAGGTAGGACAGTGAGGTTTCATAATAGATGTATTCAGTAATAACATTATAATAATAAATGTAAGACCCAGCCCACTGAAAGCATTTTGGGAACCAGGTGGGGCTTGCCTAAGAGAGAAGAGGCAGCTTCAGGTTCATTTTGTTATTTAATGTTATTTTTTTTTTAAGTTTTTAGGTCTCTTTTATGGGAAATTTAAAACAGACGAAAGAGAGAGACAATGTAATAATGAGCCAACGTTTGGGGCAAAGGCTGTAGTCAGGAAATGTGCAAACAGGGTGGGTTGGAGAGTCAGGAAATGAGAGAGTAGACCCAAGAAGTCACAAGAACCACATCAAGAGCGCGACGCTCTCCTTGCAGAGAACACGGAGAAAACCCGTGAGGCTGGGCTCTGCCCTTGGCCTCTGCATGACTCATGCCAGGTGCGGGAGGCAAGCCCTGATAATATCACTGACATTAGTGAGCCCTGACCACTCTTCCAAATGCCTTACTCACTCTCCAAACACAATTGCCCAGGAGGCATTGATGATGTTCCTACTGTGTGGATGGGTAAGAGAGGACAGGAGGCTGGTAGCTTAGGGGGGTGGGGATTTGAACCCTGGCGGGTACCTTCCAGGACCTGAGCACTTATCCACTGAAAGGTCTCTGCGCCTTAGAGAGATCCCAGGCCGGTCCCCTCACTGTACAGAGCGAGGAGAAGGGAGAGGGCGCGGCTTCTTGCTGGCAGAAGATTCTTGTGACTTGTACAGGGCAACCCCAAAATAACATAGAGATTCTGACGCCCCACCCAAGACAAATTAAACTCAGATCTTAAAGGACTAGGGCCTGGCGTTCTTTTGAAGCTCTCCAGAGGATTCTAATGGGCAGAAAAGATTGAGAAAACACTCATGGTGGCAGGGCTCTCGGGCGTCATCTGTCATCTGCTTTGAAATCCCAACTCTGTCCCTGGACCAGCTCCTCACCTGTTTCATAGGGAAGGATCTTTCTGTTTAGAGGATTACAGTGAAGATAACCTTTTGAAGGCTTCTTATGCATTGCAGGTGCTCAACAAATTATAGCTCTCCTTCCTACTATTAGCTGCTGACATATCCAAAGTTAGAATAATGGATTTGATTTTACTTTGTTTTCCAATAAGCAGAGCAAATGATATCCAGCACTGGGGTCTTGGGCAGCACTTTGGAGTAATAGCTACCATATTAAAGGAACAGACTATAGTAATCAGGGCTTGTGATCTATAAAAGTCAACCCTGTTGACAAGGAGAGCTGAACACCATTGCCCTCCAGATGTCTTTCGTTTGTGCCCCGTAAAACCCAAATACCTCCATTCGGACCACGTGGAGAAATGTAAGTATTTTTTTTTTCCCTCCATAGTTGATCTACGAGAGCTTGCCCTTCTGGAAGAAACTAGTGAACCACGGCAAGTCTCAAGATAGCTTGTTCTCTGCCCTCCACGATTTGAAGGGCCTTTGGTGGTCACGAAGCTGACACATTATTTATCCCCTGGGTTTATGGGGGGGGGGGGCTCAGCGACGAGACACGGTTCTAAATTGAAAGGAAAGTTTTCAGATGGGCATCCCGGTCAATGCGTGAAAATCTGCCGGGCACCCTCCGACAATCAAGTGCAGCCTTGTTCTGGTTGGGTTGACCTTACCTGCCTGGCTTATTTGGCACGGCCTCCTCCCACACTGTAATTCAATATTTCTTTCGATTCCCTGATTCAACATGACCATGAGTGACTTTGTAATCCCATTCAGGGCTGAACGTAAGCTGAAGATCCAAGTCCCTCTAGCCCTTTAACGCTTACTGGTCACGGGAGAGAGGACATTTTCTTGCCAAATCACCACTCTCAAAACAAACTCTACACTAGAGGTCCTTTACGTCATGACTATCTGTCCAACCCACGCTGCGATGCCGTCCCCGGCTGCTGGACCATCTCCCACTTCTGCCCCGTTGAGGTTGTGTGTTGATTTCACTCCCAAGAGGGATGATGCTCTATGGGTATGAAAGTGATCACTCCAGAGAGTTTATACATTCCTCCCCTTTCTAGAAATCAGTCTTTGGTTTCTAAATACCTACGTTCACAGAACTTTAGAGCTGAAAGGGGCTGAAACATTCACTGGAGTGTCTTGAGAGAGTGAAAGAGTTTCAGCAAGGCTAAGTGATTTAGCAAGGTCATGGAAGTCACGGAATGAGCAAGCAGTCATCCCATGCTCAGATCAGTAATACCTCCTAGGATTCTCAAGCTGCCTCTAAGATTTTTAATTTTATATTTTACTTTATGAATTTTTTTAATGTTTTCATAACGGAAAATCTTAAGCCTATATAAAACTAGACAGAATAGTATATGAGTCCTCAATACCCAAATGCAGCAACTATCAATGATGATAGGTCAAATTTGGTCAATCTTGTTGACCCAGCATGGTCAGTTTTGATGTTATTATGGTCACCCATGTTTCGTCTATACCCTACCACGTCCCCATATTAATTTGTAGTGTAACAAATGCTAGATGTTACATTACTTCATTCATAACTATTTATTATGTTCCTGTAAAAAAAAAAAGGAAATGCTCTTTTAAAAACGTATAACCACAGAACCACCATAGTATTATCATAGTTAAAACATGCGTTCTCCGATACACTCAAATAGGCAATTTTTAAATGCCATGTAGATGTTACTTGTTCCCAATACTTTGTAGAACCATCATTTTAAAGCATTAAGAAATGTAAGATATATCGTGTCTGGAGTTTCAAACTCTGACTGAATGACTTCAGAGTAACAACTACCAATAATGGAAGAGGTTTAAACAAGAATGTTATAAGGTCATGTGTGTTTTAGAAAATCAGACAGCGGGATCACTGGAGAATACCACGCTCAGGAAAGAAGATTAAGGATGCCTAATTTGAAACCGGAAAATGAGGGCTCAGACAGAATTTAAAAGGGGGAAGATACACAGTAGAGAGAAACAGGCTTAAAATCTCAGATGCAAAATGTGCAAGGTCTACGTGTGAGAGGCTGAACAGAGCATTTGTTTACAGCACAAGTTCTGGAACCCTACAAAATACTGAATGATATGATTGGATAGTTCGGTTGGATCAGATCCTGAGAGTCGTTAAATATCAAGCTCAGGGTTTTTCGGCTTATCTTTGCATGCACTGGGGAGCCATCGAAGGCCATTGAGCTATTATAAAAGCAATTTAGCTTCATGGAGAGTGGCAAAACAGGAATATAACATTTTGTCATTATTACACAAAATAAATTAAAGCAGAAGTAAGACCTATCTATCTCCATACTACCATCAGAAAAGATAATTAGGGAAAAAAGTATAATTCAAATGATAGTCACCAACACACTGTAGATATTACGATTTTTCCAGGGACCTTCTAACATCATTTGTCAGCAGACATCAAATTAAATTGGCAAAGAAAAAAAAAAGAAGAAGAAGAAGAACATGACTAGCTTATGTCTCCAGTAAAGATATTTGAAGTTGTTTATTGAACTGGAATTCAATCTCCATAATTTTGTGGCTCCCTCTTTTCATCCATAATAATTCATCTCTATAATTAAAGCCTAATGAACCAAACAATTTCTCTTTTCATAATCAACCTCATCTGGGTGAGTGGCCAACATGAAAACACAATCTTTCCAGTAAGCGGAGTCAGCGCTCCCACTCTTTCTCTTTCTTTTGAAATTTCACATTTACCCCCCATTAATTAGCTTTATTTCCTTAAGAATGCTAGGATGTCGTCAAGAGTGCCGGTAGGGATTCCTGATCACCCCCAGAACGTGAACAAAGCTACGTTGTTAAGAAATGAATTAACTGATGCTACGCAAAACCTAAGAACGTGTGCTGTCACTGTGACCTATTGAGGGCCTTCGGTCCCCCTTCCATGCTTTGTCACTAAATGACGCTCTGGTTCTTGGGAGAAGGATGGCCAAATAAAAAGATGAAATCTCCATCTTTGGGCCCTCATTTAAAATTTAAATATCTCTTGGACATGTAAGGCTTTAAGCCATCATCAGCTAATGTCTTTGGGCATGATTAGCTGACATCCAGCCGGAACCAAAAAGAAGATTCAGTCTAGGCTCCTGTTGGAATGGGGAGGCCCAGCCAGGAGAATTGCAGAGGTAAAGGCACCATAGACAACGTCTTCGGTCTCTACAGCCTTGCAGAGAGCCACGGTCAAGTCTCTTCCAAGCAAACCACTGCCTCCCATTGGCATTCACGCCAGAGGCCGCCAAACCCAAGTGGGTAACACATCTGCTGGAAAATTTTGTGTTGTTGAAATGCTTGGAAATGACATTCTAAATACATGCTTTACATACAATACCCTTTGTGCGGGGAGCCTCAATAGCTCAGGGCCCTCATGACCTCAGGGTAGCCCATAGCTGTGACCTCTTAGCCCTACTGTATGATCCTTAAGAAGCTCAAGCCAACAGGGATTTGTTATTTCAAAGTTTTGGTTGTTTGAACGGTTTTTAACTTTATTTTTTTGCGAGACAGAGAGCGCAAGCAGAGGGAGGAGGAGGAGAGAGAGAGGGAGACACAGAATCCAAAGCCATCTCCAGGCTCCCAGTTGCCGGCACAGAGCCCAAGCGGAGCCTGACGTGGGGCTCGAACCACGAACTGCGAGATGATGACCTGAGCCGAAGTCGATGGCTCGACAGACTGAGCCACCCAGACGCCCCACAAGCCAATATTTAAAAGGGGCTATTTCACAGGAAGATACACATTTCTAGCTTCTCTTGGAAAATGGGGAGATGTGGGAAAACGGGCTGTACTTACCAACGTGTGGGCTCTTAGGAGCACACCAAAGGGAGGCGTGTTCCCCATTTCCTTGCCCCAGTGCCCCCCCCCCCGCCACCTCTGAAGCTGGGTCATTAGCCATTCTCATTACCCTTAAACTGATTTTTTTTCCTCCTTTAGTAGAGACAGATTTTCTGATACAGATGCGTCCGTACAAAGTGGGACACATGAAGACAGCGAAGGTCTTTTCCTAGGTCCTACCTGTCTGGTTCACTTGCATTTCTCACCTGGACCTCAGGAGCATTTGAGCTTGTACCTCTGCCTCCAGACCTTGTACGGGAGGACAAACTTTTCCTCGACCCGTTTCGGGTGCCTGGCCGGGTCTCACAATTAAGCCAACACAGATCAGCAGGAGAAAAGCATACACATTTATTTAATAGAAGTTTTACCCAAGAGGCTTCATACAGAAATGAAGTCTTGACAAAATAGTTAAGCTTGCGGTAATGCGAGGCTAGGTTTGGTCAATTGTTTGCAGCCCCTGTGTCTCCAGAGATAAGGATGCTCCTTTCCTCCAGGCATAAGGAGGGTACCTCTTCCCCGCTGGTTGTGTGACCTGTCTTAGGAGAGAAGCGTGGGTCAAAGGGACCTTCCCGCTTCTGTGGTTCTCTCTCTGGAAAAAGCAGATGTCATAGTTTAGAGTAAATGTTAAAGATCTTACTGGCTTTACGCAGTGCTTCCTGACTTGGGCAGCCTCCCAGCCAGCAGATAGAAGGGAGCTCTGAGGAGCTGTAAAGACTTTTCTAGACTGAGGAAGGGGAACAAGGAAGTCACAGGAGGGAAAAAGTGGATTGGTTACCGGTTATTGGTTATTGTCTCCTTTAGGGGATGGCAGGGGTCTACCAGGCGGGTGGCCTCGCTAGGGCTGATCAGGTGATTCCTGATCCGTTTAAGATTCTATTTCGGGGAGAGCCGAGACTATAATTAAGTCTCAGTTTGGTGACGTGGGGCCTAGCAGAAGTGACTCCCACTGGCTCCTATTTTTAGCATCTCAAGCTTCTTCAGCTTAAGATATTCAATATGGCAAGGTGCCGTATTTGGGCTCCTATGATCTGAGCCCCATCAATGGCAGGTGAATTCTTTCAGGGGGCTTTGCTTTCAGGCAGAGAAGGGGAATCCGGCAGAACCTGCCTCCTTCCGCTGTGGGTCCTCAGGTGTCTTTGGCGAAATAAGCCTCATGCCACGAGGGAATATTCGGAGCCCCTTCAAGAGCTTCTGGGGGAGAGATTGGCAAGGTTATACGGAGTCACAAGACGGTGTGAGCCACACCGCGATGGGACAGAGCCTGGGTGGTTCAATGTGCATCTCTAATCTGAAAAGGCAAGGACCGAGGGTCGGTGCTGGAGAAGTAGCAGAACTTCTGCTTTATCAGCACGAATGTTATCATTTACGATGTCTTCTCCGTTAGCCCCAAATCAGGAACTAGGCCTCTGTGGTTCATCACTGTACCCCCAGGGCCAGACACGTAGGTAAATCCCCAACAAGCACCTGTGGCTTGCCATTCGAATACTAGGCTTCGTCATAAGGAGAGAATGTTTCACCAGGTAGGTTTCTTTTTTTAATCTTATTTGATAGAGAGAGCAAGCAGGGAACAGGGGCAGAGAGAGAGAGAGAGAGAATCTTAAGCAGGCTGTAAGCCCAACACAGGGCTCGATCCCACGACTTTGGGATCACGATTTGAGCTGAAACCAAGAATCAGACGCTCAACCAACTGAGCCACCCAAGAGCCCCTGTATTTTTTTTTCTTTTCTTTTCTTTTGGTTGGTTGGTTTTTTTTTGGGGGGGGTGGGGAGTTGGTTTTTTAATATTTTGAAGATCTTTCAGAGGCTTCTCGCCACAATCCGCTTCACGTGCTCTTTGGGAATCCAGGAAGCCGTACCTCTAATTTCGCGCACTCTACAAAAACCACATCCAACCTTACGTAGGACCTTTGCAAGTTCTCTGAAAGGCAAGTACGGCGCGTTGACCGCAGGCATGGAAACAGCCTCTCACCCCTCCCTGAATCTTCGTCTCGTGCAACGTGACACCCCAGAAAATCCTACAACGATGTGGAATTTGCTCCCCGCTCCTTGAATTCGGCCTGGCCTCGTGACTCACTTTGGCCAAGAGCGTGCAGGGCACGTGACCGTGAGCCCGGTCCCACCCTACGCCTCTGAAGGTTTTGCACACTTCCGCCCACTGGGAAATCCGCAGGGTCCTGGGAAGAAGCTCAGGTGAGCGGGCTGGATAATGGAAGCTCCCTGGTCGAGTCAACCCACTGGAACAGCCAACCCACCAGACACGTGAGTCAGGCCATCCTCCACCTGCCCCTCGGTGACATACACCTGCCCCTTGAAGACCTACAGGAGTCAGCCTGGCACAAATCACCAGTCAACAGAGGGACCCAAACGACTGGTTGACTGGTAACTGATAATGAATGTTTTAAGTCCCCGGGCCTTGGGGCGGTTTGTCATGCGACAACAGCCAACTGATACAAGAAGGAAAAGTGATTCCCCTTCTCTGCTTTTCCTCATAATCTACACCTTCTTCCTCTCCAAAGCATCCTCTCTCATTTTTCTCCTTGGTGCCTCTCTTCCAATAGCCTTTCTCCATTATTCATCCTTTTAAGACTGTGGTCATCTTGCCTGTGGGTTTATACGTCACCACCGAGAACCGAAAATGGTTTCTGAATACATATGAAAAGGCATTTTTTTTTTTTAAGGGAGAAGCCTATCGTGCAGGAGCTAATTGTGTGTGCACGGTTGAATGACTAAACATGCCCCGGAGAGGTTCCACGGCATTCCATCATAGCTTTTGCTCATAACAGGAAACACACGAACAATGTGCACAGCCTGATGTGAAAGAGACTCCAGGTTAGTGGCTTTCTAGATTGCTGTTCACGGGGAGAAGAGATGTGGGACACTCCCATCTTTGCAGACAGACCCGGCTTGCGATCAGGGCATGTTTCCTGCCTCGATCCAGATGGGCACGCTCTTGAGGAGGTAACGGAAAGGCAAATTTTGACATCAGAGGGGACGGAGGCCCTGGTCAACAGAATCGCATCTGTCTGTCCCAAACAGCCATATCTCCTTCATCCTTGGGACCCATTGCTTGGTGTTCCCGTGAGACCTAACCTACCCCCACCCAGCGTTATCACTGGGGTCAGTACCCAGATTCAAAGGTAGCGTCATCTGTGCTGAGAAAAAGAGATACACAATTGTTGAGACCAGCCATGAGCCCGAGCAAAAGAATGCATCTCTGTGTTTCTGCAAAAAAAAAAAAAAAAAAAGTGCCAGTAATTATTATCTGCAGTCTAATGTTTTCAAAGGAGTTTCTAATTATTTATGACACAGAATCCTTATAATGTGAAGTAACTGATGACTCACTTGAAGTCATAAAGCATTTTAGTGGCTGAGTGGCTAGCCACCGACGTTTTCACTTCCTTCATTTCATTAATTTAACAAATATCGTTTGATCGTGTGGCATTTATAAAGCAGGACTCTCCCTTCCCATACTCTGGATTTTTTTTCCTGGAATTCTCTTTAATTGTTCATTTTTCTAACATAGGTGTGAAGTCTGAGTGGCTAATTTAACTGAAAACTGTGTCTTTTAGGAAGTTATACACTTAAAATCTGGTACCGGTCTAACAAAGTGACAATGCATATCACAAGAAACAGCTGAGCACATTAAACAAAAAATAGTGATGTTGACTTTTGGTTAAGTAGAATACGCCAGAGGAAGAGAGCGGTGTTTCCCCAGGAAGCCCACGTGGGACATCTACATACAATGACAGGTACTGCAAAAATGATGAGCACCCTACGCTGGCATAAATCCTTTTTGATAAGTGGCAAAGCATTTCTGAAAAGCAGAGCATGATTTGAAACTTTAAGAGAAAAAGAAATGGTCCTGGGTTGCCGGGGGACAGAAGGCAACATAAGTAAAGCATCTGCATTTGCTAGGGAAATAAAACCCTTAAAAGGTGGGGTTCAAATGCTTGCAGTTCTATACGATCTGTTACCAGCAGGTCAGACTAAATCAGGGCACTGTCTGTCTTCAACTCAGTCATCTGATTGGAAACAAAAGATCTCTCCAGAGACTGGTCGGTGTCAAGATGCCAGATGTGGGAGAGCAGAGCAGAGAAAGGGAAGCTGAGGGGTGGTGCAGAAATGTACATGAAATTCAAAGAAATTAACAAAGCCATGTCTGCTGTGAGTGAGGAGTGAGGGCTCTGGGTCTTAACCCTGAGTGCGATGAGATAAGCTGGAATTCTGAAGTCAGCAGGCAAGGGAGCTGTTTCAAGAGAAAAAACGATGCCAGTGTGGACCTCGTGGGTGTAGTGAGGCAGAGCAGAGCGCCAGAGTCTGCAAAATGTCCGCCCCTTCTGTGTCCCTAACAGCATCCTTCCTTTCCATGTAGAGCCCCTGCCTTAGTGACTTCCCTGGCTTTGCCTTTAAGATCCCAAGCACGTTTCCATTGTGGTTAGTGCTGTCTGCCATCAGGGACTTCCTTCCGTGGATCACCTCCCATGGTCCCCAAGGTAGGCACTAATCAGGTGCAATTCACCCCCACCCCCCCTCCACCCACCCACCCACCCAGTGAAGGCCGACCCTCTCCGTCTCCAGAAGCAGCTGTGGCTTTTCAATGTGAGACCCAAGCTAGAGCTCTGGGAAGAAAGGTCAGGGAAGTGAAGGCAGGGACCCAGAAAAATCCAGACAAATGATTTTTTAATGGAAAAAACTCCCTGATATACGCCCTCCTCCCCTGTTCCATATTCCTCTGGTCCCGGCCAGAACTGGTTCTGGAGCTGGTCCTAGCATTGTGTTTCTCGGTGTGTTGTCTTTGTGTCAGGGTTGGCTTAGGTGCTTTCCAAATGTGAAGATTTCCATGCCTAGTTCTTATCCGATGGAATCGGACATCTGTGGGTGGTGCCCAGGACCCTGGATTATTAGCCAGTAGTCCAGACCCAAGGATGTTTGAGAATTGCCCGAGTATTTCAGGACGTGGTGATCAAAAGTTGGAGGCAGTTCCAGAATCTTCTACAGTTATCAAAATTGCACTGTTTTCGTTCCACCCGTTCGCTGCACCAGCCTCCAGGGAGCGGGGTCCTCTTTCCCACTTGCCAACCATTAACATGAAACAAATATTTATTGAGAGCCTACCATGCAACAGGTACTTTCCAGGTCCACAGAGACTGTAGAGCTACAATTCAGATAAAAATCCGTGCTTTCACAAAGCTAAAATCGGAGGCGGAGGGAACAAATGATAAACAAGTAATGGGTAATACAAAGTGGTAACTGTGTCGAGAAAATGAGGCATGAACAGGGGGTGGGGGGCAGAGCTGGAGTGGAGTTAGGGCAGGGGGTGCAATTTGAAATAGGGGCCCCAGGAAGGCATCCTGGAGAAGAAAACATCTGAGCAATGACTGAGTGGAGAAGACACGATCATGTGTGGGGCTGCCCAATAAAATAAGGACACTGTTACAGACCGAATTGTGTCCCCAACATTCACATGTTGAAGCCCCAACCTCCAGTGTGAGCGTCCAACTTCCACTTAGGTCATGATCTCACGTTTTGTGAGTTCGGGTCCCGCATTGGGCTCTGTGCTGACAGCGTAGACCTTGGAGCCTGCTTCAGACTCTGTGTCTCCTTCTCTCTCTCTCTGCCCTCCCTCCCTTGTCCATGCATGCTCTCTTTCTCTCTCTCTCTCTCTCTCTCTCTCGAAAATAAACATTAAAAAAAATTTTAAAGGGGTGGTCAAGATCAAAAGAAGGCATAAAGGTGGGGTCCTAATCCAATAGGGTTGGTGTCCATCCAAGGGCAGGAAGAGACACCAGGGACATGAGCCCATAGAGAAAGGGCTGGGTGAGACACAGCCAAGGAGAGAGGCCCCAGGAGAAACCAACCCGGTCATCACCTTGATCTTGGGCTTCCAGGCCCAGGTCTTAGATGGAAACGAGCAACGTCACCAGAAACTGGAGGCAAGGTGATCCTTGTGAAAAAGTAACTCGGAACTTGGCTGAATTGTGGTCTAGAGCTTTGCGGAACTAGAAGTTGTAAGCGACGTACTGGGGAGTTTCGCTGAGGAGATTTTTCAGTGAAGTCTCGAAAGCTTGGTTTCTTGGGGCTTATAGTGAAATGTGAGATGCCTTGAGGATATTGTGAAACAAAGAGGAGACCCAATATGAATATCTGGAAAATTCTCAGCCTATTCGTGTTGCAAAAAAATGAGAAAAGCATGTCCTAGAGAGAGCACCCAGGGTGTTGCCAGAGAATCATTTCAGAGCATCAGGCCAGAGGATTGCTGTCGAGCCCTAAGACTGAATGGAATCTATCTTGCTAGATTTTGGACCTGCCAGAGACCCATACCCTTTTCATCTTTCCAATGTCTCCTTTTTGGAATGGGAATGCCCATCTCATTCCTGCCTCACCACTGTAGGGTTTTTTATTACTAAATTTTTTAAATGTTTATTTATTTTTGAGAGAGAGAGACAGACAGACAGAATGCGAACAGGGGAAGGGCAGAGACAGAGGGAGACACAGAATCCGAAGCAGGCTCCAGGCTCTGAGCTGTCGGCACAGAGCCCGAGGCGGGGCTCGAACTCACGAACCTCGAGATCATGATCATGACCCGAGCCGAAGTCGGACGCTTAACCGACTGAGCCACCCAGGCACCCCCCACCATTTGTGTTTTGAAATCACATGACTTGTCCGGTTTCCCAGGCTCTTGGCTCAGGATGAATCTTACATCGAGTCTCACTCCTGCCTCACTTAGATGAGACTTTGGACTTCTAGCTGCCGCTGGAGTAGGTTAAGACACTTGGGGCTGTCAGTATGGAGGTGAATGTATTTTGCGCGTAAGAATTACGTGAATCTGGGGAGTCCTTGGGTGGAGTGTTGTGGATTACACTGTCCCCACTATCAGCTCATGTGTTGAAGCCCCAAGACCCAAGGGCTTAGGTCCCAACCCAACGGGAGTGGGGTTCTCCTAAGAAGAGGAAGAGACACCCAGGAAACACATGCACGGAAAAAAGACCATGAGAGAAGCCAAGTGCAAGCCAAGGAGGAGAGAAGCCACAGGAGAAACCAAACCTGCCAACACTTTCATCTTGGACGTCCAGCCTCCGGAACTGTGAGAAAATACATTTCTGTTGTATAAGTCACCCCGTCTGTAGGATTTCGTTACAGCCACCCAAACCACGTAATACCCAGTTACACCTGCATTTCCTATAGAAAATAAATTTTTACCACACATGCTACATACTTACACCAGGACGTTATCTGTTGGTATGAAACTTAAATAACAGTGGGCATCCTATATTTTTATTTGCTGGATCTGGTAGTCCTGGCTCTGTGAGTACGTGGGAGAAGAGAGTTCTAGACAGAGCGGACAACACGAAGTGCGGGGTGTGCTGGGGGGAAGCAAAATTAAATTTTCTTAATGCGTTTTTTGAGAGAGAGAGAGAGACAGAGTATGAGTGGGGAAGGGACAGAAGGAAAGGGAGACACAGACTCCGAAGCAGGCTCCAGGCTCCGAGCTGGCAGCACAGGGCCCGAGGCGGGGCTCGAACTCATGAGCTGTAAGATCATGACCTGAGCCGAAGCTGGACGCTTAAGTGACTGAGCCACCCAGGCTCCCTGGGGGAAAGCAAAATTAAGCCTGAAAGGGAATGGGTGAATGAAAGATTGAGAAGGGAGGTGTCGCAGTCAGGTGGCCAGAGAAAATTCGGGACACCCTTACACGATATGTCAGACTAACGTACTATCTACTCTTTGTTCATCCAAAATTCAGATTTAACTAGGTGTCCGCCATATTTCCTTGGCAAGTTTGGCAATTTTAGGTGGGGAGTGGATCCTGTGGAGCCGGCTAGCCATTAGAGGAGTTGGACTTTTACCCTTCCCGAGACAGCCAGCAAGTGGCTGACTGTTGATAGATCCAAGAAGCCAAATCCAAGTAGCCCCCCAAACTCCTAAGAGCTCTCTTTCCTCTGAAGGTTTTGGTAAACGATGTTCTAGTTCGGATCTTCTGCGTGAAGCAAAGATGGTTTTATGGTTCCCCCAAATCCCAGGTAAGCCCACCGTAACTGGAATTGGGAACTCATAAAAAGGCTCACGCCGTCCCCATCGTGCACCACGAGCACTGTCCCATGTGTTCCGATTTTTGGAGCTCGCTCCGGTCCCCGTGGGCATACCTGCGTGCATACCGCTTGGAAGGAAAGAAAGGAGGGTCAGGCTGCCTTGTTTAATTAAGGCTTTCTAATTGGAAACTTTCTGTAAATCAAAAATCTGATTCTCCTGGTTAATTTTGCTCATAAAACTTTGCAAATTAAAACCTAATGGAAAAGGACTAAAAAAAAAAAAAAAAAAAAAAAAAAAAAAAAGAAAGAAAGAAAAAAAAAAGTAAAGCTTTGAAAAATTCCCAAACACCGCCATGAAAACCCGTTCTATTTGTTCAGAAAGTTTACTGGTAGGAAAATCTCATAACCTGTTTAATCCCCTGCAGCTGGGAAAAGCAGTTACGGTAGATGAGAGAGGCTGCTGGAAGCCTTTTGCAAAGAAGAGGGGGCACAGAATTTCATTTCACTGGGAAGCATCACTGTTCGTAGCCTTAGGCAGAACCAACGCTTTGCTTACCGGTAGGGTGAAATATGGATTAGGACTTCGTTCCTGCTCTGACTTCCAAGATCGTGTAGACTTTACTTCTCTTACAGGTGCTAATGAATAATGAGACGGTGGCCTGGGTGGTTCAGTCAGTTAAGCGTCTGACTCTTGGTTTTGGCTCAGGTCATGATCTCAAGGTTGGGGAGTTCGGGCCCCATGTCCGACTCCGCGCTTACGATTCTCTGTCTCCCTCTCTCTCTCTCTCTGCCCCTCTCCCGTTGTCTCTCTCTCTCTCTCTCTCAAAAATAAATAAACAAGGCTGTAAAAAACAATTTTTTAAAAAGAATAATGAGGTGGAAAAGTTTTGGAGAAAATTGAGGCATGATGATAGTAGAAATGATTGAATGGGAGCAAAGTGAATGTACGTATTACTTGGTTTTCCTACGTAAGTTCAGACACAGACATGTAATATTACCGAGTTAGTCATGTTTCTAAAGCAGAAATTGGTTCCCGACAGTTTAGACATTGAGTCAATGCAGGTATAACACACTCAAGAATTGTGTGTTGAGTCGTTTATTAATTATTTTTAAAAATAACGCAATTTTTGAATATCTTAGTTAAAGGAAATTTTCTTCTGATTACTTCACTTATTTATTAAATTTCTAAAAAATTTTTCTTAGTTTTGAGAGAGAGAGAGCCCACATGAGTTGGGGGGGGGGGCAGAGAAAGAGGGAGACAGAATCCAAAGCAGGCTCCAGGCTCTGAGCTGTCAGCACAGAGCCTGACTCAAGGCTTGAACTCACAAACGGTGAGATCGTGACCTGAGCCAAAGTTGGACGCTCAATGACTGAGCCATCCAAGTTCCCAACTTTTAAATGAAGCTAGCATGTCCCCATGGACTTCTGTGATTTTGGGGTACGCCCAGATTTCCCTTATGCATTCTTTTCCTGGAAGCAACCTTCTTCTTCTGGGAGAGCTGGTGGGCACACAGCCGTGCTCTCAGGGGCAGATGCCAGGTCTATTCTGGGTCAATTAATACAGCTCACCAGCTGGGACACTGTGGAGAGTCTAGAATATGGACGAGGAACCCAGACTCTTCTCCTGGGGATTTCGTATGCCCCAAGTGGGTAGAAACAGACTTGCTCATTTAAAATGGTATAAGGCTGGGGGCGCCTGGGTGGCTCAGCGGTTAAGTGTCTGATTTCGGGCTCAAGTCATGATCTCATGGTTTGTGAGTTCGAGCCCCACGTCCGGCTCTGTGCTGACAGCTCAGAGCCTGGAGCCTGCTTCGGATTCTGTGTCTCCCTCGCTCTCTGCCCCTCCCCTGCTCGTGCCCTGTCTCTCTCAGTCTCTCAAAAATAAATAAAAACGTTACAAAATTTTTAAATGGTCCAAGGCTGTAGCTGTCAGGTCTCTGTTTTTTCCTTGTGGAGAAGCACTCTACAGAGGTAGAGAAAAAAAAATGATCCCAACACATAGACAAGTAGAGACTAGAGGGATAAGTTGATCAACAGATTACTCAAAGATGACAAGTAAATCAAGAGCGAATCACGTTCATTTCATTCTTAGATTCAGTCACTCCTGAACCCGTTTTGTTCCTGTTCTCTATTTACGGGAGCCACTAAGTTTCTTTATGTTTTGTTAGGCAGAGTTTCTGTCTTTGAAGCCACGAGCCCGGACTAAATGGAAGTTAATTCCCTTGCAATAGATATGACTCAGGTTGTATATAAGAAACGAAATCTACCTCTACATGTGTATGTATACAAAGCTCAGCGTCTCTTTGGCCCCTCAAATGATCACTTAGAAAAGATAGTGCCATGATAGTTTTGAATCCTTACAAACTCTCTAACACGGTGTCTGCTTTCCCAACCACTTGAAGCTGAACACCACCACGCCATTTGGGAAAGACACATTATCCTGAAACAGTTGCAATTCATGTCAATTTTGGATTTTTTATAGGGGGCACCTGATGTAATCTATTTTTGTTTAAAGGCAAGGAAATCTAGGCACATACAGTGATTATTCCTGGGGGGGGGTATCAGATTTATTTTTTTAATTTTTTAAAACATTTACTCAGTTTTTGAAGAGACAGAGTGCGAGTGGGGGAGGGGCAGAGAGAGAAAGAGACACAGAATCTGAAGCAGGTTCCAGGCTCCAGGCTGTCAGCACAGAGCCCGGCGCGGGGCTCGAACCCACGCACCGTGAGATCATGACCCGAACCGAAGTTGGCTGCTTAACCGACTGAGCCACCCAGGTGCCCCGGATTTCTTTTTTAATCAAACCACTTACATATCATTTTAAAAAGACAACAGTACGCGAATATGTGATAGCTATCATACATTAGCCCCTCGAGGGTGAATGAGAACAACCAAAAAGCCACAGGAAACTGTCTTTATCTCACGAAGATGGAAATCTGTGGCCTGGGATTTCAGAGCCGTGGTTAGACACAGCTTCAAAGAGTCCTTTGTCTCAGAAAAGAGGCAGAGCTGCTATTTTCTGGGAAACAATGATAACTCTAGGAAGGTGGCTTCACGAGGAGGAACATGGTGATCTCAGAGCTGCCTGGGAAAAAGTTGAAGACCATCATTCATCCAATGTGCATGCGAAAAAAGCAAGATTTCTGTACTAAAGGATCATTTTCTATACAGTATGCACTCTTAAGTATCCCACGTACCTAAATCATTTGCACACACACGAAGGTTTTCCTTTTTCATTTTTGGCAACATTTTCATTGACCCATATTATATTCTGCTCTCACCGAGAAAGTGGAGAATCACCGTAGATTTGGGGGATATACACCGTGTGTGTGTGTGTGTGTGTGTGTGTGTGTGTGTGTGTGTGTAGTATACGTATTAGGTGTGTGCTCAGGGGGAAAAAAGATTTCAAGGGGTCAGAAGTACAGGCGGCAATCTGACCAACGGTTTTGGCACGGGTCAGCGGGCAGGCCGACCAGGTAATCCAAAGTGTGTGAGCTTGAACTCTACCTGAAATGGTTATTCAGGGTGAGGTTTCTCTGGTTTCACATAAAGTAAATTTAAAGGTAACTACTGAGCAGCAGAGCCAAGAAAAATATTATAAAGCACTCTGCACATATTTAAGTGAAATTCTGCCAAAATTCCCTCCTCCCTGCCCCAGGCCTCTATTTGCCTAGGGATAGAGCACCTCGCAGGGCCTCGCCCCACATCCAAGTGCATTAAGCATGGCAGGTAAGGGCAGGTGAGTCCAAAGTCCATGCCTCTGCGTGTGATAAATGATGGAAAAGAGAAGGCATGTCGGGTGGGAGGTACGGTTCCTGGTCGGACTGGGAATCCCATTCCACCACGGGCACCACAATGCGTCTGTGTCTCCAGCTGACTATTCCCTTGACTGCCTTTGCAACTGAGTCCTATTTTCCCAGCTGCGCCTGTCACCACGGTCACCATCAATGCTACTCATACGCATCACCACCATCAACTAGACAAGTCCGATCTACACCGGAGAAGGGCTCACACCGTGCCCTGCGTTGTCCTGAGCACTTCTGGGGCTTCCTCTCGCTTACTGGGCGAGTTCGCCTCACCGTCGAGGGGATGGCACTGTGCTGATTTTTCGGGTTACAAAAAAGGCACAACCATTATTCCTGCCTTAAAGGGAACGCAGTATGGTAGGGGAAAACCCAGCAGATGGATCAAAAGTGAGCTAACCTTGGGGGCGCCTGGGTGGCTCAGTCGGTTGAGTGCCCGACTTCGGCTCAGGTCGCGATCTCACGGTTCGTGGGTTCGAGCCCCGCGTCGGGCTCTGTGCTGTCAGCTCGGAGCCTGGGGCCTGCCTCGGATTCTGTGTCTCCCTCTCTCTGCCCCTCCCCCACTGGCGCTCTGTCTCTCAAAAAGGAATAAACATTAAAAAAAAATTTTTTTTAAAGTGAGCTAACCTTGAAGGTGGAGCTAAATGGCACTGAATGAGAACAAACAGTACCACGAAGGCGATTAGTTCATGCTCAGTGAATCCATTTGATTTTGCCATCTTGTCTAAGATAGTTTACCTGGATCAGCTGAGAGGGTTATAAATGGGTACCAAGGAACACCAAAACAGCCAACCAATTTAATGGCAGAAATCACACACACACACACACACACACACACACACACTCACATTTTGAACATGACCACCTTCCCATTATCTACTCTGGAAGGAGAAACCAAAGTTTCAAACGAAATCTCACGGAAATCAACGGAAGTTTCCGTCCTCTGAAATTTCATATTCTGCGCATTCTCAGCTGGCTGCCGTTTAAAGGATGCCTGGATTAAGTCAAGATTACTTAGAAAAGTAATGCTAGAAAGCATTGGTCGCATTGACCAGCTTCCGTCATGTTGAGTGAAATATAAAGCACTCAAAAGCAGCATCACCCAAAGACTGGATGTGTCCTACGTTTTCATAGTGGGTGAGGGTCCTCAGGGCTCGTAAGCGATCACAGAATCTGGGCCCCCAGGAAGTGTTGGGAAATAAACAAGAATCGCCCTCGCTCTCCAGCGATTACTCACAATAAAATTATGTTTCCAGATCCCGGTACCTGGTTCCAACAGAGACTTAATGACATATTGGAAAGGAAAGTAGAGACAGAAAAAAAATGTGAGAGAAAAGAGAAACATCATTGTGACCTCAGGCCCTGGGATGCCAGGCAGATTTTTAGGCTTGTTGTACCCAGGCCAAAACATGGGAACTTACAACAGTTTCTGAGAAAAGTCCCATCAAGCAATTCTGGTACCTTCCAGACTATGTTTTGGACAGATATTTCTGTCTTCCAAAGCGTGCCATGGTGTAAGTTTTTGATTCACGGGATACTATTTGTGCTTCCTCCTCACCCCCCTTCAGGGCCCGCCACATCCGTTGTGAACCTTGTGATTTCTATCTCTCTCTGAGTATTTTTCTGGGCACCTGAGTATTGAACTGAATTTAGGCTCTAGTGACAGAACTCCTATTCTTGTTGGAAAGAATTCCTCACGATTTGTGGTGGGGAAATAGAAGCATTCATCGAGGACAATGTGGTCTCCTGTTCTTTCTTACTATATCCCCAGCAACGGCTCAAGGCCCATGAACTCTGCGCTCCACATCTTTGCACTGGAATTTTTTAGGCTTGTAAAAACAGCTTCCGAGGGGGGCTTTGGCTTCAACTTGAGATTTGTTCCAGCAGGACGATCCCCCTCAATAAATTCTGGAACTGAAACTGTTGATGTATTAAACATCTGTGTTGTCAGTACCCCTGTGTGGACCAATATGGCTTCTGCTAGGAGGTCCCTCAAACTAGTCTTCTGAAATGTTGGCACCTTCCAAAAAGATCAGGAAAACCCTTCAACCGAGAAATGTGACTGGTGTTTCATTTTCAGTGGTTCAATCAAGTTTTTCACAGTTTTACCGCTCTCTCAAATCTGTCCTTGTCATTCTCGACCACATGCGGGACTACACTGTTGACTGATTCTGAGGACCTCTCTTTCAACTTTCCCTTTTCTTTTTGTTTTTCTAAGATAGGAATCCAGATCTTTCTCTTGTGTGTCTGTCCTCCCACCCTACCAGCCAAACAGTGAAAAATATCAGTGAGATCTTAGGCTGCCAAAAAGTATCCATTGTGTAAATAACCCCCCTTCTCCTAGGATTGGATAATTCCCATGGAAGCCCTTCTATAAGCCTTAGGGAATTGCCTCGACAGACTTCGCCTGCATTTCCTCTCAGGGAATCTCTGAATCCCTATCTATAAAAACCATGTCGTCTGAAAACTCACCCAATAATATTTGAGATATTTGACACTTCCCTTCCCGTGTTCTTCTCTCACATCTACTCTGTGCAAAAATTAACTTCGTGAAACTTTTTTCTCTGGTTTGAAAACATATTCTCTCTGTAAATAGTTAGACAATACAAATTAGAACAAGGAAGCTTGAAATAACTAATACTTCCATGGGCCCTCCTAGGGGCATGGTGGGTGGCCCAGCACGTTGTACAAAATAGCTTCTTACAACATCCCCATCTTGCTAAACCTCTAGACTCCTCCCTACTGTATGCCAGGAACACAATTTTAAAATCTTGGTCAAGTTCAGGGTTTGATTAGGCAGCCCAGTAGACTATTAATGCCTTGGCAAGGTGTTTGAGCTAACCTGCAAAGTCCCCAAATCTGGGTGAGCACACTTAGGTTGGAGTGTTCCATCAAATCGAAATCCAGATTCCTTCCCCATTGGTCCAACACCATGGGCATCCACCCCCACACACATTCTCCAGGCCTCGGAAGACACACGTTAGCAAGATTTTGTCACTGCCTTCGGTTATAAACTGTCTTCTCCTGGAGCAAACCCTGTACCTCTGCATTTGGGCTGTGTTGCGTACCAAAGCATCTTATGGATCTAGAAGCAGTTGACAGTGTTGGGTGTGGTAGGGTGACCAGTTGTCCCAGTTGTCCCGGGATTGAGGGAGTTCCTTAGACACAGGACATAAAGTGCTAAAACCAAGAAAGTCCCAGGCAAACTGGGACACTTTAATCACCCTAGGGGTGGGTCTTCAGAGAGGAGGCATCATCTTGTGGGGCACCAGTCCCAGATGCAGTCACTGAAAGGCTTTTATGCAGGCACAGGCTACTTAACTCACATAGGGAAGAGAGTGAGGCTGTCTCTTCTCGCAGTGGAGGTTCAAAGAACTTGGATGTGTTGTGTTTAGTTTTGTCCATGTCTGTCCATGCTTGTCTCATGATAGGTCTTAGGGTCCCATTTTCGCCCATTAATATCCTCGCCATAGTCAAGGTTTTGTGGTGTTTAAAGCATTGAGCTGAGCTGCTTCGCCATCACCCTCCACTCATACTCTGGGTCTAGCTCTCTGCCACGTCATTCCTAGGACCACAGTCCTGCTGGGGAGCCTCCTGGTTTTCCACGAATGTTCTCAATTGTGTGTCCACAATTTTCTAGTTCTCTTCTTCTCTGTGTATGCTCCCTAAGGTCTAAGAAGATGCCTGTTGTCTCCATAATCTTTACTCTTCTTCTTTGCCACAGGTTTATGTTCTCTCAATGAGTCTCCTTCTCTTTCCCGGATTTTCTCCCGTTCTAGCCACCAGTGATCATGTGAATTATTGGATCCCACAGCTTACTCTTCTTCTAGCTTCCGGTTATCCCTGCACCCCTTGAATTTATTTGAGATTCTGAATTTATGACCAACCCAGTTTCAGAATTTATGACCAACCCAGTTTCAGAATCTCATCTTGAGGGCCTCTTTCTTGGGCCATTTCTGGAACCAGTGATTAGCCAAGTCCCAGCAGAAAACATGAGGCATTCAAACTAAGGTAATCCCATAGAGAAACACAAATGACACACTATGAGGTGTGGGTGTAAGGGAATCACAAGGATGGGGTTGTTGCCTGGAGCTAGCAGAGGCGGAGCTCTCACAACCCTAGACCTAGACGGACGAGGGAGAGAGAGATGACTAGAAACTGGAAGAAGAGATAATGGGGCAGCCAATTGTCTTGAGGAGCGGAGAGATTTTCACATAGCTAGTCCAGGCTGACCTCGGAAGGAAGGACCCCATTTCTCTGCCTCCCCGTGATCTCTCCTTACCGCTCCCGGTGACAGAAACTAACCGGAAACTCTGAGATAAAGGAGTCCTGTAGATGGAAGTCTCTATAGGTCAGTCACTCAGACAAGACCGCAAGGTGGAGACAGGGCTTGATTGGGCAACCCAGTAGACTAATAATGCCTTGAATTCGTAAAGGCAAACAAACAAAAAAAAGCTATCCCACACCGTGTGTTTCTCATGAACTTCGTACAACTGCAATGCATGAGTGTGATCCTGCGTAACCCATTTTAACAATCCCCACCTCTTTTATAGTGGAAATTTGCTTTTCTACTTTTAACAGCTAGCATGCCCAATATTATGCTTTTTTATCTTATTTTACGTCCCCCGGTTATTTTCATTCCTTGTTTTCTTTCTGCCTGCCCCCCCCACTTTATTTTTTCTGTTTGAGCAAATCGGTATTCACTCCAACTTTCTTCTCCTTGTTCAACCGGAAGCATGCTTCACATTTCCTTCCCATCGATGGTTAACCTTCCCATATCCAGCACAGTCCCGACTGTATAAAAACAAATGACCAACTCTTTACTCCTCCTGGGTTCTGACTTCCCCTGCTGTTTCTGGATCGATTTAGCCCCCAAACAGGAAGCTTTGGAATAATTTCACTTCTTTTCCGCACCACGACCGCCCCCCATCCCCAACTTCTAGGTCTGGAAAAGAATTCAGTATTGCCAGGGGTGGACTGTTTTCAGATTTCCCTTTGCAGCGCGTGCATTTCTGCTCCCGGCAACACCCCTCACCGGGACGTGCATGCAAGAGCAAAGGAACTGCTTTGATCCAAATCATGGCCACTCCCAGGGGGAAATGGTGGCCAATAATGAGAAGTCACTGTCGCAAAGGAAGATCTGGGCCCTTGCCTTCATTTGGGACAACTCTGAGGGGCCATTTCAGCTTCAGCTTTCATAGGATTTGCTGAGGATTCGGTAAGGGTCAGATTTGCCCTCTGCTCTCTCCAGGCTCCCTTTCCTTACAGGTATGTTTTCCAAGAGCTCTCTCCGGTAAACGTTAAACGTTGCTTAAAACGCAACACTCTGTTTTAAGGTCTGTTTCCAGAGAATCCACTGGAAGACCTCATTCTTCGCTCTGTGTCCCCTTGGGGCACAGTTCACCAAGGATCCTGAGGTGGAGTTTGGGAGACCAGAAAGTGGGCGTGTCAGTTTCTTCCCCGTTGGGCTGGTCCTTGACCAGCTGGTACTTGTGGGTTCTTTCCAGAGCCCCAGGGTAACCCTCTCTGCTCCCTGGTCTCCTCTGCTGCAGAGGTCTGCAAAATTAGAGGGGAACCGTGTGAGCTTTCAGTTCCTTACAGTTTCTTGGTGGCCCCAGGTCTCTTGGGTTGCTCTTCTCCATCGGGTATGTATTGCTTTCCAAGGACTGCCATAACAGACCTCCACAAATTGGGTGGCTTCATAAAACAGAAACGTATCCTTCACAGTTTTGGAGGCCACAAATCCCAAATCAAGGTGTTGGCAGGGTCACAGGTCCCCTGGAGGTTGTAGGGGAGAATCCTTCCAGCTTCGGGGGACGGTCAGTATTCCTTGGCTTTCTTGCTTGTGGCCACGCCGTTGGAATTTCTTCTTCCCCCTTCACATTGCCATGCCCTCCCTCTGTGTCTCTGTGTCTTCTCTTCTGTCTCTTCCTGTCTTTGTCCTTTACTTAGGACCACCCACATAATCTTGCACAATTATATCCCAGGATCCTTGACTTACTCGCAGCTACAAAGATCCCTTTTCCAAATGAGATAACATTCACAGATTCCAGGGATTTGGACATGGATGTATCTTTGGGGGGGGGGGGGCACCATTCACCCTGCTCTAAGGTATATGGAGCGTCTCAGATAAAGCTCTTTCCAGCAAACACCTTGAGGTTTCAATTATTTCCCTCTACCCGTCTCTCAATGCTTATCAAGTCCAGTGGGATCACTGTCCTGTGCCACATCCCTATATTCATATACAGCACGTTCCCCCCCCGCTTACACATGGGCAGCAGGGAAGACACTTTTCCTCTGCATAAATCCTCCGCAAGCCCCACATCTGGTCCAACCGCATGCTCCAGAAAGGTCATTTAGAGTTGGATGGGAATTGGAAAAGGCAGAAAAGACAGGTAATCAGTTGAATAGACATCCTACTTCCTAGGGTCTCAGCTTCTCCCTATCTTAAAAAAAAAAGGTGATATTAAGTTAATATTAGAAAGAACAATTTAAAAGTGCTTAGTCTGTAGGAGGGGACACTCACCCTCCCAACAGTCTAGTATACAATACATACTCAGATATAACGTGTCACTAATTATTTGCTACTCTGATCTAGTCAACTCAAAAGGTACCCAGCTAACTTATCAGGCAAAGCTTGCTAGTGTAATTCAAGGGTACACTCAGAGAGAGCTGGTCAAAGCAAAACCAAGGGGGATGAGAGTGGCTCCTTTTTGATATATGTTTCATCTAGAAGGCATTTCCTAATTTCAATTTACTGGACAGACATCCACTGATCGAAAGGCAGGCAACTTTATATCGTGAGATGCCCCTTGATTACCCCCCAGAGAAGCCACCTTTGCTGCCGTGCCTTCAAACTCAACCTTGGAAAAACAATATTTAGCAGTTAGCACATTTAGTTAATGACCATGGAATGCCACTCTAATATAACTTAATGGGGATGGAATCTGCTGTAACCGTCCTCATTAATGACACATGGCAAAGGTTAGTCATTCTCAACTCACTTCCCGCTGCTGTTAAGGGATTTTATAGTCCGTGCCGCAAGCTGAGATACTGGCCAGAGCACCGGTGTTCATTCCACTTTCTGCATGCGGCCACACGTCCTCCTTCCTCTCCTGTCCCTCCTCTTTGGAAAACCATTTGGTTCATTCTGTGACAGCCCTAATTAAAAGAAAAAAAAATGGAGTCAGGGCAACTGAGCAAGCTTCGTAACTGATGAGGGTTTGGGGAGCTTGAGACCAATACATGATAAAGGAGCCTTTCCAAGCAGTACCACGAACAAATGTTGTTGTTGTTGTTGTTGTTGTTGTTGTGTGGTCCAGAAAATAGTATTTACTAGCAACAAATAAGCTTTGGACCTGTCCTCACACGTCTGACTACCAAAAGAGGGAGACAGACTCCCGGGGCTTTGCAGGAACACTTTGCAATGATCAGAAAGACAGCCCAGAACAAGACCAAGAGTGGGGAAACTTCAGTGAATGCTTCCCAAGCAACGTTCTTGAAGGAAGGCCCCGTTTGGAATTGATTTACACAACAAAGCGACCCGGCCTTTGAAGCAGCTGTTGATGAACCAGTTTTCAGAAGCATCCGGTGACATCCCCCGCCCCTGGAAACGCTCCTGAAGGGCTAACTCTACCGAGTCTTGCATGATAGTGACGCGTGACCTGGGTCGCTTGTGACTCATCTGGGAAGGCAGGTTTACACATGTGAGAATAATAAAGTAACAGGCATGTAGAACCTGCTCTTAAAAGGGTCAGAGGATGTAAGTAGCAGACAGTTTTCAGGAAGAGCTACTGGAGGAAGTTAGAGGGAACGAAGGTCTTAGGTTCTTGGAGAACTGTGTGTGTAGGGAATCAGGACAAGACCAGTAACTGAGAGGCAGCGGGTGGGGTTCTGGTCTGGCTCTGTCCCCTTCTGGGCGCAAGGGCACCGGCCTTCAAGATGTAATCAGTGTGATTACCTGCCACATAGGTCCTCTTCGGAGAGGAGTCCCTGACTGGAGCATCTCCATTTGGTGGGGTGCTTTGCCTGGAAAAGCGCTTCCCTTGAATGTCACCATGATTTCCTTCCTCCGTTCTTAGAGTTTTCCCCTCAAAAGTCACCCAATCAGCGAGGCTCTCTCTGGCCCCTTTCGTTTTCTTATGTCTATTTATTTTTGAGAGAAAGACAGAGCACGTGTGTGAGCGGGAGAGGGGCAGTGAGAGAGGGAGACAGAGGATCCAAAGCAGCACCCCACCCCACCCCCCCCCCCCGCCGACACTGTCAGTGCAGAACCTGACGTGGGGCTTGATCTCAGGAACCGTGAGATCGTGACCTGAGCCAAAGTTGGACGCTTAACCCACTGAGCCACCCAGGTGCCCCTGACCCCTTTCTATAAAAGCTGCAAGCCCCACCCACACCCCAAATTGGCCACTGGGCAAACCCTATCTCCCCTGCCCTGGCTTATTTTTCCCCATTGAGTTTCTCATCTTCTCCCATGCTAAATATTTCACCATGTATTTATTTATGTTTATCATCCTACTAGAATACCCATTTCTTGAGGGCATACTCCCAGCATTTAGAATATGTAGTGAGGACACCCAATAAAATCTCTTGAATAAATTTCAATGACAGATTTAAATATCAGTTTTTTTTTAATTGAGGGTTTGAATGCAACTTATAAATCTTCTTATCCTGTTTGTAAAATCTAGTAAATTTTAACAAGCATCTTGAAAGAGGCCTTTGATTAACAATTCAATGGATGTGGTTCATTAAATTCCATTAAATACTTTAAACTGCCTTTATAAGTTAAATATATTTGACTTTCCAATTGAATATGTGCCTCTTACAGGTGAAACTTTCCCAGTGCAGTAAATCCAATAAATCAAATGTACCTACAGAAAAATCTTAATTTTTCTTAAATATTCCAAAATTGTACACAAACTCAGTAAAATTCTTTTATACCTCTCAACCAAATCTTGTATGTCTAAAATCAATTACTTGTGTGTTCAGTTTCAGTTGGGATTGCGAGAATATTCTGTCAAATTAGTCAATGTGCCAGTCTCTCCTAATCATCAGAAATATTTTAAATATCACATGTGTACAGATTCTTGCTAAACAACGATCGAATGCATATCATAGGACTGATTTATCCCTTTCATCTGTCTCTCCAGTCTATTAAGCCATATCCATTAAGGAAATAATATGACAGTAGTTGGGATTACCATCCTAATAGGCTGAAACTGTCTACAGGTCAGAGAGTTTATGCCAGAATGTGAAATTTGGAGGTTCCCCCAAACACTCATCACTGTTTAGCCTTTGTGAAAGTTCATTCCCTGCAAGTGGTGGGGCGTCTCATAGCCCATGTCCTTGGGCTAAAACACACCGGTATCTAATTCTTCTTTCTGATTTGTTTATTTAAAAAAAATTTTTTTTAAGTAATCTCTACACCCATTGTAGGGTTCAAACTCACAACCCCAAGATTAAGAGTCGCGTGGCTCTTCCGACCAAGCTACCTGGGAGTCCCCAATTCTTCCTTTTGATTTTAAAGTGTTTTTTTCTTTCTTATTTATTTGTTTGTTTGTTTGTTGAGAGCTCTCTGTGCTTTTAGTGCAGAGCCCCATCTGGAGCTCAAACTCACCAATCGTGAGATCACGTAAGACCTGAGCCAAAATTAAGTGCCGGAAGCTTAACCCACGGAGCCACCCGGGTGCCCCATCTTCTTTTTGATTTTAAGGTGCCCCCTTCCCTTGTCACCCCCCCTCCTCCCACCAGACTTCACAAACATATGTCGCTTTCCCATGAGGGGATAATCTAACTACTTTATCTCTTCCTTGATTTTTATTTTGAGTTATTTTCAGGGTCATTCTGTGTGATGCGATCAAAATTCTTATATCTATTTCCATGACATGCTATTGGATTCTACATCTCTCTGTGTTTCTCTAAGGTCATGCTAATCAAGAGCACAGCCCCCTGTGGCCAGCTGTGGCTCAACAACCTCCACCCAAACTTTCAGTTCCTTCCAGTTACTTCTCTGCCATGTCCGAATGGTCCCAGCCACACCTTCCCCCAGTCTTCTTCCCAGGGTTTTCTTCAAGGAAGTTCTAACTCTACACCCCATCATTTCCCCAAGCATTATAAACACCACTTTTGCTACCAAGCCTCCTGTTGGGGTCTCATCCTCAAAGTATATCTTGAAACAAATACAAGAGGAAATATGGTAATATCATTTTCCTCGAGTTTATTTCAAATGAATAGCAAGGAAGTCCAAAAGAATGGACGCCAAAATGTTGAGTCTAGGTGGTGGGATTCCAAGGGATCTGTCTTTTCTTCTTTTATTTTTGTGTGCCGCGAACCTGTGCTACTTGTGTAATAAGGAATGAGAAAAATAATACAGGTGGAAGTTTGAGCCACAAGGCGCACTCATTCGGGGATTCAGACATATCTGGGCGTGTTTCAGAAAACTGATGGACACGATGGTATTTGTGAGAACAATGTAATGGATGCCATCTCAAACTTGTTCTGGGCTCCTGTCACACAGTCTGTGGCTGAAAAAGAGCCGTTTTGCTAACTGTAGTAGGGTACAGTACTTTGTGATGTCTCAAACAGAGCCTATCGCGACCACACATAGCATTGGGATCTTGAGGGCAGTAGAGTGCCATTGTCTCTTGGTGGGTGTGGGACACGTAGGGAGGGCCTGCGGAGCCTGGTAGAACATAGAAAGCAGGCAAGGAAATGTCAGGTGACAGCTGGTAGACTATCAGTACTATTCCGGTGGGAAACAGGGCCCATCAGGGCAGTGGAAACAGAACTTCTTTGGGGGGTCCTGTGACACATCCCCTGGAAACTCCCATTAAAACATGGAAGATACTATTTTATAGAAGGCTGGAGGTTGTGATTCCAAAGGAGGGGGTGTCCAAGAATCAGCCCAGTTATTTGGATTAATCGCCGATACTGTGATCCTGTCTTTATTCAGGATGTGAGGAAGTGGACACGTTTGGATGGATGTTTTAGAAACATTTATCGTGTGTCTACTATGTTCCCCTCACAGAGACAGACCTGGTGATACAAAGACGCCCGGTCCTTGCTGAAAAAATGCAGCTGTAGCAGGATGTCTGGGAATGTGTGGGTGCTGTGTGTGTCCAGGAAGGACAATATTACAATTGAGACATGGACTGCATTTTAAGTGCCACGCCAGGGGCAGTGGCTCGATAAAGATCTGCAGATTAGTGGGTGCTGACGGACCGTTGAACGAATACATGTCAGAAAGAATCCACGTTCCAAGACTCCAGACGACAGAGGAAACAGACTGACCTGTTTTGATGCTCAAATCATATTGAAATAATAAATATTCTCTTGTAAGCGATACCTGTATATTTCAAGCAGTAAGGAGAACGGTCTCAGCCACTAAGGGGCGTATAGAGTGTGCTCGTAACTATCAAATGGAATAGGAGGAATAGTAACGAATTCTCAGGGACCAAGATAAGAAGTTGAGCCAAAATTAAGAAGTTCAATGTGAAAGCAAGGAGAGGAATAAATATTGCACGGAAGCTGTGGGCCCAAACCTTCACAGGACAGAAGACCGTGGCATGCTGTTCAATGACATGGGAAGCAGGGGTGTAAATAACGCTGACGGGCAGAGGGAAGGCTGGGGAGAGACTCGTATCTTCCTCTGGATCTCAGCGGGTGCTTTATACCTTTGCCAAGAACAGTATGTTCTTATACAGAAGCTGTCACGTGGATTATCTGCGCGCAGCCTCATGCTTTCCGAAGCGCCCGCATCCCCATCAGCAATCTTCAAAGGATGGTTCTAGAGAGATGCCAAGCTGAGTTGGGAGTTTCTTTCCTGGGGCTTTCTGAAGGCCTGGCCGGTAATTCAATCAGATTCCACTCTCCACCTGTCCCGTTTTCCTCTCACCCTTGCCCTACCTGCCACGAAAGAAAGATGAATGGAAACCAGAACTAACTGAAAGCCGTTTGGAATATTACATTCCCGTCGCAGACTGTTTCAGCCCAAGTCCCCGGGATTTGGATTGTTTTGGGTCAACGCCAGTCCGGAGTTTCGCCGAGGAAGCTACGGACTCCGCCCATCTCACGAGTTTCCAGCCTCAACGACTCTGAAGGAGATGCCCTGTGAGTCCTGCCCCCCACCCCGTCGCAGGCTGGAGAGAGGAAGAAGCCAAGAGTGCTCGCTTACACGGTCTTCAGCTGCATATCTGCTGCTGCAAAGCAGCACAGTGGATCGTTTCCGGAAGGATGCATCTGAGCAAGTAGTACCTATCCTACCAGAGGTGAGCAAATGGGAGGGAACGAACAGAAGAAGAGTGAGCGTCAGAAGCCTTGCTCTTGAGAAAGTGCTCCTTGAAGCATCCACGTAAACATCTAACGCATATTCTTTGAGGACTTGCTGTATGCCAGCGACCGTGGCGCATCACGCGGTCATCACGATGAACCCCCTGGGCCCCTCACAGTCAGACGAGGTGAGAGAATTCACACAAAGAGGGGAGGGCACGTGAAATTCAGCAGCACGCAGCTCTGATTCGGGGTTTAAAAACTTAACTTCGTATGCTTCCGGGGTAGACTTTGTGGGATACGGGCTGGGGAATTAGACGATAAATAGATCGTGCCATTCTTTACCCTGCAGATAGGGGTGCAGAGGGGGGCACTGGTGGATATTAAGGAAGGAGGGGCACTTAATAATCCCCTAGGATGTGATGTACAAAGGAGGAAGGGAGATCTTGAGGAAGCTCTTGCGATAATAGCCAAGCAAGAAATGAGTGGTGGGCAAACCTGGACAGTGGCAGGTGGGAGATTATCCCAGCACCGCGCAGCGTTGACCATGCTGTCCCACATTTGCGGCAGGGTGGGACAGGCACTGTGGGTGACTGGCCTTGTCCCTTGACCCTGAACTCTGCTATGTGGCTTGTTTTGCCCAAGGGGGAATGGGGAGATCAACACAAGCAGAGTTCTAGAAGGAGTTCACACTCTGGGGCTTGTTCTCTCCTGCCCCTACCATTGCCCTGAGAACATGCCCCACCTAGCTTGCTGGAAGAAGACAGGCGTGAAGCAGGGCCAAGTCACCCAGCTGCCCCGGCGAAGGCCGGACGGGATCAGATAACCGGTGAGATGAGCCTCAGACACAGGTGCAAACCCAGCCACGAGAAGCAAACTGCCCAGTTTACGTCTCGTGAATCCCAGCCTCCCAGGATCTTGTGGTCGGTTTGTCATCAAAAGCTCACGTCGTCGTCAGAAAGACGTAGGTATGGATTCTATTTACGCCCCTGGAAAGTTGAGCGGTTTGGGGAAAGTTACTTCTTGTCTCTAACTGTCCGTTGCTCTTTCTGCAAAATGTGGGCAAAATATTTGTTTTAAGGGACTGTTATATTAAATGAAATGCATGCGTGGAAGGCACCAAGCACAACATACATAGTGCACTTTTAGAAATCATATTCGTTTATGGGCACCTACGTGGCTCAGTCGGTTGGGCGTCTGACTTCGGCTCAGGTCATGATCTCACTCCTTGTGAGTTCCAGCCCCGCGTCGGGCTCTGGGCTGACAGCTCGGAGCCTGGAGCCTGCTTCGGATTCTGTGTCTCCCTCTCCCTCTGCCCCTCCCCTGCTCTTGCTCTCTCTCTCTCTCTCTCTCTCTCAAAAATAAACAAATGTTAAAAAATTAAAAAAAAATAATTGTCCCAAACTGAAAACAAGCAAATACCTATCAACTGATGAATAGGTGAATGCACTGTGGTATATCCATACAATGGAATACTACTCAGAAATAAAAAAAAGAACGAAATGCTGATAGATTGGAAGCATCTCAGCTTTGCTATGCTAAGTGAAAGAAATCAACTCAAGACAATAAACACCGTACGATTTCATGCAGACGATATTTCAGAAAAGGTGAATCTATATGAGGATATGAATAGTAATTAGATCAGCGGTTGCTAGGGGGCTGAAAGTAGGAAAAAGGGATACTGCGTGAGGAGAAACAGAAGTGTCTTATCATAGGAAATGATGGTGCCACGTTATCCTCCATTGTTCACATTATACGTGGATAATCCCCTGACTTGAATTTATCACACTTGAAGATCCTTCGGAAATCCAAGGGATCTGGCAAGGCAAAATAGCAGTCTGAAAACAACTGTTGGTAAAGTGACGGATTCTGTTTAAATTAGGCACAAAAAATTTAAGGCGAGGAAACAAAGGATCATCATGAAGAAGGGGAAACAGACTCACTGATGGTCAGCCGTCACAGCAACAGGATGCGTGCCCAGGAGATAGCTGGAAGGCTGGCTGGCCATCTGATGACGATATTACAGAATGGGCTGCTCAATGAGACAGACACAGCTTTAACGGGCCCCTAAGATCCACTCTAAATGTTCAATTTTACAATTCTCAGCCATTCCATTTTTCATGACGTTTCAAAATTCCAGAGACGATACAGCGTTCGTTCTCCCCAAACCATGGTGTCGCGCCTTTAGCGGGAATTAGGACCCAGAGCAAATACATTGGCAGGTGGTCCTTGAAAAGTTTATAGGAAGGTGCACAGGGGGACCCAACATGGAGCCATGACAAACCCAGCACGGCTAGTTTCTCTCGCCGGGCCTGGAACAGACTGTCATTTCCTCAGGAAAGAGCCATTTACAAATGACGATGCGACACGTGAACATTTACACCTTTACACACTAGGTTCATGGTCACGGTGGTGAGATGTTCACATAAGGGGCCATTCCAGAGCCACCGTCCTCCCTTCACGTCCCTTACAGGACACTGCTCTTTGGATGGAACGTGGGTGCAATCACCCTGGTAATCAATTAGCAATTCACAGGACGATGATAAAAGGGGCCATTTACCCAGCTCCCCACTGTGGGAGGTGAGCGCTGAGGTGTGTGTTAACATTAATGGATTCGGTTCGGAGCACATTAAACCCTTTCCACCCCTCTCTCGTTCTCCTCTGTGTTTGCTCTGTTGGTTTCCATCTCTCTTTCTTGGCCTCCATTCCTCCTGCTCTCCCTTCTTCCCTCTTCCTGAAAACTTTCCCCTCTCTCTCTTCCCTCACTGCTCTGACACTCTGGTTTTTAAAATCAGAAAGCTTCTCTGAAGAAAGTTGTTGGAAATTCCAAGTTCTCCTAAAAAACAAAGAGCAACAACAACAAAGACACCACAACACACAAAAAACTGAGAAGTCCGAGGATCTTTTTCTGAAGCACTGAGCGTAAAAAATTCGTCACTTAAGAGTGCCATTATTAAGTGAGGTTGCTTACTTTATGCAGAAACGAACTAAGCCTTATTTCTGATAAGAATACAGCAATTTTAGTCATCTCCTTAAGTGGTTAGGTTTTTGGTGTGTGTGTGTGTGTGTGTGTGTGTGTGTGTGTGTGTGTTTTAAGATACCAAAAGTTATCAGGAAGAGTATATAAGGATTAAAAAACAAAACAAACAAAAAGCATATAATTATTGATTCATATACAGAAGGCAAACTTTAAAAAACCAGAAATAATGTCAGGCACCTGGGTGGCTCAGTCGGTTAAGCATCCAACTTTGGCATGATCTCTCAATTTGTGAGTTTGAGCCCCGCATCGGGCTCTGTGCAGACAGCTCAGAGCCTGCAGCCTGCTTCAACTTCTGTCTCCTCTCTCTCTGCTCCTTCCTCACTCATGCTCTGTCTCTCTCTCAAAAATAAATACAAATTTTTTTTTAAAAAGCTAGAAATGGGGCGCCTGGGTGGCTCAGTCGGTTGAGCGTCCGACTTCAGCTCAGGTCATGATCTCACGGTCCGTGAGTTCCAGCCCCGCGTCGGGCTCTGTGCTGATGGCTCAGAGCCTGGAGCCTATTTCAGATTCTGTGTCTCCCTCTCTCTCTGCCTCTCTCCCATTCATGCTCTGTCTCTCTCTGTCTCAAAAAGAAATAAAACGTTAAAAAAAATTTTTTTTAAATAAAAAAGCTAGAAATAATCTTAAACGCCATGTCATTGGAGATTTTCATCACACACACACACACACACACACACAGACGTGCAAACATATTCAATATTTATGATACAAAATGAGAATTTCCAATACATCTATACATACATGGGAGATTCGGTGGTCTGCCGAAAATCACACAAATTAGAGGCATAAATAGGATTAGCATTCAGGTCTTCTATCTCAAAACATAATACTGTATGGATCATCCTAAGTGTCAGATTTGTGGCTCTCTTTAAGGAGGACAGGGGTTTGATGGGGTAGAAGGCATGTAGGAGCTCCTAGGGGCTGGCACTGTTCTATTGCTTGACCTGGGGGAGGGGTACATGGGTGCTGACTTTCTAATAATTCATCGAACCATTCACTTATGTTTTAGGTACTTCCATATTGTGTTATATACTTACCAATGTCAAAAATTCAATATATAAATATCTACATAGTTATATAATATGTAGATACAGGCATTTATATATTATATATAAAGTTATATATAGGGACGCCTGGGTGGCTCAGTCAATTAAGCGTCCGACTTCAGCTCAGGTCATGATCTCGTGGCCCGTGGGTTCGAGCCCCGTGGCGGGCTCTGTGCTGACAGCTCGGAGCCTGGAGCCTGTTTCGGATTCTGTGTCTCCCTCTTTCTCTCTCCTCCCCCACTCATGCTCTGTCCCTCTTCTCAAAAATAAATGTTACAAAAAATTTTTTAAGTTATATATATATATGTTATATATAATGTATATTGTATGAACATATGATATAAACATGTGTGTATGTGCATGTGAATGTGTGTGTATACACATACGTTCTTCGGCAACACGGTCTAGTCCTCATTCCTTGTTCCCTAATATACGATTAAGTAAATGCTAAGACAGATCCAGGCACTGAGATCAGTTGTGGACTTAGCAGCTCTGTGCATTCTGTTTTGGAGATTGAGATTGGAATTCCTTAACTGCTCCTGGGCTTGGGGCTCAGGTTTTGTGGTGGAATGTGTGTACACAGAGTAGTATGGGGCACCTGAGACTCGGCTTCTTTCCTCCCTTTCTTCCCTTCTCTCCTTCCTTCCCCATCACCGCAGAATTCCCAGCTGCCCAGAGAGTATCTTTCCCAGCTTAGCTTACACCTTGGTGCGTTCCTGGGGCCAATTTGTGGCCAAGGGGATGAGACGCGAAGGGCCACACGGCCATATTGGAGAGCCTTCTTTAAGAGGCAGTTGGTTAGTCCCTCTGCCCCCTTTTCTCCGTCTACCTGTGGCCTGGAATACGCGTGTTGTTTCGCACCATGAGAGGGAGCAGTGCCCCAGGAATGGCTGGCTGAGCAGTGAGCGGAAAGCAACGTGGGTCTCCGAGGACTGTGAGACACAGAGCTGCCCTGCCATTCCTGAGTTATGTGCCTCTGGGCTCTTCTTTGAAAGAGGACATTTCTGTCTCCTTCAAGCCACTGTTGTGTTCACTTAACCCGTGACTCACAGTCGTTTCTATTTCTGATCAACTCACGTGCGTTTCTGTTGTGAGACAGCAGGCAGTGAATGGTGTTATGTAATTAAAAGGCTTTGGTAGCTGTTTACAACTGTACGGCCTGAACGATCCCACTTATGATGTTACAGGGTAGGAATTTATTAGCACAGAGAGCAATAATTAAACCATAAAGCCAAGGTTATCGCACTGTTCTACACAATCGTAATCTGAAGGCATGGGATGAGTTTTGTTCTCTCAAGAAAGATACTTAACGCGAGCTTCTTCGATTGTGCAGATGATTCATATTTTTGCCTTAGGTAGCGAGGAAGCGACAAAGTTCAATAACTCGTTCCTATACAGGGGGTTTAGGATCAAAAGTCAAGCGTCTAAGGCACCTTGCCTTGGAGTATAGTCTCTGATTGCAGGTAGATGTGGGGTCAAATCCTGTCTGCACCACTGCATGGATTTTGGTCAGTTATTTCATTTCCGCATGCTGTTTTCTTCTCTATCAAAAAGAAGTAACAAAAACAACATCCATTTTCTGGGCTTTTCTGAAGATTACATGAGTTAAGGTTCGCCATCTTGGCACAATGGCACCGTCTCAGATGCAGCTCCCTCTCGGGTGTCTATCCCCAGACGTCAGGAGGCACACTTGTTCCTGGCTCTTTACCTCCCAGTGCCCTTCCCTCGTGCCTCGCCCCAGTCCAGGGCTTGATTTTCTAATCCGAAAGGGAGGGGAAAAACAACCACAGAAACAGGAAAGACCATGAGTTTTTCTACCAAATATTTTGTCTTTGTAACAAATCCTTTCTATCCCTTGAACGACACGTATGCTTTGAAAGCCTTTCACTGAGAGAAGATTTCCTATTTCTCTGCTTACTTTTCTTCCATTTCTTCTCCCAGAACAAGCCCATAATATTTCCTTGAAAGTGGGTAAGAGCAAGAGACGGAAATACTAGGGCAAGCATCTGTAAAGCTTTCCAAGTGCTACCCGTTGAGCAAACAGTCTGTGCAACAGACAAGTGAAATGATGCACCCAAAGTAACGGGAGGAAACGGAATTGCAGTAACTTTTGCTTCTAAGTGTCGTGCTGAGGAAGTCAAGTTCTACTGCATCTGTCCCACACGGACCCATTACTTAATTGCATTTTAGCTATACTAGAATTTAGAAAAGCACTGCTCCTAGATCTCTACTTTATCTCTTCTATTGACTTCCCACCTTCGTGTTCTTTCTTGACTCGTAGAGTATTGCTGAAGGTACGGGGATGGAGAGCTAACGGAAGTAAGATGTGATTTGAACAGTTTAAAACAAGGGAGGAAATAGGATTGAAGAAAAGCAATCTGGAAACTAAACTTTAAACATTACGGCAGTCTGGATTAATTTAACAAAAGAATAAACAGGTTTATGTATTCCAATTTCCCCCGAGAGCGAACCTGATTTACAACATGGAACAATTACTGTAATTCATAAGAGTGATGTGAATCATCAATAAAAGGTCACCTGAAGTTTAATATGGCCTGTCAAAGACTTTCTAAAATTATGTAACGTGTTTAAAAATATTCTATAATATTGTGTGTTTTTTTTAAAGTTTGTCCAGAGTAGTAATCCTTAATTATCTTTATGCACTTATGCACAGTGCCTCTCTGCCCAATGACACTGAAATTAATAAGACAACAATTTTTATCACGAGTTGCAAAGGATATGGCTTTCCAAGGCAAGACTTGTGCTTGCTTATCTCACTTCAGCACTATGGTTGAAAAGGGTGTTCAAAAGCGTGTGCCTTGATGAAAGACTGTGGGCTTGTGAAATTAATGTTCGTGGCCAATATTATTATATTTCGTATGGCTTCCCTAAATTGTTCAATGAAACTTTGCCTTCAAATTTCAAAATGAGGGTGAAATGAGAGGAAAAAAGATTTCACATGGAGGAGAAAACAAAATCCATGACCAACCAATTGGAAAACATAGAGTTAACATTTCCCACATTTTTAAGGGTACAACACAATCCAGAAAGAAATAATGCTTTTCAAGAAACAATTCTGAGCCATTTCACACTAAAATCCCTGAGAACATAGCTACTTATCCCACTGAAAAAGGGCATCTTTAGTCTATGTCATATACACGGGAAACATGTTTAAAGAAAAAGAAAGATTAATTGTCCTATTAAAGTGCTTATTATAGAAGAAATCTCCAAACCATTGGAAGTAATAAGTACATTTAGCTAGTGACTAGATACAAGGCCAACATACAAAAATCTACTACATTTTTATGCATCCTTAACAAACAAGTAAAAAAAAATGAAAAATCAGATATAATTTACAATTGTGTCCAAAAAAGTCAAACATCACGAAGTCAAATCTACCAAATATATATAATTTTCCCTACACTGAAAGCTATAGAACCACATTGCCCAATGCAGTATCACTAGCCATCATTGAATATCAAAGTGTGGCTAGTTCAAACTTAGGTGTGCTATAAATGCAAAATACACACAGAATTTTGAAGATTTAGTATGCAAAACATAATATAAACTGTCTCTTTAATAATTTTATTTTTTTTCAACATTTTTTTTTTTTATTTATTTTTGGGACAGAGAGAGACAGAGCATGAACGGGGGAGGGGCAGAGAGAGAGGGAGACACAGAATCGGAAACAGGCTCCAGGCTCCGAGCCATCAGCCCAGAGCCTGACGCGGGGCTCGAACTCACGGACCGAGAGATCGTGACCTGGCTGAAGTCGGACGCTTAACCGACTGCGCCACCCAGGCGCCCCCTCTTTAATAATTTTAAATGTTAGTTGCATGTTGAACCTTTACTTTGGACATATCAGGTTAAACAAAAATAGCATTAAAATTAATTTTACCTGGTTTTTTTCTTTTTTTTAATATGGCTATTAAGAAATTAAGATTAATATGCGAGTGGCATTTGTGGTCCACATTATATTTCTTTTTGATAATGCTATATATAACATTACTGAAATACATGGAGGCTATACTATGTTCATGGATTGGAAAACATAATATTATAAATATGTCAAATATGTCAAATATGTCAATTCTCCCCCAAATTAATTTAATAATTAGATGCAACCACAGTCAAAATTCAAGGTTTTTTGGTTTGTTAGTTTGATTGGTTGGTTGGTGTGTATGTGTATGTGTAAGCATGGGAAGATCTGGTTTACATTTTATCTAGCTTACATACATATATATACATTATATATATAGTATGTGCATTATATATGTATAAAATATATATAATATATAAAATATAATATAATAATATAATATGTATACAATGCACATACTATATATATAATTTATATACAATTGTATATATACAATATAATGTGGTATTAGATATTATATATAATACTATATATATTTACAATAAGTATATTGTAAATATACTCACAATATATAATATTATATACTATATAATATATAATAAATATACTCTTAGTAGAAAATAAAATACCATCTTGCTTTCCTTGTGTGCCTGTATGAGTGTGCGTGCATGTGCACACTGGATATTGTATTTGCAAAATAGTTTGTAGAAATCACATGAGGCTTAGGAAGATGTTGTCTTCTGAAGAGCTGTGTCTTCCAGCTGACAGGCAGTGCTACCAATCCCAAATTACTACCGTCTCATTTCAAGAACTGAGATGCCTTGAAGTTGTGGCGAGGTCCTCGGGAGAGCTTGTCTATTTCTGGCTCATGCCTTCTCTATGGATAAAGCCAATGGCATCCAAACCAAATGAAGGGCTTCATTCTGTAATGCACTCTGCCTTAGGCCTGGAGTGCCAGTTCCTGTTCTCTTAGCCCACGAGGCTATCAAAGTAACTGCTCAGCAACTCAGCCTCTCAGCTGCTTCCTTGGGAATCAACAAACAACCGCAGGTGAAAAGTGGCTCCCAATTCCAAGTTCACCATACTCTAATCCTGGCTCAGTAATTATCCACTCCCTTATCATCTCTCTGTTGATTTCAAGAAGAATTTCCTCTTTAATTTTGTCCAGCTTTTCTAGCTGTCCACAGAAGAAGGATTGATTCTAATCCAATCCTGGCATTAAAAATCTACAACTACTCTTTTTTTTTTAATTTTTAATGTTTCTTTATTTCTGATAGAGAGACAGAGTGAGGGGTAGGCGAGGGGCAGAGAGAGAAGGAGACAGAGAATCAAAGCAGGCTCCAGGCTCCAAGCTGTCAGCACAGAGCCCAACACGGGGCTCAAACCCACGAACCATGAGATCCTGACCTAAGCCCAAGTCAGACACTTAACCGACCGAGCCCCACAGGCGCCCCTGAAATCACAAGATACTCTTGACCCTGCTAGGCGAGATCAAGTCTTGAAAGCGAAAGCTTTTCCTTACACAATTTGGGGGGTTTTTTTGGAGGCAAGTTTTTGAGTGCCAAAAGAATGAGGCTCCAACTGGGATACATGTAGCATGAAGTTTATATCATAAAGAATAGAGCCGGAAAGAAGGCACAATGACCTAATGATCCCAGAACTGCAAAGAATAGGACTAGCGTGCAAATGCTGGTGTGCCCCCGTGGTGTGTACTGGGCCCCTCCTGTCCCTTACTGAGCTTCTGGGTGCTGAAAGCAAGGGACGGATGGATCTGTGGGATTCACAAAACAGAAGGTGCTTGGGTCTCAATTCCTGATCCCGCTCAAAGAGGCAGCAGATTAGAAGAGACGTCTTCTCCATCACGGTATCTTGAAGGCTGCAAAAGCAGCAGCAGAATATAGAATCGTGTAGCTGCTGAGCACAGCAGTGGAGCCACTCTTTAAAAATTTAAGCACAGAATTACCATATGACCGAGCAACTCCTCTCCTGATGCACCCCCACCAGAATTGGAAACTGGTGCTCAAACCGATACGTGTACGTGTGTGTTTATAGCAACGTAATTCACAATAGCCCAAAAGTGGAAACAGCCCAAATGCCAGTCAAACAAAATATGGCATATCCATACGATCAGATATTACTCATTCATGAAAAGGAATAAATTACTGAGACATGCTACAACGTGTGAACCTAAACCCTTACGCAGAGTCAACGACACACACAAAACATCACACGCATGGTTTCCTTTACATGAAGCACGCAAAGCTGGTCAGTTCATGGAGACAGAATGAAGATGGGGAGCTGGGGGAAGGGTGGAGTGGGAAATGATTGCTTAAAGGGTGCGGGGTTCCCTTTGCGGGGGTGCAAATGTCTTGGCACTAGACAAACGTGAGGGTTGCACAACCTCGTTAACGCGCTAAAGGCCACTGACATGTACACTTCTAAATGGTTACGGTTGAATTTACGTTGTGTAAATTTTAGCTCACTTACAAAAGCAACAGGCAAGCAGTGGTCATCAGATGTCTCTAAGCAGAGTGGGCCTGAGACATTCCTATAAGGCCTTAGAGAACATTCAACATTTTGTGTTCCTAAGGGTGGCTCAGAACTGGCTGAGAGCAGGCCTTTGTGGTCAGGAAGAAAGTGACCTTCAGCGTGGCATTGGGGGGGGAGGGGCGAGGTACAAAAGCAGGTAGTGACGACCAAAGACTAATGACAGTTGGTACATCTCCACCAAGGCCCACAGGTGAACGCCGGTGGCCATGAGCCCGTCTCTTTTCTCATGCCGTGAAAATCCTCAGAATTTAGATCATGGCCCCCAGGAAAAGCGGAGGGAGAGGATTCTCAACAGAGCACGTGAAATACTGAACGGATCAAGGTGAATTCATAGGCTGACCCCATGCAGTTCCAAAAGGGCATTCGTTTCCTTCAAAATTTCCACCATAAATTGGCAGACGGGGCTGGGAGTCACATGTCCAGTGGGATTACAGAAAATAAAGCTGTACTTTTTTGGACACCAAAATGGGTCACCACGGAATGGGGATTTGCTACAAATCTTCCAAATGCGTTCACCTTTTAGTATTTCCAGTGGAACCTGTAAGCCAAAGCCTCTTTGGGCTGATGATGGACAAGGTAATGGGGTAGCTCCTCTGTCCAGAAAAGAGGTTTTTAACAGATCTTTGTATTTTGGGGGGTTAAAAAGGAGAGGTTGCTGAGTTCCCAGGGAGAGGCTGAGGGAAGAGAGGATGGTTGAGGTTTAAAGTTTGGGGGGCGCCTGGGTGGCTCAGTCGGTTAAGCGGCCGACTTCGGCTCAGGTCACGATCTCGCGGTCCGTGAGTTCGAGCCCCGCGTCGGGCTCTGTGCTGACAGCTCAGAGCCTGGAGCCTGTTTCAGATTCTGTGTCTCCCTCTCTCTGACCCTCCCCTGTTCATGCTCTGTCTCTCCCTGTCTCAAAAATAAATAAAATGTTAAAAAAATAAATAAATAAATAAAAATAAAAAAAATAAAGTTTGGGAGGTAGGGGGAAACGAAATCTGTGACGACTCAGGGCTCTGGCAGCCTTGGAGCCTGGGTGGTGGTCCTATAACAATAGAGGGAAAGTTCTCCAAACTTCCAGTGCCTGTTCCAGACTGAAGGACACTCAATGCCTTAATCTACAGACCCACTTTCCTAGGTCATCTTCATGCTGTTTTCCATGCATTCCCTTGAAGTCATGGCAAGAGATGTGCCTTGATCGCTCCCAGGCCATGAGATGGGGTGGAGCCCTCAAAGAACTGAGCCGACTTACAGTAGATACGGCCCCTGCTTAGGAAAGGAGACGAAACCCCACTTCCTACCTCAGTACTTAGCCTTATCTCTTCTGACTCCTCATTTTCCAACCTGGTCTCCATCACACAAAACTCCTCTCCATACCTAGACCATGCTGTCCCTTCTGCCTGGAATATCCCCTCTTCAGGCCCACCATCTTTCACTTCTACCCATGCTGTAGATCCCGCTGCCTCCAAGAAGTCTCCACGGATTTCTCAACTCGGGGTCGGATGCTTCTCTAACCTGATAAACCACACGTTTACCCCATCCCGGCCCTTGTCACTTTGATTGTAATTCACGCGCAGTGATCTCACTTCCCCGTGGAACAGAGGTGGGCAAGCTTTTCCTGTAAAAGGGCCAGACGTAAATATTTTAGACGTTGCAGACCACATACGGTTTTGCACAGTCTTTTCCATTTACCTTTTGTATGTGATTATTCTTAGTTGTTGGGTTGTTTTTTTTTTTTAACCACCTTTTAAAAATGTAAAACCTATTTTTGGTTCACTGGCAGTACAGAAACAGGCCATTTGGCCCTTCGGGCAGCAGTTTGCGGATGGTTGCTTCAGAGGGAAACTTTTTCAGGGCGGAATTCTATCTCATTTGGCTTTGCACCCCCAATGCCTAGCACGATCCTTGCAAGGGTGCTCGCAAAATATAACTGAACCCTGGATGTGAAGGCTTATTCTTCTTCCTCCAATCTTCCTCACCTTCAATAGCCCTGTCAATTTTTTGATACTTTATATGTTTTAGCGTTTGGGGGTTTGGGAGGTATTTTTTACATTTAAGTTTGTTGAACTAGACCCTTAAGTCCAGGTGCTTGTCTGTCAACACAGCGTCTTCAGTTCAAAAACCTGCAACAGAGGCATTGAAGGGTTTTCTTTTCGTTCTTTCCTTCTTTTTTATTTTATTTTTTTTTGAGAGGGAGCTTAAAGGAGCGTGCATGGGGCTCTTCTGGCACACTCAATGCCCACGAACTAATGACTGTTGTAGGGGTTCTTTGCAAACCCCTTCTCCCAACTTAAGTGACAAAACTTGGTTTCAGCCAGGAGTCTGGCTCTTAAATACACTATATATTCCCCTTCCCTCTCAGTATTTAAGAGAACATCTGAGGGGCGCCTGGGCGGCTCAGTCAGTTAAGCCTCGGACTCGGTTTTCGCTCAGGTCATGATCTCGTGGCTTCGTGGGTTCGAGCCCCGCGTCGTGCCCTGTACCGGCAGCGTGGAGCCTCCTTGGGATTCTCTCTCACCTCTCTCTCTGCCCTTCCCCCACTCGCACTGTCTCTGTCTCTTTCAAGATAAATAATTAAACTTAAAAAAAAAAAACGGAATATTTGAATAGAGGCTTTTACATGGAGGCATACGGGGCTTGCCTCAGGAATACAAAACACAAGCTGTCTGGATTCGAACACAATAACAATGTTTGGACATCAGGCCACCACTCCCTCCCGTTACCACTGCATCACCCAGAGTCTTTGGACACTTTCCCCTCACCTGAGACGTCACCCGTTACCTTGATAGGATGAGAAGAGGTAAACAAGAACACTCTCGTAGAATTGTGGTCTCATTTTTTCAAAAACAGTGCACACCTCTGACTCCCGGACAACGCGTGGCCAAACGAGACGAGAAAAACCCTCATGCCATTTTAACAAATGCTCCACGCCAGCGATGGCAGCCAAGTAAAAAGCAACAACAAAATCCGCACCCATAAAAGCAGGTCCTGGCTGCTGGGAGATTAGTCAGCAGGTAAAACCACAGGGCCGCCAAAAACACTTGTTGCCCTTCTTCGTAGCTGGTTTGAGTTTCTCTCTTTCCGGTCCATCTACACTGTTTTTACAGCAGGCTCGCATACTTCGGGAGTGACAGCATGCTGCTTGTTGCTACAAACAGCCCCCATAAATGTTGGAGCCAAGTGTGTCTAAACATTACAGCATATTAAACACCTTTAAGCATGATCCATAACCTTGTAATTGGTACCAAAATAACAAGATGTGTGTTTTAAATGGGAATTTGACTCTGATTGCCGATGTCAATCTGTTCCACTAGAGCGCAGCTGGGAACGAGGGCCAGGAGAGAATAATGGATGCGATCAAGGCGTGGAATCCTGGACTCTTAGACCGAACTCATCAGCTGGGCTAATGCCCATCTTTGGCTGGTGAGGAAACTGAGGCCCAGAAAAGGTCTACGACCTGAACTTGTTCAATGTTTCCTGGCTCTTCCTTCCACGCTTTTTCCGTTCACCACAATGCTTTTCTAAAAAAGCATTTGTTGGTTTTTTTGGTTTTTGGGGGGCTTTTTTGGGTATAAATAGTAATTGCACGGGCTTGGAAATGACCCAGATTCAACTTGAACTGTATCTTTGCTGGTAGAAAAGTGGATATGGCCTTTGTTTTTTCCTGGGCATCACCAAAAACTTTCCTCTTCCCAAGTGACTCCAAATCTGCCGCAGATCCCCAAATCTTCACTATAAACATCACTTCTTTACATTTTATTTTATTTTTAATGTTTATTTATTTTGAGAGAGAGAGAGAGCACGAGCAGGGGAGGGGCAGAGAGAGAGGGAGAGAGAGAATCCCAAGCAGGCTCTGTGCTATCATGTGAGACTCAAACTCATGACCTGAGCCAAAGTCCGATGCCTAACCGACTGAACCACCCAGGTGCACCCCCTCTCACCCACATTTGTTCAAACACATGTAGAGTCCACTCTCTGTACCAGTTTCCTCATCTGGAAAGGAGAACCAGATTAATGGAACCATGAAGATTACAGGAAATAATGTTTAAAATGATGATCCTAGTGTTTTCCACACAGCTGACATTTAATCATTATGGGTAAATCTCAATGGGTGTAGAATGGTTGAGCCTGAGCCACAGTCAGACATGTATCCGACTGAGCCACCCGGACACCCAACTGCCCAGTTTCTAAATTCACCAAGCGTGCACCAAGATACGTAATGAGATTCTGGGCTTGTTCTTTCAATCTCCTAATGATTGACAGAAGTCAGAACATTTGATGTTTTAATACTGATTTTTACTTAGGGGAGTAAGGTTCTGATTTACTGGCGTCTCATGAGTGAGAGTCAGTAATTAAAAGCCTTAAAGTTTTTGTTTCATTTTGTCTTTTAATCTCTCTCCAGGCTGTGACTGAAAAATGCTTTCAGGACCCTTGGTTTCCTGGCCAGCAAGAACTTAAGAAAACTATTATCATATGGGGAACATACAAGAGAAAATGGATGGGTTTTCTTCAACACCTGTTTTCATTAAGTAAGAGGAAGGAAATGAAAGGATTTTTTTTTTAATGCTTATCAAGTAAGTGCCAGAAGCATTACATATGTTGCCCCATTTAATCTTCAAACCCAAAGTGGTAAATACTATCGTCTCTGCCTGGGAAATGTTGGAGGACCTTCTCCAAAACGTTAACTTTAAGGAAATAGGATATATCTCTTAGGATTAAACTTTGAATGAATTAACATAGCATTCAAGTAGAGAGATGAGAAGTCACAAGAAAGAGGATAGTGTTGAGGCCAGTACAATATGAAGTCATGTTAACATTATTAGCATTCTTACTAAAGAATACTGCCATTGGATAGGGGTGTAGGACAGCCGTGGACGTCCAGGAAGAAAGAGAGACACAGAGATAAACATGTGCTGTTAGAAAAAAAGGAAAAACTCAGTCAATGAAGTTGGGGGAGACCGGTTCCATTGCCAAGTTTTCTACTTTGTGGAGGTGTCCACCTGAGGCTATATTAGCTTGAGTCCATTAAGCATCCAACCAACTTCTCTTTTTCCGATTTCATGCTCAACAAACAAAACCCTGGTTGTAATTTGACTTCCCGTGTAGATCTGCCTACAGGAAAAAGAAGTTGCTGACCATGTCGCCATGAGGACTCTGGCCCAAGTCCTATTTATTTATCTTGGGAAACTGATAAAAAGGCTTTCTGGTTTTGTATGTCAGTTGTGTGATTGATTAATATTAACGGATCTGCCTGATGTCATCAGGTTTCTGAATCCATCTATCAGATAGCTCATGCCAACCTATGAGATCTCACTGGCATGAAACTTTCTACCTGTTCTAAGACCCCCCCTCCTTCCTGCCAATAACAATGATACAAAATATAAGCATTAGCTCTTGGAAAGAGTTGCATAACAACTCAAAGATGGCGGAAACTGAACGGGAGAAGAAATGTGAAACTGAAGAAGAAAATCAAGCGAGCTCTTTCCCTGAAGACCCCTCCCTCTTCTCATCTGCACACAGAAAAGCAGAATACCAGGAGAAAAGATGGTCTTATCGGCCTGGAAAGGAAAAACAAACACATCAGCTTCAGGATTGTCATAGCTCCCAGAAATGGAGGGGGGTGGGAAATCCCTGAAGATGGGTGAGGGACCCCTAACATTTGTCTAAACATTCTCCTCACCGATTCCTAAACTATTCCGTTCAGGACAGTAATGCCAAAGAACCCATGACAGAACTGCATTTGGAAAGCTAAATAAATAACTTGATAGAGATTTTGGGAACTGTCTGGTGCTGGAGAGTCTGGAGTCGAGGGCTTGTCAGGTAGAGGAAATTGTAAAGAGAGTGGGCTTCTTAGTAAAAATAGTGATCGTGTATCCAAAGACTAATGACTATGCTGTCAGCAAACTATGGCCCATGGGCCAAATCTGTATAGGTGAGGCCCAAATCTTGACAATGCCCACTCACGTGTTTATTACTTATGGTTGCTTTCACACTACAATTGCAGAGTCGAGTAGCTGCAAAGGGACCCTTTGGCCCACAGCGCATAAAATATTTACTATCTTTTTCTTTACAGAAAAAGTTTGTTGACCCCTGCTCCAAGAATAGGAGAAAATTAGAAGAGACCTGTATTAACAAAAACCTTAAAATTCTTCCAAATCAAGTTGAAATGTTGGTTTTGTAACCTCCTATCAGGAAAAAAAAAAAAAACACACAAGCAAATAAACGAAAACTTTTACAGGAAAATAACGCAATCCAGAGTCTCTATAACACATTACACTCAATCTCGATTAAGCAAAAATCAATTCCTAGATCTGCAAAGAATTAGGGAAATGTGATCCATAATAAAAAGGGGGAAAAGGTTAATAGAAGACTTGATAGATGGTTATTAGAATGAGCACATAAGGACTTACGGTAGCTATTATAAATATGCAAAGAAACAACAGGAAAATACGGATGGAATGAAATAACGCATGTGGAATTTCTTCGGAGAAATGAAAACTCTAATGGTAGTCAAATTGGAATTCTACCACTGGGAAAAAAACACATGAGACCTTCTGGCTTCAGCTCTGACATATAAAGAGCTTGAGAATCATCACTTCCATTCTTAAGACAAGAAAGGACGGGACAAATTAAAAATCAGTGATTCTTCTTGGATCTGTCAGAGAACTGAGGCTGCTGGGTCAAACCATTACCCAAAAATCTAGAGTCAGAGTCTCATGTAGAAAGACACAGCTGAGCTCTGCATACCTGGAGCAGAAGCTTTGACAGCTATTAACAAGCTCAGGTGCAGGCAAATTGTGGACTAGTCTGAGAGAAACTCCTAGGGACCACAGTCTGAGAGGTGGCCCCACACATTCCTGGTCTTTTACTGAAGGAATATCCCACCAGGTTCTCACAGTGAAGATCTAAGAAAGATCCTTTCATGTGCGTGTGTGTGTGTGTGTGTGTTTAGTTTATTTATTTTGAGAGAGACAGAGACAGCATGAGCCAGGGAGGGGCAGAGAGAGGAAGAGAGAGAATCCTGAGCAGGCTCTGCACACACTGAGTGCAGAGCCTGATGCAGGGCTCAAACTCACAAATCATGAGATCATGACCTGAGCTGAAACCAAGAGCCAGACGCTTAACTGAGCCACCCAGGTGCTCTTCATGGTTTCAATAAGGAGAGGGAAAGAGTAATCATAGGAAACACCCTCAGAGGCATCTCTATACCAAATGCCTTTTCCAAGGGAAAAGGCTTGTTGGAGCCATACCCCAGTTGGAGGCAAAGCATTCTCTCTCTAACCCATCTCACCTATGGAAAACAAAAAAAATGGAAAACAGAGTCAACAGGGGTCCATGCTTCAAGTTAATAGGTTGGAAATAACATAGGGAAGATAGCAGTGAACATAAAGGGGGGGGGAGGGGGATGCTATAGCACTGGAGAAGACATGGGACCCAAGACAGAGGCCCACTAAAATACATATAAATTCAATCATATTGCAGAACACCCTTTCTCCTCCACACATTACGACAGGGTGCCAGTGTAATACCTGAATTACGACTGAAAGTGCTTTCCCTGAAGATGAATACTTAGAAAAGCCCAAGGTCAAGAGGAAAGACAAAACAACACTAGAGGAATTTGAAAACTCTTGCACCTATAGTTACAACAAATAGTAAATCCAGCTTGACTCCTAACCAAGTTACCATAAATCCTCACGGTAAATTCCTAACTGCCTCCACTGCTATTACCCAACACAACATGTCTGGTTAGCAACAATAAACTACAAGGCCCACCAAAAAATAAGCAAAAAAAAAAAAAAAAAACAAAACAAAAACTGCCTAGAAAGACAAAATGATGATTCCAACAAAACTCAGAAATGACATAGATGTTGGAATTATCAGATAGGCAATTTAAATAACTATAATTAATACATAAAGGATTTAATGGAAAAAGCAGATGATGTGAAAGAAAAAATGGGTAATATAAGCAGGGAGATGGAAACTCTAAGAAAAAAAATCAAGGAATGATAGGAAATCAATAACACATTAACAATGGGATAATGCCTCTCATAACCTGATCAACAACTCAATCCAGCCAAGGGAAAGCTAGGTGAGCTTGGACATATGTCAATACAAACTTCCAAAACTGAAAACACACGTTATAAGGAAAACTATAGATCAATTTCTCTCTTGACCATAGATGCAAAAATCCTCAAGAAAATATTTGCAAATCAAATCCAATTATGTATAAAACAAAATGTATGAAATTGTACACCAAGACTAAGTAGGATTGATTCCAAATATGCAAGGCTGGTTCAATATTCATATTAATATAATCCATCATACTGACAGGCGATGGAAGAAAAGTGTGATTACATTAATTGACATACAAGACGTATTTGATAAGATCTCATACCTATTTATGATAACAAGCCTCTACAAACTAAGCATAAAGGAAAACTTCCTCGATTTTATTTAAAAAAATCTGTAAAACCCAACAGATTTGAATCTGTAAAACCCAACAGTTGACATCATGCTTTCCTGGTAAAATTGGGAATAAGGCAAAGAGGTCCTCTCTCACTACTTGTATTCAAGACTGTACTGGAATTCTTAGTGCGGTAAGACAAGAAAAAGGAAAAGAGCTATACAAATTGGAAAGGAAGGAAACTGCCTTTATTCACAATTAACATGGTTGTTGACATTGAAAATCCCCCAAATCTACAAATAAAATTCATGGAATGAATAAGTGATTATAGCACAGTTGTAGAATACAAGGTTCATATACAGTTGGTTCTTATTGTTCATGGTAGTGGTCTTCTATAAAGTCATAATGAACTGAATGGGCAAATACTGAGGGGAAAATTTAGAGTTAGATTCCTACAAGCCTCTGGTCGCATTTTTGTCAACTGATCAATAGATAACCTTGTTTTGTATGTGTTTCTATTTAAAGACACTTAACTTCATATATATAAACTTACAAACATTGGGGCTCAGTCAGTTAAGCATACGATTTCGGCTCAGGTCATTATCTCGCAGTCCGTGAGTTCAAGCCCGGCATGGGCTCTGTGCTGACAGCTCAGAGCCCGGAGCCTGCTTCAGATTCTGTGTCTCCTTCTCTCTCTGCCTCCCCCTCCCTGCTCACACTCTGTCTCTCTCTGTCTCTCAAAAATAAATAAACATTAAAAATTTTTTTAATTAAAAAGAGTAAAGTTGTTGGGGCACCTGGGTGGCTCAGTCGGTTAAGCGTCCGACTTCAGCTCAGGTCACGATCTTGCGGTCCGTGAGTTCGAGCCCTGCATCGGGCTCTGGGCTGAAGGCTCAGAGCCTGGAGCCTGCTTCCGATTCTCTCTCTCTCTCTCTCTCTCTCTGCCCCTCCCCCATTCATGCTCTGTCTCTCTCTGTCTCAAAAATAAATAAACGTTAAAAATTTAAAAAAAAAAGAGTAAAGTTGCAAATATTTAATTACATCTAACATTTCTTTACAATTAAAAACTTGCCAATGAGGGTTTGCCATTTTCCTGACTTTAAGCAATGTGATCATAAATTTCCTTGGCTGTTAACCTCATAAAAGTGCAGTTCCACTACATTTTTTTTTAATCAATCATCGTCTCATGAATCCAGAAATTTAGCTGACATTCTATCTTTTCCATAGTTTCATCACATACTATAGTTCATACTTGAGTACTTTCCTCTACCACCTCAAATACAGAATCGGTGAGTGTCCTCTTCTATTTCTCTAGATGTACCATGTTATTGTTCGACACTGAAATTGAAGCCACCAACAATATAACTCATGCCTAAACGAATCTCATCTAATACACTATGAACACTAGACAGCACATCGCTCTACACTTAGGTGTCGTTTTAAACAGGGAAATCACCCACAAAAAAGCACAGAAATGCAAAAGAAAAAGTAGCAGTAAATAGATTGCAAAAAGAGCACTTATTCATAATACAGGAGCTTCAGTAGGAAGGCTGAGGGTCACCTTGTTTCACCTCAGCTGGGAATGTGCATATTAGGTGACTCAAATTTTTTGCTGCTTTCTACATATCCATGAATGGTTGTCAAAGCACTGACAGTATTGATTTGGGGATTACCAGTTAGCTTCGGTGAGTCGACAGATTTGCAAATATGGAATCTGAAAATAATAAGGCTCAACTCTATAAAAGTCTATTGCTTTCCTATATTCTAGCAAGAAGCCATTGTAATTAGAAGGTAAAAATAAAGTACAACTGACAAAAAATAATAATAAATAAACGTTCCCCAGTGCAATATGTGGGTATAAATCTAACAAAATAAGTTTTGGATCTGTATGCTAAGAACTACAAAACACTGATAAAAGAAGTCAAAGGTTTATATAAATGGAGAGATAGTCTATGTACATTAACAGAAATAGTCAATATTGTTGTCAATTCTTTCCAGCTTGATCTACAGACTCAGTGTGATTCCAACAACACTGATCACTAGAACACTACTGTAGTTGCATTAACATCAAAAAGAAAGGGTAATGCAAGATATAATGGAGGCTATTTTATAATGATAAAAGGGATAATTCAGATGGACATAACAAACATAAATGTATATGCTCTGGCTAATATACTTTCAAAATATATGGATCCCCAATATATTTTGGTATATTTTGGTATATTCTGGTATAACACAAAAGATTAACAAATAAATCTGTAGTTATAATAGGAGGTTTTGACATTTTTCTCTCAGTAATAAAATCATAGCACTAAGGATATAGAATAGTCGAACAGCACTTCTAATGACCTTGGCCTTAATGGTATTTATGAACTGCTATTCCCTGTATTTATAGTCCATAGTGTCTTTCCAATTGTACTGAGGACATACAACAAGTTAAGTCTCAACACATCTTATTTATTTATTTTTATTATTTTTTTTAATGTTTTTTCATCTTTGAGAGACAGCATGAGCAGTGAAGGGGTTGAGAGAGGGAGACACAGAATCCAAAGCAGGCTCCAGGCTCGGAGCTATCAGCACAGAGTCCGATGCAGGGCTGCGAGATCATGACCTGAGCCGAAGTCAGACACTCAACCAACTGAGCCACCCAGGCGCCCCCCCCCCAACACATTTTAAAGTATTGAAATCCTACCGAGTACATTCTTAGAACACAACAAAATTAAAATTGTAACTGTAAACTAAACAAAATTATAACCGTAAACTAAACAACACAAGTATATATAACTCATAGATCAAAGAAGAAATCAAAAGAGAAATTAGAAAATATTTTTAACTAAATGATGAAGAAAGCACAAAATATCAAAATTTGTGTAATGTGGATAAGCAGTACTTAGTAAACTTGCAAGTTTAAAGCCACATATAATGAATGAAAGAAAAAAAAGAATCAATGATCTAAGTTACTAACTCAATTAAGTGAAAGAATAAGAACAAATTAAAGAAAGTAGACACTTTAAAATGAAGAGCCAAAACAAATGAAAAAGAGAGATAAACAATAAAAAATTGACAAAGCTAAAAATTTGTTCTTTAAAAAGATTAAATACACAAGACCTTAGAAAGATTGATCAAGAATTTTAAAAAAAGGGGGGGCACCTGAGTGGCTCAGTCGGTTAAGCGTCTGACTTCGACTCAGGTCATGATCTCATGGTTCATGAGTTCGAGCCCCACATCAGGCTCTGTGCTGACAGCTTGGAGACTGGAGCCTGCTTCGGATTCTGTATCTCCTCTCTCTCTGCTTCCCTGCCCTCTCTCTCTCTCTCAAAAATAAATAAGCACTAGAAATTTTTTTTAAAAAAATAAAAAAAGAAGAAAATGACAACTTGCTAATATCAAGAATGAAAAATGAGAAATTTCAAAGATGCTAAAGATATTAAAGATTGTAAGAGATTATTACAAACATTATGCCAAAACTATTGATAACTGGGAGGAAATGAACAAATCCTTCTTTTGAAATGAATACAAGAACAAGTAGAAAATCTTAACATTCCTGTGTCTTTTAAATAAATTTAACCAAATCAAAATCTTTTCTACAAAGAACATTACATCCAGATGGGATTTAGCAAGTAGAATCTAGCAATATATAAATAAGACAATAAGACTACAGATCCAAAAACCTTAGAGAACTCCAACACAAGATGAAGTTCATCCCGTGCATATTATAGTCACACTGTATATAAACAAAGATAAAAAGATTAATTTAAAGGTAACCAGAGTGAAAAAAAAATCCCATGTACAGGGGAACAATGATAAGAATTTTATCAAAGTCAATAAAAGCCAGAATAGAATAGAATAACAACTTTAAAGTGCTATCTGCCAAAAACAGTTTCAAAAATAAATGGGAGCATAAAGATATTTTCAAATACACAAAAACTGAAATAATTAATCTCCAGCAAAACTGTCCTATAAGAAAAGCTAAAAGAATTTCTATCGACTTAAAAGTAATGACATCATATAGAAATCCAGTTATACAAGGAGAACTAAAAAGCAGTAAGAGAAAATTAAAAAGTCTATTAAAAATGATTTCTTTTTTTCTCTATGCATAAATTATTAAATCTTCTTAAAGACAATTGTCTATTTAAAGTGAAAACAATACAAAAGACCATGGGTTGTATAAAATATATAAAATTATAGTATATGGTAACAAGACCACAAAGAGGAGGGTAGCAATGAAAAACATACTACTGTAAATATCTGAAATTGTGAAGCAATGAAATATTTTTAAGATAGATTCTGATAACTTAAGGAAATATATTGTATTCCATAAACAACTACTTAAGAAAGAAATCACATAACAAAAAGCTATTAAAAGGAACAAAATAGAATACTAAAATAGGATAACATATCATGACAAAGGGGTGTTATCTCTGGAATGCAAGGTTAGGTCAACATTCAAAAATCTATCAGCAGGGGTGCCTGTGGCTCAGTTGGTTATGCACTGACTCTTGATCTCAGCTCATTCTTGATCTCATGGTTGTGAGTTAAAGCCCCACATTGGGCTCCACACTGGGCATGAAGCCTACTTAACAAAATCAATCAATATGCTTCACCATGTCAATAGAATAAAAGAGATAAATTATGTGATCATCTCAATATGATATAGAAAAAGCATTTGATAAAGGTCAACACCCATCCAAGTTAAAAAACAAACCTCTCAGAAAGCTAGAAATAGAAGCGTACTTTCTCAACTTGATAAAGTGTTATGTACATTGAACTTAGTATGAAATATTGGACACCTTTCCCCTAATATCAAGAACAAGGCAACTATCTCTGCTCTCACCAAGCCTGCCTAACATTGCATGGGAATAAGGCAAGAAAAAAATAGAAGGCACAATAAACAAAAACAAATAAAAGTTATATAAAAAGAAGTAAAACCATATTTATTTACACAATATGACAGTGAATATAAAGAAATCCAAGGAAATTTAAAAAAAAGCAAGAAGGAAATGTGGAAGTGTTTCTATTCACAAGCAACAAAGAACAGGAAAATAAAATTAAACAAACAATACCGTTTATAAGAGTAAAAAATCCAAGTGCATAAGAATAAATTTAATAAAGGGTGTGCAAGACATCTAAAAATACAGAAAGAAGATTTCAGTAAATTTAAAAGTGTACCATGTTCATGGATTCAAAGATTCAATACTGTAATGATTGCATTTCTCCCCATCTTGAGTCATAGATTCAAATCCTATCAAGTAAACTCTCAGAAGACCTTTTTGTAGAAATTTACAAGCTAATTCTAAAATGTGTATAGAAATGTAAAATACCTAGAATAGCCAAAGCATTCTGAAGGAGGAATAAATTTGGGGGATTCACACTGCCTAATTTCAATACACATTATAAAACTACAGTCTATAAGGCAATTAGTGATTGGCATAAGGATGGACAAATGGGTCAATTGTACAGAACAGAAATCTGAGAAATAGATGCACACCATGGAGTTCATTGGTTTATTTTTAAATTTTTAAAAAATTCAATGGGAGAAAAAGTCTTTTTAATAAGTAGTGCTGGAACAACTAGATATCTTTATGAGAAAAAAAATGAACCTTCACTCCTTTTTTTATACCATATACAAAATCAATTCAAGATGAACCATATGCCTAAATGTAAGGGCTAATAGCATAAACCTTTTCAAAATATATTAGAATATTTTTATATTATTGCAGTAAGCCAAAAGCAAAACCATGGACGAATCACAAAAATACTATGTGAGTGAGAGAAGCCAGACACATTTATATGAAGTTCAAGAACAGGAAAAGTAATCCCTGGTTATAGAAATCAGAACAATATTTTCCTCTCAGAGAGGGATACTGACGGGGAAGTGCCATGAGAGATCTTTCGTGGGTAGTGAACATGTTCCCTCTCTTGATTTCGATGATGCTAGATGGGTATGAACATTTGTCAAAATTCACTAAACTGTACTCTTAAAGTCAGAGCATTTTACTCTGTGTAAAAAAAAAAAAAAAAAAAAAAGCCAATAAATAAATAAATAAGCAAGAAATTCCCTGCTTTTAGTCCATTGACTACTGAAGTTGTCATTGAAATACTGAAATAAACCAAGTGATTTCCTAATAAAGGCAGAAAGGACAGGTCTAACCTGGGGGACATAGAATGTCTTTTTCTCAAAAGAATCTTCCTTGTGATGGCTCAGTATTAGTATTCTTTTGACAGAATGTGAAGTTGTGGGTAGTTTTTTGTTTTTTGTTTTAATTTACAAACACGGATTAACCAAGGACTGGTTAAAACAGGAGGGAACAGCAGGAAATGAGATTATCAGGGAAGGGAATGAGCATCTTCCAGAAAATGAGACACCAGAGAAAGGGAAAGATTAAAAAAAAAAAATTCTCTCCAGTCCTGAAGTTAAGACACCCCGAAACAAGATCAAGTCTTTATTTTGCAGCAAATGACTTCAACATCCGACCTCAGCAATTTTATTCATGATATGTATGATGTGGGTATGTTGTTTGGACTGTTGGAGCCTTAATTCCCTAACAGTAGAATAGTAATGGCTATGCCAAATACTTACTGTACATGTAATGTAACGAGCCACCTGGGCCAACCCTTCCCTCCAGTTCTTTGGGATCTGCTCTGGATTCGGGGAAATGATAGATTCCCTTACTGCCACCTTTGCGCTTATAGAGAAAACCGGAGAGGATATTTCGTCCATCAATTTGACTTGATTCAAAGTAACGAAAAAGCACGATCACAGACAAGCACTTGATATAGGTGACTTTGTGGTTTGACAAAATGAAAAATAAGCACCACTTGGTACACACCCCTCTCTTCTGGGTATGATTGGAAGAAGGGCCAAGGAGAAACAACTGATAACAACGTAAAACCCCACTTCTCTCACGGGCCAAGGAATCTGTTGATTATGCTGCGCTTAGGGAAAAAGTGTTGCATATTTTCCATTTAGGCCATCTGTCCTATAAAAAACAGTGTTTGCTTGTGTTGGGAGATGTGTATAAATCTTTGGTTTTATAGTGAAGTAAATCATCAGATTCAGGAAGGCATATCTAGACCTCACACAAGAAGAGAGACTTTGAGTAGGATTGTATTTGTAGGGTCACGACTTACCTTGAACTTGTCTACTCTGCTTTGGAGACCCGTAACCCAACTGCTCTTTTGAAAGAAACTGTAATGTTATTCTCAACTCAGTAACTCGGATTTTTTGGGAAAATATCGCTGTAGGTTAAGGTGGTCTGTGGTTTGACCTGGAGAAGGAAGGCAATGAAATCTAAGCCGAGATCAACCCTTGTGGATTGCAGGTGCGGTTTTCTGAAAGACAAGTAGAGATTTGAAATAAGAATAAAAGAATGCGCCTCTCTCAGAGGGAAGGTAGGAAAGCCCCAGAGACAGAGAACAAGAGTGTGCTGGGCTGCTTCATCCATCCATCTAGCCATCCTTCTTTCTGTTTATTTATTGTCTTTTCATTTGGGACTCTAAGCACCATCACATTTGAAAACATCCAGTTTGAAGTGACTGCTTCCTCTGCTGTGCGGAAACAACATCCCCAAGTCTGTCATCATACCTGGTATAAACACAGAGATTGGCACAATCTGTGATTGAAGGAATTAACTACAAGGCGGAAAACACGTGTCACCCCACGTTCCCCAATCTCTTGATTCCAGCCCAGAAGCAGCAGCATTTCCTCAAAGAGAAGAAAAGTCTTAGTTTGGGATACTGGCTGGCAGCACAGTGAGTGTGGTCCAAGAGGTATCTGGGAGCAAGTGAGAGCAGAATGCATCCCCGAGATGCCAGGAGGAACAAGAAGCGGTTTTAAAACAACCACCCCCCTTTCCCAAAATATGGAGGAAGGTAAGCCTAGTACTTAGGTTACATGTGGATTATGTCAGATAATATATATTCTGCACATAGTAAGCACTGGATATATGGTAGTTATTAAAATAATAATAATAAATCTAAACTAATTCCACCTGGAACTATTTATCTGCGGAGGAATCTGGAGAGAGGTATGGCAGATCAGGGGGCCTCTGGGAATGAAGTAATGTTATTTAAAACATCAGCAAATACTGAAAACATAGAAGCATTGAATGCTGGAGCTGGGAAATCTCAAGACTTACTTTAGTTCAACATTCTCATTTTTACAAATGTTTAAACTGAGTCCCCAGGACGTAAAGGGACTGGCTCAAAATCACCCATCATGTGTAGCAGTGAAGTTGGACACACTTCCAATTGACTGGGATTTTCTTCTCTTTTCTTTTTTCTTTTCTTTTCTTTTCTCTTCTCTTCTCTTCTCTTCTCTTCTCTTCTCTTCTCTTCTCTTCTTTCTTTCTTTCTTTCTTTCGTGCCATTTTCCAAGAAAACTTTCATATCGAACATCCATAAACAAACTCAAGAAAGGTCTTTTTTCTTTAAAGTTGATTTATTTATTTTGAGAGAGACAAAGCACACGAGAGGGGCAGCCAGAAAGAGAGGGAGAGAATCCCAAGCAGTCTCCGCACTGTCAGCCCAAAGCCCCATATGAGGCTCCAGCTCACAAACTGTGAGATCATGACCTGAGCCGATGCCAAGAGTCAGTCGCTTAACTGACTGAGCCACCCAGGCACCCCAAGGAAATTCTGAACGATGCCTATCATAAATTTACCTTCATGGAGAAATTATTGGAAGACGTCTTGCCAGGGAAGTGGAACCATTCAGTGGGAGAAAAACAAAGAAACATGTTAGGGTTTCAGTGATAGGCATCGATTCTTTCTTTTTCTTTTTTTTTTTTAAGTTTATTTATTTTGAGAAAGAGAGAGAGAATCCCGAGCAGACTCTGTGCTGTCATCACAGAGCCCGATGCAGGGTTCAAGCTCACGAAACCTTGAGATCATGACCTGAGCTGAAATCAAGAGTTGGACGCTTAACCGACTGAGCCACCCAGGCATCCCGATAGACATCAATTCTTAAGGAAATAAAATTTTTCCTCTAGAAAATCCCATAATGATGTTCAATATTCTGGGTGTTCTGAAAACACAGTTTTCCGCTTTTTCCATGTTTGTGCACTCAAAAAATCTTATTGCGATGGTAACAATGATCTTTAACTTTCTCCACCCTGTGAGATGGGAGCCCTTTGGAAGCAGAAGCAAGGTAAGGGACAGAGGTCAGCATGAATAATCGACAGGTTTATGACCATAGGATGAGGAGGGAGCTCCAGGAAAGCAAATCCCGAGAACACCTCCATACAGAGATACTGGTCTTGCAATATTAAAGGCACCCTTTATCTCCATTTGGAATCTTTCAACTAGGACTACCTTTTGTCAGTAAAATTTAACCCTGGGAAACGATCGTGCTTCACAAATAGAGAAATGCTGTCACTTTGGGGGAGGTGATGGAATCTTTTGTTCCTAGACCTTTCTGGAAGATCAAGATGTTATGCAACCATTGTCAATGCCAAGTCAGAATAAAGGTGTGTGATGACCGAAGTAGTTGTGAGGCCTGTTTCACATGGCTCCGCCCTTCAGGTCAGGTTCACTAAATCAACTCTTTCTATAGCAGCGGAGCTGGTTTCACACATTCTGTCAGTTCAAATCCCGGTCAGCCTCGTAATGAAGGCATGACCCAAACTAACCTGCATCCTAAAGCTTATGATCCCAATCTACACGGTTCCCTTAGAAATGACCCATGTTCTAAGCTTATCCAATCCTTTCTCCCCGGGAGCCTCCGGGAGATTCTCCAGATGCAAGTTGCAGGCCCCGCCCCCATCCAGTCTCCTAGGCTTTCTCTCTACCCACCATCTTCCCAAGAGAGACCTCCTTTACAGGGAGACTTGCTTTAGGAGCTGTCCAGCACCTTCTCCAACCAGTGCCAAGGGATTTTATCTTTAGGATAGAGAAAGCCCAAATTTCAGTTAGATTCACTGAATCTAAAATGGCATAGGTGTTGGGGTGCCTGGGTAGTTCAGTCAGTTTGGCATCCGTCTCTTGCTTTCGGCTCAGGTCGTGATCTCACAGTTCGTGAGTTTGAGCCCCACATAGGGCTCTGGGCTGACAGTGTGGAGCCCTGCTTGGCATTGTCTCTCTCTCTCTCTCTCTCTCTCTCTGCCCCTCCCGCTCTCTCTCTCAAAATACATAAATACTCTTTGGAAAAATTAAAACATTAAAAAATAACAAAGAGAATGGCATAGGTGTTGAGCTTGAGGTGGCAGATGGAAACCCAGAGAAGACCTGGAGATTTTACTCTATTCTTTTCATCTAATACTCAGAGAAGATTTTAACTTTGAACGGCTTTGGGATATAGAGAGTTAAAAATACTACTCCAACAGTGCATATTATACTTGAAAATATATTAATATATACACTTGAAAATATATTAATATATATACTTGAAAATATATTAATATTAAGTCAACTATTAAATCAAATTTATTAAGTAGTCCACTTAATTTAATTGACTTTAAATTAAGTTTAAGCACTAATATTTAATTAATGCCAATATTAATTAAGTATATGTAATTAGGGGCACCTGGGTGGCTCTGTCGGTTAAGTGTCCAACTTCGGCTCAGGTCATGATCTCACGTTTCATGGGTTCGAGCCCCACGTCGGGCTGTGTGCTGACAGCTCGGAGCCTGGAGCCTGCTTCGGATTCTGCGTCTCCCTCTCTCTGCCACGCCCCCACTTGCACTCTGTCTTCTCTGTCTCTCAAAAACAATAAATAAACATTAGAAAGAAATAAATATATTCAATTAATACTAATTAAGTATAATATTTATTTAATAATTTTTAATACTATTAAGATTAATAGTAATTAAATACTAAATTAGATATTACATACAGTGTCAATATTGCTTATACATATGTTGTATTAAAAATACAACTCAAAAAAAAAATACAACTCAACTAGCTTCTGGAGTCAATATTAAAATTCAGTAGTTTACAGGACCTGTGACTCCTGTAGGAAAGATCAAAGTGACTTGTTCTGATTTGTAAGATAAAGGGAGTAAGCCACTCTGAGGGCTATACCACTTGTCCCCACCTCGGTAACTGCATCAGGCCTGGGTCCCACATCCTTATGTACCCCATTCAGACAATGCAATATCCAAGGTTTTCTACTTGCCATGTCATGGCCCCTGTGGATCCAAGGAAGGGCCATTCTTGCTTCCCTCTTAGATGTTCTCTGTCACATTTATACAAGAGTTGACAGAATTCAGAGAAATCTCCCTCAGATTTTTCTGCTACCCCTTACCTTCCTAAGTCACAGTTCAAAGAATTTCTTGTTACACTGTCAGAGGGACGGTCACATCATGAATATGGAACTGTATGTCTTCTCCCTTAGCTTCTCCCAGAAAGCTGCTCTCTGTAGTGTCAGAATTGGGATTGTATGAGTTCTTTTGACATTGTCTCTTTTGGATCTTTGTTTTCCCAAGGGAAGCCTAGTTTAATTGAGTGTGGATATACTAGTATTGTGTTAGCAGCAGCCAGATGGTCCTGAGACAGGGGGATGTTGTCATACATGGTCTCCATCCCTCAGAAGGAAATGACTGCTGCTTCACACAGGGCCTGAGATGCCAGAGGAATTGTCAGAATTAACAACAGTCTTCTCAGAGCAAAGCAAAAGTGGCATGGAATAGGGCGTATTCTCGGGGCGCCTGGGTGGCTCAGTCGATTGAGTGTCCGACTTTGACTCAGGTCATAATCTCACATTTCATGGGTTCAAGCCCCGCGTCGGGCTCTGTGCTGACAGCTAGGAACCCGGAACCTGCTTCGGATTCTGCGTCTCCCTCTCTCTCTGCCCCTCTCCCACTCGCGCTCTGTCTCTCTCTGCCTCTCAAAAATAAAGAAACGTAATAAAAAAATTAAAAAATAAAAGAATAGAGCGTATTCTCCTTGGGAGATGTACAGACCCTACTCTCCACCACTTAGCCAGCAGGGCTGCGCAGAGAGAATCCTGGTGCTGCAGGGGGGCATCTGGCTTGAGCTGAAATCCTCGCAGTTTGCAGGTGAGTAAACTGCACATTCTGATGTCCTCAAGCACGGTTCAAACGGTGGCTTTACAATTACTGTCCGTTAACCCAGACGTCTGCTGTTGTGTCCTGTATCTCATTGTCAGTCTCTGCTGGCTGTCTTTTCTTTAGAGAATGGGTTGCGTTTTCTCCTTTAATCGTGTGTTCCGTAATTTTGGATTGTGCTCTGGACATCGTGACTGATGTTGTAGGGACTCCAAATTCTGTCGTATTGCTCGAAAGAGTTTTGCTTTTTCAAACTTTATTATCAGGCCACTAATTTGGCTACATTTAAACCCTGAACTCTCTCCCCCCACGGTGGGCCCAAATTTCAATGCCAATTCAGTTCTATTAGTTTTAGCTGGATTTCTTGGAGACTTCTTCTGCAGGTAAGTGGCTTAGGGCTCAGCCTAAGATTAGAGTTTATACACAGAATCTGGGACTTCCTCGCTATGGAATTCTTATTTCCGGGATTTCCACCTTACTTTCTAGGGGCTGCAATTGCTCTGAACTCTGTTCATAAACCTTCTGCCTGGTAACCACTACTATTTTTAAATATTTATTTATTTATTTATTTATTTATTTATTTATTTATTTTGAGAGAGAGAGAGAGAGAGAAAGCACAAGTCAGGGAGGGGCAGAGAGAGAAGAGAGAGAGAGAGAGAGAGAGAGAGAGAGAGAGAGAGAGAATCTCAAGCAGGTACTGCACTGTCAGCGCAGAGCCTGACATGGGGCTCGATCCCACAACCTGTGAGATCCTGACCCGAGCCAAAATCGGGAGTCAGACACGTAACAACTGAGCCAGCCAGGTGCCCCAGGAATCACTAGTATTAACATCTTGCTCTGTTTTCTTCTGTGCTTCCTGCATGCTTCCTCCTTCTCTATCTATAAATGCTATGTATTTTAAATTCAAATTGGGTTCCTATTACAGATACATGCTTTATTTCTTGCTTTTATCACTTCATATTGTATTTTGAGCATTTTTTCGTATTATTCTATTCTTCAACTATTTCAATGTAGAGATTTCTGTAATTTTTCTGGGTTTTTTTTTTTGAAGTTGTCATAAATGACTGTGCAATCAGTTTACTGCACATGAAAGTTGGTCCATATCTCTGAATATTACCTTAGTCCATACTTCCGGAAGTGAAGTTACTGAGACTTAGGTTCACTAGCTAACTAGTCACTGCATAATGTGGAAACTCTTGTGTTCATCCTCCTAGACAGAAGGGAGTACTCACACGAATTGTCAAACTGCGGGACATTTTTGGGGTTACCTTTACCACAATCTAGGTCCCAAAGTGTTAAAATGTTCAAGGGGTGCCTGGGTGGCTCAGTCGGTTGAGCATCCGGCTTCGGCTTGGGTCACGATCTCACGGTCCGTGAGTTCCAACCCCCACGTCAGGCTCTGTGCTGACAGCTCGGAGCCTGGAGCCTGCTTCAGATTCTGTGTCCCCCTCTCTCTCTGTCCCTCCCCCCACTCATGCTCTGTCTCTCTCCGTCTCAGAAATAAACATAAAAAAAATAAAAATAAATACATAAACAAAATGTTCAAGATAATGTGCAGTCCTCTCTTTGGACGTTTTCTGCATCCTGGAGACATCCAACCCACCATTTCACTCAGCTTTTCTCTCTGCTTTGCATGCATTTCTCATTTTATTTGTGTTTGCTTTGAATTCCTGTACCATATGGATTGCCAGAGGGTGGTAAGATGTTAATATCTGTAAATATAAAACTCAAGGGGCTAAGAGATGTCTTTGAAGCACTGAATCTGAACCACAAGCTCTAAACCAGCTTTTTGAGGGTTTCATGCGAGGTTTCTGGCTCCCAACTAATAATAAAATGGCACCTGACATCTTTGACTAAAGCGCTTTGACTTTATTTTGCACTTTCATAAATACAAGCAAAACCGCATTCCAGAACAAAAGCATGTCAACTCTACCCATCACCAGTGGGTAGTATCTTGTCATGAACTTGTCTCAGCTGTACCCATGGGACTTTAATTTGTGGAGGTGACTGAGAGGCTAATGCCATTGGAAGAAGAATTTACTTATATTTCCCAAGAGGAGGGGGCGTGCCATGAGGACTGTAGGGCCACGTGGGGAAGCACCAGTTTTGTCCAGAAGGCAGAAAGGAGGTGTAAGGAAAGAGCTCAGGCCAGAGCCTTTATTACTAGTGTTGAGAAGTTGTCAGTGGCACACCCCCTACTGGGCAGGAAGCAAAACACAAGTGTTGGGGTTTGTGGTAAGAGAATCTGTAATAAGTTTTGCACACCTCCGAAAGCTGGATGGCGGAACGTATGTAAATAACTCGGTCGTTTGGCTCCGTGGTTAACGGATGTCAAATAGATAAGGACAGAATCCAAGAAAACCAGAACACTTGTTTATGATGAAAAGAAAGCCACTAAAATGCAAACACATTTGGGTAAGGAAATGTGCCTTTGAGGGAATTAATACTTGTGATTGCAGGATAAAGAAACATTTATGTTTAAGGGAAATGAAAAGAAGCAGGAAGGCCTTACACAACCTGCCCTGCTCCCACTCTGAACACACCTCCCTCTACTCTGTCGCCTCCTCACTCCTCCCCATCCGTGGACCTGTTGGCGACTCTGGAATAAACTAGGTGGGCTTTTGCCTCAGGGCCTTTGCACTTATGGTTCCTTCTACCTGGAAAGTGCTTCTCCAGATGCCTTCTTGAAGGCCTTCACTCAAAAATTACCTTCCTTGCCAATCCTTCTAAAATGAACCATGCTTGGCCCCTCTAATCTCCTTTCCTACTTGGCTTTTTCTCTTTCACCTTCATCAATGTCTAATAGAATACATATTTCACATTTTTTTTTTTTTTTTGGTCTATCCTCCACTAGAATGTACGTTCCCTGAGGGCAGGGAGTTGTTTGTTTTCTTCACTGATGCAACCTCAGTCCCAGTCTCTTCTAAACTAGTCTTAAGGGGGAAATGTTGTGGGGTGGGAAACACAATGTTAAGAGGGAGTAGAAGAAAAAGAAAGCCTCCCCTGTGCAAAGAAGTTTGTAGGTTTAACCATATAAACATGGTTACATAGACAGATATATAGATAAATAGATGGATATAGATATAGATCTCTATCTACTTTATTTAAAAAAATGTTTAAATGTCTATTTATTTTAGAGAGACAGAACACGAGTGGGGGAAGGGCAGAGAGAGAGGGAGACACAGAACCTGAAGCAGCCTCTGGGCTCTGAGCTGTCAGCAGATCCCAACACGGGGCTTGAGCTCATGAGCCGCGAGATCGTGACTGAAGTTGGACACCCAATCGAGCCACCCATTAAGTGCTTGGTGGCACTAAGCTTTTATATACATTTATCTATTTATCTATCTATATATATGTATAATAATATACATTTAGGGGCATCTGGGTGGCTCAGTCGGTTAGGCGTCCGACTTCGGCTCAGGTCATGATCTCACAGTTCGTGGGTTCGAGCCCCGCATCGGGCTCTGCGCTGACAGCCTGGAGCCTGCTTCGGATTCTGTGTCTCCCTCTCTCTGCTCCTCCCCTGCTCATGCTCTGTCTCTCTCTCCTTCAAAAATAAATTAAAAAAAAATAATAATAATATACATTTATATATAAATAAATGTATAATAATCTACACATAATAAATGTAATTATTATATATATAATATATGTATATATTATATATGTATATATGTATAATATATGCATAACGGATGTATATATTGTATGTGTTTAATAATATATGCATGATATTTAAAAGATATATTTATCTATATTAAGATATTTATCTTATTATAGATCTATATTAATATCTATATTGTGGACCTATATTAATATCTATATTAAGATATTGATATATATGAAGCTATATATAAAATGAAATACACACACACATATACTGTGAGGTGGAATGCTTTTAGAACCTTCAGGACCCACTGACTTCTGCATGTAGCCTTCAAGGTTATTTGAACCACAAGACCCTTTACCACCGAAACCCATTTAGGAAAAGCTGGTTTCAGTTATGGCGTTGGGGAACGCGAGAAAGCCGCCATGGCATTCTTTTCTCTTCAGTCTCCCATGACACAAATAGGAACCGCTTCTGAAGATAGTTTCGGGTTACATTTTAGTGTTGCCTGGCCCCGGATGCCACAGTTTTATCACACCTCCTTTATTCATGTCTCCTCTCTGCCTGGAGTGACTCATCTCCCGTCCCACTTTTACAGGGCTCTTACACCCAATGCAGGTACCGTCTTCTCTCTGACATCCTTCCCTGATGATCTCCTTCTTCCCGTGCCCACCTCCCCATCTCCTTCCTGTCTCCCAGCCCACATCTGGGGTAGGCACCCTTCCACGTGCTCTTATGATACATTTTGCACATTTCTCTTAATACCTGTCCCTCTGTTTTGGTTGCAGATGGACACGTTTATAATTCAGTTGTTTTCTTCCCTGCTGTTGTTTGTTTTTTTTCTTAATTCTGGTATAATTAACATACAGTGCTATATTAGTTTCAGGTATATGATATGACAATTCAGTAGATGTTTTGCTCTTAAAAGACATATCACCTTGGTGCATCATAGATATTGAAACCTAGACAGCATTTCTTTTTTCTCCTAGTGTTTCCTAATAGTCTGACATCTTTTTTTTTTTAATTTTTTTTTAACATTTATTTATTTTTGAGACAGAGAGAGAGCATGAACAGGGGAGCGTCAGAGAAAGAGGGAGACACAGAATCTGAAACAGGCTCCAGGCTCTGAGCTGTCAGCACAGAGCCCAACACATGGCTTGAATCCACGGACCGCGAGATCATGACCTGAGCCGAAGTCAGACGCTTAACCGACTGAGCCACCCAGGCACCCCGTAGTCTGACATCTTAGAAGTGGTGAATATTCTGAATCTGAGCAACATTTGCTAACACTGAGGTGACTTAGAAATCTCTATGTCCTAATATCACTAGGAAAGCCTAATCCCAAACGTAGTCCTATGGTTTTATTTTTGTTGTTGTTATTTTTTTAATCTTGAGAAAGAGAGTGTGCGAGCAGGGGAAGGGCAGAGAGAGAGGGAGAATCCCAAGCAGGCTCCACGCTGTCAGAGCAGAGGCCAATGTGGGGCTCGAACTGACGAAACTGTGAGATCATGACTTGAGCCAAAACCAAGATTCAAACTCTCAGCCTCAGCCGACTGAACCACCCAGATGCCTCAATCCTATGGTTTTCTATTTAATATAGGAGATTAACAAGAATTTAAATGTTGATTAAATGTCTGTACATTAGTGTTCATGGCATTATTATTCAAAATAGTCAAAAGATGGAAACAACCCAAATGTCCATTGACAGATGAATGGGTAAACAAAATGGGGCGTATACACACAATAAAATATTATCCAGCCTTAAAAAAAAGAAGAAAATTCTGATGTATGTTACAACATGGGTGAACCTTGAAAACATTATGCTACAGGAAAGAATCCAGGCACAGGAAAGAGAAATACTCCATGATTTCCTTGATGGGAGATACCTACAATAATCAATTTCATAGACAGAGAGCAGAACAGAGATGACCAGAGTCTGGGGGAGGTGCAAAGGGGGAGTTGGTGTTTCATGTTGTTCTGTTTGGGCTGTTTCTGTTGGAATGATGAGAACGTTCTAGAGATGGATGGTGATGATGGTTGAACAACAATGGAAATGCGCTTCACGCCATTGAATTGTGCACTTAAAAATTGCTTAAATGGTAGGGGTGCCTGGGTGGCTCATCAGTTAAGCGTCTGACCTTTGATTTCGTCTCAGGTCATGATCTCATGGTTTGTGGGTTTGAGCCACAAAAATAAATAAACTTAAAATATTGTTCAAATGGTAAATTTTATGTCATGCATGTTTTCACAAAAAAAAAATTGTTAATGGATTAAATTCTATACCCGGTTCTCAGACATCGCATCTCCTTGCGTCCTTCTGGTTAAAAGGTAAAATCTTAATGAACTGAAGAGACAGGGTGATCATCATCGCGGTGTAGATCAATGCCTGTGAAAATAAAGCCTGCAGTACAATCCCGACTGTCACCTGTTCTCAATTATCTTTGCTGTGTTCCCTTCCATATTAGTGAAGGAAACACGGTCTTTTCTTCTCTGAGGCTGGCTACTTAAAATTTCCTTTGCCTAAAAAAATTCAGAGTTTTGGTGTATTTTGCCAAAGACCAGCAGAAGTCATAGGTTCCATAAATTTCTATCTTGTGCTGCGTTTTGAATAACGTAGGACTTGTGAATTCTTAAGTTTATTTATGGTCAGTTTAGAATAATACTCTGAATAGCCAGTTCCCTAACATGCAGCAGCTACACACGAAAACACCTTTTAAACAACTCCAAATGCATTCCTTTCTACGTATCTCAGTGTCATTTTTTATGTCATGTTCAATTTGGTTTAAAAATGACATTATTAAGTTGATGGAGGTAGGGTGGGAATTACTTCATTCATGCAATATAGGCTTCAGAAAAAAAAATCTCATTGTTCATATTTTTGACAATAGAATCATGCAAACATCAATCATGGAGGCGTTTTCATGGAATGCTGGCATACTGGTACTTTAAAAGCTTCTCACGCCCAGATCATTTGTTACGAGAAGGTGCTGTGGACTGAATTGTTTCCACTTGCCCAAACTCAAGTGTCAAAGCTACAACTGCGATGGGACTGTTTTTAGACATAGGGGAAACTAATTCAGATTAAATAAGGTCATAAGGGTAGGGCCCTGGTCTGATAGGGTGAGTGTCTTTGTAAGAAGAAGAAAAGAGACCAGAACTCTCTCCCACCTTCTCACGCGCTCAGGGAAGGCTGTAGGAGGACACGGCATGAAGACGACATTCTTCAAGCCGAGAAGAGAGCTCTGAACAAAAACTGAATCATGCCGGCACCTTGATCTTGTACCTCCAGGCTCCAGAACTGTGAGAAACTGAATTCGTGTTAAGTCCTCTGTCTATGGTGTTTTGTTGTGGCAGCCCACGCCGACTAAGACAGATGGCATTTCAATAAATAAGAATTTCCAGCTTAAGGCTAGTCTGTAATCGATCTAATGATTCAGAAAACTACCTCCTTCATAGGGCTGTTCTGCCCAAGTATACCGTGCTGTATTGTTAACATATATCTATTTTTACTTACATCCTTTTTAGTTCTGAACAGAGCATAAGAAGCTAGTCTTTTCACATGCAGAAAATAGAAAACACTTTAAAAAAAAAGGAATAATTTGTAGAACTAAAGGATCAGGTTCCATAGGTTGATCTTAGAATTCCAGGCACTTTGGGGAGGGGGGTGGGGGTGGAAATCCTTTCATTTAGCGGTTTCTGCATCACTTACCTGGACCAGATCTCCGGAGTGTCATCGTCAGAGCTCTCCAGAGCATAAATCACACCACACGGGTAGTAAAAAATGATAGAAGGCATTAGGCTGATCTGTGCCATTCTTCTTTTGGACACTTCACTGTGGTATCTGCACTGGGATGGCTGTACGTCGGCCATCAGTGCTTTGTGCCTCCATCTCTGGGTGTGCAAAAGGGCACATCAGACCCCCCGAGAAGGCAGACAACACGGTCGGCGGGGCGCAATGGAAGCACGAGCCTCGCCTCCTCTCCGTGTGAGCCCCTCCAAAGTACTGCTTGAGCGTCTTCAAGGCTGGGGCATTGGTTCCCCACAGACAGCGTGCAAGAGAGTCAAGGCACAAGCGTCAGTGCCTGTTACCACTAGTCTCGGAAGTCGCACGCTGTCGCTGTCACCTACCTGATTGGACCATGGAGCATCCCTGAGTCACACTAGAGTATAAATGTCAGGAAGTGTCGGTCATCAGGGTCCGTATTGGAGCCCGGCTCGCCCTCATGGTACAACCTTATGCTACTTTCTACTGGGGTCTCACTGGAGCTGCCCTACTATTTCCCTCCGCCTCCTGCCCGGGGGGAATCTCTTTAGGCTGCCGCAGGGCAAGTAGGGAAGTCCCGCGTTTCCTGATCTTTCTTTTGCACCATGTTTCTATGACACAACTGTCTATTGCACCAGAATACTGACCCGTAAGCACTCCAGATTCCTCTGAGGCATTGGTTTTCAATGTTGGCTGTTATTTAGAATCACCTGAGGAACGTATGCATGCGTGTGTGTGTTCTCTATATACATTTTATAATTTATGCATATTTTATACTCTCTATATTTTATATTTGCATATTCCATCCATAATATACAGTAAAACCTTGGTGTGTGAGCATAATTCGTTCCGGAAACATGCTTGCCATCTGAGGCCCTCATATAGCAAAGGGAATTTCAAGAACCATTGGCTCGGTTGTGATCACGTGATGTTCAGTGTCTCGTACTACTCTCATTGCAGGACATCGCTCCCTTGTCAAGTTAAAATTTGCTAGAAATACTTACTCGTCTTGCAAAACCCTTGCAGAACAAGTTCCTCACCATCCAAGGTTTTACTGTGTATATAAGATACACACACATAATATTCTAACATCAATTTTACCCCATCAGAAATTAATGCTTCAACTCCACCCCTTTCCTATAGGTTCTCTTTTTAAATGTTTATTTATTTTGAGAGAGAGAAAGAGAGAGGGAGGGAGAGAGAGGGATCAAGCATGAATGGGGGAGGGGCACAGAGAGGGAGAGAGAGAATCCCAAGCAGTCTCCACACTATCGGCACGGAGCCCAACGTGGGGCTCGATCTGACCTACCCTGAGATCATGACCTGAGCTGAAATCAAGAGTCGGTTGCTTAACCGACTGAGTCACCCAGGCAGCCCCCCACCCCCACCCCATTCCTATAGGTTCTGATTTAATTGGTTTGGAAAGGATCCAGATCCAGTCAACAGTAATTTTTTAAAGTGTGCCTCAAGGATCTTCACACGCAGGTTAAAAACCACTGCTGATGTTTTTCTAACACAAAATGCAGAGAGACTGGCCCAGGTGAAGGACACAAAAATCTTTGCATTTACTGCTCAAGTTCGGCCTCTGCCCTCCATCCAAAGAAGGAAAAGACAATCAGAGTAAATATTGCAGATGGCCAGAACTTTGAGAACCCTTAGACATCACAGCCCAACCAAAGTTTGTACATCACCGCAGAGGAAGCAGATGTCACTCACCTGGTGACATACGTAGTTAGTGGCAGGGCCACGATTTGATCCCAGGACTCCCGCCTTCCTGTTCACAGACCCTTCCTCTATCTCAAAGCCTCCTGGAAAACCCCGAGGGCTACTTTTGAAGAATCCACATTAGTCTGCACTCTTAGATTACTTCAGTGTTGGCTCAACTTGTTAAGCAAAAGACTTCCACGGTTCTATTATTTCTCTCTGTCGAGTTACCAAGAGCCAGTCGGCGAGAAACGAAAACATCGTAAACTTGGGGGTGGGCCAGGGTCGGGGGCAGGTGCTGAAGAAACTGAGAGGCATAAAAAAAATATTAACCCAGGATGACATTGCCTTCACCTCCAGGCTTGAGCCTGATCAGTGTAAATTTGGAAAGGGCCTCTGGTTCCTTGCAGGCGTTCGGTGTTAGCTCACACCGGTTTCCTCTGCTCCCCCTTCCTTCAGGCACAGGTAACTGAGATCCATGAATACCACTGATTACTGCCTCACTTGCTTTGTCTTTCCTTCCAGCAAAAGCATTTATTTAGACCAGAGGTTTCAACTTGGCAGCCTGTGGGCTGGATGAGACCTGGAGATGGGGTCATATGTATATTTCTTTTAAAGTTTCAATGGAAGAAAAAGGAAAAAAACAAAACCAAAAACCACCAGAGCCTCTAGCTCTCTTGAGAAATCAGGATAAACAACAATCTTGGGTTTGCCTTTCAGTCTGGCAACATCTTATCGTTTCCTTCTCCCTTCTAGGGCTTTCATTCATTTACATGGCCGCCTGTTCTCTGTGGGCAATTGATTGGGGGGCCCTTAACTTAAACAATGACATGACTTAGGTCATATTAGTTTCTGCTTACAAACACAATATGCCCTGAAACTTAAAACAAACTTTAAAATTATATATATGTGTGTGTGTGTGTATGCATACATATATACGTACAGTCAAACCTTGGTTTGCGAGCATAATTTGTTCTGGAAACATGCTTGTCATCCAAAGCACTTATCTATCAAAGCGCATTTCCCCAGAAGAACTGATGGAAACTCAGGTGATTTGTTCCATAACCCAAGTGTTCGTATAAAAATGATTACACTATGAATATAATATGTAATATAATATGAATATAATATATATGTAATATGAAATAATAAAGAAAATACATAATATAAAGGAAAATAAACAAATTCACCTGCACTTACTTTCAAAACCTTCGTGGCTGGTGTGAGGGAGACGAGAGAGAGGAGGGTTACTGCATAGGACGACTTTCACTATCACTAACGGAAGTTGACCACAGTACGGTATTAATAAACTCTTGTCTTATACTGTATTTAGTGTAACTGGCAATAAGGCAGCAGAGGAAAGGGTCTGTATCTGCAGGCAGCCTGACCTAGAATGGAGCACAGCATTCCTAAGCTCGCTCTTGCATGGAAAAGCAAAGGACTGTCCAGGGGGTGCTGTGAAGTGACAAAAAATACACTAATACCAGTTGTGGGCACCTTCCAACGTTCCAAAAAATCACTGATTTCTGCCAAACACCTCGGCCTGAGATGGAACATCTGAGCATGGGAGATGACCACCCACAATCCCAGGGAGAGAAAGAGAGAGAGAAGAACCATTGGCTCAGTTGTGATCACGTGACGTTCAGCATCACATACTAGGATTGCAAGACATGGCTCGTTTATCAAGTTAATATTTATTAGCAATGTTTGCTCGTCTTGTGGAACACTCGCAGAACAAGTTACTTGCGATCCAAGGTTTTGCTGTCTGTATGTATGTGTGTATATACACATACGTACACACACACGCATATATGCATATATATGCATATGAATGTATATACGCGCACATGCACACACACACACACATGCACATACATGCCACCAGTTAGATCCTTTTAGCTCCCTTTCAATTGCATTTGGGCATCACAGATCCTGGAGCATTTCCGCCTCTAGTCAGTTGCTAGTCAGTTTCAGCCTCTAGTCAGTGGAATACAGGTATTCAATACCTCATGGGCATCTTCCTGCTACTTTTTCTGAGCCCTAAATACCTTCAGGGGGATTTAAGAGGACGTTGGCATAACCTTCACTCTAAAGGAGCCCGTGCCTCCATGAATGTCACACTCAGCCTCTATTCGAATCAGGATTTAGCTTTGACCTTTACCACCGATTTCCCGGAGGGATTGAGAAGACTCTTCAAGGGGGGCTGTGTCATAGTGCCATCTCAACCTCACTTGTCCCCCCTTCCTCCTCTCTGCGCAGTAAGCTTCGCCGAGAAGACAGTACACCTTGGGTAAAACAACTCCAACCAAAGTTAAGATCTCACTCTTTCACCACAACGTAAAACAATACACATGCCTTTACAGCCCTTTATTTGGAAGGTTCTGAAATTTCATGATTATTAGAAAACAAACAAATATAGGTTTCTTTTAAGAGAAAACAAAAGTGACCTAATGGTTTTACATGCACTCTCGCCCCGGAGGGGGAAACACATTGTTGGAGAGTTTTTCCTTTTTTTGAGCTCATTCCAGGGATTCAAGGAACGAGGCTGGATTTTGCGGCCGTATTTCATGAAGTGTCATTCTTCCTCTGCCAGAGCAAACTAATGGATGACTGGGAGGAAAGATACAATTTGGAGGCAATTAATTCTGCTTCAAGTCCCAATCCACCCAACGCTAAATAGCACTTGAATCCTGATTCAAGATTTAAAGCCCAGCAGCCTGTGGAAGTCAGCCGGGGCTGAGCAGCTTCCTGGCTCCCTTCTGCAAGGGGCCAGCCCTTTGTTTCACTTCCTCTTGGCCCTGTGCTTGCGGGCAATTAGATCAGTGATGGGACTGGTCCTTGTTCAGTTTGCTGGGGCCTCAGGCTGCTTTCTGCCCTGATTTACGGCAGGAGGGGGAGCCCCGGTAAGCTGGTACTCTTGCTACTTTGCCCGATGCGTCCTGGCCACAGCAGGACCCGTGCTGACATCTGCTTGCAACGCTGTGACAAAAAAAAAAAAAAAAAACACCCGAGGTGGGAGCCTGGTGTTGTCTCCCTCAGTGATGCTGTCTGATCTGCTCGGCACTGAAAACGGAATAAGTGAGCCAGAGATGCTTCGTGCAAATCTGGAATCGTCCTCACCGGGAGGCATGGCCAGAGGCTGTTCCACAGATCGTCTGCCCGGCTTGCAAAAACCTCACTTTCCGTTTATGATTTATAAACACAGGGGGAAGTGGCTGTTAAGCAAATACTGCTAAGAGATCAGCCCTTAAGCCCACCCTCTCCTTTTTTCTTCTATCAGGAGAAAAGCGGCTGCAGGTGGCCCTCTGGGAGCAGCAGAGTTTGCTGACAAGAAAGCAACCCCGGGTCAACGGGCCTCACTTTCCATCAGCACCTTCTAAAACACTTGGCTCAGCAAACCTCTGCTGGTTCTGCCTTCCTGGTCTCACGTCAGGCTTGGCCATTTCCTAGCCGCCCAGGGCCACTGAGTCAGCATCTCACTGCCTCTGGGTTCCCATTCTCACGCTTGGGAGGCTGTGAGCATTTTGATGAAAAGGCTTTAAGTTTATTTACTTATTTGAGAGAGAGAGAGAGAGGCAGAGAATCCCATGCAGGCTCCAACCTGATGCGAGGCTCCAACTCACGAGCCATGAGATCATGGCCTGAGCCAAACTCAAGAGTCAGATGCTTAACCAACTGAGCCACCCAGCAGCTCCTTGATGGAAGCGATTAAACGGGACCTGGTGCCTCGTAAACCCTCAGTAAATGTTAATTATCATTACCGTTGTGGTGTTTCGACTTCCACCACAGCTAGTGAGCCAAATGAGAAGCGGGGAATCGAGCGAATACAGGGGGCACAGCCCTGCCTTGGGGCGTAAATCCAGAGATGCTTGCTTCCCAGCCTCCAACCGAGATCAGTGTGAGCTGGGCCGTCTTCACCTTGCAGGGTTGATGGCCGACTCTAGTGCTGGACTTGGTACCTAGGCTTACCTGTATTAACTCTTCCCAGATGCCACACATCTCTGGGTGGCTTGCAACTACGTGTATCATTATCTCTATTTCACTAATGAGTCAACTAAGACTGAGTAACTTCCCCTGTGCCCATGGCTAAGGGCCAGGATTCCAAGGCTGATAGACCGGTCCCCAGTGCCTGCTCTTGACTACATCTGTAGCCACGTCTCAGAACTGTATGGCCCCGGGACCAGAGATGGTCTGATTTGACCTTCTGGAGCTCCCAGCACCCGACTCCCTCATTTTGCAAAGGAGGTAAGTGAAGGTGAAGTGGAGATCCTCAGATAAGGCAGTGCAACAGGGCAGCCTGGAGTCAGAGAGATTGCGAGTCCCAGGCTGCGTCACTAAGCGGCTCATGTGGCCTTTCGAAGTCGCATCTTGGCATGATCCCACACCCTGGTGTCCTACCATGTGCCTGCTTCACAAGGCTGTGGGCGGGACCGCCTGGGATGACAAGCGTGGGCGCGATGAGCGCCCTCTGAATGGCGCGGTGGGGTGGCTGTTGGGGGCCGACCCAGTGGCTGCCTCCAGCTCCAGGATTCGTCCCACTGCCGCCCGAAGAACCTCAGAAGCACAGAAACAAAAATGAAACCAGAGCCATCCTACACGGCTCCCAAAAATTCCGAGCCATGGGTCGCGGGAAGAGAAGCACCACCAGTAGGAAGAGCCCTCTCCTGCGGGAAGAGAGCCCAGTCCTAAGTCCAAGTCCTGCCCCCTCGCCACCTGTCGTGCCTGCGATTGGCAGTCAGGGAAGTCAGTGAAGTTCTGGGTATTCACTGACCTGCCTTTCCCAGATCCAGGGCTCAGGCTAAATTGGTCCTCTTAATTACCAGATGTCCATTCTCTAAAAGCTCAGTCCATCTCAGAGTTCATTGCCAGATGCCTTGCTGGAGATACACAGACACGCAAAGGGAATTTAGAGAGAAATGGGGAAGCTGGCAGGCCTAGGATGATCACTCATGGCGGAGGGTGGGGAAGTTCAAGCCCAGGGAAGGGGAATTCAGAGAACGGTGTGGTTAACACGGTTAGGGGAAGGGGGACTGACCTCCATGGGATCTCATGTACTTCTGAAACCATTCTCAAAGGGATAAATACAGTCCAATTAATTTCACAGATGGAGCTTAAACGATTAAAGTCATATACCCAAAAGGGTCAGGGCTAGAAATGGAACCTGAGTTTCTATTGAAGCGAAAATCCAAAACCCTTGCTACTCTTTTCACATTGCTGCTGAACATTTATAAATCACCAACTTGTACCAGGTACTCTGTGATGCATGTTGCACACATTACCTTATTTACTCCTCAGTCTTTTTGCAATAAATGTTATTAGTCCCGATTTCTTGTGAAAGGAGGCTTCTTCAGTAGATTACCCAAGATAATGCAGTAAGTAAAAGGGCAAGACCTGAACCTGACTTTGTGTAGCTCTAAACCTAGGCTCCTTTCATTGAACCCTGATTTTTCCCTTCTGTTCCTATAATTTTTTAACAGAACGTTTCCAAATCTGATCAGGAATTTCCTGATGCATTGCTATCTGTGCAAATTAGCACGTGCCTCATAGTCCTTACCAGACTTTTCCTCCTTGGGGATCAAATACTCCCTCTCTCACCCTGTACAGATGCCTAATCCCATCACTTCCTGGGATGGAAGACTTCTAGGTCAGGTAGCTCAGCAATGGCGATGCTGTGACATTTGCATGCCTTTCCCATAAGCACCCCCTCCAGCCCCAAGTGAGACTAACCTCCCCTCCACCTGTGTCCTACATCCCATTAACTAACAGATCCCTGACTTTCCAAGGCAACTCATCACTTCCCACATCCTATCTCAGATTCAGGAACTCCCCTGAACTTTATCTCTGTCTCCCATCTCTCCTTTGACCTTGAGATCCATATATATAACTTCCTACTAGAGCAGCACAGGAGATAAATCTGGACCAAAAAAAAAAAAAGTACAGAGCCCTAGCTGAAACATGGAGAATGTTAGTGGAGACGGAAAGACTTAACTGGTCTAGCGATTTTCTGCTGAGGTTAGAGAAAGGTGACAAAAGATTGTGCCTTCTCCTCCTGTGTCTGCGAAGAAGCTTCTGAGCTTTTTCTCTAAAGGCAGACAACATTTATTTGTCAAAGGAGACGTTTTTCATACAAAATCCATGGGATTTTCCATCCTGGAAAAACGCCACGATCCCGGATCCCGGGTGGCCGGCCACCCTCTCTTGCTGAGATGAGAATAAACAAGGATCTGGTTGTAAGATGAATGTAAAACCCAAAAGCCATTTGCCTCCATTTCCTTTTCTTTGGAATGAGGAGAACACCAGAACGCCTTGGAAGGTGTTTTAAAGGCGCAGATGACTGAGCCCACGCCACAGCTCTGATTCAGGAGGTCAGGGTAGCAAGTTGTCATACGATGCTGATGCTGCTGGTCTGGGCATCATCCTCTGAGAACGGCCGCTCTCCGGTTTACAGAACTTCCCTGCAGAAAAATACACCGGAACCATCTTGCCACTAAGCCTGACCTTGTACATGCCCACTGAGCCATTTTATTCTTGCTAAAGTCTTTATTGTTCAGAGACAGAGAGCGAGAGGTAGACCAGCAACATGGCCACCATTGATTAATGAGTCCCCTGCCGCCCTTGTGGGAGACTCCGGCATGCAGCTTTTGCCCTCAGAGCCCTGCATTTTGGGGGGGGGGGAAGGGAGGAGGAAGAAATAAGAGGTCTCTTTAGAAAGGCTTGAGGGTGAAGGCTGGAGGGGCTGGGCAAGGCTACAGCTCACTGGAGAAATACCAACCTGACCCTCTCCAAACCCAAGACAAAACCTTTTCTTGAGTGATTAGCCCCAGAGAAAGGTGATTTGTTAAAGCCCTGGGTTCACTGCTTTTGTGTCCTGGGCCTAGGACATCTGGCAGGAGCCAGAGAGCTCTCTGATACCGGGCTTGAGCCCCATTCTCATCCACTGGACTGTGCATCATTGAAACACTGGCTACTCATTCTCATGGTAATCCGTGAACTCGGAGAGCAGATGTGAAACATTTCGTTCTGTTCCTGCTCACTTGTAAAGAACTAATGCCACTTTTTTTAAAGGGAAGGGCCGAATTGGGCTGGGAGAGGGGTGAAGGTGAAAGGGGAGAGAGAAAGGAGGGGAATGGGGTGAATTCCAGAAGGACAGAAACGTTTTCTTTAATGACGTTCTCTCCTGGGGGGGGGGCAGCCTCTGCAGTTTACATGAACCTGGGGGCCAGATCAATATCAGACAGGAAGTGCAAATTCCTACTAAAATAGTAGGTACCTCCAACTTGCAAAGCAGACAACGTTTACGGCGTACAAACGCAGAAAGATCTTGAAGGTTCTCCCCAGTGAGCCCTGCCCAAAAGCTTTATCTTCTGGGGGCACGGAGACTTCGTTGCAGTCCCCAAAGATTTGCTTGACAAATTATTGGCACCCTTCAATTATTTTATATTCAGAGTGCCATCGGAGGACGGAGGTAAGTTTAAAGTGGAAGCTGGTAGTTGTTCCAAGGAATATATCGATACTTCGACGCGTATTTCCTTTCCTCTACTGATGGAAAAAAATAGATATAGCTTTAGAGAGAGAGGCACAGATAAATAACTTCTTAAGCTGTCGGGCATTTAATACCGTTATTCCTGTGCGCTTTGTTTGACCAGAGTGCCTGTATTATTGATTAAATTGTAAATCTGTTAATGACAACATTGATTCAGTGGAATATCTAGATTTGTTTCCTACACTGTCATCAGAAAAATTCTCAGGGAGAAAGACTTATGATACATTTGCTGATGGCAGACTGTCCCTCCCGCCCAGGATTTGTGGCCTGTTTAATGCATGCCACAGACACAGGTTGACATCTGCAGAACATGCCAACTCGGAATTGTTTACAGCGCTCACCCCAATGTCCGCTGTGCACCACTGGCCTGCATTACTCACTGGAACGGATCCGCTGTGTCAGTACCCCCTTGCATGCTAAGTGGCCGGACCTCCTTCCACCCTGGCGCGCTGGCACCTTTCTAGAAGTCCCTTAAATCAGGTGGTCCAAACATCCCCTGGGGATAAAAGGAACCCAGAGTGCTTGTTAAAGACCCTCCAGGGTCCTCTGATAGAGGTTATGGCTCCGTAGATGTGGGCGAGCTGGGGTTCTACTGGCTCACCAGTGTCCCAGGGGAGTCTGATCAACAGAAGATTCTGTGGCCTACTGCCCACACTCTTGTACTGCATTTGTGAAAGCCCCTGGCACGAGCAGGGGTCTAACATACAACCCAAGTTGCCCACTTCTCTCATGAAGTCTTTGCAGCGCAGATGCTCTGGGGGATCGCCTTTGACCTTGGATACCACGGGATGCCTCCGTTGACTGTAGGGCTGTGGCCTGAAATTCTTGGCTACTTGTCTCCAGGTTGAAGAGGAGAGACACAGGGACGTTTGGTGATTACGTCTGGTCTTGGAATCTGAAGATTTGCTTTTCTTTGCTTTGCTTCGTTCAGCTCACGAAAGGCCTCAGGTGTTTTAAGTTGATTCTGTTCTGGTTGTGTCTGTTCTGGAGAAGACCTCAAGAACGCTAAAGGTTTATGTAATAAATCCTGAAATTGTTTTTTTCTCCGTGTCTATCGTCTTCTTTCTCATATTTTATTTTATTTTTTATTTTTATTTTTTTATTTTCATTTTTGAAAATTTATTGTCAAGTTAGCTAACACACAGCGTATACAGTGTGCTCTTGGTTTGGGGGGCAGATTCCCGTGATTCATCACTTACATACGACACCCAGTGCTCATCCCAACAAGTGCCCTCCTCCATGCCCATCACCCAATTCCCACCTCCCCACTCCCCCATCAACCCTTGGTTTGTTTTCCACCTTCAAGAGTCTCTTATAGTTTTCTCTCTCTCTGTTTGTAACTATCTTTCCCCTCCCCTTCCCCCATGGTCCTGTTAAGTTTCCCACGTTCCACATATGGGTGAAAACGTATGATATCTGTCTTTCTCTAACTGACTTATTTCGCTTAGCATAATACCCTCCAGTTCCATCCACGTTGTTGCAAATGGCAGGGTTTCATTCTTTCTCATTGCCAAGTAGTATTCCATTGTAGATATAAACCACATCTTCTTTATCCATTCATCAGTTGATGGACATTTGGGCTGTTTCCATGATTTGGCTATTTTTGAAAGCGCCGCTATAAACATTGGGGTACATGTGCCCCTATGAATCAGCACTCCTGTATCCTTTGGATAAATTCCTAGTAGCCTTATTGCTGGGTCGTAGGGTAGTTCTATTTTCCAGAGAGGCTGTGCCAGTTTGCATTCTTACCTTCTTTCTCATTTTTTAAATTACCTTTTTTTTTTCTTCTTGCCACCCTGGCCTAGCTTCTTTTTTTTTTTTAAGTTAATTTTTTATTTTGAGAGAGAGAGCATGAGCAGGGAAGAGGCAGAGAGAGGGAGAGAGAGAATCCAAGGCAGGCTCTGGACTGTCAGCGCTGAACCCGATGTGGGGCTCGACTTCACGAACCATGAGATCATGACCTGAGTAGAAATCAGGAGTCAGATGCTTGACTGAGCCACCCAGGCGCCCCACGAAATAGCTTCTTTACTCTCAATTTTGTAATTCAATCTTCTTGAGAGTAAATTTTGTTTTTAAGGTTTCTAATGAATTTTAGACTTTTTTTTTTTCTTTTTAAATCACATCTGGGAAGAAATGTCCCTAGGAGAGCAACTTGGGATCCTGGTGAAAGGGCTGTTTTTAGTTTCACCACCTGGAGAGACCCTGAAAAGGGGGCAATTGGATCACAATATGACGCTGACATTGGAGTCACCACCTCATGACTGCTCTGTCCCCAATTGGGCCTATGCATCCCTCCCTATTGTGCATATCTGTAAACTAGACACACACACACACACACACACACACCCCTTCCAAATCTCCAAAATCTAGCCCTACCTCTGGAACAGGTGCACGTTACTTCTCAGAGGGCTGTTGGGCTCATCCCAATGAGAGGATGTAATCAGGCACCTGTTTGGGGGAACCCCAAGCATCCATACATCGATAAGGAGGCTCCCTCTCCATCCTGAATTCAAAGAAGATCTCAGAAAAGGGTGTCCACAGGGGCATCTGGGTGACTTAGTCGGTTAAGCATCCCACTCTCAGTCCAACTCTCCGGTCATGATCTCACGATTTGTGGGATCGAGCCCCATGTCAGGCTCCATGCTGACAACATGGAGCCTGCTTGGGATTCTCTCTCTCCCTTTCTCCCTGCCCCTCCCCTGCTTTCTCTCTCTCTCTCTCTTTCTCTCTCAAAATAAATAAATAAATAAATACTTAAAAAAAAAAAAAAAAAGGTGTCCACAAACTTTACCCATTGATACATACTCAACTCAGCCAAGATACCCTGTGCCACACCCATTAAAAAAGTTGTCATTTCTTCCTGGACCCTATTTGTCAATGATCTCTACCCATATTTATTCCTACCTGGAGGCCATTACCTATGTCATTTCCCTTGCTTGGAAGGCCTCTCTTTTTCTTTCCACCTATCCAAACCCCAAGCATTAAAAAAAATCTATTCAGCCTTCTGCTTCTTCCAACCATCAGAAAGTTCCTTCTTCTCTGAATTCCTAATCCTGCATTATTTTTATCACTTAGCCTTCACTTAATTATAAGTCATTTGTATCTTACAATGTCAGTTCCAGTATACATTTTCATTAGATTCATGAACACTGAAAATTCCATTTTGACACCTCTTTGTCCAAATTCTATTTCTTCAGTGGGCACGTATTTTCTTCCTTTAATTGTTCTGTATTTTTTTCAGTAACCTCTACACCCAGCACGGGGCTCGAACTCACAACACCTAGAGCAAGAGTCGCACGCTCGACCAACTGACCCAGCCAGGCACCCTCTTCCTTTTATGGTAAACGAGCTTTTCCAGTGGCTGTCTTCGGTCCCTAACTACATTGCAAATTAGTACATCAGGCAGCAAAACTTACCAAACACCCGCCATGTGCTTGCGGTCAGCAAGACAGATTCATTTTCACTGCCATGCAGCTCACAGTCCTCCAGTTTTCTCCAACGAAAAACCATTATTTCCTCCAAGGGACCTGCACGCTTTAAAGCCTTTCATTCCTGTTGTTAAGATAGCTTTGAAACAAGATATAAAACACACATGCCGTAAGTTTGGCTATTGGGTTTTGCCATTGTTGTGTCTAAAGAGTTAAGTGCTGTGAGATGATGGTAATTACAAGATGTAGCATTTATTGAGCACTTTTCTATGAGTCAGGTGCTTTATGAAGCTCTTTACAGGTATGAGCTCATTTACTGCTCACAATGACTCACTCAGCTCTTAACACACGGACACATCAAGAGTTCTCGTTCTTTCCTTGCCTCTAGACAGATATTTTAGAACTTCAGAGCTTTGATAGGGTTCCCCAATAAAACGGTTTGATTATTTTCCTCATTATAAGAATGTGCTCTCACTCGTCTTTTAGGGGTTCAGGGCATTGATTTAAAAGAAATATCTTTTGGGCGCCTGAATCGTGAAGCATCTGCCTTCCACTCCAGTCATGAACTCACGGTTCATGAGTTCGAGTCCCACATTGGGTGAGCCCCACTTCTCTCCCTCTGCCTCTCTCTCTTTCTCTCTCTCTGCCCCTTCCTCGCTGGTGCCCAATAAATAAATAAATAAATAAATGAATAAATACTTTTCCCCTCCAAGGAAATATCGAAAATGTCATCTCAAAGAACAAAAAGGTGTCTACGTTCCAAAATTACTTCGGGGGGAAAGAAAGTAAAGAGATTTTCCAGTTTGGCTGTATTGTAATTTCTCCCATTTTTTCCCTTCCTCGTTTAGAAGAGGGGCATACACAAGTCAGTGTAGGGTCAATGGCAGGAAGGAGAAAAAAGAGGAAAGAAGGGGTGAAGAGCTCAGTGAGTTGCATTCCTTCCAATGTGAATGGTTACTTCCACTTTGCAGGCATGTAGAAGGCAGTGCAATGTCATGCAGTGTTTAGGGGCATGGACCCCAGAGCCAGACCGTGGGGTTCAAATCCTGACCACTTCCACATCACTTAACCACCTCAAATACCTCGGTTATCCCATCTCAACACGGGACGATCATTATTTCATCAAATACCTCAGTTATCCCATCTCAACACGGGAACGATCATTATTTCATCAAATACCTCAGTTATCCCAACTCAACATGGGAACGATCATTATTTCACAGCGTTGTTAATGAAGATCAAAATAGTTGCTATGTGTGAAGACTCTAGAACAGCCCTATAGAAATGTTAGTTACTCTTTCCTATAATCCCTCGATTTCTCATCTGTAAAATGGGGATGTTGGATTCAATCTGATAGCTCCAAGTTTATTTCTACCATGGGCATATGATGAGAATTCACCTGTACACAAGTTCCAAGGAATAACAAAAAAAATGTTTGTTTATTCATTTTGGGAGAAAGAGAAGACTGGGGGGAGAGGGGAAGGAAGAGAGGGAGAGGGAGAGTCCCAAGCAGGCTCCAAGCTGTCAGCCTAGAGCTTGACGCAGGTCTTGATCTCATGAACCGTGAGATCATGACCTGAGCAAAAATCGAGAGTAGGAAGCTTAACCGACAGAGCCACCCAGATGCTCCTGTCCCAAGCACTTTTAAAAAATGATAACTTTACTGAATTAAGAGTGTCTACAGTTGGCGATTGAATATTAGATACGGCTCAACCATGATTCAAGTGCACAGGAAGCTATACTTTGTACCTATTTTCCTTCTGTTGGCAATCCTTCATTGTGTCAGTTTGGTGATGTAAATTGAATGGAGTTCTACTTCGGCAGCTTCCAATTGTTTGAGGAAAGACATTGCACTTCAGTTATAACTCCTACTTGATCCAAGTACTCGAGACATACACCTGGCAAGGCTAGTTATGCAGCAGGAGCTGTGGGCTGGTGGTACACGCTTGCTGCCCTGTGAAGTCGCGTGCAGTAGCCAAACAGATAAAGGCCATTTGCTAACAAGACTTCTGGGGCACGCCTTTGGCCCTCAGACCACTGCAAGTGCAGTAGAGGGGAAAGAGAACAGGCAGAAAGATCTGGAATGCATTCCAACCTACCTCGGTTCCACTTTCTGAGGCTGGTCTAGCGTTTCTAAGATCCTGTAGGAGGTCTGTAAGGTTGAGCGTTGCTACAGGTAGAGAATCTCACATACAACTAATACCCACTGCATGTTCAGTAAGGTAGTACCAGTATGTGTTACAGTTAAGTGTAATTGTGAATAGATATTAACAACAACACAGGCAGTAATCTCGTAGCCTTGAGGTTGAGAGTTCTACAACCTGAGGTATGTATCCAGATCCGCGATTTTCTAGGTCGGTGACTTTGGACAGGTTATGCTAGATAGCTAACCCTCGGTATCCTCATCTGAAAACTGGGTGTGATACCTGGAGGGGTGATGGTGACACAAAGTAGGAAATAATTTACGCAACCCGGGTGGCTGAATGTGTGACGTAATAAATGCTCTGTAGAAGGAGATGGCCTTTCTTGACTCTTCTTCCATTGACGTTTCCCCTCCAACCTCTGCAAATCACACATCTATATTATTTGTATTCATAGCCCTCATTCAGTGTTGGAACTTACTGATTTCTTGTCTTTGTTTCTATCTTTCTTCATACCGCCTCTTGGGTGAGGGTCAGAATTGCCCTCCTTATTCAATACTACTCCACCTTTGGGACCACACGCATGGAAGGCACATGATAAATGTTCGCTAAATCAACAAAATAAAAACAAACAATAATAATAGCAACTGTTGTTGATATGGAGACACAGGACTAGAGGACTCCCTCAGATCTTCATATATTTTAGATGTTTTTTTGTATTAAAAGAATTTTTTGACATTTCCACAAGGCTTATCGTCCCGAGTATCTCACACTCTAGCACAATGCTGACATGCCCTTTTGGCTAAAACTCAACAATTCATAACGTATGCATTCTTCTGGAAGTGGGACTTTTTAACACAAAATGTGTCTTAAACATCTGTTCTTATCCTCTGTACTGTAATAATAATGATCTGTTTTTAATAACTGAGTGTTGATGACAAAGGGATTCATGTAGAGGGACTTAATCATGGTCATAGGTAGATTTTGGATCAAATAGAAAGACGTAGCTTTGCTTCAAGAGTTTCTTGGATCAACTGTTATCCATACCAAGAAATTTAAGTGGAACTCTTCCTTAAAAGTCTCCTGCCTTCTGACTTCAGCAGACTCACTACAAGGCAGAGGACCGTAAGTAGAAGAAAATGTACAAAGAAATGGAAGACATTTCAGTTTTAAAGTTATTCCCTGGGGGAGAAAATACTATTCGGCATCGGATAGTGTCAATTCAGTGACAGTTTGTTTCATTGACCCTTTTTTGGTCTTATTATGCCCCAAATTTCTATAATCTCATATTAAGTTTGATTAACAGCCATATTTGAACCGGTTGACCCAATTGATCCTCCTTTTATTTTCTAAATGTTTTAAAGTTTATTTATTTACTTTTAGAGAGAGAGAGAGTGCAATGGAGGGGTAGGGAGAGAGAGAGAGATCCCCAAGCATGCTCCGCACTGTAGCTCAGAGCCTGATGCGAGGCTTGAATTCACAAACCATGAGATCATGACCTGAGACAAAATCAAGACTCAGCGGCTTAACTGACTGAGCCACCCAGCTCCGCCCGCCCCCCACCCCAATGATCCTTCTTAAAACAAGTTCTTCCTCCACATTATCATTTTCCTCCAACCCTACTGGTTGTTTCGTCTCACATTTCTTTTCTGACCACCTCCCCCTTTTTTCCAGTCTTTATTGGGACGCACTATATGGAACGTCTAACGTCTCAGAGCTTGGGTTTCTTCATTTTTTAATTTATGTTCTTCCCTTGGGCCATGATTGAACATACTTCCGTGGTCTTAAGTACATTCAACGAGCCGGTGGCTTCCATATTTATATGTTTGGTTCCAACTTCTCCATTGAGCTCCAGATTTGTATCTGTTTGATGTCTCCATGTGGATGTCCAATGAGCATCTCAAACTTCGCGAGACCAAAACTCTACTCTTGAGTCCTGCTTCTAAGCCATTATCTAATCTGTGTTTCCCCATTTATGTAAGTGTAATAATCATTCTCTGAGTTGCTTGGGCCAAAGACCTAGAAGCCAGTCTTGATTCCTCTCTTTCCCTTATGCTCCACATCTAATCTATCAGCGGATCCCATTGACTCTACCTCCAAAGTGCATCTCAGTATCTTATTAGTACCTTCGCCAGTAACACCCAACTCCACAGAACATGATTTCTGTACTGGAAAACTGTGATCGTCTCCTCTTCGGTATTCTTGTGCTTTCTCTTGTCCCCTTAGACCTTGCTCACCATGCATCACTAATCTTTTAGGTATGAAAATAGTACTGTATTACTTTTACTGAAACTCCCTCAATGGTTTTCCTACCACAACTAGAATGACCTCCATACTCTTAAGAGACGTTAAATGATCTAACCCATACCTCTTCGATGTCTTAAGTGTTCAATGAATAAGTGGTTAGATAAATAAATAAATGAACAAATAAAGGCAACAGAATTTATGGTTCTAAGTGTGGGCTCTGGTATTAGATTACCTGTGGTCATATTTCAGATCTACCAACTAACAGTTATGGGATGTGTCAGATTTAACTCTCTAAGGACTGTTTTGATTTTAAGAGATAGAAAATCACCTCGGGGCACCTGGGTGGTTCAGTTGGCTAAGTGTCCGACTCTTGATTTCAGCTCCGGTCACGATCTCACGGTTCGTGAGTTCGAGCCCCAGGTTGGGCTCTGCGCTGGCAGTGTGGAGCCTGCTTGGGATTATCTGTCTCCCTCTCCCTCTGCCTCTGCCTCTCCCTCTCTCTCTCTCAAAAATAAATAAACATTGGGGCGCCTGGGTGGCGCAGTCGGTTAAGCGTCCGACTTCAGCTCAGGTCACGATCTCGCGGTCCGTGAGTTCGAGCCCCGCGTCAGGCTCTGGGCTGATGGCTCAGAGCCTGGAGCCTGCTTCCGATTCTGTGTCTCCCTCTCTCTCTGCCCCTCCCCCGTTCATGCTCTGTCTCTCTCTGTCTCAAAAATAAATAAACGTTAAAAAAAATTTTTTTTAAATAAATAAATAAATAAACATTAAAAAAAAGACAAAGAAAATCACCTCACCTAGCTGAAATCCAAAAAGAGAATGTATCAGCTTATTAAATCAGGAAATTCCAGGAGTTCTTTTGGCTTCAGGTATATTTGGCTATAGGTGCTCAGACGCGATCACTAAGAATTTGCCTCTTATTCTCCGTAAACCACCACAGGCACCTCGTGATTGTGTTCAAACTGAGACAGACTATCCACAATGGGGCAAAGATATCTCTGTTTTCATTTCGTTATGTAGCTGAAGATCCCACAGGAAAGAACATTTATTATTTTCTGAGCGTTTTAGCAAAAGTCCCAAGAAAAGCTCTAATTGGGTCTGGGTCATTTGCTTAGTCCTCAATCAATGACTCTGGCCACGGAATGACTCATACCAGCTCATGTGCCCGCCCCCCCCCCCCTCAAAGTCAGGGTGCACCCATGCTTCCTAAACCACATGGGCTAAGGATAAGGGAGTACCAGTTCCCCAGAGACATGTTTTGGGTCCTTCACACCTAAAACAAAGCAAGAGTTCCTACCACATATGTGACACATGGTAGGACTTAGGTAGGACACCTAACACAATGCCCAGCATATAGCCAGGAACCCATCAGATGCAAATAGCACACAGAAATGCTTTGGGATGTGGGCAAAGATCTACCGAGCTAAGAAGTCATAACGCCCAAAACTTGTACCCCTGAGCAAGAAGGAAGGAAAATGAATAAAATACGATCGTTGCCTGCTCAGGATTCTAGAATGCCACGACAAACACGCATCTGAGGAAAGAAGAAAGGAAATAATAAAGTTAGGAGCAAAAATCAATGAGTCAGGTATGTGCAGCACAAGGGCCTTACATAAGAATTAGAATTATAAAGAGATGTCCTGTTTTTAAAAAATATCTTTGAATACATACACAATCTGAATGACTTGACCAACAGAATCACTTTTACCATGCTTACCATGTTTATTGCACAAATAGCATACAAATGAAGCGTGAATAGATTATCACAAAAAGCAATTAAAGATAGCAAGAAAAAGAATGCCTCTTTTTCACATTTCTTTGCTTGCGTTGTTTTTAAAAATAACCACTCAAGACTTGGGGATTCATTCTTTCCCCCCCATTGGTGCCTTTACATATGTATGTATTTGTGCCTTCTGTGTTATATGGAAAAATCCACATGTGAGTTAATATTATCCATACTGCTCCGAAACGTACTTTTTCGCTTAAGCAAATGAGTTGATGATAAATCTGGTGTTGACATATGGGTCTATCTCATCCAATTTTACAGCCTCAGAGTGCCCCTCAGGAAGGCTTGCCTTTTAAATTACTTAACCACTTCTCTGTTGATGGACATTTAGGATGTTAACAATTTTGTTATTACAAACAACATGGAAACTGAGCATCTCTGTGTATGCAGCTTTGGATACAAGTGCAAGTATTTATTTAGCATAAATTCCTGGAAGGATTTATCATTTCTATTTTGATAGATGGTGGCAACTTGCCTTCATAAAAGTCAGCACCAATAAACTTTCCGTATAGCTGTTTTAGATTTTCTCTGTTCTGCTCATCTCGACAACATTTTCTATCACCGATGTTTTTACTCTGCTAATTGGATGAGGCCACCCCGTAATTCATTCCATGCATTTCCTCATTGATCAGAAGAGTCAAAAAGATAAATCTGCCCCCGCAGTTTTATTCCCTCCTGATTTGGGACTATTAGTAAAAGTTCTCAGGATTATGTCGGTTCACTAGAACGGTTTCTGGGGGTTGAAAGGCAGCTATAGGGCAGAATCAAGCCTTATCCCCCTGCCCTGCTCTGACTGAATCAGGATTCCTCTATCTTTCTTTCTTTTTTTAAAATTTAATTGATGAATTTTGAAATGCGGAAGAGGTATGTTGTTTCTTCATTTTTACTCATCTCTTTAGGTATTGGGAAAGAGACTTTCTGTGAAGACGTTTCCATTTTAAGGCAGAAATTGAGTTGCTTTTTTTCTATGAATGCAATATTCTCTTGATCCTTACCTGTGATCTTCATTTTGCTTTTCGAAAAGGGTTTTTACAGTTGTCTCCTGTGTTAACCATTTTTCCTCCAATATTGTTTCTTCTTTTCTTTAAGTTTATTTCTTTTGAGAGAAGAGAGAGAGAGTGCGTGCGCACGAGTGAGCAGGAGTGGGGGAGGAGCAGAGAGAGAGGGAGAGAGAGAATCCCAAGCAGGCTCTACACCGTCAGCACAGAACCCAGCGCCGGGCTCACAAAGACCAAACCGTAAGATCGTGACCTGAGCAGAAATCAAGAGTGGGACGCTTAAGTGACTGAGCCACCCAGGCGCCCCTGTTTCTCCTTTGAGTGCAACTAGGTATCGATCTGTCTTGATGCTTCAAATCAGGTTAAACCAAATGTCATTACTGATACTTGCTGTGGTGTAACCTACAAAAAGGGCAGTTTCGTATCTGGCAAAGCTTTAAGAATCTCTTGTTTTTCCACCTCCGCTTTTCTCTGTAGTGTGGCCACTGATGGGGGGGGTTAGGAGCTGTTGCCAGGTGAGGTGGGCTGAGCCCTTTGTGAACAGGAGCCTCTGAGGGTTTCCCACTGCTGGGCCACACGGCAAGTGGCTGTGGGTGGAAGGGGAGGAGGGGGAGGGTTGAGCGTCATTTCCCATTTCATCATCCTGAGGAGTTGCCCTTCGCTTTTTGAGCCCACGTGTCGACCGTGACATTGGGACCACATGGGACCACTCTCATCTCTGAATCAGTGTCTCCTACAGTATTTTGGACAGCACTCGGCTCCGTGTAACTAATCTGTTTTTCTATTCTGCTTGCCTGCATTCTGCAACATTTCTGGTCTCCTTGTTACATTATTTTCCGCCCCTCCCCCCAACCCTTAAGGTAATTGATTCACTTTGAGTGGGTGAAAACACGGATGGGTGTCCTCTTTGCCATCTGGACCTCATTTCTTGCGAATGACTTTAAGGAATCGTTACTGATTCCAAAAAAGGCTAGAAGTTCTTAATATAACAACAGCGAAAAAATTTTTCATTGTCTCCATTAGGGCCCCAGATCTGAATTGCTGTATGGATAATTTTGATATTACTCTCAAGAAATAGTTAACCCATTGGTTATGTTTACTCTTGGAGAGCCCTCAAAAGTACAGAAAGTTTTCATGTCATTTTAGAAAGCCAGCTTAATCATACTAAAACACCTGACAAAAATTGAACACAGCAAAAGGTGGCCTTTTAAATGACTGTAGATGTAAGCAAATAAAACCTTAGCAGAAAACATACAATAACAAAATAACATAATAACAATACCACATTACCAAAGAAGTGAATGTGAGTGCATTAAAGTGCGTTGTTAATGTGATCACCATAAAATAATGCATAAAGCATTAAAGTGATGCACTGTGAAATGTTACTAGATCACACACACACACACACAGAAAACAAATAAACAAAACAAACCGCCCAAACCTCAAGTATCTAAGCATCTGTAAAAGGTCCTACACAAAATCCAAACCATCTAGGGGTGCCTGGGTGGCTCAGTCAGTTAAGGGGTTCATGATCTCACAGTTTGTGAGTTTGAGCCCCACATCGGGCTCTCTGCTGTCAGCCTTCTGTCCCCCTCTCTCTCAGCCCCTCCCCTGCTTGTGCACATGCCCTCTCCCTCTCTCTCTCTCCCTCTCAAAAACAAACATTAAAAAAATTTAAAAAAATTTTTATCAACGAGAAATTAGGTAATTGTCTACTGAAACATTGAAAGTAATAGGCGTGGCCAGTAAAGGTGCAAGTTCCTAAATATATATGGAAAAGTTCATAGCCTGCTTAGATTCAGGGGGAAAAATCATGAAGATATCACGGGGGAAAGATTCATTCACAGAGCAATCATTTATCTAAATTGTTTAGGAACAACCACAGCAAAAAAAAAAAAAAAAAAAAAAAAGCAGGAATTGTACGAAGGCAATGAAAAATTTTCCCACGTCATACAATATAATAAGGCATTCCATGTTCTTTGAAGGGGTGATAATGTATTATATTATAAATATGTGAATTCCCTCCCCCGCAACAATCCATAAGAGTAATGAAAGTCCAATAAAAATGTAAACAGCATGTTTTGAGGGTGACTGACCTAATAAGCCTAAAATCTGGGGGAGAATAACCATGTGAGAATAACCAAGACGTTTTGAAGTGATAGCATTTGGAGTCTTTGAGTGAAAGCATGTAATAAATACTATGACGACAATGTGAGGTTCTCATGACAATGACAGATCTATGGACCAAAATAGGATGTCCCAAGAGAGATTCAAGTATGTATCAATTTAAATACAAGATAAATGTGTTGATTCACATCAGCGAGAAAAGAATAGGTATTAGGAAAACTAGTTCATCATTTGGAAAGAAAAAAGTTAGATGGTTCCTTCATTACAAACAGAGAAATTGATCAGGTAAGAAGCTCACTGGGAGGGTCTCTTTCTTGGTCACTCTCTCCCTGTTTATAAACGAGAACAAAGAGACCTAATCATATCCAAGCAAAGAAGGGGCCGTTCTTAAACTCACTAGATAACCATATTGAAAAACATTATTTTGTCCTGTGTAATGGGTCTTGAAAAGTCACATTCGTACGTAGCGATGTGAGTTATTCTAGGCCCTTTACAAGACTGCACCTGTGTCAGAGGTCAAGCTGTAAAAAGCATAGAGGTGACCTTGGGCGTCCAGTGTTTGGTTAGTAAAAATAAGCAGTTTCTTTGCAGCCTTAGCTAATATTATTTCAACAGTTAAAGGGCAGAATGCTAAAGAGAAGAGACGATCAGATGGATAAAATGGTCCTCTACCCGCAGAAAAGTGACATTTGCAAAATCGGTCTGTTTCTCGCTCTTCCTCTCTCTACTGCCTCTCTTTCTTTCTCCTTCTCTCTCTTTTTCTCTATCTCTCCCCTTTCTTTCCTGGAAAGCCTGCAAGAATCATGGGGGCGGTGGGGGATGTAAGAGAATCAACTTCCGGTCTTTCCCAGGAAATGAGAATGATAAGAAGGAGCAGAAGCTTCCAGAGCAGAAATCTCCTGGGAGTTCTACCACCTGAGGACATTTCTGGGACACCTACAGGTATGAACAAGATACAGCAACGTGCTTCTGAGCTGCACAACTCAGGGCACGCTGCCTAGTCTTTGGGCCTCAACTTCTCCATCTGTCAAATAGGGGTAATAAAACCTCAGGGGTCCACGTGAGGATTGAGTGAGAGCCTGGTTGAAAGGCACTTGGGGCGCCTGGGTGGCTCAGTCAGTTAAGTAACTGACTTCGGCTCAGGTCATGATCTCACGGTTCATGGGTTCGAGCCCCACATCGGGCTCTGTGCTGACAGCTCAGAGCCTGGAACCTGCTTCAGATTCTGTCTCCCTCTCTCTCTCTGCCCCTCCCCCACTTGTGCTCTGTCTCTCTCTCTCTGTCTCTCAAAAATAAATAAAATGTAAAAAAAATTAAAAAAAAAAAAAAGAAAGACACTTAACACAGGGTGGGAGCTCATCAGTGTTAGCTGTTATTATTAAACTAACCGCATTGACACATTTGTTGTGCTTTGAATTGTGTCCTCCCAAAAGGTATATGTTTGATTCCTAGTCCTTAATACCTGTGAACATGATCTCGTTTAAAAATACAGTCTTCGGGGCGCCTGGGTGGCTCAGTCGGTTAAGCGTCCGACTTCAGCTCAGGTCACGATCTCGTAGTCCATGAGTTCGAGCCCCGCGTCGGGCTCTGGGCTGATGGCTCAGAGCCTGGAGCCTGCTTCCGATTCTGTGTCTCCCTCTCTCTCTGCCCCTCCCCCGTTCATGCTCTGTCTCTCTCTGTCTCAAAAATAAATAAACGTTAAAAAAAAAAGTAAAAAAAAATACGGTCTTCACGGCTGCAATTAATATTTACGTTAAAACGAAGTCATGCTGGATTAAGGTGGGCCCTCAGACTAATCCCTGGCCTCATGATAAGAAGAAACAGAGACGGACACACTGAGGGGAGATGACCTTGAGATATGATAGAGACAGAAATTGGAGCTAAGCATCTATGCGCCAAGAAACTCCAAGAATTCGTGCAACCACCAGAAGCCGGAAAGAGGCAAGGAAGGATCCTTCCCTAGGGCTTATGGAGGGAGTATGGCTCTGCAGACACCTTGTTTCAGACTTTCAGTCTCCAGAACTACGAGAAAGTAATTTTCTGTTGTCTAAAACCACCCCGTTGGTGGTAAATCGTTATGGCGGCCTTGGAAAAATAATACAGCGCAGACTAATGAATCTTGAATTTTTAGGTGCTTAACGATATGACCGAAAAAACTATATTATTACGCAGAAAATAACAGGCGGAACTAAAAAGAAAAATAAAAACCATCTACAGAAGGATGTGCTATCCATGGGTGTTTGAAGGCACGCCTTCTAGGTTCTCATGAGAAAACCAAGCCTAAGCGTCTATGCCTACGTCGGTGAGTGCCACAGACACAAAAATCCCTGTCTGGGAAATCGGGTGGGCAAAAAAGAACTCTCTTGCACCTTTGAAAACTGAACTGAGTTTCCATTCAAATGCCCATCTTCCCAAGTGGTAGAGATGTAATCTCAGAACATTCTGGGTCATCTCAGGGGCACTCCCTGATCCTCTCCCCCCTGGACCCTTATCTAATCCCTCTGCTCCCACCCAATATCTCCCGGTTGGTCTTAGAGAGAGCCAAGACATCATAGGGAATCTGGGCTTTGGCCATTGTTACCCAGCCACGGGGCAAATGATGAGCTGCCCTTTGGCCCTACCCATCTTCCGTCACTAGTCCGTGCCTGTCACAGTTGTGCGTGTGTGTGTGTGTGTGTGTGTGTTTGTTTTTAAATTTATTGATTTATTTTTGAGAGAGACAGAGACAGCGTGAGCAGGGGAGGGACAGAGAGAGAATCCCAAGCGGGCTCTGAGCCCTCAGCACAGAGCCCGATGTGGGGCTCAAACTCACAAAACCGTGAGATCATGACCTGAGCTGAGATCAAGAGTCAGTCACTTATGGCCACCTGGGAGGCTCCATCACTTAAGCGTGGACTTCAGCTCAGGTCATGATCTCACGGTTCATGAGATCGAGCCCCACGTTGGGCTCTGCGCTGACAGCTCGGAGCCTGGGGCCTGCTTCAGAATCTGTGTCTCCCTCTCTCTCTCTGCCCCTCCCCCACTCATGCTCTGTATCTATCTCTCAAGAACAAATAAACATTAAAAAAAAAAATTAAAGCCAAAAGAAGCGTCAGATTCTGAACCCACTGAGCCACCCAGGCGCCCCTGTTTTTCTTTTTTTTAAACAGTTGTTTTATGCCTTGTTCCAGATTGCCAGGCTTCTCTGGATGTCACTCCCTTATCTAGCCCCTGCTCCCTCTCCGTTATTTTTAGACCCTTCTCCATGCCTCCAGAGCTTTTTTTTTTTTAATTTTTTTTTTAACGTTTATTTATTTTTGAGACAGAGAGAGACAGAGCATGAACGGGGGAGGGGCAGAGAGAGAGGGAGACACAGAATCGGAAGCAGGCTCCAGGCTCTGAGCCGTCAGCCCAGAGCCTGACGCGGGGCTCGAACTCACGGACCTCGAGATCGTGACCTGAGCTGAAGTCGGATGCTCAACCGACTGAGCCACCCAGGCGCCCCCCCCATGCCTCCAGAGCTTTGAGGGGCCCCTAAAGAGGTGTTACGGGTCCTTTGTGCTAAGGAGCACCACAGCCCTTCTTTTCTGCTCTCGGAGACTTGCCCCTTCCCGGAACCCTCCTTGGGGACTGAGGTACAAGCCTCCTTTGCTCTGAGATTCCCTCAGGCTTAGTCTACGTCTCTCCTCCAGCTCCTGATGAATATATGCCTTGGAGTAGAAGTGACAGGACATTGGCTTCTGCTCAGAAAGCATCAGCATATCACTCTTTCCCTTTCCCTCTGATTTATCCCCCTCTCTTACAACACAAAGAAAAAAAATTTAATCTCTCATAGAGGTGGGGGCCCAAGGAAACTCACCCAGAGTCCCCTTACGTTTCAGATTTATTATTTACATCCTACATCCTTTACTTGAAAGATTAACATAATTTTTATCTACTATGAAAAGTGTAGGCTATATTTAAAATAAAAGAAAGTACCTAAATTACATTAAAACAAACAAACAAACTTGTGGACTGAGCATCCGACTTGAGCTCAGGTCATGATCTCACGGCTCTTGAGTTCGAGCCCTGCGTCAGGCTCTGTGTTGACAGCTCAGAACCTGGAGCCTGCTTCTGCGTCTCCCTTTCTCTCTGCCTCTCCCCCGCTCGACACTCTGCCTCTGTCTCTCTCTCAAAAATAAATAAACATTAAAAAAAACGCAGAACAAGTAAAATAATTGCATGACCCTCGATGAATCGACTTTCAGCTCTCCTTTACTTATCTAAACAGGACCCGTTTTTCAACGAACAGTTGTTTCTTCTGATGCTCTTTTATTATCATTATTATTGTACCCAAGAGATTTTGAAAGCCGGGATGGTTAGTCTCCTGAAAAAAAAAAAAAAAAGGTCTCCACATTTTTGCATGCTAATTCAGTTTTTGATAGGGTGTCTTTCAAAACCTGCACCCCTTCCTTTCATATGTGAAATAATTGACCCAGACCAGAGGCAGGAAGCATGAGGAAATCTTTATGCAATTATCAATCTTTCCAATGATTTTTGGCCGAATCAATAATTCATGAAGATTGCCATTTGTCAAGTCCTTAGTTAAAACCCTATCCCTTGGGGGCTGTGGGGCTCTGGGGAAATAACAGAACAAAGAAAACCCCAGATACTTGGTGACTTGTCCTCCACCTGGTCTCAAAGTAAACCAAGCCCTTGCTGTATGCAGCTGGGGCCCCGGGACGTTCACAAAACACGTGTCCTCTGGGGTTCCTGACAATAACAAGTCCTGTACAGTTTAGGATTATGTTTCTTGACCCGTGTTCCTCAGAACAGTGACCGTTACTAGCTAGGGCACGGGTAAAGAGAGCCCGTGGTCCAAAAGGCTTGCAAACATCGGACTGAGCAAATTTCCTTTCTGTCTTTACTGAAAAGTCGTCTCAGAGACTAGACTATGCTACTATTGAACAGGAATGCTCGAGACTTCTTACTATTGCCTTGCCCTAATTTTTATTTGTTTCCCAATCTGGAACAACCACCCCTCGCTCATCCCCATCTGCAAAAAATCGTACTCCTTCTTCAACAAGGTCTTTCTAAATTCCACTGACTTCGGAAATTCCTGGTCACCTCTCCATTGGATCTGAATTCTCAGTAACTCACAGCTCGATAATAATAAATTGTCGCCATCAAGTCACTTGCGATCGAGGAAGCAATTTTTACCTTGGCGTGAGATTAGCGAGAACCATAGAGGATTTGGATAAAGGTCAGCAGAGTCCCTGCGGCCTCGTTTCAAGCCTGCCTCCACGTCTGGTGGGAACTGACTCGACACCAAGACGGTACCTTCGGTTCTGAATGGCACTTGACCCTCCTTCCATGTGGAGTGGGTCCCGACTTCTGCTATTCCTTCCTCTGTTGTATCGACTCTATCGTGTTCCTTGCTCTGTGAGATATTTTAGATTTTCTCTTCCTGTTTGTACCCTCTACCGACATTGCAGTTTGGGATTCTATGATTCTATGGCTGGCATCTAACTATAGCTTCTTTACTAGGTTGTCGGCTGCAAGCTTTTCTCACTTGGCCCGAATTCAGTTCTCAGCGTCTTCTTCTAAAATGCTACCTTTATTATGCCTGGGGCTGAGGACAAGAAATTGGGCATTTGCATTTGAGGTCTGAAGATCCTGGACCTCCTTGTTGCCTCTTTGTTTTTGTCTGTGTGGATTTATAAATAAGTCCAAGTCTGTGGGACCAGGTAGGTCTATACCCCAAGCAAGGATGTACCAACCTTCTATTCTCTTCACGTTGTTGTGATTGAAGGAAGTTCTGAGAAGCAAAAGGTTTCCATTCATGAATGATAAAGCTTTTACAAACTGTATGGGAATGTTGCACATGCAGAATTCAAAGCAGCAGGTGTATCTGTTGTGTAAGAGTCGTCAGTAGGATTTCAAGGGCTAACATTCTTCTATGATGGTAAAAAAAAATTAGCAATGTGTTAAACCTCTCATCAGGTAAATACAATTTATTTTATGTTTAAAAATTTTTTTAATGTTTATTTTTGAAAGAGAGAGAGAGAGAGCACAAGCAGGGGAGGGCCAGGGAGAGAGGGAGACACAGAATCTCAAACAGGCTCCAGGCTCCGAGCTATCAGCACAGAGCCCGACACGGGGCTCAAACCCACGAACTGTGAGATCATGACCTGAGCCGAAGTCGGACGCTTAACTGATGAACCACCCAGGTGCCTCAATACAGAGATAACTTAAAATGTCAAAATGAGGGGCACCCCAGTGGCTCAGTCGGTTAAGCATCTGACTCTCGGTTTTGGCTCAGGTCATGATCTCACGGTTTCGTGAGTTCGAGTCCCGCACTGGGCTCTGTGCTGGCACCATGGAGCCTGCTTGGGATTCTCTCTCTCCCTCTTTCTCTGCTCCCACCCCGCTCACGCCATCTCCGTCTCTCTCAAAATAAATAAATAGACCTTAAAAATAAAATGTCGGAATTAGTTTACTGTGTTTGGGCTACACTTTCTGGAGTCAGGCTAGGTAGGTGGTGAGCAGTTCAGGCCTGGCTGGTGGATGCGGGCAAAAGGGCAGCTACAATCAGTCAGGTGCATGGGGTAACACGTGGTCAGTCTCAATGGTGAGCACGCCCCGTATAGGCTGGGGTCATTAATAACATCACTGGCGGGACGGTCTGGTCGGCTGGCAAGAGAGTCTGTGTGGTGGAATGCAAAACCAGATCTGATGACACAGAGACAGGCATGCTTTCCTAAAATCTCAAAGAACGTTGGAAAGAGCAGATTTTACTCCACGGTGGAGATGAATCAGGGTCTCAGAGCAAGTTTCCTGGAATCGCTCTCTCTCCCTGGCTCACCTTCGTATTCCTGTGTTGACTTCAACCTCAGGCATGTTCCCCCTCAGTGAGGAAAGTGTAACCGCCTGGAAACCTAGGGCAAGGGCACGGATCGTCCAGCAGTCACCCCGCCCGGCAAAGCCCTGTCGTTGAAGGATTCTGCGTCTTGCTTATTTCCCCGAAGTCTGGAAAAGCAGACGCTACAGACTGGCAGATAGATTACTCTGACATCGAAAGCCAAGGGTGAGTTTAGCTGTACTGAGATTTCACGGCATGAGTGTAAGAAGGAGTTTTTGCCTAGAGGAAGCCTTGGGAACTGTTTTTAGAAAAAAGGGCAGACGGACATTATAGACATCCATTGCAACAGCCACCCATCTCTGGTCTGAATTGTCAACACTTGGGGCAGAAAGCACCTCTTCCCAGGACCCCACACAGGTCATAAGCAAACTTCATCCTGGAGGTGTTCAGCGCCCGTATGAGTGCCGTTGACAATGATCAAGGTGTTTCATCCCCAAAACACTGTACTGCCATCGGGCAGGAAGCTGTCACAAGGAATTGTACCCCTGCAGTGATTACCATGTGGATGTGTCTCCTGGAATTCATGAAGGAAGGGACAGCCTGTACGTCGAAAGTCTGGCCCACGGTAGATATTCCTTTGATCCTTGCCTCCCGCCTTCTGATGAACAAGGGCTTTTTCGAGGCTATTTCTGACTGAAGTTGATCTTTTTGGGTCTTCAGGAAAATTCCTAGATGCAAAATGTCTGATGCAGGTCTTGAGAGGGAGAGAGCTGATGATAACAGAAGCGTTAGGTGAGAACATGAAGAAAAAAACGAAAATGGCATCTTATCCAGTAACTTCGTTCTCAGGAATAGTGAGTCCCCTAAAGAAAAGACAGGGGTATGTATGTGGTTAAATAGAGACTAAAGCAATGCAAGAGCCTAAGGCAAGTTCTGAGGCTACTAAAATCACACTCCGGCTTCTAGAAAACCTCCTTAAGTTCATCGATTAGGGGCGCCTGGGTGGCTCAGTCGGTTAAGCGGTTCAGTATCTGACTTCGGCTCAGGTCACCATCTCACAGTTTGTGAGTTCGAGCCCCGTGCCGGGCTCTGTGCTGACAGCTTGGAGCCTGGAGCCTGCTTCCGGTTCTGTGTTCTGTGTCTCCCTCTCTTTCTCTGCCCCTCCCCTTCTCACGCTCTCTCTCAAAAAATAAATAAACATTAAAAATAAATTAGTTGATTAAGAGAAACACTTTCTTGGGGGCTAAAACAAGTATAAATAAAGATTTGGTCACAGTTACGTATTCAACATTTATTGGCTGCCCGTTGTGACCGCCACACTGGGAATTTCCCCTGTGATCCAACCTATCAGGCCCCTGCCCCCATTCAATTCCTCAGGACCCATTTCAAAATCCACCCTCGCCCTAATTTCTAGCTGATTATTTATTGCCACAATGGCTCTGTGCTAACAGGAATCGGTCACTGAGCTGGAATCCCGCCCTCCAGTCTCAATGCTGCTGAGAAATCCTTCTCTTGGAGAAATCTTCCTTAAAAAGCCAAGCATTTGCCTGTTGATCTCCACAGATGTCCGATAAAAGTACAAACTCTCAAGAAAAATCACACGAGGCCCTCGGGATCTGGCTCCTGGCTTTCATCTCTGTTGTCATTTCTTGTGTTCCTTCTAGCTCCCCTCCAGTGACTTCCCCAGGCCAAGCCCATGCTTCATTCAGGCTGAAACACGAGCAGTTTACAACACACAGTGCCCTCTCTTGACTCGGCCTTTTCGTGAGGTGCTCTCTGACGGGAATGCCCAGGTCTATTCTTCCCTGGGTCCCTTAGCTCGTCAACACGTCTTTACTGGACATCTCCTTGCACCAAGTGATATGCTAGATGTCCACGGGCACTACTGAGTGATGGCCTTGGGCTCTTTGGGGTGCTTATAGTCTAAGGGGGGGGCATAGCATAAGCTCATACCTTTAATGTTACAAACCCTCATAGAGTCTGTAAGGAAGATAGCTGGGGACTCCAGAGAATCCGTGCCAGGAGACTTGATCAAAATAGGGGTGGGGGAGGGACACAGAAGACATCCTTAAGATGTGTTCCAGCTGATAGCTGAAGGGTGAAGGGGATGCATATTATAGGTAGAGACACCAGGGACGCTGAGACAGGAAGGGGAGCACATAACCAAGAACTGAAAATGAATCTGGTGAACGTGTAGCAAAATATCTGCTACTTCAGTAGAACACAATGCAAATTTGCATGCTAAAGAGTGTGTGCGTGTCTCATCTCATTAAGATTATAAGCTCCTAAGGCTCATGTTTCCCCATTTGCAGGACAGACTCTGCTCTGCCAGATCCATTTTACCCCCTGTTCCAGCCCCAGGAGGAGGTGACTTTCATCTGTTGTATCAATGGGCTCCTGAACTCTCTGGCTTCCATGTTGGTGTGGCCAGTGGGGTTGGAAAGACCTGGAAGGAGGGCCGGGAGTGTAGGACGGACGGTAAAGGAATGGGGCAATGGAGTGCTATATGCATGTTTTCTGGGGTAAAGGAGGTAACACAGGTCCAGTGAAGCATGCAGGTTCTTTGAGCAGGACCATTTGTGGGTTCATACACATCAATTAGGCTCATTATTACAGATGTCCAAAGGATGCTCTCTGTATTCTCCACACTGCTAGAAAGTCTTAGTATTTTTAAAGAATTATCTAGCTCTATCATCTATCTGTCATCTATATCTACCTACCATCTATCTATTACCTATATATATATCTTTATCTATCATCTATCTCATCTTTTTATCTATCTGTCTCATATATACCTACGTCCACCTCTCTATATGTATTTATGTATACTTATGTATATAACATTATATATAACTTATATATACTTATGTATATATATAGCACATATATTTACGAGTTATATATATATGTTATATATATATATATACTACGATTAGTATGTATAAGCATATAGAACTATAAGCTATATATATATATATATTATAAGTAGTATATATATACTATAAGTTATATATATATACTAATTATATATATATAACTTACATATACTTATGTATATAACATTATACAGAAATATATATAAATAATGTATAATATATATAAATAACTGGCCAGTATATTAATCATGGTCATTTCTGGGCCAAAAAAATTTGAAATTTTGGGTATGATTTGTTTTATTCTTTATGCTTTACTGTGTTTTGCATTTTTTAAAGTTTCTTTTTATGTATTTTGAGAGAAAGAGAGAGGGAGAGAGCACATGCGGGGGAGGGGCAGAGAGAGAGGGAGAGGGAGAGAGAGAGAATCCCAAGTAAGCTCTGCACTGTCAGCACAGAGTCCCATGCCGGGCTCAAACTCATGAACTATGAGATCATGAGCCGAAATCAAGAATCGGACGCTTAACTGACTGGGCCACCCAGGCGCCCCTGGGTGCTGCATTTTTAAAAATAGCTTAAATGATTGCTTTTGGGGCAGGTAGGAGAAAGTCATTTTTAAAGGGATTCCTCACCCTAAAATGTAAATCCACTGTGGGTGCCACATGAGAGAAGGTAAGCAAGTGCCTGTACAGCAGAGTGAACGGGTTTTTGAGATCCAGGGCTGGGAAAGGTCTGAGGGTAAAGACACCAGACGAGGACGCCAGAGCAGGAGTGAGTGCCCACTAGGGAAAATGAAAGAAGCTGGAAGTCGCCAAACATCAACCTCATCTATGTCACTCCCCCTCCCCCACCAGTAGGAGACCAGATTCTGACAGCAAACGCTTTTCCTGGCACAACCTGATCATTTTCAAGGAGTGGCTGTGTGCTCTGCCATGGAAGGACAGGGGAAAGGGAGAAATAAGAAGAAATTGCAACTAAGTCCATTGTACTTGTTTTCATGGCCATTTTTTCTCTCTCAAAGAGTCCCGATAACGATTAGCTGGAATTGCTTTCCATTCTAACAAATGCATCTGAGTGGATCAAAGAAAAAGCATTTTCTAAGGAGTTGTGGAGTGGGACTCTCACAAATGTTATCCAGAAACTTTAATCAGGTTTCTGCATGTTTTTTTCCTGATGAGACAAAATGCCACAGTCTTCCCTCCTGCTGTTTTGTCAAAGATCTTTCTTTCCCCGACTGTTTCCCTGAGCTATTCATTGCCTTAGGTGGTCTGGGTCCCAGCAATGAAGCTTGCTTCCTCTGTGAAGGGTTTCCTCCAAAGGACTTTTTCCTTCCAGATTTTTTTATTTCTAATGTACAGAGCCGCCCTAGGTATTGTGAGTGATCCTGAAACTATGTCTCCTAAGTAGGGGAGGTCTTCAATATCCACATAAAGAAAATACCTATGTTTGAAATGTGAAAGCAGAAATGCACGACATTTTAACCTGTTGGGAGCCAGAAGGGAATTTGGAGACCACCATTTCCCCAAGGAGGAAACCAAAGCCTGTTTGTCAGCATTTGTGAGACAGCATATGCTTTCAGACTAACTTTAAAATGGTGTTTGATTTTTTAAAATCTTTTTCCCCCCTGAATCGGACCGAAACGTCTAGAGAAAAAGTTCAAAATATATTACAGCTCAAAATAGTATTAAAACTGAACAGGTTTGTCGATATCCAATTTTAGGACACAACGAGACCTCAGACCTTGGTGTTCATCCTTGTAAAAGTTCATTGCTTTAAGGCATCAGAAGCATTATAATAAGCTCTAGGCTCGTTTGTAGAATAGGTTGGGATTGGTACTTCTCAACACAAAACCGTGTCTAGCAAGCCACAAATACCCCCCAAGCTCCACCCAAGCATAGAGTTAGAATCACCAGCTCTTCTTTGGAAGGTCGAGGCGGTCTTCGCTGACTTGCACTTCCAGGGTCAAATAGAGCACGCAGCGCAGGAAGGCAGGCAAGAGGAAGGCTGGAAAGTCCCAGCAGTGGGCAGCAGAATTCCCTGGAAGGCACAGGACGCCGTGCCTGCTGCGGGGCCAGGTTAGCGGGCCCAGAGAGCTGCCTCTGTAATTTACACGGGCTGGTGCCCAGCTGCCAGGCTACCGCCCACACTGCCGGGCGTCCCGCTGAGACCAGGAAGCTAGGAAATCAGCAACAAATCGGAATGGAATAAAAAAAACCCAAAAAACCCTACCTCATGCAGGTTCCACGGGCCACCTCCCTCCATTACACAGCAAGGTGATTTGTATCCCTTCCTGACCTACTCTCAGCGGAACGCGCGAAGAGGATATAGGGTCAGGGGAGGCAAGAGAAAGAGGAAACCGCTGTTTATGGAAGGCAATTGAACTCCTTTACCGAGACGCGTGCGCACACGCGCGCGCGCGCGCGCGCACACACACACACACACACACACACACACGCGCAGCAATACAAACAACATAAAAAAAATTCCTTCGTCAAAAGCTGGGTATATGGATTTGGAATCGGAGCTGATTTTTTTTTTTTTTATAAACCTCTTCATTTCTCTCCTTGATTCTACTGGCTCATTTCCCAAGAGGTGGTTCCTTTCTCGGTCCTGGGGAACTCTCGATCATCCTAGACGAACACAAGCCAAAACAACCAAAAGCAAAGACGAAATACCGCCCTCGGGAGAAAAGGCTTCGCTCGCCCTTGGCCCGCAGCGGACCAACTCCGTAGGTGCAAGTCAAGTAGGAGCTGCTGGGAGGAATTCGGGTCGCCCGAGACAAACGGGGGCGTGGCGAGCAGCGCGGTACGCGCAACTGAAGCCAACAAAACTTCCAGAGGGCCGGGGAGGTGGCAGGGGGCGGGGCGGGGTAGGGGAGAATGTAGGGACACAGGCGGGAGCGGGGACTCGGAGGAGGTCAGTGCTGCGATGGGCTGAGCTGAGTCTGAGAGGTGGCTCGCCGGGTGGAAGTCAGGCCCCCGGGGATCCGGCCGGTCCTAGCTGTCAGTCAGACTCCCCCGGAGCCCCCAGCTCGCCGGAAAGGGGGCGAGGCTGCGGCAGTGCGGGGAGGGGAGGGAGGGCGGAGTGGGGAAGGGGCGTCGCCCCGATCGCCCCCGCCCTCTCCGATGTCATTGGGCCGACGCTGCGGGGTCCGCGCCACCTTTTCTCCATCCCACCCGGTCCGCCCGGCTGCGCTCGTCAGGCGGCTGGTGCGGCCCGGGACGTTGACGTCACCGCCAAGTTTGCTGCCCTCGGCGCCCCACGTGTGGCGGCGGCGGCGACCGCCCGGAGGCGGCGGGGGAGCGTCTGCGAGTGCTGTGGCCGCGGCCGCTGACAGGTCCTGCGCCGCCGGGCTCCGGCACGCCGCACCCAGGTGGGGACCGAGAGCAGTTTGGAGCAGCCGGGAGCGCACAGAAAGGGCGCACGGCTTGGCGCGGGCCTCGGGCTCCCGCTCGGGCAGCGGGACTCGGTGGGACCTCGCAGCGGGGCGCTGAGGGCGCGTCCCGGCGGCCACGGTCACGAAGGAAGAGGCACTGTCGCACGCTGTCGTCTGCATTGCACGGAGCTCCGCGGCCCCGGGGCCTGGAGTCTCTTCCCCGCGACCGAGCGAGGGATGCGCGATCGCTGAGCAGGGATCCAGGCCGGGAGGCCGCTCGGGGCCGGGGCTGAGACGCGCGCCTTCGCCGCCGCCAGGACTCCCCATTACGGTCACTGTCGCAGAGCTCGTCCCCAAGGCTCAGGACTCGGGAGAGTCTGAGACGATGGTTTCTTAAGCACCGCACCACGTCCCCCTCCCGCCCCCTCGACCGGAGGCAGGGATCCCGCGCCGGGCGCCCGCGGCTACGTCTCCGCGGGGCAGCGCGCACGGCCGCAAGGACGCACGGGCGATGCGGGCCCCCCCGCACGAGGTCGCGGCCCCCGTTGGAGTCCCGGCCTAGCATGGCCCGCGCGCGGCCCGACGTCGCCTCCGGCTAGGATGGCCCCTCCGGGCCCGGCCGGCGCCCACCCCACCCCGGCCGAGCCGCTGTCCCGCAGCATCTTCCGGAAGTTCTTGCTGATGCTCTGCTCCCTGCTCACGTCCCTTTACGTCTTCTACTGTCTGGCCGAGCGCTGCCAGACCCTGGCGGGCCCCGTGGTGCGGCCGTCGGGCGGCGGCGAGGAGGCGGGGGCCCCGGGGCGCGGCGCCCTGGCCGGAGGCCCGAGGGAGCTGGCGGTGTGGCCCGCGGCGGCGCAGAGGAAGCGGCTCCTGCAGCGGCAGCAGCGGCGGAGGCGCCGGCCGCCCGCGCCACGCGAAGACGGCGAGGAGGCGGCCTGGGAAGAGGAGCCCCCCGGCCTGGCCGGAGGTCCCGGCGGCTCCGGGGCCGGGAGCAGCGCGGCCGAGGCCCCGCCGGGGACCCTGGCCCTGCTGCTGGACGAGGGCAGCAAGCAGCTGCCGCAGGCCATCATCATCGGCGTGAAGAAGGGCGGCACGCGGGCGCTGCTCGAGTTCCTGCGCGTGCACCCCGACGTGCGCGCCGTGGGCGCCGAGCCCCACTTCTTCGACCGCAGCTACGACAAGGGCCTCGCCTGGTACCGGTGAGCTGGCTCCGGGTGCCGCCGGGGTGGGGGGTGGGGGGCAGCCGGGGCTTCGGGTGGGCGAGGTGGGGGGGGAACCCCCCCTACTCACCTCCCTCCCCATTTTCTGCAGAAGGCAGAGGGTCATCAGTAATTCTTGGGTTCGGGGGTCTTGTTCCCCACCGTGCCTTCTGTTTGCAGGGAGGTAGGTGTTGAGGGGGGCGGTGGGAGGGACATTTTGGCCTTGATGACTTTTTCTTTAGTTTTTGGGATTTCCTTTCCCTCAAACAGCCAATCTTCCTCCTCTTTTTCGTCTGCTCTGCGAAAGTATCCCTGCTGTGGGCTAAAGGGGGGGAGGGGAGTACTTAAGTTAGAAACCTGTTCATCAATTATTAGGCACGTCGTTTACTCCATGCCTTTCCCAAGAAAGCCTGTCTTTATTTCTTCTCTATCTGCCGAACAAACCCCCGTGGTTCACGCTTGGTCTTTGCCATCAGGCATTCATTTCCCTTGACCCTTTGCCAGATCACTGTCCTAGGTGGTAAGTAATCTGGAGACTTAGTAAAAGTGTCAAGAACCTGAGGCTAAGGCAGTCGGGAAATCTATGTCTATGTCCGGGCAGGCAGCGTGCTTTAAGGAAAGGCTTCCTGGATAATAACTTTTGTTCGGAGTGAGGAATGAGTTTTGGAAAGTGTTTTCTATATTTAAAGGGGGAAAAAAGTACCTTGTGTCTTCGGCCTGGCTGAAACTTTTCTAAACATCTTCAAGCACTTCTCTTTACAAATGAGGTAGCCAATTTTTTTTTTTTTTTTTTAAGAAGAAAGACGGGAGGTGGGGGGTGGGTGGGAATGACACTGGTCACATTGTGAACGACTCTCCTAATAAAGTTTAGGAAACAGGTCTGATTCAGATCGTAATCTTAAATTTGCCAGTCTTCTCAAATTTAGATCACCTTTAATAAAGGAATCAGCCAAACTCCAGTAAATCCAAGTGTCTCCTGGATTTTGTTTGCCATAAAATATTGGCGTGTTCTTTTTTTTCTCTGAGAACAAGGAAAAATCGTGTGGCCGGAATTTTCATTTTTTAAAGTGTAATCTATTTCATTAAGTATGCATTCTTTTTGTTATTTTAACTGAAACAACATTACAAAAGTTATAACACAATTCAGATATATTTCAAAAGTCCACTAAGTAAATAATTCATCTCCAAAACAAAAATGAACATGATCTGACAAGTTTATTTACTTGAGGGGTCATGCATACCCCTCGGATTGATTTCGGGAGCCGAATTTACAGTAATCCAACTCATGAGAAAACATTTGGTCTTAAAAGTCAAGTTCAAACATTAAACACTTTTAAAACAGTAACTTTCCATTTGTTGGAAAGAAAAACAAACAACCTTCCCTTAATATAGAATATATATCATTTAAAATCATCAGCCACTTAAAAAAATCCCCTTGTGTTTCTGACATTTATGTTGTATCCTCTGGGAAGTTCTTATAAAAATGACCTGTTGAATCTGGAAACAACAGGTCCTTCTTTTTAGCACAAAGACTTCTCTGTTTTTTCCATCAAGGACACAAGAAAAAAGTGATTAAAGACCCCTAAAACTCTTATCTGTAGCAGTTTGCATTGAATCGGGCCTTGCACGGTGCTGTAAGTGAACACATTTCAAGCCAACTTCGCGGAACGCCTAAGACAACTTTTGACTCTGAGGTGCCATTAAATATGGTGAAATATGTAGTCCTAAAAACCCTTTATTTTCGTATTGCTGTGTAGCCTTTGTTTCCACAAAGTAGGATGGTTTCTTCTTCCAGAAGTGAGTCCTTGAGGGCACAGTGTCTCTACAGACGTGGATCTTACTTTACGTGAATCTTTCTAAGCTCATGTAAGAGAAGGAAGGTTTCAAGGTAACTAGAAACACAAGTATTAACAAAAGAAAGAGCCGTAAGCTTTTAGGTCACTCTCTCTTTTGGAAACTAGATGCACGCTGTAAAGTAAATCTCTCCTTGGATTGTTTATTTCAGCAGAAGAGTGCTGTGAAGCAATTTACGGTGGTTACAAAAATACAGTAGACTTCATGGTTTGGTGAATTTAATTTTCTAAGTGTTGGAGTAATGTCTTTGTTTTACCATTCGCAATGGTGTTTTATTGGATGCATAAATTTAAGTTTAACTCAATTACGTATAAAAATCTTATTAAAAAAAAAAAAAACCTCCACCTATGGAGCCAGGATCGTGCGATTAGTTAATGAAATTTTGCCATGGTTCTCTTTGATCTTGTCTCTGAACTTGCGAGTCTGATGTTCATGAGAAAGATTGAAGACAAATATATGTGTATATATGTGTATATATATGTATATATATATATATACATATATATATATATAAATCTCTTACGCAGAATGCTACTTACCTATATTAAGTGCATGTTACAGCTTTGTGTTTAGCCCATATTTACAGTTAGGGATTCGGTGAGACCTTCCAGAGTCAGCCCCAAATTTTGTAATATGGGATTTCTATCACATACTTCTGTCTCCCCCCACCGCCCCACCTCACTTCCTCCCCACACATGAACAGAAGGAAAACTCCAGTGTTTGCGCCCCAAAGTGAATTATGGAAGAAAAAAAACCCCTGTAAGATATTTTTTAGATGCTCGTTGAGATGGGACAATCTTGTAAACCCAGCCTTGTTTTTTTTGCCTGGTGAAATCTTTCAGTAGGCCGTAATAGTTCGTTGTGGCAGCGCCCCCTACCGTCGTGACAGAAGGAGAAGTGCGTTCCTGTTAGGAAGTTGGAAAAAAACAGTATGGACAATGAGTTTGAGAATTAAAACCACCCCAGCCAGGATATCTCGGTAAATTTCTCTCACTGAGAGAAAACATAAAGTACTTTGTAAATTGCATCCCGAGAATAGTATAATCTGTTTCTCCGTGGGAACAGATTTGTAGTGATGGCAAGAAAATGAAATTTTACTGCAAATCTCTAAAAAAATGGCTTCAGTGGAGTGTTCTGGGGATGAAACTCCACCCTGATGGGGTTTAAAACAACATTCCGCATTACTTAATTTAGCAGACATGATATCAGGACAACAAATGTCTGTGGCTTACGTATCATGGGAAAGCAATCCTTTGCAACGAACAGTCTGCGTTTCCATTATAGGGGTGGTGGGTTCGTAAATGAAAGTAGGGAACTGTTTTATTAGCTTTAAAACTTTGGGAGTTTAAGAGCAGGTGAGCTCTTAAACTGGAATGGAATAAAGAGGCCCCCCTCTCTCCCTGTGTATTTCTGCACCAACAAGTTACGGTTTGTGTGTGTGTGTGTGTGTGTGTGTGTGTATGTAAGATAAGAGATACGTATTTATAAAGTATTTAAAGGATGTAGTGTTTAAAGGACTGCGAACGTACGTATACGTAACACTTCAGTTTCTGTTAACGCTTCTGTCTCATAGTTTTGGACAAGATAGTAAGTGTCCAGTACCTAATCTCTTATAGCGTATTTCTTTCCTACGCTGTGATGTGTTTTTTTAGTAATACTGGATAATTTGAGCGGAGAAGAATATCACTAAAATATTGTACTCTTACAGGATCCAGGAAGATCAAAGATCACTCAGCTTGTAGTTTAGTAGAAATGTTCTTCCCCCGCCTCCCGTCCCCCACTCCCCACCACAGCTTTGTCAAAATTTCAAGTGTTCTGGCCTCTAATGATCAGTGCCTTGTTTTTCAAGTCCCCTGAAGAGGCAGACAGAACAGAGGAACTTTCGGTTCCTATCAGGGGAAACCGGCATTTCTCAGCAGCTGGGAGCAGCTGTAGAGTACCTCCCTGTGCCATTTTCCCCCCTCCCGAGCCACACACCCCTTCTGCATGAAGGGGTGGAAATGAAATTCGAGCCAAGGGAGCTGCGAAGTCTGTGGCCACCCATGCAAGGTCATGTGGACTGAAGTCCAGAGAGGCTCTTCTGTCCTTAGATCGGAGTGAAGAACGCTGAGAAGGGGTGTGGGGTAGGAGGAAAGTGGGAAGACGTTGCTTTGGACCGCGAGCTGAGGGTGCACGTGTACAAGGGGAGGGATGTAATTTCTCTGGCGCATATAGTTCCCGGGGGCTGAGAAGCCACAGTGTTGTCATTTTGTTAGCTGAATGTCTGTACTCTGGGCTTAGCATCCCAGTAGACTGCCCCAGCAGTACCAGTCAGACAGCCTAGTTCGTGTGTGTGTGTGTGTGTGTGTGTGTCCACGCATACGTGCAAAAGCAGACACCTGGTAGGTAGGGAAGGTGATGAAATTGGTAACAGACAAGTTGTTAATTGGGGGGAGGAGCTTCTGGACAAGATCAGACAGCCAGCATATGGAACAGCCTCTTGATGATTGAGTCCAGGCATGAAAAACAACAGCAACAAAAAACACTTAGGTGGTGTAGCCCAGAACTGGAATACTTTGCGGGCGCGAATGCTCGTTTAGAACAATGAGATTTATCTCGTACGGATGCGTTTTGTGGATACATTCGATGTGAGATGCATAACTCCTCTTGGATTGAAAACTCCTCCTTGATATGATCTGCTCTCCACTTAGAAAGAAAGCCCTGGGGCCAAAATATTTGTCTCTTCTACGTAAGTCTGTTGATCGGCCCGGGAAAGGATAGATGCCAGGTCTGTATTTTGGAGGGGTCATGGGAATAAAACAATAAGCCTGTGCAATTAACGACATCAGGGGCCGACCTGCCACAGACCAGATGCTCACATTGTGAGGAGACCGTCACAGAGTTGCTACAATATTAACAACGAAGGGCCTCGCATCTCTAAGGGATGCATTTGAACAACTGTAAATCACAGTTACCATGGGTCAGATTGCCGGGCTCTGTTGGGAACTTCACACACGTAGCGCTTTCCCTTGGGGGAGGGGACATCCTCTTCCACCCAAGTAATGGTAACTTGGCTGATAGAGAGCGTCCTCTCTTGGTACGTTTCCCGGTGATGTCCGCCTCCATGCTTTTGGAAAATTGGTTTCTGCCGAGGGGATGAGTTAACAGTGGTGAAAACGAGGTTTATCATTAAATCTGTGCCTTTAATATGTAATGGGAGTCATGTTGTAACTACGGGCGTGTAGAAGGAACATCTTAAAGTGTTTGATAGCACATTCGCTAACTGGACACAGTTGAGCCCTCTCTGGGGGGTGGGGGATAGTGATACAGTTGGTAAGATAAACTGATGTGAAACCAGAGCTTAGAAATTGGGGAAGCACTGCGTTCAGTGCCCCCTGAAACCTCTTCCCAGTTGCTCGCCTCTGCTCCTGCGGTCGTGAGTACCATGGCCGTGACCGTTAACATGCGCCCTGTGATCACTTGAGGACCGTATTCCAAAAGTTCAGATTTGACCTGTTTCAGAACCCGTCAGACGACCGTGCGTGTCAGAAAAGAGGAAGCGTTCATTACGAGTGAAATTTAGTGCTTGCCGTTAGGCGCGGGACCCTCTTGCACAGCCGAAAAAGAAAATCAGTGGAGAGCAGCCCACGATGAAGGTGACATCTGGTGCCACCTAGTGGGAGGGAGAGTCTGCAAGGGACCCAAGCCGCTGAACTTGGGGAGAAAAACCTCCCTTACCAGAGAGTAAAGTGCAGTCTTAATTAGGGAAAGGGGGGGGTGGGGCGGGTCGCCTTTAGGTAGCATCTTACAGCAAGGATGGTCTGTTGGGCGTGGCTGAACAGTGTTTTTTTGCCTGTCTGCCTGAGCTCGCTCCTTTCAGGCAGGGGGTTGATCCTTTGGAGAGAAATCAAAGAGACTTGCCTTCACAATAAACCTGAGAAACAAGATATAAGTGATTAGGAGATTTATATTGGAAACGTGCATGAGTGAAACGGGATGCCTGGTGCCCCAGATTAGTTTGGTTAGTGTGTTTTTTTCCCCCTCCCTTTCTGTAAGCCAGCTTCAAATGAAAATACTTCCAGATGATTTTAGTTCAACAGCAGTGATGCAGGCGTATTCCTTCCCCCGAGCCGTCCAGGAACAGGCACCGCACAGAAGCCTGTTTCACCCCGATTCCACAGACACACCGTAAAGATCCTGCCCATGAGGGACAGTTGCACGGGAAGATGATTTCAGGATTCCAACGGGAGAGCCCTTCCTGTGACTGCAGCCCGGTGCCTGGGGAGGATGGAAGCGGGGGGGAGAGGGGTGGGGGTCAGGTGAAAGTAAGGCAGGGGGGAGGGGAAAAATAGGAACATTAGAGCGGAGAGATTGGCAGACCCCAAGTGTAGCCAGGCGATAATGTTAACACTGCCTTGTATCACGTGGAGATCACACGCCCCCTGGTATGTGGCAGCAAGGAGGGCACCTCACCTGTGGGGATATTCTTCCCCCAAATCCCTAATCCCAGTCTAATGAGAAAACATTGGACCAACCCAAATGGCAGGGTAGCTACAAAGTAAATCCCTGACCACCGGTATTTTTTTTTTAAATTTTTTAACGTTTATTTATTATTGAGAGACAGAGAGACACAGACCGTGGGCAGGGGAGGGGCAGAGAGAGAGGGAGACACAGAATCCGAAGCAGGCTCCAGGCTCCGAGCTGTCAGCACAGAGCCCGACCTGGGACTCGAACTCGCGAACCGCGAGATCATGACCTGAGCCGCGAAGTTGGACACTTAAGTGACTGAGCCACCCGGGTGCCCCAAAGGTATTCTTAAAAAAATAATCAAGATCATGGGGTGCCTGGAAGGCTCAGGCAGTTAAGCATCATGACTCTCGATTTCGGCTCAGGTCACGATCTCACGGTTTGTGGGTTCGAGCCCCGTGTCGGGCTCTGTGCTGACCGTGCGGAGCCCGCTTGTGATCCTCTCCCTCTCCTTCTCTCTACCCCTGCCCTGCTCATGCTCTCTCTCTTTCTCAAAACAAATAAAGTCAGGATGGTGAAAACCAAAGACCGGTAAACTGTCACACATCAGAGACTAATCACCAGTGAGTAAAAACAGTGCGGGACCTGATTAGATCCTGTTGGAGGAAGGACGTTGGTGGAAAAGCTGGTGAAATGGGTATTGCGCGTGTTTAGGTTTCGTTCATGGAATTAGACGAAGATTAATTTCTAGTTTTGATCACCATCGTAGAGTCATGTAAGATGATCACCTTGGGATCTGGGTGGAGGGGTATCTGAGGATTCGCGGTGCTATTATTTGGGAGCAGTTTTAACATCCCAAATTACTCTAAAACCAAAGGATGCCCGACAGCATCCAGGGATAAAGGCTTCTACTCCTTCGCACGCCAGCTCCCTTTTGTGCCTTCCTCCTTCTTTCCTTCCGAAGGCCCCCGGCACAGCCCTGCCAGCTTCTCCCCTGCACTGCCAGCACCTGTTGCTTCCAGACATGCTGATCTTTCTCTCGGCTTATTCCGTAGTAAAATTGGCTCACGGCTCCCCTCCTACTCTCTTGTCCCTGAAACAGACACAGAGACGGTTTTGTTTTTCTTTCTTTCTCTCTCTCTCTCTCTTTTTCTCTAATGCCTGGCACATGTAAAGTGAAGAAGGCGTGAAAAGTCACCCACCCTGACCGGATCCTCGTGCTGGAGAGCACGAAACTTTGATGTAAAGGACAAGGTTTTTGAGAACACAAAGAACTGAAGGAGGGGTCAGAGGAAAATCAGTCTGGGGCATCTGGGTTTTTTGTTTTTTTTTTTTTGCTACAATGTAGGAGGAGCGGTTGTGGGGGGTTATAGAAAGCTGGTTATGGGGTGGACCCATGGCACTGTGGCTCGTGGCTCGGGGTGACAGCACAGCCCCCATTTTCTTGACCAGCTTCCCTATTCTATCTGCTTGCTTGACCTGGTGCTTTCCGCCTTTGATTTAGACACTGGCTTTGGTTAGTGGCTTATGAGACCAGCCACTGGGAGCAAAACAGACGTGGAATGACCACAGAGTTCACGGACGAGGAAGGATCGGAGAAAATCCAACTTCTAGAGTGCTGGAGAACCCGGACCAGGGTGTCCTGGGTGGTTCTTCCCGCCGGGGCTGCTGAGCCCGGTGCCACTGTCCGTTTGGACTCCCATGTCCAGCCCAGGTGACAGGCTGGCATTTTCTGCTTCTGTTTTTAACACACAGTTGTGCGTCTGAGATTCTGGTTTGACACAGTAATGAAGATCTCCTTCGAAACGTTTCCTTTGATATTTTTAACAACTGTAAAAATAGTTTTATCCACGTTACCTTTTGACTTAAGCAAAACAGAACAACCTCAACTGCATCTCAAGAACTTAGTGTTTCCTTTTAATCATCCCTCACTTATCTTTATCAGATCAGTTTTACGAGCCTGTTTTGTGCAAAGGACAGGCTACTCATGCTGACGTAGATAAAATAATTTTTGTGGTTTAATTCCTTACTTGTTTGGCTTTTTTCCATCTCAGTTGTATATACTTTTCTTTATGCATCTTGAACCTTAAAAAAATTTTTTTTAAACGTGTATTCATTTTTTTGAGAGACAGAGACAGAGTGTGAGTCCGGGAGGGGCAGAGAGAGAGAGACAGAGACAGAATCTGAAGCAGGTTCCAGGCTCTAAGCTGTCAGCACAGAGCCTGACGAGGGGCTCAAACTCACAAACTGAGAGATCATGACCTGAGCCGAAGTCGGCTGCTTAACCGACTGAGCCACCCAGGTGCCCCATCTTGAAACTTTTTTTTAATTTTTTAAATAGCAAAATATTTGAACCCTGATGAAATATATCATTTTAGTCTCTCTTTCATTTATTTCTGCTCTGATCTTTGTTACTCTCTTTCTTCTACTAACTTTGGGCTTAAGTGGGTTTTTTCTAGTTCCTTGAGATGTCAAGTTAGGTTGCTCATTTGAGAGCTTTCTTTTTTTTCCAGGGTAGTTAGGCGTTTGTGGCTATAAACGTCCCTCTTAAATCTGTTTCAGGAGCATGTTGTTCAATCTCCACATATTTGTGAGGTTTCCAGTTTGCCTCTTGCTATTACCTGCTGGTTTCATGTGATTTGGTCGGGAAAGATACTTGATAGGGTTTCAGTCTTCCTAAATTTGTTGATACTTGTTCTGTGGAGCAGCAGGTGATCTGTCCTGGAGAATGTTCTACGTGTCCTAGAGATGAAATGTGTGTCTCTGGTGCTGTTGGGTAGAATGGTCTGCGTGTATCTGTGAGGTCCATCTGGTCTAAAGTGTCTCTCAAGTCAGTGTTTGTTCCCTCTGTGATTTTCTGTCTGGATGATCTATTGCTAAAAAAAATTTTCAAATATTTATTCACTTTTTGAGAGACAGTGTGAGAGGGGGGTAGGACAGAGAGAGAGAGGGAGACACAGAATCTGAGCAGGCTCCAGGCTCCGAGCTCTCAGCACAGAGCCCGATGGGGGCTCCCACTCAACGAACCTCAAGATCATGACCTGAGCCGAGGTCGGACGCTTAACCGACTGAGCCACCCGAGCTCCCCATGGATGATCTATCATTTTAGACGAAAGGTAACCATAGCCACTTGGGGTGCGGCTTCACCCTGTTGCTGAATGGTCTGCTGCGTGTAGTCTGAATATTTTATTAATGTGGTGACTAATATTGGGGAGATCATGTCACCGTTTGCTTTTTAGAGATCAGGAAACAGAGACCCAGAAAGGTGAAGTAACTTGCCCAAGGTCTTTTAGCCAAGTGAATGGTAGACCAGTGCTGGATCCGGGTCTGTCTACCTCCCGCGTGTCACTGCTTTGCCACTGGGGTAATCTGTCATGTTCTCAGGATTGCTCTGTGTGGTTCCTGCCCAGACAGCAAGCCATCAGTGGCTCACAGCTTGTGGGTCAAGGCTGCTCCAAACTGGGCAATGTAGGGGCACCTGGGTGGCCCGGGTGGTGAAGGGTCCGACTCGATTTCCGCTCAGGTCATGATCTCACGGTTCATGAGTTTGAGCCCTGCATCGGGCTCTGTGCTGACAGTGCAGAGTCTGCTTGGGATTCTCTCTCTCCCTCTCTCTCTGCCCCTACCTTTCTCTCTCTCTCTTTCAAAAAAATTAAAAAAAAAAAAAAAAGATTGGGCAATGTATCAGCATAGTTGAAAAAGTAAAATTTTAAGGGTAATTATATATCCTTGTGAGTGTTAGCCTGTATGGAATAACTTAAAATCACTTGTGTTTTTTCTCGGCTTCTCTTCCTCTCTCTTTTTAAAAAGTAATTTGATCACAGAATTCATCTTATTGAGCATATATGAAGTCCTGGGGGCGCCGGGGTGTTTCATTCGGTTAAGCGTCCAACTCTTGATTTTGGCTCAGGTCACGATCTCACGGTTCACGAGTTCCAGCCCCGTGTTGGGTTCTGCGTTGACAGCTCAGAGCCTGGCACCTGCTTTGGATTCTGTGTCTCCTCTCTCTCTCTCTCTCTCTCTCTCAAAAATAAACGTTAAAACAAAACAAGACAAAAAACATCCTGGGCCATTCAATGGATTTTTCTCCCCATCCACTAAAAACGACCAGTATCCGTGAAAACAACTCTTAACTATTACGTGGCCCCAATGAGCCAGTTTCCTCCTACGCTGCCGTGTGGGAAAGCCAAAATGCTGTCGGAAACACAGTCAGAAGGCTTCTCCCTGCTCCTAGAAATTGGGGCCAGCCGAGCTGGTGGCTGTGCCCAGTTGCTGGCGTTACCAAGCGGTGCTTTGCTCTGTTTCCCTGCAGGCACCCCCCTCCTCCGGACGTGGCTGTGTCACTGCCGAAGCCCAGCTCTCTCACTCTTCTGTGCTTGCATCTTTTGATTGGCATTCCTTTTTTAGTTCTTTGAGGTATGCTAGTCCTCCCAGTCAGGGCACAGCCCAGTTGTTACCCCACAGCACTGTCCTGTCCGTCTTCGTTATCGTTGTTATCAATAACCGTCATCTAATTGCTTTCCTGGCAGCTGGTCGTTACCAGTCCCCAAGCCCTTTGCTGTAGTGGTCAGGTCATTCATTGATGCATAAGACATGGTTGCTGATTCACATTTCCATCGGTTCGAGCCAGATAGGATCATAAACTCTGAAGGATGCTGGCGTTCGATGGTATCCGAGAGCTTAAGATGGTCTTTGGTTTATGGAGAAAGCGAGGTGCCTCGCTCAAGTTTCAGCTAAATAGGAACCCAGGGGTTCTAATTCCCAGGGTAGAATTCTGCAGAATAAAATTACAGACTCCAAATGATAAAAATTCCACTTGGGAAGTTTTGCAACAATGACAAAATATTAAAAATATTCCAGAGAATGGAACAAGTCACAGATTTTTTTTTTTCCTCCTCCCAGAATGGGTGAATTAAAGCATCGAATTCACCTGAGTCAGCGGTCAGGACGTCTTTAAATGTCTGCTTTTCATCTCAGATGTCTTCCCCCACATTTTGATGCATATAGATTAGGGGACCCAGCTAGGATGACTGGCCTATGGGTTCTCGTCAGTAACTTGTGTTTTGTGGACGTTGCCTGCTTGTAAAAGATTAGTGGGGGAAATCCAAGTACAGACAGGTAAAAGTTTGCTTTCTTTCTTTTCTTTTTTCTCTTCTCTTCTCTTCTCTTGTTTGCTTTTTCTCTCCTGAGTGCTCAGAGTAGGAAGTAATCAATCAGATTATGGGAATAAAATTCCTTTTCCCTGTTTCAGCGTTTTTACTTGGAGTAAGTCTCTCCTTTCAATAAGAAATAGCCAAAGTACCAAGCTGGGTAGAAGGACAAAGTCAAAAACGGTGTGTTTGGTGCTGTCATAAATATTTATAGATTCTCACGAAGTTCAGGTGTTTATAAAGAGAGAACTGGATTAAGCAGTTAACTAAAGTGACATCCTTGGAGCTAAACATTGGGCTTCCTCACCTTTCCAGACCGAGGCCACGTTTGCTGTATTGATGGTTTGAAAAGCTCTGGCTGTAGGATGATGCTGCAGAGATGAAGTTACTTCGTTTCCCCAGCAAAGCTTTTCAGTAAACAAAATCTGGCGTCTGTTTTTTTGATTTTTTTTTTTTTTAATTTCCTGGCAGACTCTAATTATTCCTGTAGTTTCTTTCATCAAATGCTGTGGTTGCTTTTTTTTTTTTCTTAAAGAAATAAAAGCTACTTGTTTTTCTTTCTAATGAGCTCTCACTCTTTCTTCTTAGTGTGGGAGGATTTGGGATTACAAAAGTATCTGTTAAAAAAGCCCTACCCCCAACCCAGCGGGTCTACTAGAATGCCCTGGGAGGGTTTAATGATGGAAACAAAACAAATTGGATCTGTTTTATATTTATCTTGGGGGGGAAGTCATGGGGAGCTAATGCCTGTGATGGGGTGGTGGAAATTCTTGGGATTTTCAGGTGCATTTGCCCTGTGGCAAAGGGTGGTGAGTTGCATTGAAATAAGCATTGAAGAAATTACTTCTCAGCTCTAGCTCATTGTTATTACCAAGTAAGAAAGTAGACTCATTATGGCCATGCCCTCGGATGTTTCAAAAGAATCTTGGACTCTTGATTAAAAAAAAAAAAAAAAAATACTGGGAAATAATTTAATCATAATGAAAAACCCGAAGCAATGCTAAAAACAAAATTCTGCGTGGGTGAAGCAAGTCAGTCTCATCTGAAGGTGAAACGTAGCCTCTGGTCTGTGGTGAAGACCAGAGTATTTGTTAACAGTGGCCCCCGACGTAAAAAAATAATAGAAAAATTCTGACGAGTGTGAACTGAAGTCCTGTTTGAAAAGTCCAAAAAGAATGTGTTTTCGGGGTTCCTCGAGAAACTAAATGGGAGTGTTCCAGGCTGCAGATTCATCATCTCTGTGTTTTTCAACCTTGTATCTCCAGGGCCGGAAGCTCTCCTTCTGCCTAAGACATTCTTTATTGGTTTATTTTATTTTATTTTTTAATTTTTTTTTATTTTCATGTTTATTTATTTTTGACAGAGAGAGAGAGACAGAGAGAGAGATGGAGCATGAGCGGGGGAGGGGCAGAGAGAGAGGGAGACACAGCATCTGAAACAGGCTCCAGGCTCTGAGCCATCAGCACAGAGCCTGATGCAACTGGAACTCACAGACTGTGAGATCACGACCTGAGCTGAAGTCGGACGCTCAACCGACTGAGCCACCCAGGCGCCCCTCTTTATTGGTGTAAAGAAAAACTGACCCTTAGGCCAGAGGTCAGCCTTCCCCCCCCCCACCCCCCTCCCCCCTGGAAAAGGCCAGGTAGTAAATATTTTAGGCTTCCTGGGCTCTCAGGTCTCAACTATTCAGCGCTGCTTCTGTAACAGAAAAGCAGCTTTAGCCAGTATGTAAATGAATGGGCAGGGCCGTGTGCCAATAAAACTTTATTGAGCAAAATAGGCTTTTGGCTCCCTGGCTATGGATTGAAGACTTCTAGGGGAAGCTGAGGGCTTCAAACCTGCCGATTTCCCTTTCTTTACTTATCTTGCTCTCAGGTGAGTACCCCCACCCAACATTCATTGCAGGCGTCTTGAACACATGATGCAGAAGTAACCTCGCACTTGAGATACGACTCAGATAGAGGACCTCCTTGTGGTTGTGTAACAGCAGAATAGTTCACCCCAGAACAGCATGGCAGCGACCTGTGGGAACTTTTTGAAATCTGTGGATTTGTTCGGGATGGTGGCATTTCATGTCAAGGGGATTATACGCTCAACTACACGCATTCTATTTTGGAAGAGATACCCTATGAAAACAAATCAAAGCAGCCTTTGGGCATCTTAATAATCCATTTTGAGGTTTCCTTGACTTTGTACTTGAGTGCATGATTGGTTTATAGATTTTCCCTTGCACCTCCATTTTCTCTTTTGTGTTATGCCTGGGCCTTCTATGAAGCATTTGAAAGGAGTCACGGGGGACACAAGGAGGTCATACTTATCCCCTGATGGATCACCATTATGAGGAACAATCCCACTATGTGGTTTAATTCAACTTTGTCTTTGTAGAAGGGGGGTGAGACATCATGTCGGGAAGCAAGCACGGGGAAAGAGTTTTGAGGGCTAGTAAGTGGCATGTTTGAGGGGTTTTCTTCTAGATCAATACTGTCCAATAGAAATATAATGGAAACCACATATGTCATTTTAAATTTCCTAGTGGCCACCTTATAAAAAGTAAGACCAAAGGGGTGAAATTAATTCCAATAACTATTTAGATTGAAAGGCGGTATGTCTGAAAAACAGTGATTTCAACAGATAATCAAAAACACATTCTCGAGGAGACATTTTGCATTTTTCATGCAGAATCTTCCAAATCTACACGTTTTATGCTTGCAATGCATCTCCATTCTGACTAGCCACATGTCATACAGTTTGAATGGCCCCGTGAGGCCAGTGGCCACCATATTGGACGGCAAAGCTCTGGAAGCCGGGCCGGGGTGGGGAGAGAGGGCAGTGAAGGCTTTCAGCAGAGGACTGATCCTACAGACCGCCTTTGGTTCTGCTGTGGACACCTAATCCCAGGTGGCATAAGAGGACTAGAACAGGTAGACCGAGCTGCGTGGCTGTCTCAGAGTCTAGAAGATGGATGAAGGAGGCTTGAACTGGAGCACAGCAGTGGGCATGGGTAAGTGGGAGAAAGATTTGCTGGAAGTTTTGGTAGTAGGAATTATAAAACTTCCCGTGGAATTCTAGGCATGAGGGAGGCAGGAGAACTTGGAAAATCTTTGAAGATTGCTAGCTCAGGTTTATTTATCAATAACTGTGACTGTGGTAGGGAGCACGGAAACACCAGGCACCGAGAACAAACAACTTAGACGTGTCTTAGGCGTGAAATGGAAAGGGCTTTTGGGGTAAGCTGGAGCTCGTGAGTGAGGTCAGGCTTGGGAGCATGTAAGGCATGATTGTTGAGATTTTGCCAGCTGTCACAAAGCTGAGACGTGACAGTGTGTAGCAGGCACAAGGAAGGGGGGAGAAGAGAGCGGGACCAGGAAAACACATTTATATTTTTGCCCCAAAGGAATATAGTTTCTATAGTTTATGTCATGCACGTAGAAGTGTTTAGAGGGAACAGGACTCATGTTTATAATTTATTTTGGAACACGGTAAAAAAGAGAGGATGAATTGGGTGGAGGGATGGATAGGTAATGTGGTAATACAAATATAGATTCTTAAAAAAAATTTTTTTTTAATCTTTATTTACTTTTGAGAGAGAGAGACAGAGACAGAGACAGAGCACAATCGGAGGAGGGGCAGAGAGAGAGGGAGACACAGAATCCAAAGAAGGCTCCGGGCTCTGAGCTGTCAGCACAGAGCCCCATGTAGAGCTTGAACTCGTGAACCGATCGTGACCTGAGTGGAAGTCAGACACTTAACCAACTGAACCATGCAGGCACCCTAGGTTCTTTTTTTAATTTAAATTCAATTTAGTTAACATACAGTGCCGTATTGGTATCAGGAGTAGAATTTGGTGATTCATCATTTACAAGTAACACCCCAAGCTCATCCCAGCAGGTGCCCTCCTTAACGCCCATCACCCATTTAGCCCATCCCCCCCGCCAGTACCCCTCCAGTACGCCTCAGTCTGTTCTCCATACGTAAGAGTCTCTTATGATTTTTAAGGAAAATACAGATTGAGCATTTGGCTGGTGGGCAAAGGGTGTTTCTTTTTTGTACAATTCCTTCCAGTTTTTGCCGTGTTGAAAATTTTTATAATAAAATGTTGGCGGCAGAGGGGAAGAGTTTTAAGGTCAGTGTTATCAAATGTTGTATAAAAAAAGCAGGGGGCACCTGGGTGCCTCAGTCCATTAAGTGTCCGACTTCGGCTCAGGTCATGATCTCACAGTTCGTGAGTTTGAGCCCCGCGTCGGGCTCTGTGCTGACAGCTCGGAGCCTGGAGCCTGTTTCGGATTCTGTGTCTCCCTCTCTCTCTGACCCTCCCCTGTTCATGCTCTGTCTCTATCTCAAAAATAAATAAAAACGTTTAAAAAAAATTAGAAATACACAGGGAATGTAAATGAACGTCCCCCGTGTGTCTGTCTCCTGCTTCTTGCCTGGACCGGGGTCAGCCAGTGGGGTCTTCAAACATGCTTTATGACCATTATAGTGGGTCATCCATGTAGATAAAACTGCCCTGTGTGAAAGGAGGGCTTAAAACATGTTTAGTGGGCTTTTATCTGGGTTATTGCATTTGTACAACCTGCTTTCTGCCCCGATGTGATTACTAATGTGCAGTGACTTGATCGACAGTTTTTTTGTCTTTTTTTTTTTAATCAGAGGGCTTTAGCTAGGACTTTTTTTTTTTTACCGGATGCTTGAGGCTTTCAGCATTAATTATCGAACACAAGTAGTGTCTGCTATGCCTGTTTTCTTGAAAACTTTAGCCAATTTTCAAGGCAACGCTGCACCAGCCTATCCTAAATTCCCCTGCAAGTGTGCAAAGGAAAATTAACTTGCCTTAAGAGCGTTTATCTTTTGGGGCACCTGGGGGGGCTCGGTTGAGCATCCAACTTCGCCTCGGGTCATGATCTCTCGCGGTGCATGAGTTCAAGCCCCCCATCGGGCTCGCTGCTGTCAGCTCAGAGCCCATCAGAGCCCACTTCGGATCCTTTGCCTCTCTCTCTCTCTGTGCCCCTCCCTGGTTTCACTCTCTCGATAATAAATAAACCTTAAAAAAAAAAAGAGCATTTATCTTTTGAACACTCGCTTGGAAGTTCCATGAGAGAAGGCAGAAATTTAACTGCATTGTGTTTTCTTCTTCTGTCATCAGCACTGAAATTTTTTTTTTAAGTTTCAACCATAAAATATTCTTTCATCAGCGACCTCTCATTTCTTCACTATGAACACCAAGGATCAGACATTCCTTATTCTGCTACTGATCCTTTCCTCTCTCCCTAGAGGGGAGAGGGTACAGAGCCCAGAGGAGAAAACGATGAAAAGAGCTAGGGGGCTAGAGTCGAAACAAAGACCTGCATGAAATCTTTACACATTTAATATCCTGATTGAGATAAAGCCAGCCACCATATGTGGCCTCTGCATGTATGTGACAGAACATGACAGCGTTTCTTTGGATGTCCAGACACCCTGCATAATGACAGCAGAGGAGAACGTAGAGACCCAGAAGGGAAAATGAAAGAAACAGCAGCACTGGACAGATGCTTCGGAGGGCCACCAGCCACCGGGCGAAGGGACCGCCACCAAGGGGAACGGGATGTAAAAGCAGACACAGGCCTTGTGCATGGCCAACCTTGGCATTTCCAGCAGAAGCCTCTGGAGACGCTTTGGCGTCCTGAAATTCTCAGCTGCAGAAATGTCGTTCCTGCCCCTCTGTGTCTGTCTCCCCGATCACACGCTTTTTCCCTGCAGCCATGGGTTTCCAGTAAATTTCCCGAGACCCTCAATGTATTGCCTTTTCAGTTTCCACCATAATTTTTTCCCCTCGCTCTTTTTTGAAAAGAAACATGTCCCCCTGTTTCTGGATGCCGAATGGCTGTGCTGTCTTTCGTAGGAATTTAAATCATCCGCTTCTACAAAAATTAGCAAATGGTAGAATCTCACGAACTGTGCGGTCTCTTTACACGTTATCAGAGCGCGTGCCCGGGGTCACTCTACGTGGGGATGCTAGTTTAAAAAAGTAAGGCGTTCAGAAACATGGCTGGTATCTCAGATACTGTTTCTGATAATAGATGATTGATCTCTCAGGGGGAGGAAGCATGAAAATTGTTAATCAAATGGTATATTGTGGGAGCAGTGCTCTGTAAGTGTAAAAGGTGATTGTTAGAAAATGCTTAGAAATCCATGGGATGTTGAAGGTTCCGCGTGTAACCCCTTGATTGTGTAGCAAACCACCTCAAATGGATAAATTATAGTTTGGCTCTGTTTTCACAAGCATGTTTCACCTGCATGTATAAGAAAATCAAATAGGAAGGCCTGGCTGGCTCAGTCGGTTAAGCATCTGACTTTTTTTTTTTTTTCCTCCCAATATATGAAATTTATTGTCAAATTGGTTTCCATACAACACCCAGTGCTCATCCCAAAAGGTGCCCTCCTCAATACCCATCCCCCACCCTCCCCTCCCTCCCACCCCCCATCAACCCTCAGTTTGTTCTCAGTTTTTAAGAGTCTCTTATGCTTTGGCTCTCTCCCACTCTAACCTCTTTTTTTTTTTTTTTTCCTTCCCCTCCCCCATGGGTTTCTGTTAAGTTTCTCAGGATCCACATAAGAATGCAAATTGGTGCAGCCGCTCTGGAAAGCAGTGTGGAGGTTCCTCAGAAAATTAAAAATAGACCTACCCTATGACCCAGCAATAGCACTGCTAGGAATTTACCCAAGGGATACAGGAGTACTGATGCATAGGGGCACTTGTACCCCAATGTTTATAGCAGCACTCTCAACAATAGCCAAATTATGGAAAGAGCCTAAATGTCCATCAACTGATGAATGGATCAAGAAATTGTGGTTTATATACACAATGGAATACTACGTGCCAATGAGAAAGAATGAAATATGGCCTTTTGTAGCAACGTGGATGGAACTGGAGAGTGTGATGCTAAGTGAAATAAGCCATACAGAGAAGCATCTGACTTTTGAGTTCGGCTCAGGTCCCGATCTCACAGTTTGTGGGTTCGAGCCCTGCATCTGGCTCTGTTCTGGCAGCACAGAGCCTGCTTGGGATTCTTTCACTCCCTCTGCCTCTCTCTCTCTGCCCCTCCCCTGCTCAAGGTCTTTCTCTCTCTCTCAAAATGAGTAAACATTAAAAAATTAAAAAAAAATAAGTAATAGTTCATTTAGACAACTCTATTAGTATATTGGCTTGAACATGTGAATTATGTCTACCCGTTATCATAATATGCCAGCATCATTTGAAAGGTTTGGGTGACATCATTGCCCTTCAAAACAGGAAGTTCTTAAAAATTGGAAAGTAAGTAATCAGATGTGTAAGCAATTTCAGTATATTGATCTGGACATCTGACTTCTATATGCTTATCAGACTTTTGTAGAATATGTTAGCTTAGTGGTGAAGGCTTGGGCAACATCATTTTCCTTGAAAACAGAAAGTTCTTTTTCTTCCTCCCCAAGGCCTCTAAAAATCTGAACTATTGAACTCAGATCTGAGTAATGATGTACTATACTTTGCCAAATGAGTCGCTTCCCCTTTTATAACATCCATCAGAAAAAAAGGAAGTGTCCAGTCAGACAAACTGTTTCCCAGGAAAGGCCTTTTTGTGTATTTGCTGAAGTCAAGGTAATTTTAAAATCAGAGGAAAACTTGATATTGTTCTCCGGTGACATTCAGGAAGTGAAAAGGATTGAGTCTGTGGATTCTGTTCTATCGGCACAGAGATGGTAAGACAGCAGTCGAAGGAAAGAAGTGTCTTCCATAATCAGAAGAAAGTAATTTGGACTATTTCACGGCATATGTTCATATAAAAATGACAGAGATAAGACATGTTTCACATGTTTGCGGTTGTTTAAGATGCTGCCCCAACAAAACACAAAATGTGTTCTAAATGTTATTTTGGGGGCTTTTTTTTTGTTTGCAAAATGTGAAATATTTAGGCTCAGAATGGCGTGATTGGATTTACTGTTATTATATTCAGTTCCTGTTTGGAATTTATGGAGCCTGTACTAAATCTCAGCCCTTTGGGACGTGAACTCCTTTACTCTTCATCCAAAAATAAATACCTTGTTACATTTAGAGAAAAACAGCACCCTCTCATAAAATCTCATCATTAGCATTGGGAATGACCTCCGGGTCATCTAGTCCAATTCTTATCTGATAGACGGAAGTTTCTCAAAACAGCTTCATAGCTATTCTAATCATCAAGTAGTGCTTTTGAGAGATGTCTCCAAAACACTGATCTAACACAACTTCTTTGCAGAGCGAACTATTAAGTCATCTGTTGTTTCTTTTGCCTACTGGGTGCCAGGCAGATTCACATCTATTTATTCTTCGTTCATGGGACTCGGTGTTCTGAGACCCTGCGGAGTGTGTAGACGAATGTATTACAAATGTTTCATTAGCTCCTATTAAAGCTTATTTACTTGTTAGAAAGAGAATGCAGTCAGTTCTGCGGTCAGGCTTGTTTTGAAAGCACGAATGTGTCCCAACGGAATTAATGCATTAAGACGCCGGTCAGTTAAGCATCTGACCATTTACAAAACAGGGGCACCTGGATGGCTTAGTAAACTAAGTGTCACTTCCCTGGGTGGCTCAGTCTGTAAAGCGTCCTACTTTAGCTCAGGTCACAATCTCACAGGTTCGTGAGTGGAGCCCCACATCGGGCTCTCTGCTGTCAGCATGGAGCCTGCTTCAGGTCCTCTGTCCCCCTGTCCCTCTGCCCTTCCCGTGCTTGCATGCTCTCTCTCAAAAATAAACATAAAAAAAAAAACAAAACAAAACAAAACCAACCACTGTGGGGTTGAGAAGCCCAGGATCTAGTCCTGGCTTTGACATTGATGAGTGAACTTAAACTTGACTTCCCTGTGGCCGAATTCCTTCTGCAGAATTACATCAAACGAAGGGATTTCTGTTCCCTTGTCCTAAAACTGTGCTGTTCCGCATGTATTCTGTACTGTGCTGTATGAATATAGGCTGAGGAAAGCTGCTGGGCTTTTCTATCATGACCAATATTCTCAAGGTCCCATTCTTTCTTTCATTTAGGAGGGGGCAGTGGGCTTTGTTCCCTAAAGGCTCTTCAGGGTGAAAGGCTGGGGGGAAGACAGGCTTCCCTATGGAAGCAGCTGGGAAGCAAACCTATGGACCCATGTTGGAGACAGAACCCCTAATAGCTCAGAGGATCGCGTCTAATCCAGATGAGGCAGGATCAGGATGAAGATACCACAACTCCACTAAATGACAGCATGCTGGGTAGGCCATCCTACCAAACCCCCATGCCTGTTCTTGCAGGAATGGAATTTGGGAGGAGTGACACTCATCAGCTTAATGGCAAAGAAAAGAAGTAGAGTAGTTGCTTGTTCTCAGAATAACTAACCGATGGTGACCACGTCCCTTGATCTCACAGGCTGCAGAGGTCTTCATTAAAATGGGTGCTGTGCGCTCTTAATGGTTTTTGGATGCCCCCAACACTACTGTGGTGGTTTTGAAGACTGGGCCACAGATTCTTTGATGGTCCTTCCCTCAAGAGGTGGAGCTTAATCCTTCTCCTTTGAGTATGGGCTGAGCCCAGTGACTGGCTTATGACAACAAATTCAATATGGCCGAAGCGATAGAATGCTGTTTCTCAGGGTTCATTTATTAAGAGATTGTGCTTTCCAGGTTGGGTGTGCCCTTTTTCTGGGATTACTTGACATGAGGAAGTCAGCTGCCACGTTTGGTAGAGAGGCCCATACGGTGAGGAACTGAAGCCTCCTGCCACAGCCACATGAGTGGCTTGAAAGTGGGTCCTTCACCATGGTCAAGCCTCCATGTGACTGCAGCCCCTGCTGACAACTCGACTGCAATCGTAAGAGATGACCCTGAGCCTGACAAGCTGTCTTGGACCTGTGAGAGGTAATCAATGTCTGCTGTTTTCAGTCACTGAGTTCTAGAGTTATCTGCTCCATGGCTGTTCCTAACACAACATAGCACCATTTGTGAAGCTCTTCCTTCCCAAATCTAAGTGGGCGTTAGAATTTCCTAGAGACAGCCATGAAAGCACAGATTCTTTTGATGAAAGACGTTGAAGAAGACACAAATAAGTGGGAAGATGGTCTATGTTCATGGATCAGAAGAACTGATATCGTTAAAATGTCTCTATTACCCCAAGCAATCTACAGATTCAGTCCAACTCCTATCAGATATCAATGGCAATTTCCACAGAAATAGAAGAAAGTTCTCAAATGTGTATATAACCATAAAAGGCCCTGTACTGTGGAAGCAATGTTGAGAAAGAAAAACAAAGCTGGAGGCATCATGCTGTCAGACTTCAAATGATATTTCAAAGCTATAGGGATCAAAACAGTATGGTACTGGCATAAAAACAGACACCTCGATCAATGGCAGCATAGAGAGCCCAGAAATAAACCCATGCATAGATGGTCAATTAATTTATGACAGAGGAGCCAAGAAATCACAGTGTCCTCAATAAATGGTGATGGGAAAACTGGACCTCTCTCTTCTGCATTATACTAAAAGTAACTCACGATGGATTAAAGGCTCGAACGTAAGACCTGAAATCCTAAAATGCCTAGAAGAAGACATAGACGGTAGGCTCCTTGACATCAGTCTTAGAGATAATTTTGACAACCAAAAGCAAAGGCAATAAAACAAAAATAAATAATTGGGACTACACCAAACTAAAAAGCTTTTGCACAGCCGAGGAAACCATCAACAAAATGAACAGACCCACTGAATAAGGGAAGATATTTGGAAATCCTATGTGTGAGAAGTGGCTAGTATCCAAGATACATAAAGATCTCATAACGGCTCAGTAGCAAGAAAAACACACAATTTGATTTAAAAATGGGCAGAGGATCTGAATAAACATTCTTTGTAAAGAAGACCTATAGACGGCCATCAGGTATGTGGAAAATTGCCCAACATCACTCTTTGTCAGGGAAGTTATAAACTGAAACCACAATGAGCTGTCACCCCACACCTGTTAGAATGGCTGTTGTCAAAAACGCAAGACATAACAAGTGTTGGTGAGGATGTGGAAAAAAGAGAACCCTTGTGCGTGGTTGGTAGGAACATAATTTTGTGCAACCACCCTGGGAAACCATATGGAGGCTCTTTAAAGAGTTAAAGATAGAACCACCCTTGTAATCCAGAGATCCCACTTCTGGGTATTTATCCAAAGAAAACAGAAACACCAATTTCAAGAGCTGTATGTATCAGCCATTAAAAAAAAAAAAAAGTGACATCTCGTCATTTGTGACAACATCGTGGATCTTGAGAGCAGAATGCTGAGTTGATGGAAGTCAGAAAACGGTAAATACCGTATGATCTCACCTCTGTGTAGAATCTACAAATAGAAAAAGAACCAAGATGGTAAGATACAGAGAGCAGACTGGTGGTGGCCAGAGGGCGGGGGTGGGCAGAATGGGTGAAGTTACAAACCTTATAGTAAGTCATGAGAATGTAGTATATACAGGGGGGGAAGGGCTGAGAGAGAGGGAGAGAGAGAGCATCTCAAGCAGGCTCTGCACCGTCAGCACAGAACACGATGTCAGGCTTGAACTCACACGCCGTGAGATCACGACCTGAGCCGAAACCAAGAGTCGGACGGTCAACCGGGTGAGCTACCCAGGCGCCCCAGCTAAGAAAGAGAGTAAATCTTAACAGTTCTCATCGAGAGATAATTCTGTAACTCTGCGCGATGAAGGACGTTAACTAGATTTACAGCGGTGATCATTTTGCCATACGTACAAATATCGAATCATCATGGAGTATACCGGAAGCTAACACAATGTTGAATGTCAAGTATATCTCAATAACCACAACCTCCCCCCCACCCCCACCCCAACACACACATACGGACTCCTGGCCCCAGCTCCTGAGAATCTGATTGAGGAGGCTTAGTGTGGGGCCTCAGGCTTTGCATTTCTAACAAGTTCTTATTTAAACGATGGTCAGGGACCGTCTGTTAAGCGCAAAGGCCTTTATCTCCTTCCTGGAAAACATTGCTGTGATCATCTCATTCACAGCAGAGCAGAGCTTCTCCATGGCACTGTCCTGGGGAATTTTTCCAGCCTTCCTAATCTACCTGAGGCTTGCTATTCGGCATTGAAGCTGTGAATGAAGGTTAATACTTACAGTGAAGCCTTCTGCGGCTTCTAAATCTGCTGGTGTGTTGGTAGCCATTCCAATAACGAGTCAACTTTCCCACTCACTCTTTACCAGTACAGTTTCTCTCTTATCTTGGCAGACTCTTTGCCAACCCTTGGCATGGTCTTGCGCTGTCTGGGAATCGCTTAGACAAATGCAAAAGAACTAAAATCTCAGAACACCCATAGAATAAGCTGTAAGCTACAGTGGAAAGGAGTTGAAGGGTAAGAATGGTTTTCCTACTTTTTGTTCTCCCAACACGAGTCACCTAATTAGGGGAGAGAGGGAGAGAGAGTGAGAGCGAGAGCGAGAGCGCGTGCAAGAACTCCCCGACTGGAGCTAGAAATCCACTGGATACAGACTCCTTTGTGCGCCTCTGTGGTTCCATCTTTATCTAAGCAATGCAGTTCTGTTTACATTGTCTCATGAATTTGGCAAAGGGTGAAATCAGGATGAAGGCTGGGAATTGCATTCCTTTCTGACCTCAAGCTTCATTACCCGACTTTTTTGATACTTTCTACCCCTTCGTGCAGGAGTTTGCAGTTTGGTGGAGAAATCGGGAAAGAATCGCGGTAGAGGGTGGGAGGCACAATGCCCCGCGAGGGGGAACAGGTGGCAAATATCAGAGAGTTTCGAGCTAAGAGAGCAGGAGAGATCTTTGTGTGGCGGGGCATTGGAGTAAAGCCTCCTGGGTCATTAAAAATGGGTAGGGGGCACCTGGGTGGCTCAGTCGGTTGAGCATCTGACTTTGGCTCAGGTCACGATCTCACGGTTCATGAGTTCAAGCCCTGCGTCAGGCTCTCTCATGTCAGGTGAGAATCCAAATCTCCCTCTATCTCTGCCCCTCCCCCACTCATGCTCTTTCTCCCTCAAAAATAAATAAACTTTAACAAACGGATAGAAATTAGATACACAAGGAAACATCGGGGAAAATTCCAGGTAGGGGCAATGGCAACGTGGGAAGGGGGATTATACTTGGGGGCTGTTGTAGTGGGGAAGCAAGAGAATTCATTTAACTGGGCGTGATGTTTTGGCGACAAAGGGGATTATGAGACAAGCCGAGAAAGAAAAGTTAGACCCTCGCGGTGGGGGATCTTGAAAGTCCCTTGAAAAGTTTGGAAATTCTTTCCCACGGAAGTAGGGAAAGTTTCAGAGCAGGGTGATGATGGGTGCCCTTCAGTGTTTTTGGAAGACTGTTACAGCACTGAAGATAGATTGAATTAACTGAGGGGGTGCCGGGTGTGGGCTGGAGTGTAGTGGGGGGTGAGAACTCCCACCAGGCCACCATTTCCGTCATTTGAGCGAGAGGCGGTGAAGAGACGGTCTCGTAGCAGGAAGACACCTGCAGGGGCCGAATCATCCCATATGTCGGTGTCTGATTGGTTTGGGAGAATAACAAGGAATTAAAAGTGACCCTTTTGGGGGCTCCTGGGTGGCGTGGTCGGTTAAGCCTCCGACTCCTGATCTCAGCTCAGGGCCTGATCTCCCAGTTCGTGGGTTCAAGCCTACATCGGGCTCCACGCGGATGGCGCGGAACCTGCTTGGGATTCTGTCTCTCCCTCTCTCTGCCCCTTCCCCGCTTGGGTTTTGTCTCTTAAAATAAGTAAATAAGCTTAAAGTGAGCGTTCTTCGATGTTCATCATGATTGTATGGCAACAGGGGAAGGTAAGCGAGCATGGGTAAAAGGTTGTGGTTCTGGATTCTCAGAGAGGTCAGGAGGTGAGCTCCAGGCCGAACCGTCCTCAGCCAGAGGAGTGACACTGCAAGGCCGACTTGGAGTGATGTTTTGGAGCACATCACAGGGGACAAACCAGGGATGGATTGCACTTACAAGAGATGGGTAGCAGGAGGCCTTGGAAGAAGCCTTCGTCGGGGCCATTGGGCCACAGAAGGGTATTTGAAATGCGTCCAAGAGGGGTCAGATGAAATGAAGGGTCACTGCCATGCCGCGGAGGCCAGGACGGTGTTCATCTTCCGTGCAGACAGGCAGGAGGCTTGGAGAACCCAGAACGGTGAGAATCGAGTAGGTTTGGCAGTTAGGAGGTCAGGGTGAGCAATCTGATGGGCATTCGATATCTTGACCGAAATCCAGATGTAAGCGGGAAAACGCCAACGGAATGGGTTGTTCTGCTTCTCCAGGATCTCCTGAACTCCAGGCCCACACGTAAAAATCGCTTCCTGCCCACTGGGATTGAGCTATTAAATAAGCATGATCATAAGGTTGGAAAACGGGTCATCACTTTCCTGCAATTCAATACATAACCTTTTAACTTACTCTTTTCGTGTCTCCTGTATCCTTAATAGGATGGTTAGTTCCTTGAGTGTGTGTTTTGCTGAATTTTTTTAAAAAAAATTCCTGTGGTTTCTGGCCCAGTGCCCCACACCTGGTAGAAACTCAGACACTTAGCTCTTGAATTTCCCATCTCCTTGTTCTTGCAAAATAAGAGAGTGGGTCTGAATGTCAGGCAGGTGGAATGACCTTAGCAGATGAGTGTCACCTCAATAGCCTCTGGGCAGCCCAGACGTTCCCCTCTAGGGAGCCCAGCCTTTATGAACAGAAGTTCAAGAACAACCACTTTAGCTGTGCGCCCGGTGTCAACCACGGAATCAAATCAAATCACTCCCGTCCCCTTGGCTAGCTCGTAGGTTGCCCTCAGCATCCCAGCGTCTTTAAAACCTCCACTTAGGGGCACCTGGGTGGCTCAGTCGGTTAAGCGGCCGACTTTGGCTCAGGTCATGATCTCGCGGTCCGTGAGTTCGAGCCCCGCATCAGGCTCTGTGCTGACCGCCTGGACCCTGTTTCGGATTCTGTGTCTCCCTCTCTCTCTGACCCTCCCCCGTTCATGCTCTCTCTCTCTGTCTCAAAAATAAATAAACGTTAAAAAAATAATAAAGAAATAAATAAATAAGTAAAACCTCCACTTAAAGTTTCTAAACGTAGTGTTCTAGTCCCTCCTGATTAAGGTCCCACAGGAAGGAAGTCCAACTGTTCATCCCCTTGGAAGGAAAGTATACAGCAATGCTGCATGTTCTAGATCACAGAAGATTTGTCTTATGCTCCTGAACTTGCCGTGTGACGGCTTGATTTGGGACAAGTCGGTTCCCCTTTTTAGGACTCACTTTTGTCCTCCCCAAAATGGGTTCGGCTCAATGCTTTTTGATCATGTTTGGTCATCTCTAGAGAAGTGTTCCCAAGCAATTCGTGGAGGTAAGAAGGACACGGTGAGGGGGCGAGGTGAACAAAGACGAGGAGACGTGGAAAAAAAGTCTAACCAGCAGCATTTTGTTACTTAGGGAAAGCATTTTCTGGGGAGGCGGTCTCCCTTTAGTTTTCTTCTTTAAAATAGCATTTTCTTACAAAGAAAAATTCGATATGTAGCAAAGCGGAAAGAATTGTACAGGGCACGTGCATCCACTCACCGCCTACGTTCTACTTAACATTTGACTGCACATGTGTTGTCACATACCTTTCCATCTCTCTATCCTCTGTCCAGTGTGAATTCTCTTCCATTTTCATAGCCCTCAGGGCATGAGGAATCTCCCGAGGCATCACAGGGCCATGGGAAGGTTAGGAAAAGTTGCCAGTTAACCTCTGAGACAAATTGGAGTTGGCCAATTGGTCACCAGCGCCATCTTGGATGTCCTGTGCGGGAGATTGTCGTCCTTCAGTCTATGAGGCCAGCATTTACTAAAGTAATATGTCAACTGTATAACATAAAACACGAACATAAGGACACGGAGGCCTTTTTTTATGAAACACAGGATTTGTTGTTTTAAATGACTGAAGTTCATCAAAGCAGCCTTGCTATCACACAGAGTATGGGCGGGGGCAGGAGCGGTGGGGGGGGGGAGGAGAGGGATTTTTTTCTTCTCACAACTGTCCAGCTCACAAGAAAACTGGCTTAATTGCCTCTTGGTAGGCACATGCTGATTAGACTCGTCATCGGCACTTCTCAAGCCACCACCTGTCCTCCTCTCTCCCTGTAGTTCTGGCAGTGGCTCACCATTCACCACCCAGGAGTTTGTGTGGGCTGAAGTAGCAAATGTGAGCTCCCTGGGTCTGCAGTCAGTGAAGAAAAGCTTTAATAACCACAGACGCCTCCTGTCTCTCTGATACCGAGCAACGGACTGTCAAATGCCTGGATCTCAGTTTCCTTCTCTGTAAAACATGGCCAGGAATTTTTACCTTGCTCTAGTTTGAGGGTTGTTGTTATTGAAGAGAGAGAGAATGAGAGAAAGGGAAAGGAAGGAAGGAAGGAAGGAAGGAAGGAAGGAAGGAAAAAGGAAGAAAGGGAAAAAGAAAGAAGAGATAGAAAGGGAGGAAGGAAGAAAAGGAGGGAGAAGGGAAGGAAGAAAGGAAGAGGAAGTTTAGGAACCTAAAACTCCTATAAATACATGAAAATTGAAATAAAAATCATAAGGCAAAAAAAATGACTAGAAGGAAATACATTAAGAGGCTAGCATGCTAGAATTATCGATGAGGGATTATTTCCTCTTCTTATTTCCAGAGCTATTTATCAGGTGATACTATCTTTATTATTATTATTTTTTTTTAAAATGCAGGGGCACCTGGGTGGCTCGGTCCGTTGAGTGTCCAACTTTGGCTCAGGTCATGATCTCTCAGTTTGTGAGTTCGAGCCCCACGTCGGGCTCTGTGCTGATAGCTCAGAGCCTGGAGCCTGCTTCGGATTCTGTGTCTGCCTCTCTCTCTGCCCCTCCCTGCTCATGCTGTGTCTTTCTCTGTCTCAGAAATAAAGAAAACATTTAAAAAAATGCATTAGGACTAAGCATCTTTTCTTACCATTTGGGGGCAAAAGGCAAGACATGATCTCTGTAGTAGATAGCTGAAGAAGAAAATGACCAGTCATTTGGGAGAGAAATTGAAATATTATAGAGATGACCTTTCTTTGCCTAATACGAACACTGACTCCTGATTTATGCTTTCCATATCCTAAGAACATTCCTTTACTTGCACCCCTGCAAAGGGGAGAGGCCTGGGATCTCTCAAATGTGCTGAGAATATTTGAAAGTCAAAACTTCTAGCAGATTTTACCACTTTTGAGCTAGAAGACGACTTTGTGAGGTGGGGTTAGCTGTTGGTTAACCTGCTAACTGCTGTCTGTGCTACTTTCCAAGCTGGATTAGTGGTGACTCCCAGAATAGAATTTCCAGTCTACCCATCTAGGACACAGTTTATGTGAGCAGGAAGGTGGGAGGAGTGTGGAACGGCTACAGATCCATTTGAGATTTGTAGAGCACAGAATGTGAACCCCAGGAAGGTCACAGGGGAGGCATCATTGAGATTCTTCGGGTGTGCGATTCAGAAGTTCCCATTTTTACCCTTTCCCCCCTGCTCTCGTTTCCAAGGGATTGAATTGACATCAAGAATTTGACTTCCAGTCTGGTCTTCCGCACTAAAGTTTTCAGAAGCCGATAGTTGTGAAAAATGAGAGCCTTAAAAATCGTTAATGGTTACATAGAGAGGTAGAGATTGCAGGAGCTGGCAAGGCACAGCTCGGGAACGTGAGCAGTGAATCATCTGATTCATTCTGGTATCATCTCGGGGCATCGGGCTTTGTGCCCCCGACGGCATTCCATAGCGGTCTCCACCGGAGGGCTCGTGTTGTCGCGGACGTCTGCCGTGTGAGGGCCCTGCATGTAGGTGCTGGGTGCTCGTTAGCCTCCCGGCTCCTGAGATGCTGTACAAATATAACCTCGTTATTAAAGCCTTTCATTATCTCAGAAACACTTCCAGCGAGGAGATGGATGGAGCTGGGGAAAGATGAGATCTCCTTCCTGCCTCCCTCCAACGATGAACAATAAACACATAGGAATGTTGCATAAAAATCTAACAACCACCACAGTAAAAACAAGTACACCCAGTCAAAGTTTAAAGAAAGGAAATCCTGCCAGAACAGTAAGGAGAGCCCGAGGCCGCAGGAACCCACAGAGGCGAAGCAGGAAAAAGGACCCTCAGGTGGAAAGGCCGGGGTTCTGGGATTTGGCCTGGGTTTGCCGGGAGATCCAGATTTTGCCCCCGACATAAAACCAAAATGCTTTGACAAACTCCGTGCTCTTTGACCTCATGGCTCGCCTCCCAGCTCAGAACAAAAAGTGCTGAGGAAGCTTTCCCTCTCTCTAGGATTTTGGACACAAGAAGAAATTTGCCCCCAGGGAATTCAAACCACGGCTATAGGAGTTGTATGTTTGCATGTGGTCTGAATTTATATTTCCTGTGAAGTGTGAGAAGTCCAAGCTGAGAAATGAACATAAGAACCTGCCTTGAACACCCCGTATCTTTGGCAGAAGAAAACTTGAAACTACCCTGGGTGATTTTCTTTGTTCTTCTTCTTCTTCTTTTTTTTTTTTTTAATTTTTATTTATTTATTTTGAAAGAGAGAGAGAGCGGGGGAGGGGCAGAGAGAAAGGGAGAGAGAGAGAATCCCAAGCAGTTTCTGGGGCTGTCAGCACAAAGCCCGATGTGGGACTCAAAGCCATGAACCATGAGGTCACGACCGGAGCCGAAATCCAGAGGTGGAAGCTCAACTGAGTCACCCAGGTGCCCCTGGGTGATTTTCGTAACTTGGTTCCCTTGCTTTTCATCACTTCCCCAGAATGAACAACCACGACTGAGGACAAGTGCACCATTACCAATCTCAGTTACTTCCAGACAGACATCAACCACGAGGGAGGGGCTATAGGCCTTATAAACCTCAAGACGGACTTCATATAATACATCCCAAAGATACAGAAATGCTTATCTCAAATGAGTAAAGAAGTCAAATGAAATATAAAATCCAGGATGAAGACTCATGACCGCACAAAGAAGATTTGAAAAAGAACCAGAGAGAATGTGAAATAAAAAGTAGACTTGAGATTAGCAACTCTGTGGATGAGGTAACCCTCGGAGTGAAACAGGAAAACACAGTCATAAATAAAGGATCACCCCGATAAGTTTTCCAAACAGCAGAGCGGGAGAGCTGAAAAATAGGAATAACTAAAAGATTTGATAAAATTATCGAAGAGGTAATGGGATAGAAACTAAGATCAGGCAGTTTAGAGGCAGAGAGAATAGACCACATAGGTCTAAGATCTGTTTAGTAAGACTTCCCTAGGACGGAGCAGGGAGAATGTGGACAGTGCACTAACTACACACAGGCTTTGAATGAAACCACTACTCGATGACGTACTTTAGCAAGAAAGACTGACTCCGTGAAGAAAGCGTGGTGTAATTAAAGCAGTGTTGAGGCAAGAAATTGTTAAACTAGGAGGTCTAAATGAGCAGTGAATATAAAATTAACAGAAGGAATAAAGAAGTGAAGTGGGGCGGGGAAGAGGGGACAGTGTCAAGGCATTTTAAAGTCTTTGTGTGGATGGCAAGAAGGATAGCGACATTAACTTTCAATGTTCTTAAGTCCTTTGTCACACGCAACATTGCAACTCAGCCGCTAAAAGAATAAAATGCAAGCTGGAGAGACTATAGAACAAAATACAAATAAATTTGTTCGATCCAATAGAAGTTAAGGAAGGAGCAAAGAAACAGACCTAGCAGGCGGAAAGCACCCAATAAGGTGGTAGAAAACAAGTTCAGATGTGTAACTTATCAAAATAAACGTAAATGGATTAAACTCAAATATGGAAAGATTCTTGGATTGAGTAATTTCCTCAGAAAAATAAATCTCTGTCAAAAAGCACCTGGGTCTTTAGAGAAGATCCTTACTCCCTGCAAACTTCCTCAATGCATTCCACTTCTGGTGTTTTCTACAGCAAGGGATAAAAATACATGTTGCAGTGCGCGGGCGAATAAAATCAGCGTATAGAAAAAAAAAAAAACAACCAAAAACACATGAACACATGTCCTGAGGTGTTGCTGATGGAAGAACTGACTGCTTTTCTTGGATTAACATTAAAAACTTTCTAAAACCAATTCTAAACTCTTAAACTTCCTACAGAGCCGTGGTAAGGCAGCTTTTCGGTCAGTGGGACGGGTCCAAATGTTTCTTTGTGTAAAAGAAGATTGGACCATTCATTCGACAATAATTAATTAAGAAAAACCGTAACCCTGGCCCCAGTGCTAACAGTTGCAATTTCGTGATTTTTACGTTGCCCTCCAACAGTTCATGAAAAAGCATTTAAAAAGTTCAGAAACGTAGACTCAGGAAAGGAAGGAGTGCCAGCCATGTTCTCTAGGGAGAAATGTCCACAGCCAGAAGGGGGGAGAACAACAGCCTTCAGTCCAGCATCGTGGACATATGTCTTGAGGGAAGGACATTTCCTCATGTTCTGCTAGGCTAAAAACCTTCTGGACTCCATCCACTTACTGATTCCTTAGAGGCAGAGAGTGTCAGAGCTGGAAAGAACCTTCTGAATTTCCAACCCGTCAAGCCACTATCAAGGTGAAGAAAACTTTACACTTCCACCCCCCCCCCCTCCAGCCCCCTCATGGGATCAGGGGAATGGCTGGACATCTGATACTTTCATAGTTTGCCCAAATTCCTATTACAAAATGAGGTACAAGGGGCTCCTTCCTGGGTGGCTCAGTCGGTTAAGCGTCTGACTTTGGCTCAGATCATGATCTCACAGTTCGCGGGTTCGAGCCCCGCGTCGGGCTCTGTGCTGCCAGCTCAGAGCCTGGACCCTGCTTCGGATTCTGTGTCTCCCTCTCTCTCTGCCCCTCCCTGGCTCACACTGTTGTCTCTCTCTCTGTCTGTCTCAAAAATAAAGAAACATTTAAAAATAAATGACGTACAAAAATCCTACTCGGGTTTCGCTGGCTCCAGCCGACGCCAGGTCCTGTAACGTGGCTTAATGATTTAGTGAATCATGACATTGGTCTAACCAACACACAGATCCTTCAGTTTCCTGAAACAGCAGAGAACTCGCTACCCTTTTCTGTGGCAGGCGCTGCCCTTGTCACCCCCCTGCTCAAAACACCCCTTGTAGTTTAATTTTACTCCCTTCTGGTACCACGGTCCCCCACGAAATGATGACCAATGACTCTGACCTGCCCCGGGATTCTGGTGGCATGTTGGAGAGGTTCCTAACTGACTTTCTTCCTTTCCCAATGGGATCCATCCCTGGAGGAAGTAGGGTCTGGAAGGTTGAGGAAATCGGTTCTCTTCCTCCCACCTTGCATCTGGAGCACGCTCAGACCAGGTAACTATTTCCCACTTCTGAGCGCACCCCCGATCACTGGGATCTTGCTTAGGGCCCCTTTACCTCTGACGCTGACCCCTTTTCTCCAACAAAATGAGCCCACAACAGCTGGCTGACTTAGCTTTTCAGGCTCTGTATCTGCGCCTGATACACAGTCTTGCAGGCACCCGAAGTTAGACAAAAATCGTCTTTTTATGAACTCAAATACTGTCCTGTCATAGTAAATATAAGATGGTTTACGGTCGCGGGGCACATCGATTGGCTTCATAAACCCTGACTCCGGGAGCTCAGCTGGGTGCCTTGATATTTGACTCTTTGGATGGAGTTTGGCCCAGTGGAAATGTTTGCCAGCCGTTTCCATCAATGTAGAAAAACAGGACTTACAGCCCATAAATTCTCTTGCCTGGCTGGGGGTGGGTGGGGGGGAGGGTTGGGGGAAGGGCCTGAAGACAGAGGATGTTAAAAGACTGCCATCAGGATAATGTTTCTTCGGTTTTTGAATCTGTCTTTCACGCTGGACATTTTTATAGGGCCATTCAATCCCAGGATGTAAGGGAGATCAGAGGGGGCGGGAGGGGGCCACAATGTCAGGAATCGGATAAGGTTACCGGCCCGGCCTGCTGTTTGTCCGTGTGTGCCCCGGGGGCCTCCCTGGTGACAGGATGTGAGGTGTCCACAGAAGGGTCTGGGTGTCCCCACCTCTTGCAGAGTTGGCTGTCTCAGACTCCTCTCCTGGCCTGTCGCGGGAGCCCAGGAAACTCCTGGCACGTCGCAGGGCTCGCCTTCCCTGAAGCCGGAGCCCAGGTTCTAGAAAAGACAGTGTGGCAGTTGTGATGGGCAGAAGGGAAAGAAGGGACAGAGTCGCACTGCCCTGTGTTCTCATTTTTAGGTATTTTAGCACCAACGCCCGGCTTTGCTTGAGGATTGAACTGTCCTTAAGGGACATTTCGGTGCCTACCGATTTCTCCTGTCGCTGAGCATCCTGGCGCAGTGACCACCCTTCACGGCCAAGGACTTAGCTGAGAAAGCCCCGCACGGACCAGCACACCTCGTCCTCCCTTTGCTTTTGGTTCCTCCCGTCCCCACCCCGGCGATGCGGGACCTTCCCGCTGGCAGAATGCACAGCTCTTTTTTGGTGGGACCCAAAGACCTGCCGTGTCCACCCTGCTAGAGAATTCCCCGGTGTCTCCGGCCCAGTGGGAGGTCTGCGGTCAGCGCCTTTAGGAATGGTTCTGGCCCGGCAGCATCTCGGGGTGAACGCTTGCGAGGAGATCAGCAGCAGGGGAGAGAAAAATGCAGGGTAGCATGATGTGCTGAGACCAGAGACTGTTGGAGGCGGACAGAAATGAACAGCTGCAGCCAGTGTCTGGGCTTCTGTCCCTTCAGGACATTGGGTCCCCGAGCTGGCTGCTTCTCAGAATCCCCTGGGGAGCTTGTAAATACTAATGCCTTGGCTTTGTCCCCGGGACTCCTGTTTAATTGGCCCAGGGTAGTCTCCCAGGCATCTATGTGTCCTTTCAAAGGTCCCGGTTCTTTTTTTTTGTTTGTTTTTTAATTTTTTAATGTTTATTTATTGTTGAGAGAGACAGAGCGTGAGCAGGGGAGGGGCAGAGCGAGAGGGAGACACAGAATCCGAAGCAGGTTCTACGCTCTGAGTGGTCAAGACAGACCCCGACCCGGGGCCCGAACCCACAAACCGTGAGATCATGACCTGAACCGACGTCGGACGCCTAACTGACAGAGCCCCCCAGGCGCCCCTCGAGATGGTTCTAAAGGGCATGATGGATGGGCACCTCTGTGTAGACGGGTTATGAACAGAAATATGGGACATGAAAGCAGTTTGCGCCTGGCCTGGGGTGACACTCTCGCACCCCCATCCCCAAAGGCTGTGCGTTTTAGGGTTTTGGGCTTTGCTGGACAAGACTGCTGGAATTTTAAGTCTGAATTTTACTGATGTTTCCTCAGCCAGTAAACTTGAGGCATGCCTCTTTAATTTTCAAACGTTGGTGTCTTTGTCTTTAAAAAAAAAAAAAATTTAAAAAGTTTGCAAAGTACCAAGTATTGTAGTTCAACGTGAAGTTCTTCCCCGGGACTTGTACTGCAGGTGTACTTTGAGCAAAATAGAATTCTAGCATTTAATTACTTAGAGATATTCATCTATGGTATTGAGTTATGGAGCTGGCTCGTTTTGTCCTGAAAGAGGTCAGCTCACTAGCGTGGGCAGAAGACACGGGGTATCCAGACTAACGAAAACCCTATATTCTAAACCAGACATCCAGACACGTGTTATGACGAAAAAGCAGGAGTCTCTCCAGGTTAAATATGCAGAGTGTGATCATGGTTTAGTTACCTAGGAGAATGTTTTCGTTCTTTTTTTTTTTTTTTTTTTTTTTAAGTTTATTTTTGAAAGCGAGAGAGGGAGACAGAGAATCCCAAGCTGTGTTGACAGCGCAGAGCCCGACACGGGGCTCGAACTCGCAAACTGGGAGATCACGACTCCGCTGACTGAGCCACCTAGGCGCCCCAGAGAATGTTTTTGTTCTTAAGAGGTGCCCTCAGAAGTCTTTAGGGGGGAGATGTCAACAGGCCTCCAACCATCTCTGCTGTGCCTCCGCAAAAAGAACAGATACATTCCCACGCACGCCGAGGCCAGTGTGGCAGAACCAAAAAAAAATAAACAACAGTTGGTGATTCTGGGCGAGGAGTATTACAGACACTCGCTCTGACGACTCTCCTACAACTTTGAAAGTTTTCAAAATGAAAATTTGGGGTCGATTAAAAAAGTTGGCATTCCAGTTCTAAAGCGACTCTTTGAAAAATGAATAGTGCTGATTGCACAGTTGCAGCAAAAATCTGTCCCCTCGATCAGTCAATCAGTATCTTGTCCTATTGTTCAGGAGTCTCCTCTGTTACTTTAAGGATAGTACATTCCTACGTTCCGGGCCGAGAATTCGAGGAAAACCGCGCTAGCCGCTGTCACCTCTTCACTGAGGCTGTCTGTTCATGGTTGGCTAATTTCTGTGATTTTGTAAGAGGAAGAATGCTGGAAAGATGATAAATTACTTAAACCTATATATATATACATACACATATATATAATATATATAATACATGTATTGTGTGTGTATATATTGTGTGTATATATGTATGCATATACACACACACATATATGTGTGTATATATATATATATACACACACACATATATGTGTGTATATATATATATACACACACACACACACACACACATATATATATATATATACACGCACGTATATATACAGCCTGGGGGGTGCTTTTTTAGGTTTGCATCAAGGTACTATAGGGGTGACAGGTTTTAACTATTTTTTAATTTTTGAAAAGTTTTTAAAATTTTTATTCATTTTTGAGAGGCAGAGAGAGAGAGACAGAGTGCAAGCAGGGTGGGACGGAGAGAGGAGACACAGAATCCGAAGCAGGCTCTAGGCTCCGAGCTGTCGGCACAGAGCCCGACGCGGGGCTCGAACCCACAAGCCGTGAGATCGTGACCTGAGCTGAGGTCAAATGCTTAACCGACTGAGCCACCCAGGAGACCCTAGAGGTTTTAACTCGTAACCATTCCTTAGGGCATCTTCCCTTTAACTCTTCCTTTTCCGCTTCAGTGATTTATTCATTTTTGCTTGGTCAGCTTTGCCTTGAGTTTTACTTTTAAAAGCCATTTGGTGCCACTTTGTTTTAATATATCTTTTCAGAGAAATGTATTCGTGTATTTTTTTAAAAATACATCTGCCAGTCTGATAGGATTACCTCACTTTCTTTCACTGATGTCACTGTAAGTGGGGTGTTTGGGCCAAACGATCATCATTTTCTTATATGGACTATGATTTTTGCTAACTCTGTAAACGTAATCTGAATGGTATTCATTTTTCTTATCTGCTAATTATATTTAATATTTTCAAAAATGGAAAATGCATTTCTTTTATCATCAGAGCACAGAGAGAAAGTATCTATTGACTCTCCCTCTATAAAATGAACTAATATTCCTGCTTTTACCTCTTAGCACATTTGTTTCTACCTGGTCCCATTTCTTTTGTTGTGGTGATAATAATATCCATAACTAATACTAATTGAGAGTTCGTATTTCCGGACTGTGGGATAAGAGATTTGTAGTCTTTGTTTTACAGATCTGTTATAATTACCCTGTGACGTGGCATTATTCACCTTTACAGAAAGGGAGAATAGGCATTGCAACTTCTTCTAGTCACACAGCCACTAAGGGCTCAAGTCAGGCTGTGAACCCGGTTCCGTATTATTCCTGAGCTCAAATCTTTAACTGTATTATACCACCTGGCATTTTATTATTACTTTTCAATGCCGTTGCCATTTTTTCAAGAGCTGTTCCTGACACTGGCATTCTGTATAAACATTTTTATGACAATGATATGGACTGTTGGGTGTCGCGTGTTTGATAAGGCTTTTATTCTCTGCTCTCTCCGTTATGCCGTTATTTAAAAAGACATATATTGGGGTGCCTGGGTGGCTTGGTCGGTTAAGCGTCCGACTTCGGCTCAGGTCATGATCTCGCGGTCCGTGAGTTCGAGCCCCGCGTCGGGCTCTGTGCTGACAGCTCAGAGCCTGGAGCCTGTTTCAGATTCTGTGTCTCCCTCTCTCTGACCCTCCCCCGTTCATGCTTTGTCTCTCTCTGTCTCAAAAATAAATAAATGTTAAAAATAAATAAATAAATAAAATAAAAAGACATATATTTCTTCAAGCATACACACGATACAGATAATCTTTTGGGTATTAGACTTGATACTTTGCTTCAGACTTAGATGGAGATGGACAGAGATATTTTTAAGAGACATAAACTTTGTAGTTAAATGTAGGCCTCTTGTACCTTCTCCCCCCCCCCCTTTCTTGAGGAAACCCACTCTTCAATCTGTTTTTGAGTCCTTTGCTTGCATATTTTGATATTTTTGTTACGTATACTGTAAATAACAACAGCTATTTTTTTAATTTTAAAATTCGTATCACATATTTGGCATTTCGATTTTGATTAAAGGGCTGATTTCTGTCTTCGTTGTAGTGCTAGTTTTAAGTAATATTTTCAGCATTTCGCTATGAATCTTTGCACATCAATTTTGTTCCTGTTTCTTTATTTTTGAGAGAGAAAGAAAGTGCAAGTGGGGGAGGGGCAGAGAGAGAGGAGAGAGTGAGAATCCCCAGGGGGCTCGGAGCTAGCAGCACAGAGCCCGATGAGGGGCTCAAACTCACAAACTGTGAGATCATGACCTGAACTGAAGTCGGACGCTTAACCTACTGAGCCACCCAGACACCTCTGAACATCAATTTTTTAAAAAGTCTTCTCATAGTCAGGGAAGTTTTGGTGGAGTATAGCTTTCCTGAGTCACAGATCCTTCCTCCAGAAATTCTGCCTGATCGGAGGCCCCGGTCTCCCGGCATTTTAATGTTGGGACACCGGTGCCTTGGACAGCTTCTTTGTGTCTCGCTGTCTGGTAACTTACGGGATTCTGTCTTTGTTCTTAAAATTCAAAACATTTGCCGGGCCACATCCCACGATGGTCCCTTTTCGGTAAGTTTGCCTCGTCAGTGGTAAATCCCTTCTGCCTGCAGATTCCAGATTATGAGAGATTTTTCTGGAACATCGAGTCACCTGCATCCTCAGACTCTGTTCCCTTAGCTCTAATCTCTGTTCTCCCCCCTTCCTGTTCTGGTCTCCTGATGGCGTTTCTGAGCAGCCCAAAAGGACTTCAAGTTTGGCCTCCAACGGTTAACTTGTCAGCTGGTTCGGTTTCTTTTACTGATGTCTTTGACCTATCTGCTTTTCATTTCCGTCTCTCTATCCAGCAACTCCTTCTTTTTTCTTAAAAAAAAAAAAAAAGTTTATTCCTTCATTTTGAGAGAGGGAGAGAGAGCACGAGTGGGAGAGGGGCAGAGAGAGGGAGACACGGAATCCGAAGGAGGCTCCAGGCTCTGATTTGTCAGCATGGAGCCTGACGCAGGGCTCGAACTCACGAACCTTGAGATCATGACCTGAGCTGAAGTCAGATATTCAACCCCCTCCAGCACCTCCTTCTTAGCCTGTTTTTAGTCTTCATGCTTCATGCCTGCTCTATTTTTAGAGTCCTTATTTCACTTTTGTGAGCATATGGGGTTTAATTTGGGTTTTGTTGTTCTGCTGTGCCTTTTTTTTTTTTTTTTTTCCTCTCCAAAACATACCTTTGTTGTCTCTTTCTATTTAGGGCTCTGTTCCTTTCCTTTAATTCTGTGGCTTCCCTTTCTAGAACTGATGTCGGTTGTTATCTGTTGACTCATACTTGAATGCTCAAGGTTTTATTCAGCCCTTTAATTTGCTCAAAAGGACAGGGTGGGCGAGCCACCTCCGATAAACAGGATGTCCAGTTAATGAAACACATTCTGATGAAGTGCTTCGGCAGCAGCCGGGAGGGAAAAGAGGCCACAGGGCAGAGCACCCACCAAGAGAGCCTTTCTGGGCTGTCCCTCGGACCCCTGTTCACTCTTGCGGATCTGCTGGACAAGATGGCTTCCTTCTCCATGGGCGTCCCTTGCGAGTCTGTGCATTTTGTCCGATTCGCTGGGCTGAGCCCTGTCTTCGGGTAGATGATGTGACTGTGTCTGATCCTCCTGTGTGGCTGCCTTTTCTTCCAGGGAGAATTTCTGCTGCCTGAGGATTTTCTGCGGGGTGCAAGCACCAATGAGTTTCTGAGTGGTTCTTTGTGGATCCTAGGACTTCTCCCTGCTCTCTGACCTCTCCCCAAATTGAGGGGGATTCCAGATGTTTCCAGATGTTCTTCTAGGATATTCCCTGCTTACTGCTCGTCACAGCACACTGCTGTTTAGGAAGGATACCGGGTACCATAGCCCTATGACCATCCCTTGGCTTGATTCCGTCTGTGTTCCCTTGCAGAAGGACCTGGGCACTGAACGTGACTTTCAGTGCTGGAGGGAGGTTTCCCACACTTTGATCTTCCTTTGGGCGTTTTGCCTAAAATGGATGAAGGGTGTGAGAAGGAGGGGTGGTAACGAAGCCAGAGGTATCTTTGACCTTCATGATTTGTTCCTGTCATTTATACTTCAGACAAAAACCTCTCCAGGGATGCCTGGGCATTCATCTCTGGGTTCAAGGTCTTCTGCCGTAATATAATACAGTCATATACACATTTCACTCTTCACGCATCTGGAACGAACTTCTGTGTGTGGCCAGAGGTACAGATGGAACTTTATTTCTTATTTCAAATAGTTACGTGATCGTCCCACCTTTACTTTGTGTGTTGGGGGGGGGGGGTCGGAGGGGTGGTTCATGTCTTGTTTGGGTATTAGGTATTCTTTTTTTTTAAGTTTATTTATTGATTTTGAGAGAGACAGAGACAGTGTGAGTCAGGGAGGGGCAGAGACAGAGGGAGAGAGGAGAATCCCAAGCAGGCTCTGCACCACCAGTACAGACCCCTATGCGGGGCTCGAACCCACCAACCATGAAATCATGGAGTGTCAGCCCCTTCCCAACCTTCTAGGTCATGAGCTCCCAGCTGACCGTCAGTTTGAATCCCCTGCTCTGTTTCAGTTACGTTCTTTCTCTGCCACCAAGTTGAAATCTATCTAAGGGATTTGGGTTTAGTATGACACCTTTTTTTTTTTTTTTAATGTTTAATTTATTTTTGAGAGAGAGAGAGAGACAGTGCAAGCAGGGGAGGGGCAGAGACAGAGGGAGACACAGAATCCGAAGCAGGTTCCAGGCTCTGAGCCATCAGCACAGAGCCCGATGCGGGACTCGAACCCACGGACCGTGAGAATCACGTCCTGAGCCGAAGTCGGACGCTTCACCGACTAAACAAGGGTAGGGTAGGTGATGTTTTTCCATCTGCTTCTTCTCATTCCCACACTGCAGGTAGCCCGTGGTCGGGTTTAGAAGGACAAGGATCTGGGGAAGGGGAGTGGCCGGACGGTGAGCTTCAGGCAGACAGAGGGCTCCGCAGAGAGGCATGATGGTTCAGGCTGTACTCGGGGAGCCCTAGGTGTTCCAGATCAGCAGAAACGTGGGTCTCAAGCTGGGGAGGGGTGCGCGATCACGCCAGAGAGGCAGGCGGTCTGGGGCTCTACTGGGGGACAGCTGTGAAATCCAGACTGAAAGGTTCCATCACGATTTGCTAAGCAGCCGGGTGCCACTGAATGGCTTCAAGTGACACCATCCTTGGGGGACTTAGGGAGGACAAAGTTGACAGCACCCGGATGTAGGATGGAACAGAAAGGGGGCCGTGTGCCTGCAGGGAGATAACTTAGGAGGATATTGCCATCGTTGCGTTTCGAGATTATAAGGCAGGAAGGAAGTTGGATGGATGGCCAGGGAGGTGGGATCTGTTTTAATCTCAGGGGTGACACTTTTATCCCACGCTGGCGGGCTTGGAAAATCTGGATGCGCTTCTCCTCTTCTCGCTTGGAAAACGCAACTCTGGCTCCTCTTGCGAAGGAAGGCTGAACGTGCTTCTGGCTAGGTTGGCCTCATAGGTCTGGGACTTGACAGTTCCTAAGCCAACAGCGCTTAGCAAGGAGTGCGGGTCAAGGCTGAGAGCAAGTGTCCATCAAGGACCGCATCGCGGTGACATCAGCACTACACGGGACCTCGTGCTGTGCACTAGCGTGTCTGGTAGCGGTGATGTCTGGGACAACTTTGTGGATTTGCCATTTCCCCTGGTAAGCACTTGGATTTCCCACTTTTATTTTTAATAAGCTGGATACGTTATACAGCGCTCATTTGCTACTAAAATTGCAACCAGTAGAGCAGCGACCCGGCAATTTACTCTTTTGAGCGTCGTGGATTTCCCTGCTACTCGTCTGCCTTCGGCGGAAGGTTCTGAGCTCCCCAAACGGCTGGCTGGACAGTGCTGAGCCCCGTCCTGCCTGGAGCACAGGCTGGCCACTCAGCAGAAGCACTCAGAAACCAGGCGAAACAAAGCAAAGCAAACTAACAAACACCCCCCCCCCCCAAATAAACCTACAGTCAAATGGATATGATGTCTTGTTTATGAGGCAGGAAATCGCCAACTCTGGTTAATTCTCCAAGGGTGTGGTTTTTCCTTTTGAACCCTGAAGTTTTCTCACAGTGCCCAGGGCCCATCCTTGGGGGTGATCATGTCAATGGCCTCATTCCTGTATCTTGCTGTCTACTTTTCCTTGAGATTCTTGCCTAGACTTTTCAAAGGAAACTAATCAGATTGTCCGTTGCTCTAAAGTACCTATCCGTAGGGGCGCCTGGGCGGTCAGTCAGTTGAGTGTCTGACTCTTGGTTTCGGCTCAAGTCATGATCTTGTGGCTCAGGTCATGGGATTGAGCTCTGTGTCAGACTTTGCACTGGCAGCTTGGAGCCTGCTTGGGATTCTCTCCCTCTCTCTCTCTCTCTCTGCCCCTCCCTGCTCTCTTTCTCTCTCTCTCTCAAAATAAATATATAAAAACATTTTAAAAATCAAGTATCTATCTGTAAAGGGCATCAGCATCAGAGAAAGAAAATTCCCTCTGGATATCATTTTAAGGAAAGTTTGATAAAGATGTGGGTAGGTAGGCTATGAGCCTACGAACAGTTTTCAAAGAAAGTACTTGAAAGAAGAAGGGTAGAAAGTTAGGGATCAAGAGCTTATTTTATTTTATTTTATTTTTGAGGAATCCATCCTATTTCATATGTTTAGAACTCTAGGAGCACTGAGAATGGAGTAATTTAACTGGCCAAGGCACCTCAGAAGAAGAGTCTTTATTTCTCTTTTAAGTTTATTTATTTATTTGGAGAGAGACCGAGAGCAAGTGGGGGAGGGGCAGAGAGAGGGAGGACAGAGGATCTGAGGCAGGCTCTGTGCTGACAGCAGAGAGCCTGATGTGGGACTCGAACTCCCCAACTGGGAGATCATGACCTGAGCCAAAGTCGGATGCTCAACCGACTGAGCCACCCAGGCGCCCCAGAAGAAACGTCTTTAAGGCAGAGATTGCTTTGAATTGGAGCTTGATCTTGATTGGTGAGGCATCCTCATCTCAGAGATTTGTAGGGAGATGTGAACTGCTTAGAATTTTGGCCCACGGCGAGGAGGTGGTTCAGAAAGTAGTCTGATCCGGACAGGGCCCTGCACCAAGCACAGTAGACAAGTTATCAGTTGCGTCCACTTAGAGAGCACGGTATCGTTCTCACAGGGGGGTCTTTACTGGTGCTGGTGTAAAGCCGCCAGCACGGTGATGGCTTCTGGCAGCTTCCGCGTTAGCAGGTGCAGCGGCGGAGAACTGCTCCTTCCCGCAAGCAGGGGCTCTGCACGCACCGGGTCTGCGCAGGGGCTCTCCTCGGCCATCCTGGCTGCACCTGTTGTAGGTGGGGAGCAGCGTGTGTCCTGTCCTGGGACTCGAAGGGCCCCCTCCTCACTCTCCTGTCCCACCTGTACTCTCCCTACCAGCAAGAAGCCGGCGGAATGGGCCCCCGTTGTATGACTCCATGTTAAAAACAGTCTAATCGCTCCTTAACAGGGCTCTGGCTTTGGTATGTGCCTTTGGGCCTCTAGAAACCCAGGAGTCAGGAACCACCACGGAGAGAAGTAGTTGACTGGGTTTACTCAAGGTTCAAATGATTTGCTTGCTGTGGAAAAGGTAAGCCGTGGGAAGCCCTTCACCCCCCTCTGCTGTTGGAATAACCTCAAGTACAGTGGCTGGTGACGAGGCTGGATGAGGAAAAGTTTTCTCTGTACCTTTCTTAGTCTTCAAAAGTCGCCCAGACCCGCCTCAAATGTTCCTAACCGATGCGCCACTGAAAAATCACGAAGGTAGATTTTAACACTCTCCCTCGAGCCCCTCGGCAGGTAGACGTAGTTCTGGAGAAAAATACATTTCAGTACAGATGGGAACTTCTTCCATATTTACGAACAGAGGTGACAGGGCTGAAGCCAGGCACCTAAGAGGAGGCAGAAAGAGCCCCCTCCCTCAGGGCACGCACATATCCACGTTTGACGTTGCCCTTGAGAACGCTTTCTTGGGGAAGCTGTATTGCTCAGTGCTGCAGTCGTTATTCTGCCCAGTCATGCCTGGCACTTAGGTTATAAGCACTGTGGTCAGCCGAGGGAAAATTAAAGTGTTCCAGAAGCAAATACAGCAATTGCCAGTCAGACAGCCATAAACTCAGGTCTAAATCAAATCAGTAAGTGCCCATCAATTGAGATCTTTGTGCTTGGGGATTAGAAGGAGGAGGCAGACAGGATTCTTGACTTTCACAAAGCATGTCGCGGAGTTGGACAGAGTAGACTCAGACCCGGAATGTTCAGTAGTAATTCTTGGGTTACATAAGGTACGGAAGCCATAAAAGAGAACAAGGAAATGACACAAGACAAGTAGATCGTTATGATGAAGTCTTGCGGAGGAGACACTTGGACCTTCACCGAGGGGGGTTTGGTCAGATGAAGACGGTAAAGAAGAAAGAGCTAAGGACAAAAGCCGTTCAAGTACCACGTAAAGATGGAAGAAAATGCAATTTATTCAAAAGAATGTTTTAGAAGATTCCTTTTTTCTCCCCCCAGAGAATGAGAGATCTATTTAAGCAGGAAGAACGGTTTGGAGCCTGAGAGGGAAGGACTCTGGCTCAGTAGTTTCGCGGTATCTGGTGCCCTTAGAACAGGACAGTTTAACCTGCTGCTCTGTGTCCGGTCGAAACTTCTGTCAGTTTGGGAAACATGGCGACTGGAGCAAATAAATGGCGATCCTGTATCAAATAAACTTCTAAATGTTTCTGTTGTACCCTTTAGCAGATCCATAATGCATGATAACATTTTAAAGCTCTGACAATAAATGAAACAAGCTTGTTTTCATTTAACCTTATGTTCCCCAAATATATAGGACCGTGGACATTCTCATAGAATGTCTGTCAATATCCTGTGGGCATTTTGGGAAGTGGTGTGTCTAGAGGAAAGGAAAGTTTTCAGATAATCAATAGGAAATGAATAAAAGGTCCTCCGAGAATCATTAACCATTAACAGCCCAGTTATATTTATTGGCAAGAATTTATGTTCAAGCATGTGGCTGGTTCGGTCGGTAGAGCGTATTGATTCTTGATCCTGAGGTCATGGGTTTGAGCCCCACGTTGGGTGGAGATTATGTAAGAAAATAAAAATAAAATCTTTTTTTTTAAAGGATTTGTTGGGACTTACGGTAGGCAGATTTTGTGACTTTTTGCAGTAAGTTTCCTAGAGGTTAGAATGGAAAAAGACCTGGCAAGAGAGTTCCAGCTATGACAACTGTAAATAGTGAAGTCTTTGTGGTGGTTGAGGGGATTTGTGTATGGTAGTGTTGATGAGTTCAACTACGGGGTCCCAACAGAGTGAGGAATGGTGCAGTTGGTTCATGGGGGAGGGATCAGTGTCAGGTCAATTTCCCTGAGGTCAGGGGATTGTTGAGTGGTGGTGAGCAAACAGAATACAGCAAAAGAAAATATCCCTATAAGAGTCAGGCATCTGAAAGCTCAGAGACTGATTGGTGCTGTACCATTAACTAAGCTTGTGCCTTTGTCGATGGGTGGCAGGTGTGGAATGGAGTCTATCAGCGAAGTCTTAGAAGATGGTAGAACCAAGGTCAAGGTGATGGATGGTTCCATTAACCTGAATACTATCTAGGATGTTAAGAAACATGGTGGTTATAGGCTACGGATTGAAAATATGCATCCCCCTCAAGTTCATACGTGATGATATTTGGAGGTGGGGCCTTTGGAACGTGATTAGGTTTAGACGAGGCCATGATGGGTGAACACCCAGGTTGGCATTAGTGTCCTTATGAGAAGAGGAAGACAGAACCCTCTCTCCCTGTGCCACGTGAGGACCCGGTAAGAAGGTGGTTATCTGCAAATCAGGAAGAAGAGCTCTCACTCAGCACGAGGCCTGCCAGCGCCTTGATTTTGGACCTTCCAGCCTCCAGCCCTGTGAGAAATAAAAGTCCGTTGCCTAGGCCACCTGGTCTGTAGACTTTTGTTAACAGCAGCCCGACGCTGGATAATACATAAAAGCAGTACAGCTGCGAAGTCATTTAAAGACCGTGGAAATGACTATCGGAAAGCATCAGAGTATGAACATGAGATGTGGACTTGTTAGTGTAATTAAAATTTTTTTTTCAACGTTTTTTATTTATTTTTGGGACAGAGAGAGACAGAGCATGAACGGGGGAGGGGCAGAGAGAGAGGGAGACACAGAATCGGAAACAGGCTCCAGGCTCCGAGCCATCAGCCCAGAGCCCGACGCGGGGCTCGAACTCACAGACCTCGAGATCGTGACCTGGCTGAAGTCGGGCGCCTAACCGACTGCGCCACCCAGGTGCCCCTTGTTAGTGTAATTAAATAATGGGGACTTGAAAAGGCACGACATATAGTGTTAGATGCTGAGGGGAGAGATGGAGATTTTTCATGGTACGTGTATTTTCATCCATTTAACACCTATTTACTGAACATCTACTGGATGGCACGGTGCTGTGAAAGGTTGGTCTCGTAGAGAATCGGTGTAAAAGGATTGGTAGAAATACATATGCATAATCCCACCCTCAGGCAACCTCCAAAATGGCAAGAGATTGGAGTTAAGGATTCATCTGATACTTTCTGAGTTACTGTGTTAGATGCCCTGCGTGACGCAGACACGAGGAAGACAGCGTATCCCTTCCGTGGAAGAGAGGACTTCTCCATGATCTCGTGGGAGATGCAATTCCGCCTCAGATCCGGGATCAACCGTATTCCCTGTCCCAAGCCCACTTGGGTCATTTCAGAGATCACAGGACTACATCCTCCAGGGCCAGTGGACTGTTCTGGAAACTATAAAACCTCCTCCCTGCAGAGAGATGCTTACCTCCCAAGCATAGATAGGGAGAAGGGAGAAAAGGTTTCTCAGATGGTGAAGGCAAACCAATGGAAGAGAAAATTCGAGACGTGAAAGCTCCGCCATGAGGACAAGCAGAGCCTAGGACGAGTTATTCGGGGCGGCGCTCTCTGTGGAGCGCGGGGAGCAATCGATGTCTCCATTCGTTGTGCACGGTCCCCTCGCACGCTGCTTTCATTATTTGAACACTATCTGCTGTCATTAAGATATCAACGCTATTTAGGTGTATCTGCATTGGCAGTTTCATTATGTCTGGGTAAGGCTCGGTATTTATTCATGGGGATCTTGGGGAATTGTCAGGCACCAGCCCGGAGATAAAGGCGAGGCGCCTGAAGAATGCTAATCCTCTTCAGCTCGCCACTTGACAAACCCACACGCCACTTATTACCCGACTGATCGTTTCGATCATTAACAACACATACATCAGCCTCCTTCGCCCGAGAGTGCCGCACGCATCCGTCTTCCCGTAAGCAGTCCTGTGACAAGGGCGCCGAGAATTGATGTTCCGGGGGCATCGCCCGGTGTGGGTCAGCCATGGGATGCGGCAGGCCGGCCACCCCGTCAGCGTCACCGTGTCATTAATCAGATGGGGACAATAACCCACGGAGTGGGCACCACGTTCGTAAACAATAGCCAATCAGGGTGCCTTTGTGTTGCCCTGGGCAGCGGCTGCCTGGCTGTTTTGGAGGAGGCCGCTCTCCAGATCCCCCTGGAAAACGTGACTCTCTGCTCATCCCATCGCTGCCCGTTGGTAATAATTAACTCTTGTTCCAAGGAGCGGGGGCCCGGGGAGAGGATCCAGGGCTGTGGAGGGTGCCATCTGCCCCTCACGGGTCACCTGAGTCAGAGCCTCCCAGCATCACTCACAGCAGCACGAGCCAAACAGAGCAAATAAAGAGGAGGGGGCCGGGTCAGACGTTGCAAAGGATGAGCGGGAGCAGGGGGAACAGAAGTGCTCCCAGGCAGAGATCCCCTGCCCTGGAAGGGAGAGGCAGGACAGACGGCATTGCCCGTGATCGAGAGGTCGTCCTAGTCTGGTTCTAGACCCTTCTGATGAAGGACGGGTGGTTTCTGCATCCACAGCTGGTTTGGGGTGATCTCTCACCCATTTCGGGGAAGAACCCCCCCGTCCGATTTCACCGAGGCTTTTTGTTGTTCTTCTGAAGGACCAACGATTTTCAGAGTTTGGCTTTTAAGGAGTCTCGGCGGTTACCTTTTTCTTTATTTCTTCATTTTGGATAATTTTTTTAAAGTTTTAGTTTTATTTTGAGAGGGAGAGAGAGAGAGCAAGAGCAGGGGAGGGGCAGAGAGAGGGGAGAGACAGAAGCCCCACGTGGGGCTCAGACGCATGAACTGTGAGATCATGGCCTGAGCCAAAATCAAGAGTCGGACGCGTAACCGACAGCCACTGGGGGCCCCGAAATCCTCTTTTTAATAATTGAGCCAAAATATTTTTTTTAAGTTTATTTGTTTATTTTTTTGAGAGAGAACGAGCTGAGGAGGGGCAGAGAGAGAGGAGGGGGTCACAGGATCCAAAGCAGGCTCTGTGCTGACAGCAGAGAACCTGACTCGGGGCTTGAACTCACGAACCATGAGATCATGACCTGAGTTGAAGTCAGATGCTTAATTGACTGAGCCACCCAGGTGCCCTGAGCCAAGAATCTTTATCTTTGTCATTTCCCGCCTATTCTAGATTTCCTTCTAGGTACACGTGGAAAAAATCTGATTCTGGTAGCCCACCAGAGGTTTAAAGACAGACATAGGAGTCTGGAATTTTCTTTCCTTCAGGCTAATTTCAGGTATGGAGGTATGTGGTAGTGTCTCTGTCTTCTATGGCTGCCATAACAAAGTACCAGAGACTGGGTGACTTAAACCACAGAGATTTGTTGTCTCCCAGTCTGGAGGCTAGAAGTCCAAGGTCAAGATGTTAGCCGGGCTGGTTTCTCCTGAGGCCTCTCTCCTTGCCTTCTTGTGTCCTCACATGGCCTTGCCTTTGTGCACATGCGCCCTGGTGTCTCTCTCTCTCTTCTTTTTTTTTAATATATATATTTTTAATGTTTATTTATTTTTGAGAGACAGAGAAAGACAGAGTGTGAGCAGGGGAGTGGCAGAGAGAGACCCAGACACAAAATCCGAAGCAGGCCCCAGGCTCTGAGCCGTTAGCACAGAGCCCTACGTGGGGCTTGAACCCACAAACCATGAGATCATGAACTGAGCCAAGGTTGGACGCTTAACCGACTGAGCCACCGAGGCGCCCCTCTCTCTCTCTTCTTATTAGAAGAGTCTCTAAGTCTTATTAGAGGAAAGCTCACCCCTAGGACCTCACTTAGCTGTAAACACGTCCTTAAAGGCCCTATCTCTGAATATAGTCGCGTTGGGGGTTGAGGGTTCAACACATGAATTTGGGTGGGGGGGGGGCATGACTCACTCCATAACAGGTACGGTTAAGGCGTCCGTGTCTTCAGCCTATGTTGTCACCTGTACAGGAAGCAGAAAGCCAGCACCATTCACAGGTGGAGAAGGCCCCGAGGTACATCTCTGTTATTTGAGTAGATTTGAGTAGCCTTCAGGGGCTGTGTCCACTGTGTGCATTCTGTGTCAGTGGCCAACAGATGGCTATCTGGCCATGGCACTCAAAAACTCAAGCTAGATCAGCATTGAGGGTGATCAAACCCATCGCAAGTTCACACCCAAGGCAAGGGGTACGATTCCACGAAGGAGAGAGAGCTCTCCAGGAACCCGAGTCTCTAGGAGCAGCACAGGATGTAAAATCGGAAGGCTCCCCCCACCCCTCTCAAATCTCAAAGACACGGGACTCAGATCTTGTTTTCTTACAGTCTGTTTTTGGGAAGGTGGTGAGGGTAATTACAGAAACTGACCCTTCCATTCCCAACGTGTATCCCAAGAGTGAGTGAGACAGTGATGAATTACCCGCGATGAGGTTAGAATAATTTAATAAGAAAAAAGGTGGAAATGGGGCCTTTAATTCCTAACCTTTTGAGCTGTGGCTAAAATCCATTAATAGAACATGGATTAGGAAGCCCAAAGTCAGATTACTCAGCATCACCGACCAGTGAATCACTCTGGCACTGGGGTCAAAATTAACATCCGAAAATTCTTTAAAACTTTAGGGCTGAGATTTCTTTTTTTCCTGGCTTGACTTCTTCTGTAGTCTTTTTAGCCAGGGAGATAGAAATGTTTGGCATCCATTCAAAGCTCATTCAAACCACAGGGTAGAACTATAAAGGTGGCCTTTGGGATATGTAGGGTCAGTCTGAATAGTTTCTATCATAGTTTTCAGGAAAAAAAAATTCTTTTACAACATCAGTAGGGAGAATTCTATCACAGTATATAAGTAGACTTAGCAGGATTTACAAATCCACATGTGTTCCCTTAAGCAGTAGTTTTCAGATATTTGATGACCTTGGAAGTCTTGGTTCAAATGAAATTTTACACTGAAGTGAAATGAAACATAATTGATAGATACAAGGAAAGTGGATTTGTTTAGATCGGGATATGGGGTCTCAGAGACCCCAGTGTTCCTGTTTCACCCTTTTGGGTAACCCTTAAATGCCAGATCTTCGAAGACGATAGATTGAACACTTGTTCTCTTAGAGATTGTTACTCTACAGTGAATGTCTCCCAGTGAACCACAGAACATGTGTGAACGACAGTCGATCATTAAATAGTAAGTCACACCTCTCCTTAAGTTTTGCAAAAATATTTTGAAAGCGATGCGGTCTTCCAACATAAACGCAGAAACGAAAGGAGGTGAATTTTCCTCACAGCGGGAACATTTAAAACTCGGACTGTTTAAAACAAACTGCTCAAAAAAAAGGGGGGGGGGTTTGAACATGGAGGAGACCTTGTATATTGACATCAAATGAGATCATTACGTAAAACTATTTTTTGTAACATCTAGAACGTTTTGCAAGAGTGAGTGTTGATGGTGATGTTTCCCTCCTTTCCTTTAACTGGAACTTTAATATTCCTTTGATGTTTAGCCCCTGACCCCCTTAAATGGAGCTCAGAAAAGGGGAAAATATCTTGCCCAGGGTCAAGCAGCTAGTCAGTGACACAGGGGACGCTAGAACATAGATTGTTGCTTGAGGACGTTTTGATCAAGTCACAAAAGCCTACTGGTCAGAGGCCAGTCAGAAAGGACAATACTTTCTCTCATATAAAAAGTGCGTTTCATCTCTACCTGAGATGAATCCCAAGGAAATGTTTGTTGTTGGTACACAAAAGACAAGGCCATCAGACTGGACCTGTAAGTCTGAAGCCTGTTCATGGAGGGCATGGAAGCTGACTGACCTAAGCCCAAACTGGGGAGCACAGGGGCACCCTCCTTCTCTTTATAGCTCTTCAGTGATACATGTTGGAAAATGTAGAGTGGACTCTCATCTTATGTGGTTGCTGGTGAGTTTCTAAAATCAGTATAAAAGGCAAAGATCCTACAAAATCAAAATTATCTCTGAGAATCCTTTGGACTCATTTTTTAAAAACATTTTATTCATCGTTCGGAGACAGAAAGAGACTGAGTGCGAGCGGGGTGGGGGCAGAGAGAGAGAGGGAGACACAGAATCCGAAGCAGGCTCTAGGCTCTGAGCTGTCAGCACAGAGCCTGACGCGGGGCTCGGACTTACGAACTGCGAGATCGTGACCTGAGCTGAAGTCAGACACCTAACCGACTGAGCCACCCAGGCTCCACCCCACCCTTTTTAAACGTCCTTTCGACTCTTAGGAGCTCAAAGACCTATCATCTGTTATTTGTGTCTCTGAAAATTTGGCTGAGATGTTCCTTTTCCTGTGATGTTGGAAGCCAGGGTCTCTTCTGGACGGAACAAGGTGGCATAAGTATGTTATGCGTTTTGTTCTCTGTGACCTTGATTGGTTGAGTATGTGGGTGGGTTTGCACATGATCTGATTCCACCATACAGATGTCCTACTTTAGCCACAGGTTGACTCATGGTGATGGAACTACCTTGTGACTTAAATAAATTTGAAATTAGGACATAATAACAAATACAAGGAGAAAAGTGTTCTTGGGCGGTGTTTCTAACCTGTGGAGTGAAATTATGGAGAATCACCATGACCCCACCCCCACCCCCAAACCTGGCCATTAGTACCCTCCTGTGAAGTAGGGTCTGGATCTAGAAGAACACAGACAGTAGTTGTGGGATTACTCCAACAATGGCAATCCACATTTGGGCATTCCACGTCTCCCATCAAGAGGTAGAATCAGGTTATTCCCTCCCCCTTGGATCTGGGTTGGTCTCTGACTTGCAGAGGCTGGTAGAATGAGGCAGAAGCAATGCTGTGTCAGTTCTAGGCTTAGCCATGTGGGGGCATGACGACTTCTGTTGAGCCTTGGAGCGCTGAGCCACCATCTCAGAGGTCGGCCACCCCACTGGGGAGAGAGGTCAGCCAGCCCCCAGGTCTTTTGGCCTCCCAGCTGAGCACCTAGATACATGAGGGTAGCCATCTTGGTCATTCTGGCCCCCGCTGAGCTCCGGGATGAGTGAAGGTGAATGGGTACGACTGACATCACACAGAACAGAAGAACCACTTAGTCAAGCCCTTCCTAAAATACGGAAGCATGAACACATGAATGCTTTGTATAGTTTTAAGCATTAAATTTTGAGCATGTTGCAAAACAGCAGTAGGTGATCGAGACAGTTGGCCAGGAGATTTCTAATGGGTTTTGTTTCATAGCCGCTTCGCTCCTCTCTCTCTTTCTTCCAAATAGACCTTCTTCCAATTCCTGTTGCAAAGGGACCCGGTGACAGGTGGCACAGTTACTTTCTAAAGGATTCAAATCCTCAGGGAGAAGGAGTCAGCGATAAGGATCTGAAATGGAAAAACTAGATAGACACTTGCAGGGTAAGGAAGGGTAAATGAATTTCTAGGAAAACAAAGGGCCACCATGAAAATGTCAAGAAACAACCTCAGCGGCTTGCAGGATGGTAAATCCAGCTCTCTTGGGTGACTCAGTGGGCCTTCTGAGTGGCTGGGCGTAAGTCCATCATAGAGCCATTTCAGTCAACTAGAAAAGAAGTTTTTCCGGGGGTGGGGGGGAAGGTGGAAACACCATCTGTAAACACAAAAGGATGATTTTCGCAGGCAGTACCCACAGGGAGCTTGGTTCCATGAAACACAGTTGCTAGATGTCTGAAGATTAAGTAGCGAGACGCGTCACTTCTGTGGGATAGAGAAACACTATAAAATCACCGTGTCACTTAAAATACACAAACGTAGCACTTTATAGGCCAAATAGATAATTCTTGACAGAAAACGCCTTTTAAGACCTTGGCAGGGAGAAGCAACGTCTCAAGAATGTTTATCGTGTTAGTCGAAAACCTCCGTTAAATTCAGCCTTGTTGTCACCTAAGGAAACACCAAAGCCCAGACTTTTGCTTTCCTGGAATATCGATGGCATGAAGTGGAGGCTGATGAAATAAATAATTGTCATCACGTTTGGTACCTTGGAATAACCTTCTACCTGTGCAGTATAGGAAAATGCTTCCCCCCCCGCCTGCCCTTTTCATCCCTATCCTGTGCATGAGGTATCTCTCCCCTCAGTTGATAAGCATCTGGTGGAAACTTTCGAAGATTTTTTCGAGGGGCACGAGTTTGTCTTTAAGACTTGAAAGAAAATGGAAGAGAAGGATTCAATTACTCCTATGAGAAATGAACGTCCTACCCAAGGTTTGGCCACTGCTCGAATGCTTGTTTTAAAACTGAATTATAGGCGTAATACATTTGCCAGAGACACGGGCATTAATTTTTCCCAACCCATTCAAGACTGGGAGGACAGAACAGGAGGGCGCAGAGAGAAAATAAGATAATCAGAGTTTCACGTTGATTTATTCATCCTTGTGCAAAGTTAAGGGGCACGTGAGGGATACTGTTCCAGACCCCGCAGAAGGAAGGACGCTGGGGCAGCCTGCCAAACAGAAAGTCTCATTGTTGTTCTTAGATGATCTGAGATTGCTTTGTTTCTCTAGCTGCTTTATAAAAATACATATGCATAAAATACGCCCCATGACACAGAAGGAGTGAGCAGGGAGCCCCGCTGTTTGTCCGGGAAACGCCTGTATTCCTAACCTGCCTGTCTGCCGGCTCATTCCTTTCATAAAGATAAAGTGGGTCGGTGCAGAGCCGAGCTGAGGCTGTCATTCCTGTGTGTTCGAATCGGGTCGTGCAAGAGAGATCGGCGCACGGCCCGCCCTGGGCCAGACGGATGGGCTGGGGGCGCAAAGTTGATGCCGCACGGAAGTCTGTGTATGCGACCTGTCTGTCTCGCGGACCTGACGTCGATCGCTCAGTATGGGTGGGAGGGAAGCACTCCTCCAGGAATCCGAGGATTCTTCCATCCGTCAGCGATCAGGCTTATCGTGTGGGAGGCAGAGCTCACAGTGCAAGTGTAGGGCTCCTGGTTACAGGGCTGAATATCGTGGCTTTGACAGTGGGGCACAGAACAAAGGCTGAAGTTCTCCGAAGCGTGGCTCCTGGGAGATCACATTGGTGTCATGCCTCGAAAGCCCATCCTGGCTCTAGGACTTTGTGACAAGAAGCTTCTCGTCTGGAGTCGTCCGTTTCCATTGTATGAAAAGAAACCGATCGGGGCTGGGGACAGTACTGGAACATTGGTGAAGGCAGTTAGCCGTATTGTTAAGTTGGATCTTCTCTCCGTCATAGAACCCAGGTCTTCATTCCAAAGAACCTTCCTGGCATGCTGTTCTTCAAACCATGTATCTGATGTATCTGTGCAAAGAGACGTATCTGTGGACCCTCTTGGGTCCCCAGGAGGTGGGGAACAGAGTGCGTGGCTATTGTCTCGTGAGGCAAAGGAGAACTTAGTTGAAAAACAAAAGAGCCAGGGGTGCCCGAGTGGCTCGGTTGGTTAAGCGCCCTACTTTTGATTTCGGTTCAGGTCATGATCTCACGGTTGGTGAGATCGAGCCCCGCATCAGGCTCTGTGCTGACAGCACGGAGCCTTCTTGGGATTCTCTCTCTCTCCCTTTCTCCCTCTGTCCCTCCCCCACTCTCGCTTGCTCTGTCTCTCTTTCAAAAATAAATAAACATTTAAAATTAAAAAAAATTTTTTTTAATGTTAATTTCTGAGACAGAGAGAGACAGAGCACGAGTCGGGGAGGGTCAGAGAGAGAGGGAGACACAGAATCCGAAGCAGGCGCCAGGCTCTTGAGCTGTCAGCACAGAGCCCAACGTGGGGCTCGAACTCACAAACCGTGAGATCATGACCTGAGCCCAAGGCGGTCGCTCAACCGACTGAGCCACCCAGGTGCCCCTAAAAAAATTTTTTTTAAAGAACATATCTTCTCATATCCATAAAATAAAATCAAGTCTATTCAGTTGCCTTAAAAACTACTCCTTGCCTTTCTTCTAAGGCAACGTAAACCACTTTTTGCCCCCAAACAAAATTAAAAAAATAATAACATAAGCTCATTTATCTTAGAACTGGCTTTGCAGGCAATGTTGGCAGGTCTATCTGTTTGAAAAGAGACCTTGAAACCCTAGTGCCTTCTTTAAAGCTTAGGTCTTGAGGCCGACCCGCAGGGAGATGATAGGTGAGATTCGGATGGAGCATCAACGTTTTTCTTGCTCTCGCCGCAAAAGGATCATGAAACGTGAACATAGAGACTTGGCCTGTGACTTCTGAGAAACATCACTCTCTGTCCAGCAGCTGCAAAGTGAGTGACTTTCTGTGGTCCTCCGGGTCACTTAGGAAAGATTCTGGAATCTCCACAAAAACATGCTGATTTTCCAGTTTCTGGTCTTGAAGAGAGAATCTAATACAGTTCTGCAGATCTCTTTTCTCTCCCCCCCCTCCCTCCACCCCTTTCTTGCCCCAGAGAACAGTGGGTCACTAAATCCCCCTCATTAGCATAAAGATAGCAATTTGACATCAGCTGGCTGTTGTGTAGGAACAGATGTGTTTCCGACCTATGGATGTTTTCCTTCTTTTGGAAGAGAGGAAGCCCCAATTGGGAGGAGCAGGAGTCCTGCCGTACCTGGGGTCCACTTTTACAGGGTTTTAATTTCTTTTTTTCTCTTCAGCCGCCTAATGAATAAAGTTGACCTCTGTTACTCCCCGGTTTCTGTTTGTGAATTCGCCCACTTGTTACAATTCGTTTGCAGCCCCCAGATTAACACCTGCGGTGCTTTGGTGGCCATTTTTGGACATGCTCAGAGCAACAAGATACTTCAGTCACCCTGGACGTGTGTTCCGAGTTGAAGTCAAACAAAGTGGTGCTTTGCCTCCTTGTTTTACCTCTCAGATTGTCAAGAAGTGTCCTTTTCGTGGTCTGTAGGATGCCATGTTTTTTAATATTCTTTGTGTTTCTTTAGTGCCCCCCCCCCCCAAGATACTGCCAAAGTGCTGCCTTGTGTTTCTAAGTAAAGGAAGACTGTGATGTTCCCCGTGGAGAAAATACGTGTGTTAGATAAGCCTTGTTCAGGCAAGAGTTACAGTGCGGTTGGCTGTGAGCTCGAGGTTAATGCATCAGTAGTCTCTATTAAATAAGGAGGTTTTAAACAGAAACACATAGAAAAACAAGATTTTGTATTAATTTGTTGACAGCAGTGTCACCAGAGGCTCATGGGAAGCTAACCCTACATTTCCTCTGAGATTCATCGGTTCGGTATTCACTAATTCAGCATTCCCGGGACTTTATGGACCGTAACGACCTCGGATAATGAGCACAGACTATAGAGGTGTGGAGAGCCCACCCTGTTCAAGAGCCCTGAAGTGAAATAGAATGTATCCTGTTCTCAAGAAGTGTGTTTAAAGGCAGTAGTAACCATTTTGAGCATTACTCCAAGCACCTGAATACAGTACCTGCCTTAACTTATCTCGGTGATAACGTTAAGTTGGGCATTAAACTATTTATAGGAACAAAGACTCAAGTTGGCACAGCTACTAATGGAATAGCTGGGATTTGGACCTGATTCGATTCATGGGCTCTCCCAATTCATTGTCCCATGCTCTTCTGTCTAGCTAGCCAAGGAAAAGGCCACTCACCTGCTGTCACTCTTGGACCTAGAAAAAGAAGGGACCAAAATGGGTATTTCTGGTTGGTTTTCGCAAAAAACACCCCCAAGTTCGTCCTCATTTCTCTCTCCGGGCTGCTTTGGGATACCGGTAAAGCTGTTCTGAGAGAAGCTTTTCTAGAATTTACCATCCTTCATTTGTCCCTTTTCTTCTGATTGGTTGCAGTACATATAAGACAAGAATTTTAAACAAGAAAAGAACTTTATACTCTAGTCTGTGATCCTTGATCATAGTAAATAGCATTTAATGTTTTTTGTTCGTTTGTTTTGGTTATTGCTGTCTCATCTGATCAATTTACAGGCCACACCTAAAGCATTAGGGAGTTGTTTTTATGAAAGTAACATCTGTTTATTGAGATACAGATTCTTCCTATTATTTATTATTTTGAATTAACCGATTTGCAATGGATGTCACCAACCTCAAAGGACAGATACAGGGGGATTTCCTGTGGACTTAATAAAAAGTTTAGTAGTTTTTCAGATTATGACTTATTTTTTTTTCTTGTTCTTACTGTTGTCGTCTTTCCTTGAAAAGTCCGGGGACTCTCTTTAAAGTAGGGTCTGTGTTTCAGACCTTTCCCCTCCAAACAGGACTTAGGACAGTGACAACGTTTCAATGTTCCTCAAAGGTTGCTGTCAGGACAGAGTGGAATCATTTATAAAAATCACCTTCAGTGGATACTAGAGCTGGACTTCTTAAATATTTGTTCCTTTTCTATTCCCCTTAGTTAAAAAAAAAATGTTTATTTATTTTGAGAGAGAGCGTGCGAGCACAGGGGAAGGGCAGAGAGACCTTAGTCAGCAGTTTATTTCTCTTTAGCATTTATAAAGTCATTTACAAGGCTAGTGTATAAATCAGAAAGCCTAACTTGTACAGCTGTTAACCACACATAATAACTTTGTACGTGTAGATTTCTCTATAGTTTACAGAGCCCCCTTCTCACTCTCAGACATATTTCATTCAATTTAATCCTTACAGCATCCCTGAGAAAAGGACAGAACAGATGCCATTGTCTTTTTTAAGGTAAGATGGTGAGGCCGGGGTCTACAGAGGATGAGGTTATTCGGGATAAGATCGAAGATGTCACTGAAAATAACGTGATAGAATTCTTCCATTCTCAAGAATTCTTCCATTTTCGTTATGAGTCCAAGTACATATGTCACCAAATTGTTTACCGGGTGCAGATGCTTCTTGGAAATCACCAGAACCGGACTGCAGAATGCTACTGTTCGATGTTCTTATCTTGCACTGCCCAGATGTTCCACATTTCACACTTTTATCGGAGGATGCCAGAGAAAATGGTTGCTTTTTTCCATCTTGGGTATCCTTTCTCCGGATACTGGAGAATTTCTTAACCCTCTTCTAAACTCTGAACATCCAGATCCCTTTTCTTTGTGGGTCTCTCCTTCACTTTCCTTCTCAATCTTTTTTTAACGCTTATGTAGTTTCTGAGAGAGAGAGAGACAGAGTGTGAGCAGGGGAGGGGCAGAGAGAGAGGGAGACACAGAATCCGAAGCAGGCTCCAGGCCCCGAGCTGTCGGCACGGAGCCCGACGCGGGGCTCGAACCCACAAACCGGGAGATCATGACCTGAGCCGAAGTCGGATCCTCAAGCGACTGAGCCACCCGGGCGCCCCATACTTTTCCACGTTCCTTCTGACACCTCAGGCTTTGGGTTCTCCTGGAAAGCTCAATTTGCCCATCTCATGGTCTCCATTTCTTTGGTCCCAGGTGTTCAGCTTCCTTCTTCTGGAACTTACTTCTGGCCCCTGACAGCCTGAGGACCATTCATTGGCCCGCTTGAAATCTGAACTTCCCAGGGGCCCATTCCTGGTCTCCCCTGGTCCCTCTGCTGACTAGGAGAGCCTACCCATGGCCTTCTCCCTGTTCCGTGACAACCAGGTCTTTTGTAAATGAACGCGTGTGCAGGGATCACTCGTGAGTGCAAGCGAGAGCCCTCTGCCTGCGTCTGCGGGAGACCACGTTCCCTACCCCGGGCTTCACAGTGGTGGCCGGAGAAGTCACTCACTGGTGAACTGTGTCCATGGCGTCTCCACTTGGGCGGGGGCCGTTTCAGCTGGTCTGGCTCCCTGTGCTTGCAAAGAGGCTTGATTCGGAACTCTTAATTACAGCCGCTCATTCAGGCCTGGCCTTCTGATCATTCGTCTTTTAAGTGTTCAGCTTCTGAATCCCATTTGGTTCCCTATCCCCCCTCCTGGCCCTCCCCACCTCCCCTTGATGTGGCCAGAATAGTTAACTCAGACAATTAGTAAATGCTGAATCATTGAGTCAGTGAATAGAGCAAGGGTCTGTGTGAGATATACAACTTCCTGAGTGGGTTTAATGGAAGTCTAAAGAGATTTTTCACAGATTCATGGGTTTTCAAAGGAGAAATTTGCATATTAATAAGAAGCTGTTCAGACTGATTCGCTTAATGTGTTTGGAGTAAGTATAATTAAATGTCAAGGGAGATAGATCATGAAGTAATGAAGCTGAAGCCAATTTATCAAAAATAAGGTCTAGGGAGAGACATTTCAAATAATAAACAGTTCTCTAACCTTCCTTTTTAAGGTGATTTGCTTAGTCTGGGCCAAGATTTACATGTTTTCTGAGGCTCGTGCAAACAAAGATTCTGGGAACGGGGTGGGGGCTGGGGAAGGAGAATGGACATTTTTCCTATTCAAGTTCATAACATTCAAGGAGGTCTTTCCCGTCCGAAACACTTTTAAAAGGGACAAAACCTGTTTAGTTTTGCTCTCTCAGATATTGAGATGTGGTTAGGATCAGCACCCCCCCGCCCCCATTCTACCCCCATGCACACAGCTGCCATTTGCAAAATCCTGCTCCTAGGACCAGAAACGACATTGGTGGAGGGTGGCTGGTCATTCGGGAATCGCGCCTATAGCAAAAACTGATGGAGCGTTGAAAACCAACGCTGGGTTCTGGGTTTTGAATCCTGAGCTATTTACTCACGAGCTACTTACTAAGGAGCTGGCCATTCCTTGAACAAACTCAACCCAAGCTTTGCTTTGAATTCACTTAGGAAAGAAGTCATGATGCAGTTACACAGGCATCTTTGTATGCTTTACTCCCTAAGTGTTTGATTGAATTAATCAAGACATTCAGGCTCGTGCAGTAGACGGACGGAGTCTGTTGAACTCTGCACGACACTAAAGTGACCTCAGGAGAAGTTGCTTAACAGGGTCAAATGGAAATAAATACTAGTGTTTGATGCTGTTTCTCAGAGTGGGGAAGCCAGGGGATTCATTCCTGGGCAGACTGGGGTGAGCAGGACCCTCACTGAGGTCTCCAGGAAAGAGAGAGGAGGATTGGAGTCAATGCTGTAAAACCACTGTGTGGAAGGAAGAGAGGAAATGCCTCCCTCCTACCCTCTTGTTACACTGACAACATGGAAAGCCACGTTTCAAAACAGAGATAGGAAAATAAATAAATAAATAAATAAATAAATAATAAAAAGAAAAACAGAGATAGGGACGCCTGGGTGGCTCAGTGGGTTAAGCGTCCGACTTCGGCTCAGGTCGTGATCTCACAGTTCATGGATTCAAGCGTAGTGTCGGGCTCCATGCTGACAGCTCGGAGCCTGGAGCCTGCTTCGAATTCTGTGTCTGCCTCTCTCTGCCCCTCCCCCGCTGTGCACTCGCTCTCTCTCTCTCTCTCTCTCTCAAAAATAAATAAACATGAAATAAAATAAAACCTCAGAGATTACAAAGTGTTTCCGCTTGTGATGACTGTGGGTTGTACTGACTGGGGCCAGTGGGAGCGTTAGGAAGATGCCCTGATTCAGGGATCTAAGCTTTTTGAAGGATCGTTTAATTTTGGATGGTGACAGATTCCCCCATGTTCCACAGAGTGAACTGAGGATCTATTTTGTCCTACATCTGAACAGATCGTGACACACGGTGTTTTTTAAAAGTTAGTTAATGTGACCCACTGCCTTTGGACTCTGCCCATCATGGGTTTAAGTCCCAACACCCTTTGTGATCCCTTGGGTGACTTTGGACAAGTCACTTAGCCTCTGGAAAAGTAGAAATCATAATGTCTGCCTTGTTTGGCTTTGGTCAGGAGTAGAGATGTGTATGTGAACTACCTTACTGTGATCATTGTGGTTGTATCCTTTCTCCCATGACCCCATGAAGCCACCATTTTTGGACCCATCCTTTGTGAGCATCCTTCACACTTTGAGTGACTAAACTTTGAGTGCCTAGTCCAATGACTAGAGACATTGGACCCTCTACTCTCTACTTATTTTCAAAGTTAAAATAAAAATAGTAGTGTAGGTGGAATTGTGTATATGCAACCAAGAGAATTCCTTGGGAACTTTGTTTTCTATCTCTTCGGAGATTAAAAGAAAAGCATTTCTTTCCTGGCGATCTAGCCTCTCATCATGTCTCTTTTCCCAATGACTGATGTATGTTCCTCTGCGTGTGTGTGTATGTGTGTGTGTAGATGGATAGAGTACAGTTGTGGTTTTAAATGTTTGTGCCACTGGGACTCAGTCTTAAAATTAAGAACAAAAACAAACACCGTGTTGCCAACTCTTACTATACAATACTTATAATTACTTATAATACAATTACTTACTTATAATGCAATACGTGCTAGTTGATTGAGGGAGGGGTGTGTCAGGAACCCACCGGCTTACCCTCTCCCTTGGTCAGGTCTCCCTAAACCCTTTCCAGGGGACCTCTAGGGCTGTATTCAGCCTGGTTTGAATGCATAACTCACCGGCTCACATTTTCTCTAGCATGTGTTGGTCATATTTGTCATCATGGTCTTAGTAATGTGCAATTTTTATCACATCACTGCAACTTGAAACGAACACGAGAGTATCGCGCTGCCGTCATAAATGTTCCTTCATTTCGCACAACGGGAAATTCTTTCCGTAGATGGTTGTTCGGCGACTCAGCAAAACGTAGGCCTGGAACTTCTCATTCATACCTTCCAAGTGTGCTTCCCGGCTGTTAAGTGTTTCTTTTTCGACCACAGGAACAGTACGTCGAATATTCCCCAGTCCCGCCATTCACTGGACCTTCCACGTCATGACCAGTTGGAAGGACCGTCCTCGTATCTAGCTGGAGACAAATCTCTTTAACTTCATCCTTGAGTCCAGAGGCAGCAAGTTCAAGAAAATAAGTTCAGTTCTGGAGCACCTGGGTGGCTCAGTCAGTTAAGTGTCTGACTCTTGATTTCAGCTCAGGTCATGATCCCACGGTTCATGAGTTCAAGCCCCACATCAGGCTCTGAGCTGACAGTGTGGGGCCTGCTTGGGATTCTCTCTCTCTCCTTCTCTGACTGCCCCTCTCCAATTCGTGCTGTCTCCCCGCTCTCTCTCTCAAAATAAACAAATAAACTTTAAGAAAAAGAATAAGTTCAGCTCTTTTATTTACTGCTAGCCCATTTTGATATGAAATGCTTTTGAAATCCTCAAAGTCATCTGGCAAAATGTATTCCTTATAATGTTACTTCTATAGTGTTTTATGGTATCATGAAGGAAGGAGGATTTATGGTCAAATATGAATGGGAAATGAATTCTTTCTGGGGTAGATTTTTTTGATAGTGGACTTTTAATAGTCGTATGTGTAAGGTTCGCTGTGACCAACCAAATGGGATTTGTCGTCGACACTGTTTTCCAAGGACAGTGACGGCGCACAAGCATTTGTCATGAACATCTGTCGGGACGGTGTGTTCCTTGGAACACAGTTTGGGAAAGGCTACCTTTTTTTTTTTAATAAAGCAAAAATTGTGATTGATAAAATGAAAACTTCGTGAGGATAGACGAACTTCGTTGTTAGACTTTGATTGTGGCCTTTGGGAGGTTAACTGAGGACCCATATGGGCAGGTCCTTTTTTTCTCCTGAATAAGTAGACCGACAGGAATGTTGACTGTCAGTTTCGTTCCTGAAAAGATGGGCCTAGAGTCTGAATTTTACATGATAGGTTGGTGTTATTATGATATGATAGATTTTTTTTTGTACCATGGGACAAGCAGTTTATTTTCTCCCTAACAAATAACAGGTGCTGTTGGTTCAAGGAAACCACCTACATAGAGATAAAATATCTTTCTCTAGGGCTGTCAAAAGTACTATGCTATGGAATTTTCCATATTTTATCGCTTTGGGTGCCTCGTTATTCTCCCAGGGTTACCATTTCCCTATATCAGAGTCTACAGACCAATAGGACTGTGTATATATATAAGGCATTTGTGACAGCTGTATATCTTGGACCCCATATTTTCCAGCTTTATCTCCCTGCCCGCCCCCACCACTGCATATACTTCATTCCCAGGCACTATCCATTGTCCCACATCCACAGCTATTACGTCCTTGTTCCTTTGCGCGCGTGTCCATCCCCGTGATTGCGATGCCTGTTTTCTTTATTCTGTCCATCCAACCCCCACTCGTTCTTTTTATTTTCAACAAATTAAAAAAAAAATTTTAATGTTTATTATTTTTGGAGAGAGACACAGAAGGGGGAGGGGCAGAGAGAGAGGAAGACGCAGAGCTGGACGTGGGGCTCCAGCTCACAGACCGTGAGATCATGACCGGAGTTGGATGCTTAACCGACCGAGCCACCCAGGCATCCCCCCTCCACCAACTCATTCTTCAAAGATACATTCACATGCCACTCTCTTCATGACTTGGCTGGCCCCAGTGTGGTTCCGGTGGCCAGACTTCCTTTCCGGGGCTGTAGGCCACTTCGTTTGTAATTCATGCTTTGTCACCGTTTGAACTCTCCAGAAAGCAGATCCTTAGAAGGGGTTAGGAGTATAAATGAGGTCTTGGAGGTAGCCACCTGCACAGGAACAGGGAAGTAAGCTGGATTGGACAGAGCCAACGTAGAGTAAAGATTGCTCATCGAAGAAGGTCCCAATTCCCGCAGACGGGGCTCAGCTCCTGTGCCGCTGAGATTGACCCCATGGAAGGACTCCCAACAGCTGGAAGCTGTCAGCTGATGGCACTTCCCACAGCTGGGCTACGATACGAGTCCTTTTCGTGAAGAAGGATCAGAGTAGCTCATCTCGTGTCTTCTCTCTTTTTGCTGCCTCTCGGACTTTTTATTCCATGACCCACGTACCCAGCGTGTGAGAACTCGAAGGGGCTTTCGTTATCATGCAGGTGAGCCTCCACGTTTTACAGACAAGGACACGGCACCATTTTTCACCCGCACTGGATTATGACTTCCTTCCTTGTATGATCCATACTGACTTGAGTCCCAAATCAGAATCTAGTAGGTCAGTCTAGCTGTTTTCATTCCAATGACATCTGTGTATCCATTTATCTGTACCCAGCAAGCACTCTCTTCCTGGGGGCCAAAAGATACTGTATCCATCCTGTTGATGGATTTTGGGTAGAAAATGAGGCAAATATTAGTGATATCTATAATAGGCTATAATAGTTCAATGACACATCAAAAAAACCCAGCCCTGACACTTTAAATAGTAGGCTTTTATGACTTGCAGTCCCCAAACAATTATGGATAATGAAGGGACCTGGAACCCAACAACAGCAGATCAGCTGCGGCCATAGTTGGGAATTGGAACAGATTTTTGTTTGTAGAAGGAGGAAAATCAATAAGCAGAAGGGGTCTGAATCACAGCAGAGTGTCTGTTTTCCTTTCTGTTTATCCATCGCTCTTTCTAGAAACCGTAGTGGCTCCAAGGCTGTCTTAGATGCACTTTTCAAAGCTCTGCTGTCTTTTCACTGGCTCTTGGTGCTCTTTGAGGGCGTGGTGGTGGGGAAGGGGGGGGCTCCACTCTCCCACAGGGGTCTGCCCCCCTCTACTGGTGACCAGTAATGCCTTAATTACCCAACCCAAAGCAGGTGATGTCTGTCTTCTTGGTCCTGAGGGCTCTTGATGGCTCAACTCCCTAAAAGGGAACACTTTCCACATCAATAATTAAACAGAGCAATTAGGGGAATTTAAAAAGTATAATTAGACAGAATCAACTCTGGGTCCCTTGAGCATTCTGTCTTTTTCTTTGTCATGCCCCATTCCCTCCCTCCCCTTCCCCTAAAGTGTCATTTTGTGGACATAGGACGCCTCTATTCTGTCTGTGTCTTTAAAGCCCAGGCAGAAGAGGGGGGAAAAAAAATCAATTGAAAGGATAAACATGAGGAGCGGAAGCTTGAGTGCAGACGCAGACTGCCGGGTTCCAGTTGTTGGGATTTGGTATTTTCTCCTGGCCGGCCGTAGCTCTTGGGGCTAAGGCGTGGAAAGGGGGCAGGGTGTTTCAGGCTGGCACATCCAGATGTGCAGGAAGTCTCTGGAAATGGGGCTCCTTATCCCCAGAATAGTGACGCGCTTGTCTCAATGGGGCCGCATTTACTACAGAAATTCCCTCAGGGGGCGCCTGGGTGGCTCAGTGGGTTAAGCATCCGACTTTGGCTCAGGTCATGATCTCATGGTTCGGAAGTTCGAGCCCCGTGTCAGGCTCTGTGCTGACAGCTCAGAGCCTGGAGCCTGCTTCCGATTCTGTGTCTCCCTCTCTCTCTGCTCCTCTCTCTCTCTCTCTCTCAAAAATAAACATTAAAAAAAAATCACAGGCCAAACCAGAGAATATGGTAGAATGGTGGTAATATGCTAATATGAATGCAAGTTTCCCCTTCTCCCAAATCCCCGATGAAATGGCCAAAGAAATAATAGTAATGAGGAACAAACAGTATCCGTAATGAAACAAAAGCAAGGCGCCATCAATCTACCAAAAAACTCGTAAACCCCTCTAAGATACAACGCAGGGGAATTTGGATTAGGGAAAGGGCAGGCAGGCCAGGAGCCAGGGAAGAGAACAGAAGGACCCACTTGGAAGCCTGTACCCTCAGATACTGGGACCTTGGGGAGAGTAGGCTGTAGTGCAGTGACCCAAGGGCAGACACAGGTGTACCCTGGGGAGACCCCAAGGGCCAAGGTTGATGGGGCAGCGTTCACACCTGCAGACAACTAGGTGGGTCCTGCCGCCCTGATCCCGCCCCCTCCAGCGGCAGATGGGGGCTCAGCACAGCTCATGCCTGGTGTCCCTTCCCTGGACCCGGCAGCTCCTGTGCTCACACCCCTCCTTCTCCATATATATATGTGACTTAAAAAAAACTTTTTTTTTTTAGGGGCGCCTGGGTGGCGCAGTCGGTTAAGCGTCCGACTTCGGCTCAGGTCACGATCTCGCGGTATGTGAGTTCGAGCCCCGCGTCAGGCTCTGGGCTGATGGCTCGGAGCCTGGAGCCTGTTTCCGATTCTGTGTCTCCCTCTCTCTCTGCCCCTCCCCCGTTCATGCTCTGTCTCTCTCTGTCCCAAAAATAAATTAAAAAAAAAAAAAATTTTTTTTTTAACGTTTATCTTTGAGAATCAGAGACAGAGCGTGAGCAAGGGAGGAACAGAGAAGAGAGGGAGACACAGAATTCGAAGCAGGTTCCAGGCTCTGAGCTGACAGCACAGAGCCCGATGCGGGGCTCGAACCCACGGACCGTGAGATCATGACCTGAGCCGAAGTCGGATGCTCAACCCCCATTTGACTTTTAATTAGACCAAGTAAAGCCCAGATAATAAGGTAACATTTCTCTTTTCCCTTCCTCTGGCCCTGACAGATTTCAGCAGGAACTCAGAAAAACAAAAGCCATCCCTGCCCTAACTGTGAACAAATATGGATTCACCTCTGGCACCCTGTAAGGGCAACAGCAAGGGCACGTGATCAAACATAAGGCTTAGTCCTTTCAGAGAATATCACCGACTGGAAGAATCCCCCAGGATCTAGAGTTTCAGTGTGAAATAAGAGAAAACTTGGAAAAATCTCTCATTCATTTCCCAGCAAGATTTAAGTTTTCAGTTCAAAAGGCTAACCAAATACCATGCAGAAGTAATGAACACGGCCCTCCATGTATCCTGATTCCACAAGGAAAAGTTTCTCAAAGGATGAAGGGGGAAAAACAAAAAATCTTAATCATCTAGATGACAAGCACAGGTTCCCCTAAAAGAAGAAAAATGATGTTTCCCTGAGACGTCTTTCTCAAAATATCGTCTTTCAAAAAGCAGTAGCCTGATACTACAGACTTTCGAGGGAGAAAAAGACATGGTTAATGTAAAGACAGTTTACGATAAAAACGAGTTAACTGGATGGAGTTCTATAGTAGAAAAGGGAATTAGCAGGGGCGCCTGGGTGGCTCAGTCGGTTAAGCATCTCACTACAGCTCAGGTCATGATCTCATGGTTCGTGAGTTCGAGCCCCATGTCGGGCTCTGAGCTGACAGCTCAGAGCCTGGAGCCTGCTTGGGATTCTGTGTGTCCCTCTCTCTCTGCCCCTCCCCTGCTCAATCTCGCTCTGTTTCTCAAACATGAGTCAACGTTAACAATTTTAAAAAGAAAAGGGAGTTAGTAATCTGTGATTACTCTTGTTTTCAAGAGACTTAAAAAAACAATATGGAGTAGTGTTTACAAATAGAAGAAGGGCCAAAGCTGACTTAGGTGTGTGGGCATGTGCATGCCCACACACACGTGGACACACATACGCATGTGCACACACATACACACACACTCAAAGGAAAAAAAGAAAGGAAATTAAGCTAGCTGGCATGACAGAATTGGCATCAATATAAAATTCAAGATCAAACACTTAAAATGAGATCTACTGTTAATAATCAAGATGGGGCGCCCGGGTGGCTCAGTCTGTTAAGCGTCGGACTTCAGCCCAGGTCATGATCTCATGGTCTGTGAGTTCGAGCCCCGTGTCAGGCTCTGTGCTGACAGCTCAGAGCCTGGAGCCGGCTTCAGATTCCGTGTCTCCCTCTCTCTCTCCCCTCCCCCACTCGTGCTCTCCCTCTCTCTCTCTCTCTCTCAAAAATAAAGGTTAAAAAAATTTTTAAAACAATAATCAAGAGTACAACCTGTAGCTTAATTTTCGTGAACCTTTATGTACCAGATGGCTTAACCATGTAGCACCAAGGTATATGAAAGCTGTTAGAAATGCGAATACATTTTACGTTTTGTGGGGTTTTTTTTTTTTTACTTTTTATTTTGAAATAATTATAGATTTGCAGGATTGCAAATAAGTGGACAGAAAGTTCCTGTGTACCCTTCACCTACTTCCCTCAATAGAAACATCTTGTGTCACTATAGTACAATATCCTAACCAGGAAATTAGCACTGATATAATTCACAGAACAAGCAGAAATTGCTTAAAATATCACAATAGCAGTAAAACATTCCAACACATCCATTTGAATCTATGCCAGAGCAGTTGGGAAAGTATGAATAAAAAACATGGGAGTCTCCAAAATGCACTTAAAAAAATAAGTATCAGAAGGCTACCTAATCCTACAAACAGAAAACAGGTGGCCTTTTCAAAAGTCTGTGAAACATTTACAGAAATGTTTATATACTTGGCCATAAAAAGCATAGTAAGTTCCCTGAAAGTTTAAATAATATGAAACTCACACTTTGACCACAAGTAAAAAATAATAATAACAAGGACAAATGAAAGTAATGACAAGATTAAAACCTCTTTTCTTTAAATCCTTGAATTCAAGAGGAAATCAAATCTTTGGTTACAGGTCAGTTAGAGAAAAGCCAGATGATCAACTAAATAGCTGTCATGCCTCTGTAGTCAGTGACGTAAGTGGAATGAATTCACGTTTATATATTTAATATCACTCTAGAAAAGAATGGAAATGAGCCGAGTCAATGTTGAAATCCAAAAACTAAGAAAGAAGCAAAATAGAGTAAAACGATGAGAATAGCTGTGGCCAGAAATATCGAAGACCACGGAAAACACACACTATATAACTTTAAGGTAATGAATTTGAAACAGACTAGAAATACGTTCTCTATCAAAAAGGTACCCATCACCAAAACTGTCTGCAGAAAGCAGAGAGGACATCAGCTGTTGAAAGAGAATCCAAATTAAATTGAAAACGACTAAAGAAGAGCAGGCAAAACTAAGGGAGAGAAAACTGTTAGGAGTTTCTCCCTATAAAACTAACCCACATCTCTTATCTGAAGCCTAAGAGACCCTGCCCCACCACGGGGGCAGGAGAGGAGCGAGAGAGAGAGAATCCCAAGGAGGCTCCACACTGTCAGCTCAGAGCCCAGTGTGGGGCTTGAACCCATGAACCATGAGATCATGACCTAAACCAAAACCAAGAGTCGGATGCTTGATGGTCGAGCCACCCAGGCTCCCCCAGGACCACTTTTTTTTTTTTCTCAACGTTTTTTATTTATTTTTGGGACAGAGAGAGACAGAGCATGAACGGGGGAGGGGCAGAGAGAGAGAGGGAGACACAGAATCGGAAACAGGCTCCAGGCTCCGAGCCATCAGCCCAGAGCCTGATGCGGGGCTCGAACTCACAGACCTCGAGATCGTGACCTGGCTGAAGTCGGACGCTTAACCGACTGCGCCACCCAGGCGCCCCGCCCAGGACCACTTTTTAAAGATCCACCCACTGGTTTTGTTCCCCACCAACACCACCCTCTTCCTTTGCTGTCTTTTCTTTCTGATTTTACCCCAAGTCCAGGCTTTGTCGTTACCAATTGTTAAATCGTTTGTCTCAAGGAGCCCATCCTTTTCCTTCTCAAGAAAATAACGGGACTGGCCTCATTCTTGGCCTTTTTCTTATTATTTCACCCGCTTTCTATACAACTACATGACCAGATCTTGAAATCACTTTTTTTTCCCCCAGAAAGGATCGCACGCAAGAAGAGAATGGACAAAACTTGGCTTGATCTTTTTGCTTGATCCCAGAGTCTTACATGCTGGACCCTTGAGATCGAGTTCCTCCGCTGTCCTTTATGAACTTCCTGGCTGGTATAACTTCTCCCTTTTGATATTCCTTCCGCCTCTGATTCCTATCTTCCCCCATTTATTTCATTTCCAAACACTCAGCATTTATAGCTCATTCCAGATACCCATTTCAGCTTAAAAACTCGCTCTACCAATACCTACAAAATCGCACTTCAGTGTTTCGTGGTAATATGGCACAAACCAGGAGCGTCCTCTTCTGAACTCACTTTGTGTATGTGTGTGTGTGTGTGTGTGTGTGTGTGTGTGTGTACATGAGTGGCCTATGAAACTTGAAATAGCTTTGGTGTTGTTAAACATTATTTGACCATTATATTCGTGTTCTAGTTTTTATGGATTTGTGTCGGATGGCCTTAACTGAGCAAATACCATTTCGTGTACGACTCCAGTATTCACCAACGAACTCTGTGTGATCTGTCCACAAAGTGAGATGTTCACAGACATTATTTAATAGATTTTATCCTGAAATAGACGATAAATCCTCACATGGCAAGATCTGGCTTCACACATTGTCCTTCAGCACAGAGTAAAGACTCGCTAATTTGCTAGATGACCCGTGATGTTCCGTTTTGGTAGTTTTGTGTATCTACGGTACAGATATATTACCATAATTGCCTTAACTTGATAGAAGACAAAATTTCATTAGTTTTGGTAGAAAACTATATTAAATTAAAAACAACCCCAAAAAGCATGCCATAAATCACTGAGAAAAAAATTAGACGTTTCTAAGTGGGAAATTCAGCAGTAACACAGATAAATACTTTTTTGAAAGTTGATGTACTCTATCGGTATTATTCATACTTTTAAAATTCACATTATTTATATGCATAATCATACAAGTAAACAAGTGTGAAATAAATGTTCATGAAAGAATACTTTCCCTTAGTTCATTCTGATAATTTCTATCCTATCTTATTTTATTCAATTCTTTTTAAAAATTTTCTTAATGTTTATTTTAGAGAGAAAGAAGGAGAGAACGAGCGGGAGAGGGGCAGAGAGGGAGAGAGAGAGAGAGAGAGAATCCCAAGCAGGCTCTGCATTGTCAGCACAGAGCCCGATGTGGGGCTCGAACTCATGAACTGCGAGGTTGTGACCTGAGCGTAAGTCTGACGCTCAACTGGCTGAGCCACCCAGGCACCCCTATTTTATTCTATTTTTTTAATGTAGGTGACAATCTTGTAAAGCACTGACTCTGACTAAGGGGTGATTTTGCTTCCCAGGTGACATTGGGCCATGTCTGGAGACACGTGTGGTTGTTGTCATGCTCTGGGGGCGGGGGGGGAGCGTGTTACTGGCATCTGGTGGGTGGGGATCAGGGACGCTGCTCAAACCCCACGTTCCACGGGACAGCTCCACAACAAAGAATTATCCATCCCAAAGTGTCAGTAGCGTTGAGGTTGAGAAACCCTGATCGAAAACCCACCAATCTAGAAACACCTCTATGCTCGCGTTTCCAAGAGAGGGGGAACGTTGCCTATAATAATAATATGCCAGGGGTCTTTCCAGAGGGATAATAACAACTTTTGTCTTCATGGGGACCCCACAAAGCAGACCCGTTTTGCCTTATTCAAGCGCCCGGTGTATGCTCTTCTTTGAGTTTACGTCAACTTGTGAGACTTAGGTCTTCAAAGTACGGGGCACTTTGAGGTTAAAACGTTAATGAGTGTGTCTCCAAGTGTCCATGAAAGCTGATTCAGCGCTCAGGGCAATTAGCAGTGTTGGGTCAGAACTAATGAGCTCTGGGTGGAGTGGTTGGTATTTGAGCTTAGTGGGGCATGAACACCCAGCAGCGGTCCACTTTTTCCTGACCTGCTTGCGCCTCTGTTTCTTCAAAACCCAGTAGTGAGAAAATTGCTGACATGGCAGTTTACTCCCCATCAGGCTAATTACTTCTTTTCCCAAGATCAAGACTAGAGTTTGGAAAGGGCTGGAGACATCTGTAAGCAGAGAACATCCTGACTTCTGGGGCAGGGACGCTGAGGCGGTTTTGTACCCTTCGGAAGAAATGGGCGTTTAGCAAAGAATCAGAAGGCGAGACGCCACGCAAGGCGGGGGGACTTTTAACGTGATCTGGAGAACAACATGGCCAAGAAGCAGGTTGTGGGTACAACTCAGTAATGTGGGTTTGGGGACTGTGCCACCACAGACAGCTGCTGCTGGGGAGGAGGAAGGGACGGCAGTGGCCCTGGGGACATTCATCAGAGCTCGCGTGAGCCACTGAGAATCTGGGAGGAAGCATATGAAGTTGCTTTTATTTAAAAGGGTTGAGGGGCTACCCGGGTGGCTCAGTCGGTTGAGCATCCAACTTCAACCTAAGTCATGATCTTGCTGTTCAGGAGTTCGAGCCCCACGTCGGGCTCTGTGCTGATGGCTCCGAGCCTGGAGTCTACTTCAGAGTCTTGTGTCTTCCTCTCTCTCTGCCCCTTCCCCACTCATGCTCTGCCTCTGTCTCTCTCTCTCAAAAATAAATAAACATTAAAAAAACTTTTTTAGACTAGAAAATAAAAGGTTTGAGGCTGTCTCTGCAAGCTCTCAGCAAACTCAACATGTAGGGATGTTATTCTAGTTTTTCTGGGAATAAGCGATTTATCTGAGTGGAAATATTTTGCACATTCTTTCGAATTTTTAGCTCTACAGATCGCTATGGGTTGCTTCTACAGACATGCACTGGTTGGGGAATGTTGGAGAGGCTGTTCTGACATGGAGGGCAGGGTCTTAGATTTTTGTCCCTATTTGATTCGGATGATGTTGGACAAATTATTTTATGTCTCTTAGGTAGGCACTTGTAAATAAACATTTATATTTACATTTAAATGTAAGTGTATGGTTGGTCTGGTATGATTCATAAAGGTGTGTTTCCCCTTGACTGTACTATGGATTTAAGAGGACTGGGTAATCGTGGAACTTCCCTGACTCTAGCCGATCTTTTCTATCTCCCCAAGTGGACATTTGGAAAGTAAAGCATACCAGAAAGGGACATTAATAACGAGTCAAGGAGCGCCTGGGTGGCTCAGTCGGTTGAGCCTCCCACTCTTGATTTTGGCTCAGGTCATGATCCCAAGGATCCTGGGACTGAGCCCCATGTCGGGCTCCATGCTAAGTGTGGAGCCTGCTTGGGATTCTCCCCCTTCCCCCTGCTCTCTCTCTCTCTCTCTCTCTCTCTGCCCCTCCCCCCTCCCCCCACTCGTACTTCCTAATAATAATAATAAAGTGAAAATCTTTTGGTTATAAGAGATAGGGAGAGGGTCCATAGCAATAGCTCATCAGTTCATTATTGATCCTTTGCCAGACGTCTCACTATTTTTAACGTGGAAGTAGGGAGATGATGGCAAATGGTTGAATTTGATTTTCATAACAGGAGAACTTTGGCTATTTCCATTAAATGGATGAGGACACATAGACAAAGAGAAATTTTGATATTGTGGGTCATCCACCTATGAGGAAATGGGACCAAATACCTCCTACCTCTCAGTTCTGTGCTTCTCACCAAGGGGTGCTTCCCTGATATTTTGGGTTTCTACAGTTATTTTAAACGCCCTGCAGGCAGTTAACAGCACTTGTTGAAGCTTAAGGTGGGGAGGGCAGTCCAACCAAATCAATAGTAGTCTGTAATTACTGTCTTTTTCTAGACTTGGTGAAGGTTAAGCATTAACCACATCTTCTTCTGGATGGTTGGTATGAATGAGTGAAATAACTGTACACATCAGTATCCAGCCACCTGATCTCATTTATTTTAATCACCTAGTCCACAAGCTAGATCAACCTCAAGGGGTTTAAGAGATCAGGTGGCTGTCGTTGGGGCTAGAAATACACACACCACCGCCATCGTCGTCATCATCCTCCTCATCATCGGCATGCTAAGTACTTTCAGAGTATTTGCTCATTGGTACGTCGTTTCAGGTAGCTTGAACAGTTTCCGTCATGGCTTCTATCATTCAAAGTAGACACCATGATTATCTCAGTGACCACCCCACCCCCCCGCAGGAACCCCTTGCACCTTTACAGCAGAAAAATGGGCTAAAAAAGAGCGGTTACGTGGCTCATTCACCGATGTTCTATTAGTGTCCAGACCAGAACAAAAGCTGGCTGTTCTAACACTTTTGCACATAGAGTCGGTGCTGTAACCATTTAGACTTACCCTTCAGGCGGCAGGCAGCTGCCAGAATCAGGATCTATTTTCTTATCTACTCTATTTTTGACATTTAAAGAACGGGGTAGAGAAGGACAATGAATCAAATCAGAAGCAGCAACCCCGTTTCTTAGAGAGTACAGCAATGCTTTCAGTGTTTGACCGCCCATTCCATTCCCTGGAGGTAACCACTATTAATAGTCGGTGTGCATCTGTCCAGATATTTGGTAAGCCTGTGTTATATACAAATACAGCGTATTAGTTATCTGTGGCTGAAATAATATTCCATGGCATTACCACAAAACCTCAGAGACATACAGTTCTTTATTTTACAAGGCTGCTGGGTTCCATGCTTGGTTTGCGATCTGAGCCAGCCTTGTTCATGTGTCTGTGGTCAGCCGTGATTCAGCCAGATGGCTCTCTGATCTTGTCTGGGTCTGCTCACATGTCTCGGAATCCGCTGGCTGAAGGCTGATCTAGGGTGGTCTTTGCTCGGATAACTTGGGTGACTCAACTCTGTCCTCCTTGTCTGTCATCCTCCAGAAGCCTGGTCCAGACATGTCCTCACAGTAGTGGCCATGCACAAGAGCATGGGTGGGATAGACAAGAGGCTTTTCAAGCCTCTCCTTGAAATAACTATACCCTTGCTAATGTCCACCGGCCAGAGCAAGTCACGTGACTGAACTCAGTACCAAGGAACGGGAAAAGAGATTCCACTCAGGATTCAAAAAAGCTGCAAAATCCGTGGCAAAAGGCAAGGATGGAGACAGGTGCAAAAAATCGGGGCCATCAGCACTATCCACCTAATGATCACTGAACGTCTCGTAACACACAAGCATTGTTTTTTTTATATTGTAGGCTTTTAAAAATACGAGATAATATCCTATCACTTCATGGCTTACGCTAGTTTGAAGACCTTACTTAACTTCAAACAGATTTGAAAAGATCTTAATTTGAAAAGATGTAATTCGATCTCTTTAACACTGAAAATATTCCATTATAGGAGCGTACCAGAAGTTTTTATCCGGTCTCTTAATGATGGACATTTAAGTCGTTTCCTGTTTTGGAGACCATTTTGACAGTGCTATCGTGTGCACCTGATTGCATAAATGCTTGTGTATTTATACTGGTATTTCTGGAAATTGAACCTGTATATTCAGGACTTAGGGATCCGTCGCACTTTATCCTCCCGCAAGACTCAGCCACTGTCTCTTAACAGCTCTGTGTTTTCAAACACTATTTCTTCTGGAATGCTCACGCTTCTCTGATTGGACTTTGATAAACACTAGCAAAATCCACGGTAAAGAGAATGTACACAATTGCAGATGGGCTCCCAGCCTCCGTATCACACTCACTCTGCAATAACCTCAAGTTCCCAGCGTGTGCCATTGACGTGTTCTGGAAGCTACTTAGAGCTCAGTTGTCATCAGCACTCTGGTCTCCACCCAAGCACCACCGTATTTGTGAAGCTTCTCCACAGTCCTTAAGCAGGTCAGGCGCTCCTTCTCCAAACATAATGAACACTCCCATCCTGGTACTTCTCCCACTGAAATACATTTGTTGTTATGCCTTTCTTTTTTTTTTTTCTTTTTAACGTTTATTTATTTTTGATACAGAGAGAGACAGAGCATGAATGGGGGAGGGGCAGAGAGAGAGGGACACAGAATCTGAAGCAGGCTCCAGGCTCCGAGCCATCAGCCCAGAGCCTGACGCGGGACTCGAACTCACGGACCGCGAGATCGTGACCTGAGCTGAAGTCGGATGCTTAACCGACTGAGCCACCCAGGCGCCCCTGTTGTTACGCCTTTCTCTTTGAGAAGAGGATCATTGCCCTTTTGTCCGTGAAGTTCCATGTTCCAGTTAGGGTCCTTGGCCAAAGGAGGCAGTCACTAAATGTTTGCTGAATAAAAATCACGGGGCGCCTGGGTGGCTCAGTCACTTGAGCCTCTGATTCTTGGTTTTGGCTCAAGTCATGATTTTACAGGTTCATGAGTTCGAGTCCTGTGTCAGGCTCTATGCTGACGGCCTGGATCCCGCTTAGGATTCTCTCTCTCTCTCTCTCTCTCTCTGCCCCTCTTGCGCACTCTCTCTCTCTCTCAAAATAAATGAATAAACAAGAAAAATCTTACGCTTGTAAGATGCAGATGTAAGATACACTTGTAATGTCTTGGCCATATAAGAGTAATTCAGTAAATATTTATTCGTTCATGCGTTCAAACATACTTGTTGAAATTGTACAGTGAGTTGGATATGTTTGAAATAAGAGAATGGGGAGAGAACAGGCATGTGCCTTCTTGGAATGGAATGGTGTTTTTTAGAGAATGATGAAATTTCAGTCTTTTTGCCCAGAAAAATGCACATATGCTCACCCTCACATTTTTACATACACTCACGTGGGCTCACTACCTCTCGATTCTTACTCTCAGAACTTAGGTTAAAAACTTACTGCCTTCAGTTCGTAGGAGCATGGCCCCATGTCAGACTTGACTACACCAGAGGCAAATCTGGGTACTTGAGGTTAGATCATCATTATGACCGACTTGCCCATCCGTCATAGTTCTTCATTCTTACCTCGTAACAAGTGTGCGAGTGGCCAGAATATGTATTCTGTCATATCCATATCTTAATCTATATTTTATTTTATTTTTCTTAATCTATATTTTAGATATCTAGTCTACCCCTAAAATATTTTTGACACTCATGTATTCTTGTAGGCTATTGATAATGAGATAGATGCAAATGGAAACATCTGTCACAAATATGCCATGTGACCTGTTTGACATTACATAACCATAATTCTGTGTAAACAGAGATATGTTCAATTTATTGGAAGAAAGAGTTTCAACGAAAATTGCCACGTAGGACATAGGACTTCTGCATCTTAATAAACATTTTAAGGTATATTTAGATAAAATGAAAAGTCAATAACCCATTCAAAATAGTAGCAAAAATAGCTATTTAGGAATAATGGCAACAAGAAATACACACAACCTGCCAATAAAAAACTTCACTGGGGACTTGTGACCAAAGAGTTCATAAACATGGCACCAAAAGCATAATCCAGGAAGTAAGTGGATAAATTGAACTTCATCAATATTAAAACTTTTGCTCAGCCAAAGACACTGCTAAAAGAAAGACAGGTACTATGTAGTATCACTTTTATGAGGACCTAAAAAGAAAAGTCAAAGTGAAACAGAGAACAGAAAAGTGGTTACCAGGGGTGCCTGGGTGGCTCAGTTGGTTAAGTGTCCAACTTTGGCTCAGGTCATGACCTTGCACTTCATGAGTTTGAGTCCCACGCCGGGCTCTGTGCTGACAGCTTAGAGCCTGGAGCTTGCTTTGGATTCTAGGTCTCCCTCTCTCTCTGCCCCTTCTTCCCCAAAACTAACATTAAGAACAAAAAAACTGGGGTGCCTGGGTGGCTCAGTTGGTTAAGTGTCCAACTTCGGCTCAGGTCATGATCTCACAGCTCGTGAGTTTGAGCCCCACGTTGGGCTCTGTGCTGACAGCTCAGAGCCTGGAACCTGCTTCAGATTCTGTGTCTCCCTCTCTCTCTTCCCCTCCTCCTCTCATACTCTGTCTCTCCCTCTCTCTCAAAAATAAATAGACCATTAAAATCAGATTTAAAACAAAAAGAAACGTGGTTACTGAAGGCTTGGGGTTGGGGAGGTAGGGACAGGCTGGTAAAAGGGCACAAACTCTCATTTACAAGATGAGTAAACCCTGAGGATCTAACATAAAACATGGTGACTGTAAAAACAAAAACAAAAACAAAAACAAAACAAAAAAACATGGTGACTGTAGTTGGGAACCCAGTTGCATAATTGAAATTTGCTAAGGGAGTAGCATTTAAATGTTCTCCCCCCAAATAAAAAAGAACGGGGATAAAAAAGTTCAAAATTTAATCATCACTAAATAGTCAAGCAGTCATGAAAAAAAAAAAAAAAAAAAAAACGAGAAGACCAACCACAGACTGGGAAAACATTTCAGAATCCCGTATCTAAACAAGGACGTCTAGGTAGAATTTATAAAGAATTTTACAGGGCACCTGGCCAGCACAGTCTGCAGAGCATGTGGTCCTTGATCTTGGGGTCCTGAGTTAGAGCCCCAAGTTGCCAGTAGAGTTTACTTAAAAAATAAATAAATGTACAGCTTAAAATTTTTTTAAAGAATATATAAAGAACTTTCAAAACTCAGAAGTAAAAAAACATAAATTAACAACCCAATTTAAAAAATGGGCCAAAAACTTCAACAGACATTTCCCCAAAGGGGCAGTTGAGCAAATGAAAAGATGTTCAGTCTCATTAGCCATTAGGAAAATGTAAATGAAAACCACGATGAGATACCACTGCATAACTGTTAGAAAGACCAAACATACACACACACACACACACACACACACACACACACCAAAGAAACAAAACAAAAACAAAACACAACCTTCACAGAGTATCGAGTGTTGACAAGGGCTGAAACAATTGGAATTCTCATACATTGCTTTGGAAATGTGAATAGTATTGCTACTCTTTCAAATAATTTGGCAGGGCGCCTGGGTGGCTCAGTAGGTTGAGCGGCTGACTCCTGATTCTGGCTCAGGTCATGATCCCAGGGCTGTGGGATCAAAGCCCCACATCGGGTTCCGCACTAAGCATGTAGCCTGTTTAGGATTCTCTCCCTCTCTCTCTCTCTCTGTCTCTGTTGCCCACACTCTCTCTTTCTCTCTCTATAAAATAAAAAAATAATAATTTGGCAGTTTCTTGGGAAGTTAAATATATAACTTATTGAACGACCTGGAAACCAGACAACTTGCTAGTTATCTGAAAGAGAAAAAAAAAAAAAATCGGTTCACACAAACCTACACCAGATGGTTTATAGCAGTTCTATTCATGATGGCTGAAAACTGGACCCGACACGACTGTCCTCAACATGTGAATGAATAAGAAAAAAGCTGTGGTATGTCCATACAGTGGAATACTACTCAACATTGAAAAAGAACAAGCTCTTGATGCATGCAGCCGCTTGAATGGTTCTCAGAGGCACTATGCTGAGTGAAAGAAGCCAGGCTCAAAAGGTTATATGACAAAAATTTCCATTTATCTGATATTCTCAGAAAGTCAAAATTGCAGTGATGGAAAGCAGATCAACATTTGCTGGGGGTTAGGGATGAAGGAGAGGGCAAGACTACCAAGCGAGAGCACAACATCAGAGTGATAGATGTGTTTTATACGCTGACTTGAGGTCATGGTCACACGAATCTAGATACCTATCGAATTTCATAGAACCATGCTCCCAAAAAAAGCCAGTTTTGCCGTGTGTTCATTTAAATACGAAATAAAAGAAAAGTTTTATTAGGAATGTAAGAGAAAATCTGTATGAATGAAAGCCAGCTCATCTTTATAGATTGACGGATTCGATACAGCGAGCTGTCGTTTCTTCCTAAATTAGTCCGTGCATGTAATGGTGTTGTTGGTGCCAGTGGAGGTGAAGAGGGGAAGAGGAGTTGATGCACATATTTTGTAATTCCTTCTTTTGGAAAAAAACCCATTTAATACATAAAATAAAAAGAAAACATTTTCAAGAATAGAAGACAGAAGCCATGTCATTTTAGATTTAAGACATATCCTGAAGTTATAATAATTTTAAAAGTGTCCTTCTAGTGCCAACATAAACATAGAATAGCAGAACTTAACACACACGACATTGACATGGGATTTCAAATATGGAGTGTCAGTCCTGGATGAAAAGTCAGTTATCTGTCATTTAAAAAAAATTAGAATTCAATCTCAGCAGTCACTGAAAATGAATTTCAGAATAAAATTAAAATCAGAGATGAATGTCTATTTCATGTTAGCAGCAGCACAACCCTACGTAGAAAACATCATCAAAGAAAAACAAGGGTCATAAAGAAAAGACCTGGAAGATGTAAAGACGTTTAAAAGTTTTTGTAAATACCAGGGCTCCTGGGTGGCTCAGTCGGTTAAGGGTCCGACTTCGACTCAGGTCATGATCTCACAGTTCATGGGGTCGAGCCCCGCGTCGGGCTCTGTGCTGACAGCCCGGAACCTGGAGCCTGCTTCGGATTCTGTGTCTCCCTCTCTCTCTGTCCCTCCCCTGCTCCTGCTCTGTTCTCTCTGTCTTAAAAATAAATAAACATTTAAAAAAATTAAAAATTTCTGTAAATACCAGGGCGCCTGGGTGGCTCAGTGGGTTAAGCACCGACTCTTGATTTTGGCTCAAGTCATGATCTCCTGGTCGACAGGCTGTGTGCTGATGGCAAGGAGCCTGCTTGGGATTCCTTCTCTCTCTCTCTCTCTCTCTCTCTGCCCCTTCCCCCCTCAAATTAAATAAATAAATACTAAAAAATTGTAAATACCGTAAACAAAGAGATTAAAAATGACAAATCAGAACATTTGCTACATATATACAAAAACATGTAAGTGTATATAAACACATACATAAAAATGTATAAGTATTGTCAATATAAGGAAAATGCTTAAAATCTAAGGAAGAAAGCATCCCAGCAAAAGAAATACATAACCAGGAAATGTCTTAAAAAAATCATATAACTAATAAACATCTGGGAAAATGCTCACTAGTTTAAAATGTAAGTATTAAAATATTGAAACATCATTTTCCTATGTTTATCAGCAGTAATTGTGCAATGCCAAAATGCATAGTATTAATTAGGCCATGAAAAACATGTACCTTAATCTACTGAAGTAGAAATAAGATATTCAAAAAATACATCAAAATTCAAGGACAAAGTGTAAATAACCTTCATAGAAGACAAGTTTGCAACACGATTTAAAAACTTTCAAAACATACCTACCTTGGGCACCTGGGTGGCTCAGTCGGTTGAGTGCCCAACTCTTGACTTTGGCTCAGGTCATGATCCCAGGGTCGTAGTATGGAGCCCTACATCGGGCTCCCGGGCTCCAAGCTGAGTGTGGAGTCTATTTGAGACTCTCTCTCTCTCTCTTTCTGCCCCTCTCCCTTGCTCGCACACTCACTCGCTCTCTCAAAAAAAGAAATAAAAATAAATAACAAACAAAATACACATGCTTTCCTTTCCAGGTCAAGAAAATAATAAAACATTAGAATCTTTACCTATGGACACAACCTAAGTGCCCAACGGTAAGGGATTCAGCAAACACTTTATGGCGATTTGTACAATGGGATACTGCACAGTCATTTAAAATGAAGTCGATGCGTAGTTCGTACCAGGAGTGATGTTTTCTGTTTATCCCTAGTGCTTTTAAAAAGCAGTGTAGAACGGCATATGCACAAAATAATTTCATTTTACAAATCAGTTATGAAGAAATGCATAGTCTAGATGGATATATTTTAAAATGCTGCATCTGAGTGATGGGTGGTGGGTACTTCTCCTTTTTAGGATTGCATGCTTCTCTGATTTTTCTCCTGTTTCTGTGGTGTAGCTTTTTGACGTGTGCAACTTTTATTTCATTTTTTTTATATTAAAAATATACTCGTGGCTTTAAACGTCAAGCATCCTTCCTCCAACCTCCTGCCTGTTGTGATCCTTCCCACCCCAGCCCGGTGTTTCCCTGTGGCCCCCTTCCCAAGGGTCTGTCTATGAATAGGGGTTCCAGATTTCTCTCACTGTTGCCAGAATTCTATGCCCTAAGGTCTGTCACAGTTCTGTTGGTCGGAAGCCAGAAGATCTCCTTCTCTTTACTGGCATTTGTCTGGTGTAAGAGACCAAAGAAAACAAAACCCTCCACGTATTCCAAAATTCCATGGAAGAGTCCTATCACTCACTCATGGAAAGGTGTTTTGGCCCCAGAACTCTGTAGAACATTCCTTGGAATATTAGTAGGTGGAAATCGCGATAATTATTAAAAATCTGTAAGTCTGATCTGCCAGTGTTCTGGAGACAAAAGACAACGTACCCCTTCCGTTGTCTTTGTTTCTTATTCGTTAAACTTCAGACTTCAATAGTTACTACTGTATTGTTCTCCCTTTTCCACTATTGACCTGCTACTCTAATTAGTAAAGATTTCAGAGTAGGGGCGCCTCGGTGGCTCAGTCGCTGAAGCACCTGAGTCTTGGTTTCGGCTCAGGTCGTGATCTCATAGTTCGTGAGTTCCAGCCCCGCATCAGGCTCTGTGTTGACAGCAGGGGGACCTGCTTGGGATTCTCTCTCTCTCCCTCTCTCTGCCCCTCCCCTGCTTGTGCTCGGTCGCTTGCTCTCTCAAAATAAATAAGTAAAACTTAAAAACGTTAAAACAACGTACATTTGGAATGCAGGTGTTTTCTGGATGGTCTCACCCTAGATCCTGTGACTTTTTTCTTCCCCTGTGCAATCACTCAGATATTGTGAGAGCATGTCTGTGACATCTCTCATTTGGAAAGTCCAGCTCCTGAGGGCCCTCGGGCTTGATTGGAACCAGAGCCTCCTTTGTGTGCCTGCTTCTTTTTTAGGATGACATTTCTAAGTCCCGTGACTTCCCTCAGCCCTGACCTCCACGCCGTCCGGTCCCTGAACACGAACGCAAGTGGAGGTCCCGTATCCCATCGGTCTGAATGGTTAGAAAGTCCTAAATCAAGCTAATAAACTGTTAAATGACATATATTCTCTTCTCCTCTATTTAGGGATATTCCTTCCTAACAACAGAACAGAAAAGTATGTTGAAATCTATTGTTTTTTTTTTTTTTTTACATGTCTGAAAGTATTGGTCAAATGCCAGAGATAACTAGATGTCCTTCTGTTGCTCAGCTGGGTATTCTGTTGATGGGTCAGCAATGCTTAGACGGGTCGTAAAATTAGGACACACACAAATCATGAGCTAGTCTGTACTTAGGCAGTATCTTCCGTTTTTTATGCTTAATTTCAGGCAGATGCTGATTCTGTTACTAATTTTGTCCTATTGACAAAAACTATCCAAAGCAGGGATTGGAAAAGGTGTTTTTCTGAAAGGGCCAAGATAGTATTTTATTTTAAATGTTTTAAATTTATTTATTTTGGAGAGACAGAGGCAGAGTGTGAGCAGGGGAGGGGCTGAGAGAGAGAGAGAGAGAGGGAGACACAGAATCCAAAGCAGGCTCCAGGCTCTGAGCTGTCAGCACAGAGCCCGACGCGGGGCTCGAACTCACAAGCCGTGAGAGATCGTGACCTGAGCCGAAGTCAGACGCTTAACCGACTGAGCCACCCAGGCGCCCCGATGTTTTGTTTTTAATTTACACCCAACTTAGTTACCTTACAGTGCAATAATGATTTCAGGAGTTAGAATCCATTGGTTCATCCCCTGTGCGTAACACCCAGTGCTCATCCCAACAAACGTCTTCCTTAACGCTTCGTTTTTAAAAATGGGGATTGCACATTATGAAACATTTTCATAAAATTAGAACCGTTCCGAAGCCTGGCTTTCAGCATCCACCGTGCTGCCCAGGCAAAGACTTCCGTGTCCTGCTTTGCCTGTTTCCCCCGGACCCTACGTATTCACGAGGTTTTGAGTAGCACCATTCGCTTTGTGATGCGGAACGTCCCTCCACCTCCCAGTGCACCTGTTGTGAGCACAGGGCTGGCCTGTGAGCACCTCTGGGGCCGTGAATTGGAAGAAGAGGTGAAGCCAGGACATGAACGCTCAGCATCACTAGCCGAGCTGGTGCACCTGCTACTTTCGTATCCAGTAGGTACTGCGTGCTCTGTGATCAGCACCATTCGATAAGCCACTTGTCTCTTCTCGCCGCCAACTGCTTCCCTCCCTCAAACCTTCCCGGAACCAGATCTGTGTCCACCTTCGTGTCCGCGTCAGCAGAAGCCCAGACCCGTGTCAGTTGTCGGCATTCAGCCGTTTGCTTTAAAGACACGGGGGGAGACTTGTGGAAGCTTCTTCTGGGACCTGAGCAGCGTTAGTCGTGAGAGTGGATGTCTATGGTAATAGGTTGTGTCGATAGGCTAATAAATTTGTATGTGTGCAGCGAGGACTTTCTGAATTTGGGGCGAGGGGAGGGCTCTGAGCAGGGCTGTTTCTTGTCGAGGGGCACCGCTGATGCCGTTCCCCGGGGTCCCTGGAGGAGCGATGATGGCTTTCCCCTTCAGAATGGCGTGTGGGACAGCCACATCGACCGACTGTGTCTAATGGACACTCGTTGACGGCTTTCCCAAAGTTTATTTTGTCTGCGTGCCTCGTTTCACGATGATGTCATGATTTTGGAGGTTTTCTTTATAGCATACGGGTGACATTCTGTGCGTGGGACAGACTGTGTATCCTTTTCTACTGTTCAAAACCAAAAGCTGGTGGCGGGGGTCACCTGCTGGCAATTTTAGTAAGAACCTCCAGGCAGTCCTAATCCCCCAGATCATGCAAAACCGTAGCGTCGCTTTTCCTGTTGGAAACTTAAAAGACACATTGAGAGGCGCCTGGGTGGCTCAGTCGGTTAAGTGTCCAACTTTGGCTCAGGTCATGATCTCGCGGTTCGTGAGTTCGAGCCCCACGTCGGGCTCTGTGCTGACAGCTCGGAGCCTGCAGCCTGCTTCGGATTCTGTGTCTGGCTCTCCCTGCCCCTCCCCTGCTTGTGCTCTGTCTCTGTCCCTGAAATAAATAAAGTTTAAAAAAAAATTAAAGAGAGACACATTGACTTGGCACCTACTCTGTGTCCGGATTGTAACAAACAGAAGGGAAAAAATAAAGCAACGGAAAGAAGCAAACATTGCACAAATGTAACAAAGGACCTTCCTTCTGGTTTCTCTGCATCCTGCCCTCCGCACCTCTCTCTTACCTTTCCCACTGTCCTTAGATTGTCCATTTCCAGGCAAGGAAAACACGTTTCTTTCCTTATCTCCAGCAGCACATATGCAAAGAGCTGATAATTCCAGGCTATGAGAGAGCTCTGCATCGAAGCAGCTGTCCACAGTAGCACACAGCTGATAGCACAGCTCTCAAACGGATCATTTATAAAACTCCTGTCAAGGCCAAGACAAGCCTTGATGGGGCTTTGTGGGGGCAGCCGCCACAGAGCCGGGAGACGTGCCCACCCTCGGCCCCCACTTCGGTTAGCAACCCCATACTCCCCTTCTAGATTGTTGATCTCCTAACGCCGGGTAAACTACCAGATGGGACCAAGAAAAACCAATTCTTGTAATCAGGGCTCACGTTCAATGTCACTTTCTGCCTCAGAAGCACTGTAAGGGAATTTTCCCTCTACGGGGGGGATTTTATCTTCCAGGGACTTGAAACGTAAAGGTGGTCGAGCCCTGTGTGTAGGGTATTTCTAGGATTAGAGAAGAATGTCCTATTACAGAAAGAGAGGGAACCGGAGGGGCTCAGTGGGCCAGAGTCTAAGCTAAGCTTTGTCTCCCTTCAGCTGACTTCTCAGACCTTTCTGCGCCTGAAATGACAGGGCTGGATCAGCGGGAGTTCTGAGATCCTTCCTATTCTAATACTCAGCACTAGCCTTTTCTAGAACATTCTTGACTTCTTTGTTCTCACTTTCTCCATCTCTTGTCTCCCTATAAGCAGTCTCCTTCTCTTCCAACCTCCCTCTCTCTCTCTCTATCTCTCTCTTTCTCTCTCTCACACACACACACACACACACACACACACACACACACTTCTAAGGGTCTATAAATAACAACCTTGAGATCCTCACTAATTTAATTATACTTTACCTTTGCTATGTATAGTCCTTTATTGTAACGAAATGTAGAATCATTCTTTAAGACTTATTTCTACTCTGATTTTATTTTATTTCATTTTATGTTTATTTTGGAGAGAGACAGAGACAGAGCACGAGCAGAGGAAGGGGAGAGAGAGAGGGAGACACAGAATCCAAAGTGGGCTCCAGGCCCCGAGCTGTCAGCACAGAGCCTGATGTGAGGCTCTCAGAGCCTGATGACCCAAGAACCGTGAGATCGTGACCTGAGCCGAAGTCGGATGCTCAATGGACTGAGCCCCGCAGGTGACCCTGGATATTCTCTGATATCTTCATACAACATTGGGACAAGTGTGTCAGTTCCCAAGAGCCAGACGCCTTTTAAGAACAGAATTGGGGACCCATGGATACAGAGTTAAAAATGAGATTTTAAATCTGACAAATGCCTAAATTCCCCAGTGAAGTAAACTTGGAAGGAGAAAATCAGGGGGTTGAGGCAACGAGCCTTGTAAAAAACTGGTCTATTTCTGTATTTCCTAAGAGTCGATGAATAAGATAATTTGTGTCATTGCTTGGGAAACCCATGGTCCTACACAGACATAAAGGATTAGTGCTTGAATTTATGATCTAGGATGACCCCAGCTCCTTCCCTTTCAGGATTATCCTCCTCTCTGACCTGGATACAGATGTATTTTCTGCCATTTCATGAAGCCCTCCCCCCCGCCCCACCCCAATTATCAACCAAGAAGCATTGAATTTTCTCTCTTCCCCTGGAGTGCTAAGGAACATAATGTGTTTTTTGTTTGCTTGGTTATTATTTTTTTAATATTTTTTTTTTTTAAGAGAGAGAGAGAGCAAGCATGAGCGGGGCAGGGGCAGAGAGAGAGGACAGAAGATCCCAAGCAGGCTCCCTGCTGACAGCACAGAACCTGGTGTGGGGCTTGAACTCACAAACCATGAGGTCTTGACCTGTGTCAAACTCACTGAGCCACCCAGGTGCCCCTGTTTGGTCGGTTTTTTTTTTTTTTTATGTTTATTTATTTTTGAAGGAGAGAGAGACAGAGCATGAGTGGGGGAGGGGCAGAGAGAGAGAGAGAGAGAGAGAGAGAGAGACAGAATCAGAAGCAGGTTCCAGGCTCCGAGCTGTCAGCACAGAGCCCGACTCGGGGCTCGAACTCATGAGCTGTGAGATCACGACCTGAGCCAGAGTCGGACGCACAACCGACTGACTCACGCAGGTGCCCCAGTCGGTTCTTTTAAATGAGCTTTCTCCCTTTGTCATCAAGCCTGGGGAGAGTGAAGAACTCTTTCTCTTTTTTTACTTGGTCGTTCACAGTTTTAGAAGGAATCTGCTATCAGTGGCCCTAGGAAGTATACCAGGTTTTTAGCATTGATGTTGACGTACCTTGACCACGGTTTGGTTACTAGAATCGCACGTCTAGGGCGCCTGGGGTGGCTCAGTCGGTTGAGCGTCCGACTTCGGCTCAGGTCATGATCTCACAGTCCGTGAGTTCGAGCCCCGCGTTGGACTCTGTGCTGACAGCTCAAAGCCTGCAGCCTGCTTTCAGATTCTCTCTCTCTCTCTCTCTCTCTGCCCCTCCCCTGCTCATGGTCTGTCTCTCCCCAAAAATAAATAAACATTAAAAAAAAAAAAAAAAAAAAGAATCCTATATCTTGATTCGGTCAGTGTGGGAGCCGGTTCAAGAACATAAGTCTTCCTCTCCCACAGAAGCCAACTCAAACAACAGCTAAAGGGAGTTTTATTTCCAGCCTTACAAGTCACGTTTGGAGGGGGGTCCGACATCACAGCAGCAGGAAAAGAAATACTGATGTGTTGGGACCTTGGCCCGAGGGGTGGCGGGCTGACAGCGCTGGGAGCTTTCCTGCCCCAGGCTCACGGCATCGGGGACCCCTGGGAACCACCTTCACGCCAAGGCCATGCAAAGAGCATGTGTTTCCTAGCATTTTCTGCTGCCAGAGGCTTCCAAAAGCAGACACACTGGTTGTACAGAGTAAGAAAATGCGTGATGAGCATGAGCGCCAGGGCCAGATTTATTGACTCCTCAAGGTAAATTATCTGTGTGTTACAGCTCAGGGACTTTCCTTTAGGAAGAAAGCCTTTGGAAACCACATTCTAGCTCTTCCTGCCTGTTTGCAGGATTCCAAGCAGAAACATTTTTCGCGGTGTGACGAGTAGGGAAGAAACGTCAGGCATGCTGATACATTTTGACAGAATATCGAAGGTGGCCAGTTACAGCAACCGCAAGAGTCCTGCTAAGGCTGCTGGCATGCCTGGGGAGGTTCAAAGATTTTCATATTCTGTCTCTTTTCACTCATCACCGTGTGTCTTTGGACAAGTCCATTCCCTCTCTGAACCGATCTCCAACTGGGAAATGATATTAACAATTCTAGCTTTTCGCTGCTGTCGTGAGATGCGAGAAATACACGTCAGATGGGGGTCTGCCTACGGTAAATGCTTAGTAAGTGTTCATTGGCTTCTGTCTTCAGATACCTCCGTTTGAATTTTTGGCTGCCCTGTGTCTGTTATTTTTCACAAAGCCCTATCTGTGAATCTTCGTCTCCTAGCCGGTCTAGCAGTGACCTCTTGTTTTGATGTCGAGGCCCAGAGAACTGATGTGATTCGCTCAAGGTCGCACATTTTAGGAACAGCAAAATCAAGATGGATTCGCTTTCCTAGTCCCAGTTTTGAGTTTCCTGTAAAACTGTGTTGTCCTCGTGGAGGTAGGTGATCCATCCGGGCCATATTTTATTGTAAAATCAATAATGCTTTGTCCTCATTAGAATTCTTAGGCAGAAATCCTAACCTTTAAAAATTAGCCTCAACTCTACTGAAAGAAAAACATATTCTTTTCCTTTTTTGGGGAAAAGGGAGCCCACTTCTTTCTTCAAAATAACTTTTTTTGGTGGGAGGGGGAGTGTTTATTCGTTTCAGTAAATTTCCTGGCATTTTCCATGTGTAGGCCTTTGGGATCTTCTTTGAAAACTGCTTTGTTTCCATCGTAATTCAGCTTTTCAGCCTCATCAAAAGACCTCTTCCTTTCCCGCATAAGCCTCCCCCCCAAGCCCCCCCCCCCCCCCGCCCACAGTCTAGGTCTTTAGCTCATGTTAGCAGAGCCTCCTACCCCAACTAACCACCTACTTTGTTTCTTCGTCCATCCCAGCATGCAGACACATTTCTTCACCTGCATTCAGTTCAGAGTTTGGGGCTCCCAGGGTCTTCACAGATACCCTCTGGGCAGGTGTCTCACGATCCCACGTTCTCCACCTGTCGGATTTGCCCATCCAAGCCATCTTCAGTGTATTCTCATCCCGTTCCTTCTGTCTGCTGACTTCCTCTTATCCGATGCAGTGGACATGAGCTTGCACTAGGCATTGGGGCACCCATCCGTCACCTTCCGTACTGCCTATGGGAACTTGTGTATGCCACTTAGGCTGTCTGAATCTCAGCCTGCTCGTCAGAAAAACTGGGGAGCACGATGCCTGTCTTATCCCTCCTGGATCCGGGTAAGGCTTGAAGCAATTGCTAAACTGTTTTTGCAAACATAATGCATTCTTTATCACCGCTGTTGACGCTCTAGAGACACATCCGCTGTGATGCCTGATGCTGTGAACACTGCTGTGCTTACAGAGCCATGAGAATCAGTGGCCCGGGTGTGGGACAGAGGTTAGGTGGCTCCTGTTCTGATCACTGATCTGGGCGAGGGCGGGGGGAGAGGTCATTGAGAGGACCACGGATTCCCGTGTATGGGAGCTGAGCTCCTTTTCCTTTATGATCTGAATTTCCACCAGTTGGAGATGCGGTCGGTTTAGCAAACGCACTGTTTTGAATGGCATGTTTTTCTTGGAGAATTAGGGAGAATTGGTCCATTTATTTTTTTATAAGTGTTGGAAACGTTTTACCGCAATGTAACCGAATCCAGAAAAGGACACAAATCCTGCATTATGGAGGGGGGGTTACTTCCATCTCTCCAGAGGCACCTTGTGCCCTGTTCCAGTCTCTCCCTCCCCCAAGGGCATCCACTGTCCTGACATCTAACACTGTACGTGGATTTTGCCTGTTTTTGAACTTTTTAGAAGAGAAATCATTCAGTATATACAATTTTGTGTCTGGCTTGTGTTTGTTAATAACGTTGTGTTTTGGGGATTCACTCACAATTTACATCATCAAAAACGATACACACACACACACACACATATATATACACACATGTATATGCATATGCATACATGAATTTACATATATGTATATATACATATATATGCTTCTATTTTTGATGGATATTTGGGGAGCTTGTCTTTGGGGCTCTTGTGATTAACTGTGAATGTTCATGACCATGTCTTTTGATGAACATATGTATGATTTATAATTTTTGTTTTAATGTTTATTCACCTTTGAGAGAGATAGAGACAGAGCATGAGTAGGGGAGGGGCAGAGAGAGAGGGAGGCACAGAATCTGAGGCAGGCTCTGGGCTCTGACCTGTCAGTACAGAACCCAACGCGGGGCTTGAACTCACGAACTGTGAGATCATGACCTGAGCCGAAGTCGGACACTCAACCGACTGAGCCACCCAGCCACCTATGCATACATAGGGTATGATTTCTATTGCATATGGTCCTGGGAGCACAATTGCTGGGCCATAGGGTATGCATATGTTCTGCTTTGGTGAATAGTTCCAAATAGTTTCCTAAAGTCTTTATGCCAGTTTATACTCAGACCAACAGGGAGCCAGTTGTTGCACATCTTTGCCCATATTTGGAATTCTCTGTGGTTTTTATTCCAGCCATCCACGTTGGGTGTGTGTTACTGTGTTTTAATATGCATTTCCTTGATGACTAATGAAGTGCAGTACCTTTTCATATGTTTATTGACGATTTGGGTACTTTCATTTTTGTATGCAGTGCCTGTTCACGACATTTGCCCATTTTTCTTTTATGATGTCTAGTTTTTTTTTAACTCGTTGATGTGTAGGAACTCTTCATGTATTACGGATATGCATCTTTTGTCAGGTAAATGTATTTTAAATATCTTCTTTTAACACCTGTCTTCTTACTCTCTTAATGGAACCGTTCGGTGAACAGGAGTTCCTATTTTTAATATAGTCCAATTCATCATTCTTTGTGGTTATTCTTTTAAGACACTTCAGAAATACTTGCCCCCCTCAATCATTAAGATGCTCTCCTAGGTTTCCTTACAAAAGTTTTTATTATTTTGTCATTCGTGTTTATGTGTACCAGCCATCTGGAGTTGCCTTCTCTCTGTGGGGAGAGACCAAGATTTATTTTTCCATGTGAATAACTGGTTAACCAAACTAAAAACACAATGAGGGAGGGTAATTTTTTAAGGAAGAAGTACCTCTGGAGAGGGCCAGCAGCAGTTCCAGCAGGAAGGCAATATGAGGTCAGTGTGAATTCAGAGGAAATGGCCCAAATGAATACAAAGGGTGAAGCACATAATGAGGTCGGTTCTCTTTTATACTTTCTTGAATGTATTACACGCGTGATGACTATGTGTTGTGAGTGCCATCAAGGGCTACCTCTTGGTGGTGACCTTGACCGTGCCAGGTGATGGTGGTGCACACAGCACTAGAGTGGTGGGTGGCCTTGTCTCTGGGACTGTCACTGGACATGGAGGCAGATCTATCTGTTCAGCAGTGTGGCAGAAGGAAAAGTCTTCTGGGTCACCTGAGTACTCCTATCACAAAGTACTCAGTTGACTTAGGGCTTAGGTAAAAAAAGAACAGACTATTTAGCAGGTGTATTATGGTTCCTACTTGGCCATTTCCTGTACCACAGACATCTGGAAAACTGCTCAAATACAACTGGAGGCCCATAGAGATTGATCCCAGTGAGACTGATCAGATCCAAAGTGAAATCCTAGGGCATCTGGGTAGCACAACATCCCTAGGCACATGGAAGTATTCCCAAACAGTTTCCTTCTGGGGACAGGTGTGCCACATGGCATGGGAAGGAGTTGAAAAACTGAGCTCACCTCTCTTCCACCGGAACAGGCCAGTCCTTCCAAATAACTTGGCTTTGCCAGGCTGTGGCTTTCAAACCAGGCACTGTCCTTGTCTGAACATCATACATACAGGGCCTCTAGTGGACAGGTGTGCAGATGTCCCGGGAACATGTCAGAGGGTCTCTGATCTTCTCTGGACCCTTGTGATCTGGACTGGATGGGGTTTTCCTGGAAGCTGGAAATTCTAAACACCAGGCATCCCCTTCTCAAGAACAATCTTGGTATGTCCCTTGCTATAATGGTCGTGTCAGTACTGCTTATGGTCCAGATTTCTGAGCCCTTTGGCTTGATTTTTTTCGGGTGAGGTGAGTAAGCGGAGATTAGAGAGGTTGAATGACTCACTCACAGTCACCCAGCCAGCAGTGGGCAAGAAGCAGGCCAAAAACCTCATTTCTTAACCAGACAGCTCCAGATACGACATAAATTCTTATATTCCCCTTTGGTCTAGCAAGAGGAGAGCGAAAACCACAGCCTCTCTCAGTACCTTGTGCTGAATGCTTCATGATCTGCAAAACCAGAAAGGCTCTTCTGTCTGATTAAATTCTGTGGATGCAATTGGAAGCCTTGTCTTCTTGGTGCGTTGTGTTTTTTTCTTTAACGAATGACAACATGATACAATCGACAGAACGTAATATTTCCCATCTTAACCGCTCTTAAGTGAACAGTTCGGTAGTGTTGAGTGCATTTACATCGTGGAGCAATCATTCCCCAGAACTCTTTCCATCTCACAAAATTAAAACTGTGTACGGTTAAACAGCTCTCCCCTCCGCCCCCACAGCCCGTGGGAACAACCATTCGACTTTCTGTTCCTATGAACGTGATGGCTCTAGAGACCTCACATATATAGAGTCACAGTCCTTCTGTGACTGGCTTATTTTTCAGACCATAATGTTGTCAAGGTTCGTCCTTTGTCGGAGCACATGTCAGACTCCCCTTGCTTTTTAAGGCTGAAGCATATTCCATTGTGCGTATGGAGCCTGTTTTGTGCATCCGTTCATCCGCCGATGGTCACTTGGTTGCTTTCTCTTTTTGGCCGCTGGGATTCCTGCTGTGTCCCTGTTGGTGCCATCCACTTTGTAATAATCCTTCATTTGCTTGTGAGATCCCCTCTTACCCTTGGCTTCCTCGGGGCAGGGGGGGAACAAGCTTATCTAATGTTTCCTCAAAATTCTAAAAAAATTTTTTGAATGTTTTTTATTTGAGACCGGGAGAGACAGAGCATGAGCAGGGAGGGGGAGGCAGCGAGAGAGAGGGAGACACAGAATCCGAAGCAGGCTCCAGGCTCTGAGTTGTCGGCACAGAGCCCGACGCGGGGTCGAACCCACAAGCTGTGAGATGATGACCTCAACGGACTGAGCCACCCAGGCGCCCCTCGAAATTCTGGTTTTACCCATTTCCCTATCTCCATACCTGCTACCACTGTCTCTAAATCTGTGTCACTGTTGAGAGGTGAAGTTGGGATAGGGTACATAGCTGGGAATTGAGGCCTCGTAGGACGTACCCTTCCTATCTACCAATTGAATTTCTCACTCCCCACCCCAACTCGTTCTGTTTTTAGGGAAACTTCACGCGTCTTACTGCACACACCTTTCTTCTCCTTTAGCCTGTCTGGTGTTTCTTCAAAACTGTCATGATACCGGGATGGCTTTCTCCCTGCCCATTCGGGGCCCAAGTCCTGGCACGGCGTAGGGTCCCAGTCTATTCCTCACTCAATAAGGAAGGTTGGTTTGCAGGTTGTCCTCAACAGTTTGAAGTAAGATATTCCAAATTACACGTGCATTTCCTTTCCTGTGATAGATGAGCTCGAGTTTGACCGTGACAATTCAACTTGCAGTGTGGAAAGGAATAAAGAAATTAAAAAGGAGATTCCTCTTCAGCGAATCCTGTCGCGAGTCCTTTTACAGCGTCAGCTTGGTTAAGGATCTGCATAGACGATGATTACTTGGTTTCTGAAGAAAGTAGCCTGCAGGCAGCTTCCAGTTAACTCCGACTCCCCATCCCCACCCGCCCTGTTAAAACCAGTCCGTTTCTTCATCCTGTGGATGACAGTAACGAATGTGTTTTTCTTCTGAAATCCCATTTGAGCTGTTTCCTCTTTTAAACGCCTATCTTGGATAGCTCTTTCCCCTTCTCTGTTGAGATCATTTGAAATATGGTTTCTTTTTTCAGGGACGTTAGCCGGGTTTCCTCTGGTGCAGCACAATCTGTAGCCATAATCTCTGCTGAAAGGCTGCTGGGGAATCTGTGTGTTCTCCAGAGACAGGAGGGGGGGCGGATTGAGATCACCAACCAGTAGTTTCTGAGCGAACTCTGTTTTCTCTATTTTACTGGCCAAAAAAGGAGGTAGAGTAGTTTGAAAGTCCGAGATCATAGGAAAGGAGGCAAGAATGTGTACTTCTTTTTTTCATCAGCCAATCCTTTTTCGTATCACGTCACTGACATTGAACGTTTGCTTTTGCTACCCCAGACCTTTTCACACAGGTGATCAAATTTCCTTCACTGATTTATGCCAACAGTATCTGGATGGATCTCCTGGCTCATCCTGGAAAAGCGTAACCTAAGCTTCCAAAGGGGATTGGCCTAGCCAGTTTGTCAGATCTCTGTGGGGAGCGTCACCGTGACGAGTCCGTGAATGGAGGTCACACAGAGACACCAGTGCTGCATAAGGCAGTGCCCGCAATCTGGGTCTTCCCCATGGCAACACTGAACTCTGGCCTTTGCTGAATCTTAACCCCGACCGGAAGGCGTATTTAAGGAGTGGGAGAGGATGGGTCACGTGAAAGGTCCTTTTGCAGAAAGAATTGCAGATTTCTTAAAACAACAAAAAGCAACAGAAATCAGATATCTACTTATCAAGTCCTTCTCCAAGGAAGAAAGTGAAGATAACCTGACTGAAGTAGCCAAGACCGCAAGAATCTGAGAATACCCAGCATTACTAAACTAACCCAACGTCAGTGGCGTATTGCCACAAATATTGAGGAATCTGCCACGAGGAAGCAGAATTGCTGTTGTTTGTTTTAAGTTTTCGTGTAAACTCCACAGTCAGTTAACATACAGTGTGATAATGCTAGTTTCAGGTGTACGATACAGCGATTCAGGAATTCCATACATCACCCGGTGCTCATCGTAAGTGCCCTCCTTAATCCTCATCGCCCATTTTACCCATCCCCCCCTCTCATAACCATCAATTTGTTTTCCAAGTTAAGACTCTGTTTCTTGGTTTGCTTCTCTCTCTCTCTCTCTCTCTCTCTCTCTTTTTTTTCCTTTTTTTCTCATTTGTTTTAGTTCTTAAATTCCACATATGAGTGAAATCATATGGTATTTGTCTTTCTCTGACTGGCTTATTTCACTTAGCGTAATACTCTCCAGCTCCATCCATGTCATTGCAAATGGCAAGATTTTATTCTTTTCTGATGGCTGAGTGATATTCTGTTGTATATATACCACATCTTCTTTATCCATTCATCCATCGATGGACACTTGGGCTGTTTCCATAGTTTGCCTATTGTAGGTAATGTTGCTATAAACATTGGGGTGCATGTATCCCTTTGAGTTAGTATTCTTCTGTTCTTTGGATAAATACCTAGTAGTGCAATTGCTGGGTCATGGGTAGCTCTATTTTTAACTTTTTGAGGAGCCTCCCTATTGTTTTCCAAAGTGGCTACACCAGTTTGCGTGCCCATCAATAGTGTGTGAGGATCCCCCTTTCTCCACATCCTTGCCAACAGCTATTGGGGAACCAGAATGTTTATGAACCAGTTGATACGACATCTGAGACAGACTTTCGGGTAATTTATTTGTGGAGGGAGGGAGTAGAAATGGAGGGTGTTATGAATGACGTGAAATTGGCCACTAGTTTTTTTTTTTTTTTTTTTTTTTTTGACGTTGGATGTAACGTACATGAGATTTGCATTACCTTTCTCTCTACTTCGGGGTGTGTTTGAAATTTTTCTTAATATAACGTTAGCATTATTTTACTCCAGAGGCAAACTAGAAACGCATAACCAAATTAAGGGGAAAATACAGTAAACCCACCTTTAGAAATAAAAGTAAAAAGCAATCCCAGATAATACCTGGATTAAAAAGGAAATAAAAAGTATAAAACACAATTAACATATTTATGAAAATGACAACAGTGTGTGAAAACGTGAAACTTGACCAAATTTCTATGTCAAGGGGAAATAATGGTCTCAAAATGATTTTATTACTGGAGAAGAGAGATTGAAAATAAATGAAGCATCCTGCGAAATGAATTTGAAGAACAACAGAGCAGAAAAAGAAAAAGACAAAAGGGAGCATTAAAAAAGCTAAAATGCAAATAAATGAATTTAAAAAGATAAACGAATCTAGAAAGCAGAAAGAAAGGCAGAAAACACAAAATTACGGGAGACTGTAAAATTACGGTCAAGACTGGGATGTAAGGCTGGGTGACTTAGAAACATCTTAATTGCCAAAAGTGACACAAGACAGAGTATTTACAAAAAATAAGTAAGTAAAACTGAAAAGGTTTTTGAAAATTCTAGTTTCTGGGGCGCCTGGGTGGCTCAGTCGGTAAGTGTCCAACTTCGGCTCAGGTCATGATCTCGCGGTCCGTGGGTTCGAGCCCCGCATCGGGCTCTGTGCTGACAGCTCAGAGCCTGGAGCCTGTTTCAGATTCTGTGTATCCCTCTTTCTCTGACCCTCCCCTGTTCATGCTCTCTCTCTCTCTCTGTCTCAAAAATAAATAAACGTTAAAAAAAAAAAGAAAATTCTAGTTTCTTTCCTATCCTGCCTCCCACAAGAACCAGTATTAGATGGCTTTGTAGGTAATGCCCCCAAATTTAAAGAACAGAAAATTATTTTCTACTTAAACTTCTCTAGGATATGGAAAAATACAAAACATTGCTCAACTCATTTGTGTAATATTTCATATTCTAACAATTGATTAAGCTATTGATCAAGAGAAAAATGACCGGAACAGCTCATAATGAATATGAATGAAATCCAAAAGAAAATAACGATGAGCCAAATACAGGTCTATATTAAAAGAAAAATAGATCAGAAACGGTCTGTATTCCAGGAATAAAAGTGAATCCAGTGTAAGAACATTTAGAAGTTCGATTCTTCTTATGACGGATCAAAGAACAAATTTAGTCATTGAAATAAATCTCCAAAATACATTTGTTCTAGTAATGATTTGTGCAACAGCTATTTCTTATAAAACTTTTAATTAGGGAGACAGTGCTTTTATATCAGATGGGGGGGTTTAATGGTAAGTAGTACGTTTAAAATGGAAGAATAAATAGGTTAACTCTCCTCCTCACACTTTAAAAACATGTTTATTTGTTTATTTTTAATTTTTTTTAACTTTTATTTATTTTTGAGAGACAGAGAGCAAGCAGGGGAGGGGCAGAGAGAGAGAGAGAGAGAGAGGGAGGGAGACACAGAATCCAAAGTAGGTTTCAGGCTCCGAGCTGTCAGCACAGAGCCCAACACGGGGCTCAAACTCATGAACTGTGAGATCATGACCTGAGCTGAAGTCAGACACGTTAACTGACTGAGCCACCCAGTCGCCCCTGTTTATTTATTTATTTTGAGAGAGAGAGAGAAAGAATGAGTGGGGGAGGTGCAGAGAGAGGGGGAGAGAGAGAGAGAGAGAGAGAGAGAGAGAGAGAGAATCCCAAGCAGGCTCTGCACTGTCAGCTCTACCTGGGACTCGATCCCACAACCTGTGACACCATGACTTGAGTTGCAGTCAACAGTAGGATGCTTAATCGACTGAGCCACCAGGTGCCCCTCTCTTACTCACACTTTTTGACTGGTCCTGAAACCCATCAGTTCCCAGTAAGACCACGTGCTTGAACTGGATAGCAATGTCTGCTCCATCAAGACTCCAGTGGCATATTTTTCTTTCAGCGTGGCCAAGTGATGCTAACGTTCATCAGGAAAAATGAGCAGACAAGAATCAAGAATGTTCTGAACAGAGAGCCAGAATTCACTTTGTTGTCGTGAAAATATAACATGATAATAATGCCATAATCGAGCCAATGGATGTAGACTGTTGGGAGTGACACCTTTTCAAATTATTAGATTAAGTTTAATAAGTCTTGTCTGTTACAGGAACATTCAGAAATTCTAAAGGGAAGTATGCTGTGTACTATGCAGGGGCATTAGGTTATATCTAATTGCTTTGTTTATAAGAAAACTGCAGAAAGTGTTCAGGGTATTTTAATACCATCTCATAGTAATCATGTGTTTATTATGTCTAATTTGCCTGAAGAATTTGATCAGGGTTATTTTCTTACAGCATTGTGGGCTGATAATAATAATAATAATAATAATAATGATAATAATAATAAGGGACATCTAGGTGGCTCAGTCCGTCAAGCGTCTGACTTCGGCACAGGTCATGATCTCCCAGTTCTGAGTTCAAGCCCCAAGTCGGGCTCTGTGCTGACAGCTCAGAGCCTGGAGTCTGCTTTGGACTCTGTGTCTCCCTCTCTCTCTCTCTCTGCCCCTCCCCTGCTCATGCTCCCTCTCTCTCCCTCTCAATCTCTCTCTCAAAAATAAATAAACGTTAACTTTTTTAATAATAATAATAATAATAAATTGCATAGCTCTTATTCTGTGCCACTCTTCTAAGGTATTGAGATATATTAACTCCCTTAAGCATCACTAACGCTGTATGAGATCCATAATATTGTTGTTTCCCTCGAGGCACAGTATTCGATCAACCTCTCCATCTAGGAAGTGGGAGAGTCAGCCCTGAGCTCCGGCACCCTGGCTCCCGGGTCTACAGGACGCGTCCCTCCTCGGAATGCGCTCTCTCTGTACAGCTGGGGAGGTCGCTCCTTTTTTAGGCTCTCACGTGACCTTTTGCTTTCCCCAGGGACCTGATGCCGAGGACCCTGGACGGGCAGATCACCATGGAGAAGACGCCCAGCTACTTCGTGACCCGCGAGGCACCCGCGCGCATCTCGGCCATGTCCAAGGACACCAAGCTCATCGTGGTGGTGCGCGACCCGGTGACCCGGGCCATCTCGGACTACACGCAGACGCTGTCCAAGCGGCCCGACATCCCCACCTTCGAGAGCCTGACGTTCAAGAACCGCACGACGGGCCTCATCGACACGTCGTGGAGCGCCATCCAGATCGGCATCTACGCCAAACACCTGGAGCACTGGCTGCGCCATTTCCCCATCGGCCAGATGCTCTTCGTGAGCGGGGAGCGGCTCATCAGCGACCCGGCCGGCGAGCTGGGCCGCGTGCAGGACTTCCTGGGCCTCAAGAGGATCATCACCGACAAGCACTTCTACTTCAACAAGACCAAGGGCTTCCCCTGCCTCAAGAAGGCCGAGGGCAGCAGCAAGCCCCACTGCCTGGGCAAGACCAAGGGCAGGACCCACCCGGAGATCGACCGCGAGGTGGTCCGCCTGCTGCGCGAGTTCTACCGGCCGTTCAACTTGAAGTTCTACCAGATGACCGGCCAGGACTTCGGCTGGGATGGATAACAGTATAATTTAAAAAGAAAAAGAAAAATATCAAAATATAATATATTTTTTTACCACTCGGTAGGGAAAAGGCAGTTTAATATTTGTGCTGAAAATATTTGTTTCCGAATTTTTTTTTCCCCCAGTGAATGTTAAAGAGCGTGTTCTGGCCTCCGCCCGCGTCTCGCCTTCCACGTGCCGACATTTGGACCAGCAAAAAAGGAAAACCTCACTGGTCTAAATACTTTCAGTTTTCTACTTTTATTTTATGTGTTCTGTACACAGTTATAAACCATGAGCGTTGGTGGCCATTGAGGGAAATCCTGAGGGTAAATCGATCGATCTCGGTGTCTGTCTCTGCCTCTCTGTCTCTTGTCTGTCTTTCCACAGGTCCCAGATAAAATGATCTCTGCTTCTATTTCCTCCCTTGTCACTTTTTTTTTCTTGCACCACTTTTCAAAAAGCATTTCCCAGTTAATAATACTCCCATATTTGTACGCCGCTTCCCAGTTACCATAGAACTTTGGAATAAAGCACCTTTTCCCGTCCTCATCCGCGGGTGAGGTAAGCACATAGCACATAAAGATTATGATTCCCTTTTTACAGAGAAGGCGACTGAGTCTCAGGGACGTTAAATGACTTCTCGTAAGGCCAGATGGTGGACCTTGGGCAAAACCCCATCTTCTACCTGTTCCCTATATCCTGCCACTTGTACCAGAGGGAATTGGAAGTGAGGCATGTATCCTTTTAGAGACGGTTAGCTAGTCTGAGGACGATCGGAGATGGGACAGCGAGGGTTTCCTGTCGCCTTCTGAAGTTCCAGGCTAGCTTCGTGACACGCTAAGTCACAAGGAGTCACCCGGGTTCGAGGACACCGCTCAGACGTGGACATAACATCTTTTAAGGGCCAGTCTTAGCTTGTTGAAGTACCCTGAGATCTAGAAATCTTGGTTTTGTTGAGGCTGAGAGAAATTACTGGATCTGTGTCTGGAGAACCAGACGGACACTCACACTAAGAACAGGAAAAAAATGGTAGGAGCATAAGTTACCTATGTGTGGTGTTCACTGTCCTTTTTTTTTTTTTTTTTTTTAAAGAAAAACCCACTTCAGCAAGAGCTTATACGTATGAACCTCCTTTTTTGTTACCTCTTTTTTTTAACAAAGAAAACCTGCTTCTCTTTGTAATGTGTCATTTCTAATCTTGGAGCTAATACTAAGAAAAAAAAAAATAAATGTTATTATTTTTCACGGGTCGAAGACTGTCACCGTCACTTTCTTTCTCCCCGTTTCCTATTCATACCAGGGATAACCGAATATTCATTAATGTTTGGAAAATATTCTAAGAAACACAGATGTGGGTAAAATGGCAGTTTTTTTCTTCTCCCCATCTATTTCTCTCCTCCCCCTCCCTTTAAATAGCTCAAATAAATCAATAGTTTATTAAGAGTATTCCTTTCCTCTCTGAGTGGGCATTAACAAGATTAGCATTAATGGGAATTAAATTGGTTTAGAGAGAAGCACATATGCACGAAATATATAAAACATTTATAATTAGTCTGTCAGCAACCTTTTATTACAGTTGTAAACCCAAGAGGAAAATGTCTCCCATCTCATGGAAGTTTTCCGTATCTGCCAAAAATTTAAAGGACCAGACCCTACAGTCTCCTAAAATAATAATTCTTTTTCTTCTCCGGCGCGGTCAATGAAAAGAAACTAGAGTTGTCTGCAAATGTGCAGCCAAATGTGCCTCAACCATAGACGCTGCCTCAAGGGAAGTAAATCTTTCCGGAGAGACCGAACACGGGATTCAAATGAAGGGGAAAAAATTATTTAACTTTCAAGGTGTTCCAACATTGCTCCAGACCCTTGAATTTTCTGTACGAATATACCACTTAGGAGAGTTAAGAAAACCCCAATTCCCCATCTCCTTTGCCCAGTTGATTGCCTTGCCTTCCGTGCCCTTAATTTTCCAAGGCAGCACCCCTGGTTTTGTTATTCTTAAATCCTCACTTTGAGAAACGAGATACTCATCTGAAACTCTTTGCATCTTTTCTCTTAACTCATTTTGTTCATGCTTCTGATTCCTTGGTAAGCATTTGCCTGGCATTGCGCAGATGTGCCTTGTGCAGGGAACCTAGCGCATCTGACAGTTGGATTCCGCCATTTTCCTCTTGTTGTGTTAAGAAATAATAAAAGAACGGAATTGAGTTCAAAGCACCTCTTCTTGCATGTAGATTTTTTTTTGAAATTCATATTATTTAAAAAAAAAAAAATGAATGACTCTACAGCCCGCCAGGAGAGCTTTCTAACTTCTCAAGTTTCATAAGAGGGTCAGAAGTTATAGATCCCAGCCAAACAGATCTAGAGTCAGTGTACTGGAAGTTTCCTCCAGAGCAGAAATTGCACTTAACTCCTGCTGTGTGTGGACTTGGCTTCACATTTCTTTTGTCCATTTAGCTATATCAAATAGCGGGGGGGGGGGGGGGGGGGGGGGGGGTTAAGATTTTTTTAGAGAGAGAGTAAGTGGGGGAGGGGCAAAGGGAGAGGGAGGGAAAGAATCCCAAACAGGCTATACTCCCCGTGCAGAGCTTAACACAGAGCTCCATCCCATGACCTTGAGATCATGACCGGAGCCAAAATCAAGACTCAGACACTCAACCTACTGAGCCACCTAAGCGCCCCAGGTTTTGTCCTTGCTGTGAACATCTTAGCCAAGCTTTCTCTTAAGTTGTCTGTTCCATAGCCATGCTGACCTCCTACACGCTTCTTAGAGGTGGAGAATTCTGTCTCCAGAAGAGCATATAATTCTCTAGGTAACTTGGTAACTTTCAAGGGGAACTCATTTATCCTAACCACTGGACATTAATAAGCTCCTTCATTATTGCAGAGTATTAATCCCACTGTGATTTTATCTTCAAAGAGCTCCAAAGTCGGAACAAACCTCACGGATCGGGTCACCATTTGGCACTTAAATCCTTTCTATAACTGGTTACGTGGGGGTTTAAACCATTCCTGGGTCTGGACATTCTTCACTCTTGATTTTGCTGTTGTTGCAAAGAGGAATAATTTCTCCTAAACCCCTTCATCCGGTTCTGTCGGCCGAGACCTGCTCAATCTGTTCCACGTGGAGATATCTCCAATTCAATGTGTGAATACCTAAACATGTGTATTAGATAATAGCACGTTCCATTCACGTGGCAGATTGCCCTGTCAGAGGCATCCCCTTAAACCAACAGCAGCTCTCCGCTCTGTTGAATTGCACCTTACAGATAAGGAAAGGAACACGTAAGAGAACAAAAGACGCCTTTGCTTCCCAGGAAGGGTGTCTGGAGATACTTCTGTTGACGAAAAAGTGATGGAGTGTAGGGTGCTTCTAGTGGGCAGATCCCAGGGATGCTGCTCAAGACCGATGATGCACAGGTGAGCTCCCGCAACAACGAATCATCCTACCCCAAATCTCGGCGGTGCTGAGATTCCTGGTTTAAGAAAAAGTAAAGCCTATCCAGCGAGTGCGGGTCCAAAGCGGGTGTAAAAACCAGATTCTACTGAATGCTTGCCCAGTAATTCTTTCCCTTGTCACTCTAGGTTTTGCTCTTGAAAACCCTTCTTTCTCCAAGTCCGAGAGTGATCCCATCGTAGTAAGCAGATCTATGTTTCGTGTCACACTTTGTCAGGACGAGCGCGAAAGAGAAACATCACTGAACTGAGTTTTTCCAGCCGAGGTCCAGGAGCTCCTAACAACAAACAGACAATGGCATTTCTGCGAAGTGGAATCCATCAACTTCGAGGGGGAAAAACAGCTTCCCAATAAAACGTGTCTGAAGGCTTTTTTACGTTCAAGTCTTGCGGTGTCTTGTGCCTCCACGACAGCGCCGTAGCCATATTTCTTGTTACCTGACGTAACCAACGTGTCCAGAGACAGAAGTAAATGGCCCCACTTCTGGTAAACAGCTGAAGTCAGACGGGGGTGCTAGGGTTTACAAAGGGCTCCAAACTGCTGAGCGATGGCAAAGGAAGGCAGATTCTTAACTGCCATGCTTTCCAGAAAGCCCAGAACTTTGTGTGTGATTTCCACAGAATCAGGGAAGAGAAGAGCTTAGGAGTGTCACACATGGGGAAGCGTGGCTGAGAGTCAGTCCAATACAATTCTTCTTGTGTAAATAAGGGACCCTACCTATTTTCCTGTCCTATCCTACAATTCCTGAAGAATGGGCCACTTCAAACCCAAACCTCAAGCCTTGTTGGGGAAACATCCACATTATCGTAGCTTATCCGGTGCTTGGCACATCAACGGGCAAGCAGATTTGCATTCAGCCTCTCAAGTGTATGGAAGGAAAACGTGGATCGGGAAACTCCCAAACCCGTTCGTCCCATCATGGAATGTTGGCATGGGAGACCCACCCTTTAAAGCCTGAAAATTTGGAGCAATTAATGGGACCGAGCAACTTTATACCCAGAGTAACAAAATGATGGATTTTAGTTATGCCAGGAGGAAATAAAACTGAAAACAGAAGTTGTTTCTAATGTATGGACCCGTTGTGGGCTGTTAGGAAATGTGAGTATGTTTCAGGCTACCACCCTCATTTTCCCCTTCCGTTGAAGCTGTCAGTCGTGTTCCTTTAATAGTTACATGTTCAACAACTTCGTCTCCTTGAGTGTTACTATCAGAATAAAAGGTGACAATTAATAGGGGACATACCTTCTGCTGTCAGCCCTTTTCATCCCACTGTCCCTGGGTCTGATATCTTATGTGCGTCAGAAGGATCAGATAGGAGGAATGGTACCCTTAATTAGCTCTGCCTGGTTGGATTTTTAGCGTGGTGCTAGCCGTTAACTCCTAAGAGGGCTTTTAGGTCACTGTCTGGTCCACACATGGACACACTACAGTCTCTGTGCTTCACGTTCCTTTTTTTTTTTTAATTTTTAAAAACGTTTATTCATTTTTTGAGAGAGAGAGGGAGAGAATGTGACTAGGGGAGGGGCAGAGAGAGAGGGAGAACACAGAATCCGAAGCAGGCTCCAGGCTCTGAGGTGTCAGCACAGAGCCCGACTTGGGGCTCGAACCCATGAACTGTGAGATCACGACCTGAGCTGAAGTCGGACACTTAACTGACTGAGCCACCCAGATGCCCCCACTTCTGTCTTGAAGCCCCTTTCTAGTAAGCCCAGAGTGTCTACTTCCATCCCTGGGGCTTTGTTTTCATTGCAAATAGGACTTGTCCCACCTATCCCACTCCATGCTACCTTCACTTTCTAGCGCCTTCTCTTCCTATGTGCTACCTGTGTCCTGTGATTCCAGCATCCCTGCCTCTACCAGCCTACGCTCGTCCCTCTCTTCAAATGCACCATGTGCAATGGCGTCCACTTCCTACTTCCGATTCCTGGGGAAACTGCTCTCGGCTTTGGCTTTGGGGAAGATAGTCTGAACGATGTAAACACCAGGAGGGACAAAACAGAAAATGCAAGAATGTGGGCACATTTTTTGACGGGAGACAGAGACGTTGTTGGAAGGACACATAACCAGGTTTCCAGTACCCCACCTCTCACCATAGACCTGAAGAACGGGGTCAACAACTTGGCATCCCACTTCTGAAGGCTGTCTGCCTCTGGCCTGGGCAGTGGCATCCCCCCCCCCCCCCCCCCCCCCCCACCCAGCACCACCTGCTTTCCCAGAAAGTCTTCTCTAAGCTCATATTTCTTTATTTCGAGCCAGCAACAGCTGGTCAACCAGAGAGCAGTAGGAAGCGAGAAGACTTTCACTGCCATTTTTCAGCATGAACAAGAGTTCTTGATAGTCTCCCATCAACAGAGACCTTTAGAGGTCAAACGTATTCTTTTTAAGCAGGTTCACATACAGCACAGAGCTTAACATGGGGCCTGAACTCATAACCCTGAGATCAAGACCTGAGCTGAGATCAAGGTTGGATGCTCAACCAACTGAGCCATCCAGTCGCACCTAGAGTTCCAACCTAATTCCACTGGACCACTTGATGTTAGTCTTTAAATTCCAGATCCGTTCTTTGTTAGGAAACATCCAACTAAATACTCTATAATAACAACAACAACTTACTTTACGTAAAATGATTCCGAGCATTCTTACATCCAACTTTAGGCTGGAATAACTTTTTTGCTGTTGTTTTCCCTTCTTTCTAGATTAAGAAAAAGTCTATACATGATCATATTTTCTCATTTCCAACAAACTCCACATATCCCCTCCACAGAATTCCTTGCAGACGTCTTTTCATTCTTTTTCTTTCCACCTGCCTTCCTACCATATTATTTCTCTTCTGCGTGAACTGTTACCCTTTAATATTTTCCTACTTCCCTGTATCCAGATCCTTAAGTGAAAAGTTATTTCTGTCATTATTCCTCCTTGGCTTTCAATGGGACTCATAATTATGCCTTCCCCTTTTTTGGCAACCATCTGGCCCCAGCATTATACCTTATTTTTCATTTCAAAAGTTGGCCTTTTTTTTTTTCTACCTCCTTTGATCTCCTTTACCTTTTCTCAGATGGTGCCTTTCCATTTCGAGAAAAGCTCTCTTTAGAGAAACATCTCCTTTCCGCCAGCCTTCCAGCATATGGCATTGGAAACTTTCTGGGGATGTAGCCGTGTTATCCCTTCTTGAGTCGGTTGTGCACATCAGTCTTTCAGGGTGCGTCCCTAGCTTTGTCACCAGCCTGTTCTCTACTCTTCCATGCCCATTCATTCCTGCCACGTTTACACTGCAATTACTCTAGCTCGAATTTCTCCAGCCCGATTGCCATCATTTTTACTATCGTTTCCCTTATTTCTGCTGTTACCACTACGATGCTTCCTAGGCGTCTAAAACTGCGCCGAATCTGCCTTTCCCCAGTGCTGTCTGTCTGTCTGTCTGTCTTCAGGAACATCTTCATTTCCTACATTATTGAAGATGTTTGTCCATTCACTGAGTCCTGGGAAACAGCTACGTGATAAATAATGTGACTATGTACTCATGAGATTTCCCTGGCTCTTCACACCTATTTATACCTTGAAAGGAAACCATAGCTTATCCAAATCACCCATTTTCTTGATCCTACTTACTTAAAAAAAAAAAAAAAAAAAAGGATGTTCCTTTAATTCATCAGCTTCCTGTGCCTTAATGATGAGACCCGATATCTTGTGCATAATTTGGTGAATAGTCTTGATTTGACCACAAATAAGGAAGTGTTGCATGAATCATTCAGTGCTACTGAACTTCAGGGTGGTTTGTTGTTGTTGTTGTTGTTGTTGTTGTTGTTGTTGTTTGGATTTTTACTTTTTTGATTTACTAAAAAAAATGCAGAGCATAAACTGTGCTCGTCACAACTGAAATGTCTGGAAACATTTTAGGGTTGGGGCCATCGCTAATAATTATTTTTCTTCTGTCTCTCAAAACGGTTGTCATTAAATCAATCATCTTACCTATTTCACATGGGCCACTGAAAACTGTAAGCAAAATGTGCTTTTATCAGTAAGACTCAGTGCTGGCTGGCCACGGAAACTTTCTTCCTTGTATCACTTGGTGACACCTGTCAACGTCGGAGAAGTGATAACTGTCTTTGAACTGTGAGTTTCTGCCTATTTTCCTTGAAGTCCATGCATTACCATGCCCCCTTGGCTCTGAGGTCCCATCTTTTCTGGATTCTGAAAAAGTTCTGTTGGGGAAAACGAAGTCCTTAATGACAGCTTCTAAATTGAGCCTATCTTAACCCATCCCTTTTAGCCCTTTAATTTACAGACTACCCCCGCCCCCACCTTGAACAGTAAAATATAAAGAAACTCATTCATTCTTGCTCTAGCCATTGCTTTCACCATCACTTTGATCTGGTCCGGATAGGGCATGTCTTTCCTTTCACATGTGCTGTTCTCTGCAAATTTTCATATTCTTGTTTCCTCCCACCTCCTGCACTATCCCTTACTTTTGCAAAAGAAGGAGGTAGGAATCCTTCAATCCTTTACTACTGAGAGAACTCACCCTTGACAATCATTTGGAATTGGGGACAGTGTTTCTTGCCTCCTGATTGGACATAAAGATGACTTCTGAGTCTAGAGTTTGTCCAAAGAGTGTCACTGAGTGACCACAAAAGCCAGTATCTGTTGCTTTGAGTCCTTGCCTCTATGGTCCTGACCATTAAATCCAGTCAATTTTCATTTGTGGGAATTGACTCAGGTCCCAAGGTGTCTTTTGAACTCCCTTTTCCAAAAAGGATCATCTAAGACAAATTGGGGATAAAATACACATCACATAAAATTTACCATCTTAACCATTATTAAGTGGATAATTCAGTGACATTAAGTACATCCACAGTGTTGTTCTGCAACCATTACCACCAACCATTTTCAGAACTTTGTCATCACCCCTAACAGAAATTTTGTACCCATTGGACAATAACTCCCCGTCCTACTGCTCTCCGCCTCGGTGATCTCTGTTCTGCTTTCTGTCTGTGTGAGTTTGACCCTTCTAGGTACCTCATAGAAGCGGAATCATGCCATTTGTCATTTTGTGCTTGGGTCACTTCACTTATAATGTTGATAAGGGTCATCCACATTGTGGAATGGATGAGAATGTACTTCGTTTTTAAGGCTAAATAGTATTTCATTGTATGTGTATTCCACATGTTTAGTCATCTATCAATGGACACTTGGTTGTTTCTACCTTTTGGCTATTGCGAATAATGCTGCTATGAACATGGGTGTGCAAATATGTGCTAGGGTCTCTGGCTTTGGGGTACATGTCACAAAGTGGGATTTCTGGATCACAGAGTCGTTCCATGCTTAACTTTTTGAACAACCACCAAAGTATTTTCCACAACGGCAATGCATGAGTTTCCAATTTGTCTACATCTTCCCCAACACCTGTCGTTTTTTCTTTGTTTCTTTTCCTTTCTTCCTACTGCCTTCCTTCCTTTCTTCCTTCTTTAACCTTTCTTTTCTTTTTTCTTTTTTCTTTTCTTTTCTTTTCTTTTCTTTTCTTTTCTTTTCTTTTCTTTTCTTTTCTCTTCTTTCCTTTCTTTCTTTTCTTTCTTTTTTCTTTCTTTCTTTCTTTCTTTCTTTCTTTCTTTCTTTCTTTCTTTCTTCTTTCTCTTTCTCTCTCTCTCTCCCTCCCTCCCTCCCTTCCTTCTTTAAAATAATAGTCATCCTAGTAGGTATGAGGAAAAAGGAGGGTTTTTTTTCTTCTGTTCTTATTCCTTAACTCAAAGTCTTTGGAGGCCCCTTTCCTAAAATTTTTCTAGGGGGACTTTTAACAACTAGTAATATCCAAACTTGCTTCTCATGTTCTTGCCCTTTTCTGTCCTCTCTCCCCATCTCTGTCCCTGAGATGAAATCAGCTTCCCTTTTTTTCTTACCACAACAGGACACTGCAACTCCTCTACTTTCTTCAACTCCTTTTTCTGTCTTCTTTCAAACTTCCCACACCTTGGACACTCTGCTGATCATCTACCGTGAAAGCATATGGTGGCTTCAACTGACTGGTGCCTGATTTGCCCAACTTGTCTGTCCTTTTCCTTCTGGACTCTCGAAGCTGACCACCCTGCACCTTCTTCTGCCTCATCACAGTAAACACGCAGAAAGGGCGCCCACGTTCATGAACCCACACGCACACACACTGGCACACAGCCTTCCCCCAATGTTCAATCTCGCCTTTACCCCAGGTATTGCCAGATTCTTGGTTTGAACATTGGAGATGCTTTTTTGTTGGTATATAACACTCAGGAGACCCCCTTCCACCTACTCTGGACTTCAGTGAGTGGTCCGTGTCTTTGGCTACCGGCCGTGACCAAGCAAGTTCCAGAGAGCAGATGCCATTCACATTTCCTTTTTCACATAATATATTCACCAATAGAGTCTCTGGGCTGGCTTGTTGGGCTCCTCGGAACTGTAAACACAGCCACTGCTTCTTCACTTGGTCATGATTTCTCCTTTATTCAGAAGACATAAGCAAAATGTAAACTTAAGCCTCCTTAGGAGAATCACTGTGAATAAAAGTTATTCATGGTTTTCGCTTTTTAAAAAAGCATCAGAAAACAAGTGTTACCACGAATAAAGAATCTGTGTGAATTCTTGCTGCTGTCTCTTGAAAAATGCAGATCAGAAAAATACGACTGGGAACAAATGCAGAGCCACCCCAGCAGGTTCACAGCCTCATCCTGTCTTTAGATGGGAATAGATGCCTAAATGTTTTTTTTTTAATTTTTTAATGTTTATTTTTTTCTTGAGAGACAAAGCATGAATGGGGGAGGGGCAGAGAGCGAGGGAGACACAGAATGCGAAGCAGGCTCCAGGCTCTGAGCTGTCAGCACAGAGCCCGATGTGGGGCTCGAACTCATGAACCACAAGATCATGACCTGAGCCTAAGCCAGACGCTCAACCGACTGAGTCACCCAGGTGCCCAAATAGATGCCTAAGTCTTAAGTAGACAGCCACACACACTGAGGTCCCACCTGCCTTGACATAGCCTTCAAATTCTTTTTTTAATTTTTTTTAACGTTTTATTTATTTTTGAGACAGAGAGAGACAGAGCATGAACGGGGGAGGGGCAGAGAGAGAGGGAGACACAGAATCGGAAGCAGGCTCCAGGCTCTGAGCCATCAGCCCAGAGCCCGACGCAGGGCTTGAACTCACGGACCGCGAGATCGTGACCTGAGCTGAAGTCGGATGCTTAACCGACTGAGCCACCCAGGCGCCCCAACATAGCCTTCAAATTCTAACGGTTAGGTTCATTTTGCTTTTCTGTGATCAAGCTTCCAATCTCACATAATTCCGCCCAGTAGGTTAGTGTTGTCTTCTATCTCTATAGCTGGGTTTCCTCCTTTCTAGCCTCTTCCTCCAGTTACTCCAGGCTCAGGAGGTATGTCCAAGCCTGTCTCTTTGTTTTATAAAAAAAATTTTTTTTAAATGTTTATGTATTATTAAGAGACAGAGAGAGACAGAACATGAGCATAGGAGGGGCAGAGAGAGGGAAGACACAGAATCCAAGGCAGGCTCCAGGCTCCAAGCTGTCAGCACAGAGCCCGACGCGGGGCTCAAACCCACGAACCGTGAGCTCGTGACCTGAGCCATGGTCAGATGCCTAACTGACTAAGCCCCCCTGGTGCCTCATTTTATTTTTTTTTAAGTTTATTTATTTATTTTGAGAGAGACAGAGACAGCACGAAGGGGGGAGAAGCAGAGAAAGAAAGAGAGAGAATCCCAAGCAGGCTCCGTGCTGCCAGCGCAGAGCCCGACGTGGGGCTCTATCCCACTGGGAGATCATGACCTGAGCCGAAACGAAGAGTCAGACACTTCACCAACTGAGCCACCCCGGCGCCCGATGATGTATTTTAGTTTGAACTGATAGGACCAGATAAAACTGACCAGCACAGGCCTGAACCCACAGTGATACCAGGGACACTAGATACGTTAATATAACAACAAAAAATCACCTCGCACCCTTCTTAGACCCTTCTGAAAGGGCCTGATTTTTCCACCATACATCTTTATTCCTGAGAGTTAGTGGAGATTATTAAGAGGGTGGGCATTTGGTTTGGATTCTAAATTTGTCAATGTCGAGCTGTGTGACTCTGAGAAGCACACCTAATCTCTCTGCTCCCCAGTGTTCTATCCTGTAAAGAAAGAACGATAATACTAACACCCCATACAGTTGTTAAGAGGATTGAAATATTATGTGAAAAAAGTGCTTATCTCAATGCCTGGGACATAGCCAAGAGAACATGAGTTTCAGCTTTTGTTTAGAAGATTTGTGGATGATTCTGGATTCTGGAAAAGGACTGTAGTTTGCACGAACATGCCCACATACGTCCACATCCTATCTTTCTACGCACTTTCGGGCCTCTTTGCGCAGAGATAATGCAACTTGGGATCACGGATTACACTTTAATAGCATTGTCCCTTGAAACTAAAAGATTGCTCAGAAACACACCAAAAGTTTCCAAACCTTAAATCTGTCTAATTAACTAAGTAGAAATCATTTCAACTCACTGACAGAGAGGAGTCATTTCAACTCACTGACAGAGTTCATGTTCGTCATTCCGTAGTTACATCCCCACATTTTCCTGAAACAAGTCGTGGGCAGGAGGGACACCAGCTAGGCTTCCCCACCATCAGTCATCCAACAGAAGGCAAATCCCTGAGCTCCCTGGCTGGCTCAGTCAGGAAAGCAGGCGACTCTTGACCTCAGCGTCGTGAGTTTGAGCCCCACTTTAGGGGTAAGACTTACTTAAAAACATTTTTTTTTTCAATAAAAAGAAGGTAAATACTTGGGGTTGCTTGATAGAGTAGGTCATCCCACTACACAGTTGTGAGGCTCTGTAAGGAGCAACCCCAAGCAGGTCCTAGAGTTTTGCTCTGCCTGGAACTATCCTGTGGTTTTACATCAATCCTTCAGGGCTCTTAGAGTCTCCATTTTCTCATCAAGGAGTAGGTTGAATGGTTTTGAAGGTCCCTACCAGCTGTGAGCAAATATATAAATGCAGGTTTCATCAAACTGTCTGCTGGGGGAATCCTAGTGATGTCATATTTCACTTGTAGACCACATTAGAGTTTGCACAAGTCTTGACGACACAGACTACAGGTTTTCTTTGGTTAGAGGTCAGTCTCCCTAAAGGTGAGATATTTCCATTTTCATTACTGTATACTCCTAAAACACCGAAGTTCAATGACACTTCCTCAGTAACTCCTTGGCAGCAACGTGGCAGAGTATTTTCTTTATTTAAAGAATCATTTCAGGGGCACTTGGGTGGCTAAGTGCCAAACTCTCGATGGCATCTCGGGTCATGATCTCATGGTTGGTGAGGTTGAGGCCTGCGTTGGGATCTGTGCTGGTGGCTCAGATCGTGCTTGGTATTCTTTTTCCTTCTCTCTCTGCTCCTCCCCATGAGCGCGCTCTCTCTCTCTCTCTCTCTCTCTCTCTCTCTCTCTCTCTCTCAAAATAAATAAACGTTTTTATTTTATTTTTATTTTTTAAAATTTGAGAGGCAGAGAGAGCACAAGCAGGGGAGGGGCAGAGAGAGAAGGAGACACAGAGTCTGAAGCAGGCTCCAGGCTCCAAGCTGTCAGCACAGAGCCCCACGCAGGGCTCGAACTCACAAACTGTGAGATCGTGACCTGAGCCGAACTCAGATGCTTACCCGACTGAGCCACCCAGGTGCCCCAATAAATAAACATTTTTTAAAAAGAATCATTTCATGGCACAGCAATCGGGTAGATTAAGCAGTCTATGCCACACCCCGCAATCATCTAGTATAGAATCATCTAGGATAGAAACATATATTTTCATTAGAAGAGGAAAATGATGGTGATACAGAAGTTAAAAATTGATTGGTTTTTCAAGTAATAAGCTTTAGAGAAAAAGGCTTGATGGGAGATGATTCATACCCTGGCAAGGTTGCTGTTCAACCCAACAACTCTAAAAACTAGGTTAATCAAACGGGGATGCTCTGTTTATCAGAATGCTTTGAGGTCATGGAATTAATTCATGCTTACAGTTGCAAAACTTCCACATGATGAAATGGTCTTAGCAGTGGTTTCACAAGATGAAGATATTTACCATGAAATAGGACCTCTATGCTATGAAATAAAACTTTACAAGGCTCCCAGCTTTATAGACTAGGGCAATTAGCATTTTATATATCTATCAAGTTGGCTCAACAGTTTTAGCTTCTCTGCCTTTTCTTAAATTATAAGTTGTAGCTTTTCAAGGGTAAACGTGGGCTTCCCAGGGATTTTTGCAAATATATCAAGGTTCATAAAAAACAAGAAAATTAATAGTTTCCCTTATTGGTTTGGTCCTGTGAAGCCGATTGTACATTTCTGTTTATTTTCTTCCCCCTGTAGTGGAAAGGGAACTGAAAGATCATTTGTGGTGGTGGGTGGTGATTTGATGCAATTTGTTTTCTCATATTCGTTGAAGTAGTAATTATATTTATGCATATGCTATATTAAGGAGGTGCTCTATTTGAAGTTCCAAGATTTTTGACCGTATTTGATGATCATTAACATTTAAAAAAAGCTCCTCTCAAAGGTCTTTTAAAATATTTTTCTATGACTAAGTCGTCAAAAAGGTAGCTTTTATATGCTTCAAGTCTTTGAATTTTTTTAGTATTGCAAAATTTTAGCCCATCTGAGAGAACTCATCAGGTTCTTTCTCTGAGGAAATACAATTTCTTCTCCTGTTTTATGTCCATCCTCATTGATAATTTCTTACAAAAGTTATGAAGGTCTCTTATTCAAAATGCTTCTCTGAGAATTTTCTTAATTCTGTACCTTTTGTACTTCAGTAATTTAAACTGGGAACTATTTCATGTATTACATGTAAATTCACTATGGCAAAACTATCAGGAAAATTATAGACAATGACAACAGATTACAAATTTAAACTTAAAGTTGGAAAATCTCATTTTATATGTATTTATCAAATTGTATCATGACACCAGGTTTTCTGTCTCCTTTTATGTAACCAGAAATACGTATGTTTTCTGTGATAAAGGTTTAAAGAGTTTAAAACATTCGTCTTCACAGGTTTTGTTGAACATTTTCCCTTCAGTGTTATTTCTGTTTAAAAAAATAATTTTGCTTCTGTTTTTATTTTATTTAATAAAAGGCACCCATTTCATACAATAGGTTAGTTGCTCTCATTTATTGATGCTTATTTATAGAACATAATGCTTACAGATCCCAATATTACTGATGAGGTAAACATTATTTCAACATTAAAGTTAGTCTTATGTTTTTGACAATGAAAATGACCAAAACCTTACACTTGTATATGTTCTTTTCCTTCCTTAAAATCAACTATGTCTCACTTCCTTTTGGTCCAAAAGCAAAACATGGGAGGGTTTGGGTTTTTTGACAAAGCAAAAATTAATGTTAATTTATTTATTATTTGTTCATTTTATTCTTTTGGATTTCAAAAATACTTTTTAACAGCTCTGTTGAAATACAGTCGAACATAAACTATACATATTTAAAGCTTATGGCTTGAGAAGTTTTGAGATACATAAAAACTATGAAACCATCACTATATTCAAAATAACAAATACATCCAACAGTCCAAAAAGTTTTCTATTTCTTCTTACAGTTTTATTGGATTTTATTTTATACATCTTGAAGTTCTCTTATTAGGTACATATATACATTTAGGATTACTATGTACCTTTGATGAATTGACCTCTTTACCATTATGAAGTAGTCTTCTTTACCCCTGGTTATATTCTTTTCTTGGAAATATACTTTGTCTAGAATTAATAGTCACTCAAGCTTTATTTTGATTAGTGTTAGCATGGCAAGTCTTATTTTTCCATTCTTTTTCTTTTAATCACTTTGTGTCATTATATTTGAAGTACTTGTCTTGTAGGCAGCATATAGTTGGGTCTTCCTGTTTTTTCCATTATGACAGTCTCTGCAATTTAATTGAGGTAATTAGAACATTCACATTTAATGTGATTATTGATATAATTAGGTTTAAATCTATCACCTTGATATTTGTTTTCTAGCTGACTCATCTGTGCTTTTTTCTCTATGTATTGATGTCTTCCTTTGGATTAACTGGCTATTTTTATGATTCCAACTTATCTTTTTTGCTCATGGAAGTGGATTATTTAACATAATGAGTTTTATTCTTATGTGATATGTGTAAGAAAAGTGGGCTTGTCACATTGCCTCGTCTTTATAGTTTCGTGACAAAAACAAAAGAACTATGTTTCTTCTCTTTAACATCTAACATTAAATCCTACCTACCATCTGCTTGTTATGGTTGATCACATGTGGTTTAAATAAGCGTGTGCACACACCTCATTTCTGCACTGCTCTCATTTGGTCTTTCACCTCTCTAAACTCTGTCCTGGGATCTTATCACTTTAAAAAAGCACTCAGATTTGGGAACATTGAGAATGTGCATCAATAAGCTTACTTCCAAGGCATGTTCTTTGGTTTCTTTGGGCTGCCCTAACAAATCCCCACAAACTGAGTAGCTTAAAACAACAGAAATTTATTCTCTTATAGGTAAAGAGTCCAGAAGTCTGACATCAAGGTGTTGGCAGGATTGGTTCCTTCTGTAGACTCTGAAGGAGAGTCTGTTCCATGCCTCTTCTAGTTTCTGGTGGTTTCCAGAATCCTTGTCTTTCCTTGGTGTATCACTGGAATTTATGTTTCTGTCTTCGTATAGCCATCTTCCTTCTCTATGTATCTGTGAGCCCTCTCTGTCCAAATGCACTGTCCTTATAAAAACATTATAAGTCATTAGATTCAGGGCCCACCATCTAGTGTAGTATGCTCTAAGCTCTTTGGGTTTTTTTCCTTATTGGAGTATAATTGACATATAGCATTGTATTAGTTTCAGGCATACAGCATAATTATTTGATAATTGTATACATTGTGAAATGATCACCAGAATCAGTCTAGTTAACATCCATCACCATACATAGTTATTAATTTTTTCTTATGGTAAGAACTTTTAAGATCTACCCTCTTAGAAAACTTTTAAGTCTATAATACAGTATTATTAGCTATAGTCATCATGCTGTATGTTACATCCTCATAACTTACCTATTTTATAACTAGAAGTTTGTACCTTTTGACCACCTTCACCCATTTCATTAACTCCCCACACCTTGTCCTTGGCAACCACCCGTCTTGTCTCTGTAACTATGAGCTTATTTTTTATTTGTTTGTTTGTTTAGATTCCACATATAAGTGAAATTATATAGTATTTGTGTTTCTCTATCCGACTTATTTCTTAATGCTCTCTAGGTCCCTCTGTATGGTCAGAAATGGCAAGATTTCATTCTTTTTTATGGCTGAATAGCATTCTATTGTGTATGTATTCCACGTTTTCTTTATCCATTCATTCATCGATGGGCATTTAGGTTGTTTCCTTATCTTGGCTATTGTAAATAATGTTGCAGTGAACATGGCGGTACACGTATTATTTTGAGTTTTCATTTTCTTCAGATAAATACCAAGAAGTGGAATTGCTGGGTCATATGATAGTTCTATTTCAAACTTTACTGTTTTTAAATAGTATGACCTCATCTTAACTTGTTTAGATTCTCAAAGACCAAACAGAGCCAATTTCACAGGTAACCGGGACTAGGATTTTAACAGATCTCTTTGGGGGAACACAATTCAATCTTGAGAAGTACCATACATTCAGAGGGCTTAAAATAAATATTTACTGAGGTACACTAAATTCACCATAGAATAATTATCTATTTCCCCTGGTGTGTGTGTGTGTGTGTGTGTGTGTGTGTGTGTGTGTGTGTGTATCTATTGCTACAGAACAAATTGCCACAAGCTTCTTAGCTCACAGTTTCTGTGGGTCAGTAGTCCAGGCACAGCTTAGTTGAATCTTCTGATTGGGGTCTCACAAAGCTGTAGTCACTCAGGCTGCCATCTTTTTTTTTTTTTTTAATTTTTTTTTTTAACGTTTATTTATTTTTGAGACAGAGAGAGACAGAGCATGAATGGGGGAGGGGCAGAGAGAGGGAGACACAGAATCTGAAACAGGCTCCAGGCTCCGAGCTGTCAGCACAGAGCCCGACGCGGGGCTCGAACTCACGGACCGTGAGATCATGACCTGAGCTGAAGTCGGCCGCTTAATCGACCGAGCCACCCAGGCACCCCTGCCATCTTATCTGGAGGTTAGTCTGAGGAAGAATTTGCTTCCAAGCTCATACAGCTTGTTGGTGGAATTTTGGTTTTTTTGAGGTTATAGAACCAAGGACCCAGTTAGTTCTTGCTGACTGTCAGCTGGAAGCCACTCAGCTCTTAGAGGCCACCACAGTTCCTCTCCATGTAGATTTCCTCAACATGCCTGCCTGCTTCATCAAGTCAGCAAGGAGAGTCTCCTGAGTGAGTCAGCTAGCAAGATGAAATCTTGTGTCATATAACCTGATCACAGGAATGAGACTCATAACTCTTGCCATATTCTGTTGGCCAGAAGAAAGTCCTGACCATACGCCATGGGGAGGGGATTATTCAGAGGCATGTACACCAGGATGTGGGGGATGTTGGGGGGCACTTTAGAGTCTGTCTGCCACACGTTCCCTTGTCTGATGAATGAAGGGAATAAAGTTGATGCTACGGTTTCCTTCAGCTCTAGTATCTAAATGTCTAGGGAGATCCTTCACCCCTAAGTTTACATCTGCTGGCAATCTCTTCCCCCACCCATTACGTCCCACTTCTGACTTGTAAGCACAGAGCTGTTCATAACTGTATCCGTGTTTTTGTCAATAAAAGACCCAGACTTATCAACTACATTTGCTAAGATTGGTAACCACTCATAGAAAGGCTTCTATAACCAATGTAAGGTGGCTTTTAATTCCTGTGTACAACAAGGCTTTCAAGTTCCTCTGACTGAGTAGAATAACTTGCATTTATAGCACTCTTGTCTTTTTTTTCTTGATACATTCTCATGTGGAGTCCCTTGAAGAATAAGAGTACTTCCTTTGCTGATCTGAAGTTATCGTCAAATCCCTTGCTTCTAAAAAGGTGAATTCCAGAACTATGACTTTTTGATATAACCTACTAGTTGCTAAGAAGGTCCCCATCATATTGTTTTTCCCTTCCCTGGGTTGCTTTTATCATATCTGGTCTCCATGTTACTCTTGCACGGATGCAGCTAGCTTTACTATATTATTTATGATTCAAAATGATGTCCTCCGGGAGCGAAGAGCTCAGAACTTACATGCTCCTACTTCCAATTTCCTGCTGAGCTGCCACTCTGGTCACTGTCCATACACTTGGGAAGACCTTCTCCCTCCCCTTCCTCCCCCTCTCCACCCCCACCTGGGACACTAGGTTCTTTAACTCCTGGGCTAAGTTCACAGAACCGTTCCTGAAGCCCTAATGCCCTCTTCTCTCCTCCTCAGTCTGTTCTACTCTCCACGCTCACTCCCAACTCCACCTCTTGCCTCCCTGGTGAGAGAAAAACATTCTCAAACCTGAGATACAATGCAGAGCTAGGTCAGTTTTACTCTGAGATTCCAGTTAAATAATTCGGATTGCTGGCCAGTCTCTGTTGAGACTTTTCTTTGAATCTCCAGCCTTAGGACAGTGAACCCATTCTTCAGTGTAGTCGTCTTTGACTGTGCTCTCAGAGGATAGGTGGGATTATTTTTGGTGGCGTGAGGGCAGGAAACAGCACAGTGCCACCACAGAGAAGCTCTTCAGAATACCTAAGTTAATACGTGAGTTTATTGTTTTGGGTCATTAGTGGAGCATCAGCAGAGGTACAATGGCACCACTGTGGGTACGTACATTACCTGGGTCACATGCCTTGTATGCTCCCTTCGTACCCACAGAAGACATCGCTAGCTGATCATAGTACTTTGACATAGCAAACCCCGATTTGCCCCAAGAATCTTCCCCAACCATACGCTTTGGGGAGCCACTACCAATTGATTGAAGCTGGTGCATGTGATGACAACTTCTTTGCTACCCCTGCTCTAGAGCTCAGGGAATACAAAGGGATAAAACGAGGAAAAGAGGCTTATAAAGGAAAATGGACGGGATCCCTGGCATCTCAAATGACAGCTTACTCTTGTTATAGCCTGATTAACTTCACCACACTTCAGCCTCCCACCCTATACCTCGAATATGGGTACCTGGAAGATATCTGGGTCCACTAAGATCACAGAAGCGGATGATCGTGGTTTTAATTTGCTTCCTTCGCATTGGTAAATCAAGAGCAGCAATGGCTTCAAGTCTGTAGAATTGTTGTGAACGTTCGATAAAGTTATGTACATCAGGTGCTTAGAGTAGTGCTTCGTATGGCATAGGTCCTTGATAGATATTAGCTATCACCGACAGTAATATTGGTTAGGATTTCCAAGAAGTTACCCTTCCGATGAGGCTTGGGAAATACCTTTTCCCACTAACACAGCCTTCCTTGTGTGGGCTGGGAGGGATTCTGTCTCTGCTCCAGGGACAAGTCAGGGAAAGGGACTGTCAAACTTGCTTGCTTCTACATTTATGATGTCACAGAGGAGTGGATATGTCTACCGGGTCCATAGCATTGTGTGAATCATAATAAACTTCTCAAGGCAACCTGACCCTGGCCCCTCACTGTGCTTCCCGTTAGCTTTTACCTCACCTCAGAAAGACCTTCATGGGAAATGTGGTTTTAAAAGTGTTGGAGGAATTCATCATGAGGGACCTCTTTGGTTACAGAGCCCAAGTGAAGGAACCAGGGCAGGAAATGCATCTGTCCCGCAGCACCAGGCTGCCCCGGTGGGTGCACAGCTCTCCAACTCCAAGGGAATTTTCCAGAGCGGCATCTCACGTCGTAGCCATCTGCCCCAATAAATCCTGCACCTAGTGCTAGTTAAAACCCATGGTATCCAGGGACAGAATGCTTGATTCATTAGCTACTGATGAGGCTAAGAATCGAAAGGCCTGCCTTCCGTTTTCTGCTTCATTACATTTAAGAGCAATTAAGAAAAGCAATTTTGTCATCATACTCTTAGCAATACATGGCAGCTTCAGTGGGCTTAGCTGGAGCCTTGAAGCACAAAAGGGTCACAGGTTTCTACTATATTTTGGGGGTTGAAGCTAATGGCGGTCAGGGTTTCAACCTCTTTGCCTATCTTTGTCTCCATTTTGCTTCCTAAAAATAAAAAGAATGGATGAACACTCTGACTTCCTTTCAGTAGAACCATGAAAGGTGGAGCCAGCTGGCCCTCAGGGACCTTCTTGTGGCACCTCGGGGTCACGCTCCAGGTCTGAGAGGCTGGAAGGAAAGGCGCCATTCAGCCCGGCCCTGGGATTGGAGGCTCAGTGTTGGCAACAGGCATAAGGGACCCCCTCCCACCCCCCAGATTTATGAAGTGTTCTGAGATTTCAACTTCCATTCTGGACCTGGAAGGTACATCATGTCCTCTTCCTTGTTCCTTTGGGCCACTCACTGTAACACTCCGAAGGGCTGTAATAGGGAAGGTGGGTTGATATTAAAGAATTTGGCAAATCACAGTGTCTTTTTCTCTTTTGCCCGTGCTCTAAGTAAAACACGAACAAACAAAAAAACAGTATTTGAAGGCAATGAAAAAACAAACCAAAAAAAACCTCCATGAACTCAGTGATTCCAACTATTGCCACTAAACGATGTTCTCTGCTTCAATCCTAATTATATCCTCCACCTACACTACCTTCTTCAGGAATAACAAACGACACATTAACTTTTAAAATTTTCTAACAACTCAGAATTTGAAAGACAGCAAAGCAATCTGATCTTTGTCCCAACCCCGTGGACCCAAATCCAAGCATTCGATACGATTGGCCGGGGGCAGAAGCAAATGCCCAGAACTGTCGATAAAATGTCAACCGTGGTGCAGAAAATCTCAGTTAACTTTGAATTCAATTTAATCTTGGAGTTCAAAGGGATCTTTGGGGCTAACCGTTCCAGCACTGTCAAGACCTACCCCAAGCCCCCAAGGGTCTATCTTAGCACTTCTTTCCAGGGGTCACATCCCGATTTTCTCGACCTTCTAAGAGGACAGAGGAGAAGACCCTTTCAGTCGCTCTTACTCTATTAACAGTTCGGAAGTAAAGAGACATCCTAGAAGGGCCCTCCATGACACAACGGGAGCTTTTAACTGTATTTCTGCAACTTCAAATTGCATCCAGCAGCACTGAGGAAGCACTTTTTTTTAGATTAGGAGGGGAGAATCCAGTACTTTCTCTAGAAGTTGCCTGTTACCACTGAAAGGAGTTTACTGCATGCTAAACTCACTCTGATGCAGGGATGGCATGAGGTGGGTGAGAGAAAGCAAAGAAAAAAATCAAGATAAGACAGTGTGAAAACAGCACTGGCCAAAGGGGCTTGGGAAAAGATGAGAAGGTCAGGGTTGTGAGACGTGCGTTGATTTCATCAGTAAGGCTCTACTCCTCAACGCCTGGTTTATTCCAGAAGGAAATCCTTGCCAGCCAAAGGATGTCACCCCATTAATCCCAGAAGCTCCTGGCAGAGGGAATGACTAAGGTCTCTCTGCCAAGAGTCATCTACGGAAGAATTGAGGACATCCTGCCCAACGGAGCAAATCAGGAAATTGCCTTGTTTTTCCCCCAATCTGTCTACACAAGTATTTCAAGTGGTTGTAGTAGGAATCCCTGGTGGATGGGCTGTTGCCCTTATTTTTAACACTTTACTGATCTCCCTAATTATCATTAATACCCTGCAGCTCTGACCCTAGTGGCTGCGTGCTGGGTTCTTCTGTGAGTTCTCTGTGGTTTATTTCTGGCTTCAGTCTACACTCTACTCATGACACCCTCATGGATGCCTATTCTAAAGGATATCACTCTTCGGTGGTGGCTGCCATCATCACAGGCACAATCCCCGGAGGCTGTGCCCCAATTCCAGGAAATGTGCCCACCCACAGTGCCTTCTGTAAATCTTTAATGCTAAGCTATCGTGCCGCAGAAGACTGACTACCGACCACTAGGGAGTATTTTCACACATGACACAATACCCGATTTCTGCATTTGCTTTTTTCCCCCATGTCAAAACTTACATCCCTCTGGTGCGGTAACTCGAGCTATGTTCTGATTATTCTCTCAGCTTGAAGATTTCCTTGATATTGAATGAGAAGTTCTCACTTCAATTAATCCAATCACAGTGTCTCTGAAGGGAGAAACTTAACTGATTCTTTTATATCGTTAGTGAAAGGGAAGTGTTATTCATCACGGCTCATGGGTTTCTGGAACCATTCAGGTCAGTGCTGTTTGCCACCAAAAGACACACGAGAGAGGTTTCCCCAACTCCTGGTACCTTCTGTCCCCTCCAGCACCCCAGGTTTCCTTTGCACCTGGGCTGGTGGTTGTTCTGGGACCTCGCACCAGCAAGGAGGAGACCGGGACTGGGCGAAGATCTTAGAGCCTAGATAAATGTCCCTCGTGGTCAGCAGTCCCGAGATGTGAAAACGGGAGTCTCATCAGTGACCGTGGATGCCATGTTTGGTGCAAAGATGCTTTCTTGGAAAACCCGCCTATTTTAAAAGTGTACTTAAGGCAGGAGAAATACACTCCTGGACTCCGCAAGTCTGCCATCACTGGCAACAGTTCTGTTGTTATGCTTTCTGTCTTCCCCCAACACGATCTAATATTCTCTAGAATTACCTTGGTGTCTAACAGCACGATGCATCACAGTGCCTCTTTGGCTTTTATCATAGCAATGTATGCCATTTAAATTCCACACGGACACCTGCTGATTTTCATGTGTGATTTTTGGCGTGGCATTACCATTACCACCTAGTGACCATTCAGATGATGTTGTCAGACGATTAAAAGGGCTTTCAGATTATACTTACGACGCATGCTGAAATGGAGGCACGCCAGACACACAGACCACTCTGACCTTTGACAGTGAGAAACAGGTGCACTCGAATTTAGTGGTCAGTGAGAGGAACATCTTAGAAGAGAATTCAAAACTCCTCTCTCTCTCTCTCTCTCTCTCTCTCTCTCTCTCTCTCTCTCTCTCTCTCTCTCTCTTTCTCATTCCTGTCCGTCTCCCAGTCCATGAAAACTTCAACCTAGTTTGGTGAAAATCCTTCTCCTTTTTCTCCCCTCCACCCCCTCACCTAGTTGTTTGGATTATACTCATGGATCCCATTCATCTGAATGTCATCCTGCGCCTGCTTGCATTTCAGAGGGCGATGGAACTCAGAAAGGCGTTCTAACCTCCGGGGAAGGACGGTGGGAAAGACAACGACCGGAGTCATTTTCCAGCGGGGTCCTGACAACTGGTGAGACCCGGCCAGGTACAGTAGCCCACATCAACATGCCTTGCCGGGGAAAATTGCCAAAGGGAGTCAGAGAAAATATTAGGAGGGTCTGCAAAGTCTGCATGCTTCAGAAATCCTGTGCTTGTGGGGCAAGTGTGGGAGGGAGAAGAGAACCTTAGAAACCATTGTGTTTGCTCCCCTCCCCACATGCAAGCCTGCCTCCCACCCTGTGAATTAACCATGGCACGCTTATTGATTTGGTCTTTTTGAAAATCGTATTTGAGAATACATGGCTGGGTGGCTCAGTCGGTTGAGCGTCTGCCTTTGGCTCAGGTCATGATCTTGCAGTTCATGAGTTCGAGCCCCGAGTCTGTGCTGTCAGCACAGAGCCTGGAGCCTGCTTCAGATCCTCTGTCCCCCTCTCTCTCCACCCCTCCCCCACTCGCGCTCCCTCTCTCAAAGATAAATAAAACGTTAAATTTTTAAAAAGAAACTGTATGAGAAAGGGATTAGTTATTTTCAAAATACTCACTTTGGACTACGAGGAATTGCTGGAAGAAATTCTCCCCATAACTGGAGAAAGGGACTGAATTTTTTACCCCCCAGTTTTAGTGAGATACAATGGGCACATAACTTTGTATGAGTTTAAGGTACACAACAGCAGGATTTGATATATGTGTATATTGTGAAGTAATCGCCATACAAAGTCTATTCAACACCCATCACCACACATAGTTACAACTTGTTTTCTTGTGATGTGAGATCTTCCAAGATCTATACACTATTGTTAACTACAGTCACTGTGTTGTGTGTTACATCCTTACGGCTTATTTATCTTCAGATCGGGAGACTGGCAGGCATTTATGAAGAAAGCTGGACTGAGACGGGAAGTTTGGGGGGCAAGTAAGAAAGAGCAAATTTTGAGGGAGGAACAAGTAGAAAAAATGAAGCCTTCTCATGAATTGCATACGCACATTGGTTTAAAAAAAACAAAAGAGGCAAGGTGCCTGGGTGCTTCAGTTGGTTGAGGGTCCAGCTTCTGTTCAGGTCATGATCTCATGGTTTGTGAGTTCCAGTCCTGAGTCGGGCTCTGTGCTGTCAGCATGGAGCCTCCTTGGGATCGTCAGTCCCCTTCTCTCTCTGTCCCCTTCCCCCCACCCCACCCCGCTACCCCGCTTCTCTCAAAAATAAACATTAAAAATAATAAAATACAATAAATGAAATGAAATAAAATAAAATGAAACAAACTAACAAGAGGGGAGGGCAAATATATTATCCTGAAGTAAAATTAGCTCCAGAATAGAAAGTACTACGAATTGGGGTTGGGAAAAGAGGCCCAAATTTCCAGAGTCGTGTTGTTGGGTCAGCAAATAGCAATGGAGTCAGGGACACAGATCTCCGCAGATCTCTGTAAGCCAGCACAAAATGAAGCAGCTTTAAAGTTTTGTTTAAAACCCTGTTATAGGGAACCCGGGTGGGTGGGTCAGTTAAGCATCCGACTCTTGGTTTCAGCTCAGGTCATAGTCTCACAGTCCGTGAGTTCAAGCCCCACATTGGGCTCTGCACTGACAGTGCGGAGCCTGCTTGGGATTTTCTCTCTCTCTCCCTCTGTCTGTCTTGTGCTGTCTCTGTCTTTCTCAAAATAAATAAATAAACTTAAAAAAACAGAACAAAATAGAACCCTGTTATAAATGTTGGAGGTGACCTAAAAATGTAAAAGGAGGAGGAAGAGGAGGTGAAGAAAGAAAGAAAGAAAGAAAGAAAGAAAGAAAGAAAGAAAGAAAGAAAGAAAGAAAGAAAGAAAGAAGAGAGGAGAAAAGAAAAGAAAAGAGAAGAAAAGAAAAGAAACCTGGCCGCATTAAGAAGCCCACTTAGACAATAAAGGAGACATGTTCTCAGAGGAAAGAGGCAAAGACTCAGGAATTCTTACGCTCCTATTAAATAATGCACTTCCAAATGCATTCCCATTCCATTTTCCCATCCCCCTGGGGGAGGAATTTGGCCTTGCACAGGATAGGGGAAGAAAGAGCAAGCTCAGTGATCTGGACCAATTCAGAAGACCTGATCGGAGCCTAAAGGCTCCAGAAAAACATCCAAGGATGACTTTGACAGAGAGCAATTAAAAGCCCTTATTGTCCACAGACTAAAACAATTTATCATGAAGACAATTTCTCTTATAAGCATCAGGGAATGTAGTGCAACAGGTAGAATCGGGAGGTCTGAACATGGCCCGCCTCCATTCTGGATATTATAGAACATCAACAAACGCCCACCTGCTATGAACAAAGATAAACATTCCATAAAGAAAAATTGATAGGTATCACAGGTTAATATTTATTGAGTGCTTATTATGTGTTAGGTTGTATTCTAAGTTCACATGTGGATTTGCTTAGTGTTCCCAGCACCTCAGCATTAGTTTATGGAAGAGGAAACTGAGTCATGGAATCGCTCAGTGCTTGTTTACGTTTCCAAAGGATTCAAGCGATAGAGCCAGACTACGAACTAGACAGTCAGGCTCCAGAGCCTTCACCCGTAGCCCACCATTCCACTACCTCTGGTCCATGATAGGCACCTCATCACAGAGGACTTTGTTCTTGAGAGTTTCAAAGTCAAATGAGTCATACTGGAAAGCATTTCTAAGCAGTTCCTATAGTTACGGTGTTAGATGGTGTTATGTTACTTTTTGCAACGACCCTGTGATGAATCTATTGAGTTTCTTCCAAGTCATGTGCTCCGGAGAGTAGGTCTATAATCGAAGTGCTATTGTTTCCTCTGGAGACAGCACTTTTATAAAGAAAACCCCAAAGAACAGTTTAAATGAGTGAATCCTATTATCTCCACTTCCTTTGATTATCCATACCTCATTCCTGTTGTAGGAACCAGCTCTCCCCCGTGGCAGTTACCCAAGTCCTGGCAAGATGTCCAAGCTGGGTTCACTTACCTCCAGAGATGGCATTCCACATTTCTCCTTTGCTTTTCATCGATGCCAGATATCATATCTGTGGTCATCTTTTAATTCAACTGGCATCCTGACCAGAAAAAAAAAGTTTCACTGTCAGATTGTTTCGGGGCGAAATAGGATCTTGTTTCTTTTATGTTCCTGGCTTCACACTGTCTGCACAGTCATCTTCCAGACGTTCTTAGAGAGACTCCCTCCTGCTCAGAAGTTCTCATTAACTCATTATTTGTCTTCCCATACTTCAGTCTGGATTATTTAGTTTTGATGTTACTGTGGTTTCCTTTCTTCCTTTCCTGCGCCCCATTTTACTGTCCATGCCTGCCTGCCTCTCAGACACTGGCTCATGCTTTCTGGAATGTTCTTCTGTTCTCCCCAACCTCCTAATTTCTCTGCAGGTCTTTGTGCTGTGAATCCTTCCAGGCCAGGTTGTGATGCTGTTTCTTCCATAATCTCCCCAACCACTCCATAATGTAAGCTCTCCCCCCTCTTTCCACAGCCTTCAGTGAACCCGTTGGTGATCAATTCAATGCTGTTATTTGTATGCTAATTATATACAAAACTCATTTTTCTAGACTGCATTGTCCTTACGCATAGGACTGGCTTCACTCTGGGGTAGAGGCGGACACAGGTTGTTGTGATGAAGGGAACGAGAGCCTGGGTGCAGTCATTACTGCACTGGGCGTGCCTCACATTCTACAAAGACCCGGAACAGCTTCTCAGCACTTCACAGAGAAATGGCTGAGGGGAAATGACTCAAATCTTCTGTGTTTACTTTACATTTATATGTTTTCCCAAAGAGGACCAATGGGGTCATTTTGCCACCAGGCTATATAAGCGCCCCCCACTGGGACACGTTTGTCCCAGATCACCCCAGAGGCCATTGACTTACTTCCACTGGCCCCACCCTACCTACAGTGGCTTGGAATCAAGCACTAATCCTTGAACTAATCTGTGATGAGCAGGGAAGGCCAGGTGCCTCATGCAAGTTCACTTTAGCCATAGCAGCTTATACAGAAAACTCACCATGTTTCTTCAAAGGCAGTTAGATTCATTTTCCTGCCCGCCCAGCACAGTACAGCACTACAAATCTGGTGATTTGTTTTCAAGGCTGGATGAAAAAAGGTTGAGTCCGAATTCTGTGTTTCTTCACGGGATGGCCAAACCGAAGCAGGAGTTTGAGGACCAAGACAGGAGAGCTTGACCTGTCCCCATTACCTGATTCAACGTCTTGTATGGCCAAAGAATGGTTCTTACCGGTCTGGTCTCAGGCTGGAGTAAAACCCATTGTATCAGCTAGCTTGGGCTATAGCCAGTCATGCCCCACTTCTCCCCATTCCTGCCCCCTCCATCACTTGGATTCAGAGCTTTTATTATCTGTGCTGGCTTGAAGAATACAGGCCAATAAGAAGTTCCTATGTGTACCCATCACACAGCTTTGTATAACCAACCAACATGCTCATGAGCTGGCCTAGAGCTGACTCCTGTTGGCTCACCAGAGGCAAATCTTTGCCATCTCTTCCCAACTTCATGGGCTCTGAATTCAGTGATGGTATGTTAGTAGCTTGAAATTGACCATGGCGGGAGTATTTACACTGTGGAAATTGGCAAACGCTACAAATATGGCCAGCCTGCCTTTTCCTTCCTCCTCCTTCCTTCCTTCCTTCCTTCCTTCTTTTTCTTTCTTTCTTTCTTTCTTTCTTTCTTTCTTTCTTTCTTTCTTTCTTTCTTTCTCTTTCTTTCTTCCTTTTCTTCTCTTTCTTTCTTTCTTTCTTTCTTTCTTCTTTTTATTTCCTTCCTTATTCTTTCTTTCCTTCCTTTTTCTTTCCTTCTTTCCTCTCTTTCCTTTCCTCCTCTCTTTTTCTTTCTTCCTTCCTTCCTTCCTTCCTTCCTCTTTCTTTCTTTCTTTTTCTTTGTTTCTTTGTTTCTTTGTTTCTTTCTTTCTCTTTTTCCTTCTCTTTCTTTTTTTAGAGAGCTGTTTTACCAAATGCCATTGAATTGAGCCCAAACGACCACTCCCAACAACAAATATAAGACAGAATACATGCCACAAAAGCATTATCCCATTTCTCCAAATACACAGAAGGCATCCTGTTTCTTGAGGTCAAGCCCGTATGAGGAAGGTGGAGCACAGCTGATGGCTCCTGGGGAAAGAACATGCAGTGGAGCTCCAGGAATCATCTGGATTGGCATCTCAATTCCACCCAGAGTCAGCCTAAGCTACCCAGTCTTTCTGCCCTGAAGAGACAGAAGAACCTAAGGAGCAGGGAAGCAAAAGCAGACTAATTAACTTTTTTAAAAGGATAAATGAAGTCAATCAATGTTTGGAACAGAAAGAACTGCTCCCGCTCCAGGCCTCCAGCAGTCTCTAGTACATTTCCATGTCATGCTGGCCGTAATGGGAAGTGACAGCTGATGAAAGCTGCTATTCACGGTCATCTGAAACAGCTTTTCCTCCCAGATGAAATTCGGTGTGGCATGAGTCTAAACACAGACCAAAGGCCGGGCGAATGTATTCCCCAGGTCCCCCAGGGCTGGCAGAGGCGACTGTTTGTGAAGGGGGCTTCCTGACTGGGCATCAGAGAGGCCCAGTGTAAACAATAGGAGTCTTTATGGCCTCCTATGCTCACACCCGAGATGGTGGTCCTGACCCTAGACTCTGCCCATCTCAGGTCCTCCTCTTTGTTTATAATCAACCATAGGCACTCAGGGGGACTTGGGAGTTTGATGACTAGTATTTTCCGCCACCCTAATGAACAAAGCCCAGATTTATCCTCACTGCCTTCCAGGTAAACCGTCTCCCTGTAGGGAGCAACGTTGGGGTGGGTGACACAATGCATGAACAACTTCAGTTTTGAGCTGACTGTTCTGACTCCTTGTCTGGAAGGACCGAGAGCAAAGGCGAGTCTAGCAAAAGGGTTTTTGTATGCAGTTGGGAATGCTGAGTTATCCCAGCAGCCTGTAGGATGGATTTTTCTGAGCCTGAGGCAAGCAAACACTCCTTGGAACCAGAAACCATAGCTCCTACTCCACGTCTTGCCATCTGACACGGACACAAAGTTACAAACATATGGTTTCCATCAAAACAGAGTTGGCAGGAGTCCATAAGCCTCAGGGAGCTAGAGACTTATTAGCTAGGGTAGCTGGTAGCTGAGTAGCTAGAGGCTGGGCCATTTGGAATAACAGCATCTGGGCCAAAAGACAAGTCCTTCTGGAAGAGCCAATACGCAAGCTACTCGAGGGTGAACATTGGGCAAAATGGTGATATCAAAAGTGTAAGACTGAGAAATCTAGAGTCCCATGGGTTCTGCTCCTATTCTGAGCCACCTATCAAGATAGCTCTTCTTTCTTGCTCTGAGGTTAAACTACCAGAAGGTTGCTGTGAATGTCCCCCCAGGAGAGCTGAAGAATACTGTAGATCAGGCTGGTGGCACAAGAAAGTTCTCAAGGTGTGGAAACCAGAGCAAAAGGTCAATGTCCCTCCCATCGTGCCTCCTGATTCCTGCCACACCTGTGAGATTCCCCTGGAACAAATACTCATCTCAGGCCACAGACGCACATTTGCAAGACCTGTGACTCTTTTCTGTAGCTTATCCTATTTTCTCTTTTAGGATGCTATGCCACTGGGTGTGGAAACTAAATTTTTTTATGCACTCTGTATCCCCAGAATCCTAACATGATGTGTAGAATGCAAGAAGCAAGTTCTCGAACGTGGGAGTTTCAGGATGCTCCTAGCTCGTGTGTGTCTGTGACTCAGTTTCTTGCCAAGTGGCAGGGCAGGTGTGTGGGCACACTTGTGAGTGTGCGTGGCAGTGTGTGTGTGAACAGGGGGCGACGTGTCTGGCCCTACGTTGTTGTCCGTCACTGCCAGCATTCAATGAGCGGACTCTGTGCTCATCACTTGTGCAGTTATTTGACTATTTGGCCTGTTGCTTCATCGTTCTTGTCTCAGCCAAGAGGCTTCTTCTCACAGACCCGGCTCGTTCCCCTTCAGAATTTGCTGTCCTACCTTTTGTTGCCTGTCCTGAGGCTGCCGCTCCTGTGACCCTAAGTGGCCCTCAGGAATATTTAGGGGAACAGTGCAACATATACTGCCTATATTCTGAGATTCAAAAGAACCTGAAATGTAAAGATCCTGCCAAAAACTTTGGACAAGGGGGAAATAGGCTCTTCGTTTCTCTTGCAGTCTCTCAGAATGGGGGGTGGTGGTAGATGACGGTCTTACCACACAGCACATTTTACTGAGGAATATTTGAAGTGTCTCCAGCCTGTCTGTCATCCCAGTATGTTGGAGGACTTAAAGCTGATGAGTAGGGGGCAAGACCCATTTTTCCCAAGGTGTGTGGATTTCAGGGTCTCTTCCCACTGGTGGGGAAAAGAAATATGGAGGTTTATGTCTGCTTTCCTTTCTCTTAGAACATTGGCGTCGTTGGGCATAACCAAGGTTTAACCCTGTGTTTCAATCCTCCCACATGTCATTTATTAGTTTCTGCCTTTCATTGTCAGGACATTTGTTGTGTGCCTTGATGGACAACCAAAGGACTAACATCTAACCCCAGAGTTAGCAAACTTAGCTAAGTGTGTCAACAAGACCACTGCCCCTTCCAGAGCAGGTGAGAATGTGAGTCTCGAGATATAGGGGGTTGGGAAGGGTGGTGTGTGTGAGTGTGTGTGGTGAGGCAGCGACAGATACACTCTGATGCCAGGAAAATCACTTTCTCAATTTGCCTAGGATGGCCACAACACTCCTTGACATTCTTTACTCCTGTCAACAGAAAGGCTGAATGCAACTGATTTATAGGATTTACCAAGTATCTTTTAAAATGTATATATAGGGGCGCCTGGGTGGCTCAGTGGGTTAAGCATCTGGCTCTTGATTTCAGCTCAGGTCATGATCTCATGGTTTGTGAGTTCGTACCCCACATCAGGCTCGACACTGACAGCGCAGAGACTGCTTGGGATTCTCTCTCTCTCTCTCTCTCTCTCTCTCTGCCTCTTTCCTGTTTGCGCTCTTCCTCTCTTTCTTTCAAAATAAATAAAATAAAATAAAATAAAATAAAATAAAATAAAATAAAATAAAATAAAATAAGATAAAATAAAATAAAATATAAATAGGGATGCCTGGGTGGCTCATTTGGTTGAGCATCTGACTCTTGATTTTGGCTCAGGTCGTGATCCCAGAGTTATGAGATTGAGCCCCATGTTGGTTCTGCACTGAGCATGAAGTCTGCTTAAGATTCTCTCCCTCTCTCTCTCTCTCTCTCTCTCTCTCTCTCTCTCTCTCCCCATGCCCCTCCCCCCTGCTCACTCTCTCTCAAAATAGTCTTTTTTAATTTAAAAAGCTTTTAAAAGTGTAATATATAAATATACCATATCTATCTACCGACCTACCTATTATCTATCTCCCAGAAAACATAAAATTTCAACAATTCATATTGTTGTATGAATTCATTTCTCAGAAATTGCTTTCAGTTTACAATAGGGATTATAAACTAGGTAGCACAGGTAAGAAAATGGAAGCCAAGGGAAATGAAACTACTTATCCAGAATCTTCAGCTAGTTAAAGGTGGGATCCTGACTTCCATGGAAATTATTTTCCTACTTTGAGTTTAATCAGATTTCTGGAAGCTAGAATAATGGGGACTGAGGGAATAAGGGTTTTAATATGGATTTTAGATGAGCACCAAGAACACATTTGGATGGTGAGAGTTCTGATTTGCGCATAGCCATCAAGGTCTTAGAAAATGCCAGAAGGAAGCTGGAAGTCACTGGATACCCGGTGGTGCCTGGGAGATTATGTAAAGAGGAGTGTGTGTGTGTGTGTGTGTGTGTGTGTGTGTGTGTGGTGAGCGAGGAACAGCAGACATAAATTCTGTGGGGTCTTTGTTCACCAATGACTACCACTGTGTTAGAACTACTCCAGGTGCTGGAAATGATAATATAAAGATGAATAAAACATGATCAGGTAAAATTCAGATGCAACAGCATAGGAGTGTTTCACCAATTGTTTTGCAAAGTTCAATGTGATTTTTGCTGTTTTCTTTGCTTTGTTAGAAGGGTCCCTCTGTCCTATGAGGGAGTGGAGGACAGAGGACCAAGATTTACCCAGTATAGAGTGGAGACTGGAAGGCAAACCAGTTGTTTTGTGTGTGTTCATAACTTGGGCTTAGCTAGGTGGGATAGGTAGTTCTTTCTGATCTTCCACAAGAAAAGGAAAGGAGGGAAGAAAAAGGCTATTGTGGGGGCAGATATAGGATTGCGGCTACGAGCCTGGAGGAGAATGAAGAACGAGGGTAAGGAGGAAGAGGAAATTTGGAAACCAAGCCTTATCCGTTCAGGTTCTCCAGAAAGCAGATGCTGAAATGGCACAGGAGGAGAGGCTTTCTGGGGGAGGATGCCTCTTTATCTTTCAGTGAAGGGGACACCCCTGTTAAAGGACACTGGGTAGGAAGAGCCTCACACTCCAAGGCAGCCCTGAGAAAGCCTCTCTGATGGAAAGCCCTAGGGCACGGACTGCCCATTGAAGGGGTCCACATCAGGAAAGAAATGGCCTGCCTCTAGCCACCCTCCCCTTCCTCCACCATATTCCATCATCTACCGGAAGCAGCCTGGGGGGAACATGGCGTCAACATGCACGCTGCAATGGATCCAAAGAGGTGGCATCTCCGGGCTGTTATTCAACCACTCTCCACTCAGCAGGCTCACCCAAAGGGAAATCTGAGCCATGCACCTTAATGGAACCCCGCACCTGGAGAGCCTCAAGCCAGAACAAGCGGCCCAAGAGTAGACTGCCCCCTGGGGGTGCTGGGTAAGGAACCCAAGCGCTGCCTTTTGCTGTTGGCACTACTCAAGTGACTCAGAGCTGTGTTGGATCAGAATCTTTGCCAGCCAGCCACCCAAACCTTACACGAGAGGACTTCACAGCGTCTGCGTCGTGGAAGCCCTGGATAGCTGGCTGGAAGAGAAGGAATTCCTGGCCCACACCAGGGATCTGCCCTTAGTTACAATCCAGCTGCGTGCTGTAGCAGAGGGGCTGGGGTACACGGATCCGTGGACCGACGAGCCCCCTGGAGAACCTGCACAGGAGGCCGGGGACATCTCACTTTCCACTATTTGCAGTTCCCACACGGACTGTAGAAACCGGATCGTCTGATCCGGCAATGTGATGTGTGGACCCAGACCTCACGTGAATGAGTCAAGCGCTACAAAAGAAACACTTGAGAGATAATGTCACTCTGATCATGCCCTCACTAGAGTTAGGATAAGCCAGTGATGCCTGAGAAGATGTTTGCTCCCAGAACATAGTTAATGATTTAGCTGTGCAGTAATTCTACTGGGGGATGGGGGTGGGGGATGTGTATCAGTGAATGAATGAACTCCCAATATCCATCTGTCATAACTCCTGGGTGTTTGACTACAGGGCAACAGAGGGTTCAGGTAAGTAAAAAAAAAAAAAAAAAGGTCTAATGAGCTAGAAATCTTTTATCAAACGTACAGGTTGCTACAATGCCACACACTTTGAGAGAGAACATCCACCATGATGAAAAGGAAAATTACATGTTTTAAAGTAATAAAAGAAGATATGCTTCATGTACACAAAAAAGCTGTACTTGGAGACAGGGAGTTCTGAATAAATAATTGATGGTTCTTTCTGCTGGATGCACAATGGATTTCTGCATCATAAATAAATGAGCAACCTTTTATTTATACAGTGAGACCTCTTTTGCACACACACCGAACATCATTCTTGTATCATCGTGTTCATTGAAGGGCTACCAGCTGTTGGCTCTGTGATCTGTGGAGTAGGGGAAATGGTTCATGCAAATGAAAATAGCCAATAAGTGTCAGCCACGGGTACTGTGAGGCCCTCGATTTGATGATGTCTGATGATATTTTCTTACACTTGACATGAAGAAGAATGGAACATGGTTTTCTGGGAGACGGGTTTCGCATATCTGGAGCGGGAGTCGTGATATTTGGTAAAACTCCCAAATTACACGTGCGTCGCAAATGCAGGACTCAAGAAGCTGATCGCTTGGGATCTCTTGACATTCTGCTTGCCATTGACTGAACAGTTCTGCTTTGCTGGGAGTTCTGTGGGCCAAATGACGAAGCCTGTGCTGCACTATCAGGGGATTAAATATTCCAATCAGTTACATTCCAATCGGTTACATTCCCTTAAAGTCATCAGTCCAGGGGATCGTGGCTGTGTGAAAACCTATCTGCAAATTTTTGACGCTCCTGAGCTGGGGAGGCGGAAGCTTGAATCCGGCCAACCTTAGTGATGGGTTAACCCGCAGGCTGTGGTAAAAGCGATGCTGTGTGGCTTTGGAGGCTGGTCATTAGAGGTACGAGGCTCTAGCCTGGGGCCCTGGAGCCCTCAAGCTAGAGCTGTGTCACCCACTGAGTCTTACCACTCTGCGGACCCTGCACTGTGAGGAAACGCATGGTGACCAGTGTGGAAAAAGCACAAGAGAAGCTCTGAGACTCAAGGAAGAGAGAGAGAGTGAGAGAGAGCCATCCAGCAGCCCATTTGTGTGAAATGAGAGCTCTCAACCCCCAGACTCCCTGTCTGAACCCTTTCCGGATTCCTACCGTTCAGAAACTCCCAGAAAGAATAAAGCGACTACCTTTAGGTTAAGCCACTATGTTTCAGAGTGGCTTGGTGGGCGTCAATAAATAACAGGAATATGGTAAGTAACAGACATCATAGAGTTCATTACGGTCATGGAAATGACTCCACTTATTTTCAGTTCATTGTAACCTACTGCCCAGACCTTGTTCAGGACACCCATTCCATGGGTATGTGGACCATGTTACTCACCTGGGACTTTGAAGCATCGCCATGTGTCAGGGCTTTTATTGTCAGCAGCCATTACTTTGGACAACCTAAGGCCTTCACAGAATCTTTTCTAAGACTTCTTCAAGCCGATAAGAAGAAAGTATGCATTGTCCTTTCTAATTTCTCTGCTTGCTATTCTTAGCAACTGCAGCCTTTCTCCTTAGATGATATGCTCCCCCCATCCCCAGGCGTCTCACTGGGAGCCCCTTTAGGTCCTAGATTCATTTAATTACTTAAGAAAGAATCCCTCCAAATCCGGCAGCCTATTAAAAGGATTATATACCATGACCAAGTGGGATTTATTCCAGGAATGCAATGGTGGTTCAACACATGAAAATCAGCCAAGACGATGTGTGCATTAATAGAAAAGAGGAAAAAACCAAACGGCTTTGTCAGTCGATGAAGAAAAACCATTGACAAAACCCAATATCTTTTCATGATAAAAACACTCAGAAACAGGAATAGAAGAAAATTTCCTCCACCTGGTAAAGGACACTTATGGAAACAAACCACAAAACACACATCTGGCATCATACTTAACAGTGAAAGGCTGAAAGCTTTTCTTCTAAGGTCAGAAATAAGACAAGGAGGACATCCACTCTTGCCACTTCATTGAACGTAATACTGGTGTGCTAGTCAGAGCAATTTGGGAAGAAAAAGAAATAAAAGCCTCTGAATTGTAAGGAAAAAGTAAACTCTTCACAGATGATATGCTCTTATACACAGAAGATCCTAGAGTCTATTAAAAAAAAAAACCCATTAGCATTAGTAAACGAATAGAGCAAGGTTGCAGGATATAAGATTAACATACAAAAATTGGTTGGATTTCTACACCCTGGCCAGCTAACTATCCAAAAAGGAAATCAAGAAAACAATTTCACTTATAATAGCAGCAAAAAGAATAAAATAGTTAGAAATGAACTTAACCCAGGGGGTAAGACCTACACACTGAAAATGAACAAAAACACTGCTGAAATTAACACCTAAATAAGTGGAAAACGTCCCTGTTTATGGATCGCAGCCCTTCATACTGTTAGGATGGCAATGCACCAAAGCAACCTATAGATTCAATGCAATCCTTGTAAAGACCCCAGTGGCCTTTCTTTACCTGCAGAAATGAATGAGCCAGACATAAAACCCATATAGAGTCGCAAGGGATCCTAACTAGCCAAGACAGTCCTGAGAAAGAGCAAAGCTGGAGATCTCGCGCTTCCCTTCCATATTTAAACACTTACATAATCCTTGTCATCTTAAGGTCCTTTGACCTGGCATCTTTGAACACCATCCTAGATGTGGTCTCTCCCTCCATATCCTCATGTACTCTGCACCTTTCCTAAAGCCCTGGTCACACTTTACCTATTTTAATGGTCATTTTGTATATATCTTTTTACTTACAAGGCTGTGCGTAGTGTAGTATGAAATTCAAGGTCCCACATGTCCCAGTATAAGCAGTATAAATTCTTGGGAGCATCGCAACTTCTTTCTAATCCCCAGTTCCCTCAACGTGATGATGGCAAAGTGGCTACATTTCTGGTTCCAAGTCTGAATATACATCAGAATTACCTGCACTGCCATGATTCTATGAAAATGGACCAAATCAGAATCTTCAGGATGGTGTGGAGTGCTGGCATGGGCATCTTACAAGCTCTTCAAGTGATGCTAGAACATACGCCTGGATCATGGGAACCAGAGACTTGCCTGTTGTGGCTTATTGCTATCTCCTGAGTGTTCTAGGGGACACAAGGCTAGGCACCTAGCAGTGACTCAGTATCTACGTGAATGAATTAATGAATGGCTTCTAAGACCCTTTCATCACTAATACTTATGTCTCCTGTCTTGTTCATTTTTGCATCTTCAAGGTGTTTAATGTATGTCTTGGCTGTACTAAGTGATGACTGAGTATCTGTTGCATAGGATTGGATTGGATTGGATTGGATTGAATTAAACTGAAGTGAACTGAAAGTCAGAGAGTTAATTTGAGGCACAGAGGCAGAATTCTGGGAACCCATCAAATGAAAGCAGATACTTTTCTACTATATAACGGAGACATTGTAGAGGCATAAATGTCATCCATGGAATGTTTCTGGAGATTTTTTTAAAGAAAGCATTTTAGCATAATATGATTTCAACTCTCCCTATCGCATATTTGTTTTTTGCCAAGTTTTAGTTGGTTTTATCCACTGGAGTCGTTTTGTGTCCACACTGTTGTGAAGTCTCTGGGTTCTCTACCCCTGGGGGAGGCTCTGTCTGCATTTTATCTCTAGTCCATTCCTGCAGAAGGAAGGGATGACTGCAAACCAGAAAATGAGACAGCAGAATGAATGCGGTGCCTGCTTGGTCCACTCTGGTTCCCTCCCCCAGATGCAGTGGAGCTGCCCCAGGCACGGCTCTCCCCCAGAATGTCCAGCCAAAAGGACAGCTTTGAATAGGCACCCTTTGATTCGGCTATTTATACCTCCTTGTCTTCTAGACTCCTACAGTTCCAGGGTCATTTACTCCCATTCCTAACACACCCTTGTCTTACACTACAGCTCGAGGCTCATCTTTAATAACCCCGGCTTGTTGTTTTGTCTTTAAAAAGCCCTGGGAGGAGCTGGTTGGTAGTCTCAAGCTTCACAGAGGGTCTTTTAAGTTCAACCACTGCTTTTTAGGGAGGATCAATTACAGGGGGAAAAAATGCTCTTCATAAGTTCCATTTGCTTTCCTCCTTTTTTTTTTTTTTTTTTTTTTGGACTAAGAGTAAAGATAACTTGCATACGTTTAGAAATATTAGATGTTTCTCTTATTTATACATCAGTCTGAGAGATCAGGAGGCTACGAATCCAAGCTGTGAAGCCGGGGAGCCCTGCCAGAGTTGGGGCTGGTGTTTGCCCTGAGCGACTGGCTGGAGGGACGGTTTGGTTTGCTGGGTTTATGGATTGTTTGCTTCTTTGCCGTCAACTCTCCATGCAAAGCGTCAGGCCCTTCACATCTAGAAGGAGGAAAGGTGTGAAGCGATGCACGGAGGCTTAAAATGTCTGTCTCCTGCACAAGCCCCCGGAACGTCGGTACTTGGAACTGTGCTAAGCCTCTAGGTCCATACCACTCAGTCAACCCTGTTGACGCTCAGCCACATAAACTGCACACTTAGCTCGTTCCCCCAGCGGCTAATCAGCATGCTGCAGGTGCCACTGTCCTGAGTGTTGGGTATGTATGAACAGAAAGAAAAGACACAGTCTCTTCTTACAAGTGGCTTTACTTGAGGCGCCTGGGTGACTCGGTCGGTGAAGCATCCTACTCTCGGTTTCGGCTCAGGCCGTGATCTCACGGTTCATGAGTTCGAGCCCCACGCCGGGCTCTGTGCTGACAGCACGGAGCCTGCTTGGGATTTTCTGTCTCTCTCTCTCTCTCTCTGTCCCTCCCCACTCGGTGCTCTCATTTTCTCTCAAAATAAATAAATACGCATTTAAAAAAAAGAAGTGGCTTTATTTCACACGAGGGAGGCACGTGGCAATGTGCAGAATGAGAATGTCAGAACAGGCATAAATTAAATATCACCTCATTCATTCAGATCCTATTAATTCACGATTTGTGAGGTCCTAGATATGGGATGAACTAATACTTAAATTGGAAACGTCTGAAGAATATACAGCTTACGTATAGGCACGGTTTTCAGATTCTGTCCCAAACTCCAAAATGTAATTCCAAAATGTTTGTTTCCACTTGGGTTGCTTCTGAGTCTTAGCTATTAGAACTAATGCTGAACATGGGGCTCCAGATATCTTTTTGAATTTATTGAAATTCCTTGATTTCCTTGAAATGCATACCCACAAGTGGAGTTACCCGATGGTACGGTAGTTCTGCGTTTAATGTTTGTAGAACCCTCCCTACACTTTTCCGTAGTGGCCGCAACTTACATTCCCACCAAGAGTAAGAAGAATCACTCGGTGAATTTGTGTAAATGTAGATTCTAGATACACAGTGGAGAGAAAAAAGGGACAGAAGAGACGATACAGTATGATTTGTGTGTGTGTGTGTATGTGCATGTGTGTGTGAATGCTTGTGTAAGTATGAAATCTCTGAAAGGATTCATGAAAAGCAAACAAACTGGGGCGCCTGGGTGGCTCTGTCGGTTAAGCGTCTGACTCCGGCTCAGGTCATGATCTCGCAGTCAGTGGGTTCGAGCCCCGCGTCAGGCTCCTGGGCTGGCAGCTCGGAGCCTGGAGCCTGCTTCGGATTCTGTGTCTCCCTCTCTCTCTGACCCTTCCCCTGTTCATGCTCTGTCTGTCTCTGTCTCAAAAATAAATAAACATTAAAAAAAATTTTTTTTAAATCTTCTGACTCTCAGGTTAAAAGTCCCCATTTACCTCTGTCGGTCCTCGGAGGCTTAGTTTTGAGTCTCTTGGTGTTTCTTCTCTGTAGACCCTGCAACGTGTTAGTATTCTTCCAATAGGGCTACCGAGAATTCATGAGTCCTGAGTCTGATGTCTCCCCGGCTCAAGGTGAAGCATCTTTGACCTCTTCTGGAGGAGCAGAGTAAATTTGTGGAAAGAGCTGTCTGACCAGGATCTCAGCTCCGCCTTCAGCACGTGCATTAGCTGAGTTCCTCAACCTCGCTGAGTCTCACCCAAGCAATAAAGATTATGACACCAAACTTGGGTTGAGGCGGAGATGAAGACTGAGCAAGAGAATAGATGTCAAACACCAAGTGCGACGCTTAGTACACGCTGACAGGTGTCGTTGCCAACACCTCCTATTCTGTTAGGGTCAGATGGAGCCTCCTCCTCTCTCTGTCCCTCCCACGGTGCCCAAAGGCCAGCTCCCTCACCCTTTTTGTCCAAAAAAAAGCCGTCCCCCTGCATTTCACGCGGTTCCGTTGTGCTCAGCTGGGTCGCTCTGTAACATCAGCGACACAGCGTAGCTCCTCCTGACCTTCGGGGGAGAGCAAGGTGATGGCAAGATCCAAAGAAGCCCTGTTGACAGGGAAGGTTCATGATAGTGTGAGACACCGGGTAGGAAAGAGGGCATTTTTCATCTTCTTGCTATTCCCAGAGCACTAACTGGTGGGGAGTGGGAAGGCTTGCGAAGCAGGGGAAGAGGCAGAACATCTCCCTGCGATGGCTTTTCTGCACGGACGTGAGTCCAGCTGGAGTGAGAGACCCAGGAGTTGATGTCATCCCACACCTGGGAACCTTCTCTCACAGCTGCCAGAAAGAACTGGAAGAGAGGAAGCCTGAGTGGAGTCCTACCAATATGGTGGTGGGGGCTGACACATGCCACCTCACTGGTCCCAAAAAAGCTTAGTGGTCCCAGGAGACTCTGGGGTTACAAGGACAATGTTGATTGCATTTCTCCCGCCCCCTTATTTTGCTCTTACTTACTGCTAGTGTCTTACCTTTATTTTTCATAATACGTGTGTCGAAAAGCTAATTTCTTAAATCTTGTGCCCACGTCCGCTTTAAAGTGAAGATCGCATAATGATAGCCCCCCATTTGCATTTACTGATAGTTATACATGAATGTGGGGGCACACACGCAAACATACACAATCTTTAAGATATCTTAAAATTAGATATCTGATGAAAATTGAAACTTGAGTTTCTCTTTATTTTTTTTAAAGTTTATTTACTTATTCCGAGAGAGAGAGAGAGAGAGAGAGAGAGAGAGAGACAGCCAACAGGGGAGGGGCAGAGAGACAGGGACACAGAGAATCTGATGTGGGCTCAGTACTGACAGCAGAGCCTGACTCAGGACTAGAATTCATGAACCGAGAGATCATGACCTGAGCTGAAGTCAGACACTCAACAGACTGAGCCACCCAGGCACCCTGAGTTTCTCTTTAAAGCTCCAAATATCTGGGGTTGCCTGGGTGGTTCAGTCGGTTCAGCAACTGACTCTTGATTTCAGTTCAGGTCATGATCTCACAGTCTTGGAATCGAGCCCCGTGACGGGCCCCATGCTGAGAGGCCTGCTTGGGATCCACTCTCTCCCTCCGTCTCTCTGCCCCTCCCCTGTTCACGTTCTCTCTCTCTAAATAAATAAGTAAACTTAAAAAAAAAAAAAAACCTTCCAAATATCTGCCCACAATTGGTGCTGCAGACAGAAAGGACCAATCTTTTACTGGGGATGTCTTCTCCAGTCCTTCATTGCACCCACCTCTTGTACTGGGTTGGTCTGTGTCATTCACATCACCTACCACGTCCCTGTAGCTATTGAATTTGAGGTACATAATGCGAGGTTTTCTTTTTCTTCCTTTCTCTCCGGCATAAGTGACACATAGGCTGTCTTAACCCGTGCACCCCTGGGATTTTATTGCACCCTCCCATTTTCATGAGTCTTTCGAGATTTGGGGTGGGGGGATTGGCCCTTGTGTGTGTGTTTTCTTCGTAAAGACAACTGTTCTGGTCCCTTCTTGCTCCCGCAAAATTGGTGTGTGCCACAGTGGTGAGGCTGGCGGCCTTCAGGCTTTGGTGTTTCTGTATAATGACACCGGGCCTGATGGCCTGACCCAGGAATCTCCACTGACAGCTTGGTGGCTAACAGGAGTTTTAACCTAGCAGGTGATGGAAGCCCCCATAAGCTAGCTAAGAAAATGAGGCAGAACACTCAAGTCATTCCACATTCTAGACTGTGTTGACTCTGGAGAAGTGTTCCGATAAAATGAGTCTAGTGATGATGGTAGTCACAGAGGTTAATGTGCTGTTTTCCTAAAATGATGGCGCAAGCTGAGAGAATGAGTGAAAGGGCATAGCTTTGGATGGGAATGTTCTTGAACATGGAACGTTTCTACAGGTCATTATCATCAATGCAGCATCATCTTTTCAACGAGCCCCGTGGAAAACAATAACGTTCTCATTCCCCAGTGCAATACCATCAAAGTGTATCTTTGAAATGCATTACATTATACAGCGAATTGAGGACAAGAACCAAACAAAAGTAACCCCAACAAGCACAACACTTAATGCCTTTTAAATGCAGTTATGGAAACAGGCGGAAACAGCCAGCGTCTGCCAGCACAGGGATTTTCAAATGTGATACAATAATCGTATCTCCACGTTTCTCAGGGTTGCCCTTCCCAACGTATCAAAAGCCACACGAAATTCAAATAATAGAGTCAATCATCTGGCAAATTTGATTTGGAGGAAAAGCTTTTTCATTAGATTGTTTTGGGAGATACCCCCACCCCCAGACTCAAAACCCAGACAGCGTTTTGTTTACAAACATTCAAGTGGCCGTTTTTTATAAACGACACCAAGGAACTCATAATCAAACACTAAAGAGCTTCTCTGAAGCCACGACACCAACGTGGGCAGGTGAGGCAATGTTTAAAGTCATCAGTTTTCAGAAGCAAAAACCAAATGGCAGCCAGTCAGGCGGCTACTTCTAGCTGACTCTAATCCGTCAGGTTTCCACGTATCATCAGAACCTGGGGGAATGACTCACTCCAGATGGATTTGGAAGAGTGGGCTCTCTTACCAACTTAGTGGGTAAAAGACTTTAGTTGAGCAGAACGCGCTCATGCACCAAGCCCCTGACTTTCAGAGAGCCATCACAAACGTGGAACTGTTTCGCGACTTGGTTTGCCAGGGGTGCTGTTTCTTTGCCTTAGTTAACACTGGGAGATCACCATCCAACTTGCATTCTCGGTCTTCACTGCCACTTTCAACAACCACGGCAGCAGCCACGATAACAGGAATAGAACGGGACTGGTAATAGCGGATGGCAGCAGCAATAGTGGCTTTTGAAACATACAAGGTGTGGCTTCTACTATTAAATTAAAAAGAAAACCCAAGGAGCCCAACACAGTGAGGTGGAAAAGTTGTACTGTCCATCGGTGAACCTGACCCCACACGTCAGCTCAGGGGAATGAGGTTCTGGGGTAGCGAAGGGGGGAAAGTCTTTCAAACCCCAAAGGATGAAAATGGTCTCCATCCCATGTCAAGGGAGCAAAGTCTTTGCATGCTGCTGCTTGGCTGGGGTACTAGGCTACAGGGGGAAATGAATACTCTGTCCACTGAAGGCGATCTGCCATGAACAGGGGTGCACACCTCAGGATCATGATGACCAGCTGGCCAGGCTGCATTGTGACATCTGAGACCAGCAGCCTAGAAAGACAGGTCAAGATTTACATCGTCTTGAGGGACTAGGGGTAGCTCAAGTTTTCACAGGTAGGATATATCCCTTTGTCCATAATTTATTGTATATCACTCATCATTGTAGATATCTGCTACCTTACCACCCAGCATCTGTTCATCACTTGATGTCCATTGCCTTTTGGAAGAACCACCTCATCCTACTCTCAGCTCGTGTGGACTTGGCTCTACCTTCAGGAGTCGAGTATGAGCCAGGCTAGGACAGTCAGTACATCATTGCCCCCATACCCAATCCCTCTCTCCCACAACTGAGTGGTTCCAGGATGAACCAAGTCAGATTACTCAGAGCCCACAATTCTATTTTGAGGATTTCATTTGATCTGTGGGGGAATCAACTCTTCTCTGCTTCATCTGAGCCCGAAACTATGAGGAATACTACTTACAGCTTAACTCTGGACACAACCCCAAAGATAATGTGAGTCTGGCCTTACGCCTGCCATGTCTAAAGAAGCCATGTCTAAAGCTAGTTCAACCTCCTGTATTTTCCAGCTTAAATTACTTAGAGTTGGGGTTGGGGTTTCCATCTTGGAATCTAAAGGCCCTAATTCTATTGGGGGGTGGGGAGAAGGTTAGGTTGTCTTTCGTGGTTTGTCAATAAAAGAAATGTTCATGTAAAACACGAACACATAAAGCTGTAGGATGTATTTCTTTCTGCTTCCTGTTGTCCTTAATCAATGGAAATCACTCTCCCTTTCTAGAGGGTAAGTTCCTGGAGGACAGAACCCTAATTGTCTTTGTTTTCCTCCTATAGCACACTCTCCGTACAAGTTAAAGGATTTTGTTCATTAAGCACAGAGATGGGCAGACGTCTACAAATTTAAACGTGGAAGCCCCGGTGAGTGAGTTGTTTTGGATATTAACACTGTATAATTTTCTCTTTTGGGGAGAGACGGTGAGAAACTCAGAGACGGGGGAGAGAAGACAGAAGCTAGAAAAACTGGAGACCCCTTTCTTTTAACATCCTCCGCACATCTCCAAACCTTAGTAAAATTAAAAGATTATATATGCTTCATTGGAACTGTGTTAGCTGTGTGAAGCATAGTGCCAAACCTGTAACAGGAGTGAGAACACAGTTCGACCTTGGGGCTATCCCTGTGAGATTTGACAAAACAGGGTAATTTCCGAAATCAGATTCGCAAATACCTACCCGCTCCCCCTCCACACCCACGCAGTCAACAATCCACATGTAATTTTGACTTCCCCCAAAACATCACTACGAAGAGTCTACTGTCGACCAGGAGCCTTACCAATAACATAAACAGTCCGTTAACACATATTTTGTTTGATCTATGTATATCTTATACCGTATTCTCACAATAAACTAAGCGAGAGAAAAGAAACTGCTATGAAGAAAAACGTAAGGAAGTGGGACGCCTGGGTGGCTCAGTCGGTTAGGCATCCGACTCCTGGTTTCAGCTCAGGTCCTGGTTTCAGCTCAGATCTCACAGTTCGTGAGTTCGAGCCCCGTGTTTGGCTCTCCGCTAACAACACGGAGCCTGCTTGGGATTCTCTCTCTCCCTCTCTCTCTGCCCCTCCCCTAATTGCTCTCTCTCTCTCATAATAAATAAACTTACAAAATTAAAAAAAGAAAATCATAAGAAGAGAAAAATCCACTGACAGCATCATACTGTGAAAAATCTGCGTACATAAGGACACATGCAGTTCAAACCCCTGTTGTCCAAGGGTCACTTGGACTTGTTACTTTGGGGGAGGGGGACTGGACCTCCATTATCTGTACTGTGGTTATACCACACTATCGCTGGAGGAAAAGAGAGTGGGGACAGCCCCATTCATCTAGAAGGGTTTACTCTGGCCAATTACCTGGATAGGACAGAAAATAACTATGGGCTGGGGGTCTGCCAGAGCCTGTAGTAATTATTTCTGCCAGAGACCTCCGTGTTCCAGAAGGCATCCCTGAGGAAATCAGACCCCGGGTCGGCTCAATTGCCTTTCTGAGCCTCACCGATTTAAGTGATTACTCCTGTTTGCATGCCCCAAGTCTCAGAAGTCACGAAACAGAACTGAAAAGAAATGTTTGTCAACATGTCTCGCGAGAGTGTGCTCTCATAGTTGCAAAAAAAAAAAAAAAAAAAAAAAGGAATGGAAGCTTCCTGTTAGCGAGGGGCCTGATCCCCTACTCCCCGCGATGGCCTCTGCTGTCCATTACCCTTTCAAAAGCAAACCTTGATTATTATTATTTACTTTTTACCAAAGTAATCTGATGGTTCGTTAATAAAATAGGAGCTCAAAGCACTGCTTATTGCTTGGAAAAAAATAAATTCTAAGTTTAAAAAAATACGACATCCCGCTGATACCTGGGAAAGGGAAATCAGTGAGAGCCAGAGGCAGACCCACATTCTATCAGATAAAGTTAGCTCTATAAAGAACTAGGGTCACATCTTTTTTATTTTCTTATGTTTATTTTCCTTTGAGAGAGAGAGAAAGAGAGAGGGAGAGTTCATGAGCGGGGGAGGGGCAGAGAGATAGACGGAGACAGAATCGGAAGCAGGTGCCAGGCTCTGAGCTGTCAGCACAGAGCCCGATGCGAGGCACGAACCCACGAACTGTGAGACCATGACGTGAGCCGAAGTCAGATGCTCAACCCACTGGGCCACCCAGGCGCCCCAGACTAGGGTCACATCTTAACAGCCAACTGGGCTCAAGTAAGAAGCAGAGTGCTTCTTACTGTGGGCAAAATAAATGCATGCCACTGGGGCCACACACCTCAGAGAAGAAAGAGAACCAAATATTAGAAATCATCCCTTCACAGACAAAAAAAAAAAAAAAGCAAGAAAACAGGACATTTGGGGGAGTACTGGGGAAAAAGGAATATAGCTGCATGAATTGAAACAATGTTAAACTTCTTTTTTAAAAATAAACATGTATTTCTTTTTTGTAAATGTCTATTTTTGAGAGACAGCTTAAGCAGGGGAGGGGCCCAGAAAAAGGAAGACAGAGGATCTGAAGCGGGCTCCGCTTTGACGGCCCAGAGCCTGATGCGGGGCTCGAACCCACGAACTGTGGGCTCGTGACCTGAGCTGAAGTCAGACGCTTAACTGACTGAGCCACCCAGGGACCCCAGGAGGCAGTCTTAGGACCAGTTCTGACCTGCTGTGGGGTGAGACACCGTGAAGAACTGGTCAACAACAACTGGTAAGGGAGCAATCAGACCATTCCCTCCCCCATCCAAAGAAAACAGGCCAAAATGAAGGCAAAGGACAAGCTGTTTGGTGTGTGTGTGCATGTGTGTTTAAAGGTGGATGAAGCTATATTTGTTAAAGTGTCTATTATATGTGAGGGACTTATCTTACCCTTAGAATAACCATACAAAGTTGGCAATATTATATTCAGCTGACATATTGAAAACAGGCTCAGAGGGGTTAAGTGTCCGACTTCGGCTCAGGCCATGATCTCACAGTTCTTGGGTTCAAGCCCTACGTGGGGCTCTGTGCTGACAGCTCAGAGCCTGGAGCCTGCTTCAGATTCTGTGTCTCCCTCTCTCTCTGCCCCTCCCCTGCTCATGCGCTCACTCGCACACTCTCTCTCTCAAAAATAAATGAACATTTAAAAAAAGAGAGAGAGGAAACAGGCTCAGAGAGGTTAGGTAACCTACCCACAGTCACACAGCTCATGTGTTTAAGAATCAGGATGCAAAGTTAGGATTGTGTTCTTGTCACTCTACCTACTGGACATCAAAAGGTATTGTCCAAAGGCCTTGTAATTCAGTCCCTTCCCTTAAGTGGCTCTTGAGGGTCACTCCAGTGAAGGAGGCATTGGGGGTAAGAATGGAGCCTGCCTCTGTGCTTCCATTTGTCGGAGAGAAGTCCTGGCTCCCCAGGGCTGTCCTGCTTCTCTATCTTCCCCCAGCAGATTTCAGTCTCCTCAACAAACACAGAGAACTTATCCAGTACATGAACCTTATATAAAAAAGAAACAGGACCCATGGACTTCCTCTTTCAGGTTCCATAACATGTTAAGAGTTGTCTTTTAAACCTGGCATCAGCAGCCTGATTGGTTGCTGTTGTTTGTTTGTTTGTTATAAATAAAGTTTTATTGGCACCCAGCCACACCCATTTGTTAACTATTGAATATGACTGCTTTCATGCTGCAATGGTAGAGCTGAGTAGTTGTGACACAGATTAGAAAGCCCACAAGCCTAAAATTTTTACTATCTTTTCCTTTACAGAAAAAGATCTAAACATAATGACCTGTCTTTCAACCTCTAACGCCAAAGCTCTCGTGCTTTCCATTTCTAAAAGAAGGCAAGTATCCTCAGACAACCAAAAAACGTTAATAGATTTTTAAAATTTGATATATCATATGTACATTCCCTAATCATTGTCCAAGAAAACTGAAAGTTAATCCTTAAAATCAAAAAACAAAAAAACAAAAACACGAAACCCATATCATTAAACACACGTCCTACTACCTGTAAATTCATCACTACTTCTTCTTTTAAACACTCTTAAGTCAAAGAAAAAATAAAATCATGCGGAATAAGAGTTCCGTGATACAAATGGTAACCAGATAGAAACTAAGATGCAAGAAAATGTCTCATTTAAAAATCAATGAAGATGGGGCGCCTGGGCTGGCTCAGTCGGGTAAGTGTCCGACTTCGGTTCAGGTCATGATCTCATGGTTTGTGGGTTCGAGCCCCATGTCAGACTCCATGCTAATAGCTCAGAGCCTGGAGACTGCTTCGGATTCTGTGTCTCCTTGCCTCTCTCTCTCCCTGCCTCTCCCTTGCTTGTGTTCTCTCTCCCATTCAAAAACAAACAAACAAATAAATAAATAAATAAATAAATAAATAAATAAATATTTTTTAAAAAATAAAATAAATGAGGATAAGATCAAGACAAATTGAACTTTATCGAAATCAAAAACTTCTCTTGGAAAGGCTCGTTAAAAGTAGAAAACGACTCACCACAGACTTGGAGAAAATATTTGCAAAGAATACGTCTAACACATCTAAATATAAAGAGTGTATTAGCACACATCTAATATGTTCTTGTATTCAGAATATACAAATGTTTCTCAAAACTCAATAATAAGGAAACAAAATACCCCATAAGAAAATGAACAAAAGATCTGAATGGACACCTACCAATGAAGACGTATGGAAAGCAAGGAAACATAAGAAAAGAGACCCAAGATTTATTAATCATTAGCAGAATGCACCCAAAACCCACAATGAGACATTGTGGCTATTTTAACCCCCTATTAGGATGGCTAAAATAAAAAAGAATGACCACAGTAAGTGCTGATAAGGATGCACAGGGACTGGAATTTGCATACACTGCTGTTGGTAATGTAAGGCGGTGTAACCGCCTTGGAAATCAGTTTGATATTTCTTAGAAAGTTAAGCTTGCATCTACCGGGTCATTCGGCCACACCGCTCTTAGGCGTTTGTCTAAGAGAAAAGGAAGCATGCGGTCACACAGTACTTTATAGCGAATGTTCATAAAAATGGAAACAACCTAAATGTCCATGGACAGATGAATCAATCAACAAAATAGCAGATAGATATGCTGCATAAAGTAGCTAGACAATAAAGGGTACATTCGGTATGACTCTCTATAAAATTCTAGACGATGCCTGCTAATACATAGTGATAGAAAGCAGATAGGGGGCTGAAAGTTGGGAAGGAGGCTTACGGAGGGGCACCAAGAGATGTGACAGACATGCTCGTTATCTTGACTGGTGAGGGCTTCTCGGATATAGAGATGTCAAAAGCTATCAAACTGTATACTTCGGATGTGTGCTGTTTATCAGATGTCAGTTAAAGCTGTTAAAAATACTGTAAACGAAGCCATATGCAAAAGAAAAAAACAAAAACACTTTACGACATACACCCTACGCTACGCACTAAATCTTTTTGCAAAGGTTTTAGAAATTATATTGACAATATTTCTTTTAACTTTTTTAATGTTTATTTATTTTTGAGAGAGAGAGACAGGGGCAAAGTGCAAGCAGGGGAAGGGTAGAGAGAGAGGGAGTCACATAATCCAAAGCAGGCTTCAGGCTCTGAGCTGTCAGCGCAGAACCTGATGTGGGGCTCGAACCCACGAACCGCGAGATCATAACCTGAGCTGAAGTCGGACGTTCAACCGACTGAGCCACCTGTGGACCCCTACTGGCAATATTTCTAAGAAAGCTTGTCAGAAGAAAATAAACAGGCCATTTTCAAATAATTGAACAAAAAATAACAGCTAGTGTAAACATGCTTATCTTCCCTTATAGCTAAAGAGATACATATTAAAGAGCAAATAAAACATCATAGTTTGTTATTAATCTGGTGAAAGTTTAAGTTTTCAGGGGTGCCTGGGTGGCTTGGTTAAGCATCCAACTTCAGCTCAGGTCATGATCCCATGGTCTGTGAGTTCGAGCCCCACGTCGGGCTCTGTGCTGACAGCTCAGAGCCTGGAGGCTGCTTCAGATTCTGCGTCTCCCTCTCTCTCTGCCCCTCCCCTGCTTATGCTCTGTCTCTCTCTGTCTCAAAAATAAATAAAAACATTAAAAATGTTTTTAAAAAAATTTGGTATACTGCAGGGTTGACCAGGGTCTGGGATAAAACACTCTCTCATGCACTGTTGGAAAGAATCTATTGATAAAACATTATTTGGAGGACAATTATCTACCACAACTAAAAATGTACCAACTGTGAACCCAATTATTTTGTAAGCGTTTGCTCTATGCATATCTTGGCAAATATATATTGACTATAACAATATTTGATATGAGAAAATCAATCAAATTGTCAAAATTTTAAAAATATTCTGTATGTTTTGCAGAAGGAAAGTTATATAAGTTATAACACTATGCAGTTTTCAAAATATTGATGTAAAATAAATATGCTGGTTTAGAAAGGGCCTAGAATGTATATTAATGAATGAAATGAGCAAGGTACAGAACAGGGTCCACATAGATGAATTGCTTTGTGAAAAATTGAAATGTTTTACACACATCACACGCGCGTGCTCACGCACACACACACCTGTGCATAAGACTCTTTAGGAAGAAAGGAAAAAAAAGAATCTTCAGAAAAAACGCAAAAAAGAAAAAAATAGTTTAGAGTAGTTAACTTTGGAGAAGGGTTAACTCTGTAACCTTATGTATGATTTCAAATTACTTTCAAAATTTTTCTAAGTTCTATCGTATGTGTATGTATGTGTACCTGTATGTGTGTGTATATGTGTGTGTATATATGTATATACATATCTTCCTTATCCATTCATCAGTCGATGGACACTTGGGCTGTTTCCATAATTTGGCTATTGTAGATAATGCTGCTATAGACATCGGGGTGCATATATCCCTCTGAATTAGTATTTTTGTATTCCAGTAGTTTGCTGGATCGTAGGGTAGTTCTATTTTTAACTTTTGAGGAACTTCACATTGTCTTCCACGGTGACTACACCATGTTTGCACTCACACCGACAGAGCAAGAGCGCTCCCCTTTCTAACGGGAATTTAAAAACTTAAAGAACAAAAGAAACTGGGTTGTATTACTACTGCTGTGAAATTAATAAAACCGAACACTTGAAACGCGAGGTCAATTCATACCAAATTTCAGGTAGTGGAACTAAAAATTGGCATTCTTGATATTTGAGATTATGAAAACAAAACATATGGAGAATATGCGGAATGTTTTCTGAACGTGATTGACAGAAGTATCATTATTTTGAGGCTCCAACCTTTAGATGATCTTCTGGAAGATGTGTGGCTGTTTGGCTACGTCCCCGGTGTGGCATAAAGATGGCACGTGTTCTGGTCTGAGCAGAAGTCTCAACCCTGTTCCATACAGGATATAGGACCTTGACCAAATTCCTTCCTCTCAAACCACAGTCGCCTCACCTGTAAAATGGTAAAAATCTTTGTCACGGGGGTGCATGATTCTATGGAAAAGATAAAACACAGTTTTCTGAAGTCATAGAGGAATTTCTTCCTATATGCCAAGGATATTTTCTTCCACATCTTGTAGACACTGCATGTCTAACGTGAAGCCTTCCATCGCTGAGAGCATTCTTGCTCCTGGCCCAGAGGTGTGGTATTGGGACTCTGTCAGCCAAATATACTCAATCGACCGGTCAGATGACAGGTATACCTGATGGCCTAGGTAACTTGGGAGGATGGCCGTAGACGAACTTTACTATTTTTCATTCCCCGGGCTGTCTTTTGGAAGAGTGGATGTAGCTGTGTGGTCAGTGTTTGTGTGTATGTGCTTTTCTTTGGGTAAATATTGATTTTTCTTGCTGGATCATGAACTCCCAAGAAAAACTCTCCATTTCATAAGAGTCCATTTGTAAGACAGCAAATACTGGTCATATTCATAAATACCAGATGAAATAATTTTTATGCATGCTTGGGCCTGAGTGATGGAATCACTGGTTTTATGATGTGGAAAAGTAATCAGGATAGGATCATGGAATCTGAAAGCAAAGTGCCATTGAAAGTCTGCCAACAAAGACCCCAAGAGAGGGACATTGGTGACCCATTTTTCAAGTCTGCCATTTAGTTGGTGAGCATTCGGCATGTCACCCAATCTTTTGGTCCCATACACAAGATGGAACTATCTAGATACACCTGTTCTTGCAAGGTATCAGGGATATTTGCATAAACAGTAATACCATGTATTTATAAACATCATCAGGATGTTTCTACACCAACAGTAGGCATATATCGCCTAGATTTTTTTTTAAGATAGAGGAGAAGAAAGATGTTCTCCGAGCATCACGGGAGGAAAAAGGGAAGGGAAGCAGAAGCAGAAGACTTTTCTGAGTTATCCTGCTGAGGATTTCCGCCAAAACTTAAGCACTTTAGAAATGCAACTAAGCCCTGGCTTAATTTGGTCGTAAAAAATGTCTGTATTTTGAGAACAAAGAAAACCAAATGTAGGCTACAAATCTGAGAATGAATCAAGAAATACATCTCAAGGAAAATCCCCCGGGGGTGACTACGGTCAGGTCGCTTCACCTACCAGGCAGAAAATCTGCTCAGTTCTCTGATAAGAGTCCCCCCAGTTGCTGCAGAGGTTAACCCATTCCTGATGCTGTTCTGTGGAGAAGGAGATGATTATCCAACGTGTCATGCCAAAGCCATGACTTCGGTGAGCCCTGTCGGTCACCTCTCTGCCCTGGCCAGGCGAGAGGCCCTGGCTGGAATCCCAGCTCTTTCCCACCAAGCACAGAATTTCCCCCTGGGTTTGCTGGGCATGTCTTAATTCCTGCTAACTGATGGTAATTTTGACCCGTGAGTGAACAGGAACTGACCTTCGAATTTCTTCTGGCCTCCATGCAATCTATTAAGGCACTTAAGCTCCTGCCTTCTACATAAAACACTCCTGTGTTTAAAAACAAACTTCTAAGTCCAAAATGACAGGGTTAATTATTCTGAAATACGCTGTTTACAGCGCAAACTCCATAAAACAGAATACATGATTTAACACACCATCCAAGTCAGCGCTGGTTTCCATTTCTGCCCAATCAGGGACTAAATCTATGTCACTCACTCCTCTTTGTGCGCTGGGAATGGTTTTATGTTCCATCTTACTGTAAATTATACACATCAAGATCATAATGGGACACAGTCCACTTTGTTGCCAAAACCTGCTAGGTTAGATCATCTATTAAACTCTATTTATTTTTTATGACAAACAAGAAAAATGACAAGGCAGCTACTGAATGCCTGCTAATGGACACCAAATGCCTTTTGAGGTTCCCTTCATAGTACGCTCATTTGTTCGAGAGTCCAGCTAACTTCCTCTTTGATGCTCTACCTCCCAAAAATAATCTTAAGAAGAAGCTGGTTTTCATAAGCTACTGGGGACTGACCTGCTTACCATCTGCCCTCTGTGTTCTGATTCTGGGGTCAAAAGTTTGCTTCTGCTCCGACATGCGGAGTCTCAGTCTCGCTAAAAGGAGAAAAGCCACGCGTTCCTTTGAAATCCTTTGTCTTAGGGGCCGAATGAATAGAATGAAACATCAGCTCCAAGTTTGCAAGAGTCACCTTCGGATCCACAAATAGCTCCAGAAAGGGTTACAGAAGAAAACACGAATAGGAAATAATCAGAACAGAGTTTGCTAAGAGTTCTCCTCAGGGGATTGAAAGGAGCATTTGGACTCCATGCGATCAATTCAGATGTTGATCGCATCACAGATTTTTATCCATCGTGCACTTCCGTTCGTTCTCTTGGGAATCTTTCTATGTTCTGTTTAAAACCATCCCTAACATGCCGTGTCCTGGGCACAGCCCATTCAAGAGCAAGTTCCAGAATGCCCTGGTGGCACCCGCTTGCCCAGATGCTTTCTGAGATTCAAGTTTCTAGAAGCAGAAAGACGTCCATGGGACCCTGAGACTCAAAAGCAGTGTTTTGCCTTTTTCATAGCATGGCACAAAGGGGATCAAGAATGGCTGCCTAGTCCCCTGGTCCCTGGTTAGCACAGACCCTAGTTAATGTGGCCAGCGGAAGAGAAAATACTGACGGCTGTTCTTTCCAGAAGCGGTATGGGGGATGCAATGATATGAAAGTTGAACAAGTTTAAAAAACAAACAAAACAGCTCTTTTGCCTCATCCCCTGGATACGAATTCATTTGTCTCTTAGTCTTGGGCTTTTTGGTGGTGGTGATGCTTTATTCTTTTCTGTCTTCACGGGTCTTTACACACGAAGTTACGAGCATGGAGGCCAGTTGCCATCTTGAACTGGAAATCTGGAATGCTCTTGTAACTTTATCACACTGATTTCATTTGACTGTCTCCGTGTTTTTATTAGGTCCATTCATTGAGGCCGGGGGTATCGAGGCACAAACAGGAGGCGATGTATCTTTTGAAGGTGGCAAGCGGGTCACGAGATGGCAGGTGGGCACATGTTTTCGTAATCCTCCTAATGGAAGATGGGGACAAAACGCTTCTGCCCCCACTCGATGGGCGTGGGGGGGCGGCGTCTGTGTGTGTTTGCAGTGAAGATGGCAGAGAACACCAAGAGACTAAACTGTTGCCCTAGACTCGGAATATTCTGGCTTGGAGGGAAGAGCGAGGAAGCGGCCTTTTCCCATCTGCTTTATCACGCAGCCTAAGTCTGTTAAAATAATTCCCGTGTTGAGCTCCTTCACGCATTGCTGGCTGTGGCCTCCTGCCTTTCTGCTCATTCCTCACACAAGGTGAGTTGAATGATAATATCGGAGGGAGCGCAGATGAAGCTTACGGTCATGGCTTACTTCATGTGACTCCACACGGAAGATCGCTTCATTGAGCCAGATCCTGCTCTTAATTTAAATTCACTATGGTCGGGACCATGAGGGAATTTTTTTCTACTTTAAATCTTTGGCAGACAGGTAGGTTTGCCAGAGAAATTACAAGAGGGCCAATTAAACTTGAGTTTCAGGAAAACAAGAAGTGACTTTTTTTTTCCTTTCAGGATTTCCCCATTATTGCACGGGATGCACTCATACCAGAAACAGTAATTCATTTTCTCTGAAATTCAAATTGGATTGGGTAGGCTATATATTTTGTCGTTGCTAGTGTTGTTAAATCTGGCAATTCTACCTACAGGGCTCCCTGTTTGTAGGTCACTTTTATTTTTTATTTTTAATTAACTTTTTTTTTTTTTTTTTTGGACAAGGAGAGACAGAATGTGAGCAGGGGAGGGGCAGAGAGAGATGGAAACACAGAATCTGGAAACAGGCTCCAGGCTCTGAGCTGTCAGCACAGAGCCCGACGCGGGGCTCGAACTCACGGACCGTGAGATCGTGACCTGAGCCAAAGTCAGACACTTAACTGAGCCACCCGGGCGCCCCGACAATCTCTATTTTTATTAGAAAATAAGATTAAAGAGACTCAGACTACATCAAATATTAGATCTTCTTATTACCTTAAAACGATTTCTAGTCATACTCAATTTAGTCAAGTTGAACGCATACTGGAAATTGAATGTGCCTTTCATATTAATCTTACAAGTTGAGGAAAGTCAAAGTAACTTTCATGGAAAGATCAACGGTTGACTGACTTGATTCAAAGTCATCATCGAAGCAATCATCTTTGGTCATCCTCATATCCTGTCTGATTCTTTCACTGGCAACACACACTTAGAGTCTCTGGTCTTCATGGTTATGTGGTTGTTTTCCTATGCAGAAACTAAATTGGGATCACAGTCATTTGTAAAGTTCTCTCTATGAGCAACTATACAGTCATCGTTCAATATATTATCTCGGGAAATTATACATTTACATTAATCCAGAATTAATCAGAGTTCAAGAGGGTTCCTTGTGGGCGAACGTGGTCAAAGGGTCTAGATTTCCACTTAAAATATAAGTAAGCCCTGGGGATGTCATGTACAATGTGGTAACTATAGTTAACAAAAGTCTACTATGTATTTGAAAGCTGCTAAGAGAGTAGATCCTAAAAGTTCTCATCACAAGAGAAAATAACTATGGGAGGTGATGGATGTTAAGTAACCTCGTCGTGGTGATCATTTCACAATATATACGTGTATCAACTCATTACGTACACCTAAATCTAGTGTTATGTTTCAATTAGATCGCATTTCTTTAAAAAAAGATGTTAAAAAAGAAGTCTCTTGTGGATTTCAGTTTCTTCACAAGGGAAGGATGAATGGATACAAGTCTTTCCAATTTAAATATGAAAAACTGAGTGGTTATGTTACTAAGAGCTGACCAAGAAAAAGAGTTGAGGTTATAATCTACTGTCTCTTCTTGGGAAGCCACCAACACAGCTCACTGCCAGCCAGAACCACAGCGACAGGGTGGGCTGAATGCCCACAGAAGAGGCTTGAGTCCCTTCCCACGATGTGTGAGTGTGGTGTCCAGACGCTGCCTGGGGAACAGTCCTGCACATCCACTGCTCGAAGAGGAATGCCGAACACGGGCCAAGTTGTCCTTAAATTGGGGGGGATCTGTGAAATCTGTGGCCAGAGATATCAAATCCCTCTTCCTGGAGGAACACTTATTTGAGAACTTGAGGCTCTTACTTCTTATTTTTTTGTTCGTGGTCTTTTAAAAATTAGTTTAGTTTTCAAAAATAATTTTTCAAAATTTGTATTGTTGGAGTATAGCTGACATGCAACGTTTTATTAGTTTTAGGTGGTCAACATAGTGATTAGACGATCCTATACATTACTCAGTGCCCACCCACCACAAGCGTGGTCACCATCCAACACCACACAGCGTTACTACGACATCATTGGTCATATTCTCTTTGTTGCACTTTTCATCTCTGTGACTTATTTATTTTATAATCGGAAGTTTGTGCCTCTTAATTCCCTTCACCTATTTTGCCCATCTTCCCCAGCAACCACCAATTTGTTCTCTGTATTTATGAATCTCTTTCTGGGTTTTTGGTTTGTCCATCTGCTTTGTTTTTTTGATTCCATGTATAAGTGAAATCCTATAATGTTCATCTCTATCTGACTTATTTCACTTAGCAGAATAGTCCCTATGTCCATCCATGTTGCTGCAAATGTCAAGATTTCATTCTTTGTGGCTGAGTAATATTCCATCGTACGTATGTACCACATTTTCTTTATCAGTTCATCTGTTGACACACATTTTAGGTTGTTTCCACCTCTTACCTATTGTGAATAATGTTGCAATAAACATGGGAATGTAGATATCTCTTTGAGATCACGATTCCCATTCTTCTGGATAAATACACAGAAGTGGGATTATTGGGTCAAATAGTTCTATTTTTAATTTTTTGAATTCTCATATTGTTTTCTATATGATGCGCCATTTTTTTATTCCCACCAACAGTGCACAAGGCTTCCAATTTCTTAACATCCTTACTAGCACTTTTATATTTTTGGATTTTTTGATAATAACTATCCTTACAGATGTGAAATAATATCTCATATCTCACTGGGGTTTTGATTTGCATTTTCCTGATGGTGAGTGATGTTGAGCATCTTTTCATGTGTCTGTCAGCCATTTGTCTGTCTTCCTGGGAAATATGCCCATTCAAATCCTTTGCCTATTTTTTTAATCAGGTAATTTAAGGGTTTTTTGTTTTGTTTTGTTTTTATTGCTTTTGGGTTGTTGGAATTTCTTATGTACTTTGGATATCAATTCCTTATCAGATATGTGGTTTTCAAATAGCTCTGTTGATTGTCCTTTGCTGTGCAGAAGCTTTTGAGTTTGATGTAGTCCCACTTGTTTGTTTTTGGTTTTCTCACCTGTGCTTTTGGGGTCTTCTCCAGGAAATCATTGCCAAGGCCAATGTCATTAAGACTCTCCCTTATGTTTTCTTCTAGAAATTTTATGATTCCAGGTCTTACCTTTAAGTCTTCAATCCATTTTGAGTTGATTTTTGTGTGTGGTATAAGATAAGAGTCCTATTTCAATCCTTGGCATGTGGATATCCAGTTTTCTCAACCCTATCTATTAACAAAACTATCCTTTCCCCAGTGTATATTCTTGGCACATGTATCAAAGATCAGTTGCCACAGGTTTATTTCTGGGCTTTCTATTCTGTTTCACTGACCTATATGCCTGCATTTCTGTATATTGTACCATACTGTTTTGGTTACGATAGCTTTGCAATGTGTTTTGAAACCAGAAAGTGTGGGGTCTCTAGCTTTGATTTTGTTTTTGTTTTTTCCAAGACAGTTTTGGCTATTTTCTGTGTTATTTGTGGTTCCACGTGAATTTTAGAATTGTTTTTCTATTCTGTGAAAAATGCCATTGGGATTTTTATAAAGATTTCACTGAATCTGTATATCACTTTGGGTACTATGGACATATTGTTTATATTAACTCTTACAATCCATAAACATGGGCTGTCTTTCTGCTTATTTGTGTCTCCTTTAATTTTCTTCCAGTAGTATTTTGCAGTTTCCAGTGTACAAGTCTTTTGCCTTCTAGATATATTTATTCCTAAGTATTTTTATGCTTTTATAACTTTAAATTTCCTGTTTTTGGAATTTTTGTTGCTGGCATATAGGAATGCAACTCATTTTTATGTGTTGATTTTATATCCTGAAATTTTAGTGACTTTATTAGTTCTAAAAGCATTTTTGTGGAATCTTTTAGGGTTTTCTACTTCTACAATTGTGTCGTCTACAAACAGAGAGACTTTTACTTCTCCTTTCCCAATTTGATGCCTATTATTTCTTTTTCTTGCCTAATTGCTATAACTAGAACTTCTAGTACTGTATTGAACAGAAGGGGTGCGATAGACATCCTTGCTTTGTTCCTGATCTTAGGAGAAAAACTTTCATATTTTCACCATTGAGAATGATGTTACCTATGGACTTTCAGACATGACCTTCATTATATTGAAGTACTTTATATTTCTGATTTGTTGAGTATTTTATCATGAAATGGTGTTGAATTTTGTCAAATATTTTTCTGCATCTATCAAGATAATCATGTGGATTTTGATCCTTTGTTCTGGTAATACGGTATATCACATTTATTGGTTTTCATATATTGAACTATCCTTGAATCCCAAGGATGAATCTCACTTGGTTATGGTGTGTGATTCTTTTAATATGCTGTTGAATTTCATTGGCTACTATTTTGTTGAGGATTTTTGCATGTGTATTCCTCAGGGATGTCAGTCTGTAGGGTTTTTTTGTCTGTCTGTTTCTGTTTGTTTTTGTTTTTCTTGTCGTGTCCTCTTATGGCTTTGGTATCAGGATAATGCTGGCCTCATACACTGAGTTTGGAAGTCATCCCTCCTCTTCAATTTTTTGGAAGAGTTTGAGAAGGATGAGTGTTAATTCTTCTCTAATGTTTGGTAGAATTCACCAGTGAAGCCATCTGGTCCTGGGATTTTCCTTATTGGGAAGTTTTTGATTACGAATTCAATATTTACACTGGTTATAGGTCTGTTCAGATTTTTCTATTTCTTCATGATTTAGTGTTGGTAGACTATGTTTCTAAGAATTTATCCATTTCTGCTAGGATGTCTGATTCACTGGCATATGATTACAGAAGGCAGGAAATAATAAGGAAAAGAGCAGAAATAAAACAGAGAAATGAAAAGTGATAGAAAAAAATCAATGAAACTAGGAGTTGATGATTTGGAAGGATCAGCAACACTCATCAATGTTAGTTGGACTAACTATGAAAAAATGAGAGAAGACTCAAATAAAGTCAGAAATGAAAGAGGAGACATTGTCATTGATGCCACAGAAATCAAAAGGATTTTAAGGCTCCTAGCTCCAGTAGCTTGATGAGTTCTCTCCTACCTCCATGACACACACGCTTACTACTTAGTTGGAAGGATTTTCCTTCTGCAATTGCAGACTAGATAGGAATGTGGATAGCGGGTAACGCTCTACCTAATAGAGCTTGGTTTGCTGGGACACAAAAACCTCATTCGAACCCTCCTAAGTTGGAAATAACGATGATTCAGGCAAGATTCGGGGAGATTCCAATAAAGATGTTTGTTTCACAACAGTGTAGTAGTTACCCTCTGTTTCACTCTCCTCCATTTTTATCACCCGTGTAAGCCGTGGTCCCGAAGCGTATGATCCTCCTTCTGATGTATCCCCAAAAGGTCAAAAGTAGCCTAACGTCACAATGCCTGCGTCACTCACCTCAGTTCATCTTATCACATAGGAATTTTATCATTTCCTATGATCGCAAGAAGGGTGAGTACGAGACATTTTGAGAGAGAAAAACCACATTCACATAGCTTTTATTACAGTATATTGTTGTAATTGTTCTATTTTATTTAGTTATTGTTAATCTCTTCCTGTGCCGAATTTATACATTAAACTTCATCATAGGTATGTACATGCAGGAAAAAACATAGCGCATATAGGGTTTGTTTCTGTCTGTGGTTGCAGGCATGCTCTGGGGGTCTTGGAACATATCCCCTTCAGGTAACGGGGGTCCACGATACTTGTAAAATTGAGGCTAATTAAACAAAAAGACAGACTTTAATGGGATGAAGGACAAATGTGTAGCAGGTCAGTTCTGAGACCTGTCTCCTTTGCTTTATTTACTTCCTAATTTTCTAATTTATGACTGCTGAGTCTCAGGCTTAAAGATGTATGAATCTTGGGGTGTGTAGGTGGCTCATTCAGGGAAGCATCTGACTCTTGATTTCAGCTCATATCACCATGATCTCACAATTCATGAGATCAAGCCCCACGTTGAGCTCTGTGCGGACAGCACAGAGCCTGCTTGGGATTCTCTCTCTCCTTCTCTCTTTTCCCCTCCCCTGCTTGCTCTCTCTCTCTCTCTCTCTCAAAATAAATAAGTAAGCTTTAAAAAACATGATGCATGAATCTTGACCAGAGGTTTAAGTAGTGAAGCTAGGAATCAAACCTGCCTGTCTGTAAGAAAGCAGTCACATTTTATGTGAATCTGAATTAGGCAAATCTGAAATAGTGTGTACAAAATATTATGTAACATGTTTAATTTTTTAAATTTTTACTTAATGTTTATTTATTATTTTTGGTACAGAGAGAGACAGAGTGTGAGCAGGGGAGGGGCAGACACAGAATCCGAAGCAGGCTCCAGGCTCTGAGCTGTCAGCACAGAGTATGACATGGGGCTCAAACTCATGGACTGTGACATCATGACCTGAGCTGAAGTCAGATGCTTAACTGACTGCGCCACCCAGGCACCTCTAACATGTTTTATGCTAAAATAAAGTATACAGATCTCAATTTTTTAAATCAAAACTACAGAATTTTGAAACTGATTGATAGGACTCAATAGTAAGTTTTATCCCATTGTTACATAGTATTGTAATTTGGCTGGTTACACACACACACACACACACACACACACACACACGCCACCATTTTTTGTCAGTATTTCATGAAGCATGTTGCAATTAACAGGTATTGTACACCTGAGCAATTTTGGTAAGCCTTGTGTTGATCTGGATATGTATTATCGTTGCAATTTATTATTTAATATGCATTGTTATTACTAATGGGAACCTGACAAAGTAACTCCTTTAACAACATCCTCCAAATGTTCACTATGTTGTGGCGTTACAGCTGCAGCTGAAAATTGCACCTGGAAGTCACTAAGTTCTAGAAACTTGTTGGATGTGATAAAAACACTATAAAGTAGGTCAAACTACCAAAATGTGCTGTGCTGTTAATTTTGGAGAGTGTACTAAGAGAACATTAGAGACACTGCTGAGGAAATAAAAAGCAGTCTTAAAGCAAAACTATGTAATAACAGTTGAAAGGGTATATGGTCCCCGAATTTAATTTGCTCTCCACTCCCCTTTTACATTTGTTCCTAGGGGAAAATTAGTCTTAAATAATGGTAGGTTTTCAGGAATGCATCTTTTGCACAAAGTTCAACCGCCCTGCATTTTTCATTAAAAGCATCTGACAACATTTTGCCTTCTTGTCCAGTTTTATGAAAGAGTCCTGTGGTTTATCAGCAAAATGGAATTTCCATGAGGATGAAGACAGATGTAGCCTCAGAGCTTAATACCAGGTTTGCCTGGAAAATAATAGTGTCTAATAAATATTTGCCGAATAAGTAAATGAATAAGTATACAACCTCAGAAAACTTAGCACCGACACCAGTCCCAAAGGTTTTGCTCTGAAGACTAAATCCCTCCAGAACATTTGTAAGAGTACTCATTCCTGGGAAAGATATTAGTACTTCTTGGTTCAGAGAATTGACAATTTATCCCTAATTTCCCCTGCCAAGTAATGAGTAATTAAATCAGTTTACAATCCTTTAGTAATCCAGATAAATAAATCAGTCTCTGGCACAAAATTGTGTCAAAGGCATCAAGGTCTGCCCCTTGTGGGATTTTTTTTTAATACAATGCTTTCTTTTGATGCTTTCCATCTATATTGAGAGTAAAATGTTAGAAATGGCTTTCTGAAACTCAGCGCTGTGTTCACCATAATTGACGATGAGCTGTTATATCACAGAGCCCCCTTTATGAGAACCCCACAATAAGTTCCTGCCTGGTGCTGATTATCAACAACAAATAGATTCCCCTGAGCAAATGAATTGCTTTCATCGCTTTGAAACAGTAAATTCTATAATCCACGATGTTTCTTTTTGTACGTGTGCCTATGTTAAGTGCTAGAAAACTTAGAATCTAAATTTGTGGCCCAGTATAACAAGGGTGTAGCCCAATTTCCAGCCATAGTTTTCGTCCTTCTCCTTCTTTTCTTGCTTTCTCTCTTAATTTAGCTTGTGTTTTGTTCATCTCTCCTAAGCCCCTTTGGGACAAGGCAGGGTCTCAAACAATGTCAAAATAAATAATGTCAAAATCTATCAAAGCCATTAGTGTTTTTTTTTTTAACCCTTTGAAGGGGGAAATTAAGGCATGGAGCTCCCTTTAATAAATGAGACAAGCATGCATTCTTTGTGTGGTGTGTGTGTGTGTGTGTGTTTTCCTAAGCTAGATGATATTTTGTTAAATACCCAGTAACTAACTTTGGTTATAGGTGGCTGTAATTTATCTGGTATGAAATCTAAACTCACTGGCCTGTAGTTCCCTCCGGGCTTATTTTGGGGGTGGGGAGCAGGTTGGGGGTGGAGCATAGATCACATTACTCATCTCTCCAGCTCAGAGGCTATGTCAATAACCCCACAATTTTCCAATGACCCTTCATGTAGATGCCATCTGGTCTTTACTTGCTATATTTATATCTGGCTTGACAGTTTCACCTTGTGTGTTTCCCAGTAATTGATCCAATAACTCTGATGTACTTGGCAATTTGCTAGCAAAGTCGAAGGCACAGACTAGCAGACTCAGACCTGTGTTCCTCACTCAAATCTGTTACTTACCAGCTGTGTGACATGGGACAAATACTTAACTTTGCTGTGCCTCAGTGTGCTCATCTGTAAAATGAAATTAATAGCAGGAAGTTGCAGGGATTAAATGAGGCAACGTACATCGGATACTTGGTGTAGCGGATGGCGGGCGGTCCCTAAAAATGTTGTGTTGTTGCTGTTGCTGTAGTTTGAATTCTACGTTTGCACAACATCCATTTACCCAGCTCCCTGAGCCTCTAGCTGACCTTGCCCTTTTTGTGGATATAAAGAGTCTATTATTTTTAGCCTTGGAGTCCCTTACCAATACTCTCTTAAATTCCTTTTTTTGGGCATGTCTAATTTCTAGTGTATGCCTTCCTGTTGTCCTCACTTAGCCTGTCTTACCATTTTTGAAAAATGGCAGGAGAAAAAACCTATTTTGTTTTGCCAGTTGACCATGAAGAGTTGTATGTGTGCTTTTGTTGTTTCCTTTAAAGTGCCAGGTCTATTTGGTTCCTTGGCATGCATTTATCCTGGACTTTTAGCAAGCTATTCTAAAATAGTCACCAGGCTGTCTTAGCTTTTAAACCCTTCCTTTCAATTTTTCCCCTAACAAATGTTCCCACTCGGCCATTAAGCTCTTTTCATGAATAATAACATGAGGCATTGCTTTAGTTTTCCCTCTCCCTCTGGAAAGTGAAAATTGCCCTGACAACTGCTCATGAGTACTTCACCCTCCATTCCTTCCAGCAAGATTCACGGTCATGTCTTGGAGCCAATTTCCACATATTTCATTCCATCCGGATTATTCTTAACTTTACATCTACCTGTCTCTTCATCAGTCCTTCTGCCTGTCTACTTGTATCCCTTTATGGCCTTCTCCTTTATCCACTCAACAAGTATTTGACCATGTGAATAGACACTGCACTGAACGTGGGAATACATATGTTTCTTCTGTAACCTGTTTTCATTTCCTTTTTTATTAATTTTTTTTTTTTGAGAGAGAGAGAGAGAGAGAACACGAGAGGAGGAGGGGCAGAGAGAGAGAGAGGGGCAGAGAATCTTACGCAGGCTCTACGCTCGGCTCGAAGCCCAGTGCAGGGCTCAATCCCATGACCCCGGGATCATGACCTGAGCCGAAGTCAAGAGTTGGATGTTCGACCCACTGAGCCACCCAGATGCCTCTCATTTCCTTTGGATACACACCCAGAAGTGGGATGGCTAGATTGCATGGTAGCTTTCGTTTTGTTTGAGCAAACTCCAAATTGTTTTCCACCACAGCATGATTCACAATAGCTAAAATGTGGAAACAACCTAAGAGTCCATGATTGGATAAAGGAATAAAGAAAATGTGGGATATATTCAGCCATTAGGGAAAGAAAGGAAGTAACTCCCATGAGCAACAACATGGATGGACTTTGAGGACATTACGCTAAGTGAAGTAAAGTCAGACCAACAAGATAAACACTGTATGATACCTCTTACACGTGGCATCTAAAAGAAACACTTAAATTGTAAAAGCAGACCGTAAAGTGTTGGTTACCAGGGGCCAGGGGAGGGGGAGGGGCATAGTTTAAGGACCCACACTTGCAACTGCGGATGGTCCCCAACTGATAGCTTACGATATCTCCACTTAGGATATGCCACACTTGCGATGGTGAGAAAGTAGTACATATTCCGTGGACACTGTACTTTGAATTTTGATCTTTTCTGGGGCTACCAATATGTGGTATGATCCTCTGTCGTGATCCAGGGCAGTGAGCCTCAGCCCCACAATCACAAGGCAAACCAACAATACACGTATGACCATTCCGCACCCATGCAGCCATTCTGGGTTCACTTTCACACACTCGTCAATAAAATACACGAGATATTTAACACTTTGGTAAAAAAAAATAGGCTTTATGTTAGACGATTTTGCCCACTTGCAGGCTACTGTAAGTGTTCTGAGCACGTTTAAAGGAGACCAGGCTGAGCTATGATGTTTGGTAAGTTAGGTGTACAATCTTATGATATTTTCAACTCACAACTGGGCCTCTCAAGATGTCACCCCATTGTAAGCGAAGGAAGGTATTCAGGAGAAAAATAAAACCCGGAGACCTAATACACAGTACGGTGATTACAGACAATGAAGCTGTATTATAAACATTAAACTTAAGAGACTAGATCTTACGTGTTCCCAACACCAGAAGAAGGGACAGCTACGACATGATAGGGGTGTTAGCTAATGTGACCACGACACTCATCTTGCAATGTAAGTGTAGCAAATCAGTAAGCTGTACATCTTAAACTTACATAAATGTATGTCAAAAGCTACAATGAAAAACCCAACCAAACAGGTCTTTGGGTAGCCCTATATATTGTTTGTCAATTTCTCTAAGTGAAGGGAATCCCCCCCCTTTCCACAAAATACCATTCCTGCCCTAAAATAATTTACAATACGGTAAGGACTAATGTTATGACCGGGTGAGTACAGGAACTACGGATGCATTTAGTGGAGGTGCCCCACTCAGTTGTGTTGGTTTAGGGACGTCTTCCTTAAGGGTGTGATATATTAGCTGAGATAAACAAATAAAAGGAATTATTGCAAATGTTTTCCCACAGTAGTGGCGATCCAGAACAAAGAGACAACGGAAGCGGAGTCCTGTTTCTGAAGATTGAGCAATAATGAAATAGAGAAAAAAAAAACACATCAGCCAACTCTTCCAAGAAAATTGGCCATGCAAGATTGGAAAAAAAGAGGATGTGATAGGGACAGTAGAACAATTGACTGATAGAGGCAAAATAATGAGATGTCTCCAAGGACTGGAGGTCTGGATATTATGACCCAAGGAATAGTGGAATAACAACTAACAGAGAGAGTTGTACGTAGAGAGTTGTTTGGAGAGGAGGTGGTGGCCACATGGGCGTGAGTGGCCACAAAGAGTTGAAGCTGGGGTCATCAGGACAGCAGAGCTCACCTGACCATTGGGTAGACTGTCAACAGGGAACCTGAACCTATTCAGGCAGCATTGGGGGTGGGAAAGAAGTCAGTAAGCCGTGCACTAAAGATTTCAGTAAGTGAGGAAGAGAGCTGGTTGAGACAATACATTCAAGAAATAATGGACAGAAGTATAATAATAGCCTGGGCTCCAAAGTCCAAGAAACACAGCCTAACATCCAGACTTGTCCCTGTGTGAGACCGGACAGTTCATCCTACTGCTCCCTAAGCCTCCTTGTCCTCATCAGTGAGTGGGGGATAATCGTAACGCTACCCTCATTGGTCATTTGCACTGTCGTGTGAAAATAATGGCACGTGGTAAATTGATGAATGCTCAGTCAAGATGCCAAAACTCTAAGACAACAGATATCAGATTCCAAAGTGAGGAGCCTGAGGGAGTGTAGATTATCAGAGAAAATATCTAAAACAGACACAAAACCACAAAAACCAGGATCAGTTTATGGAGGGAATGAAATGAAATTATCCTTTGTTAGCTATAAGGAGAGATACTTGTTAAAGGGCTTTCCCCGGAGTCAGTGATGCTTGAAGTTCTTCCATGAAGGGGGGTGGGGTGGGGGTGGGCAATGGAACTACTTCTCCCTTCCATGAAGGGGGGTGGGCAATGGGGGTGGAATGAGAGAAAGTACCAGGGTCTTGTCTCTTCCTGAGAAATCGCAAAGGCTAACTGCTGATAGACTGGTCAAAAGGGAGATTCAGCTCACACTCTTGGGGTTGAGAAGAGTGAAAATTTGGTTGGCATTTCCCAAGGACCAGATGTGGTCCCGGCAAAGAAAGAGTGGTTGTGTGGTTGTATTAGGCCCTGTCCTACTATTATTAGATGACAAGGATGAGGGTGAGCACAAGTAGACATCACTGTTTACCATGAATCTTCAAGAAACAGAGCTTTATTTGAAGTTGGAGAACTCACTGAATTCTGGAAGCAGCTCTGAGGAGAAAAAAGCAAGCCTGAGCTTTGACCCTGAGATACCCAGAATGGGAGTGGGCTGTGTCTCTCTGTGAGAAATCCTGGGATGGTCACATTTCAGTCAAGCACAGAGGAGGAGACAACGTTTGTGAAGAGGCTGAGTGTGGAGAGAGTCTGCTAATCTGGAAGGGGTGACCCTGAGTATCCAGTGTGGACATTGACTCAGCGAAGAGAAAGTAGATGACAAGATAAAATGAAGAGAGTGGATTACAGAGATACTTAACGTTGCCACTTGGGACAGAGGTGGACACAGGGCAGGTAAGCTCCATAGAATCGAGATGATTTTGTGTCTGGTATTTGTTATTTGTGTATGATGTCAAAGGCCCATAAAATATAATAATGACTAATGGGAATGGTAACACGATTTGAAAATAAAGAGTAATAATGGAATTGCCCTTCTGGTACGCATTTGCACATTTGATTTGCCTGGGCTGTAAGGCTGGTGTGTGGAGAGCGGCTCTCTCAAGGTGTATATTCATTCAATATCTTCATATAACTCAGCAGTCAATGGGGAGTTGAGGACATGCATGGCTGGGGGAATGGGGAGTAAACTTTCTTCCTCCTTCCTGACTCCTCTGACTCCCCATAACTCTGTAACTCCCAGTGGGGTGCTCTTTGGTCTTTCCAGTCATTCCTTTTTGGGTTTGCAACTGGTTTTTCCTCTTGTGTCATTGCCTCCTATGCTATGACTGGAGGTCACATCACTCCATCTGAGTTCCAAAGGCAAGAATGCTAAATCCATTGTCTACTTCTCCATCCGGGCATAGAATTGCTTTTGGAGCCTTGCCCTGATGTCAGGAGGAGGAGGGCGGGGAATGAGAATCTGCGGCTCCTCAGAAGTTACTACCCAGACCTCACTCCATTCCCTAGCACCCTCCAGGGCACCAATGGCTATGTAGAAACATATGCTAGTATTTGGCATCCCCTGGAATTAAGCCATGTCACAGGCAAGACACGCATGTTAGTTGATGATGTGCCATTTGCTTCAGGAAATTTCATTTTGTATGTTTATGCACTTTTTTAATATATTTTACTGATACGTGTTTGCTATGCATTTCACTCGGCAACTTCCCAAACATTCTCTTGCCCAGTGTCTCAAACCCAGTGGTAAAAAAAAATACATAGGCTTTGGTAGAGATAGACCTAGCCTTTCAACTTGATGGCCTGAAAGGGTATTCATCGAATAGGATTGCCTTAGGGAACCAAGTGATATAAATATAATTTAAAATTCTTAACCTGTTGACTGATATTAAATAGAATTTTGGTTACTAATAATCAGGGCACTATTACTGATAACTCCACAGGGGCCATATACAGGCAAGGTAGGCTCAAGAACTTGAAGACATTGTTCCAGACCACACACTGGAGCAGTGATCTCAAGTGCTCTTTTCACTGTGTTGTGACTGACTCAATTTCAGTGTTCAGTGTCAGTTAATGCTGGCCATTCTCTCTCTCTGTCTCTCTCTCTCTGCATCCATATATCTATTATCTATCTGTATCATCTATCCATCATCTATCATGTATCCATCATTTATCCATCCACTAACCATCCATCCCTCCATGTACCTATATGTTTCTATCATCCATTCATCCACCCATGTAGCTATTATCTTTCTATCATCCATCCATTCATCCATTGATGGACCTATTATCTTTCTATCATCCATCCACCCATCCATCCATCCATCCATCCCTCCATGTACCTATATGTTTCTATCACCCATTCATCCATCCATGTAGCTATTCTCTATCATCCAACCATCACTCATCCATCCATCCACCTACCCACCGGTCTATCCATCCATCCATCCATCCATCCATCCTCCATCCATCATCCATCCATCCATCCTTCCATCTTATATATAGGATTTTTAATCATACAATGATTGGATTAATTTTTTATAGCATTTGCTGCCTGCCTGTGTGTCAGACAAACCTGAGCCAAGTCTGATCGACCTTTATTTAAGATGAATTTTTTTTCCTTAAACTCACAATTTTATGAAATTTTTTCCCCCTTCAGAGATTAACTTAGAAGAACTCAGGCAGTTCAATTTACTTCTTAGGGCTTTAGGCGTTTTATCTGTAAAAGCAGAAAGACACTACTTTCCTCCTCCAAAAGGAATGTGAGGGACTTGTTTCTGCAAGACGTGGTGTCATGTTGGCCTCCTGAACAGAGGTCTGCTCCTAAATGGAAAGAGACTTCATAGCAAGAACACAAGCCCAGCGTGCAATCTAAATACTCTTTAGTTGAATGTCAGGCGACAGCTTGGATTTCTGTGTTTTCTGAGTGTGACTTGAGCAAGGGAACCTGGCCTGCCACCCACGTTTTTGGCAAGCCACGAGGTTTACAACTGTCCTCTGCGGGCTCCTGTGTACGAGCACTTTGAAGGACGTCTGCAAAGAGCCAAAAGTGACATCACCACTGCTGTTATCAGATGAAATGAGATCCATACTCAATGGCTCTGAGTTTGGGCTGCTTGGTGAAGGAATCACATCAGGAGTCACCCTTGCACCAAGTAGGTGCTCGGTATTTGTGGATATGACCTACTGACCTTGGGAATCAGCTGAGTTTCAGAACTTTCCATTCATTCTATAAATAGCTCTGTTATCCCCTCGGTGACTAATGAGTCTGGGTCCCTCTTTTCACCACCTTCTGCAATAGCCACCATTCATGAAGGCTTGAGCGTTCCTGTGCCAGACACATTTCATCTGGCAAAAGTGATTTTATGAGCTCATAGTGTCATTTCAGGAAATGAAAGATGAATTTCATCTGGTATCTTTTGCTTAGACTGGATGCCAAGGTAGCGTATCCCACCTGGAGGAACAATGAAATGTTTCACTCTTTTTTTATTATTTGGAAGATTCTTCTTTTCCATCTCAGTTTGTAGCTAAGCTCTGTACTTTCTCTGGGTGCGACCATCCTCCCATACATGTCCACCTCCCATCTCCATGCTGAACTCTCACCTCCATAGCTCTGGACCCAAACCATGCCAGCCTTCATGAGTTTTCATCAGAGCTATCTTCACAAAAATTATCATGGCCATATGCTACTTGTGTTATAACTGTCTTAATATTTTTCTTTATGTTGATTTACTCTTTATATATCTATATCTATCTACATATCTATCTACCTACCTATAGCATATATATTATATATGGGCATACATATAAAGCTTTAGATCTCTTCCATAAATAGAAAACCCAGTATTATCAAAACTACTTGGCAACTACTTGGATGTCCATGAGATACCAGGTGATCCCCAAATCCTGTTGATTTGAGCTCACAAACAATTTAAATTCGGACTTATTTCTCTACCCCCACTGCCAAAGGGTGAGATTTTACAACAGCCTCCTTCTCTTTCTCTTTCACTTAATTCAGCAGCTATACCACACTATTTGTACCATGTTTCATTATTCTACGGTGCACATTTTTTCTCATTGTAGTATCTCTGAAGTCAGCAGGCTTATTTCAATGGATGACGAATCACAGGGTCCAATGAAAAATGCTGCAATGAAGGATTTGCTCTCCTTAGCCGTACACATGAAAATGGAGATTTTACAGTCAATCGCCTCTTAGATTTGATGAAGGACGGTGGTCCCCTGCATGTTCCCACCTGGCTGTTTTGTTCACATTTCCCTCTGCTGATGGATGCTCTTCCCCACCTTTGCCCATTTCATGCCTTCTTGTCTTCTGAGGCTCAACTCAGGAACCCCCCTTTCAGGAGGCTTTCTCAGACCACCCTCTCCTCCTTCCAGCTCAGGTATATCCTATCTGGGTTCCCATGATATTAGGCCGTATCTCGATTATGGTATTTCCACACTTTGTTATAAATATCTATGCAGGGCGCTGTGTCACCCACCAGACTGCCCTCTTTGCAGACGGTGACTTTATTAAACTCAGTACAGACAGCATGGTCAACAGCATAGACCGATTCCGCAAGTCACAATCTATGACCTTGGGTAAGTTGTTAACTTCTTGGTGCTTCTGTTTCTTTTCTAAAAAACGAGGACACCATTATGTTACTTATCCCACAGGGTTGTTGGGGGATTAAGTTAGTTAATGCATGCAGAGAGCTCATAACAATGTCTAGCACACAACCATCACTATGTAAAAGCATTTGTTCTTAATATTATTCTCTTTCTATCCGCAATTCCAGCATAACCCTAAGGCAGAAAGAAAGGATTAAAATTAAACCTATGTCTCATGCTTTATTCTAGGAAGATACAACTTGCTTTCTGGCTGGAAAGCTACCCTACCCATGGTCCTAGTGGCCACCTATAAGTGTCCAGATAAAATTAATCTTTTTTCAAGAAAACAGATCATAACACTATTTCATACACCGAAACTCTTCAAGATTGTAGAATCATTCTGGGCTCTCACTGAAAAAAATGACTTCAAAGTCACAATCTTGGCCCTCGTGATGGTTTACATTCTATGAACAAAATTACATTTACCTAAGATGTAGATAAATAAAAATAAATATCAGAGAGGATAAAAGAAAGCCACATTTGTTTGCCAGCTGATGTCATCTGAAATCATGTTTAACCTCCGTGTGTTTTCAAAGAGGTTGCGTGAGGCTAATTAGACAAAGGAAAAAGAAAAGAAAAAGAAGTATTCTGGAGATATCTGACTTATGGCACCTTTTCCTTTAAAAGTTGAATTATTGACCAATCATCAGGTGAACCTTGTTGGCTGGTACGTTTCTTTCATGAAACGTTTCTTTCATTTTTCATGAGCCAATAAGCAATAGGAAAAAATTAGTAAGAGACATGGAGGGAGAATTTACAACAAAGACCACCTTTTTATTTAATTTTGAAAAGGACTATATAATCCTAGTCACAAATGCTAAAACAATGTACATTTAGTCCATGTTCATTGCCAGTAAGTAAGAAAGTTAGAGGAGAGGGACACATAAAAGCTGTCTCTCTTACACCCACTTCAGATGTTGGGGCTAAGTCAGCATTTCAGTGTGACGTTGTATTTTCTGATTTCTGGAAATATCTCAACGTTTTAGTGTTTGATCCTTTCTCTGAGGATGGATAAATTCACGTTGGGGGTCATATGTGGCCTTCAAACTAGAATTTTTCTAGCCTGGTGCCTGGAATGAATTAGTAGCTAAAGTAAATCTCATTCAGGCAGTTATTCTTAAGTTCGTCTTTCAATACCTGTAAGTTTAAGAACTCTTAAATATCCAGCTATGAAAAGTAAGAACGCACGGTGTCAGCATATAATGGGCATTCAATTGTATTTGCAGTTGCTTTAAGGTGTCTACATCACACTCTGCAAGATTAGGTCATAGACGTTGAACTCAAGAGCGTTGGGCACGTACCTAATTCCTATCTTCTAGCTGGAGACAGAGGGGTAGACAGAACAGTCTCTTGCCTAGGACTGACTCTATTGGCATGATTTATTAAATATGAAAAGTCAAGAAACCCCTCCAGACACTGTTTCAACGTAGAGTCAATCTTGTGATGTGGAGAATTCTAACGCAGTAACAGAAAATAAGCAAACTTACCAAAACACAGGATTTGTTTCACACGTGTTCTCCAACCTCTCGACAATCTCCAAGAATAAGGAATACACCCATGTGTATATTGGTGTATCTGGGGGAAGAGGTTTGGAGAGACTCTGTCCTTTTGTGCTAGAACATTGAGTTAGTCCTGTTTAGCCCAGGCAGACCATTCCTACCTCTACACCATCGGAAATGGAGTCTTGGTAATATATAACCTTGAACCTGATTTAGTTTTGTCTCTCATTTCCTATGACAGACATTTTAAACCTTCCCACTTTCCTCCTAACTTGTCCTATTCTTCCTAATTCTCTTGTTCTCAGCAGTCAAAATTTCCTCGTTTCCCAGATACACTGAGGCTGTCAGAAAGGCCAGCCTTCACTTCCATTGCCACTGTCACGTGCAGGGGTGCTGGCCTGGTGGTCTTCTCTACACTCCCTGGGTTCTCTCTGGCTGCCCCTTCTCTTCACTCATCTCCAAATGCCTGAAGCCCTGTTTTCTTTTTCTTCTAAGCACTCCCTCTAGTTTTTCTTTACGACTCTCATGACTTTTAATTGGCCCCGTGAAATGTTTAGCATTTCAAGATACACTCCTGCTCATCTCTTTTCAGAGCTTCAGAGTCATGTACCCGAATGCCTAAGTGGCATCTCCATCGGGAAGATTTTTCCAAATCAGCATGTAGGAACTGAACCCAAGCTACTACTCTCTTTGTGGTGTCATGTTCAATGAATGGCACCACCAACCCTGCAGTTGCCCAAAATCTGAATCTTAAACCTCTTCTGGGACTGTTGGTTTTGTTTTTTTTTCCTCATTTCTTCAATCTCCAAGAACTTTGGGCCCAGCATCTAAATACATCTAAGTTCTGTTTACCTCTCTCCATCCTCAGTGTAAACACCCTAGTTCAACATTATCTTTCACTAGGGGGACTGTCAGAGAAAAAGTACTGGGGCACCTGGGTGGCTCAGTCGGTTGAGCGTCCAACTCTTAATTTTGGCTCAGGTTGCGATCTCAGGGTTGTGGGATCGAGCCCCGTGTCGGGCTCTGCACTAACCTGCAGCCTGCTTAAGATTCTCTCTCTCCCTCTCCCCCTTTCTCCTACTTGTGGGAGAAAGCAAATTTTAAAAAAGAAAAATTATCTACCAGACTCTTGTTAAAAATTATAAGACAGATTTTATTAAAGCTACCGCAGTAAGAGAGACAAACTGAGCTCAATTCCAATCTGTACAGAGGTGACTGGGTATTTTAAAGGGAGAATGAAGGGAGGCACCTTCGTGGCTCAGTTGGTTGAACGTCTGACTTCGGCTCAGGTCATGATCTCACAGTCTGTGAGTTCAAGCCCACATAGGGCTCTGTGCTGACAGCTCAGAGCCTGGAGCCTGCTTCACATTCTGTGTCTCCCTTTCTCACTGCCCCTCTCTCACTCGCACTCTGTCTCTCTTAAAAATAAACATTAAAAAAATTAAAATAGAAAGGGAGAATGAGGGAAGAGGAGAGAACAGGACTTCATAGGGCCCATCAAGTGGAAAATCATATGCATCAGGTAGAGGGACTGCACAATGTGATTAAGACATCTGTGTCTGCTGACTGGTGTTTATTGAAGTTAGCCTCCTGCTCACCCACAGAGATTGGGAGACAAGGGTTTTGTCTTTATTGATGATTATATTTCAAAAGGATGACCCCAGGTTCTTGTGAAAGACATTCTAGGGTTCCTCAAAGGAACAGAGAAAGGATTTACAACTGCAAGTTTTCTAAAGTAAATCTTCTAAGAAAGGGGAGGTCAGGGGTTTATAGTTAGGTTTTGGCCAGAACAAGGAGTAAATTATCTTGGCCACAATAAGTTTTCTCAGGCAGACTTTTAAGTAGATGGGGGGTCATCATCCTAGAGACAGTCTTGAGCCGATAGAAGCTATGCTAGTATTTATTGAAGTCTCTAAGTGTTGGTGGTAGAGGAAATTGTTTATATTATAGGCTGTAGTTGCCATAGGCCAAAGTTGAGGACTAGCTGAAGAGAGGTCTCCCTTCTTTTTTAATTTTATTTTAGAGGGAGAGAAAGCATGAGCAGGGGAGAAGAGCAGAGGGAGGGAGGGGGGGGGGAGAGAGAGAGAGAGAGAGAGAGAGAGTGAGAGTGTGAGAGAGAGCGAGAGACAGTGTGTGTGAGAGAGTGAGAGAGAGAGAATGTGTGTGTGTGTGTGTGTGTGTGTGTGAGAGAGAGAGAGAGAGAGAGAGAGAGAGAGAGAGAGAATCCCAAGAAGGCTCCATGCTCAGTGCAGAGCCTGAAACAGAGCTCCCTCCCATGACTGTGGGATCATGACATGACCTGAGCTGAAGTCAAGTCAGATGCTCAACTGACTAAGCCACCCAGGTGCCCCAAGAAGGCCTCCTTCTTAGAGCTTAGCTAGAGTTTGATCAAGAAGAGAGTCTTTGGGGCACCTGGGTGGCTCAACCAGTTAAACATCCAACGCTGGCTCCAGTCATGATCTCATTCATGGGTTTGAACCCTGCATTGGGCTCTGTGCTGACGGCTCAGAGCCTGGAGCCTGCTTTGGATTCTGTGTCTCCCTCTCTCTCTGCTTCTCTCTCTCTCTCTCTCTCTCTCTCAAAAATAAATAAACATCACCAAAGAATAGAAGAGAGTCTTTGTCGGTACCCTACTGCAAAAGAAAATTGTAATAGATGGTCTCAAATATGGCCCCCAACATTTCTTCCCACCCCTCTACCTACGTGTCCCCCTAACAACTGGTGGATTTGACTTTCCTCCCCTTAAATCTCGTCTGGCAACATGTTCTGATCAACAGAATGCAGCAGAACTTTCTGCCCCTTAAGAACTCTTTCACCCTTGCAGAACTCTGAGACACAATTTAAATAGCCTAACTGTCCTACTGGAGAGAGAGAGAGAGAGGCCCAGCTCAGGCCCCAGACATGACAGTGAAACCTCTCTGGATATCCAACCTCAGCCAAGCTCCTGGTTGAATGAGCCTTGTAAAGGCCCCAGCTAACACCTTGTGAAGTAGCCTAGGGCCATCTCTGCAAAGCCCTGTTCAAATTGCAGAATCATATGCAAATAAATGGTTGTTGCTGTTCCAAACCATTAGGTTTTAGGGTGATTTTTGTCACCTCTGAATGAACACACACACACACACTCATACTCCTTTGTCACATCTGTCTCTTGTGCTTTCCTCACTTTGCTTGAGAAATCCGGAGTGATCGCGACAACATTTCATTTTTCCATGATAATGCTTTCTTAACTAACCTCTCTGAAGAAAAATTATGAGCTTCAATTGTTTAATTCCATGTATCCCAACTTTTGATGATCTTGCATACTCTCAGATCAACACTCTCCACCTTTTCATTCTGAGGTTTACAAATAGCACATTTATCTTCATTATGGGCTGTTTCAGCGAAGGCAACAGGACTGGGTGGACGGATAATGTGAAACCATTCTTACAGCTTGTGATTCGCCTTTCCTAACGCCGACTGTCATAACCACACTGTTATAATTAAAGAGTTTTCGCGGAGATCACTTCTCCAATTTCCCTGGTGAACCCTGAGACATTGCAGGTTATTCAAAAGGATAGTTTATATTCTGTCATATATCAGGACACACAAGAGGAAGCAATGGCAGTTATATGCCAGTGCGGGCCAAGCAGGGAGGGGATGCCCATCTATCCTTCTGTAGGAAAGCACATGTCAGGACTGTGAAGACACAGTCAAGGCACAGAAGGGATAAGACCTGAATATACATCACGAGAAAGTCAGGGTTAATGGCGGTCCCTGTATTTTCCTCCATATTGTCCTTACCAGGCCACTGCCACACCTGTGAAAATAGATGAACCTTCCTACTGGGAAAGGAGCTTCCCAACCCCTGATGATACACCTGTGCAGATAAAAATAACAAAGTTTTCCTTGTTCCATTGGAATTCCAGAAATTCCACAGACCAATGCCTGAGCCAGTTGGTTTCTTTGTCTATAAGGAAAATGGAAACATAAATCTGATAGGAAACAAAAATTGAGGAAGTGAGTAACATCTGGAAAACTGGGTTTTTGGGGGGTTTTTTTGGTTTTTATTTACAATTTTTCCCCTAAGTTCTCCCCTAAAACAAACACATTCCTGTGGGAGGTTCACAGCATAAACAGATCCATTCACAAGGATGCTGCCTGGAGGACCAAATCCAACTTAAGGTCAAGGTTAAGGCTTGGTGCCCGTCTCACCAGGTTTTGGCGCTCAAAGAAGTTCTGATCTGATTTGAATTTCATTTTGTACTTCCTTTTTTTTTTTAAAAAAAGTAAAATATGCCCAGCAAATAAAAAGTAAACACCTCAATTACTTGTCTTCCAACTTCAGTGGCTTCTCTGCTTCCCTTCTTATCTGAACTCTGCCCAGATCAAAAGGCTTAAATTCCACCACTTGGAGTCATGCCTATAGTAGTTCTATATAAATACAGTTTTACTTCATTAGTTTGTCCCCTATTAGATGTCATCGTAGATGGAAAAAACGCAACGTTGTGTGAAAAGTATGACCCGTGAGGGGAGAAGCCTGGCTCTGCATCACACAGCTTTGCCACTTCCTGAATAAACCTGAGCAAATTCCTTAATTTCCCGGGGCTCGCTTGTTAAGACAAACACGGTTCATGAACAGATTTAAAGGGGATGGCAGCTAAAGGTGCCCGGCAGTGTGCCCCACATGTCACAGATACTCAGGGTTGAGGATGTATTCGATCATCGTAGTCTCTCCACAGCTGGTGAAAAGGGGCAGAATCTGTATGGGGCACTTCATCAATTTCAGTGTCCTTGCTTCCAATGGAAATGCTTCCAATGGAAATGCCTTCCATTTGAATGTCCGGAGGAGGAGAAGCAGTGTATAATTCACCATAACCATTTACTGCTGGGGAGCCAAGAGGAGGGCTGGTCAACAAAGAAGACTTCATGTTCACAGAGCAGATTCCAATTAGGAATCAGGGATTCTGTAAGACAGGTAACAGTAACACCACTGCACCACTGGAATGTGAGGCTCAAAATGGCAACCAGTGTAATAAACAAGGGCTTTTTATAAACAGCGTGACAACTCGTGTTGTTAATAGCTTGGTTTCCATTGATCGTTATTTTCTCTCCACAGGGGTTGGAGGAAGCTAGGGAAAAGGGATGGCTTTTTTGGACTTCTTAGTTATTAGTGGATCGTTTTGCTGTCTCTTTTCCTCCCCAAAACATGTTGTCCTGAAACATGGGAAGGAGGCCAGTATAGTAGGAAAAGTTAAGAATTTAAATGCAAGTGGATTTGTGTCCAAATCAGTTTACAGGTTATCCACTATGGGCAACCTTATCAACTGCCCCGTACCCCCCACGCCATGTCTCCCATATTGGATATCCGTACCCATTGTACGCCTCATGGAGAGATGCGAAATATTAAGAACGGGGTATCTGGAGCCAGAGGCCATTCCTGACTATAGGATTCCTAAATATATGTAGGCTGATGGCCAGGCTTCAAGAGCGGGAGGTAGGTACGGCACTGAGTGAGTCACAGAATAGAGCTGGTAACTAGGTCAGTCTTCCTGAGGAGTGTGTGGTTAGAATTAAGTACAGGGAAAGACAGCAGGGGAATTCACAACTGTGTTTGTATTAACATCAGCCTAATAATCTGCTGACTCGAAGGATTATTCTGCTGCTAACAAATTTCCATGGAGTCATTTTATTTGGCTTTTTGTTTGCCACCACACAGGGGACCCTGTTGCTTACATATCCTCATGCAGTTTGCATGCAAACTGCAAAGCTCTGCTTGGAACCACTCGGGTAAACAGGATACATCAGAGATGTTTAAAAGTCGCCCACATCCTAATTTTTCCAGCATCTCTTATATTAAGATGTGCTGTTTGAGGCGGAATCAGAGAGGGTGGGAGGCACAGAATCCGAAGCAGGCTCCAGGCTCCGAGCTATCAGCACAGAGCCCGACCCGGGGCTTGAAGCCACGAACCGTGAGATCATGACCTGAGCTGAAGTCAGGCGCTCAACCGACTGAGCCCCCCCAGGCGCCCCTCAGGAGGAGGTTTCTTTGGGAGTGAAACCGCAGTCATGGTGGGCGTTGACCATTAGCTTGTTTTTAAAGTGTCCCAAGGGTCTACACAAACATGTAGATCTACCAGAAAAATGGAGTGGAGATCATTTGTGCTGTGGATGGGATACCCATTGCCATTCCTTGAGGTTTCGTTTCTGGTGTATGTCTATCCCCAGTTTACATAATCAACCTTACAGACAAAAACAGGAAGGGATTAAATAATCCAACAATCTCCTTTCATCTCACCCCAGCGTCGCAGTTATCCCTTTTTGATTATTCAGTCGCCTTCCTCCCTACCCTACAAACACACCTTCTTCCTCCCCACTTTTGTTTTGGACTTTGCTTTCCCATGTGGGTAAAGAGGGTAAAACCTCACCAGATCCAAGAATCACCATTGCTGGAAACTTCTCATGGCAATGCTCCCCTCCTTGCCAGTGATTGGTTTCGGCATGGTCACGGACATAAAGCCCAAGAGGCAGTATTCAAAGAAGCTTCTGGTAAAGGTTTTCCTCTCTACTAAATAGACATGAATGGGAGAAATACTCTGTTTCTTTAATGGACATCCTTAACTTGTGTTTGATGCCTGGAGATGCTGCAGCCATCTTGTGACTATGAGGAACAACTGCCCTGATTGACTGAGCTGGTGGAGAGGAAACACAGGACATAGTTGTGCCACTGAATTAAAATTTCCAGACTGACCTGTCTCTAGACGTGTTGTGATAGAACGAAGCCCTTACGATACTCTTGTTCGGTGTTGGTTATTCGTGGTCCAAAGCAGCCTAATACCTCCTAACTTGCTCCTTAGAAAGAAAAATGGTATAAACAGAAATTACTTCTTTAAGACAGATGAAGTAAAGCTGCAAAAGTGTAGAGTATAAGTTTCTGACATGTGTAGGGCTGAAACGTCGCTCTGTTCCAGGAACTGCTCTTGACTTTGGCTGCAGTGGGGCTATGCCAGGAGTGGTTAAGGCTGAGGTCTGGCACTGGACATCTTGGGTCCGACTCTTGATTCTGCCGCTTCTTGGTTATATGTGTGTCTGTGGGCAAAATACTTAACTATGAAGCATAGTTTCCTCATCTCTAAAATGGGGATAATCATACCCTTGGAGATGTTTTGAGGATTAAATGAGATGATGCATGAAAAGCATTTAGTGCAGTGCCTGATACTTGGTTAGTTTCAATCAATCCAATGTCATTATCATTTTCATCTGCTCTGAGGACTGACATTTTATTTTCCAGTTGGCCACATCTCTTTTGCTTTTACCCTTGGCTTCCACACCCTCAGGTTCTCTTTCTGCTAATTCCTCTGGCCTGGCATGTTTCGGACCAGCCATTGCCTGTGACTCAGGTGTCATCTTGCTCTTGGGTAGCATTTCCAGTCCGCGGCTGGGATGCTTCTGGACTCCGAAGCTGCACCTTCCTTCCTGTGTAGCCAAGTGCTGTTGGCTTCTTACATAGGGCTTGTGTGTTTTTTTCAGTGTGGGCTTGAATGAAACTAGCCTGAGTAAGGCAGAAGACATTCTGCATGGGTGAGGGGACCCCCCGCGAATGACCCTGGACAAATCACAGGGCTGACAAGGAAAGATTCTTCAGCTAACAGAAGGCATAATGTTGCTGGCTGTGATCCTTTGTGACAGGGATGCAAATGAGCTGGTAACAGGGCGACATCCATGAAAAACCTGGGGAGGGTACCTACATGGTAACCTGTAGCACAGGAGAATGTAGGACCCAGCACATCTGTAGCAGGAGGGAGAATGGTCAGGTTGCAAGGGACAGAGACTGCTTAAGGGAGAAAATAACTAGATAACAGAGTTCTTACTCTCTAAAAACTTCCGGTCTGCAGAGGGAAGCAGGAAGTCCATGAACGATTAAGTGGGTAGATAGATGCATCCCATTTTACCTATGAGAAAACCAAGATTGAGGATTTGAGTAACCTTGCTGGTCAAAGGTCACGCAGATACTATGCGGTAAGCGGACTGATCTGTAGATTACCGCACCTTCTACACCATAGCGAAGGAAAAATCGTATCTGTTTGGTGTTCTTACGCTTTTTCATGAGAACCATTTGTTAGAAAAACATGAGTGTACAGACCTTATCAGCAACCCACAGATATCTGAATTCATAAAATAAAGGAGGGACTTTCCATGCCCCGACCCTGCAGTCGGCTTGCTGTTTCTGCTACGTATTTTGATTTGGGGCCATTGTGCGCCCTAACCAGGGAAGCATTTCAACTCCATCAACCACTGTGCATCTGTAAGTGTAGATTAACAAGGAGACTTGGCCAAGTGATGCTGTATATGTTAATAAACTCATCAGCGTTTGCCAGAGAGGCGCATGACCTGTGGGACTGCGGGTGTGTACTAATATGATTGTCAGCCCAGACGACAGTGTAATGACATCTCCTGACACATCGGTTGGGGCAATACCTTGGGGCAAGATAATGTGAAATTGTTTTGACTACTGAACAAAAAACACCTGAAACTCACCCTTCATGTTCCCTTAACTCTTCTCCCCACTACCAAACTACAAGGATCCCATTTCCTCCCACAGTGTCTAAGTATACTCATGAAAAGGAAATATGTCGTACAATATCTTTTTGCATCCGATCGTCTCAAGTAAATGGAGCTGCAAAATGAAATGTTGGAAATGACGATGGTTATATTCATTACACCTTTGTGAGTAGCCTGTTTCTTGGAAATTTATGCATATGCTATGCTTAATAAACCATAATTTAAAAATCACCTTGCATGCAAATTTCTAAAACGGTACTATCACCCATTATACTGTTTCTTGTTTTCTTGGCAGAATTTGGCACCGTCCCACCCCCTAGGAAAGCAAATGGATGCACAAATGTTGCTCTAAAGGTTGATTGATTCCACTGGAGAGAAGAGACATGTATCAAAAGGGACTTTATTTCTGTTCTCCCCATATAGGCAGAGAGGCTGACAGTCATTTTTTTGTCTCTTCCATTCATTTATGTCTCTTCCATCCATTTTTTGAGGGAGCAGTGAACACTGTGAGGGGTAGGTGTTTATTTGTGTCTTCCTGAAAAAGGACAAATAGCTCCTGAAAAAGGAATGAATGGATTCTCAAATAATGGAGTTAGATAGGACCTTACAAATCGTAGAGTCCAACGCTCTTCTTTGGCGGAACAGTAGCCGGGGTGCATAAAGCGTGAAAGACATGATTTTTAAATGTAAAAATGATGCATTCGTGGCAGGCATCTTCCCTTCTGACACTCTGAGGAGGGAGCTCTGTCCACAGCCACTGTCTCCCACCATCATTTCCTACCTATTGCCATCCTGGATGGTAGAAAGTAGGTCATGAAAGTCTTCACAAAAGTAATGGAGTTAGAAAGGGCCTTGTAGGATGTTACAATGAAAGACGGCAGGCATTTCAATGGCGTAACAGCTTGAATAATGACCCAGGAGCAGGACTAGGCAAAGTGGATTTGTGGGACAGCAACTACATACTCTCTGTCCCTAAGGAAGTCTTTATACAGAAGGCAGGGGGGGGATATGGAGTCTAAAATTCAAGATAAATTGGTGCTAGATCATAGATGACCTTGAGTGCTTTCCCTTAACTATCTCCAATCCAGATTTATTTACTAAGCAATGGGAAATCATTACAAGTTTTTGAATATGGGAGAAATTCAGGACAGCAGTATTCCAGAAAGATTGACATAGGGGTGCAGGGGCGGAAAAGTTTTTCCTTCTTCTGTTCTAGGTTCTTTGCTGGCCTAATTAAATTGACGGGAGACAGACATACAGGAGAAAAACAAAGAAAACTTTAATACCACGTGTACTTCCTGTATACAGGGGAAAGACCCAGAAAAACTGAGTAACTCTGAAATAGTCAAAGCCACCATCACCTTAAATACCATGTTCAGCTAAAGACAAAAGAAGATGTTGGGGGTGGAAAGTCAGGTGTGAGAGTTTACTAGGAAAAGCAGAGTAAACAAGGATAAGGATTTTATGCAGATTTCTGCATTGATAAGGATTTCTAGAGATTGAGTCATACTCCCAGGTACAGCGAGGGACACACCCTTACAAATGGAGATTTCTCTTACAAATGGATTTCTCTTATAAATATACACGTCTCCTATAAAAGGACAACTTTTGATTTTTCACAGCTTCTTTTGTGTCTCTAGTTTCTTAAAAATAACTAGCTTAAAATAATCAATATGCCAGAGAGACATATTTTGGGGGTGGCAAAATTTGCTCCCCTACCCTGGTGGTGTGGTCAATGGCTCAGACCAAGAACCTCTTGGCCTTAACGTTGATGCTTGAGGGGGTCTTTGTCTTTTGTTTTTGTCGGTCCTGCATAGGTTCCTCACTCCTTCCAATACCAGAGGTCCTCTCCCTGGCACGGAACCCTCTTCACGTGGCTAGGAAGGATGACCTCTCATCACAGAGTGACGTGGCTAAGCAGGTCTGGGTGGAGTGAACCACACCTCTGACTGTAAATTTTCATCTAGCAGGGATCATGTGTCCTAAGTTGTCGGGACAGTCTGAGTGAGTCTTTCCTAGACTCTTAAGAACTCTTGAAGAAATCCTTCCAGTTAGAATTGCTAAGCAGATATTTGTGACTGAGGGGCCACAGCAGCCATTTCGTGCAACATAGGAGAATTTCCTGATCTACAAGCTTAATCCAAGTACTCACAAGTGGCAAATTCTAAGCTCTAGTGGTAGAAGGAAGTGGTCCAGAGCTGAGTCTGAGAGTTGAATTGCTCTACATGAGAAAACAGGAAGAATCTATTTTTGTTTTTGCTTTGCTGGATTAATGCCTGTTAAACCAAACTTTCTTTAAAAGGCTGCAAAAAAAGAAGATCCCCTTTATTTTTAAAAACACCACTATCCGTTATCGCAAATAAGCCACGGGATGCTCGTATGCAGTAGAAAATAAGGTGGAGTCCGTGAGGTATACATTTCCCAGGGAGCCGGTTCCACGATGTTCTTCCAATTAATCTGGGAAAATGGAGGAATAAGACCTTTCTGAACGTTTAGGGTGCGCAGCAGGTGCAAGAACCCTGTGGGGCTGGAAAACAGCTCCAAGGCAATAGGGGCGGTTTAATTACCTTTGCTCTGTGCCAGGCACAGAGAAATAGGACTTAACACGTATTATCTCTACGACACAGCTCTGGGGCAGGGACTGGTAGCATCGCTTTCCCAGGAAACTGAGGCACAGCGATTCATCAACCTTCCGAGTTCACACCTGCTGAGAGTCATCTGGTCGGCAGAGTCCAGAGGCCGTTCCCTTAACGATGGCATCTTCCTGTCACGTGGCTATGGACGGCTGAACTGGCAACACCAGCTTCTCATACACGTTTGTGGTCTGTCTCTCGGGCGAGCCTCCGAACATCTCTGTGAGGGGGTGGCACCAGGATCGCTGTCCCAATTCTATAGTTGGAGAAAGTGAAGGGTCTGTCCAGAGCGCACAGAGGAAGATCCAGGACCCAAATCCAGACTTTCTGATGACAATGCAGTGTCTTGCTAGGGCACGTACCAGCGTCATAGACCAACGCCATAAAATCACCCACTGTGCACTCAGCATCCGAGACTCAGGTACTCCGAGCCCCTAATGGGGGGAGTGGAGAGTGATCTGTCTGTCCTGGGGCTGGGGGCAAAGAGCACATTATTTGCAGATGGAAGACTCACCTGCTCACTCCCTTCTGCTCCAGAACGATCCCCATGGCACATAACCAACAGTCTTCGCCATAATCTTCTGCCAACTTTGCAGATGGCACTTGAGTTCTTGGGACAGGACCAGCGTGTTGGCAGCTGATGGGGAGAACACAGCCTGCAGGAGCATGTAAGGGAGTCTCTGATACTCGAGGCTTGGCAGTGCTGGAGCCCTCCTGGCCGGTCCTCTGAATTGCCCTGTCCCCACAGTGTCTGCCTGCGAGTGGAAATGCATGCCTTTCCACCAAGTTCCAACCAGAGATTTGTGCCGATGTTGAATCAGGTGCTGTAATGGGACCAAACCACCAGCCGGTTTTCCACCAAGTCCTCGCTGTCTCCAACTGACTCGTTCACAGCTGCCCGACTTTCTGCAGTGGTTCTCAGTCCTGGTTTGTATGAATGCAGCCTAGACGATGTCAGTGGTAGAGGATTTTAGTTCCCTGGCATTAATCGGGGTTTTCAGAAGGAATGGCTGTATCTAAGGAACCACCTGAAAACCTGCCAAGGCCACAGCACATCATGATTTACATTGTCCTGATGATTGGCGAGGTTGTAGAGAAATTGAAGCCTTTGTGCACTGTTGGTGGGAATACAAAATGGTACTGCCACTATAGAAAACAATATGGCGGATCCTTCAAAAAACGACAAATAGAGCTACCATGAGATCCAACAATCCCCCTTGTGGGTGTCCATCTGGAAGAATTTTTAAATTTTTTTTTTCAATGTTTATTTAGTTTGGAGAGACAGAGAGAGACAGAGCATGAGCAGGGGAGGGGCAGAGAGAGGGGGAGACACAGAATCCGAAGCAGGCTCCAGGCTCCGAGCTGTCAGCGCAGAGCCCGACACGGGGCTCGAACTCACGGACCGCGAGATCATGACCTGAACTGAAGTTGGACGCTTAACCGACTGAGCCACCCAGTCGCCCCTGGAAGAATTTAGATCAGGATCTCAAAGAGACACTTGTGTCTCACGTTCATGACAGGAATAGCCAAAATGTGGATACAACCTAAGTATCCATTGACAAATGAATGGATTTAAAAAAATCACACACACACACACACACACACACACACACACACACACACACATGCACACACACTGGTATATATTGAAGAATTCAAAAAGAAAAAAATCCTGCAATGTGACAACACAGATGAACCCGGAGGACATTGTGCTAAATGAAATAAGCCAGACACAAAAGGACAAATATTGTGTGCTTCCACTAATTTGAGATAATTAAATAGAGAAAATATTTTAAACATGGAAGCAAAAATAGAATGGTGGTTGCCAGGGGCTGGGGAGAAAGAAAAATGAGGGGCTGCTAATCAACACGTATAAAATTTCATTTATGCAAGATGAGTAAGTCCGAGAGATCGGCTGGACAACCTTGTGCCTGTAGATAACAGTATGTAGTGTACATTTAATAATCTATTAAAAGGGTTAAATATGTTCAGTGTTCTTAGCACAATAAAATTTTAAAAACAAAAAAGGAAAATCTGTTGGGGCTAAAGACAAAGGGTGCTCCTTTCTCCATCTTTTTTTTTTTAATGTTTATTTATTTCTGAGACAGAGAGAAGACAGAGCATGAGTGCGGGAGGGGCAGAGAGACAGAGGGAGACACAGAATCCAAAGCAGGCTCCAGGCTCTGAGCCACCAGCACGGAGCCCGACGTGGGGCTTGAATTCACAGACCGCGAGATCATGACCTGAGCCGAAGTCGGATGCTCAACCGACTGAGCCGCCCAGGCGCCCCTTTCTCCATCTTTATATTCGTCTCCTAAGAGGAAATCACCTGCATTGCCCCAGAGCCTGCCCAGGCACGCAGGCCTTTTAAACTTAGAACATTTTCATTTTAGCTTCAAAGGAAAAAGTAAGAATTTTTCCCCAAAGAAAGACCCGAGTCGGCAGAACTAATTGGTTTATTAAGCACCGTGCACATTTTAAGAAACAGGGCTAAGATCCAGACTTACCTTGATGATATTTAAAAATTTTTAAATGTTTATATATTTTTGAGAGAGAGAGAGAGAGAGTGAGCAGGGAGGGGCAGAGAGAGAGGGAGACAAAGAATCCAAAGCAGGCTCCAGGCTCCGAGTTGTCAGCACAGAGCCCGACACGGGGCCCACACCCATGAACCTCGAGATCATGACCTGAGCCAAAGTCAGATGCTTAAATGACTGAGCCACCCAGGTGGGTGGTAAGATATCAACTTGATGATATTTTAGAGTTTCAAGAAAATTACTATGAATACATCCAAAAAGGGGAGGAAAAAAAAAAATCTAAACCCAAAGAAACAAAAGTAGACTGATATCAGATTCTTCTCTACTTCTACTTTTTAAAGTTTTTATTTATTTTTTTTAATGTTTATTTATTTTTGAGACAGAGAGAGACAGAGCGTGAGCCGGGGAGGGGCAGAGAGACAGGGAGACAGAATCCGAAGCAGGCTCCAGGCTCCGAGCTGTCAGCACAGAGCCCGATGTGGGACTGGAACTCACAAGCCGTGAAATCATGACCTGAGCCGAAGTCGGTGCTTAACCGACTAAGCCTCCCAGGCGTCCCTTTATTTATTTTTGAAAGAGAAAGAGAAAGAGAGAGAGAGAGAGAGAGAGAGAGAGAGAGAGAGAACGAACTAGCAGGAGAGAGGCAGAGAGGAAGAAACAGAATCCCAAGCAGGCTCTGCACTGTCAGCACAGAGTCCGATGGGGGGGGGTCTTGAAATCATGAACAGTGAGATCATGACCTGAGCTGAAATCAAGGGCTGGATGCTTGGGGTGACTGGGTGGCTTAGTCGGTCGAGCATCCGACTTCGGCTCAGGTCAGGATCTCACAGTTCCTGGCTTCGAGCCCCACGTCGGGCTCTGTGCTGAGCGCTCAGAGCCTGGAGCCTGCTTCGGATCCTGTGTTTCCTTCTCTCTCTGTCCCTCCCACTCCCCCACTTGTGCTCTGTCTCTGTCTGTCTCAAAAATAAACATGAAAAAAAAAGAGTCAGATGCTTAACCAGCTGAGCCACCTAGGCGCCCCTTCTTCTCCACTTCTAAAACTCCATAAAAGAGTGAGGAAAAAACTACAGTGTTTGAAAAATGGCTCAACCACTCCACGAAAACACAAACACAGCAGCAAAGAGGGGGAGAGGGTCTCGGTACGTTGGAAAATGAGGTTTGGATTGGTTACTGCAAGACTGAACACAAAATGAACCATTCAGGCACATCGTTGAGCTTGCTTCTCACGTGGGCAAGGGTTTCACAAGCCACGTGTATGTGATGCTTGCGCAAAGAAATAAGCTACTGTAGATAAGGGGAGTCAGGTTCCCCTCGGTGAGGGAGAATGGCTAGAAACAAGCAAGCAGAAGATGCTAGCATGAAGCTTCCGTTGCTGGTAAGAGGCAGAGGCTGCTGGTACCACCTCATGATTATAATTGTCATGATGCTATTATTTCATATGGGTCCAAGTAGGTACAGAAGTATAGACCAGGCTCGGATACAAGGCTTTAGAATACACACGGGTATTATCCTGCTCTCGATGCTGAGTGCTTCCTAGAAGCGACACCACATTGGCAACAGACAGGTGCACTCAGATCCTGGTTTCTGTCTCCGTTCGGGCTGCTCTAGCGGAATACCACAGATTGGATGGTTTAGAAGCAACAGAAATGTATTTCTCATAGTTCTTGAGGCTGGCAAGCCCAAGATCAAGGTGCCAGCAGATCTGGTGTCTGGTGAGGGCCCACCCTGGTTCGCTGATGGCCATCCTTCGGCTGTGTCCTCACATGGCAGGAGGGACAGGGGGCTCCTCGGGGTCTCTTTCCTAAGGACTGCCCCCTCACGAGCGCATCACCTCCCAAAGATTTCACGTCCAAATAGCACCACATTGGGCGTTTGGACTTAACATATGAATTGGCGGGGAACACAAATATTGAATGTATAGCATTACCCGAATACTGTTCTTCAATAAAAGGGATCAAGGCTCTCTAGAACAGTGGCTGATTCTAAGGCTGTGCCGGGAAAATACAAGATGAGGGTCTTGTAGCGCCCCCCCCCCCCAAAAAAAAAAACCAATGAAATACTTAAAAACAAAATAGGGGCATGTCAAAAAGACACGGGGTAACCCAAAAGAGATCCTGGTGGCCACGCTCGAGCAAGGTGAGCAACGAAATATATAATAATAGCATTTAGCTTTGGATCATAACCGAAGAATAAAATAAATATTCTCAAGTCCATACCGCTTTCAATACTTGATGGAATAAGTAAATAGGTGAAGAGTGCACTTATCTTGATGAGCATGGACGAGTGTATGGAAGGGTCGAATCATTCTATTGTACACCTGAGACTAATACCACACTGCATGTGAGCTATGCCGGACTTAAAATAAAATTAAAAAATGATCATCCGTCAATCAATAAGTGGAGAAGGGACAGACAGCCCTGAAAGAAAAATTCCAGTAAGTAAATACAGAAGGGATCAGGGAGAGCTAACACCACCATTAAAGTTCCATAGGGATGATTGCTGCAGACAAGATCCACTGATAAATGGTAAAGCTAGCCGATGAAACACGAAGGGTATCTTAAACAGGATATTTGCACAGCCGCAGAGTTTCTCCCATTGTGTTTGTTCATTACCCTGGTGGTTTTAACAGATGTCCACACAATTCTTTGGTATCCTTCCCTCCAGGAGGTGGCATCTCATTTCCACCCACCCCCCCTTGAATTTGAGCTGGATTCAGTGACTGGTTCTAATGACTAACCTACAGAAAGGGCCAATCATGATTTTGCGGTGGAGAAACCCGGAAGACGCCATCTTAGGTGAGTAAAGAAGGTCAATATCACCAGTTGTAAGTCATGGTATCACATGCTGCCCGATAGCATGTGATGAGAAGCGACTTCCTCTGCACCATTTTCTCCCCAAATCTGTAACTTTCGTCCAAGCATGAGAAAACACGAGACAAACTTAAGGTGAAGGGTATTCTACCAACATGTCTGGAAAACGTTGACCTGAAAAACAAGGAAAGATTAAGGGACTGTCACCCAGGGAGACATTTTAACTAAATGCAACCCGGCATCCTGGATTGGAACCAGAAACAGTGGAGAAACTAGTGAAGTCCCAGTGAAGTATTAATTTAGTTAACAGGATTATACCACGGCGATCTAAGATGTTAAGATTAGGAGAAGCCCAAAGGAAGAAGGTGTAGGAACTCTCTGTAACCTTCTGGAAATCCGGTAATCTAAAATTCTTTCAAGACGTTTGTTTTTCTTAAAGCACAAGCACGCTTCAATTAATTGAAAGAACTGTAGCTATGTGATGATGACTGTAAGAAACACAACCAAAGCCAAGTATCACGGAATATATATGTGATGGATGAGAACGCATTAGGGCAAGTTTGAGCAAAAAAGAAGACAAAGGGACATTACCGTTAGACGACATACAATGGCGGGTAGAGTGTATTAAGGGGAAAGAATCCATTTCAGTTTGATAGTAATTATCAGCCTCAATAAAGGTATAATTGCACGAAACTTGATCCATCAAATGAAACGTCTTCGCAGCATATAAAGGAAAGACTCTTGGTAAGTGTAGACAACATTAACAGAAATATGAATGTTGATGATTTTAACACACCACATTTGGTCAAGTAGACATAACATGCGTAATTGGATAATAAAAGAAATAAGGTTGATTTACTAGATATGTCAAACTTTTTAACCAACGGAGAATACATATTCTTTACAAAGCCCCAGGGAGAATTTTGAAAATTGATCATAATCTACAGTACAAAAAGCCTTCAATGATTTCTAAAAGGAAAGAATGTGCAGACACTCTAATGTGGTCACGATGCAATAAAACTAGAAATTGACAGAATTTATGACAACAGCGACAAAATCCTAAATACTTAGAAATGGGGAGAAAAGAACCTAACACCGTCCTGTAAAGTGTGTGTGCAAAGACGTTTTAATTACAGAGTATTTGGATGAAAACAAAACTGAGAACTTCAGAATGCAGTCCAAACTGCAGTCAAATGCAAGCTAACAGATTAAATCATTTTATTTCAAAATGGAATAAGAAAAACTAAATGAGATGATGAACTCAATGAGATGGAAAACGGGCAAGGGAATTACAAACCGCAGGAGAAAATGAGCGCGTCTAAAATCAGAAAAATAATTAGAAGAAAGTAAATAATAGAATCAGTAATTTAAGGGCTGGCTCCTATCATTTCTAAAGAGTTCATGTGAGGGGCGCCTGGGTGGCTCAGCCAATTAAGGACCCAACTCTTGATTTCAGCTCAGGTCACGATCTGACAGTTCATGAGACTGAGCCCCACACTGGGCTCTGCATTGACTGTGTGGAGCCTGCTTGGGACTCTCTCTCTCCCTCCCCCCTCCCAATAAATACACAAACAAATAAACATTAAAAAAAAAAAAGAGTTCAAGTAAAATCGGCAGTAGTTTTTCCTTAAATGTTTGACATAATTGGAGCTTCTTTGGTGGGAGAAGGTATTTGATCATGGATTAAATATCTTTAGGGGCACCTGGGTGGCTCAATCGGGTGGGCGACCAACTTCAGCTCAGGTCATGATCTCACAGTTAGGTTCCTGAGTTCAGGCCTCGAGTTGGGCTCTGCGCTGTGAGCAGGGCCTGCTTTAGATTCTCTGTCCTCCTCTCTTTCTGCCTCTCCCCTGCTCGCTCACTCTCTCTTGAAAATAAAATAAAAACATGAAAAAAATATCTTTAAAAGAGTTGAAACTATTCAGATCTTCTATTTCTTCCTGAGTCAGTTTTGGTAAAGTTATGTTTTCAAAGGAATGTGCTTATTTCATTTGAGTCATTGTATTTATTGGCATAAAGTCCCCCATAATATCCTTTTTAAGAAATCTATAGAATCTGTGATGATATCACCCTTGTAATTCCTGGCGTTCATTTGTGTCTTCTTTTTTTTCTTTTTCTTGATCACTGTTCCTAGACACTGTATCAATTTTCTTTAGTCTTTTCAAAAAAAAAACCAAGCATGAATTTTGTTGATTTTCTCTATTAGTTTTACCTATTTGGTTAACTTTGTCTTTATTATTCTATCCTTGCTCCTTGTCTAAGGTACGATTTATCCTCCTTTTCACAATTTCTTAAGATGGAACTTGATTTGTGATTTTAAACCTTGCTTCTCATTTATTTATTTATTTATTTACTTATTTATTTATTTATTTAAAGATGGGAGGGGGGCAGAGAGAAGGAGAGAGAGAGAGAGAGTGAGTGGGGAAGGGGCAGAGAGAAAGGGAGAGAGAGAATCCCAAGCAGACTGTGCTGTCAGCGCAGAGCCTGATGCAGGGCTTGAACTCACCCACTGTGAGACCATGACCTGAGCCCAAACCAAGAGTCAGACCTTAACCAACTGAGCCACCCAGTTGCCCCTAAATAATTCCTTTTGATGAATAGTTACTTATCATTGGTACCATTTGTCCCTGGGTGTAGTTTTTTTACAGATCGTTCACACAGGTTCAGCAGGAAGCCAGTATCTTCTTGCCTGGTCAGTCTCACCCGGTGGAGATTCTCATCCGGGCAACCCCTCCGTCTGTCTTTTGCTTGTACCATGAACCGCCACGCTTCTCCGAATGTTAAGGGATAGCAACATCTCTCTCTGAGTTCCGGTCATCATCCAGAGTTTTCTCTAATATACTCATTTGGTCATTTGCATTGGGAGCTGAATCCAGTGGAGAGCCCTGACTGAAACTTCTATGTAGATAACCTGGAATTCTTCCCGTATCTTTTACCTATTGAGGTTGTTGCGAATTCTATGCGTCTTGATATTAATGTGACACGTGATTTCTTTTCCCTTTGCATTTAACTGACATGTTTTCATATCCTTTGAATGTAACTTCTCCAGGTTCCTTTGTCTCCATTACACTCAAAATAGTTAACCTCTCCTTTTGTGCTGTGAGCTTATGGTCTTTGTTTTCTTATGCTGAACCAGTTTCCAATTTACATTTATTGTCTCCATGCCATCCTGCTTTATTCTTTCCTCTCTACGCTCATACATTGGTTTTCTTTTCCTATCGTTTGGGATATGAGCCATATATATTTCTTTGTTTTCTCTAGGGAATTTAAAAATATAAATCCTGCTTTTAATTCAATTATAGCTTCGTTTTAAGTGTTTTTTTTTTTTTTTTTTTTAAACTCTATCCATTAGCTCTTTCATTATCAATCTCAAGTAGGAAACACTATCTACCATTTCTCTTTCAGTTCGGAAAATTATAAAATTCCTTATTTTTTTCCACTTTCTGTTTTATGTGAAATAGGAGATTTTAGAAGCTGCTTATTATTTTTTTCCTCATTTTAAAGCCTTCTAATCTTTCAAAATCACTTATGGCAATTCCACAGTGCTTTGCAACTTTATTTTAAATGTATTAAGACTTAATTATGTATGTAAACAATTCCAAGTTTCATTTCTAGCCCTTTATACTACTTCCTCATTACAGAGTCTGAGTTTTTAAAGATTGCCACAGTTTCTTATTACATTTGAGTTCAGTTTGGGGTAACATTTTTCTGGATAGGTATGTGGGTTGCATGCTCTGACTATTTGCGTATCTGGGAGCTTTTCCTATTTTCACACGTGAGTAGCATTTTGCCTAGGAATTGGGAGGTTAGTCAATTTTCCTCTCAAAACTCTTTATGGATTTCTCCAGCGACTTGACACATTTAATGTCACAGAGGAGCGGCCTCAAACCATCCTGGTCCTTGTTTGCTCTGCAAAAGAATTTACTAGACAAGTTCCTTCCTACAATGAGCTCCCCATACTGAGCTTGTGGACTCGACAATATCAGTTGAGTTGTAAAAGTTTAAATTACATTTTAATGTGGTCCTGGTAACTTGTCAGAAAAGTCAAGACGAACCTGCTCAGAGCACATGTTCCCAAAGGACGGAATAAGATTGTGATGTATGGTATGGTTTAGGGAAACGAGTTTCCTGCCCTAGCCCTTGGTCGCAAACAGGAGAGCGCAGGGGAAGCAGGAGGGTGGTCGTGAACAGAGAACAAGGAAATGTGGTGGAGATGTGAAATCACCACCAGTTGACCTACGTTCAGTCAGTTGTCACGGGTTTGGTTAAAGTGCTGAAGATAAGATCACAACAAAATGTCCTATTTGCTTCCTATACAGAAAGAGGTCTAGAAATGTTTCTGAAAATAGAATATGTATGTTTTCCCACTTTGTGAAAACTGTCCTTCGTATTACGATTGTGTCTATGGACTTTCTCTGTTTCTAGAGTAACAGTTGTGTAGTATTTAAGTGTTCTGTTTATTGGAATGATAATATTACATACCGAGTACATTGCTCTGCTGGTAAATATCATGTATATTTATGGGAGGTAAGTGTAATATAGTGTTATATAGCTGAGGAACCCAAAATAAAACTTATTATGGCCCGAAGTATATTATAGACTATAGAGCTAATAATCTTTTGAGATAGATAATGCTACAAATGATGATTTTTGTGCACTCGGCCAAAGTACCCCCCAACACACACCAAAGGGGGGAAAACCCGACAGGGTGAGGGGAAGAAGCCATCTTTCATATACTCTGACTTTCTTATGGTTTCCAGAATTCCGATGAGTCTAACTCCTGCTGGGATATTTCCTCTGGGCTGACACGGGTTTCAGAAAGACATACAGTGGGACCGTTTCCTAATAAACCTGCACGTTTGTGTGTCGGATGTCTCAGAGCTGTCCCCGCACAGACCTGCTCTGCCCACATTCCGCAGGGAGCAAAAGCCGGGGAGGGAAGTGTCACAATCTACGCCCAGCTGGTCTGGATTATCCAACCTCTGAGGTGTATCCGCCGCTGCCCCTGTATCCCATTATAAATCACCTCCTTGCTGAACATCAGGCCCGGCTGGGGTCTGATTCATTGGCTGCAGGCTGCTACCTGGCTCCCTAGAAGCCTGTGTCTCTGTCCTGTAATAGTCATCATGTTTTAAGCAACCTTCACATTTCTGAACAGTTACATAGTGTCCTCAGCTGAAGAAAGAGGAAGTCTGGAGTCCATTTCCGGCAGCTAGCAGGGAGCTGTTTTCCTCTCCTTGACATTAGCAAGGTTTGTCAGCTTGTTAATCTTTAAGGGGATTTGGGGTTGAATTTTTTTTTTTTTTTTGGGGGGGGGGAAGGTGGGGCGGATACTATAATCAGAGCTCTTCAAAATGGTTTGAGGGAGTAAAATAGATGCCCATGTTTTTTATGGCTACGATTCCCACTTGGCCTTGGGTTTCAAGTCCCAAGTTTATGCGAAGGGAAAACCACAAACTGTTGGATGTATAAGCGCTCTCATAATAGTCTCTACCTTTTTTTCCTGATGACTTCCAAGTCTGTTTCCATCATTCTGAGGTAGCAGAAGCAATCAATAACTGTAATATAAATTATATTTGGATTGAGCATTCAAGCATTACAGTCTGCCAGAGTCTCCACGAGGCCAAGGTTAACCAGCAAGGTTGGCCCCGACAACAGTTTCCTCCTTTCCCATTATTTTTCTACCCTGATGCCCAGAAGCCACGTAAGATCTGGTGAGAAACGCAGAATTAGGGAGTCACTAGATTAATCCCCTTTCACAGACTAGCTTTGTTCTGATATACTCCCCTAAGTTGCAAAAAGCATATTAGCCATGAGATAAAACAGGGGAGGAGAAATTCTCCCACAGAGACTGCTTCTAACAGTCGCGCTTACCAATTATTCTCTGACGAATACATATTTGCCTTAGACAAAATGGTTGAGAGATGCTCCATCTGGCAAACATCTCGCGAAGCTTCTGTACGGCTCGAACAATCACGGCATTGTTTCCAGTATCAAGTGGTAGATGTGGAGTCAGAATGACGTCTGCCCCTTCTAGATCTGGGTTCAGGTTCCCTCCTTGGGGTGAAGAGAGACGTCTTCTAAAGAGCGTCCTCTCTAGACTTTTCCTGGAGAAATGCTGTGCTCAGAACGCCATGCCCTGTCCATGAGAGCAGTAGGTAAACCGTCTTTCATGAACCCTGAAGGCTGCAGAAGTACTTAAGGTCCCCGTGGGAACGTGGAGGAAACGGAACGACGTCTGGAGCCACACTGGAGCACCTGAGCTCAGTCAGTTGAGCATCCGACTTCGTCTCAGGTCGTGATCTCACGGTTCGCGGGTTCGAGCCTCGCGTCGGGCTTTGCATCAGCCTCCACACTGTGTGGAACTTGCTTGGGATTCTCTCTCTCTGCCTCTCTTTCTGCCCTTCCCCTGCTTGTGCTCTCTCTCTCTCTCTCAAAAATAAACTTAAAAAATATTGCGGGTAGCAATATTTTTGGAGAAAATTTCTATAAGTTTGGAAAAATTTCTGTAAGTTTGGAGAAATTTCTGTAAGATTTGAAATATAGCAGAGAAAAATGCCAGTGTTCCTGACTACGGAAAGTCCCAACCCTTGATGAACCCACTTTACACAGACAATCAATGTCTTGTAACAGAGATCTTTTCTTCCTCCAGGATTCAGTAGCATTTCATGCTCCTGAAGAAGCAGAGGTGGGTCAGAAATGCTTACCAAACATAACATACATCCTTTTCTTAATGGCTTTATTTTTGAGGGAGAAAGAAAGAGAAGGTGGGGGAGGGGCAGAGAGAGAGAGGGAGACAGAGGATCCAAAGCGGGCTCTGCACTGACAACAGAGAGCAAGTCCGATGCGGGGCTTGGGCTCCCCAACCACAAGATGACCAGAGCCAAAGTTGGATGCTTAACCGACTGAGCCATCCAGGTGCCCGCCCGCACCCTTTTTAGGGGCGCCTGGGTGGCTCAGTCGGTTGAGCGTCCGACTTCAGCTCAGGTCACGATCTCGCAGTCCGTGAGTTCAAGCTCCGCGTCAGGCTCTGGGCTGACGGCTCAGAGCCTGGAGCCTGTTTCCAATTCTGTGTCTCCCTCTTTCTCTGACCCTCCCCGATTCATGCTCTGTCTCTCTCTGTCTCAAAAATAAAATAAAAATGTTAAAAAAAATAAAAAATAAATAAAAAGCTGTTTTTTTTTTTGTTCTTCATGAAACTAAAAAATACTGCAAAATTTTCTGTCGACATTTATTCTTTTGGCCTGCCTTCAGTGAACTTTTAAGGAGACGCAGGGAGGCCTGACAGAAGAATACAAGGAATGTTTGTAATTACAATTGGGTTTGGGTCCTAATTCTGCTACTTATTATCTACATATTTTGGGGTAAGTTACCAAGTCTCTCTATATTCAAATGCCCTCATTTATAAAATATAAATATCTAAGCAGCTTCATTCCTATGAATGTTAAATAGAAAAACCACAGAACTGGTTACAACAGAGACCAACAAACTGAGGTCTCCATTCATTTGTTTATTTGAAGTTTCTTTTGAATGAATCTTTAGGAGAATGGCTTTGTAGCTCTGTGAAGCATTCAAAACCCTATCGATTATCATTTTAATATCTGTAAGCATTGGGTGGTCTGGGAGGATGAAAGAATGCAGGCTTCCATCAAGTTCAAAGGCATTCAGCAGTAGACAGAAAATACACCTACATAATGTAAGACCTTGCCTTACAAGGCAAGAGAAAATCTGATGAGGTAATCAACCTAGGTTCAAGTTGCAGGTGTCCATGAGTAGAAGGAATTGAGAAATGCCCAAGACATGAGTCCAGAGGTCTCGCACCACATGAAAATCTACAGAGTCATTGACGCGTACCAAATATCAACATGGTTTAAGGTACCCCATCAAAGTTGCTGACAAGAATCCAGTCGGCGTCCTGGCTGAAATTTTTCTTTTTGCCACATGCTGAAAAAGCAACTCCACATCATCCGCGGATTAATATAATAGTGTCCTTCCTTGGCAGAAATAACGGTCCTGAATGCATGCAACTCTGGACCTCCCACCCGTCAGAAATATCTTGCCTAATTTCACATAGATTACTTGAGAGGGAAAATAGCCTCCTTAGTGGTGTGCACCTTATAAACCGCCGCCACCCCCCCCAAAGAGTCAGAACTCAGCATTCAAATGTGGAATTAAAAGAACACAGTGGTGGGGCACCTGGGTGGCTCAGTCAGTTAAGTGCCTGACTGAGTTCATGGGTTCGAGCCCCGCATCGGGCTCTGTGCTGACAGCTGGGAGCCTGGAGCCTGCTTCAGATTCTGTGTCTCACTCTCTCTCTGCCCCTCCCCCATGTGTGTGTGCTCTCTCTCTCTCTCTCTCTCTCCAAAAAAAAAAAAAAAAAAAAACCCAAACATTAAAACTTTAAAAAAACACAATGGTTTTAATATTTAGTGTTAAACATTATATTTATGCTTATTAGAAGCCTAAGGGATGGCTTAAGTTACAAAGAAGTTAAGGAAGTCAAACATATCATATTTAAATATGCAATCTGAGATACTCCAGGGAATTAAATTATTTAAATTTATAACCAGGACCATGCATTAATCAAAAGAACTTTAAGAGTGAATAGTAAAATTGCTAAGAGAATAATACAATTTATAAGTACTATTTATTTATTTATTTATTTATTTATTTTTGAGAGAGAGAAACAGAGCACATGAGCAGAGGAGGGACAGAGAGAGAGAGAGAGAGAGAGAGAGACAGAGAGAATCCCAAGTAGGCTCTGTGTTGTCAGTGTAGAGTCCAATGTGGGGCTTGAACACATGAACTATGAGACAATGACCTGAGTGGAAGTCAAGAGCCGGATGCTTAACCGACTGAGCCACGCAGGCGCCCCTATAATTAGAATTTAAAAGAATTTTTTAAAAATTAAAAAAAGAACTTAAAAGTGCAAGGAAGAGCTAAGCTTTTAACTTTGTAACTGAAACATGTCAAATATTAATCTTAGAAATTAAATAAGGGCACCTGGGTTGCTCAGTTGGTTAAGTGTCTGACTTCAGCTCAGGTCATGATGCCACAGTTTGGTTCGTGGGTTCAAGCCCCACACTGGGCTTGCTTCTGTCAATGTGGAACCTGCTTTGGATCCTCTGTCCCCACCCCCCCCCCCGCCCCTCCTCCACTCATGCTTTCTCTCTCTCAAAAATAAACAAAACATTAAAGAAATTAAATAAACTTCTGAAGAGTCCCTTCTGTGCACAAAAACTACCCCTCAGATTAATTCTCAAAAACAAAACAACATTCTTTTTTTTTTTTTTTTAACATTTATTTATTTTTGAGAGACAAAGAGAGACAGAGCATGAACGGGGGAGGGTCAGAGAGAGGGGGAGTCACAGAATCCGAAGCAGGCTCCAGGCTCCGAGCTGTCAGCACAGAGCCTGACGTGGGGCTCAAACTCACGAACCATGAGATCATGACCTGAGCCGAAGTCCGATGTTTAACCGACCGAGCCACCCAGGCGCCCCTAAAACAACAACATTCTTAAATTAATAACAATAACTCAGGGATATTATTTTCACAACTGGAATGAGCTGGACGCCACGAACTGTAGGCTGAAATCTTTTTCACCATCTCCCGTTAACCTTGTTCTGTGGAAAAACTCTCTATCCACTCCTAGCTCTCATCTCATGTGGGCTCCCCAGCTTTTTCTGTCTCTCTCATAAAATGAAGACTCCAACCTTGTCTTCGTAAACAAGTAACTCCAGTTCGGAGCAGTGACAAAACCCCAAATTCCATTCAAGTTTAAGATACTCCCCCGCCCTCAGCGTGGCTCACCTGCTTCCGGACCTGAAGCCCAGAGCAGAGGGCAGGGGGCTGGGCTGCCTCTTCGCCGAGTCCTGGCTCCACTGCTCTTCCTCAGGAAGAAGCTCCCACAGTGTTGGAACCAGAAGGGGAGGAAGGGAGGGCAGAAAGGAACTTGCATGGCATCATTACAACGTGTCTTGGTACCCTCCGGCGGTGGCAGATTCCACAGACTGATTCTTTTGATGTGGCATCATTTGTGAGTCTTCCACAGAGCCTCCTCTGGGGTCTTCTAGCTGTGGTTTCTATGACTCAAGGAGGGTCAATGTACTCAATGTACACGTATGTACATGTATGACTCAATGTAACCCAACGCTGTGTTGGTGCTCCTCCCCCATTCCAGATATCGTCTTGGATGGGAACCCTTTAAAAGACGACACTACGGTGGCTCCCTTCCATTGCATCCACATCTAATCCCAAGGGAAACCCATTTTTTTTTTTTTTTTTGCCACCAGTGGAAACACAACCCGTCCTCCCACCCCCCGCCCACCTGTGCATTCATCTCTCTTTTCTGTCAGCTCCATTTTCTTAGGTCTGTATCACACCCCAGACTCTGCATCTCCGTGGTCAGAGAACACAGATCTGAGTCGTCAAGGATTTTTACCTGCCTTGGGGAGCATGGTGGCACTCTCCTCCTCTCCAGATCGACAAAGGAAGAAAGGAAGAAGGAATAACTGCCATCACTTTTTCCACCATTCTCTCCAAAGCAATTTTCTCCATGTCAACTCTTCTGATACCTTCGGGTTGGGTGATGGGCTAATGCAGGCAGAGCCAAATCTGCAATCTGTTGGTGGTCCCTGCCCCTTGATTTGGGAATGAGGATCCTTGGGACTTATTACACCTTTCTTAGCTTTGGGGAACGAAGCTTGGTAGTCTCATGGCAATATTCTGTCATTCAATTGCTGTGAGCAAACATTTTACGCAGGTAATTCACAGAAGATATTTTCATAGCCTAAGCATTCAGTATCATTGAGTAATTATTTCTCAAGTTGAGAAATGTGCACCCTTACAGGCTCACTGGCATCTCTAAGATATGTGTCAATGTGTCACTTCTCCTTTAAAAGTATGAAAAACCTAAGACTATTACAGGCTGTGCATAAACACTTTATGCACAGATGACCACTGTTAACATCTTGCTATGTATTTGTGGGAAATCCATTTCTCACAAGCCTGAGATGCTATTGTTTTCGCTGGTTCTTTTGTAATCTACTAGCTAAATCCAAATATTTTACTATTTATTTTGTTATTATATGTGTTTCTTTGTAATTTATAAAATACGGTTATGCACATTATAAAATCTAATGATACAAACAACTTTATACTAAAAAGCATAAAGTCTCCCACTGCAATCTTTCTCAACTCAAATCCTACTCCCTAGATGTGACCACTTTTAACAGTTTCTGTATTAGATACTTCTGGTGGATCTTCTTGTCTCTAAGTCAGAGGTCTGGTTTCTAACTTCACATTAAAAAAATACCCAGGAATTTTCTAAATTTCTGCATCCTAGCCCTTCCTTAATATTAACTGACCTGGATTCCTGGGGGCAGGACTCATGTAATGATATTAATTTTAATGCCCAGTTGGTAATTTTGCTGCATCTTGAGAGTTAAGAGCCACTGAGTTATATAATATGCTTACAGAATAATTGTTTGACCTATCCGTTTTAGGAACTATTTATTAATTTTCTGTTATGAGAACTGAAGATTTCGTTTGCTTACACAATCCCTATCTTTCCCCTTCCACATGCTTCTCACTGTGGGTAATTACATAATTATAAATGTTTTTCCATTGGCTGCATTTAGAATTTAAAACCAATGCTGATACTTCTATATCTGGTTCATCAAATTTAGACATTATCCCCTTATTACCCATTACATGAGATGAGACCATTACCCTCCTTTTCCTCTCTTCACCTTCCCCCCATCCTACCTACCGACTTCTGTGAACTGTATACATGTTTGCATATTGCGAGACTGACAGCATGAACATTACATTCTAGAATGTTATATATATATCATTATTATATACTTATATATACTATTATTGTATATTTTTAACAACAATATCATATGATCACGTTAGTAAGGGTCTTCCCCCATCACTTATTAGCTTTGTAATCTTAGTCAAGTTGCTTAACTACTTTTTGCCTTAGTTCTTCATCTCTAAAAAGAGGAAAATAATGTATATCTTTGGGGTTGCTGTGAAGGTGGTATCACTAACCCATGGCAGGCAGTAAAGACTCACTATATGTTAGTTACTCTTTACTGCTTAGCCCAGTCATGTGTAAGCATCACATTTTTACTGCTTCGACATGACTGTCTCTGGACCACCTAAAAGCAGAATCCCTCTTGAATCAAGGTTAAATGAATTTCTTTTTCTTACGTTCTAACAACAGCTTTTTAAAAATGCTATTGTCAATTTTTGTTTCATATTCTGACCTCAGATTTCCTGTGCGGTTTCTCCCTCACCTTGCCAGAAGTCTCTACGTGCCTTTCTTTTTTCTTGCTTGAAAAAATGTGGTGTGTCCCACTACATCTTCAAAATATTTCAGCCTTTCCATTATGTGCACGGAATTTCCATTATGACTGCACGGAATCCACTTTCTTCCTGGGGACACTCATCCGCCCCCTGACCTCTTGCTACAATCTAGACCAGATGCTTTCTAGGCTTCATGGACACCACTGGGGTCTATCAGTGTTTCCTGCATTCCACTATTTCCTCCCTTTGATCTCTCTCTATTTTTGCTGGTGTAAATCCTCAAATAATTTCCTCAGAATGGTACATGAAAGGCGACGTTTCTTAATCTTTGCATACTTGGAAACCTTATTATTTGCCATCAGGCATTCACAATGAAACTCTTAGCAGTATTTTTTTTCTTTCTAATTGACAAGCTCATTCTAAAACCCATAGGGAAACAAGAAAGACCCACACTAACCAAAACAACTTTGAAAAAGAAAAACAAACTTGGAGAGCTAATTGTACCGAACTTCAAGGCTTGTTTTAAAGCTATAGTATTCAATAACGTGTGATATTGGTATAAAGATAAACAAAGAACTCAATGCCTTGGGTATCTTCCAAATCTCAACCACTTTAAAGGGTCATTTCTTTCCATGTGGGGCTCACAAGGCAGACCTGACCAACTCCCAGCTGGGCATGATCACCCACAAAAATGCATCTCTGGTAATACATGTGTTCTAGATCTCAGCAGTCCCATCAACGGTATGGGTCCAACCTCAACAGAAGAATCTTCTTGCAATTAGGATGCTGGGAACACCTGGCATTGTTATCGAACACCTTGGACTCTATGACGTTTCGTTACCACTGTGGCCACTGTGGTTCATACAGCCATCTCCCTGAGTAGATTTGGATGCCAGCCTCCCACTGACATCCCTGCTTTCATCCATTCTGCACACTGAAGTTTACACTGCCTTGTCCAAAATGCAGATCCAGGGGTACCTGGGTGGCTCAGTCAGTTAGGCATCCAACTTCAGCTCAGGTCATGATCTTGTGGTGTGTGAGTTTGAACCCCGCACTGGGCTCTGTGCTGACAGCTCAGAGTCTGGAGCCTGCTTCAGATTCTGTCTCCATCTCTCCCTGCCCCTTTCCCTCTTGTATTCTGTCTGTCCATCTCTCTCTCTCTCAAAACGAAATAAACATTGAAATGCAGACTAGTACATTCATCCCTCCATGACACCTTCCCTGCCAACACGCTCACAGAGATCCCAGATTCTTCAACATGACTTCATATAACCTATGCAAGGTGGCTCTCTCTCCTTAAGTCGAGCTTTTCCAACGTACCAGGCTCTCTCTCACATTCTGATTTATGCACCTAGATTTGAGCCTAGAATGTTCTTATTTTCCTGGTTCTCTCTTCTCCATATTTCAAGTCTCTGCTGAGATTGTACTTGCCCTCGCAAGCCTCCTTGAGGCCCTGACCGTTGGGTCAAATGCTTCTTGTCTTTTAATAGCACTTTCCTTCATTTTGCCACACTAGACCGTAAGCTCTTTGGGGAAAGGTACAATGGCCATCTGCTCGTACGCTTCTGGCACACGGCAGATGATCATTAAACACTCATCAAAATATGAAAAGGAAGAAGAAAGGGTGCAAAAGAAATAACTCTTAAATCAATCCTTTCTTGGGCTGTGGCCGGAGAGGAGCTGGCATTATTTTCAAGCACAAAGTTCCAATGCTGTTGGCCTGGTTTACATTACTCTTTCATGAGGGCTAAAAAAGGAAACCAGGCTGTTGGCCGAGTTTTCTAAATATGCTATTAGCAGCGATCTCTTTTTAATGATTGCCACCTCCTTGCCATTTGGAACGCAGAGTGGGGAAGTCTCGTATCTACGACGGCGTGGCCTTAGCGAGAGCTGCCGGCCCGCGCCTCCAGGAAGAGAATGTGCTGTTGCTTCCGAGGACAGCGGCTTCTTGCCACAGTCGAGCCAAAGGCTTGCAGATTGCAATGTGCCTGTGCAGCAATCTGTGTGATTATGTTGGCTGTTTGTGTTAGGAGAAGATGGCAAAACCGGGAGGCTTCTCGATGCGTTTGTAACTGATATTCACAGTGGAGGAAGGATTTGAGAGTCGAATAGCAAATTGGCCCTTTTCGGAAAGTTTTATAAGAACGCTCCTTCTCAACCCACATTTGTATTCCTGCTGAATGGGCTTTTTAGATTTTCCTTGTGAACATGCATAAAATCAACAGCCAAAGAAAATGCATTTTGGAGATGGCTTCGTACCAGGATAAATACAGGTTGATTTTATTCAAAGATAATGAGACTTTTTTTTTTTTTTCCCAAGTTATGGAGGTAATGACTCTGATTTCTTTTATCAAACATACCAGACGTTAAGGCCATAAATGAGTTCAGGGATCTTGAATGTAGGTCCCTTGGGAAGCCGTGCACTTATGAAAACCACGCTTCCTTTCCTCACATCCTTTCTGGAGTCCCTTGCGGGCATGGCCCCTGAGCCTGTGACACATTCCTTTGGAAAGAGTCAAAAATCACTCAGAATTATAACGGTGAATAGGGTGGGTAACTAAAAGGTATTTTTCTCTTACAGACAGAAGAATGAGAAGACAGAGAAAGACCAAGTCGGGGTGAGACATAACTGCAATGCCACGGAGGGATTTAGCCCATGGCTGTGGCCTCAGGTCCCTGTGGAAGTTCAAGGTTGGTTCTTAGGCTAGAAATTGGCTTAATGGAAAGTAGTTCTGATGGTTTAAAGTGCCCAGGTGAAACTCATTCAGCACCAGACAAGACTCCCTATACCAAAGTTCAAGTTTTATTCTTTTAAAAAAAAATCTAAAGCAAGGAATGCCATCAAGCCCTTATAAATATTTGTCTTTTCATTAATGATGATCTTAGAGAAGTCCATCGGCAACAAGACCCGCCCTTCCCTTATTGGCCAGAGCAAAAAAGGAGCCACAGCTACACATCTGGGTAAATTCATGACGATGCAAGTGTGGGTGGAGGCCAACTGTCTGCCTACCTGTGCACAGGACACCCCATAAAGGGAACCTTGGGCTCCCCTGCTTCTGACAAAGTGAGGCTCACACAAAATGTGTACATCTGCCAAGGGGTAGCATTTTCTGAGTTCTCCCTCTACTCTAGGCAGCCTTCTAAACACTTCCCATTGATCATCTCCTTTAACCCTTACTTACCACCACCATCCCACGCTATTATTAACATAAAATATTTCCACTGTACAAAGACGCAGGGAAGTTTCGTTACTCTTCCAAAGCCACAGAGCCACACTCAGGCAGATTTCAGAGTCCAGGGGTGATGCTTAAGAATGTGCATTCTCTTCTATAAAGGGAAGAACCGAATGCCCATGGCTTTTTATCCCTTTGTGGGGATATTTCCTTTGTGGGGCCGAAAACAGTCATCTGCATTTTGTAACTAGGGAGCTGGACACAAGAAAATGTGGGTAACTGGTCAAATACAATCCACGGTGAAACATTACCAGGCTTTGATCATGAATTGGGCATAGACTATGAAGACTGGCAGGAGTGAAATACGATCTCAGCATGCATGGTTTCACTGAAATTCAGTGAGAGGGATGGGATGGGGGGAAAGAAAGAGATTAGTCTGTTTTAAACATTCGGAGCTTGAAGAAGGATGGAACATCCAAGTGAGGCAAGATGGTCAGAGAATGGAACCCTGGCTTCAGAGAAAGGTGTGGTGTGTACTCACTAAGACTAGATTAGGACAAGACACCATCAGAAAACAAGAGGAGGAAAAGAGTGTGGGGAGCCATTGAAGAGTTGTTTCATTGGAGGTTCCCTGGTATTCGCCGATCAAATTATAAGTTTCCTTATTCATGTTGCAGGAAAAGAAACTTACAGTAATGACTGAAAGAACAGAAACTTTGTGATGTTGCTCAAAAAAAAAAAAAAAGTGATACATATTATATAGAAAGAAGTAGAGACGCGGTACAAACAGAAGTACAAATAGATGATCTAGATATGGATGTAGGTCAAGAGAAATGTTTGGATGAGAAGCGAAGTTACAATACCAACGTATAATCCTTTTTGATCAAGCCAAAACTGCATCTGTAATTCCTAACCAATTTTTGCATCACCTTGCGATGCATCATCTTATTCTTCCGGGTGTGTGTACCATTTAATTGGGCATCTTCAGTCACAGAATTTAGCTAATTTTAGTATTTCAGATCAATCTCTCATCATCTGAATTGAAAATAAATTGTGGTCCTGGGTGCCTGGGTGGCTCAGTCAGTTAAGCGTCCAACTTCAGCTCAGGTTATGGTTGAACACGGTTCAACATGGTTGGACATGGTTTGTGAGTTCAAGCCCCGCGTCGGGCTCTGTGCTGACAGCTCAGAGCCTGGAGCCTGCTTCAGATTCTGTGTCTCCCCCTCTCTCTGTTCCTCCCCCACTCGCACTCTGTTTCTCTGTCAAAAATAAATAAATATTTAAAAAAATTAAAAATGGGGGGGGGGCATCTGGGTGGCTCAGTCGGTCAAGTGTCCAACTTCAGCTCAGGTCATGATCTCGTGGTTTGTGGGTTTGAGCCCTGTGTCAGGCTCTGTGCTGATAGCTCAGACCCTGAAACCTGCCTCAGATTCTGTGTGTCTCTCTCTCTCTGTCCCTCCCCTGCTCGTGCTCTGTCTCTCAACAATAAATAAATATTTAAAAAATAATAAAAAATAAATTAAAAAAAAAAAGAAAAGAACTTGTGGTCAAGATTCCTGTCCGCCCTTCCTTCCACACAGTTATCGCACAGTGGTGAGTTGACAGAGGCACAGTTGTTCATTCAAACAACCTTTACTTACTGGGAACCTTTTTTGTACTTGGCGCAAAGATAAATAAGTCATAAGTAAAATGCTGTTACAGCCAGTTACAAAAGACCACATATTGCATGATTCTAGTTAAATGAAATGTCCAGACTTGGGAAATCTGTAGAGACAGAAAGCAGACATGTGATGGCCCAGGGCTTGGGGAGGGCTGATGTGGGGTTTGGCCAAAAGGGTATGAGAGCTCCTTTTAGGGGTGATAAAAACGTTCTGCGACTGATTACGGTGAGGGTTGCGCAACTCTGTGCATGCAATAAAAACCAGTGAATTGCACACTCTAATGGGTGAATCGTACGGTGTGCCAATCAGATCTCCAAATTGCTACTACAGAGTTTGTTCCCTCTGGAGGAAAACACTGTATTCAAAGAAAGCGGAAAGTACAATGGTTCTTTGCTTGGGCAAAGAACTCTGGACGCAGAGCAGAGGAGGGCATTTATTTTGTCTACGGGTTTCAACGTTTTTTATTTTATTTTTGGGACAGAGAGAGACAGAGCATGAATGGGGGAGGGGCAGAGAGAGAGGGAGACACAGAATCGGAAACAGGCTCCAGGCTCCGAGCCATCAGCCCAGAGCCTGACGCGGGGCTCGAACTCACGGACCGCGAGATCGTGACCTGGCTGAAGTCGGACGCTTAACCGACTGCGCCACCCAGGCGCCCCTGTCTACGGGTTTCAAGGAAGCACAACAACCATTTGCAAATTGATGGATTGGCCGACTGACGACTTTCTTGCCTTTGGGGCTCAGCACCATATTGCTTTTAGCCTCAGTAGCTCTTGGCTTTCTCAGAGTTGGATATTAATTCATGAAATCAAGGCCAGATCATATGGGAGAGGAGCACGCCCCCTAGCTGCCTGGAGCTCTCTGAAACATTTGCTTTGCATTCAGACCAAACCCAGAAGAACAGGAAATCAAGCTCTGACATATGGGCTTTTGGTCCAGTGGCCAGAGCTTTCTTTCCTTCGAAGATTAATGAAGCACAAGGATGCCAGCCCTTTCCTTTCAACTAGCCACAATAATCGGCTCTCAGCAGCCTGCCGGTTTAATATTGCTTCACTTCAATGCTCAGGAACAGTCCCAACTGGAAAAGGCCAGGAAAACTTGGTCCAAGAGTTTTTATGAAGAGCAGCTTAACAACCTCTCTAGAACATTCCATAAGCAATATTACAAGCCTGCCTTTCTTTTTATATCTAGGAATGGGGGAAAGCGTAGGGGGGAAGGGCATTGTAATCGTGAGTCAAATTTCAAAGTCAACTTTGTGAGGCCCTGGCTATTTTCTAAATTAATTGACCATCAAATTCTTACCCTCTACATCTGCCTTACGTTATGGATCATAAAACTATTTGGGGTTTTTTGCTACTTAAAGGAAAGACTGTGTGGCATAAGGCACTGAGAGGGCCTGTTCCTTTTCAAAAATTATTTCGAATTCATAAAAAGAAACGAGATGATCTTTTGTGTTTATGCATCACCATTCCTCTCTAAGAAGCTCAAAGGACTTTGCAGAGCTTGTCGGTCTTGATAAGGGAAAATGGAGACAGACTTCAGTGTTAGCGGCAAACTCAGGGAGAACTTGGGATTTCCTGCTAAGCTTGTCAGTGCTTGCAGACTGTTTCGTTTGATAAATTTTGTAAAAGAAATGCATTCCTTCAGCCCTTTCCTTTATTAACCTATTCTGTTAGTCCTTCAACAAATGCTTAGTAAAGACTGCGCCAGACTCGGCATAAGGCTGGGGCTACCAAAAAAAAAAAAAAAAAAAAAAAGAAAAACAAACCACACACAAAAAAACAAAAAACAGAAGAGCTTCTGCTCTCAGAGTGTTCACAGGCTGGTGTGGGGGACAATTAATGTAGAAGTAAGTAAATAAATGGTAAGAGAAATAAATCTAGTGCTGTGATAAGGCAGGGAATCAGTTTACCTACTCCACCTAAAATTAGACCAAAAACCTCCCGGAGGAAGTGGCGACTGAGCTAAGATAAGAAGAACAGAAACCAGCCACACAGGGAAAGAGTCAAGGAAATGTGCAGCAGGCATGGGGAGAGAAGCAGATAGTGCAAAGGTCCTGAGGCGGGAAAGAGTTTCTGTTTTAGGGGCATGTAGACTACCATGGCCAGATAAAGTTAGTGAGGGGGGGGACTGGCAAGATAGAAATGAATATTGGCTAACTATATTTGCTCTTTTTTTTTTAAAGTTTATTTATTTATTTTTGAGAAAGAGGGAGCATGAGCAGGGGAGGGGCAGAGAGAGAGGGAGAGAGAATCCCAAGCAGGTTCGGCACGGCCATCGCAGAGCCCAATGCGGGGCTCAAACTCACAAACCCCTGATATCATGACCCGACCTGCAATCAAGAGTCCGACCCTTAATCGACTGAGCCGCTCAGGCGGCCCTATTTGCTAACTCGTCTGTCAACTGTTTATGACGTAACCACACATTAGGCTAAGCCATCCCCATGCTCCGTCTTACTCCAAAGGTATGAGACAGGCATCATCATCAGTATCCATATTTTACATATGAGAAAAGAGAGTAAAAAGTTGAGTCTACTGCCTAACACACACAGCTAACAACGTAGGTCAGGGAACAGTGATTTGAACCCAGGCGTTCGGATGCCAGAGCGCGGTCACTTAATCTGCTGTGTTGTTCCTTGGTTGTTGGGTGACGCTCAAGGGGCAGGGGGTCCAGGGAAGGAAACAAGGAATAAGAATACAAAGTCTTGGCTCCAGAAAATCATAGGATGCTCGCGGAACATCTGGACAAGGCTGAGGGTCAGCCATGGCTTGCTGGGGGAACTCTCCGGGTGGAGAGTGTGAAAGCAGAGCCATTGTTCCAAGATGGAGACCGGACACTCTCCAAACCCATGAGTGGCTCAGAGGACCCACGCAGTTGTGCGTGACTGAGACACAGGGACGGGAAGTGGCTGGGCCTTGTTGAGAGAGATAACGGACCAACAGTCAGGTTCAAAGCCATAAAGATGGAACCCTCCTGGCTGACTTCTACCTTCACCCAGATCACCAAAAATATCGAGCCTCTCATCAGTGCTAAAGGCAACAGCAACATCTTATGTTTGGAGCCAGGTCGAGGGAAATCAATGAAGAGAAAAGGCAGAGTGATGTATTTGCGAGGCTACACTCATATTCAGGGATATCCTACAAAAGACCACCCGATACCCAAGTCTTGCTCAAGTCTGGGAAGCTATCTGCCTACTCTCCTGAGTCACAGAGGAGCTTTCTTCCAAGGTTATATAACCCTGTTAAACAAACCCTCACACATTGTCTTTGAATCTGCCTTCTTGAGTTCAGGGATCTACAGTTTGAGTTTGGGGGGAAATTGCCTTTTTCTAAAGATAATGTTAAATCTAGCTCTTGGCCAGTGTTACGTGAAGGACAGTGGGGAGCCGAAAGGTCAAGGCAGGAAATGTCAAGGAGGAAACGCCCTGGAAAGTCCTTGGAGCCAGGCATGCTCTCTCTTTAGCATGATACAAGCCTGTGGCTATTTCCCCTTCTTTCTTCATTGTGCTCTGTTTGGTCCCAGGAACATGCCATTTGGAGGCAGGCTGGGTGGGCCAACCCAGTCTTCACAATGGCTTCCCCTGTGTAAGACATCAGAATCTCGAGGCCGAAACCCCCATATTGAGGACCTTCAGTGAGAGTCCCGAAGCTTCTGCTCCCCCACCCCACCCCAACGAAAGCATGTTGAGGAAACCAAATAGCGCAAGAAAATTAGGTAGTGAGTCGTCCCTTTGTTCGTATTTTTTCTAATTTTTACAGCTGTCATCAGTCATTCCGGGAGTAAAATGCGTTTATTGCTGAATGTTCGGAAAATCCAGAGAGGCAGAAAAGAAGCAAATATAGATTATCCGTGATCATATGACACTTTTAACAATTTGGGGCACATCTCTTCAGTTATTTACAAATAAATAAAATTATTTATTTAACTATAAAATGTATTGCTTTTCTTTTGTTGTACAGAAATGCACGTTTTTACAAAAAGCATATTTAGGTACACACACACAGAAAAAGAATACATACAAATGTGTTGTTACCAAAAAAGTTCTGGCCTAAAGTAGACCCTATTGCATATGTGGTATGTATTTCCCGTTTTTCTGCCATGTTTTCTTCATTATTGGTGAGTTCTTTATTAGGAGGTCTAATCCTTTGTTAGTTATATATATCGCAATGGTTTCCCAAATGTTAGTCTCTTACTGGCCAATCCTGTTTGCATGCAAGTGTTTGTAATTTTTATGTTGTTGAATGCCTTATATTTTCCTTAAAACTCTCCATCCACCCAAAGATATAGAAAGAATCACCTGTCCAGGGGCACCTGGGTGGCTCAGTCGGTTAAGCATCCGACTCTTGCTTTTGGCTCAGGTCATGATCTCATAGTTTGTGGAATCAAACCCCACATCGGGCTCTGTGCTGACAGTCCAGAGCCTGCTTGCAATTCTCTCTCTTTCTCTCTCTCTCTCTTTCAAAATAAGTAAAATAAAAAGTATAAAAAATTTTAAAAAAAGAACCACCTGTCCCCATGAAACTTTTAGTTTTCTTTTGTGAAGTGAATCATTAATCCCTGTGGAATTTATGCTGGTGTATATATATATGAATACAAATCAATATATTTTCTTCATAGTGAAGAAGTGATTTGTATTTTTCATTAAGATGAGCCAATTACTTCAATATCATATGTAAGGTTTTTTTCTTGGCAAATCTATCCTGTCCTCCCTGAATGAAAATGCCACCTTTATTATATAATAACTTTTATATGCTCACAATCTGTTTCTGGACTTCACATGCTGTCCCCTATCCATCAGTCTGTCTGTCTGTACCACAGTCTATCTCGGTATTTTAATGTATATCTTTTAACTGACAGGGAAAGACCCTCTTCGTTACTCATTTTGTAGTTATTTCTGAGTGTTTATTTTCCCACTTAAGAATCATGCTGGGGATTACAAGTAAAATCCCCCTGAGATCTTTCTGGGAATGAGGGAATCAGAGGTGGAGGCAAATATAGCTTTGGGACTCTATTCTCCCCCTCTCTCTCACTGTGTCCCCCTTTCCTTCTCCCTCTCTCATGGTCTCTCCCTCTCCCTCTCTCTCCTTTTCTCCTACTGTCTCTCCCTTTCTCATTTGTTCTCTGTCTATGGGCTTCCCACATCCCTTCTTGCTGTAGCAACAACTCTCGTGGCTGTCCTGATCTCATTACACCTTATTTCCTTCACTGCAGACCCTACTGTCAACGGTCTAGTTTCTTACCATTTCTCAGTTGTCTCTTCTAGAATCTCAGCCTACCCACTGGTACTAGGCCATAGGTCACTGGTCAGCTATTGGATCACCTCTCTTTGTACCAGATCCCTAATCAGCTGGGGACATGGGGACAGAGTAGAAGAGTAGAGTTACATGTGATAACCATGGCTATCTAAGTATCAGGGGCTGTGGGCAGGGTAGATTTTCTGCGACAGGAGTGTGTGCAGTGCAAACATTTGGACACTTGGCCAGAATAGGTCATAAATACAAGCAGAATGTGAAGTATATAACACTGTATTTTCCATATGACTCCAAATCTTAAATAGATCGACTTTAAATTACACACACACACACACACACACACACACACACACACACACACACGTAATTATAATAACATTTATTGAGTCCTTATAACTAGCTAGACACAGTGCTAAGTGCTTCACCACCATTATTACATTACTAAACTGTTCTCAGTCACAAGGTAAATCTTGTTCTCCTGATTTTACAGCCGGGAGAACTGAGACTCAAAGACACTTAAAAAAAAAAATTACTCAAATTTACGACATTAATGCCAAAGCCAGAAATTGAACCAACCTCATTCTGTCTCCAAAAGCCAGACTTTTCAATGTTACACTGCTATGCTTTCTTTTTGTTTTTGTTTTTAAAGGTTATTTATTTATTTTGAGAAAGAGAGAGAGCAAGGGAGGGGCAGAGAGAGAGAGAGAGCGACAGAGAGAGAGAGCACGCATGCATGCACACGTGAGAGAATCTTAAGCAGGCTCCGCATTGTCAGCACAGAACCCAGTGTGGGGCTCGATCTCACGAACTGTGAGACCCTGACGGGAGCTGAGGTCAAGAGTCTGATGCTTAACTGACTGAGCCACCAGGCACCCCTAACAATCCTATGCTTTGAAAAGGGTTGAAGGGAACTGCATGGATATTAACGGGGTTTACCTACGGTCACAGGATTACAAATGATGGGATCTTCATACAAGAGAGCCCAGTGGGGACTACACAGTTTCCAGAATCTGATCTGCAGTATTTAAATCCTGATGCTGTTGCTTACTTGCTGCTGGTCTCTGAGCAAGTCACTTCACCTTCCTAAGATTCACTTTTTCAAGCCACGAAAGAGAAATTTTTCAAAACCTATGCCCTCGAGTAGTTGTAAGAATGAAGCGAGATTCGTTTAATTAATCAATTAAATGTAAGGAAACACAATGCACTGTCACAGAGCAAGTCCGATAAAAAGAGTAGCTCACGTTCTTCTAATTTCCAGTATTTCCCCAAATTTCTCAGTGATCATATATTTTACTTCTACCTAAGTGGAGGGGGGAGGGGAGAAGTTAGTGGATCTTTAATCGTGGATCCATATATTTGAAATGGCAATACTGAATTGCATTGAGCCATAAATAAAGGTATGCGTGTTTAGGAAAAGCTAACAAGATTTTTATTTGCAGTCGAAGGATCCAAAGTGCAACAGCGGACCTATTTTTATTTTCTGAGCAAACTTAACAGAGCCACATGAAAACTGCTTCTTGTAGCACTAGCTTTTACTGGTTCGATGACCCGGCTACTCTCTGAATGGTGCCCACTGATTCTATGTTCCATGAGTGCTTTTTAGGATGGTGTTTTTCAGAGTGAATTATTGAACCACCAGCATCAGAGTCCTTTGATCGAAATGCAGATTCCTGAGCCCTAGCTATCACCCACTGAGTCAGAATCTCAAGAGATGTGTTATGTGTTCCAGGAACCTTTAAAAATGAAACAAAATGAAACACTAGTTCCCCTGCTCACTCTACCCACGCTGATTTTTGAGAGTCACTACTCTAAAAGACCCGAAATTGATGGGGGGAAAAAAAAGGAAAAGTGGGTTTAACCTCAGTGCAGTCATTCACTAGCTGTGTGTCTTTGAGAAAGCCCCTTCAACTCAGCCTATCAGTTTCCTCATCTGTCCAACGAATCATTAAGACTTCTCAGGTCTCTTTCATGCTATTCTTTCTATCCGTGTAAAAATGTATGTCACAAAAGGTAACTGGAAAATGCCTCATGGAGAATACGGGACTTGATCAGTACCTAAAGGAAAAGGGAGAACTTATGTGACAAAGCACCCCAGCCATCAATAAACACAGCTGATATTGGAGGGACAATGAGACAATATTCCTGAACTGAGTCACCAGTTTCTTATTGGAAAGTACCCAGAGGCAAATTATGAGCAAAGACTAAAAACAGCCTAATATGTCAAGATAAAAATTTTGGATTTGTGTAAGTAAGCAACCAGAGGTCGCTGATGGTTGAGCTGAGAAATGGCATAGTAGAAGGGATGTCCTGGATGTTAGGAAACATAACATTCATGCGGTGGAATGTGCATTTAGGTGGCTTCTGGGAAGCCCTGGGTAAAGACAGAAGTATATGTTAAACTGAGATGAGACACAAAGAAATGGTTCAAAAGACGTAGAAGCTTCCGCTTCCGGCTCGGACATAAGGAAGGCTTGAGTGTTGTCACTCCCATCCTTACAACAGGACAAAGCTGGGCCAACTGAAAATTAGTGCCTTTTCATGGACTTTTCAGAGAGCGGAGGTCACGGAGCAAACCTCCACATCTGGAGAGGGACATCCTGAGAGTCACAGCCCAGGTCTGTCACCTGGAACAGAAGCTCCTGGAGCCATCACGTAGTAGGAATGTCTAAACTTGAGGAAACGGTGGAGGCAGGGAGGAAGTTAGTCTGAGAGTGAGAGAATCACAGTCTTAGGGAGGTGGGACGTACTTTGATAGGTTTTACCTCTAGGAACCCGGTCATGCTATGAGAACAAAGAGCTTAAAAAAGATCTCCTCCTGGTCCAGGCAGGCAGAGGGAGAGAGTACCGTGAAATCAACCTGAGCAGTCTCTGTAACAAAGTCCTAACAGAGCCTCATCTTACCTGGGGGTGGCGGGGCGGGGGTGGGGGGGCTCCTGCCATCGTAGCCTCTTGTATGCTTTCTGTCTCGCCTAACAGAGTAGGGAGGAGAAAGAAAGTTTAGAATCACCAGCCTGTGAAACTGAAGGCCACAGCTCAGGGACACAGGCACGTTACAAAGAATGGGATTTAATCATAATATCATAGAACACCTTCCTTCCCCACACTGTGACGCCAACAGGGCTCTGACAGAGTAACAATCGGTCACAGCTGAAAGAGTCACAAGACGCATATTCTAAGAAGTTCTTAAGAGAGCTCCAAGCCAACAGGGGAGACAAAAACAAGGATGCTAGAGGTAATCGAAACCTCCAGCAACTGCGGCTACAGCATCCATTGAACACAGCTCAATATCTAGCCAGATGAACAGCTTACTTACCTCAGTTTCCTATTATCTCTTTCTATCATGTCTGGCTTTCAACAGAAAATCACTAGGCATGCCAAAACTCAGGAGAAAACAAAAAACAAAAAAAAAACACAATGTGAAGACACAACACCAGCATCAGAACCAGACTGAGATACAGGAACAGATTTGGAACTGTCGGATTTGGCGCAGAAGTTAAAATCCCTGAGATGAGTACGTTAGGGGCTCTCGTGAAAACGTAGATCACAGAGAAAAAAGAAGACGTATGAAAACAGAGAGATGGAAACATTAAGAGCCGAAAGGAAATGCCAGAAATCAAAAACACTGTAAGAGAATGAAGAATGCCTTTCATGCACTCCTGAGTAGACTGGACACCGCCTAGGAAAGAATCAGTAAGTACGAAGATAGGTCGACGGAAACATCTTAAACTGAAATGCAAAGAAAAGAAAAAAGAATGGGGAAAAAAACAACAACCCAGAACAGAACATTCAAGAACTGTGGGACAATTTCAAAGAGTATAAGCTATATTCAACTAGAATACCAGAAGGAGAGGGGCTCCTGGGTGGCTCGGTTAAATGTCCTACCTCGGCTCAGGTCATGATCTCATGGTTCGTGAGTTTGAGCCCCACATCGGGCTCGCTGCTGCCAGTGCAGACGCTGCTTCGGATCCTCTGTCTCCCTCTCTCTCTTCCCCTCCCCCACTCGCCCTATCTCTCAAAAATAAATGAACATTTTTTTTTTAGAAAAAATATCTTAAAAAAGAACACCCGAAGGAGAAAATGAATACAGCAGAAAAACATTTAAAGTAATAAAGGTCACAGTTTTTTTCAGAAAGACTGACAGTCACCAAATCACAGATCCAGAAAGTTCAGAGAATACCAGGGAAGATAAATATCCAAAAATTGACATATATGCATTTCATATTCAAACTGCAGAAAATGAAAGACAAATTGAAAGTCCTGAAGCAGGCTGTGAGTGGGGAAGTTCTTCTAATAGAGGGAAAAAGGGTAAGAATTACAGTGGGTTTGTCATCAGAAACCCCACAACCAGGAAGAGAATGGAGTGATGTATTCAAAGTATTACAAGGAAACATAAATCAACGCAACAATCTAAAAATTCTAAATCCAGCAAAATTGTTCCTCAAAAGTGAAGAGGAAATCCAGACCTTCTTTGACAAATAAACACTGAGGGAATTCATCACTTCCAGGCCTTCCCTGAAAGAAAAGAGGCACTTGCAACAGAAGGAAAATGGCATGGGTCACAGACTCAGATCTCCAGAAAGAAAGAAAGAAAGAAAGCATCAGAGAAGGATCATATGAAGGAAAACAAAATGTTTTATTTGTATTATTCTTAGTCGATCTAAAAGACACCTGTTTGTTTAAAGTAATATATTAATTAAATAATATATTCAGTTATTATATAAAGCTATGGGTAAAGGAAGAGAATAACAACAAAATCATAGGGGTTCCCGGGTGGCTCAGTTGGTTAAGCGTCCAGCTCTTGACTTGGCTCAGGTCATGATCTCACGGTTCGTGAGTTCAAGTACAGCATCAGGCTCTGTGCTAATAGCATGGAGCCGGCTTGGGGGATTCTCTCTCTTGGCCCCTACCTCACTGGCTCGTGCACATGCATGCTCTCTCCCTCTCTTTCAAAATAAATAAATAAACTTAAAAATATACACAACAAAGTCATAAAGAGCAGAGGGAGGAATTAGGATTCTTTGTTATGAGGTACCTATAATACATGTAAAGTGGTATGGTCTTATTTGAAGGTGGACTTAGGTTACTTAAAAATATGTATTACAAACTCTAGGGCAACCACTATTTTTTTTTTTAAAGAAGCATAGTTTATAGTCAAGGAAAGGAAATAAAATGGGATCGCATGATATGTTCAGTTAAAAGCAGGGAAGGCAGAAAAAATGGGATGAAATAGGGGAAAAAAGGACAATGCAGAGAACACATTTACAAACATACTGGCTATTTCCCCAATTACATCAATAATCATGTTAAATGTGAATGATCTAAATACTTGGTTGAAAAGACAGAGACTGTCAGAGTAGATAACACACGAGACCCTAACTATATGTGATTTACAAGAAATGTATATTAAAGACACATAGAGTTTAAAAGCAAGAGGATGGTGAAAGACGTATCCTGCTAACACTAATCAAAACAAGTTGGCGCTGTTATTTTAATTTCAGACAAAGCACATTTCAGATCAAAGAGAATTATCAGAGATAAAGGGAGACACTGCATAGTGGTGAAGCGTTAATTCTCCAAGAAGATATATTAATCCTACATGTGGATGCATCTAACAACAAAGCACCAAAATATTTGAAGTACAAACTGAGAGGAAAATTAGACAAATCCCTACCCTAGTTGGGGATTTTACCACACTTCTATCAGTTAATGATGGGTCAAGAAATCCATAAGAATATAGCTGACCTGAAAGTGATATCAATCAAATTGTTCTAACTGACATTTACACAACATCCCATCCAACAACAGCAAATTACACATTCTTCTCTAGCTCACATGGAGCATTTGCCAAAACAGATTAACTTCTGTGCATCAAACAAACCCTACCACATTTCAAAGATCAGAAATCATGCAAAGTATGCTCTCGGATCATGATGGAATTAAACCAAAATCACAAACAGAAAGAGTGGGGACAATTCTCAAATGTTTGGAGATTAAACAACCTCTAAATAACACAAGGATCAAAGGAGAAGACCCCAAATTAAAAAAAAAACAACATTATTTTGAACCAAATGAAAATACAACTGATCGAAATGTGTGTGACACAGCAATAGCAGTGGGAAATTGGGGGGAAATTTATAGCTTTAAGTGCCTATATTAGAAACAAATAAAGTTCTAAAATCGATCATCTAAGCTTCTATCTCAGGAACTAGAGAAAGGAGAGCAATTTAGACCTAACACAAGAAGGAGATAGTAAAAATTAGATCAGTAATCAGTAAAATTGAAAACAGGAAAACGACAATCAAGTGAAACCCAAAACTGGTTCTTAAAAAAAAAAAGATCCATAAAACTGATAGCCCGCCAACCAAGGATAAAAGAAAGAAGACACAAGTTACCAATGTCAGAAGTCAAAGAGGGGCACCATTACTGATCCTGTGGACAAAAAGAATGATACGGGGAAGTCTATTGAATTTAATATTTTTTAATGTTTATTTATTTTTGAGAGAGAGAGAGAGAGAGAGAGAGCAGGGGAGGGGCAGAGAGAGAGGGAGACACAGAATCCGAAGCAGGCTCCAGGCTCTGAGCTAGCAGCACAGAGCGTGACTCAGGGTTCGAACCCATGAACCACGAGATCAAGACCTGAGCCGAAGTCAGGCACACTTAACAGACTGAGCCACCCAGGTGCCCATAGAGTCTATTGAATTTAGTGGATGAATTGCCCCCATTACAGGAATGACAGAGAAGAGCCACTGCAGATCACGGGCGGCCATTTGATTAACAGAGGGGAGAACGAGAGAGTTTCTAGAAGAATGTCTAACATCTTCACTGGATGTTAGCAGTAATGGGATGCAGGGGAAGAAGGTGGACCAACCCGGGTCAGGACTGGGGGAAACGCCCCCCACTCCCCCCACAAGGAGGAAATTCCTGATGCTTCACAGTTGCTTGGGAATAGGTCTTCCAAATCAGCTCACACAAACATGCAATACACATAAAAGCAATATACTTGCCATCCATGTGGAGTTTTAAGGAAAGGCTCCTAGAAAAGCCCCTTCCCCAAGAGGAAAGGCTGAGCTTAGGGCCCCTCTTGTATAATAGCAATTCTGAAGTGACAACAAAGTGTCACCAGTGAAATCTAACTTCAGTATCCCAGAGAGCTTCCTGTGAAGGTGGGTCACACCTATAGGAGCATGTCAAGAGTGATAATCACCGGGGCGCCTGGGTGGCTCAGTCAGTTAAGCACCCAACTTTGGCTCAGGTCATGATCTCGTGGTTCGTGAGTTTGAGCCCTGTGACGGGCTCTGTGTTGACAGCTCAGAGCCTGGATTTGGCTGCAGATTCTGTGTCTCCCTCTCTCTCTGCTCCTCCCCCACTCGTACTCTGTCTCTCTCTCTCTCAAAAATAAACATTAAAATTAAAAAAAAAAAAAAGAATAACAATCACCAGTGTAGACAGGTAACCTCATCGTGGTTCCAGCTGACCCATGGGCCAATCACCTCTCAGAGGACAGGAGGACAGTCCAAGCATCCAGCAGGAGATACAAGGGTCAGGTCACATGCTCTATCACACTCAAGACAAGGTTGCATGGGGAACAGGGGGTATGGAAAGGAAGACAGAAAATCCCAGTGATGTGAACAGGACACACAATGACTTAGAAAGACTCTCACACACCTCTTCATATCTGAAGCCAAAAGTGTGTGTTCTAGACCCCAGCTTCAGGTAGTTTCGTCATTATTATATTGTCAGAGCAGTTACTTAATAGAGGTCAGAGCGATTACTTAATAGAGCTAATAAAGTCATGTAACTCTTAAGTGACAGAGTTAAAACTCCGTCTCCATCACCATATGGCCTTCTTGCTATTAATTCATTGTGCTCAATCACCTTTGTCAGCTCTATGCCTTCCGGCACCACGGTCCTTCTGCTAGCTGGAACTTACACTAATTCCAGATCACTCATGAGTATAACTTCTCTAGAGTTTATTCCTGAAGTGGGGATAGTAATAAGAATATCAACATTAGCAGTGGTTGGGGAAAATGACGCATGAATCATTGGGATGATTGTAAGAGTACTTCTCAAAATCTAGCAGGCTATCTACATATCTGGGTGAAAGATTTTGTGAAGACATGTACATTAAGGGCATCAGAAATGCATGGATACCCGATGGAGTATTAGGCATAAAAAAGGAAGAAACCCTGCCATTTGTGGCAACGTGGATGGAGGACCTTGAGGGCATTATGCTAAGTCAGACAGAGAAAGGCAAATAACTGTGTAAGTTCATTTCTAGGTGGAATCTAAAAATAAATGAGTAAATAAATAACTCAGAAGAGATGGGTGGTTTGCCAGGCGAGGGTGGGGGGTGGGTGAAAATGTTCCAAAGGCACAAACTCCCAGTTATAAGATAAATAAATCGTAAAAAGAGAAGACAAATATGTAGAATAACAAAAGCCATAAAAATCAGTGAGTTCTCCATAGGAGAAAACTTAGAGTGTAAATATAAATACAGAGAAAACATAAAGAAGCAAGGAAGTGACTTGCAGTTAGGCAGTAGGGAAATCAGGGAAGTATATGGTCACAGACTCCAAGGGGTAGCAAAGTCTTAAGAAACCATGAAAAGTCAATGTTATTAAAAGTTCTAGAAAGTTCCGTGAAAGTAAAGTAACTGGAAGTGACTAGAAGGAGACCGTTGTTCATCTTGATGAGAGAATTATGGGGGAAGTTATTGGCAAGAACGCCCCACCACATGAGTCAAGGCTAGCTTGAGCAGATGGCATGTGCAAGCCAAAGCTTGGTGCAGGGAACACACTATGTGCGTTAGGATCCGGGCAGTAAAAAGAAGAGACGGCAATAGCTAAGAAGAAAAGCAGTTTTCTTTATAGCTGATGGGATCTGTGCAAAAGAAGAGTAGAGACATGGAAAACAGACGGGCGTGGCATTGGAGGCAAAGCTCCCGGCTGCTGAGCATGAACAGAATCAGAAGCACAGCCACAGATATGAGACAGTCACCTAGACAAAGAGCCATGTTCAGAGGGAGAATGGGATGGATGGACTTACACAGAGGGTTTCTCTTGTTAGATGGAACTTCGAGTCAGATTTTCAACTCTCTGCTGTCATATGTCGTTGGGGAGGAGTATGGTCAGGAACTGTCACATCTCTTGACATTCAAAGAAAAGCCAGAACGCTAGATGTTTATGTGAAATATCCTGATTGTTGTGTATGTTGGCTCCACTGAAAAACAAAACAAGACCATGTAGGCCATCTGGGCACCAGACCTGCCCACGCATCAATCTGCATCCCCTGTTGTACACACTCAATTCAACCTGTCACAAACCTGGGAGACAGCTTTTGATACCTGAGAGTCAAAGTTACTTGTGGTTTCCTTTGGTTGCACTGATTAAAGGGAAGGGAAAAAGAAATCCTTCAAAGCCAAGTGAGCAGTCGGGATTAACGGTTTACCAGGACAATTGATAATGAGAAAACAGAGCAAGGGGCTTAAAGCAAACAGCTTCTCTAGCAGTTGAACAGTTGTCCGATTTTGATAGCAGGAGGTGTTCTTGTGGTCCTTAAATCAGGTTGAGTTAGGGTTCGCTTTACTTACTATGATGAAACTACATGTTATCAGTAATCCAAGAATGGGGTATGAATTACAGTGAAACGCTATGCGGGCATGAGACGCATGATTTAGAAAAATACTTGTTTCTCTGGGGAATTTCTCACTTTATATGGGCAATAGATCAAATGACATTGTCAAATGTTCAAGCTTTAAAACAGATTCAGGTATGATACACAGCGTGATTCCATGGCTTCATAAATTATTTTATTGTTATTTTTTTCATTTCCTAAAACAAAAGCTTCTTTTACCTAAAGCTGTGTTGTTTAAGTTCTGGAATAACAGAAACTAATGCTCTAGGAGGGCTGTGACTCTGGTTGACAGAATGTTGGGAGATTTGGAGTTACTTCCTGGTCACACTCACATTAAGGGAGCCAAGAAATATCCCCATCTATGCTTATTTCAGAGATTTCACAAAAATGTTCCCAAATCCCAAAATTACAAGACTTGCCCTGACACCCCCCCCTCAGTTCCTTCTCCCTTCCCTTAGCGGTGGAGAGTGTTGGTTTTCTCCTAGTATCCATTCCTTCCGGGACAGTAGGATCTGAGCTGGATCCCAGGCTCCTCAGAATAGGGCAAACGTTCCAGGCTTCGGTGGCAACTAGATATCACGTGTGGCTCAGTGGCGGTCCAGGTGACGGAAGAAGACCACTCTCAGGAACCCTCCTCTGGGGCTGTTTGTCTTCTCCCTCTGCTCAGCCTTCTCCCCCATCTTGCTTCCTGGCACGTGGACACTGCCATCTTGGATCACAAAGATGAGAGCTCTATTCTAGGGATGACTAAATGTGGTCTGGAATAAGAAGTCCAAGGAGAGCTTCTGGCCTCCCTAGCCTAAATGCTCACAGCTGAATTCCATCCTAAGTAATATACCTTCCTCCCTAACACTATAACTAGCTACATCGAAAGTTTGTGTTGGGATGACATGGCTAATAAATTACAACTCTTGTCTTCACTCTTTGTCTTAAGAGGTCTAATCTCATCCTTCAGTGATCTAACCCACCCACGACCAGATTCCTCGATGCCCCAATTAAAGTTTTAGAAGGATAAGTTGATATGCTGGATAAGCCAGAACATCTATTCTCTACCCTTTTCATCAAAACTTCGCTTACAGTTTATTTATTTATTTTTAATGTTTATTTATTTTTGAAGGAGACAGATACAGAGCATGAGCAGGGAGGGGGAGAGAGAGAGAGAGAGAGAGAGAGAGAGAGAGAGAGAGAGAGAGAGGGAGGGAGAGAAAGAAGGAAACACAGAATCCAAAGCAGGCTCCAGGCTCTGAGCTGTCAGCACAGAGCCTGACATGGGGCTCGAACTCACAAACCGCCAGATCATGACCTGAGCTGAAGTCAGACGCTTAACCGACTGAGCCACCTAGATGCCCCAACTTTGTTTATAGTTTTAAGAACCATAATTAATATTGCAACTGGAAATGTAGCCAGAGTAGTTCCACAACCCCATGTTTTTTTTGTTGTTTAATTGGCTTTTCTTACTACTTTATCCCACCAGGTAAATATTAAAATTGTTACATTATGCTTCCCCAGAAATCATGCTGAATTTTTTTGGCAGTTCATTAAATTTATGTTCATTCAGAGAGAATCTATCGCTTTTCTACACTAAACCATTTCGCCCAAGGAAATATCTCCAAGTAGTTAACCAAGTTTTCTTCTCTGTCTGTAGTTGTAGGTTAATTAATATACAGTGAATTCCTGGATATTTTTTATAAGTTTTGTTTCTATTGAACGGCCAACTTATTATTTAGTATTTTGATCTTAATGCATCATAAAACTAAACATTGGACAGAAAAAAAAACAAGATTGTATTATAAACTCGCAACTTTTTAAAAAAATCATTGCTACTACCACAAGCGAAAATCACGCTGTGAATGTTCTGGTAATTATGCAGACAACAGAATTTAAAAATTGGAATGTTTTACTTAAAAAATTTTTTGTTTAACGTTTGTTTATTTTTGAGACAGAGACAGAGTATGAACCAGGGAGGGGCAAAGACACAGGGAGACACAGAATCCGAAGCAGGTTCCCGGCTCTGAGCTGTCAGCACAGAGCCTGACGTGGGGCTCGAACCCACAAACTGCGATATCACAACCTGAGCCAAAGTCGGACGCTCAACCGACTGAGCCACCCAGGTGCCTCAGGAATGTTTTATTTTAAATGCACAGCTATCACACGCGAACGTGTTTTTTTGAAAGCTTTGTCTCATTTTGACAGTAGTTTATCTTTTTATATCAATTACTGATCTGAAAACCTTGATGTTTCTATTCCTCTTTTATAGAGTTGGAAGACTCACAAGATTAAAGAAGATGCTTATGATTATCTAGTTCATTCCTCTCATTTTTATGCACTATGAAGCGGGCCGGGAAAGATAATGTGCCTTGGCCAAGAGCACCCCATTATTCTTTTTTTTACAAGGGCATCCACAGGCACCGTAAGAGTGGAACAGTAAAAAGAGAAATGGCTTATTGTCCAATAAACAGGGGGTTGAATCGCACACTGCCACATACAAACCGAGTAACTACGGCCTCTCTGTAGGTCAGTCACCTGCTCTGTGGACATTCTGGACCATAACATTAAACTTAGAGGGCTGTCCTGAGGATTAAATAGCAAATTGCGTTAAAAGCTCAGCTTCCCGGGGAGCCTGAGTGGCTCAGTTGGTTAAGTGTCGGACTTCAGCTCAGGTCATGATCTTGGGGTTCGTGGGTTCAAGCCCCACGTTGGGCTCTGTGCTGACGGCTCGGAGCCTGGAGCCTGCTTCGGATTCTGTGTCTCCCTCTCTCTCTGCCCCTCCCCGGCTCATACTCTGTCTCTCTCTCACACACACAAAAGTAAACAAACATTAAAAATAAGAGCACCCAGCTCCCGGCTGAGCATATGACACTGTCTGCCCTCTGCCCCATCTCCATCTGGGGTTAGGATGGTTACTGCCAACAGATACCGAAGGGAATTCTCCACGAAACAGAGTGATGACATTATTCCAACAGCCACAAGGAAAGCTGAGAAAATACCCTTCATTCAAAAGAATCATTGGAAGTAAGATAATGAGGCTGCCCTAGAGCAGGATTCTCGCACAGAGAATCGTGACACAGAGGCTTTTCTTCCCAGAAAGCAACCTTATTTGTGCTGGCCCCGCTCAGTTGGGTCCGCACCCAAAGAACTGCGCCCCAAACACCGCGTGGCGTAGTTTTTTAATATATTTTTTACTTTTTTGTTTCCCATACGTGGTAACACACAAACACGTAGCCTGATCAAGTGGTCTCATGTTACGAGGTGGTGAAGAATGTTGTCACGTATGCGTTGCCTTGATATGTTTTTTTTTTCTTTCCTTAGTGAGGGGACCCTACCACAGCCCCCAAGACAGCAGAAGATATTTTAACTTGAAAGCTTAAAGATGATTAGTGGCAGGCATGGGGACATTGCTACGGAGTCCCTGTCCGAGTCTACAGCTTGTTTACAACTAAAGCAGCACGGAGTGCCTCTAATGTGGGCAGTTTAATGACTTAGATTTGGAGCCACTTTAATATTTCCTAACTGTGGGTCAGAATTTTCCTCCCCTTCCTTTTTCAGGGCAATCACTGGAGAGTACATAACACACTTAGAACTTTGACCTATGGACGATCCAGCAGCCCATTAGCGTTTTCTCCGTACAAGGTCCCACGCCGTCCAAGTCTGTTCCGTTCTGGTTTTTTCTGGGTGTTCAGTCCTGGAAGGACACTGCAAGCGAGAAACAGTGCAGGAAGCTTAGCGTCCTAGGAGGCAGTGGCCGAGACACACGCCAGGGCCAGAAAAGCACGGCATCCGGCCGGCTCTAAAATAATCAATTCCGACAATCACAGATGGAGCAGAATTTATACACAGGAAATGTCAGTCAGAGAACGTCTCTGCGTAATATCAGCAAAGCTCACTCTGCTAACCCAGGAGCTTTTAGTGTCACTTGTCAGTGGAGGCTGATTATGCTGATGTTTGTTGTTTGTCTACTTGACAATTTCCCTTCTTTCTGTGCTGTGTTCGGGACAGGTGACTCCTGGAGTCAGCTTATTTTGCTGGTCATCTGTACACTGAAAGGAGCACGCTACTCAGAGCCACCGTGTCGCCCAACGGTTCTCCAAGAAATATTTTATTGTGTTTGACACAAAGTCCAGAAATCATCATCACAGTATGCACGGTATTGGAGTTCATTCAACTGAGACTATCCTGGTACCTGGAGAGAACGAATTAACTGAGTAGCTATGCTCACCCCAGCAAAACAAAATTACGTATGTTGAAAAAAAAAAAAAAAAATCAGGTAACACTTTTATTTCCTCCCACCTCGTGTGTTCCCTTTCTCATATAATTTTGGCTCCTATTTCACTGAAGAATATTAAAGCTACACCACGTGGGTTCTTTTGTAAAACTGTCTCTTCATCTGCGAAACAGCTCTGTTGTTGCCATGTTAATCCCTGTTCACCCATCCAAGTATAGTGAAGTATAAAATCAGTAGGAAAATCATAAAGGAAGAGGGTGCTATCTAACTAAACAAAAAGTTAACATCTCCCAAGTGTCCAAAACACCACAAGAAAACGTAAGCGTAAAATACGAGCTGGAAAAAAAATCAAGGCAAATATCTTCAGTAAACGTGTATCTATTAAAACGCAAGTATGGGGGAGGCACCTGGGTGGCTCAGTCAACTGGTTAAGTGTCTGACTTCAGCTCAGGTCATGATCTTGTGGTTCGTGGGTTCGAGCCCCACGTCGGGCTCTGTGCTGACAGCTCAGAGACTGGAGCCTGCTTCGGATTCTGAGTCTCCTTCTCTCTCTCTGCCCCTCCCCCACTCACACTTATTTCTCTCTCTCAAGAAAAAAAAAACAAAAAACACCACCCACACAAGTAAGAACTATTACCCCAAAAGCAAAAGGCACAAAGAATGCAAATGAGGAATTTACAAATGGAGACACAGAAGTACCCACTGGGCGCAACAAATACTGTTCACATTTGGTACTAACTGATCAATGGTCAGCAAGGCAGGACTGAAATCAGATGATCAAAAATGAAAAATACATTTTTATATCTCACCCATCAAATCTATACAGATTTAAATGTTTGGCAATATCACTTGCAGGCAAGAAGGTGGAGAAATGGGTGGGGTCACACCTTGTCGGCAGAAGTAGAAGGTTTTGTGACTCACGCAAAGAGCATTTTGTCAGTAGTCTGTAAAATTAAAAAGCACTTATCTTATCGCTCAGGGATTCCACTTACAGTAATTATCGTCAAGAACCATTTTGACACAAACATGGAGAGACATGTGCGAGGATGTTTACAATCATTGCTTAGAACGATCAAACTTTACAAACATAATAGAATATTATATGGCAGTTACAAGGTCTTAAATCATCTTGTCTTCAAGGAACGTTATACAGTGATTAAAAGAAACTTTTAAGGGGCATCTGGGTGGCTCAGTTGGTTAAGCGTCTGACTTCAGCTCAGGTCATGGTCTCACGGTTCGTGAATTTGAGCCCTTAGTCGGGCTCTGTGCCTGGAGCCTGCTTCGGATTCTGTGTCTCCCTCTCTCTCTCTGCCCCCTGACCCCACCGCTTGCACTCTGTCTCTCCCTCCCTCTCAAAAATAAGCAAACATTAAAAAAAATTGTTTAAATAAATAAACTTTTAAAAATATGTATTTCTCTTTTTAACATATGTAATGGGAAGAGCTAAAAAGCATATTGTCACGTAAAGAAGCACTACAGAATATGGGTATGGAATTTTACCATTTACATAAATTTAAAACACACGTTAAGTAATACACTATTTAGCGCTCATGGTTGCTGTAGTTATAATATACACTTCTATCCACACTGCTTTAGTTCTATTAAAGACAGACAGTGAAAATGTTCTAAAATGCTAATCGTCATCATTTGTAGGCACGGGTATGGTTTTTATTGTCCTTTTTATTCTAGGAAAGCGAAAGAAAATCTTATTTTAAAAAGTCAAGAAAGATACACTGACCAAGCACATAAATAGGTAATCTGCAAAAGAGAAGTACAAGTGAAAATGTATTCAACATCATCGTTAGCCAACGGACTGAAAATTAAAACCACAATTGGTACAGATTTTTTAATAAAGGGTGGGGGGGTGCAGTAGGCATATGGCCCACGAAGCCTGGGGTGGCTGGGATAAGGCCCCTTTCCTACAATCCCCATTTCCCCAACCTTGCCCCTGGGGGAGCCAGAAGCAGTGAACTGAGGAGAACACAGAGGATTCAAAGAACAAGAGACACAGAACAGAATTCGCCCTTTACTCTGCTGGTCCTGAGGGCCTGATATCAGGTCGGGGTAAAATGCTGAATTACGTAAGAAGTTCCAAATCTGCCTTTAGGACTTTCCTCCACATGAACATGGGACTCAATAACCCTAGTGGGAATATTCTTACAACTGAATGGGACAGATTCAAGATGGCGTCATGAGGCTTGGATAGATTTCATTCCTTACAGTTGAGGGCAATGATAGAAATTGAAACAAAACACCATCTGCCAACAGCCAAGATATGCCAAAGGCTAGAAACTTGGAAGACCAGTCACATTTTGATCGAGTAACCATCTGTCTGGCTTGCCCAGGCCAGTACCTGATTATGCTTGCTTTACCAGAGTAATTATTGACAACACTTCTTTCAGTCTGGGAAGTGGCCCAGCTTGGACAATGATGAAACTCATGAAGATCAAGTCACCTGTCCAAGGACAATCAGCTAAAATGTAGCATCAGGGTGCCTGGGTGGCTCAGTCAGTTGAGCGTCTGACTTCAGCTCAGGTTACAATCTCACACTTCATGGGTTCAAGCCCCGCATCGGGCTCTGTGCTGACAGCTCAGAGCCTGGAGCCTGCTTCAGACTCTGTGTCTCCCTCTCTCCCTCTGCCCCTCCCCCGCTTGTGCTCTGTCTCTCAAAAAAAAAATGTATTAAAAAAAATTCATCAAGCTTCACACTTAAGTTAAAAAAAAAAAAAATGGCACCACTGGAAATCAAACCAGGTCTGTCAGACTTCAAATTCTGCATTCCTTCTACTGCTAGTAAATATCCCTAATCTAGACTTGTAGCTTGAATAGTAAAGTTTTGCAAATGAAGTTTTAAGAAAAAACGAATTATAACAATTACTTTCAAGACTATGCCATACTTTGTACTTAAGCCAGTAATTGCTGCCACACAGGAACCCTTGAGGATTGGTCTTAATGAATAAATAAGTTAAGATGTGCATACAGTAGAAGCATCTGGTTCTAAAGAGATTGAAATAGGTATTTTCTTAAGTATATCAAACATGTAGGGTTTGCATTTTCCATTTGCCTACATGTTTTCCCCATTAGCCAAACAAAGGTAAACGTGTATGTTTGAGTGGTCATGAATTTCAAATTACTAGACTTCCGATTAAATTGTTTCTAGGCGTATTAATAAAACTAATGAGATGGGATCAGTCTTCACAAAAGCTTAAAATATCAAGCAATAATTTTAATACCATGTAAAACAGCATAAACTGCATAAAAATTATATATCACTTCCTTTTACATCTCAAATGACAGAGTTGTGGCCCTTTTTAAAGAGAGTGAAACTTGAGTGTGCATTTGCAAAGAATTCATCCTTAGGGACATATTTTGAAATATTAAAAATATCTGCAAACCACATATGCTTCATTGGGCAAGCTGCCTTTTACACGCTTATATGTGAATGCCCACCGATACATTTACTCTCACGGCTTATTTGCAAATATGCTATTGTTTTCTTTTAGATTAAAAAAGGAGTATTTCGCAAACCAGGAGGCAACTTGTCAACTTCAGTCTCCCTAGGTCCCGTCTTGGAAGGAAATTTCCAAGAGATCTGTACTGATACGGAATGGTAGAGAGATGTCCTGTGTTTTCTCCCCCTCCCGGCCCTCCCCCGCCCCAGCCCCCAACCCTCTACTCCCCATCAGCTGTGTGACCTTGGGAAAACTTTAACCTCTCTGAATCTCCATTTCCCTTTGGTGGAAAATTGGAATGTGACTATCTCGCGATTTTCAATGAGGCTAAAAACCCAATGTGAGCTAATTTTGTAGAGCAACGTCTTCCAAAGTGCCTTTAGAAATAATAGTCCTCGTTTGTCAGAGGACCGAATTTAGTGTACTATTATTGTTGGAATGAGTCTCTTCCAAGAAAACACTAACCTTAAGCAGCAAAGAACACCTCCTAACACGGGGCTCTGAGAATTCCAGAAGCAAAGAAAGGGGCGGGACAGGCTAACAGAGGTAGGAGGTGGAATCAGAAGCCCCCATGGAGGGGTGAATCAACTCTCAACAGATCCCTGCTTTTCAAAACGTGCACGTGTTGGGGTGGCTAAATCCTCAGGAAAGCTCACGGTCTGACAAGTTCAACCACAGTTGCCAATCTCCGCAGAAACGCTAACCGAGCCCTCTTGAGCTTGGGGAGGGAACTCCCGCCTTGGCCCAGACTCTCCGTCTTCTGCAACTCATCTTCCCTCAGCCCTTTAATGAAGGTTGACACTTGGCAGAGGTGGGGAGCCGAGGCTCATGCTCTTAACGAGCTCTCGTTCCTAAGAGGCTTTGGCGTCACAGAAGCATACCTCCTGCCATATGCTTCCTCCAGTTATCTGCCCCCGCTCTCAGGGCGCGGGGGGCCATAGTTCGCTACCGGCAGAGATGCTGCATCAGGCCACGTCTGGCTGGAGATCTGGGCGTCAGCCCTTGTTGTCGGGCTTCAGATGGAGGGGAGAACAGGTGATCATCAGTGCAGACTCCAGGGATCCTTGGTGGACTCAGTGATCTGTATCTTCTGCGGGCCGGGGTGGGGGGGGGGGGCAGTCGATGAAACCCACCTGCGATGGGCAGCAAGTCACATGGGACATCTAGCCTTCCGTGTCAAACCCCGAACGTCATCTTATGTGCTCAAGAAGAGAGCATTCCCTTGCCCCCAAACGTGTCCAACAATGGCTCTCCCAGTGGCTATCGCTCTGATGGTTAAATGGCACCATAGGCTTGGAATCCATCCACTCAAGCGAAGACTTAACCCTCACTGCTGTCAGGCCATCTTCTACCCCTCCCCTGTGGGGGCTTCGAGCAATCATCGGTGCTGGAACCGCTCCTGCCTTTGCGGAGCCCGGGTTCTACCAGGGAGAGACGGATAACGAAGAGTATGCCTAATGTTTGAGGAGAACAAGGATGATGTGAGAGAATAAAGGGGACTGGTGTTAGGAGCACCACTCTGGGGAGGGCAGAGGAAGACCCCTTGGAGATGGCGACGTCGGAGCTGAGCTCCAGGCTGGATGGGTGGGGCTTGGCCATGGAGGGGGCGAAGAGCATGCCAGGTAGGGAGATGTGTGCACGGGAAAGGGAGAAGCCTCTGGAAGCGAAGGATTGCACAGGGAGAGGCTTTCTAAGCCACAAGGCATGAGAGAGCGATGTTTTATCAGCATCATTATTTGAATGGTCCTTGTCTTGCACCTGTGCTGGGTATCCGTACCCCTTGTGCTCATACGGGCGGGTCCCTTCACTTATCCTGCAGAGTCTGTCATTATGGACTGTCCTGTCCTTCTTCCCCTTCTGACTGAGAGTTCCCCGAAGGCAGATAGGTTGCCTTTTGTTTTTGAGGCATTCATACCTGACAGAGCAATTTCACATACGACAGGCACCTTATAAATATTTGTACGAATGAAGGACACAACATCTACCGGGGTTTGGGACAACAGGCTCCTCTCCAGGAGGCCACAGGAGGGAGAGGGGCTGACATTCCTTTTCTTCCCCCGGTCTTACTGATATACAATCGACATACAACACCATGTAAGTGTAAGCCACAGGACAAAATGACTTGTGAAACTCTCATTGCAAAGTTACCCCCAAGGGAATCTGTCACCCCACGCACATCACTGTGACCTTGAGACGTGTCCCATCTATCTCTCCAGGTATGGAGTTACTTTTTCAGTTATTATTATTATTTTTTCCTTCTCAGTTGGGGGGAAGGATCCATGTTCTTGATAGGCACGGTGTTATCTCTGCTAGTTAATACAAGGTGTAACGAAATCCATGTTCGGCAGAGGAAAAGGAAGACTCAAAAGAGAAAAGCCGACAAGGTGTAGAGAAGAGAATAAAAATTCCAGCCCTTTGATGGTCACATCCTTTCTTGACAATGGCCAGTCTCTTAATACCTTGAGTTCATGAATGGGATTCAAGAGCAGGTCTAAAATGTGGCTGTCTCGAGGTTTGAATTTCATATGGCAGTTATCTTACATTATTTGAAATGCCAATTGATTATTAAAAACACATTTTTTAGCTTTGACTACCATGTAATAGACAGGTAACTATTATACCGCTGTTAAACCCCAGTAAATACCGTTTATTGGAAACACATTTCTTTCAGCTCAGCAATACGATTGTGTATGTATCTGTTACCGAGATCTTGAAACTCTATCAATTTGTGCCAAAAACACATCACTTTTCTTTTGAATTCGTCAGGCTGAAGATACTGTCTCAGATGGACGACACCGAAATCCGCAACAAGCTTCTCCGTAATAAATGATGACTGGCCCAGCACAGGCTTGGAAGTTTTCTTTAATCACTCAGAATAATAACGGGAAACGAGCACTCCGCACATTAAAAGCAGATTTGTTCAAAGCACATTGGCCACTTTGCGTCTAGACTGAACTGCTGGCTCAAATGTTCTGGGACAAAAATTTGTAGCAGCGAAACCCTTTTCAGGGACGAGGGAATCACTCTGTGGGTTGGGTGCATTTTTCTCCCCAGTAGATTTATCATAACATTCCTACCTTTTGGCACTAGGGCAAAGCGCTGAGGCCCGGGGCTATCACTCAACCTGGGCCTGTGTCATTAACCAAGAAAAAGGAACAGACTTGCAAAGATACGACGGTAACTTACTCATGCCACAGAGATGCCCACACAGAGGCCACTGGATAGTGAGGGGCCATTTACCCTTTCCGGGGAATGTAACAGAGACGCAAAATCTGAACACAGCTCTGCGTTAACATTTTTTTTTTTTTCTTCTTTTTCACTAAAGGGAAAGAGGCATTCACTGCTCTGGAATAGGGTGGAGAATAAAAGACGCTCACTGTTTTATAACTGTATTTATTTCCCGCTTGATTTTGGTTCGGGATAGTAAGAAAGAACATCATTCAGATGGTAGTTTGGAAAGCCAGGCTGACATCCAGTTTGCCGGGGTGGGAAATACGGGAAATGCTCTCCTACAGGGGGGGTGACTGACACTCCCTGGGGTGCGTGGAGGGCCCTCTGTCACCATTCCAGCATTAGGTCCCTGCCCCAGGCTTCCCAAAATCTGGCATCTAGAAGGTTAATGCTAGGAAGCTCCTGTATTTTTTTAAAAACTTCTACACGTTTATTTATTTGTTTGTTTGTTTCTTTATTTACTTAGGGAGAAGAGGGTCACAGAGAGAATCCCAAGCAGTCTCTGCACTGTCAGCACAGAGCTGGACAGGAGCTCGATCCCATGAACCAGGAGATCATGACCTGAGCTGAAACCAAGAGTTGGACGCTTAACCAACTAAGCCACCCAGGCGCCCCTAAGATGTCCTTTAGGGTGGTGTCTGTCCCTTATGATTGGTCAGTGCCTTTTTTTTTTTTTTTACGTGTTATTATAGATTTTGAATCTCTGTCCTAGATCGGAGCATAGATTTTGCTGAAGAGGGACACAGTCCTAAGAACTGTGAGAAATGTTCTCTGATGTAAGCCACGTGAAGTGTAGTTAATAGAATGGACATAAACACTAAACATGATATTTCCAAAGCAATCTATTCTTATAGTAACACCTCTAAAGTGCATATTAAGTGAGAAGTCCTCTTTGATACTTGGAGCTATTATCCTATAGAAGGAAGAACAGAGAAGTGAATTAAACTGGCCCCAATTCAAACAGCCAGGAAGTAGGGGAGATTTGGCTAAGTCTGAGCCGAAACACTACCACTCTAGAACCCAAGCTCTGTATCTCCAGAGTGAAACTCTCTTTGGGGCAGAATGTGGATCCAGAGTGTAGATTTGTATTTGTTGGTTCTTTCTAGATGCTAATAAATCAGAGTAACTGAGATTTAGTGTTGGGACGGTTTGACCCAATTGTTATTGTGACTTAATTTCCTATTTAAATGTTAGAGGTAGGTACCCTTGTTCACCTGGCTTGCACTTTTTTGAAATGAACTAGTTCTATTTGACTATTTTTTCCCCCTACTGGTGATTATCAGTGAATTATCTGGATGGGTGATTAAATTATTGAGCTGAGGGGTTGCCTGAGTGGCTCAGTCGGTTCAGCGTCCTACTCTTGGTTTCCGCTCACGTCACCAACTCGCAGTTTTGGGGATCGAGCCCTGCGTCAAGCTCTGTGTGGACAGCGTGGAGCCTGCTTGGGATTCTCTCTTTTCTCCTTCTCTCTTTTCCTCCCCTGCTCGCCCACTCACTCTCTCTCAAAATAAATAAACAAACATTTAAAAAATAAGTAAATCACTGGGTTGAAATCAGACGCGAGTCAAGGATAAAAGACCACCTCTTGCATGGTGCCATTTATATGAAATGTCCAGAGCAGGCAAATTCATGGAGACGGAGGTACACTGGTGAGGGCTGGGGGGCTGAGACAGAAGAAGGACAGGCGGTCACTGCTGAAGGCTAGGAGGTTTCTTTTTGACGTGATGAATATGTTCTGGGGTTAGATGCTAGTGATCGTTGCAACACAAGTGTAAATTTCATGGTTTGTGAACTACACCTTCATGTAAAAACAGAAATTAGAAAAAAAAAAAAAAAAAAAAAAAAAAAAGGGAGTCAAGGGCCCGTCTGTCAAGGAAGCTGATCACTACTGAGCATACACTGGTCACGGGAGATATTTAGACCTTGAGCTCTTTGAGGATAAACTATGTCTAGAAAGAAAAAAACTCGGACGGCGCGGAGGGTAGTGGAGGATTCTTTGATTGACAGAAACATCTGGAAAACACTCAATTCAATTCAACGTGCCAAATAATTGCTGAGTCAGTACCGTGTGCCAAGCGTGGTGCTGGGCAGGAGCTATGAAACAACAGTGGTTCCGGCAGAGGAAGAGCAGACCCGGATCATGGTGAGGTCGGACGACTGCCGTCAGCATGTGCCCAGGGACCCTGCAGGTGCCTCGGTTCAGAAACTAAAGGCAGCCCGGGGTCACCCTCTCCGTCCGCCAGATTCGGACACTGGATTTCACTGGAATATCTAAAAAAGATCTTCCTGCTGTTGCTTAAATGATAGTCACTAGAGTCATATGACATTAATAAATCACTCAGAACGACACGGCATTAATGTGAAGAAGTGACCCAATGCTCACGTTTCTCTCCAGGCATGCCAGCCCAAGATCCCATGTGCACATCAAGCATGACCACTGACCAAAATGGACCTTGGGGAACACAGAATAGAAGGAACCTCTCTAAACCCTGTCTTTTTGAGTTTCTATGGAGGCTTCATTAACATAGGTATGGTTGATTAAATCACTGGCTATCGGTGATTGAACTTGATCACTCAGTAAGTGTCCGACTTCGACCCGGATCATGATCTCATGGTTCAGGAGTTTGAGTCCCAGATAGGGCTCTGTGCTGACAGCTCAGAGCCCGGAGCCTACTTTGGATTCTCTGTCTCCCTCTCTGCTTTCTCCCCACTCGTACTCTGTCTCTCTCTCAAAGATAAATAAACATTAAAATAATTGATACAAAAGAAAATAATAGATGTAAGAAGCGACGTATTATTTAAACACGAATCAATCTAAGTCCCTTTCAGGTCTATTTTTTAAATACGCAACCAATGAAGTATAAACAGAGACACATTAAAACCTTGGCTTGCGAGCGTAATTTGTTCCAGAAACTTGCCTGTACTCCAAAGCACTTGTACATCAAAGTGAATTTCAAGAACCATTGGCTCAATAGTGATCATGTGACGTCTGGCATCACGTGCTACTCGTATTGTAAGACATCGCTCGTTTATCAAGTTAAAATTTATTAGAAATGTTGGCTCATCTTGCAGAACACTCATGAACAAGTTACTCTCAATCCAAGGTTTTACGGTACTTGTTAACTAAATGCATTTCTATAACCTCTCCCCATTGCAAAATTATATATTACTTAAAACACTGAAAGAATAGTACGAAGGCAGTAAAAAACAAAACAAACAAAAATCTTCCATCTTTCCTTCCACCGTACAGAGGATTGTATGTATTTATATATATAATTATAAACCTGGAAGGTTTACTGTTGCTGTTCTTACTTTCTGTTCAAGGCCACGAGAAAATACAGGTGATTCACCACGTGAGGCAATCACTCTAGAATGTAGCACACAGGACACCCTGGAGAGTTTAAAGAGATATAAAAAGAGACTCCAGGTTATGGCCTATTTGAAAAGATACAGTCTGAAGAACTCAAACTAGTCTAAATGAGAACTTAATGGGAGTACATAATGAAAAGTACAGAAAAAGTGTAAATAGAGGAAGGAGATGGAGTGATAACGATCATTTATTTGGGTCAGTTTAGCCAGGCTATGGTGCCCGGTTTTTTGGTCAAAGATCAGTCTATGTGTTGCTGTGAAGCATTTTTTAGAGGAGATAAACATTTAATTCTGTAGACTGAGTAAAGCAGGTGACCTTCCATAGCATGGGTGGGCCACATCTAATCAGTTGAAAGCCTGAGAGCAAAGACCGTAGCTTTCCAAGAAGGAACTCTCCTCAAGACTGCAACATAAAAACTCTGCCTTAATTTCTAGTCTGCTGACCTTCCCTACAGATTTATTTATTTATGTATTTATTTATTTATTTATTTATTTTTAATGTTTATTTACTTTTGAGAGACAGAGTGAGAGTGGGGGAGGGGTAGAGAGGGAGGGAGACACAGAATCCACAACGGGCTCCAGGCTCTGAGCTGTCAGCACAGAGCCCGACGCAGAGCTTCAACCCACAAAACCACGAGATCATGACCTGAGCTGAAGTCGGATGTTAACCGACTGAGCCACTCAGGTGCTTCCCCCCCACCTACAGATTTTAGACTTAACAGCCTCCTCAGTCATGCAAATCGATTCCATAAAAAATAAATCTGTCTCCCCGCCTCTCCCCACGGGTATAATTTAAAAAATTTTATTGGATCTATTTCTCTGGAGAATCATGGAGAATACAAAGGGTCACAAGAGACAGGCTAGGCTTTGAGGGAGATGTGTCCAAACACAGGGCACCCTGGGTAGGAGGCTAGCCAGAGGGTCTTGAGTGCTGTGCATTGTATAATTGTGTATCACCCAAGTGTCCGGTAAAGGCATCGCACACAAATATGCTCTGTGTGGATGGTGGGCTGGAGATATTTATTTAAAAATTGGCGAGTGCAGTGTTCCATGTCTAGGTTGGCTTTGCTCAGAGAGGAGAGCCCAGGTGCAGACCTGGCAGGCTCAGAGTTTCGTGAGGCAAGAAGACGGGAACATTGAGGGTACCATGAAAAGTTAGATCCCTAAAACTCTCAGGAATGTTGGACAGGTTTTCAACCTTTCGCTGTGTGAGGATGAATTTTACGTGTCAGTGTGACCTGGCCAGAAGATGCCCACGTGGCTAATTGAACATTATTTCTGAATGTGTCTGTGAAGTATGTGTTTCTGGAAGAGATCAGCATTTGAATCAATGGACTCAGTGAAACAGACCTATCTCTTCAGTGTGGGCAGGTAACATCCATTCCTGTGAGGACATGATGTAGAGCCAAAAGGCAGAGGAAGGGAGAATTTTCTCTCTCTGTGCCTAACTGCTTGAGATGGGAATCAATCTTCTGCCTTCAGACTTGGACAGGTCCACACCGCTGGCTTTCCTGTGTCTCCAGCTTACAGAGGACGGATCTTGGGACTTCTCAGCCTACACACTGCATGAGCCGTTTCCTTATCATAAATCCCTTTTTATATATATGCACACATACATTGTATGTATGTAATATATAGAAAGGATATAGATATCCATTCATCTATTTCTCTGGAAAACTCTGGGTATTAACACCAGATATGGGATAGTTGGTTCGAGTCAATTTTAGGTGAATCTAAGAATAATTACTGAGGGAAATTTGGAGAAGGGATCTAAAATGCTGCAGCTATGGGCATGGGCTCCCTAAACCGGCATATTGCGGGTGTCAGTACTGCTAAAACTTCATCTGTGTCCTCTTTCTCTCGAGGACTGAGGCATCTGGGTTTCCTGCAAATGGGATCTCCCATGCCTATGGTTTCATGGACTGCTTCTGTCACCCAGCAATAACCTGTGAACATTTCCCGAGCCCTTTGTCGTTTAGATGTCTGAGTACATACTATGCTCCCGTGAAGAAATATTTGCAGAACTAGATAAAAGAATCTTAGGTACATACTACAGCTTATTGAATCCCTCTGATTTTCTTCAACATGTAAATCTGGCCCACATGTTGACAGTAATGAGAGACAGAAGGGTGATCATCCTTGCCCGGATATTTTTCTATATATGTGTAATCAAGTCCTAAATGTGGCATGCGTTGGTGAAAAGATATGCACATTTTAATGGGTTTGAAATACACTGCCAAATTGCCCTCCAGAAACGTTGTTCCAATTTACATAGCCACCACTGGAATATGAGAGTGTCCATTTCTCTGCATCCTGCCTACCACTCACATAATTATTCCTTTCAGCCACTGCCAACTTGAGACAAAAACAGTATTCCATTGTTATTGTGATTTTCGTTTCTTTGGCTACTACCGTAGTTGAAAAAAATTTTAAACCGCTTTATTGGTCGTTTATGTTTCTTCACTGGTAACTTGCCAGTTCATGCCCTTGCTTTATATTTCTCCTGTGGTGGTGGTGGTGGTGGTGGTGGTGTGTGTGTGTGTGTGTGTGTGTGTGTGTGTGTGTGTGTGTTTCTTATTGATTTCTAAGAGCTCAATATATTGAGGATAATAGCATCATTTCATTAACGTCTAAAAAAAAAATCTGTCCTTGTTGATAATTTAATTTATCCTTTTTATAGTTTTGGGGGGAAAACGTTTATTTTTAGGTAATCATATATGTGAATACGTTCCCCTTTAATTGCTTAAAAGCCTTCTCTAACCCTATTATTGTGTAAATGTTCAAATCAATACTTTTAGTTTTCTTATAGATTTCTGTTTCTCTCTATGATCCACCTGGATTTTATTTTGCAGTATAGTTTATGGTAGGGAATTAAATTAGTTTTGAAACATTAAACAAATATAATGTGTTGAATAAATCCATTCTTTACCCGATAATTTTAAGAGCTACCTTATTTTTTTAAATTTTTTAAATGTTTATTTATGTTTGAGAGAGAGACAGAGTGCAAATGGGGGAGAGGCAGAGAGAGAGGGAGACACAGAATCCAAAGCAGGCTCCGGGCTCCGAGCTGTCAGCACAGAGCCCGACGCGGGGCTCAAACCCACGAACCACAAGATCATGACCTGAGCCAAAGTTGGATGCTCAACCGACTGAGGCACCCAGGTGCCCCTGAAGAGCTACTTTATTAAACACTAATTTATCTATATATTATATGTGCATATACATTTATATATGATAATATTTTATATCCTATGTAAGTATATTAAAAATATATACTACAGATTAGTGTTCAGTTAATAATATATATGAATTTTCATTTTTCTTCTTGAGTAGTCTGTGCTATGCTATTGTCATTACTATAGGTTTATGATAAATTATAAACAAAATCCTTCACAAATTCTTACTTGCTTGGCTCTTTTTCTCACTGATTCTTCACATGAGCTCAAGAAATATTTTGTGAAAATTGAAAAGGAGAATCCTGGAATGACATTTGCTAGACTATTACTAAAATTTTAAATGAGGGTAAGAATTAATAGGTTTACAGTATTTTTCCCCATCCAGGAAGAGAGTAGTCTTTTCTTTTTTTAAAGTATTTTTATGCCATTCAAGAAAGTCTTGTAGTATTTGCCATATGGCAAATGAATTTCTTTTAAGCCCATGTGCATATCGTTGTAAATGGAATATGTTTTATTAATTTCTATTAATTGCTGTCAATATAATTAATATAATCTAATTCTGTTAATTGGATATATTGTGTTTCACTTATATTAATTGCTGTTTTAGGGCAGTTTACTTTTCATACAATTAGTTTTTTAAGTTTAATGATTTTTGTACAATTTTTTTTGTCACTGATGCAATTTCTTCCTTTGTAATGCTTTCTTATCACAAAACCTTCTATTTTTAGGTTAGGGAAGTAACATCATTTACACCTGATGCTTTTACCTCCTCTTTTCCCATCATGTTTTCTGTTTTTCTTGACTTGCTGCATTATCTAGGATGTCTGGGAGAAAAACTGTAAATTTTGAAGGCAAGCGTACTTCTCTTGTTCCCTGTTTTCATAGGAACTTCTATGATATTTCACCGGTAAGTGTATTTTGATACATATTTTTGAAGTAGTCGTGTTAAGGAAGTAGCCTTCTAATCTTAGTTCTAAGTGCTTTTAGTTCTCTTGGGTTCGTACGTAAATAACTTAATCCAAGATAAAAGAAACAGCGTTGAGTTCAAAGTCGGGTACCATGTCACCAAAACTAGAGATGTCAGACATCCTGTACATAATGGATTACCCTGTATTTCACAAACAAGTGCGTCAGGATGTATAATCATTCTACATTTGATCTAGATCTGGCTCTCCTGATGACATCTGCCAGCCCGTAATCTTCCCCTTGCCAGTAATAATATGGCCCACGTTCGCCGAGAATAAAATATGGCAACCGTAACAAAAAGCGGACATGGAAACGAGGCTGTCGCATAGCGGGCTGGGTTTGCTCAGGTCAAGCTGTGCCCTCGTGTTTTCATTCTATAATCAGCACAGTCCCAGGTGCAGCCCTGAACTTCACTGTGAGAAAGGAAGGGTAGGGCAGGTTGTTAGGGTTTGAAATCGTGACTCTGGAGAACACCTGGGCACATCCACTGAGCCATCTAGTGGCTGCAGAGCATGCCTGAAAAACAAACAAAAACAGAAGACCCCACCACACACACACACACACACACACACACACACACACACACACACACACACACACACTGGTGTGATTTCAATTTCAGACTAGAGATGAATGGGACAACATCGCTGAACCTGCCCCCATCTCCCAACTCAACAGTCCTCTGAATCAACGATGGGAGTGCAGTCACTACCGACGTGCAAAGGATGTGGTCAGCACACGGGAAGCATATCCAGACTGATGCAGAAGCGTACACAACTCAGACGTGCATTTATGGGACGTGTGCAAAACGATCACTGAGGAGAGAAAACGTAGGCTAAGGCAGCACCAGATTGCGGTCAGGGGCCACCAACACGATAAGAGAAAAGCCTGAGTGCAGAGGAGTTGCTGGCACGAATGTGTACATGCACAGACCGTGACTGCTAAGAGGAAGGGGCTATAGTTGGACAAAATGCATTCCTAATAGAGGCGAAGTCCATGGCTCTTAAAGCATCCCACCCGGTTTGGACAGCGATAAAATTACCAACGCTATCTTTCATGTCTTCCTTGAATTTCTTCTTCTGTCTACATATGGGACCAAAAACAAAAACAAAAACAAAAACAAAAACAAACCACCACCACCACCAACGAAAAAACCAACAAGCAGACCAAAAAAGGAATCAGCTTGGATCATAGCTGAGAAAGCCAAAGAACAAAGATAAAGCAAATTGATAGCTTTCGAATGTTAATAGGGTTTGTCACCTCCGAGAGTGTGTAAATTAAAGACATCTGTCTGGTCTCAAATAAATTCCAAAAATCCCAAACTAATTGCTTGGTATACACAATGCGAAACCTCAGAATTCCATGCAAAAATAAACCTTCGTTTGGAAAATAAACTTCATACAGTCATGATAAAAGAAGTCTTGTCAATAAGCCAGCGCTTAATACAGAAGGATTATTTTGAAATAAACTTCTTCAGACTTCGTTAGAATCGGAAAGAACTGTGAAAATAGATCCGCCGACCCAGGTCCTCAGGTATGTGGTGGCGTTTTGGAGACGCTTGGCTGCAGTGAGTGCAGGTTGACATCAGAAGGCTCTGTGGGCTTCCTGGCAATTTTAGTCACTTATAACACACAAAAGGGAAATAACATGGTTTTTCTCGTCTGACCTCTGAAAAATAAGTACAGCAACACGGTTCCCCACGGAAAGGCCAGATGAATCACAACACAGGCTCTCACATCTTTGACGGACGTACTCTTCCTTTGGCTGGCACGTTCCAAAAGGGGGTTATTAGCATTGTTTGCCAGACGGGTGGGAACGAAAAGGCGTCTTTAAACATTTTCTACAAATGGATCAATATTGGCAAAGTCCTCTCTAGGAAGTATATTAGTGCATTAGGAATAATTCTAGATGAGTATCATACCGCAGAGGGAAGGAGGGTAGTTTCATTTCATGCTGTTCGAACTCAGACACTCACAAGAGCACTGCATGGTCAGAGGCATTAATGGCCGGAAAAAGAGCCCACAGTTAAATATGCTCAGGCAAGACACGAAAGCGTATGGACTGACTCAGGTAAGCTGTAGGAAGGACGGAATCTGGGTTCTCCGGGTCCAGCTCATTATTTTTTTCCAGAATCCTAGTGTGGACACCCCAAAGGAAACTCATTCTCTCTGTGTTCTCGCAGAAATAATCACCTACGCCCCCACCCCTACCTCTAAGGCTGGTGCTTATTTTTGGAATTGGTTAAGGTCTAACCAAAAAAGTACAGAGGAGGTCCACTATGGTTTTTCAGAACGGTTCTGCCCATTACACTCCATGCTCTCTTGCCGGTAAGCCTCCATGACCCCTCGAAGGCATACACGCCTGCCCGAGAGCACACTCTGCCCCATGATGGAAGATGCCAGGTCTCCAACTAGAAGCTGCCATTGGTTTATGACCCAGCCTCGCTGCGTGTTTGAGTGGAGTGGGTTTTGACGAAAAACCTCATGTATCTCCTAGAACAGGCTTGTTTCTCATTCCTCTGAGTTATAGTCCCTTTTTATTTTAATTTTGCTAAGTTTTATTTATTTTGAGAGAGAGAGAGAGAGAGAGAAAGCACAAGTGGGGGAGAGGCAGAGAGAGAGAAGGGGGGGGGAGAGGGGGAGAGAGAGAGAGAGAAAGAGAGAGAGAGAGAATTCCAAGCAGGCTCCACACTGTCAGTGCAGAGCCTGATGCAGGGCTCGAACTCATGAACTGTGAGATCATGACCTGAGCTGAGATCAAGAGGCGGACGCTTAACTGACTGAGCCACCCAGGCTCCCCTACAGCTCCTTTCTAGAACTAACTTCATGAGCCCCCTTAAGAAACTCAGGCGTACATGCAGTCAACATTTGCCTTGTACTGGTTAGACCAGATGGGAGCAGCTGTCTCTGACGAAGGCCTACGGCAGATACGGGTCCCTCCCGACCCCATGTCCCTCGGTCACATCCTCCCCCGCTGCCCCTGTCCTGGTTGCAGCTTCAACTGTCCAACTGCTGGCTGAGATCCTTAGAAGATCAGCAAGCCTGTTCTTTCTGGTTTATCGGGATATTTCGAGATGGCCTTCAACTGGATCTTACATATTTGAAAGTCTTCTCCCTGTGCTAGTTATAGAATCCAAAGTCTCTGTATAAAACACAGAAGCACAGGGTCGTCCGTGAGGCTGAGTCACTGTCGTTGTGGCCTGGAGCAGCTGATGTTAGAATCACGCTTTTTTCTCTCGGCCCTTCCAAAACTGCAGAGCCCGTGAGTGCCTCATTCGTCCCTTGTGGGCTCCCACTCTTCCGTTTGATACTTCTCCCATGTTTGCCTCAGTAAATCATCTCTCTCTCTCTCTCTCTCTCTCTCTCTCTCTCTCTCTCTCTCTCTCTCTCCCCCTCTCAATCTGGGCCCACCCTGGTCTCAGTAAAACCTGTCTCTTCGATTTGAGTCTTTTTAGTTTGTAATCAGGGTACGACGCCAATTATAAGCTGTGAAGTCTGATTCTGATAGCTCCCAGGCAGGCCCTTCAGGCAGTAGGGTCACAGAATGACCGAGGCTAGAATTCAGATGGGCAGAGAACATGGGCTTTCTTTATGCTCTCGAAAGGATCCAGTCTCCCTCAAAAAACTCTGCCCATTCAGCAGCAAACTTGCCTTACAAGTATGATCCACTAGTGTATTGAAGAAGAAAGAAGAAAGCAGACGAAAAAAGAAAGAAGAAGGAAGGAGGAGGAGGAGGAGGAGGAGGAGAGGAGGAGGAGGAGGAGGAGGAGGAGGAGGAGGAGGAGAGGAGGAGGAGGAGGAGGAGGAGGAGGAGGAGAGGAGGAGGAGGAGGAGGAGGAGGAGGAGGAGGAGGAGGAGGAGGAGGAGGAGGAGAAATGCTTCCTTCTTTTCCATACTTCTCGTTGGAAATTAGCTCTCCCAGGCTGTCCCATACCTACAATATGACCCTAACACTGCCATGAACACATTGCTGGCTTCCATGACAGACCGGAAAGTGTGAGATGCAGTGTACCTTTTTCCTACTACACAAATCGAAGTTCCTAAGAAATCTGGGGACTGGGGAAGCAAGCAGGAGGTGAAGCCAGCTCATCTCCCTGCAACGAACCAGGGCTTTTGATATCAGTGAGCCAACTTCAAGGACTACTTGATTTTGTAGACGTCACAGAATCGTCAACCAGAAAGGAGAAAGAAGAGGAAAACAATATGATTACCTTCATAATAGAACTAGACACAAGCATTTGAGAGGTTTTTTTTTTTTTTAATTTTTTAAAAGTTTACTTACTTTGAGAGAGACAGAGACAGAGACAGAGCGTGAGGAGGGGAGGGGCAAAGAGAAAGGGAAAGAGAGAGAATCCCAAGAAGGCTCTGCGCTGACAGTGCAGGCCTTGAACTCGTGAACTATGAGATCATGACTTGAGCCGAAATGAAGAGTTGGATGTTTAACCAACTGAGCCACTGAGGCACCCCAAGCATTTGAGAGTTTTTAGCAGAGGGTAGTGGAGCTAGAGGAGTGGGTGAGGTTATCGAGTGAGACCATACAGATCTAGAAGAGAGGAGGAGAGAACAAAGTCTGTAGGAGGAAAAAGAGAGGTTATGAGGCACGGCTACCAGTGCAAGGGGCAGGGGGACGAAGGAGGAGCAGATTCATACAAACTGAGGGAGGAGGGCATTTCGGAAAAGACGTCTCTGTAAGTGGCAAGGGCCACAGATCAAATATGATAGGAACCAAAAATAGTCCATTACATCCCACAAGGAGAAAGGGACCGTTTTCTTAGAATCGAGAGATTAGGAACAGCTCCTGGTGGTTAGAAATGAACAGCATTATAAATGGTACACTGTATGGGGCAGCTGGGTGGCTCGGTCAGTTAAGCCTCTGACTCTTGATCTCAGCTCAGGTCTTGATCTCAGGGCGGTGAGTTCAAGCCCTGCTTTTGGGCTCCATGCTTGGTGTGAAACTTACTTAAAAAAAAATAGCATAACATAACATAACCTATAAAATAATATAATATAACCTATAAAATAACATAGCATAACCTATAAAATAACATAAAATAAAATTAAAATTAATTAATTAATTAAAAAACACTGTATGCTTAGCTCTTCGAGCTGGTTGCCCATTGCTCTCACAAACTTCCCCAACCTCAATGGCTTAAAACAGCACAAGTTACTGGGGCGCCTGTGTGGCTCAGACGGTTAAGCGTCCGACTTCGGCTCAGGTTCACGATCTCACAGCTCGTGAGTTTGAGCCCCGAGTCAGGCTCTGTGCTGTCAGCTGGGAGCCCGGAGCCTACTTCAGATTCAGTGTCTCCCTCTCTCTGCCCCTCCCCTACTCACGCTCTGTCTCCCTCTTCCTCAAAAATAAATAAACATTAATTAAAAAAAAAAAAAAAGGCAGCGCAAATTATCTTACAGTTCTGGACATCGGAATGGGTCTTCCTGGGTTAAGGTCAAGGTGCACTCAGGGCTGTGTTCCTTCTGTCTCCCTTAGAGCCTTCATTTCCTTATCTTCCTAGCTTCCAGAGGCCACCTGCATTCCTTGGCTGGCAGTGCGTTTCCACCTCTTTCTGACTCTGGCGCTCCTACCTCTCTCTTCTGGTTTATAGACTTTTGTGACTAGAGTGTACCTACCCAGATAATCCAGGGCTATCTCCCCATCTAAAATCAACTGGTTAGCAACCTTAATTCCATCCGCAGCCTTGGTCTTCCTTTGTCATAGAAGACAATGTGTTCACAGGTTCTAGGGATTAAGACACGCACCTTTTGGGGGGGGGGGCAGGCATTATTCCGCCTACCACCTTCTCCAACTTGGTTGTCTTAATTGTACGTCTTAGAGATTAACTACATGTGCTACGTAGTCAGGAATGATACTCAAGGTATTTAACAACTAGTACGCAGGAAACAAATAGACCAAAATAGATACTGGATACGGTGCTGAGGGCCTACTGTCATTGGAAGCATTAACCCTCTTCATAATCAGTTGTATTAAGAGGGATGTTCAGGGACTTGGAGATTGGGGGGGGGGGGGGGGGGGGGGATGAAGACAGGGTGGGATGGTCCAGCAAGTGGAGGGCACTTCAGAAACTGAAGGCAGAAGTTCTCTGTCATAGAAGCTTATCAACATTTTTTAACTAATTTATTTAAATTCAAGTTCATTAACATACGGTGTAGTGTTGGTTTTGGGGGGTGGAACCCAGTGATTCATCACTTACAACACCCAGTGCTCATCCCAACAAGTGCCCTCCTTAATGCCCATCCCCCATTTAGCCCATCCCCCACCCACCTCCCCTCCAGCAGCCCTCAGTTTGTTCTCTGTATTTCAGAGTCTCTTATGGTTTGCCACCCTGTTTTTTATCTTATTTCTCTCTCCAATATTTGTAATAACTGATAGAACCACACCACTGAATGCCAGCTAAGCATCAGCCCTATGTGTGTTTTATATGCCTACACACATGTAAATTCATGGGAAGAAAGTTCTGGAAGGAAATACACTAAACCGTTCATAGTAGTTACCACAAAGGGGCTACTGGTGCTGGAAAGAACTATCAAAGGCACTTGGGGTTTTCTCTTAGCATTTCTATTTTTTACAAAGAGAATCTATTCCTGTGTTGTTATGTACTTAAATTTAATAACGAAAAGGTGGGATGCCTGGGTGGCTCAGCCGGTTGAGTGTCCAACTTCAGCTCAGGTCATGATCTCATGGCTCTTGAGTTCCAGCCCCGTGTCGGGCTCTGTGCCGACAGCTCGGAGCCTGGAGCCTGCTTCGGATTCTGTGTCTCCCTCTCTCTCTGCTCTTCCCCTGCTTGCACTCTGTCTCTCTCTCTCTCTCTCTCTCTCTCTCTCAAAGTAATAAATAAACATTAAAAAAAAATTTTTTTTAAAGAATGAAAAGGGCCTGAGAAATAAACACCAATAGTAGAGGCCAGAGTTGAGGTAGGAGAATATAAGTCAAATAAGAATTGAAGTATTAGCTCTATAATCCGAGGTGCCTGTGTTTTCAGATGCATTTTTCATGTAACTGAACAAATAAATTCTAAAATGTGTCTGTCCAACTGCATCAATTCTAAAATGCATGGAATGTGCAACAGATTCAGGCTTTTAAAAGAATTTTGTATAGGATAAAGGTGGCATTTTATTTTTTTTAAGTTTATTTTTATTTTTATTTTTTTGTAATCTCTACACCCAATGTGGGGCTCAAACTCACAACCCGGAGATCAAGAATCACATGCACTTCTGACTGAGCCCGCCAGGCGTCCCAAAGGTGGCATTTTAAATCACTTGGGAAAGTATGCACCTTTCATGAAATGCTTCGAAATCACCGTATTTCTACTTCGAAAATAAATCTTTGAGTTCTCGCAGAAATCAATTCCAGGCGTAAAGTAATTAAATGTAAAAGCAAAATTATACGCAAATATAAAGGTGCTTCTTAATGTCTGAACAGGGGTAGCCTTCTAAAACATGACCCAAAGAGAAGGCATAAATGGAAAGTCTGACTATATTAACATGTAAAATTTTATTTATATGGGAGAAGATACCATAAAAAATATTAAAAGGCCAAGAAAGACTGTGAAAAACTACTTGAAACACATTTAAACATAAAGAATTAAGAACCAGATAAATCTAGAGAACTTGCAATCAATAAGAGGCGAACCATCCAGAAGACAAATTAACAAAGGACGCAGAAGAGGAAATGCTACAGCCAATGAACGCATAAAAAGATGCTCAATTTCCCTGTAATTCAGCAAGTACAACCTAAAATAACACTAAATGTTTCCCTCTTAGGTTGGTAAAATGAAACTGGCCAGTAATAGCTAGTATTGGCGGATGCGAAGCAAATTCTTACATAACATTGCCACTGGCTTAGCCATTTTGGAAGACAACTGAGAAATATTTGTTAGAGAAGGAGATCTAATCTCACCCTACTAGGAAACAGTTTCATCCTACTTACGTTAAGAATAGAATAGATTAAAATCATATCCCAAGAGATACAAATATACATGTGTGATTGCACAGGAGAGGGTCCAGAAGGGCCACCCCAAATAGTGAAAGCAGGTGAATCATCTTGACATAGGTCACAGGGCATGGGAAGAGGTGCCAGGAAATCAAGGGAGTGCTTAGCTTTCCCTTATTTTTTGGATTTTTAGAGTGAGACTAGAATCCCTATGCTTCCTATGAAATAAAAAGGACAAAATTACTATTAAATTGAAAATTTACATGACATGCTTATGGAGGCTTCAGAAAACAGTAGCTATCTGAATCCTCAGGCCCCAAAGCTTGGGGTCCAAGCCCTGTAGCGTTCATGCCATGGGACCTTGGGAAAATCATTTAGCAACTCTGCATGTTCATTTCCTCACCTGTAAACCAGAGATTTCATAACTGCCACGTTATTGTTCACAGTTGTTTGGCGAACTAAATGCAGCAAGTATGTGGGAGGGCCTTATAATCTATAAAATGCAATTCTGATGTCAGCTAGAACCATTACTAATTACGTGGATAATTTTCAGTTAACATCTAGCTATGGATGAATATTTGAAAAGCCATATTTCCAAATGAAATGACATCTGCTTAAAGTAGATTATGGTTAATCTGATTGTTTCTCCCTCTGAACAGTCCCTCTCTGCCTTCCCTCCTTTCCTTCTTCCTTCCTTTTCTCTACCTTCCAGATTACAACAACTATCACGAGTCTGGTTTATAAACTCCAGGACTGTTTTAAAAATATAATTTCATGTACATAAGTCCTTCACTTCTCTATGGCTGTCAGCATCATTCCTTGTCAATTTTTTAAAGTCATTATATATGACTTATAAATTGCAGCCTCCAACTCTTTGAGTTAAATTTACAACCACCGAACCTGCAAAAGCCCGTGGTTCTCATGGTCCCATGGTCACTTTTTAGGCGAGAAGCTCTGAAACAGGAGTGAACGTTTCTTGGTCCCTTATTACATATGCAATACACATTTACATACGTTGTGTCAGTTCTTAAGATAACCAAGTACAAGTTTTATCTCCCCATTGTAGAGATTATGAAACTGGCTAACCACGTCAGGTTATTCCGGAAGCTCTTCACTTCGCATGATGAACACACTGAACCGAGCCACCATGGTTGCCCTGCCGACTGAAGCAGTGTCTAACTGGTCTCCTGCACCCGCTCTTGCCTCCTGCAGTCTCTTCCCACACTGGATCAGAGTGAAGTCTTGTCACTTCTGCCCAAAGCCTTCTTGTAGCCTGTCCCCCTCCCTAGAGTTAAGAATCCTTACACAAGCTGCAAAGACCCCGTACCATTTGGCCTCTGCTACCCGTACGACTTACCTTCTGCCTCCTTCACTCCATTTCTGCTGCACTGGACTCTGTGCCCTTCCGAGGACACCCCAGACATGCTCCTGCCAATGGCAACCGGTTGTTTCTTCTGCCTGAATGTCCCGCCTTCAAATGTCTTCAAGTCACACTCTGCTTTCCTTCAAGTCTTTTTGCAAATGATATCTTCTCAGGGACGTTTATCAAAACCAGCTGCTGACTTCTAGAACTCCACATTACTTCTCCTTAGTGACCACTGTTTTATGACATGGTCACTTACTTTGCCTGTCTGCCTTTCCCCTAAGAAGGTGTAAGTTCCTTGAAGTCAGAGGATTTTTTTTGTCTTTTTTTTTCTAAGCCCCGTGTACCCGGAATAGTACCAGGTGCATAGCTAGTACTTAGAAAATATCCACTGAATGAATAAACAACTCTTCAAAGTCTATTTAACAAGCAAGGAGTGGATATTGAGTCCAAACAAATATCTAACACCAGCCAGTGGATTCTTTTAAGCCAAGCAGCCTCCTAGTGAAGGATCGAGGTCCATTATGGGAACTGTTGCTAGAAATTTGGAGAATAACTGAGCAACTTCCTTCTCTGCAGCAGAAGTGGAAGAAGAAAAGATGGTCTGTGTGTTCAGTCCAGTGATTCCACTTATGCTTGGGGGATCTGAGGGAAGGAATGGGAACTTTGTTCCATTCCCGGCACTTGAACCTGGAAGATAGAATCTACAATCAGATAAACAGATACTGTGAGACAGAGAACCAGATGTGGTAGTTTTCACATCATGCAGAAAGCCCCTATTTTTTTTCCTGACTTAATTTAAACCTCTCCTGCCTGGACATGACCTCTAACAGAGAATCATTAGAAGCTTACCTATACGCCAGGAAAAGATATCAAGGAAGGAAAATAAATAGCCAAATGTTTAGAAATACTTTTGATTCGTATCAAGTTTGAAGGACTTAAGCAGTTATTAGGCACGTAGCATGGAATTATTGAGGACTAGCCTTTTCTGTCTGCAGTCTCCCTTTGCCCTAAATCATGTACACTCAGGCTTCTTCCTCAGCAAGCTTTCTCTGAAAGTTGATAGGGCACAGTTTCAGCAGGTTCGGCAGATTCAGAGGGCAGAGTTAGAACTCCTCTGGAAGCCAGCTCTGTGCTTCAGGAGGAAACACAGCTCATCCGTCGAAAGTCCCAGAAACCAGCCTATGAATTACCCTCCAAGGCCATTCCACTCTTAACACATCTACCATCAAGTACCGTATTTCACTTCTTTTGTTCCTTTTATAGATCACATTGTGACAAATGCAAGTGGAAACTTTCCAGGAAAAATAAGTTTATCTGCACAGAACCCTACAGCACCCCATGGCAATTTATTATTTTTCAATTAAATTTACTGCTAGTTGGCAGTTGCCCTAGTTTAATTTTCTGCTGTTTGTTTACCGAACAGGGAAACACATAACACAAAGCATAATAAAAGTCAGATTGAGTTAATTAAATGTAGAACCAGGAAACTCTAACTCTGCCTTTTGAACAGTCTTCTCACTAGATCTCGTTGAAAAATATCATTTTTAGCTGAAATTTATTTTGACATTTGCAATACATTATTTATTCGGGTCACATTTTCTTTTCTACAGCCCCAGGAAAGGAGCTGACATTAGTTCATGCTAGTTTTGTCGGGGGATGAAAGGGACTGACAGGTAGTGTTGGGAGACACCCAAACATTTAGACCAACTTGGAGTTCTTTTGTGGGCAAATGGTGGTATGGTGCTGCCATCTTTGAGAAGGTTGGTGGTGGGTATATTGACCAGGACACATCAAGAGGGATCAAAGAATAGACTGTAATTAGACTGCCTCATTTCAAGACATCTTTAGAAACTCTTTGATACGGTCACGTGATCACAGTGACTTCTGTACGCAGGATATCAGCATCTCAAGAGCAAGAACAAGAACAAGAAAAATAAGACATAAATTGATAAGAGATTGCTTTTAAGGAGTAGAGTAGTGAATTGTGAAATGTCTAAAAAAATCAGTGGCATTTCTTGGGTCACCTCTGTCATGTGCATGTAAGATACATTTCAATCTATACCTTCAAAGGGCATAGGAAGCTATGATGGAAAGTTGAATAAATGTCAGTTCATCTTAGGGGATTTAACCACGTATATTCAATTAAAGTATATATGACTTTCCAGGCTCATGATTGATTTTAATACATGCTAGAGTTATTCAGAGGTGTAATTTTCAAGGAGAACCTTCTGGGAAGCTCTAAAAAATTCTGTCCCAATATATAGCAGACTCATTCAAAAACAAAGAGAAAGAAAAACTTTTTCCCTATTATTAACGATAATAGGTTTTAGTTTCCAGGCCAATACAAATAGGCTTCTTCTCCTGGGGCACCTGGGTGGTTCAGTCGGGTAAGCATCTGACTTCAGCTCAGGTCATGATCTTGCGGTTCGTGAGTTCAAGCCCTGTGTCAGGCTCTGTGCTGACAGCTCAGAGCCTGGAGCCTGCTTCGGATTCTGCGTCTCCCCCTCTCTCTCTACCCCTCCCCCACTCGCACTCTGTCTCTGTTTCTTTCAAAAATAAATAAATGTTAAAAAAATTTTTAAATAAACAAATAGGCTTCTCCAACTATTACACATTTTGCACAAGATGCAAAAGGCACTATTGTTCGATTATGAACCAAAATTATAATTTTTATTTAACTATTAACATTATTAAAGTATTAAAATAGTACTGGAGATTCCTTGTTTACTCTCTATTATCTATATTTACCTGTGTAAAATTTAAAAATTTTGTTATTCAAAAGTAATAAATGCTTATTACATAAAAAATGTGGAAAAAACAGAAAAATACATATATGAAAACTGCATTTATACTTAAGCTTCCAGAGCCATTAAGGTAATTACTATTTGGCTTTTGCTTGCTGTGATATCCAACAATAATTTTATATGTTCATACGTAAAAATTTATTTTAGTTATACCTATATTATTTTTAATTTACATTAATTTAGTTATACCTGTAATCGATTTTTTAAATCTCAAACAAAGCAAAGTTAATATTCTTATATAATCCATCCTTTCTCCGCATCCTCCCTCCCCCACCTCAACCAAAATACAGCTTCAATTCCACAATTACCACCAGAAATAACCAACGATGTTAATTTTATGTGCACATTTCTAGATACTTTTACAGATAATTATGAGCATATATGAACATGTAGAAATAGTTATGCTTTAACTTCCTGGTTTTTAAACATAATCAGTACCAAAACATACATAAGTACAGTTACTCACTTTTTTTTTTACTTAAAACTATGTAATGAATATTTTTCTGTATCGGTACACAAAGTCCCAGCAAGTCTTTTTAGTAGCTATCTAATATGCTGAAATTATTTAACTAGTTCTCATATCGCTAGAAACACCAATTGTTACCAACTTCTTCTGTTTTGTAAACCCTTGGAATTCAGCTCTTTTGGACAAGTGTATTTCTCTGAGGTTAATACTAACATGTAGATTTGCTAGGTATAGAAATAATACAACAAGAACACTGAGCTATACTTAGGCATCACAAAAAACTGAGAAGTCACGGAAAGCAAAGAATTGGGCTTGCTCATCTCAACCATTAAGAGCTTCCATTTATTACTCTGAAAACAAACCTTAAGTTGCTGAGAAAGCTTTTACTGCTGCATTGTTTATACTCACTAATACATTTTGGATCTATGATTAATTTTCACATTAGACATAGTTTTAAGATTTTGCAATTAATTTAAATTAGCAAACCTTAAAACAAACTTTTTTTAGGGGAGCCTGGGTGGCTCAGTTGGTTGAGCATCCGACTTTGGTTCGGGTCATGATCTCACGGTTCGTGAGTTCGAGCCCCGCATCAGGCTCACTCCTGTTAGCCTGTCAGCACAGAGGCGGCTTCGGATCCTCTGTCCCCCTGTCTCTGCCCCTCCCCTGTTTGCGCTCTCCCAAAACTAAATAAATATTTTAAAACAAAACAAAAAACTAACATTTTTTTTTAAAGATTTCATTCTTAAGTAATCTCTACACCCAACACGGAGTTCGAACTCACAACCCTGAGAGCAAGAGTCACACATTCTACCAACTGAGCCAGCCAGGCACCACCCCCCCCCCTTAAAACTAATTTAAAGTGATGTCAACAAAACTGGCAAAGTCAGGACCTTGGAAAATGATCTCCTCCATAAAAGCAATGAGAATATTGCAAAGTTGTCAGAATTAACTTTTTCCAACTCTGGAACTTAACCAAAGCTTCAGAAATCCAGGGAGTGTTTATTCAAGAAAAATGGCTGAATCTTGATAAGAACAGCAACTTTGTAGAACTTCAGCTGTTCATATTCCCATCCCCTCTATCCAACTTTGCAGTGTCCCTGACGGCCAACAGACTATGATCACAGTAAAAATTAACAGCCTGGCAATCACACTAAAGGGCTGATCTGGATAGGAACTTGTTCCAAACTCCATTCCCTGTCTGGGGGTTCACTGGAAGACCCCGCTTGAAAGACTGTCTTGAGCTGACCTGACCCCGAGTTCTCCCAGTATGATCAGTTTTTTTGCCCAAAGAAACTTGTTGAAAACAATCACAGACAATTGTTTAACATCATGACTGCCTAAGATGGCAACAAAAGGTCAGGTGCACAAGAGGCCGATCAAAAAGCTTAAAAGGAAAATCTAGGGAATAAAATGTCCAGAGTTGGCTTTGAGAAGTTCTGATACATTGCTGGGAAGTCAGAAAGACCACATGCACGTGCGGGGTTGTGTACCTGTCCAGGGCTATGAGCATTCTCAGGGAAGAAAAACTGAGAAGGCCCTAAGCTCTCACCTTTGGCTAACTTTGAGGCTCTGAGCAAGCAGGCAGCGAAGGCTGAGAGAGGGTTGTAAAGTGTGCCGCCAACACACACACCAGACCCAATGGCAAATGTGGGGACATTTATTGGTTACAAGCATTTCAGGAAATCTCTGTTCAATCATTAACTGACCACTAAGTGAACTTAAGCAAGACTTCAAGGGTCACCCATGAAAGAGAATGTATATTGGAGAGAATCACTTCAGAAAAGTCATTAAACAATAAAAAATAACAACAAAAAACAGTCACAGCGGCAAACCCTGAGGGAAGAGGTGAGGAGAATCTAATTTCCAATGATATTACCTCATATTACTTAAAATGTTCAGTTGTCAACAAAAAATTAGGGTAGGGAAGAGAACAAGATAGTATGGCCCATACCCAAAAAGAAGAAGTCAGTAGAGGCTATCCTAAGAAAGCACAGATATTGGCCTTACTAGACAAAGACTGTAATGCTTATTTTTGAGAGAATCTGAAATGGGTCTCACTGGGCTAAAATCAAGGCATCGGCAGGGTTGTATTTCTTTCTGGAGCCTCTAAGAAGAATCTGTTTCCTGATCTTTTCCAGTTTCTAGAGGCTTCCTGCATTCCTTCACTCATAGCCCTTTTCCATCTTTAAAGCCAACAATGGCAGATCAAATCTCTCTCACGATGCTATTTCTCGGTTTCTCGCTGTTCTGCCTCTTTTTACCCCATTTTAGGACTCTTGTGGTTTAGGATGGCACTGGACACGCCAGATAACCGATGATAATGTCTTTATCTTAAGGACAACTTATTAGCGTACTTAATTCTCTCTGCAATCTTCATTCTTCCTTGCAGTGTGACAATATATTCACAGATTCTGGGGCAGGACATGGAAATTTGGGGGGACCATCATTCAGATCAACAGTGGATGTGAGTAATCAGAAGAATGTATCAGCAAACCTGAAGACAGGTCCCTTGAGATGATCCAGTGTGAGGACCAGAAATAAAAAAGGAATAAAGAGAAATAAACATAACCTCAGAGACTTGTAGGACATAATCGAGCAGACCAATATACTCATAACAGGAGTCCTGGAAGGAAAGGAGAGAGAGAAGGAAGCAGAGATAATTATTATCCTTTATTATTTGAAGAAATAAGAGTAAACTTTTTTTTTTTATTTGATGGTACTGTGCTCATCATTTTCTCCTTGGGTGACAGATTAGAAAAATACAAAACCAATAACAAAACCTGTGGCATACAGGGCCAGATTAGATAAATAAGTAACTAAACAAACAAAGAAATAGTATTTGCTGGCCAAAAAAAAAAAAAATTGCTAATTAAAAACTGGCACGTAAGCAGAAACACTGGTTTCTGGTACTATATATCCTTCTGAAAGAAAGTAAAATACATTTTGACCCACTGCTCCCCCATTTTGGTGTTTCTCCCTTGTGTTACCATCTCCTCAGAAACCTGAATCTGTCCAAGTTCCATAATTTTCTTCTCAATTTATTTCCTATTCTGTTTTTGACCCAAGCTGTGAGTTCGTGTTCTACATATTGGCACGTGGAGGCTCTTGGCTTCCTTTTCTTTTTGTCATATATGTACCCCTTAAAATTTGGATTCACTCTTTATATGCCAATTGGGACAGTAAGTGCAGCCTCTAGAGATCGTCGGTGTGGTAGCCACGAAGCTTCTGCGTGATTATCATTTACAGGTCCTTTCACTACAAATGGAGCAGTTCTTAGTGTGGTGGTTGGTCACAGGGCCACTGGGTAGGTCTTAAGTAGAGTTCCATCCCTCAGATGGTAAGAAGTATTTCAATCATTTTTCTCCTGGCAGAAAACAGGTCATCAGCACTGTCCCACTGTTTTAAGACTTAAGATCGGGTGGCAAAAGTCAAACTGGTGAGTCAGAAACAGAGACAAGGATTCTGGGGTAAGGAAAGCTTGAGAGATTTGTCCAGTGAACAGTCTTGTTGAATGCTGAGCGGTTCATGAAGCTGACAAGTTGGGGATGGAAAAACACTGTCCTCTCGCAGGGGTGAACTCTGAAACACAATTATCCTCCAGGGCACCCTCCTTATGACTCTACTCATTTGGATTGTAAGAAAGAGTCTACAGGGGCGCCTGGGTGGCTCAGTCGGTTAAGCGTCTGACTTTGGCTCAGGTCACGATCTTGCGGTTCGTGAGTTCAAGCCCTGCGTCAGGCTCTGTGCTGATGCCTCGGAGCCTGGAGCCTGCTTCCGATTCTGTGTCTCCCTCTCTCTCTGCCCCTCCCTTGCTCATGCTCTGTCTCTCTCTGTCTCTAAAAAATAAATAAATGTTAAAAAAAATTTTTTTTAAGAGCCTACATATTTTTTTTTACTGGATTGTCTCAACCTAGCCCTTTATGAATTTATAACTAGTAAAATATTATTTAAGAGAGGACTGTCCTTGCAAGAATATGACTGGTCTTAGCAGAGTTTCAAGGCCTCAGAAATGCTCATTTAAAAAAAAAAAGAAAAATGAAAGAAGTCAAAGGTTTTACCAACTCATCTAATTCCAGATGAACGAACAGTCGCAGTGTTGTTGATTCCGTAAAGCTTCCTAGACTTTCATTGCAATTTGTCCTATAAAGCACGTGCCCTGTTACTCTTATGGATAAGAACATTTTAAACTTGGGGATTAACTCCTTTAGAAGTATCCATTGACAATCCGCTTTTACACAGACAAGGTTTCCAAGATAAGTTAACTTGGGTAGGACACTAGCTAATTGGAAAAAAAATTAATCTTCTTTTAAGAACCATGATTAATTTACGAGTTTTACACACTACACTTGCCTAATTAACTGGAACTTCTGCTTTTTCTTCTGACTCGCAAATTGCCACCAGATCAACCAGTGGAAACACCTTTAATTTGGTTTCTTGTGCCTTTTTGACGTCATCTCTGAACTTAAGAACCTTTGCTCCAAAGCAACAAGGTATTCAAGCTACAAAATTATCTCTACTCTAAATGTCCAGTGTTTTTGTAATGGTTTCTTGTTTTATTTTGTTGGCATTCTTTTTTGTTTTTTTGTTTTGTTTTTGTTTGTGTTTGTTTGTTTTAGTGGAGAACTTTACTAGGGGACAAAATTTGGGAACCAGATGCAGATATCATACTATTTCACATGAATACTGGTGTCCTTGAATGATGTAATCTGTATTTCTACTCTGTGCTCCCTTTCTTTTTGATCAAAATATCTTGAAATCACATTTAACATGTGTACATCTCATTAAGTCTCCCTGTCAATGGTATTCTAATTCTGTACCAATTATCTGAAATTTTAAAAACTACAAATAAACCATTAAAACTAATAATACAGTTTATCAGCAAGGTTGCTAGGTATAAAGTCAATATTAAAATGTTGATTGAAGTTTTACACACCAATAGCAAGTTGTGAGAAACAGAATTCTATTTATTTTTACTTTTTAAATTTTAATTCCATCATAGTTAGCATACTGTGTTATGTTAGTTTCAGGTGTACAATACAGTGATTCAACACTTCTATACATCACCTGGTGCTCATCACAAGTGCCCTCCTTAATCCCCATCACCTATTTCCCCCAGCTTCCCCCCACCTCCCCTCTGGAAACCCTCAGTTTTTTCTCTATAGTTAAGAGTCTGTTTCTTGGTTCCTCCCTCTCTCTCCCCTCTCCCTCCCTCCCTCTCTCTCTCTCTCTCTCTCTCCCTCCCTCTCTCTCTCTCTCTCTCTCTCCCTCCCTCTCTCTCATTGCTTTGCTCATTTATTTTGGTTCTTAAATTCCACATATGAGTGAAATCATATGGTATTTGTCTTTCTTTGATTCATTTTGCTTAGAATAATACTCTCTGGCTCCATCCATGCCATTGCAAATGGAAAGATTTCATTCTTTTTATGGCTGAGTAATATTCCATTATGTGTTATATACGATATATATGATATATATCATATCATGTGGACACTTGGGCTGCTTTCATAATTTGGCTATTGTAAATAATGCTGCAATAAACACAGGGATGCATGTATCCCTCTGTATTAGTGTTTTTGTAGTTTTAAAAAATCCCTAGGATTACAAAGAATCAAGTAGCTGGAATGAATCTAACAAAAGATGTGTAAGAATTCAATGCAAAAAATTACAAAACATTATTAAGAGGAAGTAAATGGCACATAAACATATGAAGGATATATCATGATTATTTAATCGGAAAACTCAATATTGCAAAAATGTTAATTCTCTCCAAATTGATTATAGCTTCAGGGCAATCCAATAAAAAGTACAACTCTTTTTTTGTGCAATTTGACAGGGCGATTCTGAAATGTGTATGGAAATGCCATTTAGGTGGCATGGGTATTAGTGCCTAGATGAAAACAAAATAAAAGGCCAAAGAAACAGAAATAAGATCCTAGAAAGACATCCATGGATATCCAGAAACTTGTTTCATAGCAAAAATGGCATTGCAGAACTATAAGAAAGTAACAGCTCTTGACCTCTAATTCACACCATGTACAAAAATTAAGTCACATAGATTACATACTTACATTTGAAAGATAGAAGTATAAAAGCCTTCAAAAATTGTTTGCATGAGGGGCGCCTGGGTGGCTTAAGCGTCCGACTTTGGCTCAGGTCACGATCTCACAGTTTGTGGGTTCGAGCCCCGCGTTGGGTTCAGAGCAGAGCCTGCTTTGGATTTTGTGTCTCCTTCTCTCTCTGTCCCTCCCCCACTTGTGCTCTGTCTCTCTCTAGCTCTCAAAAATAAATAAAGGAAAAAATTGTTTGCATGAATATATGCTGTCATTTTTTTTTTTTGTAAATACATATTATAGAATGGCTGAATCACATGGTAAGCATATATTTACATTTTTAAGAAGTTGGTGAACTATTTTCCAAAGTGGATTCATGGTTTTCCATTCACACCTGAACAGAGTAAGAGTTCCAGGTGCACTGGACCCTCAACACTTAGTATGGGTAAGTTTTTTGTTGTTGTTGTTAGGTTTTGATCATTGTGACAGATGTGTAATGTTATCCCAGCATGGCTTTAATTTGCATTTTTTCCTAATGGTTAATTATGTTGGCTATATTTTTATGTGCCTAATTGCTCTCTACACATTTTCTTTGGTGATGCGTCTGTACAGATGTTTTTTGCCATTTATTAATAGGATAGTTTGTTCTCTTGTTATTGAGTTTTTGAGAGTTCTTTTCTCTATTCTGGAAAAAGTGTTTTTCAGATATATGATGTATAACTATTTTCTCCCAGTTTGTGTCTTGTCTTTTCATTTAAACAGTGTCTTTTGGAGAGCAAAAGTTAATTTTAATGAAACTCAAGTTACCAATTTGAAGTTTTATGAACAATACATTTGGTGTTATGTCTAGGAACTCTTTGCCTATCCCAGGGATTCTAAGACTTGTTTCTATGTTTTTCCAGAAGTTGTATGGTTTTAAGTTTTACACTTAAGTCTATGATCCATTTTGAGTTAAATTTCTTACATGGTGTGAGGTTGAGATCTACGCTTAATTTTTGCATTTGGATATCCAATTATTCCAGCACTATTTGTTGAAAAGATGATTCTTTCACCATTAATTGCCTTTGTACAAAACCAAGTTGTCCGTATTTATATGGGTCTAAGTTTAGACTCTTGCCTTGGTTCTATTGATCTACTTCTTAATTTTGACTCCAGCACTGCATGTATCCATGAATTTCTTTTTAGAAGAAGTCTTAACACCCGTGGAGTCCTTCAAAATTGTTCATTTTCAAAGTTGATTTTGCTCTTCTAGAATTACCTTAGCAGTTTCTACCACAAAGCCTGTTGGGATTTCACTTGGTGTTGCATTACATCTATGATTAGTTTAAAGAGAACGGACATCTTCCTGGTATTGAATTTTCTGACCAAGGAACACGATGCATCTCTCCATATATTTAGGTTTTCTTTAGTTTCTTTCGAGAATGTTTTTCCACGTTCAGTGTACAAGTTTTTGGTATTTGAAATGCTATTTTTAAAATTCAAAGTCTTACCGTTTCCTGCACTTGTACTTTGTGCTACAAACTCTAGCCGCCTGGGTTTTCATGCACTCAACCTTGTTTCCTCAACTCACAGAGTCTACCAGGCTTCCCCTGGATTCTTCTTCCCAGGACCATAAGCCCAAAACCTTGAAGCAGCCAGCTGGGGCAATTATAGGGCGGATCTTCTTGTTCCCAGTGGTAATCACTCTTGTTCATTGCTCAGTGTCCAGTGCCTTGAATATCATTGTTGCATGTATATTATCCTTTTTTTCCACCCCCCCACCCCCCAGGTCAAGGGGTAAATCTGGTCTCCATTATTCCATTTGTTGGAAGCTGAAGTCTCTCTGGATGGTTTTCCTATGTTTGAGCCTGATCTGATCCAGCTTCTAGATTCCTCTAAAATCTCTGGGCCGACAGAGGGAGTTCCCAGTCTCCTTTCAGAGAGGAGAACAAACTCCACTTACCGGAATTCTGCAAAGGCATCACCTGAGGCAGGTGTCGCACAAAATAATTCTCGTCCTCTTCAGGATTTGCACTTAGCACCTTTTATTGCCCTCAGGCTTATTGCTTGTTTTACTCATGTCAGGGCTCACCACAGCCCAGGAAGTTTGCTGCAGTTTCTGTTTCCAGTAGAAGGGGACTAATTATGGCACTTGGTTAATCCCCACTAGCAAGAACTGCAGGAAAACTTGTGCGTGTATTCTCAGCGTGTTGGACTGGAGACCGAGGGAGTGGAACACATGACCAGAGACCAGCAATTTATTCACATGGATGTGCTTTCCAGTGACTACGGTTTTAACATCCTGACAAAGCTACCTGGAAATGATTCTTAAACATGGCTGAGAAGACTTTATGAAGCTTGGTCAAAAAATGACCTACAACGTGTGAAGTAGAGAGGATCAAATTGCCTTAATATGGCATTATTGAAGATATCAGAAGATGTATGTTAGAACGCATTCATCATAGGAGGTCAGAAAATCCACCAACTGATAACACACCCCACAGCGGGGGTGGGGCGGGCCTCCGAGGACGCCTCCATGTCTAGACAACGAGAGGGGAGTCTATCCTTTGTGGGTGAGAGCTGACAACTTAGTTGGCCCTCTGTGTCAATGGGAATGATGGGTGTCTACAATGGCATCACCAGGCAATGATGCTTAGCTGCCAGAGACGAAGTGGATGTTATCACTGCAATGGACAGAAAGGAAGAGGGTCAGTAAGACTATCTCTGTCAATTGCTGAAGGATCACAGTATCCCAAGGGACAAGATACACAGACTACCCACTGCGGTGTTACCGAAATTGTAAGAAGAAAAGGAAAATGAGAGGCATGGAAATGAAGAATGCCATCAGCTGCAATGGAAAATCGTGATCCTTTACCCAGTTTCCAGATTTAAGTTTAGATCGCAAACCCAGAATTATCCATTCAAGTGGACACCAGCCTCCCGTGGAACTGTATGACATCACCAGTAGCATATCCTGTCGGTATTCCCCGATCCTTTTCCCAAATAACCTGCAGCCGTTCACCAGGGTAACTTCACTGGGGAGGCAGGAACACCCAGCTTTTAAAAGGATGGTTGGATAAGGAGTCTTAACTGACACTGACATCCGGGAACCTTAAGTGTCAATATGGCCCTCCAGTTAGAGTACATTCTAGCATATAGGAAAGCCTTTTATAAAGGGAATCCCGAGTGGCTTTCTAATCCCTAAGTGCATAATTGGGATGAACATATTGAACAATTAGCAATCTCTCACATTGGTTCTCTGAGTTATTCAGTGAGAGTCATCAACGGTAAGGGAACTATTTAGGACAAGACCCAGAAATTGCCCCTTCTCCAGTACCCCAGCCAAGTTTGTAAGTTAGACAAATCCTGCATACTATTAACATCAAAGACGTCGAGAGAGGCAGGGTTTGTGGTCTCGCCCCATTCCCTTTTAATTAAACTGTCTGGTCCCAGCAAACACCAGATGAATCACGGTGGATGAAAGTGAACTTCTGTAAGCCTAAAATCAGCCCCAGTTTCAGCTGCCATGTCAGATGAGAGACCTCTACTAGAACAGAACTGCGCAGTTTCTGGCATCTGGTATGTGGTTATCAACCTGGTGGATGTGTTCTTTTCCAAATCCATCAGTAAAGAATCACAAGCAATTTGCTTTTATGTAAGACAAGAGTGAGTACATGTTCACTCTCTTGCTCAGGGCTATGTTTATTCTCTTGCTCTCCGCCCTGATATAATTCCAGGGACCCTAACTGTCTTGACATCCTACAGAACGGCAAACTGACCCATCATATTGATATTATACTAATCAGATATGGTGAGCAGAAGCAGCAAGCACCTTGGACCCTCGTAAAGGTCCAATGTTTGGGGACATGTGGATAGATTTCTTCTAAGGCGACGGACAAGTTACTGGAACTTGAGCCCACTACCACTAATAAAGTGAAAGAGAATGGAACGAGATGAAGTTGGAGAGGCCAAATCCTATAAAGAATTATAAACCAGGGTAGGGAGCTTAGAATGTACTTACTCTAAGTGCGATGGGGAATCATTGGAAAGTTTTAAATCAAGAAATAGAATCTGATTTATCTCATTTTTAAAGTTTATTTATTTTTGAGAGAGGGAGAAAGGGAGTGAGAGAGAGAAAAAGAGAGAATCCCAAGCAGGCTATGCACTGTCAGTGCAGAGCCCAATGCAGGGCTTGATCTCATGAACTGTGAGATCATGACCTGAGCAGAAATCAAGAGGTGGACGCTTAACTAATTGAGTCCCCCAGGCATCCCTCCCAAGCTTATTTTAATTGCTGAAAGGATTTTAAGAGGGAAGAAAGAGGAGGAAGTCTATCTAGAAGCTATTGATATCATCTGGGTGAAGTAACAGTGCCCTTGATGGAAAGAGCAGCAGGAAGGATGAAGAGACATGACAGATTTGGCATATATTTTGGAAGTAGGGCTTGCAGACCTGTTGAGATCTTGGATACGATTATTGAAGGAAAGACGCAGTCAAAGAAACTGTATTGTCTAAGTCCTGCAACAAGAACTTGTCTATAAGCCTAGAAATGTCTCAGTATGAAACACACCAGATACTAATGTAACCTCTTGGTGACTTGGTTTCTTTGCCTGTAAAATAATACACATCGTAGGATTTTTGTGAGGATTAAAAAATTCACATCTCTAAAACACCAGAACACAGGATGCCTGCATGGCTCGATGGTTAAGCCTCTGGTCTCAGTTTTGGCTCAAGTCATGAGCTCAAGGTTCATGGGGTTGAGCTTCGAGTTGGGCTCCCCGCTGACAGTGTGGAGTCTGCTTGGAATTCTCTCTCTCTCTTTCTCTCTCTCTCTCTCTCTCTCTCTCAAAATAAATGAATAAACTTAAAAAAAGTAAAACACCAGAACAGATCTTGATACATAAAATGCTATTTAAGTATTTAACTTTTCTCCTCCTTCTCCTTCTTCCTCTTCTTCCCCTTCTTATTTATTACTACTATTACTGCTTATTATTATTATTATTATTATTATTATTATTATCTGTGATTATAGCTTCTTTCTCTTCCCAAGTATTTTTGTTTCTCTACTTTGTCTTCAATCATAGGGGTTTACTTCACTGCCTTATTTTTTCAAGCAAGATTTTGATTTTATTTTTCTTCTTCCTTTTAACTTTTCCCCTTTACTGTGGTGACTTCACCTTTGCTCTATGTTTGCTTTTTGCCTTCAGAAGTGTTAATATGGTTGGCCACAACTTGGCCATGGCTTTCACCCATTAACACTAAATATCTGACTGTGCCTGCAGTTAAGCTAGCACAGTTTGCAAGAAATTCTTCTTCTAACAAGATATTGTTTTGGCTTCTGAATTCTCAAATCACAGCTCTCCTCTGGGCTCCAGGGCACCTGGTTTGATTCAAAGTCAAGCGTCATCAGCCCTCAGGTGGGAACGTTAGGGAATGGAGTGTGAGAATGGTTTGTCAAGGATTGTGCCTCCCTTCTGATAGAAACTTCATAGCTGACCTAACTGCCCCAGAAAAAGAGAAGAGCTTAGGTCTTACAATCTGTAACACACTGGGAGTTGATAGTTTGCAAGCACCCTGAAGAGAAGCCAATGGTGCATCAGTGCAATGGATCAGTGTGTCAAACCCCATTAGTTCTAGGAAACTAGGAGGTGTTTTACAGGTGATTCTCTGCGCTTAGAACTCAGGACAGTGGGAAGGGGTAAGACTTCGTGGGCTGTGCCTTGCTGAGCTGGGGTGCCAAATTGATCATCTTTCCCAAGGAACCAAGAGTTGAACCAGAGCTCAGAGGCGCACCACAGGGCAGGATGTTTTTCCATTATGACCCTGATTTGTGAACAGAATCTGCTTTTTTTTACAGTGCTGTCAGAATACTTGTTTATTTCCCATGGGTTAGTTAGCCACCAGCTCTCTTAGCAACACGAGATTATTTTCACAGTTAACTTCTGCATTGCTAGATTATTTCTACTTACTTATCCCCGTACATTTGATATGGTTCTTACTGCCTCCTGGCCTGCTCTTTTCAAACAGCACGTTTGGTACTCAGTCATAAACAAAGACTATAATCATAAACAAAGCTTCCTAATGAGAGTTCTACATGCCAACAGAACCCGATTCTCAGAACTCAAGGAATATAAAGCCGCCAGAGGCTCAAGCAAAAAGTCCCCAGACCGCAGTGGAGGGTACAAGCGACAGACCGGGACTAAGGGCTATCACCAGAAGGAAGTTTCCTAGAAAAGAGGGAAGGCATCCACTGATCCGAGACCACTTCATAGCACTGGGGATCGTGAATACTCTCGAAAGCCAAGGGATGTTTTAGAATCCCTGTAGCAACCAGGGGCACTGTCCCAGATCGCTTTGTGTCGCCACAACAAACAAAGGAAGGAAACTGTTTGTCACTGAGGTGATATTACACAGCCGGTTCCAGCTGTAGCTCTGTCTCAGCTCCACAGATGAAACTCAAGTCTTGCACAGTAAAGCTAGCATAGATCCAAACTTCCTTACTGTCTCCATCTGGGCCTCCGATATTTGAAGAGAATCGCAGGCACGTTTTTGAACAAATCCCTCCAGATTCCGAATGCGAGATAAACAGATAAATAATCTATTTTATATGCAAGATAAATAATCCCACTGGTAGACAGGATGAGTAAAAAGAAAAAAAAATATCAAGAGTATGAAAAAATCAGGCGGTTCGAAAGAGAAGGTTTTGCAATGGGGCCAATTCCTACCACGACATCATGTTCCATTTGAGCACAAAGCTCGAAGCAGCCACCTTCAAGCAAGACTTTGGGTCGTTTCAAGACCAAAGCACAAGTCTAACCAGAAGAAACTCACCGAGGCAGATCTAAGATCCTGTCTTTGGATCTCAGGGGCTTATTTCGCAAACGCGGAACTCTTCAGGTGTGTCTTAGAAGCAGAACATAAGCAGAAATTCTTGTGAGCCTGAGCTGACATAAGTTCAAAATGTTTCAAACACCTGATGTGTTCATTTTTAAACCTTTAACAGAATCTTATGCTGGCTCGAGAGACATCGAATCAAGGCAACAGTTTCACTCTTCACTGGCCTCATCGTTGCTGGGAACACCACTCAGAGGAGATTCAGACAAAATGGAGCACAAGGGGGTTGGATGGCTGGCCAGATGGTGAAAAAAAGAGAAAACGTTTGAAGGAAGCACGACGTCAAGACACTGTGAAACTCAGTGTGTTTGTTTTAACCTGGAGAGATTATGAAACCTATCTTCAACAATTTAAATGGTTCCCATGCAGAAAGAGATGGGTCTATTTTTGTATGGTCTGATGTGAAAAATGAGGTAAAAAAAAAAAAAATGAGATGTATCAGTCCCTGTAAAAAAAAAAAAAAAAAAAAAAAGCTTTCTATTATAGCTATTCAAGACAAAATAAGGGTTGGGATTTGTATGTTCTGTATTACTGGAAGAACTTAAGAACAGAAATGAGTATTTGCTCAAACATTGTTTGGAGCTGAATTTAATGGTCATTGAGGCTGTTCTATTTCTATGATTGTGTGAGTCTTGATGTTAAGCCCTTGTAAAGCAAGTGCTATGTTATGGGTCTTTACATTCTAGTGTCTTCCCCAGTGCAAGCATATAATGCAGGGGGTTGATATATAGGACTAGATATTTTTTTTTTTTTAATTTTTTTTTTTTAATTTTTTTTTTTTTTCAACGTTTATTTATTTTTGGGACAGAGAGAGACAGAGCACGAACGGGGGAGGGACAGAGAGAGAGGGAGACACAGAATCGGAAACAGGCTCCAGGCTCTGAGCCATCAGCCCAGAGCCTGACGCGGGGCTCGAACTCAAGGACCGTGAGATCGTGACCTGGCTGAAGTCGGACGCTTAACCGACTGCGCCACCCAGGCGCCCCAAGGACTAGATATTTTTTAACCCTTGGGGTACTCAAATTTTTCCAAGTGCTAAACAATTATTTCCAAGCAAACAAAACACAACACAGAGAGAAACTCCTAAAAGAAACAGGAAAAGAGAATTATACCATTTGTCAATCAAGTCAGCAAAATTTCGACCATCGTCACACAACGTTGTAACCTTAAAATATAAACATCGTGATGGGACAGGGGGAAAGAAAACCCTCTTTTTGTTGCATTTTCCTATATAAGAGAAACTCATAAATCATTATTTTATAGTTTTCTCATTTCCTTTTATTTAGTTTTAAACTAAATTTATAGGACTTATTCTTGTGAAACAAATAACTTTATTAAAAGACCTGAAAGAGCCAAGAACACAATTTTGATATTTTTAATATTTTCAAGACAAAGTACATCCCTTTGTTTATAATAATTCACTATAAGCCCAAACTGCAATCTTCAACCTAAGTAGTGACTTTACTCAGTTCACTGAGCTCCTGGTTTGTTATCGCAGAATTGCTTATGGAGATTAGCCTGATGGAAATAATTATCATTAAGAATTGTATACGTTTATAAGGAAAACCAAATATTTAAAATTTTACTTTTCTAGGAAAACACACACAGATTAACTTCTGTTGCAAGGAAAGATCATCTTAAGTAGAGTTAGGAATAACAACTCAAATATTCCTATTATATTTTGGTCTCACTCTGTTAAAAAAAAAGTCACTCAGACACCCCAAGAGTTCACATTAAAAAAATTTTTTTTAATGTTTATGTTTGAGAAAGACAGACAGAGAGTGAGCAGGGGAGGGGCAGAGAGAGAGAGGGAGACACAGAATCCAAAGCAGGATCCAGGCTCTGGGCTGTCAGCACAGAGTCCAAGGCAGGGCTCGAACCCAAGCCTGCTTTGAACCCACGAACCGAACCGTGAGATCATGACCTAAGCCAAAGTCAGATGCTTTAACCAACTGAGCCACCCATGCACCCCAAGAGTTCACATTTTAAAATCTGCATTGCAGGTGGCTCAGTCGGTTGAGCATCTGACTTCGGCTCAAGTCATGATTTTGCGGTTCGTGAGTTCGAGCCCCCATCAGGCTCTGTGCTGACAACGCAGAACCTGCGTTGGATTCTCTGTCTTCCTCTTTCTGCCCCTTCCCTGCTTGCGGTCTCTCTCAAAAATGAATGAACATCTTTTATGAATAAATGAATGAATGAATGAATGAATGAATGAATGAATAAAATGTGGGTTTCAACTTCACTTGAAAAAAATCAAAAGGTCTGGCCACACTGGGACCCCATTGCCTCATGACAGCAACAAGCAGCAAGTGAGCTCTCCACTCCTTAGAAAGGACATGCTCTTGCCAGTCTGCCAAGCGCTCCATGACCTTGTAGTGTATTACACCTAGCCTCTCTCACTCATGAGCATACTTGCTGGCTTTGCCCGGCAATCACTGATTTCTGACCATGAGCCCAACTACACACATGGATGTCTGTAGGAAGCATCAGGGTAACCCGTGCCTCCCATGATTCCACTAGCCAGCTCTGTACAAATGCTTTCATGGAATCTAGAGTTGATACATGCCTTCTGGGATGAAGGTGATTCCCAAGACCCACCACGAGAGCCCACATGACAAGGACAGAAGAGACCCCATGCTCCCTATGGGTAAGCAAGACACTTGACCATTTGCCTAGTTGAAAAGGTAGGAGTGCGGGGGAAATTGTCCCAACTTACAACCTTTAACTACATGACGATCACAGGCATTAGATGAAGAGAGGAAGGAGGATTCAAAGGAAGACTTTTAATTACTCTGGCTTTGCAATGGCCAAGTCGTGGGTTAAGCGCGAGGTCTGTCAATGCCCTGCAGCCAAGCCCAACAGGAATACGCCTGATGTTAAACGAATGGGGTTTTATTACTCCTTTCACGAGGGAGAAAAAACACCACAGACAAGAGTGTGGGAGGGTGTACCTCAGTGAGAAAATGTTAGAAAGCACAGAGTTTCGGTTGGGTTAGTTGGGGAATGGTCTACAAAAGCAAGCGGTTCCCTCCAGCTCGGAAGCTGTCAGAGAGCGGGGCAATTTCATGACTCGGTATTTCGTGGGTGTCACGGTGACTTTGTTTTTATCTGTTCTAAGACAAGATTCTGAAGCAGCCCTGTTTTTGTTTCCTTTTCTTGTTGTCTCAGAGTGATTGTGTCTGAAGTTGGTGCTCTGTGGAATTACGTGCTCCAGGAAAACAAAGTGGCCTGGCTGTGGGCATCAGGCAGCCCTGTAATAACATTGAGGTCCAGCTGGGAATGTTAGGTCAGTCTTAACAGAGCTTTAGAGTGTCCAAAATGCGGTCGTGGATATGAATTGGCTTAACTAATGGTAAAACAATTAAGGTAAAACAAACAGAAGATATTTTCACATGAATGTCTCTCATACAGCCCTCAGTTACATGCCAGCGGGATTGAAGCAGACCCCCCCCCCGCCTTTAAACTGAGCTCAACTGGAGGAAAAGAAGGGGCAGGATAAGGGGGTTCTCCTACAACATTACTGGAACCATTCCCAGAGACAGTCACCTCCGTGGGGTCCCATCTTCAGGAAACATGCCCTTCACCTTCCATCCTCTGCTTGTCATGGCAGGTGACCAGTCATCCGCCCCAGAATCAGTGTCCTTGTGAAGAACAGAAACTATTTCCCAGAGAAGAGGGGACACCTTGAGGAAAAGCTTCCATCACACAGACAAGAACAGGTGCAGTGTTTGGCTTCCCTGACCAGCTGACATGGGCTCAGCTCTGGGGCCTCCGTCCAAGTGTGTCCCCTGATGCGGGGAGTGCCTGGTGGGGGCAGGAAGTGGGTGTGGAGGATGTGCAGCAGGAGACCAACCTCTGGCCTACAAAATATCAACTGTAGTCAGGAGGGAATGCCACTTGTTTACAATTTAAAATTTGTAAGTAGGAAGTAGGAATTAATAGTAATTGGTGGGTTCCGGTTGGCACATGATGTTTCAGAATATTGCAGAAGCCCTCAACTTCATGGGACTCCCCCAGGCCACCCTTGGACATTGGGATGTTAGCGGTCACAAGGTGTTTGGTGTTGGCCTCCACCATGGGTTCGAATCCCAGGCCTCTTGTGGAGAAGGAAGAACAGGGCTCTGTTGTCAGGCAACCCTCCCTCAGTTCAAATCTTCATGGCCTTAAATATGACATCAGTGTTCCATCCATGTCATAGAGGTCCCCTCATCTGCGACGTAGAGAATGCAATACACTTACTTCAGTAGGTTTTCACTCTAAGTGTTGAATGAATTGATGCTTGTTGGTTCAGTGCTGGCCTCCCAATGCTTGCGGCCTCCACTCTGGACATTCCCCCGTAAGTCCCTCCCCATCGGATTTCCTATTTTTCCCCCCCTTTGGGGAACACACCATTCAGCCTCAGACCAAAAGCCTGTCTTGCCATCTCTTCTTCTGAAGCCTGTTTTCTCTTGAAATTTACTCTTCTGGAAGGCATTCTCATCACCGAACATATTAGCTCACTCCTTGCCTAGGATTAGTTTGGGAGGTGTGACAACCCTTGAGAAGGTTATGCCCCGATGAGGAAGATAGGAAAGAGACCATGGAAGAGTAAGTCAGGTGCCATTTTGGTCCGCTTTTCGATTTTGATTTGGGTGGACCGGACGCCGAAACCCAGTAACTACTCGGGACAAGTGATTGGCTTTCCTGGATTTATTTCCGAAGCCATGTTTGTGTTCAACAGGGAAAGTGACTGTGTTCATCTTACAGTCTGTTATAAAGATTAAAAAAAAGAGAGAGAATTATGAACACAACTGTAAACCCCTCTAAAGGACCCACGTTTCAGCGTGGGTCCCAGAGAAATCCCAGAGAAATCCAGGATTTCTTTTTCGTATCATGATGTTTTAACATTAATCAAAATCAAGTTCCCTGACTAAAGGGACAGTCTGGGCCACGCTCAAGGACCCACTTCCCTAAGTCATCAAATTCTCCTCCAGTTTCTACGAAAACCATTCTTTCCCTCCCACAGCATCTTCTGTCTTCCTAGGGAAACGAAACCCTTTTTGATCTACAGCCCTAGCCGACCCAGAAGCATTTTCCATTGAACATTGTGCCAGAATACTGCCAGCTGGTCCGCCATTCACCAGCCGATAATTACCTCCCAATATTGGTCATAACCATCCACTTAATATGCTTCTGTTCTAAAATTCATCTTCTTATAGGGGAAGATTTCTGAACTTGAAGTGAGAGCAGCACCATCGGAGATTGTGTTTAAAAGGGTTTGTGTCTCCATCCTACGATGCTTCTTATAATTGACGTGGGATGGGAGGTGAGTAAATGTTGAAGATTATCAGGAGATACTAAGGAGCCCTGTGGGAGCAAAGATGGTGGCCAGAGCAGAAATATCTTAACGCTCTGTTATTCTGACATTTCTGTATTTCAGGATTTTAAGATTTCATCATTTAGCTCCATATGTTTAGAAGCCTGATTACTGTATCTAAGGTGATGCATGATGAAAGAAAGTGAATTTAGAAACACCAGTAAGAAAACTTCCAGCTTATTGTGTATTATTTGAAATCACATTATGTCTATTCCACGGTTAGGCAATTCCTGTTTGTAGAAGTGGACACACAACGCATCAAGCCTTCCCACTTTTGCTACACTGAGTCAAAATTCCCACCGAAGTAACCACAGAAGCACCACAGTCACTGAGTTGGGCTTTTTATTTTTCTCTTGTCTCTTCTATTTTCAGAGAATCCTGGCATGATGTCTTCAGCTTTTCCATGACTAGGCTTCCACATGTTACGTCTTGTTCCTCACTATCAACTTTCATCTTTCTCAACAGATACCTTTCCTTGGTTTTTGTTTTTTCTTTTTTAAGTTTTTTTTTTTTTTAATTTATTTGAGAGAGACAGAGACAGCATGAGTGGGGAGGGGTACAGAGACAGGAAAAGAGAGAATCACAAGCAGGATCTACACTGTCAGTGCAGAGCCCAACGCGGGGCTCGAATTCACGGAAACATGAGATCATGACCTGAGCCAACACCGAGAGTCAGACACTTAACCCACAGAGCCACCCAGGTGCCCCCACCTTGTGTTTTCAAACATAATGGCACATCGCCTGCAGGAGAAAGGTGGGAAGGTGCAGAGATGTTTGGGGGCTTAGCGTTACACTCTTTCACAATTAGCCCTTAGTGTGACTTTCTCTCTAGTTCCTACCTGTGCGTGAAGGGACTCTTGACATGTTACATAACTTTTCTGAGTCTAAGGAGTGCTGCTGTGAACATAAAATGCATCTGGTATAGAGCATAGCTACCCACCAATGTTGGATGTTTATCTTGATGTGCCACAGTACAGATAAATAGACTACATGTCTTTTAAGCCACTGAATAGAGTTGGATCTATAATGTTTACCCGAAGATGTAGGTAGGTGCGAGGGTGGAGACTTCCGGGGTTCCCTTAATATCTCTCTTGTTTTCAAATATCTGTATGGATGAGACTTTCCTATTCTTTCAGTAAATCATGGTCATGAAACATCCTGGCCGACAAAATATGACCGTATCACTCTAAAATAGTCATTTGCCAATGTGAGATTCTCCAGCTCTCTCTGTCCCTCCTATGGGAACCAAGAAGGTTGGATGTTTTTGACTGTTCAGCTGCAAGATGGTTAAGCCTCTGTCAATCCCCAGGGAGAACCATGGGGCAGAACCACCTCCACCCATAATGGACATTCAACAAAAGTAAAAATTGTATCTTTGTTGTATAAAGCCACTGGAGTTTTGGGTTCGCTGTTGCTATAGTGCATTACCAGCCTACATTGATTAACACAGATGCCCAAGACCTCCCCAATGTAGAGAGCTGGATATCATCAGGTACATTATTTCCATTAGCAAATACACTAAAAATGAACTTCCAGATAAAGATGACAGATTAAACACATGTGTGTGTACCCCTTCCCTCCCAAAACCCCATTATAAGGAAAACAATGGGGAATTTCATAACATAAACATAAAGATAGAGCAGGAGGGACAACAGCAACAATTTTTTTTTTAAGTAGGCTTCACACCCAACATGGAGCCGAATGCGGGGCTTGAGCTCACGACCCTGAGAGCAAGACCTGAACTGAGACTGAGAGTAGGGTGGTTAAACAACTGAGCCACCCAGTTACCCCGCAGAGCAACAAAATTTTAAAATCTAAAAGCAGATGGATGAGTAATAAGAGGCTTATTATTTAAGAAGGCTGAATTGAAGCCAATGGTAGAGAAAACAGATTATACCACAAAACCCTCAAAAGTTTCAGTGAGCATACATATGAGCAGCTTCTGGAAGTGGAGGTAAAGGGAAAATAGGGGCCTAAAATAAGAAGGCTTGGTTGAAATCACGTTAGAAATTAGTTTCTATTCAATGTAATTGGGCAAACAAAGATTGGGTACAATGAGGAAATCCCACAGTCTCCCAGAGAGAAAAATAAATGAAAAGTTCTACACAAAAGATCAAGAATCCCGGGGGCTCCTGACTTCTTAACAGGAAATCCTGAAGATGTAAAGAAAAGCATGAGATATTTTCCTATCCCTATTCTTAAAACTATGTACCCAGCTAAACTATCAACCAAGTGTCAGGCAGAAATATAAACCGTTTCAGCAACTGAAGTCTAAAAAAATTTACCTCCTATTCATCCCTCCAAGAAAAGCTACTGGAGGACATGCTCCACCCAAACTAGGGAGTAAACCCAGAAATAAGTATTGAGATCAAAGAAACAGGGTATCCACTCAAGAGAAAAGAAATGAAAAATCACCAGGATGGTGAAGATCGGAGAACCTCAGATAACCCTTGTGGAAGAAAACCATTCCACACTGAAACAAGCTGTGAAGGGATTTCTTAAATTAAAGTGTCAGCATGACTAATGTGAATGAGTGTATTGAGAAGAGATTCAGATGACTTCTGGAGAGTCTCTGTTACCCTGGTAATAAATACGTAGACTACTGAGCAAAGTTACAGCCTCATCTTCCCTAGCAGGAAGTGAAAAGGTATAAAGCTAAAAAATCAAGAAGAAGGGGCGCTTAGGTGGCTCAGTCAGTTGAGTGCCCAACTCTTGATCTCAGGGTCATGATCCCAGGGATGTGAGATCGAGCACCACGCTGGGTTCCATGCTGAGCAGGTAGCCTGCTTAAGATTCTCTCTCTCCCTCCACCCCCTCTCCACAGCTTCTGCATGTGTTCTCTCTCTCTCTCGAATTAAAAAAAAAAAAATCAAGAAGCAGAAAGACCAACACATCATTTAGAGATATGCAGGAAAACACCACAGTCATCAGCTGGAAGAGGTGATAGTGACTTTTGGGGACCTGGGGGAGGGTACAGACGAAAAGGGAATTGACAATCGGCATATCAACTCCTGTAAGTTTAATTGGCTCTTTACACGTTGTACCTGAGTCAATGTTGGACCCTCCACTGGCCTTCCTCAGTAGCCGTGGAGGGTCCCATTCTCGCCTCAGGACTCTGCCCTGACTGGGACCATATTCGGTCCTCTTTGGGTGGATGGTGGGGGGGTGCTCTGCCAATGGACCTCTTTTCAAGCTGTGCAAGCAGAAAGCACATAAGCACGTTAAGGTCTCATCTCAAAAACTCAGAGTAAGCCAAGCAAGGTATTTGCCTGGAAGCAGGGAGTTTTAGGTCATTTCACTGGTCTGCACAATCCCTTTCCTATTATTTTTCCCTTTCTGGAAGACAGTGCTGCCACTTTATTTATAGAGTTCATGTCAACTATTACATCCAAAGTGAAAATCCCACAGCCAGCCGTCTGTGTGCCAGAACTGAGGACCAGTCGAGCTCGGCTGGCAACCCTTCAATTAATTATGCTGCTAATTGCCACACAAGCTGCTCATTCATTTAACATCATTCAACAAATATTTCCAGCTCTTGTTGATGATGATCTTGGCATTTTTCCAGGGCTCTGTGGGGAAGACTGGTACTCCCTTCTTCAGTGACCCATTCCAGATGTCTCTATTTGTTTGTGATTTTCTTGGCTCTATTTTCCATCAAACCAGTCTACTTTACAATTTTCTAAAATTCCTTAAAATATCTGCTGATAAAAACTTCTCTGTCTTCTGGGACTGCTAAGGATTTCATTTTGTTCTTTTACTCCTTTAGTTATTTTCCTGGGATTTGAAGAAGAGCTGGTGGAGGTATATATTTGTTTAATCACCATCTTGGTATAGAAGCCATGTTCCTAACCTTCATTCATTTCTTAATTTGCTCTGAGTACATTTACAAGAAGTGTGTGTTGGTTGCTGCATCTTCAACAAACTGCTGTATCTTCTGCACCCTTGCATTTCCAAGAATTTTTAGCACCCTCTGACATAAACAACAGCTGGGTATAAAATCCTGGTCTCACAATCTTTCCACCTTGAATCTTGTAAGTGTTGCCCCACGGTGGTCTGATATTTGCAGTCACCATCTGGTGACAGACTGCTTCTAGCTCTCATTTCTGTTGTTGATTTCCTTCCACTTACTTACTGCATTTTCCCACTAAACATGATGTTTAAAAACTTATGTCTAGAATATACCTCAGAGTGGCTCTCATTTTACTTCATCATGTCTCATACCTCATATCACATCTCCTATCCTTTCCCAACACATAAGATGCAATCCTTTGTCATGCATTTATCTCTTTTCCACATATGTCTTTATACTTTCTCTTAAATCTCTCCTTTTTCTTCCAATTGAAGCACTTCTTTGATGAGAAAAAAAAAACTCTTGTAAATTTTCTATCACTTCACTGTCAGGCCATGTTGGAAACCTAGTCCTCCCTTCCAAATACCCTTCCTTGCAGAGTTCTTCCAAATACTAAGTGATCTGGGGCAAGATTTTCCACGTGGCATTTCCACATGGCTGTCATCCCTGACTCCCCCTTCTTCCTGATACCCACATCTAATGAATTTAAAGTCACTTCTACCTCTTAAAAATTTCTCACATCTACCTACTTCCCTCCATTCCCAGGGCCACTAAAGATTACCTTTCCCTCCCTAAATTCTTGTGGTGGCCTCCTAATTGATCTCCCACAATTAGTCTTGCTGTTCCAGTGCTCATTCTTCACGTTATCACTGGAGAGTCCTTTTGAAAACACACATGTAATCATTACTAAAAGTCTTTATCTTTGTGTCACATCCTCAATCCTAAAATAATGGCTAAAGTGAATCCTAGAGACGACAAGATCATTTGTAACGTAGACTCTGGTTTTCCTTCACTCTCATTAACTCATCTTTGAGTTTTCCAGGCTTACAGGAATTTTTCCTGTTGTTTTCCCCACTCTCTCCCAGTGTTGAGACTTTCTCCAGACTGTGACCTCCACCTGGATTACATCCCTTTCTGCTCCCTGAGATTTTTTTTTTTATTTATTTATCCAGATAATGCCTGCGTATTCTTCAAGTCTGCTAAAATATCGTGTCTTCTGGAAAAATCACTCCTGATCCCCTCGGCCAATTAAAGTGCCCCTCTTATAAGCTTGCCACTTCTCTCCCAGAACTTTCTGTGCTTTGTGCTGCTGGTTGAGACTGGTCTGCCTTACGAGGCAGATCTGGCTCTGTTGGAACAGGGACCACGTCCATCCTCGCTCAGGGCCATGATATAAAGGTACTTGATCAGTTTCACCCAATGAACAACTTTATTAAATAAATCTTCTCTGGGATTTAAATGAAATGTAACCCTTATTCATTTTAGCAACTTTCTCTTCTCTTATTTTGGTGATTTCTTCTCCCTGATCTGCTCTATTTTTGCTTCTGTTATTCTTAATACACAAAACGTGTCTCCTTTCATTTTTTTTCTCATCCACTTAGAGTCAGGATGCTTCTCCTCTGAGTTCTGACTTTCTTCAATTTCCTTCTACTTGAGTGATTCAGTGTCCTGTGGCGGTCTCTCTTCAGTTCACTCCTTTCATGGCATTTTAAAATTTAACCAGCTTGCTTTTTGTCTGTAAACAATCTGCCTGACTTCAGATCTGTACCTTTTTATGACTGCCTACTCTAGCTGCAAAGATGCTAGGTCCTCTCACACTTGGCCAGAATACCAATTAGAGATTTCCTAACACTGTATTCTCTCTCATGTAGGAATTTCATTTCACGGGCTACCTTGGAGAGATTTTGCAGATTGTTTCTCCTCTTTGGCACAATCTTTTCTCAGCGGATTTTCAAGTTTTTCGTTTAATTCCAGTTAGTGAACCTACGGTGCTCTATTAATTTCTGGTGTAGTGATTCAACACTAAAATAAATCAGCCGGTGCTCATCACAAGCGCGCTCCTTAATCCACATTGCCTATGCCACCCATTCCCCTCTTTGTGTCTCCTTTTTCTGTTTGCTCACCCTTAAAGTGGTGAGTAAATGGGTTTAGTTTGATCTGCTTTAACTGTAACACTTCTAAGTCTCTCAAACTCAAGAAAAGAAAGAATGAGAAGGCTACTTTTACATTGCCACTTGAGGTCCACTTCTCCGTAAGGAGGAGCAAATGCCAACTGTGAAGGATGCTTTTGTGCCTCAGGCTACACTTCCCAGTTGTAGGACCGGAAGTCTGCAGAATCAGTGCCTGCTTTACTGGTATGGCTCCTGCTGGTGTAAGTCAAGGACAAATACCACAGCTGGTTTCCCTGCCCCATGCGATTGCTGGTGCTTTGAGCTGTTGTCAGAGGTAGGAACAAAGCTCACCCAATGCCAACCTGTCCAAGTTGAGGAACACCTGCTACTTCTAGATACCTGGGCGCCTTTCAGGGAGTCCCTCAACTTATTCTGCAGTCAGGCTTCAAGCACCGAAGCCCATTCACCAATACCTTCGCTTCTTCAATCTGTGCTACAAAAGAACCTTAAGATTTCTGACATATTGATGGCAGCCATTAGTAATTTCTAAGATGGGTAAAGATTTTTCTCTATTCCTTCTTGGTCACCTAAGTGGGAATACGATGACTGCCATCTTTACCCAGATACTCTTTCCAGAACTGCGCTGTAACAGCATTGGCTTCCTTTGTGCTGTGCCCCCCGTTACGTATTTCTAGGCTGTGACTTTTCTTCATCTGCACCGAAAGGCTGAACAGCCTCTGATACCTTTACACAATGGCTCCCCCTTCTGGTCCCACAAGGAGCAGCAAGTCCGTTTTGTACTTGGGGAACAACTCTCCCCCAGAATACTGATCAGGCTTGAGTAAAGCTCAGAAGTTCTCAGCTGGAGCAGACACCTCTCTATTAACCGGGTAATTCAAATTCCTGAGAAGCTTTCAGTGTTTCTTAGGAGACCGCCAGCAGGAAATCTGAGAGCAACAACATCTGCACATCAAGGATACTCTCCAGTTCTGAGCCCATGGATGTGAAGGTCCTGACTTCATCGGGACTCTTCAGACAGTCAACAGGGAAACACAAACCCTGTGTACTGGGAGAGGGCATGTGGAAAAAAGAGTATTTGGAGTCCACCTGTAACTACGCCGTCCTCAGAGACTTGGAGCACTGGGCTTCTCGTGAGTTTACAAGGAAACTGTGGGATTGAAAACACGCGCACAAGTTCTCATTTTTCGTAACAAGATAAAGATGGGATAATATAATGCTCTTAGTGTCCATCCTTCCTTAATGACCCATAGTGGTTTAAAAGCCACAGTCTGATTGGCGTTTTAGGATGTGATCGAACTCAGAAGTATGAAATTTAATCGAGAAGAAGCGTCTCTGCTGTTCATGAAGCTAAAAAAATGACGAAAAACCTGAGAAAACTTTTGTTTTTTCTTTCCAGCTTATGGTGCTCTCAATATACACGTGTTTTGTGTTTGGAAGTCTGACCTTTTATTTCCTCGTTACCTCAGGCTATAGATTCAAGTCAAATAATAGTTATGTGTGGGTACGTGTGTGTGTGTGTGTGTGCGTGTGAATATATATACCATTTTATTTTTATATACCTTTTAATATAAAAATAGTCATTTCTACATATGTAGATGAATGTGTTTGCCATTGGAAATGACTGTCAAAATGGGGCACCTAGGTGACTCAGTCGGTTAAGTGTCCAACTTCAGCTTGGGTCATGATCTCATGGTTTGTGAGTTCGAGCCCCGCGTCGGGCTCTGTGCTGATGGCTCAGAGCCTGGAGCCTGCTTCGGATTCTGTGTCTCCCTCTCTCTCTGCCCCTCCCCTCCTCGTGCTCTGTGTCTCTCTGTCTCAAACATTAAAAAAAAAAACTTTTTTAATATCATTAAAAAACACTTTGGGAATAATTAAATGAACTAAAATAATCTTTTCCTTGTGCTTAGAGACATCACTTAATAAAATCACATTGTTAAGGATAACACGCCTAGAGGTTCCCGTAATGTGCACAAATTGCTATTTTTCATGCACTAGCTGATTCTCTCCAAGGCTTTTCTGATTTTACTTGGGACTCCTTCTATAGCTTCTGCCCACTTCAGAGCTTGCTTATGTGGATCTGCCCAAGGAACTACTGATACATGTCTACATGCTTTCAAAATGCTTGACATTCAAAGAAAACCGTGTATCGAAAAGTTGTTAAAAGCAAATTATTTTTAAAAACTCAAGCTGCAGAGAGATGACATTTGTCCTTGCTTCTTGCCTTACACTCACAGGCATGAGGGGAGGTCGCAGAAGTGGTCACCCAAGGAATCCTATTTCCTACTGGTTTTGGAACTTTTTGTAAAAGTAGTCATGGGGTGGGGGGCACACCTGGGTGACTCAGTCGGTTGAGCATCTGACTTCGGCTCAGGTCATGATCTCACGGGCAGTCCGTGAGCTCCAGTCCCACACTGGGCTCTGTGCTGACAGCTTGGAACCTGGAGCCTGCTTTGGATTCTGTCTCCCTCTCTCTCTGCCCCTCCCCGACCCACACTCTGTCTCTCTCTAATATAATTAAACGTTAAAGAAAAAATTTTTTTAAGTAGTCATAAGAACCAGCAGGGATGTTATTAATGGATCTACTATTTATTCTACATTTCAGGAAACAGTAATTTCTTTGAGTAACCCCCACCCCCAATCCCAGTGTATCATGTGGCTGAGGTAAGACACCACTTTGGCCAATCAGAGCAACCAATCTCCCCTCCCTAGCGACTGGGATCTGGATGGCCAGCGAAAATCCCTGGACTCTCACAAAAGTGACCGGAGAAAGATGTTCCCCTTATGCTGGATTGAACCTGGCAGGCAGCCACCTTGTCACCCCCTGGAACCCAAGAACAAACCAACATGGAGCAGAGAGAAGAGGACAGCTGTGTCACCCGAGGCACTAGATCCGTCTAAGCTTAAAGCCTTGAGCCCCTCAGTTACACAAAAGAATACCATCCTTTAAAAAACTGTTATTGTGTTTTCTATCATTTGCAATGGGAAAAGTTCCAACTGAGTTTTTAAAAAAATCACTGAGGTTCGATCTTAAAACTGAAGAATCACAATCCATCAGGATGAGACTTACACACACACCCCAGTGCCGTGGTGAGAATAACCAGAGTGAAGGAGCGAGGGAGGGTTGGACGACGAGATTGACTTTCCCTTGCTCCCTGCCTCTGTCAACAGGCACACAGATGTGGCTGTGATGGGGGCTGAGTGCCTCAGGGTGACTTTAACCCACATTGTACCTTTCAGCCCAGAGCACCCTCCTTGTAGATCTAGGATCTCCTCATACAGCTTGTTTGGGTTTGGGTTCGGTCTTCTTAGAACTAGAATTCCAAACAGAAAACTAGTCCAGCATTTCTTTGGTTATGATGTAGAAGGACACTCTGAAAAAGTCAAGTGGTAGCAGAGCTGCTGGGATCGGAACTGGGGTGGGGGTCTTAGAGCAGTAGCACCCCCCCCCCCCCACACACCCACCCAGCTTTCTCACTAGCCTCCCTGGGCCTCCTGGTCCCTCCGATCCCAGAGGCTGAGGACCTGCCTGGAGCTGGGAGAAACCACAGAGCCCTGTGAGCAATTCTCTAATCGTGACCAAGAAGCATCTCCTTCAGACGTACTCAACTTCCGTAAGTAATAGATAAGTAGGTTCTAATAGTGTAACATGTAATGAACAGTCCAGTTGTCTAAAAATACAGCTCTTTGTGAGTCTGCTGCTTCCACAGAGGAGAGTACTGTAAAAAGCATGGACGATTTACTTTTAGGATCTTGCATACAAGCATCTGTCGAAATAGAGAGCATCACTTCATGGGGCATTGATGCAAAAATGGCCAACAGAGGGGCACCTGTCAGTTAAGCGTCTCTGACTCTAGGTTTCGGCTCAGGTCATGATCTCGCAGCCGTGAGATGAACCTGTCGGGTTCCAAGCTGAGCTTGGAGCCTGCTTAGGATTCTGTCTCTCTCCTTCTCTCTCCACCCCTCCCTTCTCTCTCTCTCTCTCTCTCTAAAATAAATAAAAACAATTTTTTTTAAATGGCCAAAGGAAAAAGGACCTTAATTATCCTGATCTTGGTAATCATTCCACAATGTATATATTGGCCACCTCACCCCCATATATAATTGCATTTGCCAATTATTCCTTAACAAAGTTAAAAAATGAAAAGGATCTTGAAGATGCCAATGAGATTTTCCTGTTTAAGATTCCACATTCTGTATTTCATTCCCTTTATCCTCTCTGATAAAGGGATATTTATTGGTAGAGCACATATTTAAGAACTGTCTGTGTATTTGCTCTGAGGTTCATTTCCCAGCCCTTTTTAGTCTAGGCCTTCCTTCAGAAATATAGAACACTGAGATCTTCTTTGTGTTACTTGAGATTTCAAGATAATGCCTACCGATGAAAACAAATAAGCAATTACAGGATTCAATATACCTTTTCAGACTACACGCTCCCCCTCGCAGACTGTTCCTCCCTACCCCCTACATGTTCAACAGAACCAGATGACTGCCCCTCCACTTAGCGACGCCCCTTTCACCTAGCGGCGTGACATCCCTGGGGAATATTCTAGTCGATAGCTCAGAGGTGACTAAACATTTATATTCCATATCCAGCGATAATAACACAGCTGCATTTGAGAATACTGGAGAACGCATTACAGATCTCACGAAATACGGGCTGACAAACTCATTCAGGAAGGCCAGAGTGGGCTTTTCTTGTGAATTCATGAACGATCCTACAAGATTCCTCATGGTTACCTCAAACAACAGGGACAGAAATCGGGATGGTGTCGTTTTCTCGTTTGTGCACAGCGTGATTTTGAATTTAGCTCTCTGGTGTGTAGAATGGGAAAGGACGGAAGGACCAAGTAACCACTCGACCTTGGCTTTTCTTGAACTACCTGCCCCCAAATGTTTTGTTTTGGTTTTTTTTGTTTTCCCAACTCTTTGGAGTTTGACACAAACTAAGAGTGGCAAACCCTAGAAATGAGGTGATGGACGGGCTATAAGGCGTGGAGATTGTTATCTGAAGATTAAGCACAGAGGCCCCGAAAATGGGGCTGAGATGTTTCAAGAAGAAATCCCCCGTGAGGCTTCCAGGTCAGCCTGGCTGTGCTGTGATCCCAACGTTGTCAGGAATTCTGCCAGGCCATTGCTCATCTTTGACAGAACATGGGCAAGAGGGGAAGAAAATATGGGACACGCTACTGAGAGAAGCAACATGGTCTCATTTACTTAAGTGGGTTTTTGTTTATTGGGGGGGGGGGGGGAAATGACTCATAAGCTCACCAAAGAGAGGTGTGCTGGGATCTCTCCCAGTCTCCCTGTCTACCGTTACTTACTAAATATGACATTGTCTCTCCGAGGCAGCTGGGGGACTGGTTAAAAGCCCCTGTAGACACACACACTAAATTTCAGGTGCTTCCCCTGTCCTCCAGGCCCTGCCTGAAGGCAGTTCTGGTCCATTCACTCATGTCCGTCCCCCCAGCTACACTACAGCACACTTGAAAGACCTCTGCTGAGAGACCAAAGCCTCTCAGGGGCACCCACTAGATCCCACTGGGGTCTGGACCTGTCTGCATTAACACCACACTCATCAGTATCATCGAATACATTCCTCCTCCTCTGATGTCACGGTCATCCAGCAAAGCTATGATTATAATGTCAATTTCCATGAAGATATTACTATAGCAGAACATAAATAGTGGGCAACTGATCTGTGGTAATTCACAAGCTGGCATTCTGGCTCTCACCAGAACCTTTTAGCATGACCCAAGCCCAGAGATGGGGCCAGGATTCTGCCCTCGGACTCTCTGTGCCTAAAAGCTCCAAATCCCTTCTTTTGCTGAGACAAAGTTCCAAGATGTGATGTCCTGCTTAATAGGACGACTGGAAGTCCTAGTGAGATCTCTCAACTACGGTGAACACACTTAGGGAAAAATAGATCTGCCGTTGTTGGCTAAAAATTTGTATAAGAAAACAGTGGGGAAGAAGAGTGGACAAGTTGAGACTCTGAATGACAGGCTAACATACTTGGCTTTAACAGTTTTTTCTTTTTAAAAAAATTCTTTAATGTTTATTTTAATGTTTATTTATTTATGAAAGGGAGAGAGAGAGAATCCCAAGCAAGCTCCAGGCTCTGTCAGCACAGAGCCTGTCTCACAGACCGCAAGATCATGCCCTGAGCTGAAGTCGCATGCTTAACCAACTGAGCCACCCAGGTACCCCAAGTTTTTTCCTTTTTAAATGTTTATTTATTTTTGAGAGAGAGAGCGCGCGCACCAGGGAAGGGGAGAGAGAGAGAGGGAGACACAGAATCTGAAGCAGGCTCCAGGCTCCGAACTGTCGGCACAGAGCCCGACGTGGGGCTCGAGTCCACGAGCCGCGAGATCATGACCTGAGCCAAAGTCAGTCGCTTAACCGACTGAGCCGCCTCATTGCCGCAGCTTTAACAGCTTTAAGAAATAACCGAAAGTCATCAAAGCTTCTTTAATTTTTAGTAAAAATGGGAGGAGGGTAAGAAGGGTGAGAACAGAGACATGGATCTTAGATGTATGTTGTATTTGTAATTTAGGCGCCTCTTCTCATACATAGTTTTGGCCTAATCCTATCAACAGTGCAGAGCAGAAATAGCCATCCACACTTAGTGGATGAGAAAACCAAACACAAGGGGGAGGTGACTTGGTTAATGTCACTCAACCAGTAGAACGTGACGTAAGGGCAGCTACTGCCATTCCAAATGCAATATTCATCCCCAAATTATTTAAATAATCTCATAGTAGTGTTAGGCCACAAGTATCCTGCTCAAGCCACCATAACAAGGTTGCATTTGCCTACCTAGATCTTGAAATAATATAAATAATACCTCTTTCCCCAATGGAATGGAGAGGGGTCTACAAATAGCTTCCTATTCAATGAAGGTGAGCGTAAACTTAGGCCTAGGAATCCCATGCGTTACACGACCAACCAGCCTGCAAGATTACCCTTATCCACATGCTCCCTGCTAGCCAGGGCCCTTGACTTGGGTCCTAACTGGCTGACCTTACATAAGTTCATTACATTTCTTGGCACTGGCCTGGACCCTCCATCTGCCCGTCTTTAAAAGGATGCCATGTTATATTCCTAGTTTCATTAAGGGCAAGACTGATATTGCAAACAATATATTCTTCTTACAACCAATTGACCTGATGGTTGATGTCAAGGTCACTCTACAGAGTCGCTAAAAATAGTCATCATGTTTGTTATGTTGGATAGTCAAAATGAATATAGACATAAAGTACACTCGGCACACAAAAATGGTTTCACTGTCATCCAACAACCATTCCTTAAAGTGAGAGAGTTCAGAGGATATTGGTAAAGGGGAGTGAGGTGCGTGTTTTGTATTTATAACAATGAATGGGGATTTACGGGTTTTGGTTCCAAGAGGAGACTTAAGATGTGTATCTAGGATAATTGACACTTCTACAATCTCAACGGAAAATCCTTGAGATTGCAAGTCACGAAAAAAAAACACTTTTTTTTTTTTTTTTTAAATGGATGACTCAGAGAACAAGCTCCTATCACCAAGTGAGAACTTAGAGAAGATCTCCAGGGCCAGGAACTTGAAAAGACTGTCTCCCTTCTGATGGATTATACAGCCAGTGGTAGAGAGAAAACTAAATCAATGGTACCTCTCTACTCTTTTTACAAAAGCTTGAAAGGAAAGGCGTTCTAGAAGGTACATACAACAAAGGTAGACAGGAGATTAATATTTTATGCGAAGTTAAAACAAATGTGGTGGCTTCTACAGCCTTCTCGGTAAACAGGATATGTCAGCGAGTTTTCTGAGATCCCGGTCAACTGAATTCTCTTGAAGAGAAGCTCAGCCCCACACTATTCTACAGAGTGCTTCCTAGACACCATCCTGGTCTTCTTATGGGGAGTGGGGGATGGTAATTAAGACCAGGAGTGACCATATATGCAAAACACTGTAAGGCTATTATTTATTTTCAGCCCACCAAGAACCATCGTTTCTTTTATGGAGATTGAAGACCAGGCTCAGGAAAACCCAAGAGACACTCATGAAATCACACAAAGTGCACGTGTCTGAATGTAGGTTTGCACCCAACTCTGCTGGACTCTATAAAACAAGGTCTTGGGGCGCCTGGGTGGCTCAGTCAGGTGAGCGTCCAACTTCGGCTCCGGTCATGATCTCACGGTTTTTGCATTCAAGCCCCGCGTCGGGCTCTGTGCTGACAGCTTGGAGCCTGCAGCCTGCTTCGGATTCTGTGTCTCTGTCTCCCTCTGCCCCTCCCCCACTCTCTCTCTCTCTCAAAAATAAATAAACATGAAAAAAAATTTTTTAATAAAAAACAAGGTCTTTCCCCCATGTGACATGTGTCTTTCACCCCACTGCTCAAGAGGAGAAACCCCCCAATCAAGCTCACTTCATCAATTAACGAGTAGCTCCCTTAAAGGCAGACACCAGCAGCATTTGACATGAAGCCACTGCTACAGATGTCTTAGGTCGAACGTCCTAAGTTTTCTGACGGCGACTCGTAGGGAAATACAGGATTTCATCTCTCCTTCAAATACACGTCGCATATATACTACCACCTACAACACAGGCCCTAGACCACACTCATTCCTTTGTTCCTCTGCATTTATTTGAATGAGTTTTGACCCCTGACAGTGACTCAGTGAGCTTTATTCCTACTCTCTGAATCTTTGAAGAAGGTGCATATCCCTTTGCTCTGGGCTGATCTGGGCTCAGGGTTAGATGCCGGCATGGGATGTACCTAAAGACTCTGCAGGCTTGTACCTTTAGGTGCCTTTAGGTGCCTGGCTGAGCCGCCTAGCTCCATTCTCTTGCGTATGGAGACCATTCTGCAGACCCACTCTTAGGTTTAGGGCTGTCTCCCCCTACCTTATTCTGCTAACGGTCCTTATTGCGATCTTGCTGGGTCGTGCAGGATACGCTAGATCTAATCAAATAGGAAATCTGAGTTACCCTGCTCTGGCAACATACATTTGAAACTATGGATCTAAACCACAATCCCGTAAATCACTAAAAATCCCCTGGGTTTTTTCTCCCCTGCCAAGTGAAGGGATCACCACCAAAAGAGGAATCCCTTCACTGCCTACCAGGGACCGACAAAACGCTCAGGGTTGCGTGGTTATTTCTCTTGCCGCGCCATATCGGGATAGGGAGCAAGATGTGGTTATCGATGGCGCGCTGCCTTGGAATAGGTAGAAGCCTGACTCGATGGAAGTGTCTACCTTCGGAGGGAGGCTAAGTTCTCTTAAGTTTCCGTTCTTCCTACGTTCAGAATTCACTCGGGTTAAATGAACACAGATGACAACGCAGAATCAATAGGGATTTTTTCTTCCAAGCCCGTCAAACCTGTGGGACCTTTCACATCATCACCATTTTATTATTTCTGTATTGAATCGTTCCAGGAGGACCTCATTCACATCCTACTCCTTTCCCTCCCGAGGCAAAGGCAAAGCTCTCCCGGCCTCTGAAGACACTGCTGCTTTCTTCCCAGTCGCCCTCTCCTGCAGGAATCGATGTTTATGGCTGCAGTTACAGTAAAAATAGCAAAAGTCAATATTTGTGCTCCGTATCTGTCAGATAATAAAGCTGGCTAGAGGCATGACCACATGACATCTGCATGCAACACACAGGGGCTGGTCCCCCCATCCTTCCAGACAGTTTGTCTAAAGATGACGTCATATTTGTACAGCTGACATTCCCAAATCCCCCGTGTGTGTCCTCGGGGAAACTCAAGATTTCTGTTTGATTTTTGATCTTGTTGATTCTGGCCTTTGGACTGGAAAAATTGTTGTTTTTAAAAAAAAAAAAAAAAGGAAGAAAAGAAGAAGAGAAAGAAGGAGCGGTGGAAAAGAAATATGAAAGTAAGAAAATGAAACAAGATGGAAAACCACTCAGAAAATCCATCTAACAGTCCTCTTTGAGCTCCTGTTTACTTACTGACTCCAAAAGGGAGAGTCGGAGACAAAGAAGTGGTGGAGAAATTGAAACAAAAGACCCAGAAACAAGCTGGGAAATCAGAGTTCCTTCTGAGGGTTTGGATTTTAGGCGAGGACCTAGGTCTCAGGTTTATCTCTACGAACCTGGGCAAGAATCTCACGGTAAGCCTCAGGTTTCTCGTCTGTAAAATGGGACCGTTACTAGAATCCACTCTGTAGGATGGTTGAAGAGATTAAATGAGATCCCGTGGAGGAAAGACTTGAGCACAGCAGGTGGGAACAATACCAGTGATTCTTATCCAAGCAAAGCAGTTTGTAAGTGAATCAACTCTACTTCTCCTTCAGTTTCTTGGCCTCCTTAAGCCACTAATGCAACTCATGGCGGGGGGGGGGGGGGAGCGTGAAAAGTCCAAACTCAGGCATTATAAATACATTTTTATGTTGCATTTCTTTGCTGGTATCATTGTTAGTCCTCCATGGTTTTATTCTTCTGCGCATTCGTCTCGCTCAGTGTTTCCAAGTCAGAATTATTGTGCTAGTCAAGGGGCGCCTGGGTGGCTCAAACATCCCACTTCGGCTCAGGCCATGGTCTCACGGTTCATGGGTTTGAGTCCCGCATCCGGCTCTGTGCTGACAGCTCAGAGCCTGGAGCCTGCTTCGGACTCTGTGTCTCCCTCTCTCTTTGCCCCTCCCCTGCTCACACTCTGTCTCTCTCTCAAAAATAAATAAACATTAAAAAAAATTAAAAAAAGAATTATTGTGCCAGTCTAAGACACCACTGTTGTAACTGTTCTGCAGTTTGACCCCTAATTTCCACTCAGAACTCCTACAGCATTTCGCAGCCTCTTTGCATCGCCCCTCCTATCTAGGTTGCCTTCCCGGTCTCTAAAGGGGACCCATTTTGGATCATGGGAAATGATTTCAGATGAATGAGGTTCTGGATTTCCAAAAGTCACTTATTCAAATATGTATTAGAGAAAATATAACCACAGACTACATCCATGATTCCCTAGATACTATGCTTCAGAGGTTGAAGGTTACCGTTTCTTGAGCAGATCGCACTGTTGCCCGTCTAACATGGTTTCACGTCTCTGTCTTGTCAATCCTTCTATGAATATGTTCTAATGTGTCAATGGCTCTCTTAAAATATGATGTGCAGAGACAAATGCAACCCACCAGATGGGATTGGAATAAAATGGGAGTTTCCCTCCTTCCATCTGAATTCAGCCTAAAATCCGTGAGCCTTTCTTGGGTTCCTCTATCCTGTTGTTGGCTTGTATTAAAAATACACTCCTTAAGACCCTTTTCTTGTGGACTTCTCTGAACTCTTTCTTCTCCCTCTTTTTTTTTTTTTTGAATTTATCATATCAGGACAATTTTTATCTTTTTACTTTTTTTATCTTTTTATCTCTTTACTAAAAAGTAAAGGACCTCTGGTTCTTTAAGGTCCGGCTACAGAGAGACTTTTCAGATCTTGATTCCTTCATCCAACATAAAGCCATCTCTCCAGGGTTTGTATTTTTTCATCTACTGGATAAGCATGCTTTCTAGGACTTCATGTAAAGCAGTGTTTCTCACAATCATCTACCCAAGAATCCCTAATCGTGACGAGTCCAAAATGATCTTCTGCACGTTCAACATCAAGTTGGATTCACTAAAATCAAATAGGACATTTTTTTATCTGTACGTTTTATAACGCATGTGACCTTTTTTCATTCCACCTAGAAATGTCAAAGCCTACTGTGGCATAATTTTCCCCAAAACCTCTGAGTACAATTTGTTCTAGAAGAGAAAGTACAGTGTTTATCTTGTGTCTGGCATGGAATGTTCCTCAAGACCATTTTTTTCAATGTTTGTTTTTGAGAGAGAAAGAGACAGAGCTTGAGCAGGGAGGAGGCAGAGAGAGAGAGAGGGAGGCACAGAATCCGAAGCAGGCTCCAGGCTCCGAGCTGTCAGCACAGAGCCCGATGCAGGGCTCGAACCCATGAACTGTGAGATCATGACCTGACTGAGCCACCCAGGTGCCCCAGGAACTTTTCTTTTTTTTAAAGAGGGGGAAGAAGGAAGGAAGGAAGGAAGGAAGGAAGGAAGGAAGGAAGGAAGGAAGGGGAAGGAAAGAATGAATGAAAGAATGTACGAAGCATGTCCTTGGCTTGTATCATATCATCAATCTTCAAGAGTGGGACCACTTCTGTGATAGTCTTCTATTTCCAATATATATATATTTATTTGATTTTCATTTAATATTTTCTAGTATCTTGTTCAGGGTTATTTTCTTCTGATTATTCAATGTGCCTCTTCCCTTTCCACTTGCTTTTTATACTTGCTTCTTGCCATTTGACTACATACTCTGTGTTATGTTACAATATAGGTTCACTTATTTAACAACTACTTACTGCGCACTACTTAATTCCACGCCTGGGAGTCGGCTGGCCAGAGAGGTACAGTGACCAACAAGACAAATCTGGCCCCTGACCTCATAAAACCGAAAACCAGATGCTTTGGACAGCCCTTTGGTCTCTTCAGACACCCTCTGTTTCCCTCCCCTCAGAATTATCGTCATCGGTATAGGCAGCTCTCACCCCATTAAGTTGCCACTAGCTATCAAATCATAATTACACGTCCTCTGAAAACCCACCCGAGCCGCATTCTAAATGCTGCTGGCTGGCGTCTTTATGTAAACATTCCTATGTGCTCCTGGCTGAGAAACAGTTCTACTTAAGCAGAAGGTGAACACGCTGGGCTCGGTGAGGAAAGACCAAGAAAGGATCCCTGAGTGGACGTTGCTGTCCATGAACACAAGGGCCTTCTCAAGATGTGCTTCCTTCAAAGGCTGAATGAAGCATGTTGTGTGAAACAACTTACATGATGGTTTTCCCAGCTGGCGGCCGTTTGCAGAGGAAAACGCTGTTATGCTATTTCTTTCTCGACGACAAATTATTTCAAGGAACTCACTGTATTACTACGGTCACTTTTATCATTTTTATTACAAATGCTCGCTGTAGCAATATTTTGAAAATACAAATGGAAAAACAGAAGAAAATTAAAATAAACTTGGGAGAGCCACTGGCAGAGATAGCAATATATTGGTGTTGATCCTTCCGAATGTTAAAACTTTCAAAATTGCGAACACATATTATGTTTGTTACTTTATCCTGTTTGGTATTAGACCATAATCGCATACTACGTTTTTCCTCCTACAATATATGACTGTTTCTCGTGCTACTAAATGGTTTTCTAAAATACAGTATTAATAATGGTATAGGATACTGTCATACCATAATTTATTTTAGGATGCCTTAATATTTTTTAAGTTTTTTTTTTAATGTTTATTCATTTTTTAGAGAGAGACACACACACAGCATAAGCAGGGGAGGGGCAGAGAGAGAGGGAGACACAGAATCCAAAGCAGGCTGCAGGCTCCGAGCTGTTAGCACGGAGCCACGAGGCTCACTCACAAACCATGAGATTGTGACCTGAGCTGACGTCTGTGGACGTGTAACCAAATGAGCCACCCAGGCACCCCTAGAATGCCTTAGTATTACACACTGAAGCAGTTCTCAAATTTTTTACTATTATGGATATCAGTCTGATGAACTTTCTTAGAGCAAAATCATAAAATACATCTGCATGTATTTAGAATAAATTCCTAGTGGTAGAATTATTAAGTAAATTTCTACTAAAAGTATCAATGTTGTCATTTTACATAAATTCCAAGTATTTTATCAGATTTCTGTCATTTGAATATTAATTGTATTTACAACGTTGGAGAGGTACAGCTTTTATTTATTTCCACTGTAGTAAAATATATTTATATTTTATGGTTGTATTTTATGCCCTGTTTGGTGTTCATTTAATTTTTAATTCTTTCTTTCCAAAAACCCCCATAAAAGAATTAGATAAACAGGGGAGGGGGCTTCTGATTTTTATCAGTGCCAGAGACTAACGTTTAAGTCCCATAGGGTAGAATTTTCAAAGTCTGTGATAGAAATATACAGAAATTTCCAAAATACAGAACATAAACAAGATCACTTTGAACCAAGCGCTGGCCAGCCAATGAATTCTACACAACTAATTAAAAAATACCACAAACTGAGAAGTTAAGTGGTCCAATAATAAATGTTCACAGTCTTCTTCCTCGTGCTTTCTAAATCTTTTTCAAGTAATATGGACTTCCGTTGTGATACAGACAAAAATCAGCAAACAAAATGAGTAAGCAAGGTAGACTACAGAGGGGGCAGAAGGTGCTTGTTTGATAGATCTGCGGGTGATGGGGGTATCGCCTTACAGCAGGGGGTGTCAGGTGGGAGCAACTCATGCGCCTATGGCTTTGATCAGTATAGAGTGGTGGTTCTTAGCCAAGAGTAATTTTGTCCCCCTCTCTCAGGGACACTTGGCAATGCCTGGTTGTCACAACTGGGGATTCCACTGGCATCTACTAGATGGTGCCCACGGATGATGCTAAATATCCCACAATGCACAGCCACGCCTTCCACAACACGTAGTTATTTGGCTCAAGACAGCAGTGGTGCCAAAATTGAGAGACATTCGTGTACGGGCTTTGGCATGAGTGATCTCTAAATTGGGGTGCAGGCGACCCAGGAAGCGCACAGGACTATAGGTTACAGCGCAAGGAAAAAAATATTAAAATTTCAGTTCATTTTCGTTCCCCCCAAAAGTCACATTAATGTTTATTAATACTTGTATAGATCGACACTCTTCCCCTTGCGCAGTCTAGGTGTCCCTCCAGCCACACTTGACATTTACTCTGAAACACCCCGAGGGATGACAGAGGACCACAGCACAGAGGGGCTGGCCGTGGCACCCCATTTGCTGGCTTGCAGCCTACTGTAACATTCCACAGCTGACATGTGCCACATCACGTACGTCACGCAATTTTGACTGAGTTGCCTATCACAACACGTACCAACACCTTGAAAAGATCTCGTAAAGGATCAGACTGAATGAAGACAGCATTTGAGAATTGAGAGTCCAGATAGAAACTCACGCATGTATGGTCAATCGACTTTCAACAAATGTGCTAAGAGAAGTCAATGAGGAAAGAATACACTTTACAAGTGGTACTGAGACAACAGAAGAGCCACATGTAAAAGAATGAAGCCGGACCCCTACCTCACACCAAATGCAAAAATTAACGGAAAATGGATCAAAGACCTAATATAAGAGGTAAAATGATAAAACTCTTCCAAGAAGACATAGGTGAACATCTTTGTGACCTTACATGTGGCGGTGTTTTCTTAGGTATCTCATCAAAGGCACAGGTAACCAGAAAATTAACAAGATGGGTTAGGCCTTGTGAGTAGCCAATCATAGTATAAAGACTACTTTTAAATGAAAACATCTGGGCTAAAGAAGATGCAGAAAGAAATTTTATCTGAACTTCCCTTACCTGACGAGAATAGAACTTCCAAAAAACACAACTGACAGTGACCTCGCTCCTAGGGAGTTTCCTGTGAATTCAGCTGCAGAGACAGCCTGCCCCCATTCCATTAGCATGAAAAGGTCCAATAGAATCTTCCAGACCATCCCAATGAAGCCCTAAAAAACAAACAAAAACAAAACAAAACAAAATACCATCAAGTTATGCATATAGCCCTTTCTCTCTGGCTAATGAGGGAGATACACTTCACTGAATGCATAAACATATAAATATTTTTTCTCCTCTTAACCTGTCTGCTGTTTGTTAATTTGCATGCCCCCATTCACCACACCCAAATAACAACAGGAAGTTTTCCTCCCAACAGCCTCATTCAAAATAAAAACTTCTTATGTTTCAAAAGACACTATCAAGAAAGTAAAAGCCAACCCAAATTAACAGGGCAAAATATTTGCAAATCATGTATCTAATAAGGGTCTAGTATTCAGAATATAGGAAGAATCATATAATAAAAAGACAAACAACCCAATTAAAAATTGGCAAAGTATTTGAATAGATATTTCTCCAAAGATAACATAAAAATGGCTGATAAAGGGCGCCTGGGTGGCTCAGTCGGTTAAGCATCCGACTTCGGCTCGGGTCATGATCTCGTGGTTTGTGAGTTCGAGCCCCGCGTCAGGCTCTGTGCTGACAGCTTGGAGCCTGGAGCCTGCTTCAGATTCTGTGTCTCTCCATCTCTCGGCCCCTCCCCTGCTCATGCTCTGTGTCTCTCTGTCTCTCAATAATAAATAAATGTTAAAATTTTTTTTAAAAAAAATGGCTGATAAACACATGAAAATATGCTTATCCATCACTAGTCATTAGGGAAACGCATTTCAAAACCACAGTGAGATGCCATGTCATACCCACTGGGGTGGCCAGAACCAAAAAGACAGAGAAGCATTGTGGGAATGTAGGGAAATCGCAATCCTTGAACATCGCTGGTGGGAAATGTAAAATGGCAAAGCCACTTTAGAAAACAGGTCGGCAGCTTCTTAAAATGTGAAATTACAGAGTTACCATACGACACAGACATTCGACTCCTAGGAATATACCCAAGAGAACTGAAAACATATTTCCATATAAAAACACTTGTAAACTTGTTCATAGTGGCATCATTCATAATAGCCCCAGACCGGAAATAACCCAGGTACCCAGTAAGTGCTGAATGGATAAACAAATACATATGTCCCTAAAATGGCATGTCCACACAGTCATAAAAAGGAATAAAGTACCAACACATGCTACAACATGGATGAACCTTAAAAACATACTAAGTGAAAGAGACCAGAGACAACAAAACCACATATTGTAGGATTCTTTTTTTCTAAGTTTACTTATTTGCTTTTTTGAAAGAGATAGAAAGCAAGTGGGGTGGGGGCGGGGAGGGGGGGCGGCAGCAGCAGAGAGAGAGGGAGACGGAAAATCCCAAGCAGGCTCTGCCCTGTCAGTGTAGAACCCGATGAGAGGCTCGAACTCACACACCGTGAGATCATGACCCGAGCGGAAACCAAGAGTTGGATGCTTAACTGACCGAGCCACCCAGGCACCGCTGTAGGACTCTGGATAATTTGAAATAGGTTTTATCGTTACTTAGGAGATAATAATTTACTAATAAATGAGTAAAGACAATAGAGCCGTTGACAACTGGCATTGAAAAAAGAGTCTGTTACTCACAATTTCCCGAAGGAAGGGAGACGCCATACCTCAGAGGCCACATGAGAAAACACAGATGTGGCAGGAGGCAGAGGGAGGGTGGGCAGCCATGAACCAGAGCGGTAGCTGAGGTTTTCATGGGAAGGAACAGCAAGCAAGCTCAGGGGGCAATTTCAAGGGTGCAGGGACTGTCGCAAGTTGTCTGATACCTGGCCCTGGGGTAATCAGTGCAGGTGCAGAGTGGCCCATGTGTGAGAGCTCCTTCCAGGGGGGGCCTGGAGGTGTGTGTTGGGGATCTGTTGGTTTGCATCTGTATTGAAAGGCACACTCCGGGCTGGGTTGTTTACGGACTCTAGGAATTAGCTACTCCTGGAAGGGTCAGTCCCTCAAGGGTTAGCAAGACCTCAGATGTCAATGTTTCAGCACACAGACGATAAAAGACATGGCCAATCTATACGAAGTGCCCAGAACGGGCAGATCCAGGAAGACAGAAAGGTTTGTGGTTATGCACGGGGGCACCTGGGTGACTCAGTCGGTTAAGCGTCTGACTCTTGATTTCAGCTCAGGACACGATCTCGTGGTTCATGAGTTTGAGCCCAGCATCGGGCTCTGCGCTGACAGCTCGAAGCCTGCTTGGGATTCTGTCTCCCTCTCTCTCTGCCCCTCCCCCTCTTGCGCGCACGCTCTCTCTCAAAACATATATATATATATACTTGTGGTTATCCAAGAGTTGGGGACACAGAGGAATGAAAAGTGACTGCTCATGGATACGGAGTTTCTTTGGGGGGTGACAAAAATATTCTGGCATCGGTCAGTAATGGTGGCTGTACAACCTTGTGAATATACCAGAAAACACCAAATTGTACACTTCCAAATGATGACTCTGGTGCCACAGGAATTATACCTCAATAAAAAAAAAAAAAGAAAAAAAGAAAAGTTGTAACAGGGAGAAAAACCATCCAGTGGAAAAAAAAAAAATACTCTGTAATTAGGAAGACCTATTGTTGGGGAATCATTTGGGGGGGAGAAAATTAGGTTTATGATTTTCCTATAGTCAAACAAAGGAATATTGGCAAAGCCAGTTTCTTCAGGAAAGCAAAAATTTTTTTTAACCTTTATTTAAGGCATAAGTGGTTTAAAGCCATTGCTTTGGGTTGGAATTTAAACAAAATATGGCTCATGTCGTGGGGTGTAATAGATATTCACTCCCTGTATTTTTGGTACAGAACTCCAGGTACTGAAGGGTTAACCATATCCCCAGTTTCCAAGGGGACATGTGACCTACACCTGACCAACCAGGCATCATATTACCATAGACATAAAGATTGACTGAGACCAAATTAGACCAAATTATCAGTTAAATGAAGCCACTAAGACCCAATTCTGAGGCTTCTGTGTGAAGAGACATTTCTTTCTAGTGCAGTCAACACAGAGACAAAAGTCAACACAGAGACAAAAAGACAGGGAGAGATATTGTATCCTTATACCTGGATTGCTTATGTACCTGAATTAAGCCTTGCCTGAAGCTTACGTGCAGATGTTTTGCTTGTGAAGGTTAGCTTTCTTGTTGTTTGTTTTAAGCTAGTTTTAACTGGGTTTCCTGCCACTTATAATCAAGTAAGTCCAAAAGGAAACCCAGAAAATGTTTTCAGGAAAAAAAAACAACTCAAATAATATAATGCATAAATGATCTTGCTAAGGAAACAAATGAGCTAGTGTTTACCAATTGCTTAACAGGCTTTATTGGATCTGATCCTAGCAACCATGTGCATTATTTTGCTCCTGTGTGGTTAGCTACATCTTAAGCATAAAGCCTGATATCCGTGACCATTCCTTTGAAAGCAAGAATGAAAAAAAATCGTGCTCTTGGGGAGGAAAAATTTTTCCTCTATCCTCTTATGTCTGTGCTCAGAGTCCTGCAAATTAAATTAGCAAAAGACAGGTTGGCAAAAGAGTGGATTTTTATTCACCTACTCTTTATGCAGGAGTACACAGAAAAATGACTTGGGGTTTGGGGGCAGGCATTTAGAATTTGGGACTTATATACCAAATTTAACAGGTGAGAAAAGGGCACTTATAAGAAGACAAAGGACTTCTTTGGAAAGATAAATGGGCTCTTAGGAGAATGGGTGGGACGCAGGACAGTTTTTCAACAAAGTCTGTTTGGGTGTGATACTGACCGCTTTTCTCAGAGAAAGAGAAAATTAGAGTTGCTCCCAAGAAGGGGATTTAGAACAATTGAGTTCTTTTGAGGGGGGCTCTGCATTTAGGCAGATAAAGGATATCAGGGACACAAATGCCTTCAGCTCAAGATAATTTTTATGTCACAGTGGCTTATTCTGGATCCCTTCAGTGCAAATTATTCGACATTCGTGTAGCTAGTTACGAAGCAAAACAAAGAACTAAAATAAAACCCGTGTTGTCTGGCTCCACTTGTGAACTGCAGTCTCTTTGATAAGCTAAAATTATCATCTTTTCTTATTCTTAAAGCCATTCAACAATTCCCCCCAAAGACATTCAGATCTTGGTTTTGCTCTGTAAGGAAAAAGAGAAATTGTCACACAAAACGTGAATGCCACAGCTCCTTGGGTCTTTAAGTGGTTCCTGAATGTCAAATATTTTGCTCTGTAAAGTGCCAGGCATTTATCTTATTATGGTCATCTTTTGCTTTCTGCTTTTTTTTTCCTTTGGAAAAATATTTGCAGAAGAAAAAAAGGGGGGGGCGGAAATATGTACCTTTCCAGCCACAACAGACTAACCGTATGTGCCTGTCGTCAGCCCTTGCTGTCGGATTGACAGTCCCAGCTGTTGATAGGCTGTGGCAAGACAGGGGAGAGAAAATGCAATTCGTCAGGACGCTGGGCAAATGGGCATGTCTTAATGTTACCATTTTCCTTATGGTCATAATAACCCCCTGCATAGCACACCTGGAATAATTTAACCGAGTTTGACCGATCAGTTGAGAAATTATTTGGAAAGTATGCGGTCTCTCGTTTTCTGCCAGGGGCTGGTGGATTCCACAGTGAGCAAGCCAGAGTGTGCTCTCCAAGGCCGGTGATGTGCTGATGTGCCACTGACGGGGGTTCACGATCATCCAAAGGATGCCCTTTCCTGTCTCTGACCGCGTTAGCCCAGCTCCTGACTCCGCGTGCAACAGACATGATGATCACAGATTGGCTGCAAAGAGGTCTGTGTTACTGTTTTTGTTTTTTGTGGAATTGACTGCCATCACATAAAATTCAGGAGGTCACATTAAAAAGCTCCCATTCTTGGGGCACCTGGGGGGGTCAGTCGGTTGAGCGTCTGACTTCGGCTCAGGTCATGATCTCACGGTTCATGAGTTCGAGCCCCGCGTCAGGCTCTGTGCCGACAGCTCAGAACCTGGAGCCTGCTTCGGATTCTGTGTCTCCCTCTCTGCCCCTCCCTCACTAGTCCTCTCTCTCTCTCTCTCAAAAATAAATAAAAACATTAAAAAAAAAAAAAAAAGAGCTTCCATTCTGGCTTCTCTTGAAGTATCAGAACGTTTGGCCCAACTGGGCTTCCATTTTCACACTAGAGTTGGCTGGTGCCTCACATCTAGACAGTAGCCATGCGTTCCAGGGAACTGTGGTCACCACTGTCATTTGACATCTGTGTCTTCTATTTATGCTGTCTGCCTGGGCCCTGGAAGGAGCTGAGTGTGCTTTCCTTAAGGCAGAAAGTAAAAAAAGACTACTGGGGAAATTTCCCTTCACCCTGACCAGGTCCACACTGTGACCAATCACTGCCTTTGAGAGGGTTAGAACTCCTAGCTGTTCATCCAGATGGGATTGTGGACTTGATTCTGATTTCTCTCTCTATTCTCTCTGTCAATAGGAAGGTAGGTAGGTAGATGACAGACAGATGATAGGTAGATAGATAGATAACACATAGATGATACACAGATAAATAGATATATGTAATAGGTGATAGATAATACATACATTATAGATAGATATACATAGATAGAGGAAGAAATGCGCACACACACACATTTTCACTTCTTTCCTTTTGTCTCGGTGAGAAACACCCAACTTCTAGCTTAGCAAGCCCACATCTGAAAAGGATGTTTGAAGTAATAATCAGTCATAAACTGATTCTTTATCACTGTCTCACAAATGGAGAATGTTTCTTGCTATCTCCAGCCATGTGTTAATGGTTTCTCTGAGGTCACCTGTACAGATAGATCTTTTGAATTTCACTTGGAACACATGTGGTTTTAAGCTAGATGTTAATTGGAAACATTTATAGTGTCAAACATTTGATTAATGCTCTGGGTTTTAATTGAAAGGAATACGCATTTCTTAAATCAGCTCTTCACAGTAATATAGCTTAAAAAAAAAAAAGGTTCCTAGAATTGGTTAAACATTTATTTGAAAACCAAGTAATATTAAAAAAAAAATCTTCATCATGTATACTGATTTGCCATCATCCCCTTTAAACAAATATTTTGGGGACAATTATTAGTCAATTGACCATTAGAAAAAAATAATCAGATCCCAATAAACACAATCCTGCTTCCGGCTGATGACCAGTCAAAATTCAGAAACATACTGACGGTGATTTCACTCTAATGTTGCGTTTTGGGTGTAACACAGAACATTCTACATGTTTCGCACTTTGGAGAACAAGGTCTAAGAAAGGGAAACCCTAATGCCTCCATGGCGAGAGTTGCTGTTGTGTGCCTGGGACCCTCTAACCTGAAACAATTAAGATGTGGTTTGGGGACTGAGCACAGGGTAATATTCTCCAGGTGCGAGAAGTCCAAAGCGGGACCCAGTTGCGTTCAGAAGAAGGTATATTTCGACTTTAATTTTCGTTCGTAAAGAACCCAAATTGGGTCTCCAGATGGTGCCCTGTAGACATAATTAAGCATTGCAATAAATCACATGCCAGTGACATGGCAATTATTCCTGGGTTCTCAACCCTCCCCTGTCAGGTGCTCAGAGAGGCGCACCCAGGCATTCTTTTAGGTGTTCCGGAACAACGATATGCCACCTATTAGGGGCCGAAAGGGGGGATGCCGTCACTTGCTTCTTACTGTCGGCCAGGACAGATAATAGGTGCAAGATGTAGTCTGGTGTGGAGATAGGAGTCCTCACGGCTGCCCTGCTTTTAGTACAGGAGAGAATCCAAATAAGGGGGGGAAAGTGTCACAAGGCCATTCCTACCTAATTGCCCTGCTTGAAATGGGAAAAACTAAGTATGCCCACCAGGCCTTTGAGTTTTCACACCAGCAAACAACTTGCTTTAGGTTTTTTTCCCCACTGAATGCACTTCCTGAGAGATTGTTTGGGACCCGTGTATTCCTTATCCCTTTGTTCATTCAACAAGGACGTGTTCCAGTGTCCCTCAAACTCAAGTAACGTGTAAACCTCTTTACTACTCCCAAGAATCTGTCCGCGGACACGCCTAGGAGATCTGCCTGAGCAACACGGACTTGGTTAAGAACTTAAAAGCTTACTCAATGAAAATATCTTACAAGGCAGAATAGTCAACGTGAAATAGAAATAAATGTCATTTTTCAGGGCACCTGGGTGGTTCAGTTGGTTAAGCGTCCAACTCTCGACTTCGGCTCAGGCCACGATCTCGTGGTTCGTGGGTTCGAGCCTCACATCAGGCTCTGTGCTGACCATGTGGAGCCTGCTTGGGATTCTCTCTCCGCGCCCCTCCCCTGCCCGTGTGCTCTGTCCCTCTCTCTCAAAATAAACAAATAAATTAAAGAAAAAAACAAAAACAAAAAACGAAATCTCAGGGGCACCTGGATGGCTCAGTCAGTTGAGCGTCCGACTTTGGCTCAGGTCCTGATCTCATGCCTCATGGGTTGGAGCCCCACGTAGGGCTCCGTGCTGACAGCTTGGAGCCTGGAGCCTGCTTTAGATTCTGTGTCTCCCTCTCTCTCTGCACCTCCCCACTCACACTCTGTCTCTCTCTCCTTCAAAAATAAATACACATTAAAAAAAATTTTTTTTTTAAATTTTGTTTAACGTTTATTTATTTTTGAGACAGGGAGAGACAGCATGAACGGGGGAGGGGCAGAGAGAGAGGGAGACACAGAATCTGAAACAAGCTCCAGGCTCTGAGCTGTCAGCACGAGCCTGATGCGGGGCTTGAACTCACAGACCGCGAGATCATGACCTGAGCCGAAGTCGGACGCTCAACCGACTGAGCCACCCAGGCGCCCCTAAAAAAATTTTTTTAAAGAAATCTCATTTTTAAGTTGGGTAAAAATATTTTCTAACGTTTTTATGGCATTAAAAACACAAGATTTCCCTAAAATTCTCTTTAGTCTGGGAAACTACCGTTCTATGAAATACTTAAAGTGTATCATTATCAGACACCCTAACACCCCATGGGCCTACAAAGCTCATTAAGGATTGCCCTGGTCTTCAAAAAGACAGAAAGAGGCCTCCAAAGAGGCCTCCAGCATATCATCCGTATTTGTTTTTTTTTTTTTAATGTTTATTTATTTTTGAGAGAGAGAGAGAGAGCAGAGTAGAAGAGGGGAAGAGAGAGAGAGACACACAGAATCTGAAGCAGGCTCCAGGTTCTGAGCTGTCGGCACAGAGCCTGACATGAGGCTCAAACTCACGAACCGCAAGATCATGACCTGAGCTGAAGTCAGACTATTTACTGACTGAGCCACCCAAGCACCCCAAATCATCTGAGGGCTCTGAGTGTTGGGGTCACCTGAGCGGGACTGCATGGTTCCCCGCTGTGCTGTAAACTACTGAAATAGAACTAAAAGTCTCAAATCACTGGGAAGGAAACGTCGTAGTTAGAGGGTCTTTCTCCCTCCAGTGTTAGTGGGATATCTCAATACAACGTTATTCTTTTACAGTTTTGGAGGTCAGAAGACTGCAATCAATTTCACTGGGATGAAGTCAGATGTCAACAGGGCCCGGTCTTTCTGGAGGCTCCAAGGGAGAAAGAACATGGTCCTCACTGTTTTCAGCTTCTGGAGGCTGCCCACACGCGTCGTCTTCCGACCCCTTCTTCACGTCACTCGACCTCTTGCTCCCATCATTTTCTCTCTCACGTCCCTCTGATTTCCTTCACCCCTCTCACGAGGACCCCTATGATTAGACCAGGCCCGCCAGGATAACGCATCTCGACACCCTTGAGTTAATTCCATCTGCAAAGTCCCCTTTGCCACTTCCGGTGCCTTCGAGGATTCCGGGGGTGAGGCCGTAAATATCTCGGGAGCCGTTATTCAGCCTAGTGTAATCCCTTAGGACCCAAGCCTTTCTCCAGCCCTGACCCCTCACTTCAGGGTTCGTGTCATCAGCCTTACCTCTTGACTTGGCTGTGACATCACTTTGTACGAACAAATCTCAGAGAAGCTCCTTTTAGCTCACCTAAAATCTGCTCCACAACCGCACCTCCCTTCTCTTGGAACAGCCGTTAACGGTTCCACCTTTTTCGTGGCTTTGCAATCCCGGTGTTATTCCAAGAATCAGCATACTTTCTTTATCCCACCCTCGGTGCTCTCTGCCTCCTAAGAGCCAACACTCAGCCTTTGAAATGCCTCCCCATGTCTCCCTTTGCTAATCTCAGCTGCTACCTCTCTCTCCGGAACAGTCAAGTGTCCTGATAAGGACTGCATCACATGTTGAGTGAGATCTTCAGGCCTTTGGACCAGCGTGCTTTGTATCTAAATTGGTAGTACCCCTCAAAGAGAATAAAATTTAGGTCACAATTTTTTTTTTTTTTTTTTTTTTGCACAAAAGTTTTTTTTTTTTTTAATTTGGGACAAAATTTGGCATCTTTTCAACTGCTTTTAATCACTGGCTCCATAATATTTTTTTAATTATTTTTTAAATTTAATTTTTAATTTTTTTAAATTTACATCCAAATTAGTTAGCATATAGTGCAACAATGATTTCAGGAGGAGATTCCTTAATGCCCCTGACCCATTTAGCCCATCCCCCCTTCCACAACCCCTCCCATAACCCTCAGTTTGTTTTCCATATTTATGAGTCTCTTCTGTTTTGTCCCCCTCCCTATTTTTATATTATTGTTGTTTCCCTTCCCTTATGTTCATCTGTTTTGTCTCTTAAAGTCCTCATACGAGTGAAGTCATATGATTTTTGTCTTTGACTAATTTCATTTAGCATAATACCCTCCAGTTCCATCCACGTAGTTGCGAATGGCAAGATTTCATTCTTTTTGATTGCCAACTAATACTCCATTGTGTATATATACCACACCTTCTTTATCCATTCATCCATCGATGGACTTTTGGGCTCTTTCCATACTTTGGCTATTGTCGAGAGTGCTGCTAGAAACATGGGGGTGCATGTGTCCCTTCGAAACAGCAGCCCTGTACCCCGTGGATAAATGCCTAGTAGTGCCATTGCCGGGTCGTAGGGTAGTTCTATTTTTAATATTTTGAGGAGCCTCCGTACTGTTTTCCAGAGTGGCCGCACCAGTTTGCATTCCCAACTGGCTCCACCATTTTGTTTTTCTCCTCAAATGCCTTTGATAGGACAACCACAGGCTACAGCAGCCACTGCTCCCCACTTTAGAGTTTCTCTCCATCGGCATGTCACCACTGTCCCTTGCGACAGGGGCTCAGCAAGTCCAAAACTTGCTCCCCTGTTTCCATCCAGCGAATTTACCACAGGTGGGCAGTGGGGATGGGGTCTTCACGTTTTTCTCTCTTGTTATTCACGGACACAAAATATTAGCACTCGGTTCCATTCCCACCCCTTTTGAGGATAGAGTTTTTCCTCCATTATGAAAAGGGAAATCTAGAATAGCTTCTCCCCAACAAGCCTTGCTCTTAATGAACCTAAGATGCTGCACTCTTACAAGCGCCCAGATGACCCAATCGCATAGAACCTTCAGAAACTGGTTTTGGACGTACAATAGTCCACGCCATGTGATTTAACAATTTCTTGGTGGAATGACTGTTCTCTTCTCTAAGGCTGGAAATTCTCTGAGGATGGGGAGCATGGCCACATATGGCAAACAGCGTCACATAACAAAGCTATTTATATTTATGAGAACTTGAATCCCACTTGGTGAGGAAGCTTATCTCAGAGTGTAACTAAATTCCTACCAGCCACATGCAAACCTCCTCTCTGGAAGTGATGTATATATACAATGTATCTTACTTACAAAGTAAGTAACTCTTACTCAACTCTTTTGAGTCTGTAAAATTCACGGAGACCACAATTTTCCCACAATTTGTTAAACCTGGCTCGTTACTGATCTCCTAACCCAGCTGTTACGTCACAGGAATAGTGTGTATACCTTTAATAATGAACTTTGTCTCTCGGTTTTATTTTATTTTTTGTTTATTTATTTTGAGAGAAAGAGAAAGCAGGCAAGCATGGAGGAGGGGCAGAGAGAGAGGGAGAGAGAATCCCAAGTCGGTTCCACCTTTAGCGTGGAGCCCAACACAGGGCTTGATCCCATGACCATGAGCCAAAATCAAGAGTCAGAAGCTTTACTGACTGAACCACCCAGGTGCCTCTGTCTCTCAGTTTTAACACACAATCTTAGCTGCTGTACAACAGGAACGATGTTCTCTGCTCACAATGAATTTCTATCTCTTTCTCACCTACAGAAAGAAAACTATGCATTGATGTACCCTTTACTAACCTAAGAACATACAGTAAAACCTTGGATCACAAGTGACTTGTTCTGCGAGTGTTCCGCAAGACGAGCAAACATGTCTAATAAATCTTAACTTGATTAACAAATGATGTCTTGCAATACAAGTAGCCTGTGAAGCCGAACATCATGTGATCACAACTGAGCCAATGGTCCTGGAAATTCGCTTTGATATACGAGCGCTGTGGATGACAAACACGTTTCCGTAACGAATTAGGCTCACAAAGCAGGGTGTTTTTTTTTTTTTCCTGTACCTTTAATTTTTGCTTCTACAACCTCAGCAATGTGTCCTTCGTTTCAATTCTTGTTGAACCACCTGTAAATACTGATTTCACATTAATTGTGAAAATGCAGCTTTGAGTGCATCTCAGGATAGATTTCTATTCTAAGAGCGCAGCATCTCTGTTTCTGTGTCAGGAAGAGACGATACATCTGACTTCAGGCTTTGCTGGTTTGGGATATCAGGTGTTCTCTCCAGTTGGCCGAAGTGTTAGAATACAAGGTGAAACAGAGGCTTAGAGCTGTCTTCCCTCCCAAAGTTCCTTTTAGGTAACTCGCCTTTCCCACATCTTCCCATCGAGCCATGAAGCCCACACTCCCAGGGAGAAGGACGTGACGGAGAGTAGGAGTCTGGCTCCTTCTGGCCTAGAGGAATATGGGAAGAAAAAGCAACTGAGGTAGGATGAGGAGACCAGACGTTAGAGACCTCATATTCACAGAGGTGTCGGGAACTCTGGAAAGTCAAGGCTAGTGGCCTCTTTTCCAGCTGTGCCCTGAGACCACGTGCTTCTAGGCCAAAAGTCATCAATGGTGCAGCCGTAAGGGATGGAGACAATTAGCCAAAGGAACTTATCAAGCCAACGCTACCGAAGGTGGCCCATGTCCTAAATATGGCTGCAGTGAATCCAGAAGATTCTGCATCCCCCATGATAGTGCCAAGATGTTGGAAGGGTCAGAGAACTGATGTCCACTCAAATCTGAAACGGAGACACAGAATGTTGGGAATTCGCTACGGAGATGAAGAACCAAGATCATGAGCGTTAGCTATGGGTACCCACGAGGTAGCCCAAATGCTCAAAACTCACCTGCAACTAGACCAGCCAAGTTCAAGGTTAACACATGGCTCTGAGGCCTCCCCCCCTACTGCCATGATGTCGTAGAAGTACCTTGATGTGTATGGAGAGAAGTGGGTGGGGGAAGTCGAGACTCTGATAGATTAAGCCTCTGTCCCCAAAAGGTCTAACAACCTTAAAAGCACTGTTTAAGCTCCTGAATGCTGAAATATTACTTAGATGCCACCTTCTACCTTCAGGCAACATACAGAAGGATGGGGGCTTATTAGAAAGATTCTATCAGTTATAGAAAACAAAAAAGCTACATTCTTTTTGTTCACTGAGCAGTTGAGTTTTCCGTGTTCCTACCTCTCTGGCAAATTTCTCCATGAAACGCACGAATGCTTTATCTCTCTTATTTCCAAATTCTCCTCCCTTCAAGATCTCAGTTCCAAAGAGGTATGCAAGATGGAAACTGGTGAGCTCAAAACTCAACCATGGAGGAGAGAGGAGATTTCCAGCGACCAGTCTTCCCAGTGACCGTCTCCACGTGAGCACGAAAGCACAGTGGGAGATCTTACAAGGGACCATAAGAGACATAAGAGGATTGCCCGGGAGGAGTTCCCTGTCAAGCAGGCATTTTGGAACCACCACTCATAAACACAGAGTCCAAAGAGTTGAGTGAAAGGAGTACATATAATTCTTCAAGACAAGGACTGTGACCTCATTAGGAGCATTCAGTAAAAAGTCTTCTGTCTTCTCTCTCTTACTTTTCCAACCACAACTGGAGAGGAAGAAGGAGGGCAGGCAAAAGGGAGAGGAGGGAAGCCGTGGGAGGCAGACCACCCGGCCCAGTCTGTCTTCTCCCTAAGCCACCTCAGCCACGGTTAGCCCACCCAGGCAGGAGGGAAAAGACAGAAGTTATTAGGCATTAGATTGAAGGCTTTAAATAAACAGGACCGAGTCTTAAGAACTCAAATGAGACACTTCAAAAAACCAAGAGAGACGGAAAAGTCATAGACTCTTAGCTGAAACGTCATTAAACATCCCCACCGCCCAGAATAGAGAATGTGGTTGTAGAGATTATTAGAAAAAATAAAACTGTTTCATGCTGGTCCCACGAAGAGTTTAGATTCCTCAATAAACTGGTTATATGAGGGTCATGACTTCCACATCTTATGGTTGCTTTGAAAATTGAATCAGGTAATAATTATGAGACCTAGCGCTCAGGAGACACTTAACACATGCTATTAACGTATCTCTTCCCCTCTCCTAGATGGCTTCTGATGTATTTTTACCTTTATCTAATTCAACGAGATAGTTATTTACATATAAATGTATAGATATAGAGCCATTTACATAAAACTTTCAACATAAAATTAGCGATGCCCATGTTGTGTACGCGTGTGCCTGTGTGTGTGTTTAAATGAAATGAAAACTCACTGTCATCCTCTCCTCTTTTCTAGGACACCAGCCTGAATCTCTTTATCTTAATCCAGGGACAACATTGGTCCACAGTTCCCTTAGAAAACACTAAGAGAGATGGATTATTCTAGACCAAAAAAAAAAAAAAAAAAAAAAAAAAAAAAAAAAAAAAATTACAAGAGCCAAGTCATGAAATTGGTAATGAACACAGTCTCTTGGAGATGGATGAGAGACCCAGTCAAACTAAAGCAGATGGCTCCCACTGGGGTTCGTAATAGAAGACAAAGTTGGGTAAATATGGCGGACTGTGGTTGGAGAGTTAAATCATGATTCTCTATGTTACCAGTTTCTCTGTCCCCTCCTTTGTTTTTGTTTTTTGTTTTTTTTTTTTGCCCATCATTCCTTCCTACTTCCCTTCCTTCCTCCCTTTTCTTCCTTCTTCCCTTCTCCTTTCCTCCCTCCTCCCTTCCTCCCTCCCTTTGCTTCCTTCCTCCCTTTTCTTCCTTCCTCCCTCCCTCCTTCCTTCCTTCTTCCCCTTCCATCCCTGTCTCTCTCTTTTTTTCTTCTTCTTTAAGCAACAACATGTACCTTTCCTACAAATGAAATATCACTGAGAAGTTCAACAGAGAAAGCAGATAAAGGCAAAACCATTCTGGGTGAAGCAGGGCCGAGGAGCCCAGAACTCTCTGCTGAGAATCCCTACCCTAAGACACCCAAAAATCCCTCTACCAAAAACACAGTTAAAAACAGACACACACACACACACACACACACACACACACACACACACACACACACACAAAACAAAACTCGCCAGTTTCTGTAGTGCCAAACCACTGGAATTTTTTAAATAGCATAGTGGTTAAAAAAAAAAAAAAAAAATCAACATCCCCAAAACATCAAGTCGGTGGGAAGGTGACCCACGCTGCGGAGGGAACAGTCACACCACCTGGTGGGGTGACTCCGCGCTGCGTCAACGTGACTCAGCCAGAGCCACGTTCCTCCGACTGCGCTTCCCAGGACGGGGCCGGGGTTGGGGTGGCCACAGGGTGTCCCGTGCGAGATGTGGGGGGTGGAATTAGAGCAGGTGCTCGTGCCCGTGAGCTCTGCTTTCAGCGCTGGCGGAGCTCACACGTGCTGGCTTCTCCGACCCCTGGGACAGCCGTGCATTCAGGTGCACGACACAGGGCTCCAGCAGACCCCCCGTGTCAGGGAGGTGGGTTACTTGGAGGTGCAAGAGGAAAATGCGGGTCCCGGCTGCCCTCGCTGCCTCACTCTCACACCCGTCATCCCTTCACAACGGCCTGCTCCACTGGCTTCAGGCTCCAACACCCCCCCACACACTGCTTGACCAGCTCTCGCCATGGGGGCAAGTCACGTCCCCAGAACAGAGCCCCTTCTGTAGCTCACCTGGGGTTTCTGCGGGTCTGGCAGAAGCCTGGGTAACGCCACCCGCCGCCACGGGGCAAACTGATTTTAAAACCACAGGGAGTCTGAGGGGTGCCCTGGGTGGCTGAGTCTGAGGAGCGTCTGACTCTTGATTTCCGCTCAGGTCATGATCTCACGGTTAGCGAGTTCGAGCCCCAAGTCGGGTTCTGGGCCGACAGCATGGAACCTGCTGGGGATTCTCTCTCTCCCTCTTTCTTTGCCCCTCCCCTGCTTGCTCACTCTCTCTCTCTCTCAAAATAAATAAATATTAAAAAATAAAATAATAAAGTAAAATAAAATAAAATCCCAGTGAATCTTCCAGGTGGAGGTGTCCATTTGGACACAGTAGCCTGAGACTCAAGGCTCTAAGTTCTCTTGATACCGGTTACGCCATTTTAAATGTTTGTTTGATTTTGAGAGAGAGAGAGAGAGAGAGAGAGGATACAAGCAAGGGAGGGGCAAAGAGAGAGGGAGAAAGAATCCCAAGCAGGCGCCGTGCTGTCAGCACAGAGTCCGATGCGGGGCCTGAACTCACGCACCTCAAAGATCATGACCTGAGCCGCAATCAAAGAGTCTGGCGCTTAACCAACCGAGCCACCCAGGCGCCCCTGGTTTGGGCATTTTCAACACGGAGAGAAGTAACAGAGATGAGAAAAGAATCTGTAGGTGTTCTAAGAGAAAAAGGACAGAGCGGTGAGCAGAAGGCTGAGAACAGAACCCTCGGGACTCTCCCCAGCTGGAAGCAGGGACAGAGAGAAATCAGACAGGAGTCAGAGAGGCTGGCGCAAGTCTGGGGGAGCGGTGCAGGAAGGCAGCAGCGGAAGTGAGCTGAAGGAGGAAAGACTCAGTAGAGGCCGAAGAGAGGTCAATATGACGATTATACAGATTGTCCTTCCCAGGCAGTCCAGGGTAGCACTTCATCAGAGGAGCCCCCCTTTCCTCCCCAGGAGTAGGAACTACAAGGGGGAGGGGGTGGCAGGAGATGGTGACCTCCTCACATCACATTTTGCATGTTCTAGGTCATCGGCTATTTTGTTCGTCTATTCCATCAACAAACGTTTGAGTCCAATTGTGCACAAGCCCTTTCCTGTTGGTTCCCCGGTTCCCCGGTTCAGACTGGAAAAATGCACCTGGCCGTAAGAGATTAAACCCCGTCAAACACCCACTTTGGGAACCATGGCCGTGCCCCACAGTGAAGGAAATTAACATCTGAAAGGACGCCGGATAAATTACCATGAAACAGAGAAGACACAGAATATAATTTCCTGGGCGTGGAAATCCTCACCCAAGCGGGGGAACAGCATGTGGTGGAAAGAAGGTGATCATTCATGTAATTTTCACTGAAGTCTTCTTGAGCTTAACTGCCTATAACCCCATTAATTATCCCAATGGTTCTCAACCTTTCTCCCCTGCACACGTGATGGATGGCATGTGGGACCCATTACCGCGCACAGACTCCGTGTCATGCAGGGTTCCCGGGCACTGGCTGGAACCCCATGCCTTTCTGTCAGGCACATGGAAGCAACTAGAATCCAAGTGAGAGACGGGGATTTTCTTCTTCTTTAGAGATAAAAATAACGCTGAATCCCCCCAAATAGGTTTTAAGAAGTGAATGGTTCGCCCATAGGAACGCGAAAACACCATTACCGGCTCAGTGCGCAACAGTAGCCTGCAATGCCAGGGCTCACAACCCATGGTTTATAAAAAGGAAAACCACCCTTTCCTGCTAAGATCTGAGACGACCACCTGTATTGCCAACCTGGCAATTAACTGAAGGCACCTGTGTCTTGCATGGCTTGTCGGCTGCTTCAGTAATTAGCCTTCCCCAGACACACACTGCAGGCGCCCGCTGGCATCTTTACGAGACCCCGGAAAGCACCTGGACAGAGAGGCTGAAGATGCTGTTTGTTCTGGAAAGGCCAAATCTTGGGCGATGGAACCAGCCTGCATAGTGCTCTTGGCCGGCCCTCAATAAAAGTGTCCATTAAAACGCCAAATAGCACCAATGCAAAGAGAACAGATGTGGAGAGCAGAGGTTACTCAAGTTGAGTTCACACCTGTGGGTCAGCTCGCTGCAGGTTCCCCCTCCTCCCCCACCACCACCCCACCCCCTACGTGCAGGGGAAATCGCTCTCTCAGGAGTTAAAGATCAAAAACGCTTCCCGGTTCATTTTATCCAGCCCCAGGCAGCAAGGCAGGAGCGCCCTTGGTCTTAACTTTGGAGGGTCTGGCTTGGTGAGTCTGGGGGTGAGAACAGCCTTCTCTGAGATCATACTGCTGGGGCAGAAGGAAGTCTCAACCCCCAGGGAGGCAAAAGCGGGCACTGTACAAACAGGAAGAGTTTTTAGATGTGCAAAAGCCCTTCATTTTCAAGGGGGCTCAAAGAACCGTCCCCATGCATACTCTTTCGAAAAACAAAACAAAACAACCCACTATTTAAACAAAACCTGACTGCAGCTGTGTCTTTCTCAGCCAGTGACATCATTTCTCTTTGGGGCAAATAGTTCTTTTGCTTCTCACCCCTGGGGATTCAGATTTCATTTGCTCTGGGGGAAGGCCTGGGAGTTGGCATTTTAAAACAATTTTTAGGTGATTCTTACATAGAGCCAAATAGGAGAACCATTGACTGGACTAGAGCGGAAGGCTCTACCAAGGGACACAGCCAATAAGAATGTTTTTGGAAGGATGGGGCGCCTGGGTGGCGCAGTCGGTTAAGCGTCCGACTTCAGCCAGGTCACGATCTCGCGGTCCGTGAGTTCGAGCCCCGCGTCAGGCTCTGGGCTGATGGCTCGGAGCCTGGAGCCTGTTTCCGATTCTGTGTCTCCCTCTCTCTCTGCCCCTCCCCCGTCCATGCTCTGTCTCGGTCCCAAAAATAAAAAAATAAAAAAAACGTTGAAAAAAAAAAAAAAGAATGTTTTTGGAAGGAGCCAAGACATTTCTAGAACTACAATGCCTGGCGTTAAATTGGATATTGTTTAGGGGCACCTGGGTGGCTCAGCCAGTTAAGCATCCAGGCAACAACAGTTGGGGTGTACAGGCTACAAGGGGAGGGGGACTTGGGGATCATTCCGGAGAAAAACACATCAGACATAAAGGACTCACGCTGCCAGGAACCCTTAGCCAAGGCAAGATGAGACATTAGGCATTGTAAGCCTCGGGTCTGGATTCTTCTCACTGGGTTCCAGAACCCCGTGACCTGATGCTTACGGTCCTCGTTGCCGCGATGTTCAAGTTGGGAGTTTGGAAAAACAGAGATCTGGCATACACCAGAGTTGGCCTTATGAAGACTCACCCCTGGCGATGTTTATGTTCTGAGGTCGATTATTTATTAATGATCCTGGGTGAATTCAAACTGATGGTCATTACCGGGTAGCCATTTCTCTTGTTTGTTTTTTTAAGGGAAAGAACCTTGCTTTGAGGTGGGCAGTCAGCGAGGGTAGAGAAAAGAGGAGGAGGTAAAGAATATGGATGACCATCGGGGTGCCTGGGTGGTTCAGGCAGTTAAGCATCCGACTTGGGCTCAGGTCCTGATCTCGCGGTTCCTGAGTTCGAGCCCCGCATAAGGCTATGTGCTGACAGCTGGGAGCCTGGAGCCTGCTTGGGATTCTGTGTCTCCCTCTCTCTCTCTCTCTCTGCTCCCTCCCCCACTTGTGTGTGCGCTCTCTCTCAAAAATTAATAAATGTTAAAAAAAAAAAAAAAAGGAATATGGATGACCATCAAGCGAAATCACTATTGGCAATGAACATCCCTGTTCAGAGATTTTATTACAACCATGTTACATTTATTTTTCTAATGAGTCTTTAGGAAAAACTGACCCTGTTTTCTCAAGTCACAATTTCTTTAACTTATTTTTAACTCCTTCCTGCTATCAATCTATATCTACCTATCATCTATCTATGTATATCTATATATATCTATATATCTATATCTATAGATATAGATATATAGATATGCTCTGTTCTGTGAAATTCACAAAAACCACTCTTAAAACTTCAGGCTATCATGTGCTCTAAATTTTCTTCACTGAAAACTTTGTCTACAGAGAAGCACAAAATCAAGTAAGGCATCTCTGACCACGCCAGGTGTATTAAGTGAGGTAAATGTGAACGCATCCAACTCAGACGTGGCACAGAGCAGGTGATCCATACACATGTTATTTCATCCATTTACAAATGAACAACCCAAATTAATGAAGCAATATTTTGTGCCTCTTTCCAGCTCTCCTCTGGACTTTTAGATTTTTTTAAAATTTTTTTTTAATGTTTATTTATTTTTGAGACAGAGAGAGACAGAGCATGAGCAGGGGAGGGGCAGAGAGAGAGAGGGAGACAGAAACCAAAGCAGGCTCCAGGCTATAAGCTGTCAGCACAGAGCCCGACACGGGGCTCGAACTCACAAACCGCAAGATCATGCCCTGAGCCGAAGTGACACTTAACTGACTGAGCCACCCAGATGCTGGGTTTTTATATATATGTCCTCTGTATTTATATCTAATTCTGTACACCTTTTCCACAAAAAAAAAAAAGAAAAGAAAATCACAATTTGGCAGCTTTTGTTTCATAGGACAGCCTCATTTGAGTTCAGAAGATTTGATCTCCTTTGACATTGGATTTCTACCTTTGTGTCCCTCCTCCCGAGCCCCCCACCCATGCCCCTATACTGGCCACATTCACGTCTCTGGCAAACTCAAAGTGAACAATGTTTCCAATGAACACTGAGCTGAAAAAATGGGAACTTGACCTTTTTTTATCTCAACGGGGTTTTAACCTTTGGGGGAAAAAATAGTCAACTCAGCCTCCCATACCATGCTGCCAAATATCCTGAAGTTCCCAAATCTCTTATTTCTATAGACTACATTTGCATAGATACATTGCTGAGTTAAAGGATGTGTACTTTTGTTGCTGTTGAGACTGCTAGATTACTTTCCTAAAATGCCAAACCAATTCACTGTCCCCAAGACGGGGTTTCTGAATACCATTCCCTTCTGTCCTGGCCTTCAGTAGATGTTTATAATTTCTACTTCTATGCCAGTTGTTTTCATAATGCATAGATATGCCCTATGCTAAAAAAATATATATATATATATATAGTGAATATATATATATATATAGTGTATATATATATATTGAATATATAAAAATATATAGTGAATATATAGTGTATATAAAAATATATATAGTGAATATATATAAGTATATAGTGAATATACATATAGTGAATATATAAATATATATAGTGAATATATATAGTGAATATAAATATATAGCAAATATACATATAGTGAATATATAAATATATATAGTGAATATAAATATATAGCGAATATACATATAGTGAATATATAAATATATATATAGTGAATATATATACACACACACATATATATTCACATTTTCACCTCTGGACCTTTACAGGCCTGAAAAAAAAAAGGAAGGCATTGAAAACATGGGCATGCGTCACTGAACAAACATTTAGTGAGCTCTGTGTCTTGATTTACACAGTGTCAAAACTAAAGAGCATGACTTTCATTATCAGCTCTTGAAGAGTCTGATGATAATCAGGACTTTCCTTATGCAACTGGGGACTGCTTAGCCAAAACCCTGCTCCTTGAGGGTGAGCAAATAAACACATTTATATGAAACAGATGGCTGCACAGAGCCTTTTCATGGTAACAAATAGTGTGCCAAGATGATGACTGTCTTCTCAAAGAACTGGGATTTCCTTTGGTGTGGAAGGTAGGTGCGGCCGGCAGACCTCCAATCCGAATGCACAAATGATGAAGATAAAGATGGGGAATTGCCCAAATATTTTAAATTCCAGTGTGAAGACGGTCTCCAGATCTGACTGCATGTAAAATGAGACTTCCTCATGTTTCACTTCTTCCCAAGTTTGTTGCTTCTTCTGTGATAGCTGGTTGGCTTTCTACTCTCAGATGTTCTTTGGATGAATATGCCACTTTGGAAACGTTCTGGGTTAGGAAAGAGAAATTAGGGGTATTTCTGGAGAGTCGTACCAATAGGGTACTGGTATTGGTAGGAGTGAGGAACTTCTTTAAGGTGTTTCTGTCTAAGGAAAAGAAACGGATGGAGGTCGGAGTTATTTACGTGCTGTTACAGATGATTAAAATCCTGCCACTCACATAATTTCAGTACCATCTATCACCCCGATGCTAAGCCCAGGGACACAGCCTGAGCCCTTAATTTTCTTCCCAAGGACCGTGACCTTGATCTTAAGAGCAGGGTTTCACCTTCATACAAATGAGGAATTTGGAATTTCAAAGGTACAGAGTAGCGCCAGGGGAAGCTTAATCTGAATCCTTAGTTTCAAATGCCAACCTGCTCCAGGTACAGACTAAATGGACTACTTTTCCCACTCTTACGCATAAAAAGGTACGTTTCCACTGAGTTCTAAAAGGGTTTTAATCCCTGCCTTGAGGCTGATTGCCAATTCCTTCCATAGCATCCTGCCACCTGATAGGATCATTCTCATTCCTGGATCCCACAGGCATAGTCTACCTTATTCAAATACCTAGAGTTTCTTTTATAACAAACCAGGAAAAATCACAATACCGGACACTGTTTGGCAAGCATTTCTGGAGGAGCTTCTACTAAATTTAAGATCAGTGGAGCTGGATTGAGCAAAAGATACTAGGATTTATTCTAATAAATCAGAAGTGACATAAAAGAGAGTGACTCGGGAGTTGAGACCTCCCACCGCTCTGGCCCCAACGTCCGTTGTGACCAGGAATCAATGTAACTAATCTTCCACCTCAAGCACAGGAGATAGTTTTTGATGCAGCCAAAGTAGAAAATAGTAATAATAAGTGAAAGAAAGAGGCTGATTTTATAAGATCAATCAAAATAGAACCCACAATAAAGATACGCGCTATGGGTATTTAGATGCCAAATTACAGACAGCCAATACAAGTAGAAAGCAAATACCAAGAAATTAACAAAAACACACTCTATGAGACTTTTTACATGTTTTAGACTTGACAGATGGATTAGACACACAAAAAAGAACACAGTAAATAATGTTACTAATTAAGGATCATCACATTTAAAATTTTTTTAATGTTTATTTTTTGAGCGAGAGAGAGATTGAGACAGAGCGCAAGTGGGGGAGGGACAGAGAGAGGGAGACACAGAATCCGAAGCAGGCTCCAGGCTCTGAGCGGTCAGCACAGAGCCCGACACAGGGCATGAACTCATGAACCGTGAGATCATGACCTGAGCTGAAGTCAGACACTTAAATGACTGAGCCATCCAGGCACTCCAAAGATCATCACATTTTTAGGATATTATATTACCTGTTCTATAAAAATAAAAATTATAATTCATTCTTAAACATCTATAGAACATTTATAAAAACTGATCATACCTGAGGACATTAAGAAAAACTTAATGAATTCCAAAAAGTGAAAAGTATACAGATTACTTTAACAAAAGTACAACGGAAATATAGATTCATAACAAAGAAAGGTAATTACATATGCGCTAACCAATAAAAAATTAAAGTCCTAAATAATTATTGAGAGAAAATTAAAAGAAAATACAACTATAGAACATAGACAGGATGAAAATACTACTCTCAAAATTGGCAGTATGTTAGGGGCGCCTGGGTGGCTCAGTCGGTTGAGCGTCCGACTTCGGCTCAGGTCACAATCTCGCGGTCCGTGAGTTTCAGCCCCGCGTCGGGCTCTGGGCTGATGGCTCAGAGCCTGGAGCCTGTTTCCGATTCTGTGTCTCCCTCTCTCTCTGCCCCTCCCCCATTCATGCTCTGTCTCTGTCTCAAAAATAAATAAACGTTAAAAAAAAAAAAATTTTTTTTTAAATTGACAGTATGTGGCTAAAATGGTACACAAAGCCAAAATCAAAATACTAGATGGTTTTATAGTTAAGCAAGAAAAACTCAAAATGGACAGATGATGTATTCAAATAACAGAAAACAATTTTAAACCTAGCAGAGAAAGGAAATAATAAACATAAAAGATGCATTTTGTAAACTAGAAGATGAAAAGCTTAATAGGTTGTGTAGGGAAGGAAAAATTCAAGGTCTTCCAGCTGGGCTAAGAAGTAAATTTACATGAAACAGGTTAACAGGAAGGAAGGGGGAAAAAACGTTTTATTACATGTACACAGAAGCCCAATAATGAAATTGAGACCAGGAAAAAAAAAAAAAAAAAAAAAAGCCAAGATATAGACAGATCTTATACTTTTTAGAAGAAGGGAAAATTAATGTGGGAGGAAATGACAGGATAAAGAAAACAGATACTTGGGAACTTGAATGACTAAGGAATTCTAAGCAGAATTTGGGCTGAGGAAGTAGATTAGAAAAAAAAGTAACAAGGTTTGTTTCTACAGCTTTCTCGGCCTTCAAGTCCCTGTCTCTAATGATAAGGAGGTCTTTTTACTTGTTAGTACAGAGAGGTTGCCTTCCACATGGGAGATTTATTTCCTGCTTCAGGGGGACGGAGGAGGGTCTGAGTGCCTTGGCCCTGGCTGTTTCCCAAGTAGCTTCCATTCAAAACAATCAATATGCCATCGTGGCCTGCCCTTGGCCCCTACAGCTGCTTAGCCTAAGCTCCTCCAGAAAATCTAATGGAGAAAATGGGAAAAGACCTCTTTAGAAATCAATTAATTAAAATTTACATGATATACTGTTTTTCTTACCTAATTTCTTTTTATTTTTAAAATTTTTATTTATTTTTGAGAGAGAGACAGAACATGAGCAGGGGAGGGGCAGAGAGAGATGGAGACAGAATCTGAAGGAGGCTCCAGGCTCTGAGCTGTCAGCACAGAGCCCGACGTGGGGCTGGAACCCAGGAGCCGTGAGATCATGACCTGAGCCGAAGTCGGAGGCTTAACCAACCGAACCACCCAGGTGCCCTCCTACCTAATTTCTAAAAATTAGGGGTTTTTTTCTTCCTTTCTTTCTCCCTTTGTTTTCTTTCTCTCCTTCTTCCTTTTAACTAAACAAGCATCCTGTTTTGCCAGATGTTAAGGAGCAATATGATTAAGGATCTGAAATACACACAGTCCTAATTCTGGGGAGTTAGCAGCAATTCATTTACGTGTCCATTCACCGACTGAATGCACGCTGTATGCCCAAAGGCTGCTCTAGATGCTGGGACAGATGAGTGAAACCAAACAAGACCCTCTCGTTATGGAGCTCACATTGCCACGTGGGGACGGGAACATCAAACAAATGGACAAAGACAGATCAATGTGCAGTAAAACCTTGGATCGCGACTAACTTGTTCTGAGAGCGTTCTGCAAGACGAGCACACATTTCTGATAAATTTTAACTTGATAAACGAGCGAGGTCTTGCGATACGAGTAGCACGCGATGCCGAATGTCACACTTCACAACAGAGCCAGGGGTTCTTGGAATTCGCTTTGATATACAAGTGCTGTGGATTACAAGCACGTTTCCGGAACGGATTATGCTCGCAAACCAAGGTTTTGCTGTATAAGAAAACGTCAGAAAGTGTCCCCCAAATTCGTGAGCATTGCTTATATTTGGGATGCCAGATTTCACTTCCTATTTTATATCTGCCTGTAATAGTTACATTGGATAATAGGCATGTATTTTATTTGTACAGGATAAAAACAGTCAGGATTAATCAAAACACCTGTATATGCACTGTAATTCCATTTTACAAAAATTTCATAAAGGGATTAAGATTCACTTTGGGTTTTCTTTTATATTCTTTTCTGAATGATCTCATATATAGGATTATAACTCCTATGACCAGAGGAATACTTTGAAGCATTAAGTTTGCATGGAAAAGACACCCATAAATATTTGAAGACAGCCTCGGGATCTCCCTTGGTCCTTCCAGCTGTGACCCAGCGTCCCAACTTCTCCCATGAAACCACTCGTATTACATTGTACCCAGTTCTCCTTCTTTAAATGCACCTTTTTTCTTTTCTTTTTTTTTTGTTTGTTTTTTGTTTTTTTTTGGGGGGGGGGGTTGGCAATGGGTCTCTTGTAAGATTTCTAAAATCAGAAGAAAAGACCCCAGAGGAGTCCTGATGTGCACAAAACACACTGAGGAAGTTACCCCCTAAGATTCACACAAACTTAGGTGTCACTGGAATCGTTGGTAATCATTAAGTCAGCGAACAGGTTAAGCGATGTCTGCTGAGTCCCCACTATGTCTGCCACCAAATAAGAGAAAGATCCCAAGATAGCAACTGTCTGGGATTCCATCATGCCAAATTGCCTTTTTTCCTGATTATGTCAAAGAAGTGGGAATACTCAGCTGAACTGTGTTTAGAAACAAAGCCCTGTCGCGTAGCTGCTGACACTGACGCGGTCTCAGAACCACGACTCCTCCTCTGGTTTCTCCCACACCTAGACAGCTCGGTTCAAATCTCCGCCATGCGCAAAATCGGTGACTGACAGAGCCTGGGAGAATCCGTTTACCAACCCGGCAGACCGACCACAGAAGCTCACTTTGATTCCAAATGGCATCAAGCTGGTATTTTCCAGTGAGCCACCCACCCTCAGAGTTAGGTAGGTCTGAGAGCGGCTGGTGTACTTATTAAGCAGATTTATAAACCTCAGCCCCCAACTTTTGCAAACCCCGGGCCGGAGTGGGGCCCATGTTAAAACCGGATGTGCGAACATTTGAAAGCAGTGGACATTCTGTATCTTTCGAGGCTCCAAGATACAGTTTGAAAGAAGAGAAGAGGAAGAGAGAGAGAGAGAGAGAGAGAGAGAGAGAAAAAAAAGTACTCTGATGAACTTAGCAGAATGCCAGAGAGAGAGAGAAATGAGGGGGAAGAGAGAGAGGAATGTGAGCCGAATGATAAATGGACTCTGCGTCCAATGAAATAGATTTTGAAATAACTGTGAAAAGGATAAAATGTCTGAGCATAAAGAGCCTGCCACTGACAAAAGATGAATAAATGGGGCACTTCAAAGAAAGAATTTCCCAGCTGTGGCTCACAGGAATCTTCAAAAGCCGTTCCATATGAGATAGCGGGAAAATATTTCGGTAATAAATAGAAACAAATAACGGTGCGGAGGGCGAGCAGCTCAGCCGTGTGGAGACAACGATTTGCTCTCTGTTACAGTGACCAGAGTGATGGCGGCTGCGTTTTAAGACATTCACGTTTTCCATTCTCGTAGCTTCGGTAAGTTCCGACAGCGGCATCTCAAGTGTGATTTGCGTGCGTATCCCCAGGAGAGTTCACATAAAGTAACTGCTCAATAATCACCGGGCAGATCTGGAGAGACCACAGTGAACGTCAAGGGGAAAGACAGCAGAGCACGAAAGGACCCGATGTGGGCAGAAAGAACAATGTTTTGTGTGCTTAGGTGCTTTCAGGGATGAAACAGATCTCCCAAACGTGAGCAGGGGTCCGAGTCCCTGAAACCCCAGAGGACGGACGTCTGTTTCGGTCCCAGATCAGGTGACACGTCACCTGTTGTTCTCAGTTCAGAGGATGATCGTCCCCTCTCGAAGCCTCCGCGGGTCTGGGCTGCACCACGCTGATCGTTCACACGGCAGGACCTCCATCCAACCCACTTTCCTGGAGTGTGTGATCACCTGTTGGAGCAGGAAAGCTTCTCCCTGCTGGGGCCGGCTTCGCCTTCCCACCGTCAAGTTCATGCTCCAAACCAGACCGGCCAACGACCAAAGAATAGCCATCCCTTTGTTTTTCCTGCAAGGACCTCAGGCCAAAACCCACTAAGCTCATTATTAGGCAGCTGCACAGCCTCCCCTGCTCAGAAAGGCCTGCCTGAGGTTGAGAGAGAGAGCATGAGCTGGGAGGGGCAGAGAGAGAGGGAGACACAGAATCCGAAGCAGGCTCCAAGCTCCAAGCTGTCAGCACAGAGACCGACAGGGGGCTCGAACTCACGAACTGTGAGATCATGACCTGAGCCGAAGTCAGACGTTTAACCAACTGAACCACCCAGAACCCCCTGAATTGCTATTTTGTAAGTCAAGTCTGATGGGACCAGGGAACAGGTTCCAGGAGTTGGAGCTTTGATTCGTATTCGGTCTCCCATCCCCCAGCCTCTCCCCAGGATGGGTTCCTGCCCTGCCGTCTCCCTCAGGTCTCCACCTGTGGATTCCTGCCACCCAAGTGGCAACCTCACCATATCGACAGAGGAATGGTTGCCTTTCACCATCACCTTCTGTTTCCAGGAGACAGCTGGGGCCCCACTCATACCCTGCTGTTCCTGGGGAAGAGGCAGGATGACAGCAGTCCCCAATCCAGGGGACTCCTAGGAGCTTCCCATTTACCCCCAATCCAGTTATGGAGCATGTCCTGCCCCGAAGGCTGCAACCCCACTGGCGGTCACGCAAACACAGAGGGTTGGGGGCTGTGGGACTATGACATCCCTGCTCCTGGCAGGAGCCCCACATTTTCACTTAGCGCTGGCCCCACAAAACGAGTTAGCCAAACCTGAGGAAACCCATCTACCATGAATGGTCACCAGTCTCTGTGTAGACACCTGTCAATAACAAGGAACAGATTACTTTGTGAGGTAACATGCTGAAGCCCCGGGGAGTTTCACCTAAACAGTTCCTTCTGTTAAGATGAAGGGGCACCCGACTGGTGCAGAGAGGTAAGCGCCCAACTCTTGATCTCGGCTCAGGTCCTGATCTCACGGCTCGTGGGTTCAAGCCCCGCATCAGGCTCTGCATTGATGGCACAGAGCCTGCTTGAAATTTCTGTCTCTCCTTCTCTCTGTCCCTCCCCCACTTGTGCCCTCTCTCTCTCAAATAAACTTAATTTTTAAAAAATGGGGCACCTGGTGGCTCTGAACCCCCTTCTCGTGCTGTCTCTCTCTCAAAAATAAACATTAAAAATTTTTTAAAAATGGGGCACCTGGATGGCTTAGTCTGTTAACCTTCCAACTTTGGCTCAAGTCATGATTTCAGAATTCATGAGTTCAAGCCCCACGTCTGGCTCTGTGCTGACAGCTCGGAGCCTGGAGCCTGCTTCCGATTCTGTGTCTCCCTCTCTCTCTCTGCACCTCCCCGCTCAGGCTCTGTCTCCTTCTCTCAAAATCTAAATAAACAATTTTTTTTTTAATTTTAAAGATGAAAATTGGTACTATGTGATCACGATTCACAGTCTCTAGCTCTATCATCTAGAACAATGCAGTAAGAGTCTGTACATCCCTTCAACAAAACAGCTTCCAGTGTCTGAAAACTCAGATCACATTCTCCCTACCCTTCAAGTAACACATTCTTATTCCCATCAGCTTTGTTAAATACATCTTGGTGTCAAAGCCCCTTTCCACACTGGTTCAATTCCTTTGGAATCACTCTTGGGAAGGTCACCCAGAGGGATTACAGCTTGCCACGTATCATCGGACAAATTCTTGGGTCAATAGGGAGATTCCTACTCTATCTGGACTATAGAATTTACATTGCCACACGTAATAACAGCCTCATCGTAATGGACAACATTGAACTTGTAATTACAACCCCAAGACCCATATAAATTCAAATGTTACCCCATTTTTCACTGATACAATGGATTTTTTTTTTATCGGTGTGCTGGACTAAGCTTCTATTTCTTCTTTTTAAAAAAAAAAAAAAAGTTTTTTGTTGTTGCTGTTGAGAGAGGGAGAGCAAGAGAGAGAGAGAGACAAGGAGGGGCAGAGAAAGAGGAAGACAAAAGAATCCCAAGCAGGCCCCATGCTGTCAGCACAGAGTCCAACGTGAGTCTCGAACTCACAAGCTGTGAGATCATGACGTCAGCTAAAATCAAGAGTCAGTCGGGGCGCCTGGGTGGCTTGGTCGGGTAAGCGTCTGACTTCAGCTCAGGTCATGATCTCACGGTCCGTGAGTTCGAGCCCCGCGTCGGGCTCTGTGCTGACAGCTCAGAGCCTGGAGCCTGCTTCCGATTCTGTGTCTCCCTCTCTCTCTGACTCGCCCCCCGCTCATGCTCTGTCTCTCTCTGTCTCAAAAATAAATAAACGTTAAAAATTAAAAAAAAAAAAAAAAAAAAAAAAAAAAAAAAAAAAAAGAGTCAGTGGCTTAACCAACAGAGCCACCCAGGAGCCCTGACTTCTATTTCTATCAAGCTTTATCTTTCATGATTTGGCCACACTCTCTAGCCAGATGAGAACTTTTAAATCCTGATTTTATTTTTATTAGACTTCATCCCTAGCTCCGTGTCAGCAGCCAGGTGTAAATGTCTTTTCATATAACGGCCGCTCATTTATTTATGCAACAATATTTTGAATTGCTCATAGGAGCAAGAACTACATTACTCAGCGATGACCAAAGACAGTCCTCACGAGGGGCACCTGGGTGGCCCAGTCGGTAAAGCATCTGACTTCTGCTCAGGTCATGATCTCGCAGTTAGTGAGTTTGAGCCCCACGTCAGGCTCTATGCTAACAGCTCGAAGCCTGGTGCTTCAGATTCTGTGTCTCCTTCTCTTTCTGTCCCTCCCCTGCTTGCGTGCACGCACTCTCTCTCAAAAACAAATAAACATTAAAAAAATTAAAAACGTTAAAAAGAAGACCGTCTTCATGCTCATGGAGTCAAGAGTCTACAGAGGGAGTAGACATGAACCAAATATCACACAGGGAGGTGGGGTAAGTGCTATGGTGAGCAGAGGCCATGAGAACAGGCGATTGGGGGAATTATCTAGTCAGGGAGGTCAGAGAAGCCTTCCCAGAAAAGTAGAGAACTAGGGCCATGTTGTGCTAGACAAATACAATGTGAGCCACAGACATAATTTTAGCTTTTCTACTAGCCATGTGAAAAGAAATGTTTTGCCCCTTGGGGATGTCCCCAGTTTTCTGGTACCTGGTCCTGAGATGATTAGGGCCAGTGGGCAGAGGCCTAGAATAGAGTATGAGGACCAGGTAAAGGAGCTGGTTGGGGTTAGGGGCTCTGACTGGTTGGTTTGCATTTGAAACGCACACTCTTGGGCAAAAATCATGGACTCTCTCTAGGAACTGACCGACCCTGGGAGGGACAGTTGCTTCAAGATCAGCAAGGCTAATGCTGTCAAAGCATCACAATTACAGAAAATAAAAGATGTGGGTAATACAGGTACTTAGCATATTCCCACACATAGAGTGTATGAGGCTTAGTACACAAAATTGGGAAAGTCGTGTTACTTTTCTCCTAAATTAAGTTAAATGACTTGGGAAACTCGATTCTCGTGGTTTAGAGTACTTTCTAAAGGGGAAATTAATTTTAACAATATGTTGAATATAACGTTATTTCAATATATCATACAACATGTCATGGTAACATACAGTACTCTTGAGATATTTTACATGCCCCTCCTCCTTTTTTGGGCATTAAGTCTTTGAAATGCAGTATGTTTTGTAGTCTGGATGCCCACCATCCAATAGCCACACATGGCTAGTGGCTACAATACTGGGGAGCACAAATGAAGTTTAAAAGGTGGAAAGCGGGGCGCTGGGGTGACTCAATCAGCTAAGCTTCCGACTTTGGCTTTCGTGATCTCATGGTTCATGAGTTCGAGCCCTGCATCAGGCTCTGTGCTGACAGCATGGAACCTGCTTGAGATTCTCTTTCTTCCCTTTCTCTCTCTCTCTCTCTCTCTCTCAAAATAAATAAACTTCAAAAAAGGTGAAAAGGGATTTACTTTTGTAGGCTTTAACAATTATTTTATTTATACATTTCTACCAACTCTTGTCAGTCATATTCTGCATATCACAGACGGATTCTATAATGGTATTGTTTTGCATGCCTCTGTATGAAAATTAGGGGAAGAAAAGTGGAAGCATGTAGACTGATAATGACGGCTACAAGTTCCTAAGGACAAGGCAGAGCTCTGTAAACACACAGGCCTATTAGCTGAGGCTGACCCTCTCTGGCGAAGGCAACAGCATGTGTGTGTGTGACTCTCCAGGAGAAAGAAGGTGACCCACGTCACAGACCGAAGGAAACCCAGCACAGAGCAAGATGAAAAGGAGGTCAGTGGGGGCCTGATCAAGCAAGGCTTAAAGGACATGGCCGTGACCTTTAGATAGTTTTATATTTATCTGGAAGTAATGGTGGAAAAAAAAAAGAGTTTTAAGCCAGCACATACCCGTACTTAAAATCTCACTCTTGCCTTCTAGGTTTCTCTAGAAATTATTGGTAGAAGCACTGAGTTCTAGGACCAACCAGAAGCCTGGCTTCATTTAGACTGATGACAATTCACTGAAACGTAAGCTGCAAAAAAGCCAATTACGTCCCCTGGGCTCACCATAGAGCTGCCACAGAGTAGGTCTTCAATGTGTATCTTGTATAAAAAATGAATCATAATTGGGGTCATCCCCAATGGACGCCTTTTCCAAGCACACGTAGTGGCTGGAAGCCATTTAGCTCAGCTGTTTCCATGTGGAGTCAGTGATCCTTCCCTGGCGCCCCCCAAATCACAGGTTTCGTTGTCCTGTCTCAGCCAGCGTCCCTGACTCACCCCATAAAAGTTCGTATTTTTCCTTCTAGAGGTGGGAGCTTCTGCTGGTTGCAAAGCAAACTTAAAGCCATTAACCCCTTCATTGTTATCGGCACAAACTCCCCTTTCCCATGCGCCAAACATCCTTGGTTCCAGGATTTGGGACACTCTGTCCTGTTACATCAAAACCACTAACAACCCACTGAGACCAGGAACTCAGAACACAGAACGAGCTTGATTCCCTACAGTCGCCCACAGAGGCAAGAAGAAAACACATGCTCATGTATAAGTAAATACACTTAAAAAATCCAACTTTCTAGATAATTTATAGAACTTTAAGAATAACAGCTGAAAATAACTTACAATTTGAAGTTCCTAAAAATGTGTTACGAAAGAACCGTGTTACTGAGGGTCCTTCAGAAGGGCCCAGCAGTCAAGGTCCCGGCCTCCTCTTTAACTCCCACAAAGGGGACCCCACTTTCCTCTGTTCCACTGGCAGTTGCCTTTAACATCTGTTTGAAAAACAAAATAAACCAAGAAATCCTTGTTCTACTCAGAAATTGTCTCCAGATCATCAAATTAAAGACTTTCTAGTCTCTTCTTATGGTGCCATTGGATGAGTCCCGATTTTCACGTGTTCCTGAAGTAGGCCTTTCCCACTTCTGAGTCCTTCCTGTGAAGAGACTCTCCAGTGCTAGAATGCTCTCCAGTCCTCAAGATTTAAAGCCCCAAACAATTTTTGGGGGTGTTTCTTTTGCCTGCTTGTTTATTTTCATGCTGTTTCCTTCAGTGCTGGGAGGCACATCCTTCTTTCTGGGCTGAGGGGAACATTCAGCACGACTTCAAGCCAATAGCATTTAAATATCTGTTCAACACTTAACTTCGAGAAGAGGCTGAGTGTGGCGAGGGAACAGAGCTGGAAGGATCTACCCGCTGGGCAAGGTCTCCTGCTGCTGCTCAGTAGATTCAGTCCTGACCTGCCAATTTGGAGATTCTCTACAGAAAGGGCAGGAGTCCTACAGGCAGCAGAATCTACCCTCTTGAAAGGCAGTCTGAGCATGCTCTCAGGCAGGTCTTCCTCCCCAAAAGCTTTTCAAGTCCTCCCTCTATCCACAAAGGGCAATCTCCTTAAAAGGGTCAGAAAAGTACAGAATCTTCCCATCTCCTGGTATTGTCGAGTTTAAGAACTGTCAGCCTTGGGGGACCTGGGTGCCTCAGTCGATTAAGCGTCCGACTTCGGCTCAGGTCATGATCTTGCGGTTAGTGAGTTCGAGCCCTGCACCTGGATTTCTTCCAGCAACTTCTGACACCTTTAATTATTTCTGCTCGTCCATCAGGAGCAGACCAGGTGCTACTGACTTTGCATTTGTGGAGTGCTAACGCAATGCCCGCCAGCAGATTTCTGCTTAGGGATGAGGGATTTGCTCTCTGCTGACCCCAGTGACCTCGGCCAGCATCCCCCCTCTGGAATGGTTGACGAATCGTTCTTAGTTGAGATCTCATTTCTCCTCTTCCTCCTTCTAAGGTTTCAGTCGAGACTGTCATCCTCCCCCTAGGTTTTTAGCAGCAGCAAATAAAACTCTAAAATGGCGCCTGGCTCATGAGAGGGAAGCCAGTTGGCCAAATCTTGTCATGCTAAGGTGAGAGGCAATCCTGGTGTGGGCAGTACTAATTCTGGGTATAGTAAGTATCATTAGTAAACCGGGGGCTTCTCTCCAGTGGAAGGGAGTAGGGGGAGTCACTGTCTTTGTGTTAAGAAAATTTCCAACCCTTCGACCCAAGCCCAGCTCATAGTGTGTTTACATTGTAGTATATTTGCCCCATTCCCTGTGAAACTAGCCAGCTTTGTTTATTCCCTACCTTCCATTTTTAGCTGAAATGTGGTTCTTCTGAGCCTTATGGCCTCATTACATGATATCCTGTCACATGCAATGCTGTAAAAAAGGGATGAGATCATGTGGGTTAAAGGGTCACTCTAAGGAAAGGAATTATTTGTGTTAATACCAAGTTTATATTGGGCTCATTTTTTGGAACGTTTCAGAAACACTCCATCTTGAATCCTTGGCAGGAATGGATACAGGAGCATTCTGTTTCTTTTTCTGAATGGCAACATGAAAATTAAGCCCAAGATAGCTCGGGACATGGCTTTCTGTAAAGAAAAGGTAGAATCAAATGCCATAAAATGCTGTTCAGCTCTATTTCATAGATACTAAAGTTTCAGTTAATATGCAGACTTCATTTATATCCCTCTCTTCCTCCTGAGTTTTTAAATTTAGGCCCCGGTCTCTTAGAAGATTGTTGCCATGAACTTTAAAAAAAAAAAAAACAAAGACAAAAAACAAAAAAACAGCTTCATGTTCATGTCCAATGGCACCTGTGTGGTCTTCTTTTAAAAATGTGTTTTAAAAGTTCTTTTGTTTCAAGAGCTCACAATGTACATATTGGTAGAGAACCAAATGGGAAATTTCTGAAGCAAATGGACCTTTTGTTTATAGGAAGGGAGGGTCAGAGTCAATAAACAAATCTCCAGCTCATGAATGAATCACTCTAAGGGTTGCAATGGAAAACGAGGTGGGAGTCTGAATTAAGGAGCTCTGTCATATGCTCTAATTATGAGGCAGTGCAACGTGATCCAGAGGCGGGGGCGCTCACTGAAGAATGACCCTGAATTATACATCATGGAAGACTTCAACTGGTCTGAATTCTTCCTCTCCTGAATTTTGTTATCAAGCTCTTTCATTGGCCAGCACCTCATATGTTTATAGCTTGTTTTTAGGAGCTGTAAAGTCTTAGATTGACAAACACTGGCTGTGGCAGTGGATTTCTGGAGACTTTCCAGATTGGTCTGGCCCACTTTCACATTACAAAATCGCTACATTAATACAGCTACAAGACAGAAATATACTCTCCTCCCCTCCCACACTCTCTTACTCCTTTCATCCATGTATCCACTGATTCAACAAATATTTATTGATACTCCAGCGAACCAGATGCCAGCCAGTCGGGCACCAAATGGACAGGATCTAAAAACTATTCATCATCTCTAAGGTAATACATGTGAAGTCCCTACCATCTCCTGGAGTCTGTCATCCAAAAATATGTCCATTTATTGAGGATTATTTTCTGACCCACCATAGGATGTATCTTAGACCATGTTCCCTCTGCACTTGAAAAGACTGTGTGTTCTGCTGTCATTGGGTACAACGTTCTACTGATGTCTGTAGGTCAAGGTAATTGACAGTGTTACTGATTTTTCTGTTTAGCTGTTCTACTGAGAGTGGGATAATACAGTCTATTATTGTTGAATTGTCTGTTGCTCCCTTCAGTTCTGTCCATTTTTGCTTAATGTTATTTTAGCACTCTGTTTTAGGTGTCCATGCACTTAACTCTGCTATATCTTTTTTTTTTTTTTTTTAATTTTCTAGTGTTTACTTATTTTTGAGACAGAGAGAGGCAGAGCATGAGCAGGGGAGGGGCAGAGAGAGAGGGAGACACAGAATCCGAAGCAGGCTCCAGGCTCCGAGCTGTCAGCACAGAGACCGACGCGGGGCTTGAACCCACGAACCGTGAGATTGTGACCTGAGCCAAAGCTGGACGCTTAACCGACTGAGCCACCCACGTGCCCGCAAATTACTATAGCTTTCTGATGAATTCTATTATCCATATGACTTGTCCCTGATCATTTCTAGTCCTACTTCTAATCTTTAAGTCTCTTTTGTCCACTATTAAGACACTCATTTCAGATCTCTTGCTGTGAGTACTCACCCGGTATTATCTTTTCCCCATCACTGTCCTTTCGCCTTACTTGAGTCTAGAGTGTATCTCATGTTGAAAGGGTATATTTGGATCTTGGGTGTTCTTCTGATCTGAAGATCTGTGCCTTTGGTCTGGATTGTTTAATTCATATTAATAGAATTATTGATATGGTTGGGTTTTCAATCAGCCCTGTTGCTCTTGATTGCTAGATGTCTCGGTTTTTTTTCCTCTCTTCCTTTTTGTCTTTTTGGTTGAATAACTTCTTTTGGTGTATCATTTTATTCCTTTGTTCTTTTGTAACTACATAACATTTTAGCTATTTTCTTAGCAGTCCTTTCACAGGAACTATATATGCATCTTCACCTTTTTTAATCACCTTTAGGTGAATACAACTTAATTCAGGTAAAATATAAAAATCCGCCCCAATCTAGCTTCACCTCCTTCCCCCACTTTTGGGCTCTGGTTACTGTAGGCACTTCTTCTATGTATGTTATAAACTCAAAGTTCCAATGTCATAATTATTGTGTTAAGCAATTTTATATAAATCTTTAAAAAAAAAAGTTAAGAGGAGAAAAGGAGTACAATGTATATTCATACAATCTTTTATGCTAACCTAGTCCCTGGGTTCTCTTCATTTCTTCATATGGATTTGAATTACCATCTGTGACTCTCTTCTTCAGCTGGAAAGACTTCCTTCAGTATTGCTTCCGAGACAGGACTGCTACCGACAGGTTCTTTCACTCATTTTTGTCAAGGCGTGGTGTCTCTCTTCTTAAAATTGCATAGAGGAAAGAAAACCAGTCTCTCTAACGATTAATGTTTAGTTAGGAAGAAAATGACCTCTATGTTTTAGTTTACAAGTATGTTTATACAAAACACTTTCCATGCAGTAAATGGTGATAGGGTATAAAGATACAAGATTAGTTGTTTAAAGAAATATTTTGGGGGCACCTGGGTGGCTCAGTCGGTTAAGTGTCCGACTTCAGCTCAGGTCATGATCTCATGGTTCGTGAGTTTGGCCCCACATTGGGCTCTGTGCTGACAGCTCGGAGCCTGGAGCCTGCCTCCGATTCTGTGTCTCCCTCTCTCTCTGCCCCTCCCCTACTTTCACTCTGTCTCTCAAAAATCATGTTTATACATTAAAAGAAAAAAAAGACCTACAAGCGATACAACACTATAATTTCACAGTATCTTTGTTATTAACGGAGCCAACTTTTAGCTCTGTTTGCATTTCAGATCCTAAACGAGAAAAGAAAACTAATAATAATGAGAGTAAACATAACTCAGAAATTCTATTGGAAAAAATCATTTAAAAAAAGGCTAAGAAAACTCAAACTAAAATCAATAAAAAATTAGAATATTAAACTGATGGTCTTGTGTATTTGAAAAGATGTGTGTGTGTGTGTGTGTGCGCGCGCACATGTGTGTGTGTTATAAATTCAGGAATAATCCATGTGAACTACGTACCTCACTTTATGGGAATTATCTGTATTACACATGCTGGATGGATTAATGGTTTATAAAAAAATCTGTCAGTTTTACTTCCTAAAGTTCATTTTTCCTTGTGCTGTCATATAATAGTTCATCTTCGATAAGTATCTGTAACTTGGGACAAAGGCCTCCAGGGTCTTGGCTCATAATTTACAACAATAATGGAAATGGCATGCTTCGTAGTGATAGCCATGGGACCCCTGCATATTTGGAGGGAAGGAGAAGTTATATCACCCATGAAAAGGCTAATGAGATAGGCAGATTTCAGCAGAAAATGATCTTTTTGTCCTGGCCTTAGACCTTGGCCTACCAGGGAGACTCATGTCTGAATGTAATGACTCCAGCATGCGCTTTCTTAGTATGAGATTAGCTGACACATGGGCGAGCTACTCAGAAGTCAGAGCTTTCACCAATAAACGCCAACTTAATTGGATGCCTTAATTATGTCACTTTCACCCCCAGGACATACGCCCAGGGACAGATGGAGGGCTGATTTTCAACTCAAAACCTCCGTTTCTGGTCCTCAACTTCCAGAACAGTCTTGCTGACAGATAGCTAGGGTCTCTGGCAACATAGTACAGATTTGTAGGTATGGCAGTTGGAAATATCACCCTGAGGTTCAGGAGAGGTCACAGGGAAAGAGACAGAGATCTGGGAGTTAAAATACGTCTACACCAGGTTGGCCTGGTTTACAAGGCAACCCCGACCCCCTTTCCTCCTCTTTACTCAGCAGCTGGGAGGCAGCCATCTTGAAGCAGGTGGAAGGCAGGGATGCTGTTGGCCACCTCCCAGCCAGCAGCTATTCCCCTTTGGATCCAGATGTTGTAGCAGTTGTGCACACTGTTCGGAAACGACCAGAGAATCTGTTACTGCTTCAAGTGTTTCTGAAACCCTGGGATCTTAAAGTCATTCTCCAAGCTCGCAACGCACTAGCGAGGGAGACACAGGAACTCAACAGACAAAAGGGGCATTTGGGATACATGAGAAATTCAGTATCAACTTTGTAAAGTTGTTAATAATTAGCCACAGCTTTTGCCTCTATCCCCGCAGCTAGTGACTTGAGAGTGAATATGTCTCTAAAACACAGATTATACTTCTTATGTATGAAGTAACAAGGATTTTAACCGGCTGTTTACTAAGGACAGTTGTGAAAGCTCAGGATGCTGGAGAAACGGGTTTGTCGGCCTGTTTACTTCTACTTAAAAAATCAAGGTAATAGATACGTTAGAGTAAATTATGGGTATCCCCCCCCCCTTTGGTAGTAACTCCAAGATAAGGAAAAAACAGTTGCCATCATACTCAAAATGATATTCTAGTATAAAACCAGTTTGGACCTCTCTCTTTTCCCTCTTTTCAGAATTACATTTTAGACCAAAGAGGCTACTGACTGATGTGTCCCTTGTAGAATCACTACTCAGTAAACATTTCTAGAGATGTCCAATTTAAAATGTCACGAGGGCAACCCACCAGAATCCCTGAAAATCCAGAACTACAAAAATCTGCAGCGATACTAAAAACGAGAGGCACCTTAAACCTAAAAATGGTAATGCCCAAAACCTATAGGCAACATGAGGTCTGAAGTTTGAAGGATTATCCCCTAACTATGAAGCTAATAGAAGTGACATGAGAAAGACCTATGCTGATTTTTTTTTTCCACATGAAACACAGACCTGCAAACAGGCTGGGGATCCAGTGCTATCATCAGAAGAGCAGAAGCTCTCCCTCCACTGGGCAGGTGTTAACTTTTTGAGGCTCTCACTCCTGACCGCCATGTTTCTCCTGCATCCATTCTGGGACCGTGATTCACAGCAACTGGTCAGCCACAAGAGGAATCCGTTGTTGTGTTGTGTTACCCAAACGGAGGACTGAAGGGATCCAACCACCAGCAACAAGGGTTCCAAAGAAAGGAAACAGAGAAGGTGGAGGAGAAGAAATGATCCAGGTAGGGTTTTCCAGGGCTGACAAGTCACAAGAGACATAAATGTTCAGACCCAAAAGGACCCTGGATTGTTAAGCAGGCTGAACTGTAGACACCCCCCCACCCGCCATACACATTTTGGAGAGGAAGAGAAACCAGGAAACATTGTCATTGCCGTTCTTGCCTGGGGTTAGAACTGTGAGAATCTCCCATGATCTACATTTCAACAGTATTCAGATTTTATTCTGAGGTGACGTTATAGCCCACAAACGTGAAATATTTCCGCTTAAATGTAACTAAAGACTCACCCAGAAATGAAGCGAAATTGTGTGATGTGGTAAATAATCCCAGATGATCTGAACTTTGTTAAAAAAAAAAAAAAAAAAAAAAGAGAAAGCAGGAAGAAAACCCATAAATTGTTTCTGATCTTCTTATAAGGGCACTTGAATTAAATCCCTATCGTTGCTTGACTCCGACGGTAAGAAAAATAAGGGTAGACACTGATTTTTCTTTGTACGTTTCCAGCACCAGAGACAATATATATATCCTCTCCATACAGTGAGGGAGATGAAAACAACAGATCCGTATAGACAAAGACAGAAATTAAAGGAAATGACAAAGATATAGTACACAACAAGGTCGCAGAAGACAAACCTGTTTCACCCATGAACAATTTTGAACTTCACATTTTTTCAGCATTTCAGCCACATTTCAGCCACATCTCAGAAATACTTGACATTACACTTCATTTTAATTCCAGTGTAGCTAACATACAGTGTTATGTTAGTTCCAGGTGTACAATATAGTGATTCAACAACTGTATACATTACTGAGTACTTCTCACAATGAGTGTCCTCTTACTCCCCATCACCTAGTTCACCCATCCCCCCCCACCTCCCCTCTGGTGACCATCTGTTTGCTCTCTACAGTAAAGAGTCTGGTTTTCTGTTTGTCTTTTTTCTTTGTTTGCTTTGTTTCTTAAATTCCAATAGGAATTTCTTAAATCTCTTAAATTCTTAAATTTCTTAAATTTCAACAGGAGTGAAATCATATGCGATTTGTCTTTCTCTGACTGGCTTATTTCACTTGGTATTAGACCTTCTAGAGACATCCATGGTGTTGTCCCAAATGGCAGAATTTTGTTCTTTTTTATGGCTGAGTAGTATTCCATGGGAATATCCGCTCATCAGTCGATGGGCTTCCATGGTTTGAACACTTGACATTCCTTCATTATTCTGCTTTTAAGACTTCTCCCCCTTGACTTTCATGATATCACCTTCTCCTGATAATTCCTTCTTTACAGATAGGTCTCCTTGCAGGCTGAGGCTCCAATATCCAGACATGAAATGTTGGGGGTTTAAACCTACTCTCAACTCTGTAAATGCTGACACGTCAAAGGCCTCCATACCCACAGCTTCAGCTACCATTTATATAACGGTGACCCCTAAATTTGTCATTCGAAAGCAGATCTTTCTTGTGAGCTCCAGACCCGCACACACATCTACCCGTTTATCCTGCTTCAGAGTCCTGGAGTCACCTCAAATTCAACATGTTTGACACTGAACTCCCACACCTGTCTTCTGCCAGATCTTCCCCTCTCCATGCATGATGTCACCAGCCCCCAGCTGCTCAAGCCAGAAACCCAAGTCATCTTTCATGATTCTTGCTGTACTTGGTGAGACTGTCCCGGGCATGCCCACTGCCACCACCTTGGTCACCACCTTTCATGGGGACCCCCACTTAATCTGTTTTTAAGTCCTCTTACTTTCAACCGGAACCTACACTCAATGGGTCTCCAGGCTACAGCCAGTGTAATCTTTGGAAACACAAGTCCGATCGATCAGTGCCACTTAAAACCCACCAGTGACTTCTAATCCTTTTGGGACAAAGCCACAATACTTCAACATGGCTTACGAGCCCCCAGTGTTCTGCCCACTGCCCTGCTTTCCTGCCATCTTCCTTCTCACTACCTCCCTGCATCTACACTGGCCCTTCTCGTGGACAGTTAGGACCCTGTTTCTTCCTGCCACCGGGCCTTTGCATATGCTGCTTCTTCCATCTATAATGCACTTCCCTCATCTCTCCACTCCATTAATTACCATTCAGGTTTCAAATCAAATGTCATTTCTCCGAGAAAACTCCTCTGACTCCCAGGCTAGTCAGACAGCACTTCAACCTTCCCATTGAAACGCTCATCTTCACTGTGGTTATATATATGTCTAGACATTACCTGAATAACATCTCTCTTCCGCCTACAGACTTCAAGCTCCATGTAGCCAAGGACTGTGTCTGATGTATCTCAAGCATCTGAGAAAGTGCCTGACATAACACTATGAATACACTTTACTAACTGAATATATATATCGTATCATATATAATCATATATACTGAATATATATCATATATTCACACAGCCATTCATTCACTTACAAAATGTTCTTCTGTCCCTTTAGAAACAGAGTAGGAGCTTGGACTCCCTGTATTTCTAAATAAGTCATCAGTAGATTGTATTTCTGAAATGAAATGTCTTCTTTACCCACAATGGTGCTTTTACAAAGAGAAAGGGATTTTGTTTCAAATGACCATCTTCTCTCTGAGACTTCTAGCAAATCAACAGCTGGAGCATCCATGGAGTCCTACATCTCTTTGTTTAGGGAACATCTGCCTTGTGCGGCGTATTTCCACTTTATATCTGGGCCAGTGCCTGAATGCTTTATTTCCCAAACACACGCCACAAATCAAAAGCTATGGTTGTTTGAAGAGCGACATTTTTACTTCTACATTGGAGACCAATGAGGAGTTCCCTATGGCTGTCTGCCATTTGCAAATGCAATTTGCAAATGTACCTTTGTAAACTGAAGGACACATCAAGAATTTGGTGGGGGTCACCAAATGCTTTCAATGTTGCATTTGGATACTGCGGTCCTGAAAAATGGGGCTTGATTGTACAACCATCAATGAGGGCCATTAGAGAGCCTATCTCTGACCAAAAGTTGGGGGAAACATTAAAAAAATTACACAAAATTGAGTACTGTGTTGTAACATGACACCAGCTTGCTTTCCAGCTTAAAAAAAAAAAAAAAAAAATCCATGATTGCCTTCAGGAGCCATGAAGATAAAGGGAATGATTTCTGTTGTAGGAGAAAGCACACAGTTTTATGGGGTCTCTGGGGGAGCTGAGGAATTCTTTGTTGGGTGAGACGGAGGTAAACTTACACTAGGTGCCATCCTGGTAAATCTGATAAAATATTTAAGCAGAGTTAAGCAAGTGGGAGCTACAAAAATACTCTTTCAAAAAAAAAAAAAACCCAGAAATTTATAATGTATATGATGAAAGATTACTTAAATATATACATACATATTTGCATAAATATGGAATATATACACCCAAAAATTGGAGTCAAAAATTAGCTCCAAATGGGTCATAAAGCCAAAATTACAAAACTTTTAGAAGGAAATATTTGAGACTTTGGGCTAGGCACCAGTTTCTCAGATAAGACATCAAAACTACAACCCATGGGACACCTGGGTGGCTGGGTCAGTTAATCATCCGACTTCAGCTCAGGTCATGATCTTGCAGTTCGTGAGTTCAAGCCCCACATTGGGCTCTTTGTTGTAGGTGCATAGCCCGCTTCAGATCCTCTGTCTCTTTCTCTCTCTCTCAAAATTAAAAAACAAAACTACAATCCATACAAGAACAAAGTGATAAGTAGGACTTCAGTATTTAAAAATTCTGCTCCTTGAAAGATACTATTCAAAGAAGGAAAAGACACGGGGCGCCTGGGTGGCGCAGTCGGTTAAGCGTCCGACTTCAGCCAGGTCACGATCTCGCGGTCCGTGAGTTCGAGCCCCGCGTCAGGCTCTGGGCTGATGGCTCGGAGCCTGGAGCCTGTTTCTGATTCTGTGTCTCCCTCTCTCTCTGCCCCTCCCCCGTTCATGCTCTGTCTCTCTCTGTCCCAAAAATAAAATAAAAAATTAAAAAAAAAAAAAAAAAAAAAAAAAAAACAAAGAAGGAAAAGACAAGCCATAGACGGGGAGAAAGTATTTACAAATCACAGGTCTGATACAAGGTTTGTATCTAGATTATACAAAGAACTCTCAAAACTCAGCACTAAGAAAATAAATAGCCTAATAAAAATCCATGCTGGTTTTTTGTGTCAATAGTTCATTCATTTTTATAGCTGAGTAGTATTCCATCGTAGACCACATTTATTTAACCATTCACTGTTTGATGAACATTTGAGCTGATTCCAGCATTTAAAGATCATGAATAAAGCTGCTCTAAACATCTCATGCAATTCTTCATGTAATCAAACACAACTTTTCGAGATATCTCATATGGCTGCCCCAAGTGGCTGAACCTAAAATCTACACTTCATTATCAGTGCTCTGAATAGAGCACCCAGACACGTTGTGCCCAGATTCCTGCCCCACAAAAACTGTGAGCTATTAATTGTTGTAAAGCCCCGAAGCTTATGGTAAAATGTTATACAAGAGGAAAATAATACAATGCTAAACTAATTATTCTTTTAATTTTTTATTAATATTTATTTATTTTTGAGAGAGGGAGGGAGAGAGAGACAGAGCACGAGCAGGGCAGGGGCAGAGAGAAAGGGAGACCCAGAATCCGAAGCAGGCTCCAGGCTCTGAGCTGTCAGCACAGAACCCGACGTGGGGCTCGAACTCATGAACTATGAGATCATGACCTGAGCCGAAGTGGGTCACTCAACGGATGGAGCCACCCAGGTGCCCCCAAAGTACAGTCTTAAGCTCAAAATACCGGCAAAGCCTAAAAATCCAATCATCTCAACCTCTGACCAGGAGAAGAAACACTGATAATTCTCATAACTGATTATGGAGTGCAAATTGTTTCCACCACCTTAGGAAGCCATGTGAAATGGCCCATAAACTTGAAAATGCTACACCAACGACCCCGGTAATTTCGCTGGAGAATCTCTCATGTATCCACATAAAGACGTATTGAGACGGTCAATTTTAAGTGTCAATTCGCCTCGTTATTCAATCAAAAACCAATCTAGGTGTTGCTATGAAGATATTCTGTAGCTGGGATTAAAGGCCATAATCTGTTGATTTTCAGTAAAGGAGAGGATTTTAGGTTATCTGGGGGGACCTGATTGAATCATTGCAGAGGTAAGACTTCTCTAAAGAAGAAATTTTGCTTGTATCGCCCTGTAGCTGAGACTTTTAGTCTGCCCTTCCTGGTGACCCACCTCAGCCTGCTCCATCACTATGTAGACTAATTTACAAGAAATCCCTTCATACATATCTCGTACTGGGTTTGTTTCTCTGGTTGAAACCTGACAGATACAGCATATATGGTTATTAATTTCAGCCTATTTCATGAAACAAAAAAGAAGAGACAAATCGATGAATGGATGGATGGATGGATGGATGGAAGGAAGGAAGGAAGGAAAAAACGGAAAGCAATGTCCTAGGGGTGCCTGAATGGCTCTGTTGGTTAAATGTCTGACTTGGGCTCAGGTCATGATGTCACGGTTCGTGAGTTTGAGCCCCATGATGGGCTCTGTGCTGACAGCTCAGAGCCTGGAGCTGCTTCGGATTCTGTGTCTCCCTCTCTCTCTGCTCCTCCCCGGCTCGTGCTGTGTGTCTCTCTCTCAAAAATAAACATTAAAAATAATAATAAATAAATAAACAAACATTAAAAAAAAGGAAGAAACTTCCTTGAAAGGAGAAACAAACAAACGTAGCCTATATTAGCACTGAAAACTAAGTATCAAATCAGATTTCAAATACACATATTTCACCAAAATTAGAAATTCATAAATACGGGATCACATTTAGGTACATTTTGAAAATTGTTAGAAATTACCCATCACTTCCTCACTTCACTGTACATAGGTATCCGGTCCTACGGACTAGACACATTCAAAGTCGCACTAGTTATTACTGTGGTATAACAGAAGAAAGTAATTTCAACTGGAAGAATCAAAAAAACAAGGCATTGAAGAGGTCACGTAAGTAAATCCTACCGAGTATGCGCAAGGGATTCTTCTGGCTATTTTCACAGACGCTAACACATCTACGAAGGGGTGTTTTCTCCTCCCCCCCCCCCCAGGTCTTACAGATTTAGAACATAGTAATAAAAGGAAGGATAGTAGCAGCAGGCTAAGGGCAGGGAAGTGCATAAACGAAAATGTGGAGATCAGAGGGTGAATTGTTCAGGAAAGAAAATCTGATTTGCTTGCAGCCCAGAGTTTACAGAAAGATGGAGGAGAGGTGACACGGGTCACTGAGGTCACATTACGGACGGTCACGTTATTCTCTAGGCAGGAGGGAGACTGTTGTGGCCACATCAACAAGGTTTTTTTCAGTCTCTAAATCTGGGTTATGAAAATTTGATAATAACACATATCTCATTACCAGAATAAAACCGACACCTCAAGCCTCAAAAGAGAGCTTGAAATCTCAGTGTCTGGGAGATAACAGATCAGAACGCGAGCATCGCTGCTGTGGTAAAAGGCACTAACTCCCTGTCAGGGTCATACACAGCCCACGACAATGAAACTAAGTGAAGTCTTGCGGGGAAATGCCACGTTCACTGTTTACTGAACCTCGGATTGTTTATGTGATGTTACCACCCAAGGCCAACTCGTGTCTCAAAGACCATCCCCAGATTCCAATCTTTCTCTATTCACCCCTTCGACCCCATTTCCTTCCCTCAGCACTGCAGTACAGAAAGCATCAGGAGTTCTAGCTTGTAAGCAGTGTGCAACATTTTGGGTTAAGTTCTATGCAGATTTGAAATAAGTCAGACACACATTCCTTCACTTTGAACATTTCCCAAAGTAGAAGCAAGGACTTGCATGCTCAGACAACCTAGTTAATAAGAGATATGCATGCAACCTGGGTTTTTCCAATCACAGCCACGAGAGTCTTTGCAGGGATTTTCACAAACTAGTGAAAAAGGATTGAATGCCTCATCAGGCAGGGCGTGTGTAGCTAAAATGCAAGTACAGAGTCTGATTCTGGGGTCTGCTGAGTTACAGGGAAGGTGGGGTTCACAACTTTATCATTTCCCACATGCAAAGTTCACAGCATTCATGGAGAGGATCTCCCGTGGAGCTCTCCTATTATTGCATTTCCCTTTGGAAAAAGCTAATAGAAAATTGTAGAAACTCCAAATACCCAGGATTGCCAAGGTTAAAATCCATCCCTTAAGCAAAAGGTCACCCTCTCAGGTAAAGAATCCTGACAAGGTGAATACTTACTAAGGGAAAAAAAAGCCTGAAATTGGTAGGTACTGGAGAAAAGCAAAAAATACAACTACACCTTCATGATCACTCTCGCTACTCTTCACTATTTTCTATAGCATACGCTGGTGGTGGTGAATTTCACAATGTACTACATTGGTTACAAATACCTAACAGAAATAGTGATTGAGTTAGAGGAGGAAACACCATTACCTGGAAAGCCTGTGACCTTCCATGCTCCCTTTTGGATAAGAGAGTGATTTAAAAAATAATAATAATATTTTTATATTTACATTTGAGAAAGAGACAGTATGAGCAAGGAGGGGCAGAGAGAGAGGGATCATGAGGCAGAATCTGAAGTAGGCTCCAGGCTCCAAGCTGTCAGCACAGAGCCCAATGCAGGGCTCAAACCCAAGAACCATGAGATCATGACATGAACTGAAGTCAGATGGTTAACCGACTGAGCCATCCAGGCGCCTCTGGAAAAGATACCTGATTCTACTTTTGGATTATTTTATGAAAGAGTGTTGTTGGGGCACCTGGGTGGCTCAGTCAGTTAAGCATCTGACTTTTGATCTCAGCTCAGGTCATGATCTCATGGTTTGTGAGATCAAGTCTCGTGTCAGACTCTGTGCTGACACTGTGGAGCCTGCTTGGGATTCTGTCTCTCCCTCTCTCTACCCCTCCCCTGCTCACTCGCTCTCGCTCTCTCTCAAAATAAATAACTTAAAAAAGAAAAAAAAAAAAGAGTGTTGTTCTTACTTGGAAATGTAAGCCAAGGGTTGGACTGTAGTGGGCACCTGTGACTTATGTCCATCTAACATCTTTGCTCCTTTTCCACATGAAGTGATACATCTTCCTAAGGCTGAACCCAGAAAATACATCTTCACGTTGCCCTGCAGCAATAAGGTCTAGGTTTTACCAATTAGGATCATCCGTAAGACATTTAGACTCTGAACTAAGTGTCAAGAAAAAGCAGAATTCACACCCACAAGCCATCTACTAGAAGGCACGTTAGCGGAGATGTCCAATTCTTCCGGGTAGCAGTGTAAGAGCTTTTGACACTTAGTTGAGAGTTAATTTATTTCTACAAGAGAAGGACCTTGGCTCTCCTAGAGATTCTGTAGACTACTTCACATCCTTTAATAGATACTTCTACTTAAATGAAACATAGAGGATTATTTGTGTACAAATAAAAATGCTGAGGTCATGATCTCACAGTTCATGAGATGGAGCCCCACACTGGGCTCTGTGCTGACAGCGTGGAGCCTGCTTGGGATTCACTTTCTCTCTCTCTCTCTCTCTCTCTCTCTCTCTCTCTCTCTCTCAAAAATAAGTAACTTAAAAAAAAAAACAAAACCCTGACTTATATACCTGGTTGGACAATGTACTCACAAGAGCAGAATGTACAACAGTTGCATTATCGTGTGCCTTTTAGGGGCCCCTGGGTGGCTCAGTCAGTTAAGCGTCCGACTTTGGCTCAGGTCATGATCTCGCAGTTCATGGGTTTGAGCCCCACATCGAGCTCTATGCTGACAGCTCAGAGCCTGGAGCCTGCTTGGTATTCTGTGTCTCCTTCCCTCTCTGCCCCTCCCCCACGTCTGTCTCCCCCCCCCCCCCAAAACTAAACAAAACATTTTTAAAGAGTAACAATCTTTCATTTTTTTAACTGTATGTGTGCAACAAAATATGCAAACAGTGAAATTTTTTAAAAGCTTGTGAAATTCCAAGTGACATTATGTTGTAGCTGTTTTGTTGGTTTTCATTAAAATTTTATTAATATAATTATAGATTCACATGGAGCTATAAGAAATAAGAGAGAACTTTGCAATTCCTTTCCCAGTGTCCTCTAATCACAACCAGGATCTGGACGATCACACAGCATGTACTTTGGCACTGACTTTACTAAGCATAATCCTGTGGACACGTAAGCAGGTTTTGGGGCAAATCGGTTGTCTGTTGCTTTTCATTACTGAGTAGTGTTTCATGGCATGGATGTACCACAATTTGTTTAATTATTCACTTGTTGGAAGGACATCTTGTTTCCAGTGTGGAGATACCACAAATGAAACTGCTACGAACATTCATATGCATGGCTTTGTACACAAATACCAGTTTCCACTTTTCTGGAATAAATGCCCAAGAGCGTACTGGCTGGGTGGGATGCTAATGCTATATTTAGTTTTATCAGGAACTGCCAAACTGTTTTCCAGAGTGACTATGCCATTTAAAATTTTTTTTTTTTAACGTTTATTTATTTTTGAGACAGAGAGAGACAGAGCATGAACGGGGGAGGGGCAGAGAGAGAGAGGGAGACACAGAATCGGAAACAGGCTCCAGGCTCTGAGCCATCTGCCCAGAGCCCGACGCGGGGCTCGAACTCACGGACTGCGAGATCGTGACCTGAGCTGAAGTCGGACGCTCTACCGACTGAGCCACCCAGGCGCCCCTGACTATGCCATTTTATATACACACCCGCAATGTATGAGTGATAGTTTCCCCACATACTCACCGGCATTTGATGTTGTCCCTTTTTTTACTTTTAGCCATACTGATAGGTTTGCGGTAGTAAGTCATTATGTGTGTATTTCCCTGATGGCTAATGATACTAAACACCTTTCACATATTCATTTGCCACCTGTATATCCTACTGCTTACTATAGCCTTTGGTTCAATCACCGTCACTTCTTAACTGGATACAACTTCTCATTCACTGGTCTCATGTTTCCGTGTCTTATTATAAGTCACCTAAAATCCATTATTCCATTCCCAGTAATGGCAGAGTAGCTAAGTGTAAGTCAATCCCTCTTCTGATAATAATCATGAAAGCCTCTTCCCAAAGAAATGCAAAAAATATCTACTGGAAGCCATGAGGGAACTACTCGGCCAGAAGGCCTTGTAGGACCATGACCCTGGGGAGAGAAGGAACATGCAAAAATTATGGGCCCAACATGAAACACTAGTTGTCCCTTCAAAGTTCTGGTGAACAACTCTGGATTTCACTGTGACCCTCCCAGAGCTCTTCCCAAAAGGTATGGGTAAACAAAAGCTTACACCAGCCTTCACGGAGACAGAAGAAGAGCTTCCTATCAGCTCAACCCCTGATTAGATTAAGCTGTCTTCCGCTAAACCAGCTGTCTATTAGAAACAACAGTAATCCTATCTGGAACAAAAAAAAAAACCAAACAAGCACCCAGATAGAAGTTTCAAAATGTCTCCATAATAGATCATGAACCAGCCACAACTCAATAACCATTATCGAGACTGGGAGACACAAAAGGCAAAAAGAACAAGAGTGAAAGAAAAAAAAAAAAAAAAAAAAGGTTAGAGTTCCAGACAGTGGTGTTATTAAGACATGGATTTTGGGGCGCCTGGGTGGCTCGGTCGGTTAAGCGTCCGACTTTGGCTCAGGTCGTGATCTCGTGGTCTGTGGATTCAAGCCCCACATCCGGCTCTGTGCTGACAGCTCAAGCCTGGAGCCTGCTTTAGATTCTGTGTCTCCCTCTCTCTCTGCCCCTCCTCTGCTTGTACTCTCTCTCTCTCCCTCTCTCTCAAAAATAAATAAACATTGGGGCGCCTGGGTGGCTCAGTCGGTTAAGCGGCCGACTTCGGCTCAGGTCATGATCTCACGGTTCGTGAGTTCGAGCCCCACGTCGGGCTCTGTGCTGACAGCTCGGAGCCTGGAGCCTGCTTCACATTCTGTGTCTCCCTCTCTCTGCCCCTTCCCTGCTCATGCTCTGTCTCTCTCTGTCTCAAAAGTAAATAAACATTAAAAAAAAATTTTTTTTAAAGACATGGATTTTATTTGTTTTTTAAGATTTTCTTTTTAAGTAACCTCTACACCCAAAGTGGAGCTCAGACTCACAATCCTGAGACCAAAAGTCACACGCTCCACCGACTGAGCCAGCCAGGTGCCCCCAAGACCTGGATTTCAAAATAACTGTGATAGGTGTGTTCAAAAGTTCCTATCTGGAGAGTTTAAGCAGAGAATCGAAAACCATGAAAAAGAATCACTTAGACGTTGTCTAACTGGAAAGAAAATCACAGTTGAAAATAAAGAATTCAACAGATGTGCTTAACAACAGATTGGCCCCTCGATCGGCAAACTTTCTCCGTAAAGGTCCATGGGCTTCGCAGACTAATAGAACTGCCAAACCGCCATCCACAGGCAATCCACGAAAGAGCAGGCACAGCCACGCGCCAACAAAGCTTTATTTACAACAGACCACGTAATCACAGTAAGAAAACAAGGATGGAAATTTTAGAAATGATTTCAAGAGACCTATGAGCCATGAAAACACAGTTACGGAAAAAGAGCAGGGAAGAAAATAAAGCCGAAGAACACTGGAAGAGAGAATGGCTAAGAATTTTCCAAAATGGATGGAGAACTTCAAGCCGAAGACGCAAGGAATAGTACAAACCCCTCACAGGAGATACAAATAAGACAACTCACCTCTAAGACGTGTTCCTTGTAGCCAGAGTAATTTTCTAAAAGTGCATAAGGCACCCCCTTACGGAGAAACTTCCATTGGTCCCATAACAATACTTAGCATCACAGCCAAACCCCTTAGCGTGCCCTACATTACCCTTCAGGGCCTGGCTCTCGTGTGTCTCTCCAACCTCCTCTGTCCACTGTCCCTGCTCTAGGCTCTGGCCACCATGAACTTTTAACTATTTCCCCCTAATCTGCCCCAGGGCATTCTCACTGATTTGCCCAAGGAGCTCTCTCTGCTTGGAATTTGCTGCCACTGATTCTTTAGAATATCTACTCAATCTCAAGTCTCAGCTCAAAGGTCACTTTCTCTTCTTGCCTCTCCTGACCCTTCTCCAACCCGGGAAGGCTGCCTTTAACCTTGTCTGTGAACTCACTGTGCCGCAAGAACCCATCATAGTCTCTATGGTAATACCAGACTCTCTGACTGGTCTGTGAGCCTCCTGGAGGCAAGGATCACATGTTGCTTTTTTTCCTAACCCTCAGCAGCTAAAACAAAATCTATCTCCCTGCATAAAAGGCCCTTAGTAAATGCTTTTTGCATGTGTGTGTGTGTGTATGTATATATATATACATATATATATATATATATGTATATATATATATATGGAGTCCAGGTAGAGAATTTAGATATCCAGACACATCACTATGAAAGCCAGCTACTGTCCCAACGTCAACCACTACAGCTGTAGGCTGTGCAGAAAACAGCACGATACAAGCTTTGGGGTAAGGAGAGAATTAATCAGGCAACACTCTGGTATTTTCAAATGACCTTCAAAATGAGACCAAGTGAGAAAAGCCCCCTCTGCCCCCACTCTCTCTGAATGTCACCCCACGTATTTCCTTAATTCTGTTCCTGTAAAATTCCTCATCATTTTACTAACCAGGAAACTGAGGCCCAGGCATCTTGACTGAGATCATGGCTAATCAGAGGCAGAGCTCTGTTTCCGACCCATGTCAACCTGATTCCAAAGCCCATGGGTTTTTGGGGGGCTTTTTTGGTGTTTGGGTTTTTTATTTATATTTTATTGTATTTTTGTTTTGTTTTTTGTTTTTTGCCACGCTCTCTTCTGCCCTGGGATTGACTCTCCTTGAAAACTGAGACGCAGCCCAGGCCACTGGAACTTCTCGAGCCTCAGAAGCATATAAAATGATTCTCCATGGTTGCCTGTCTTGAACTGTGATACCATTATCCTCTGACGGATCGATGGGTGTGAAATCAGATCCTGCCTGGGAGCAGGAAAGAGAATAGAACGAGAAGCCTCCGGCTCCAAGCTTGGCAAGATACAAAACCTTACTGGAGTTCTGCAGAGGTCTGATTCAGAGTCTGGGTATATTCTGTCATTTGGCAAGAATTAAATAGAGCCTTGTGTCCTCCAAGATTATTCTGTTACCTTCAGGATTAGGTTACCCATCATTAGTTTCAACCTATGGGAAAAGCCGACACAAAGCTGTGCTAAAGATATAATAGGAAGCATATAATAACCCTCATGTCAAAGAGATACAAATTTCCCACAGAGAGCTAGTGCAGAATGAATTCTTTCTGCTCCTGCCTACCATCCCTGAGGGGGACTCAGCCGCGGAGGCCCAAAGAGACACGGAAAACCTGTCCCAGCCCCCTCTGGACAAATAGAGGTGGCTCTGGTTTTATTCACTCGTAAGGTGACTATGCAGACAGGGCACAGGAAGAAGAGAGGGGAGTTTAGAGCTGACCTTATCTTGCTTAATCTGTATGAATTCCAGAAGGCTCTGGGGAACCTGAGATTCCTAGACATTTTCCCTTCTCACATTTCCTACTGGAAATCCCTCCAGCTGGTGGGATACTAAAGTAGGTACCATTTAGCGGGCTAATGAAGTCCATATGCAATTGTTAGAAATATAATTGACACTTCAGACGTGGGACGTGCATTTTCCTTTGGACAGTTTTCTGCTGCCCAGCGCGGCTGCCTGCTGGGAACGCTTCTATTTTCCAAGTTTCTTTGCCCCAGCTGGAATTAAAAGGAGACACTTGATGTGCTAATGTCAGGTTATAATAATACCTATCTGTTATGCGGATTAAATAAAATAACATTTGTAAAGCAAAGTGCCAGACACACGGTGGGCACTCTCTAAATCGTACCATTATTTACAACCTGCCCCCTACCCAACTTTTCCAGGCTCATTTCTCAAGACTCTGTTCCTCCCCTAAGGCCCAGCCCAGCACACCTTACTGTCTATCGACACTGAAACAGTCATTGTTCCCGGCAGACATTAGATCCCTTCATGCCTCCATGACTTCCCGCAAGGCTGCTGCAGAGAATGCGTAATGGCCCCAGGATTTAGCTCCTGAGCAGTAAAGTACGGTTCATGAGGGTCAGAGAACAGTCTCCATGAACTTGGACCCTCTCTGTGATATTTAAGTCTCTTGGCTTTGGGGATAGCCTTGGCACTCAATATCAGTGCATAAAGGAAGAGGCTTTGGAGTGATTCCGAAACACCACGTACAAAAAATCACCAAGGGGGCGCCTGGGTGGCTCAGTCACTTGAGCATCCGACTTCAGCTCAGGTCATGATCTCACAGTTTGTGGGTTCGAGCCCCGCGTTGGGTTCTGTGCTGACAGCTCGGAGCCTGCAGCCTGCTTCAGATTCTGTGTCTCCCTCTCTCTCTGCCCCACCCCCTCACTTGCACTCTCTCCTCTCAAAAATAAATAAAATATTTTTAAAAAATTTTTAAATCACCCAGGAGGTACTTGCTAAAACTGATCTCCTCAGTGCCTCCCCTGACAAATAGAGAAGGGACACAGAGACAAAGACACAGGAAATTCAAGCCCCAGAGTTTTACACGCGATAGAGTTTGTGCACATGCGCGCGCACGCACACACACACACACACACACACACACACACACACACAGATTAAATACATAAATAACTTAAGAACCTTTTTTTAAAAAAAAACAAAAAAAAGGCGGTAATAGTGTATGATACTTCAGAAAAAGGTACCATCCGCTTTGGGTTAACAGCTTCCTATCACTGCGAGTTCAAAATAAGATCAGAAGGATCTGTCTTCTTTCTAGTCTGTGTACGGTACAGGTTAGACTCTCAGAAAGCAATAGTACATCAGCAGCGATTATTCTGACAAACACCACTAAGGACTCTTCTTGAATTATGCTGTGTACTGCTTAAACAGCTTTATGAAGATCAGACATAGATATAAATGCACGTGTGTGCACGCACACACACACCCCAATCTTACAAGCAAGCAAACCTTCAGAGAGGTTAAATAACTTCACTAAAACTACAAAGCCTCAGGTCCAGACTCAACCCACGCACCCCCGACTCCAAACCCGGTACTCTTAACCATAACCCTCTACATTATTTTCCAGTGAGGTTAAAAGGTGAGGCCAAGTGTGGAAAGACCCCAACTCACTCCGAGCACGTCGATGAGACCCTCCACAGTTTTTAAACCCCTTCGACTTGGAACATAATCCAATTGTGAGTTACACCGCACACTTGCATTCTTTGACTCCCAGATGAATTTTGTTCTTGAAACAACCTCAAACTGCTTACACTGCCCGAGTGTTCACTGGATTCATAGGGGTTGGGAGGGGATGCTTCCACACTGAGTTTACCGTGTGCGAAGGAACAGGGCTGCAGAGACAACATACTGTGTGTGTCTCCTTCGAAAAAGAATAAATGGAAACACTGATCTAACAGGAACTAAGAGAAAAAGCTTCTTCGTTCTGTGATTCCCTCTCTTCACCTGATTCCCCTGTAGTATTAAGAAAGGGATATTTTGGGGCGCCTGGATGGCTTAGTAGGTTAAGCATCCAGCTCTTGGTCTCAGCTCAGATCGTGATCTCGTGGTTTGTGAGTTAGAGCTCTGTACTGGGCTCTGCACGATGGTGCAAAGCCTGCATGGGATTCTGTCTCCACTTCTCTCTGCCCCTCCCTAGCTTGTGCTCCCTTTCTAAATAAATAAATAAATAAATAAATAAATAAATAAATAAATAAGCAAGCAAGCAAATAAATAAATCAAAAGGCATATTTTAGTGACAGAAGGCCATTTATAAAATGTAACCAATATCTCAGAGGAGGTCCCTGAATTAAGTTCACACCCCCGTCCTCACCGGAATGCTGCATATGGTCTGAAGGTCCGTAATTGAAGAACAAAGGCTTTAAAGTCCTTATTCCCTGCTAAGGTGCCAATGCCAGGAGTACAGCAGAGTAATCTTGGAAATCTTTTTCTGAAGGGCGCCTGGGTGGCTCAGTCGGATAAGTGTCCAACTCTTGATTCTGGCTCAGGTCACATGATCTCACGGTCATGGGATCGAGCACCGCATCAGGTTCTGTGCTGACAGCAGAGAGCCTGCCCGATGTTCTCTCTCTCTCCCTCTGTTCCTCTCTCACTGCCTATGCTCTTTTCTCGCTATCTCTCAAATAAACAATAAATAAATAAAAAGAAGTATTTATCTGAAATGAGAACGTGTGAGGTTAGAAGAACCCAACGTGACATCTGGGTGGTGCAGACCAGAGAAGAGAGGCCGCCATGGAGCATGGGAAAGGGTACTGGGGCGGCTTGAAAAGACGCTGAGTCGCTCTGCAACGTGGCCAAAGTCTGTTTCCGGTCCCAGGGAGGTAGTTACTCCAATGGTCCATCCTCATTCACTCCAACCCTCTGTCCCTACCGCCATGCTCCCGGGCCCCAAATACGCTCCTATGAAGTAAATTAGCACTCCAAAGTGCCAGTATGCAGACTGGTTACAGAAGAACCCCATGGGGGCGGGGGTATTCTTGGGAAAATACACGTTTGTGGGCCCTGCCCCCAGATCCTTCCATCCAGTGCTTCTGGAGTGGGGGCTGGAAGCTGGGTTGTCAAGGATTCTTCTGGATGATGCTGAGGCAGCCTCTGGTGACCCTGCAAAGACCAGCACTTGGGAGACCTGCTTCCTGTGTCCCGCAGTGCCCCAGGAGCATCGGTGGGGAGCCCTTGTTCATGTTTCCGCTCTCTTTAATCAGTTTCCAAGAGCCATTAAACCATAAAATGCGTATACTGGCTTACTGCACGGGGTGGTACACAGATGCATCTGAGTCTGGAGTTCTGTTGCACTCTTACCATCTGCCATGTTCCCATCAACCGAAGGCAAAAAAATGCCTTAAACACTCAGAATATTCAGCTTCCTGGGCTTCTCTGGTCACACGGTTCAATTACTCGGCCACCCTAAATGATCTACTAACTCAGCCTCATATTCTCAACTTTCTTCCCAGATCTCCTACCTTAGGAACCTAGGATCTGGGTGACAGAGATGCTTTTGACCCTCTTCAGTATAAAATCCAACATCTTTTCAAAGGGGAAAGGAAGCAGGCATGATGGTCTCCTCGGGCCTCGGGCCTGGTTCTCACAAAGCCCATCCACTTTATTTTAAACCTTAACTAAACAGGTCAATAGAAACACCTTACAATAAACCCTACAAGGTAAGTACATTTATAGAGACACAAAGCAGAATAGAGGTTATCAGGGGCTGAGGGGCGGGGAGCACAGGGAATGGGGAATTATTATTTAACAGGCAGAGAGTTTCCATTTGGGATGATGAAAAAGTTCTAGAAATAGTAGTGATGATCAGAAAACACTGGGATTGTACTTAATGTCACTGAACGGTACCCTTAAAAACAGCCCCAAGAGTAAATGTTAAATTTTGCCACAAAAACAAAACAAGGGACATAAAAATGACTTAGATTGCAAATAATAATAATAATAATAATAATAATAATAATAATAATAAGTGCCACAGGTTGGGGTACTCCAAAATAAAAGGGGAAGACAATGGAATGTATCTTCGTGTCCATCCACCCCACAGGGTCTCAGAACGGGCTCTCACTGGCCGACAAAAGCCAACTCTGCACACTTTCCATCTTCACGGTCAAGGACATCACCTGGGAGCCTGAACAAAGGCTATTATGAGAGCATTTACAGCACGAAAATGAGCCAAATGCTACAAATCATGGCTTTTCTATTCAGAAAGCTGGTTAACCCATGCACCGCTGGGCAAACCTTCCTGTATCACCTGCTTGGCCTCTTGGTAACAACTAGTGTCTTCCTGGCAACCTTAAGAGTCAGAGAGCTGGGACTTTGAAGACCCACATACCTGCTCTCCCACAAATACTCCAAATGCACCAACAGAGTTATCTTCACTTGACCCATTTATTGTACGGTAAGGCACAAATATAGAAAACCATAAAAAATCCATAGAAGGAGCAAACCTTGGTAAACCATCCTTTGGGTCAAGAATCAGAACTTTCCAGATACTCCCGAGGCCTTTCCATGAGTTCCATCCCAAAGTTAAGCCTATCACTCCCCCCAAAGGTAACTACCATGCTGACATTTATATAATTCCTCTCTGCATTTCTTCATTGTATCGTCACCCAAGCGTATGTCCACACGTTATACTGTACTCGCCAAGTTTTATAAAATCGATATGCCTGGGCAGCTCAATCAGGCGTCCAACTCTTGAGTTCAGCTCAGGTCATGATCTCACAGTTCATGAGTTCGAGTCCCACATCGGACTCTGCACTGACAGCTCAGAGCCTTCTTGGGATTCTATCTCTCCCTCTCTCTCTCTCTGCCCCTCCCCTGCGCGCGCGCGCTCTCTCTCTCTCTCTCAAAATAAATAAACTTAAATAAATAAAATTGATATGCCTGTTAAGTTTCTTTTCATCTATCCCCCTTTTCTCTTCCTCTGTTTTCCCCACAAATAACCTAAGGCTTTGACATGTAGGTTTCTCCCACAGCCCTGATTTTACAGACTGCGTCCTCATGGTGTAGTATGGCCCACCCCTTCGCCTTCTGTAGTTCTGGCACGTTAGCAGCTGCAGCGAGAGGTCTGACCACACTTAGGTTTGATGCCTTTGACAAGATGTAGGTTGTACCATGGTTTTTTTTTAATCAGAAGACATGTGACAACTGGTTATTCTTCATCTTGTGATGTTCATCCACTGACTCCCAATGCCCAGAGCCATTAACTCAAGGGAGTCTGCAAAATGGTGATTTTCTATTTCTCTCATTTCTTCCTTTTTCACTCATCGGCTGGAATATTGTAAAAAAAAAAAAAAAAACAAAAACAAAAACAAAAGGCGTGGGGGGGGGGGGGGTGATGCCTTCTGTCACCTACTCTTTGGTGACCTAGTGGTACAGACCACACAGGAAAGCCAGGATAAATGGTTGTGTCTTCCCCTTTTTTTGCCAATGTCAGAGATGAACGGATGGCCTATTTTCTTTTTTAATTAAAAAGAAAATTTAACTATCTTATTAATAAGTTAGTAAAATAGATTCACAGATACCAAAATACATCTATCTCAAGCCAGCACCATTGCTTAATGAAAAAAACAAGACAAAACACTAAAAGAGTTCCTATCTAAATCAGAGACAATTCAAAAAGGTCCACTGACAGTGAAAATGAACATTTATTTATCCCCATTCTGGAAGTTCCAGCCAATATCATTAGACAAGAGCAAAAAATCAGAGGTATAAATTTTGGGAAAGAGGAGGTAAAATTATTGCTTGTAGGTGATATGACTGCAATCCTGAAACATATCAGAGAATCAACCCAAGACACTGCAATATGAGAACAGAGTAAAAAATTAATATGTAGGAATCAGTAACACCCACATGGAAAAACAACAGATTAGGATAACTAATGGAATAACACACCCCATTCACAAAAGCAAAAATAAGTAAATAAAATACACAGGAATAAACTTAAAAATGTAATCTCTCTATAAGGGAAAAATATTGTTTAATGTTTATTTATTTTTGAGAGAGAGCACGAGCAGGGGAAGGGCAGAGAGAGAGGGAGACACAGAATCCGAAGCAGGCTCCAGGCTCTGTGCTGACTGCGGCGCTCGAACTCACAAACCGCGAGATCATGACCTGAGCCAAAGTTGGACGCTTAACTGCCCGAGGCACCCAGGTGCCCCCAAACCATATTTCAAATGAGAAAAGTTTGTGAACAGACTGTTCACAGAATAGGAAACACAGACGACACCTAAAATGTGAAAAGATGTCCACCTTGATTCATCAAAGTGAAATTTACACCACCATAGATTTCCGTGCTATTTACGTCTCTAAGTGTCTCAGGTGGGGGCATCTAGAAGCACAGCCTGAGGTGGGGAGATGCTCATGATGGGGTTTTGGGGAGGAAGTGCTCTCAGGACAAAGGGAGCCAGGGCAGAGGATGGCTCAGGGGAGGGAAGCTGAGTGAGGATGTGGCCTCAGCCCCCAGACTGGCTTCTGCCTGATCGCACGGTGAGCCCTGGAGTCGGAATCACCCACAGGTGTGGTCCCCTCTCAAGGCAAGGAGGTGATCCTTCGTGTCCCGTGTCAATCAGTCACTTCTGGCTGCCTCTCCTCTCTGCGCCCCCAGGGTAAAGAGGGAGGACCGAGGTGCTCCCTCCACTGAGGAAGGTCCGGAGAGAAAAGGCTGATGTGAGCTTTTAGGAGCCACCACCCACACGGGCTAAAGACAGAGGACCACCGGCCTGGAGAAAGGGGGTCTGGGCAGGGCACCGACTGCACCCCACTACAGTAAGTACAGCCTTGGCTCATCACATTGTATGTAAACTGAAGCATTCGAGTCACAATGAAAGATCAATAAATCCAAAACACGCTTGGACCCTCTATTCGCCCACGTCTGCCATCTGGAAGGCAGGCAGAGTCCGGGCTACAGACTTCAACAGACAGTTTTAGAGTTCCCGCCCAGCCACCGTGACATGGGAGAAGGGTCCAAGTGAAGCCTAAGTCTTTTCTTCTGCAAAACGTATAGCACTGTTCTCAAGCCCACCTTACAGGATAGCCACAAGGATTACAAGGGGCCGTATATCAACACGTACACCGCAGAGCACTGATGTGCAACAAACCAGGTAAGTTTTAGTTCTTTGTTCCTTTGCTTATGCCTGATCTAATTAAGTTTGAACTTCTTACCAAAAGAGCCAACAAATAACTAAATAAAGTCCATGCCTAATTTAATATTGCTCTGGCCCCAGAGCTGGTGTTTTTCACTCCAAAATGTCTTAACTTCCTGCCTCACGCCCTTGCACCTGTGAACCCAGAACATATTATCCACCTCAACCCTGAAGCATTTCATTCATATAAAATAAATTCAGTCTACTCGTTGGGTATTTTAGAAACAGCAGTTGCCAACATCACGTACGGCCCAGACATTATTTTAAAGGGAATTCGGATGGCTAAAATCCTCCTTCTTATAAAGCTTTGAAAATACATTCATAAAATTACATTCTAATAATTTCAATACAAAAGCCTTATATACACCCTGCAAACATTTTAGAAAATACAGATTAGCAAAATAAAGAAAGCAAAAGTAATCCAAATCCCATCATGTATAAACACTCAATATTATTGTTCATGCATAGCTTTCTGGACTTTAAGTGCATAAATCATTTATCACCAGAATATATGAATACAAATCGTATCCACAGTTGATTGTAATGTTTTACAAATTTTACCATTTCAGAGAGTATCAAGTCTTTCCAGGTCTCATTAAAAGTTTTCTAATCACATTCAAGTGGCACAGAATACCAAAATATTAGATACAGATACAAATACAGGTATAGTTCTGGATCTGTATGTGAAAAAATATATGAATAAGTATATAGGTACAAAATATATATAAAAAATTATCTACCATATACCCATAGAGAGAAATGTGTTTATACTAGGTTTAAAAACAGGCTTTATTATTTATTTTTTTTTTTAACGTTTTTTATTTATTTTTGAGACAGAGAGAGACAGAGCATGAACGGGGGAGGGGCAGAGAGAGAGGGAGACACAGAATCGGAAGCAGGCTCCAGGCTCTGAGCCATCAGCCCAGAGCCCGATGCGGGGCTCGAACTCACAGACGGCGAGATCGTGACCTGAGCTGAAGTCGGACGCCCAACCGACTGAGCCACCCAGGCGCCCCAAAACAGGCTTTATTTTTAAATAACCAAATCTCATTCAGCTTTTCTAGCTTTTGTGTTCGCCATTGTGATTCAAGTTCTATGCATATTTCAAAACACAGAATGATGGTAGCTTTTGAAAATATATTTTAAATCCATTTAACAACTGCCTTTGGCACCTGCTGGGTGGAAAGCATTATAGGTGTTACCAAGATGGATAAGAAACGGATGCTGTCAGATTCCCCCACTGAACTCTGAGACAGCTGTGGGCACAAATAATTATTAAGACGAGAGACAAAATGTTACGATTATTATGCCAAATGCTAGCACCACGAAAAGAAGAAACAGATCATCGTTTCTGGAGGAAAGAGAGAAGGATCAAGAAAGCCATCACAGAGGAAACGGCTTTGCACCAACATTTAATGGGGGAAGAAATATTCTGGCCGAGGGAAAACACAAGCAAAGATACAGTGAAATCAGAGCTCCAGGGAGCAGGCTCCCAGATGAAATCTCTAGCTCATTCCAAACGCTACAACAAAGCAGAGTTCTGTGAGTTGTGCTCAGTGAGAGACACCGGTGGGACAGAAACCTTTCATGACATCTTTAAGACTGTCCTTATGGTGGCAAGTTCCCCTTGGAAGGCAGCTGACTCCTCTGGCTACATAGATCTTTTCTTTGGAATAAAAAGGTATGGAATAAGGTCACCTCTTGATAGACGCCCCGCAACTGTGCAAGCAGACTCGGTATGGGCGTGATTACCCTCCCCCTTATGCGAATAGCTCAACAGAAATGTGCTTGCTGGAATTCTCAAGCCATCCCTAAGTTCGGAGCACAACTAAAATCCCCTATTAGAGAGCCAATTTGTTGTGAGGGAAATTAAGTTATTATTGCCTCTTGAATGTCAGCTGGCAGTCTCCATCTCTGGCTGATGCCTGTAATTATACAAACAGCCTTTTGAGCACAGCCCGTATGGCAGCTGCATATGGCATTTACAGTTGTTATAATAACACAACAGCCAGCCAAGAAGCACAACACAAACGCACCTCTAACCCGCAAGTGACCTGCTAATTAGCAGCTGTGTGGGGTTAACAGAAGGAGCACATCGTGTAGTGTGGTGTGTTATTAATGTAAACAGTGACCCTGGTAAATGGGAGAATGTATGCCAGGAGGAGTTTCCTCATTCCCCTGCCCGTGTTGGTCAAACAAATGAGAAAAGCATGCACTCCACAGAAAGGGCCTGTAAAATTAATAAAACGCTGCGAAGAGGGAATCTGGTGTCTCTTTCCCACACCTCTCCCCCCAAGCCCCGAAGCACAGCTTACAGAATTAGTCTTTGGGTTTGGCTATTGGGGCCGAATGGGTCCTGTCTCAGGAGCCCTGCTCTCCATCCTGGTTGCGATGGCTTCTTCTCCCGTTCCACTGGGGTCCTTTCATTTACGTTTTCCCCCCGAAAGCTTCCTTCTGTTCCCCGGGAAGAAGTTTTGTTTGTTGCGTTTGCTTTGCTCAGGAGGCGGTGTGTATAATTACACTATTGCGGGGATGCGTAATGAAAAGCGAAATACCTCCTAATACTTCTCTTCCTCCCATCCAGCTGCTCCCAATACCAGTGTGTCTGCCTTGGTCTAGTCCCTTCTAACTCAGATTCTGCTCTAGCAGAACGTTTGAGTGCCGTTCTTAGTAACTGTCATTTGCAAAGGTCATTTACAAACAAACGTTATCGTTATGGGGTAGAACAAACAAAACAGTTGTGAAGGGCGGCTCACAGAGTCTCCTCTTACTTTCTTTTTTGTATTTGCCTCATAGCAGTAACTGTTCCTCTATTTCTTCCGAAGAATGTCAAAACTCCTCTCCTGTCTCTTGGGCAACTTACATCGCCTACAATGTCCCAAAGCGAAAGGGTGCCAAATTGGATGATCAGTAGCCATAAAAACAAATACTTACTGAGTGTGCAAGTAATTTAAATCTGGATGACATGATCAACGGTAACGGCAATATTTATTAGGCTGCGGCCATTTATAGCACTGTGCTAAACACTTTACGCAGATCATCTCATTCTGTTCTCACGGCAACTGGACTGAGCATGTTCCATTATGGTCATTTTATAGATGAGAGAATGGGGCTGGGAGAAATTCAGTGCTTGCTCAGAATCTCACGGCCCGTGGGAAAGCTGGAATCCAACCTGACCAACCCTACCCCAAAATTCCAGGGCTTCTCCACAGGTCAGTCAAGGGCTGCCTGCTCAGAGCCCTGGTTTCCTCAGATGTAAAGAAAAGGAATTCAACAAAATAATCTATAAAATATGAGGAGACTGAGAAATCTAAAAGGCAATCTCAAGAGGGTTCCACCTGTGAATCAGAAAATAAAGGCAATTTAAACGAACATTATGTGGTGTTTTGTAGTGTATCTGTTACTTACAGTTTCTTTCTTTAAGAAAATAATTTGATGAGCCCTGGATGTTGTATATAAGTGATGAGTCCCTGGGTTCTACTCCTGAAACCAATACTACACTATTATGTTGACTAACTTGAATTTAAATAAATAAATTTATTTATCGGTGGCTCGGTCGGTTAAGGTAATAAGCATCTGACTTCGGCTTAGGTCATGATCTCATGGTTCACGAGTTCAAGCCCCACTTTGGGTTCTGGTCCTGGAGCCTGCTTCAGATTCTGTGTTTCCCTCTCTGTGTGCCCCTCCCCTGCTCATGCTCTGTCTCTATCTCTTAAAAATAAATTAAAAAAAAAAAACATTTAAAATAAAAATAAAATAATTTAAGAGAAAAATAACTTGAGATTTTCCATTTGAGAGAGATCTGTCACATACTTTTTACTTCCCTTCTCTCCCCGAAGCTCAGGGAAATGTCAAAGAAATAAACCCATAACTGCACAAACCAAGAGGAATGGAAGTTCTCAGGGGACAAGCACTTCCAGGATATTTCTGGATGTCAGAAACAGATGAGTGTGCTAAGTAGAGAGCTCCAGGGTAAGGAGGGGCCTGTCTTGCAGATGGATCAGTGAGAGGTCCCCAGTTTGGAGATGGTAGAAGCCGACGTGAAAGACAGTGGAGGTGGGGGTGGGGGAGGGGGGGTCAGCAGGTGGGGAACAAGCAACTATAGGCAGGTTTAACCATAAACAGTGGTGCCATTTGCCACCCCCCCACCCTCCACACCCTGAGCCTGGCAAATCTACTTTCCTCCCACAGGAAAAAAAAAACACACACACACACACACACAAAAATCTGTTCTCCAAATAAATTCAGAACATTGTGCAGGAAGAGTTGATGTCACTGGGACCTCTTGGTACAGAGTAAAGCCCTTCTGATTCTGCACTTGGATGACCTTCATTTCAAAGGCAATCTGTTTCCTTCCGGGCCATGCTGAGAGGAAGCCAGGCTTCACCTACCCTGAATCTGCAAGGTGCACAGGACCTCACATCGACTCCACATAGTGATCAACATGGCTCTTCAGTCTCGCATATGAACAGGCAACCAGGAATGGAACGATATATGGTTGAAAAATGGCAGCGTGGAGA